>NW_026775573.1:5852500-8307500 GCF_030987335.1 Cornus florida
TCTAAGTATTGTCTAAAAAAATTTAAAATTATATATATAAATAATAATTATTATATTTTAAAATAAGAGATAATATCAATTCAGGGGCTTATTATTATTTCTTTTAAAAGGAAAAAAAATTAAGTAAAGTACAATTCGGGAAAAGTGAATGTGTGTATATGGCTGGCCAAAAATTAAAGAAAAAGGAAAAAAAAAAAAAAACAATACAATCTAGAACTAAAAGATACAATCTAGAACTAAAAGAAAATAAGGGAAATAATGGTCACATCACAATGCCAGAGGTCCAAAAATAGTAAAGGATATTTATTAAACAATTGACTTGACTGTCACTTGTGAGGAAAAAATAAAACTTGATTAAGACACCATTGAAAACATAACTAGAGGTACCATTTTGTTCAAAATTTTGATAAAGTTGTAATAGAATTCAGGTTAAAAAAACAATTTTAGGTTACTCAAAATTTGAGAAAATTTAAGACAAATTGGAGTTTATTTTTATTTTATTTTTTCAAATTGGAGTGTATGACTGATTCAGGGACTATCTGAATATATATATCTCTCTCTCTCCAAAGTTTGCAATTTTTAAAGAATCAATAACTATAACTCTATCAAAATTTTACAACTCTAAATTTAGAAATAAAAAAAGAAATATTTTGTGATAAAATTAATAATTTAAAAATTAATTTTAGTAGTTACTGAATTTAATTTATGAGAAGTACTGTTTGGAGAAACAATCAATTGTGTAAAAATCATAAATAATTGCATTTATGTTATCCTCTAAAAATTAAAATTTATCAATTTTAATTATAATCTCCAAATCCCATGACATAAAAGTTATAAAACAAATCGCCGTAGGGTCCCACCACTCTTTCTCTCTCTCTATAGTGTTGGACACGAAGGCCGTCCAACATATATCCTTCCAGAGACGAAGAAATCCGGCAAAAATATAGAGCAAGAAAGTGCACTTTAGAGAGAGAGAGAGAGAGACAGAGCTTGCATTTTCTCACCGCTTTCGCGTTATCGCAAATCTTGAAACCCTAACTTTTTGATCTGCGAAGAAATCTTGCATTTTTTTCAAGAACTGCTCTGGTTTTTCATCAAGAAGATGTTCGAGATCTAGAACTGCTTTCGTCTGATTCACTTTCGGTACATTTCGTCCAGTTATTGCCTTTACAGAAACGGAAAGTTTTGAAGGAAGCATTAGAATTTCTTGTTTTATAAATCGGAGTTGAATCTTCGGGAGTTGAAGTATTTACTGGTTTTGATCCGATTCGATTGCGTTTTTCTCTGCATTTTGGATTTGAGATCGAGTTCTGGTGGTTTTCGTTCGAATTTGGCGAGTTTAGTTGGAGAATTCTCTGATTTTTTGTCGTTTGGTCTGTTTTTGATTGTGCGATTCCAAGGTGGTTGAGTTTGGTGTGATGGCGGTTTAGTTGCTCTCGAAGGCGGATATGGATGATCGAGGTGAATCATTTGTTGCGGTCAGGAGGATATCGCAAGGTCTCGAGCGAGAAAATACATGCCATTCAACTTCCGGTATATTACGCTTAGTTGTTTTTATTTTTATTTTTTTTATTATGAGAATCCTAATTTGGCACCTCTCTCTCTCTTTCTATATATATATATATATATATATATATGGACATGTATATCTTTCTCTCTTCACCTCTATCCTTCCCCCTCTCCTCCCCATATTTCTGTCTTCCCTTCATCAGGTTGAATTTATTAGAAGTTTGGATCTTTCAATTGAAATTAGATCATATAAAATTCATGCCTGGTTGCATTGAGAATTGTGGTGAGTGAGCTGCTAGAAGTGCTTCCTCTCCCCCACCCCCTGTGTATATATTATAGTATGGCAGATAGTACTGTATTCCTTTATTGAGGAGATGCCGTAGACTAATTTGCCAATTTGTTGTCACGTTAATTTTTTTTTTTGGGCATGTTGTGAAGTGAAATGACGGATCACTAGCTAATCTAGACTAAATCTGTCATGTGCTATTTGTTGATTTAGAATTCCGTGATCATCAGCCAATATATATATATATATATATTCTTTCAGCTGAGGTTGTGGCAGGATCGGCAGCATGGCTAGGCAGAGGTCTTTCTTGTGTCTGTGCACAGAGAAGAGAGAGTGATGCTCGCCTATCATTTGATTTGACTCCTGTGCAGGTAATATTCATGTGGCATGATTGATTTGAAGTTAATATTTCTTCTTTCTCTTCATGGTATTACGTATTGGCCCAAAGTATTAAGGGCATTACCCTGTTCTGGTCCTGTCATGGCAGGATCTTGAAGAGGGAGGTCTTGGGACACACTTGACATTTGGTATTTTCCAAAGTGGCTGCTCTAAGGCTCGAACTTATTGTATTAAGTATTAGCTTGAAGTATATATTAGTTAAATAAAGTTCAAACAAGAAACTAATATTAGAACCACACACACACACACACACATATTTATATATATAGTTTGGGCAGTATTTGATACAGCTTTCAAATACTCATTTTCTACATACGGTCTCCTAATTTGTTTTAAAGGGAGAAAAAAGAAACACCTTCTGAAATGAATACCTAAGCGAAGTAGATTACATGGTCAAATTTGGTCCTGGCATCAATTTTATATAGTTTGCATGCATAGTTGCATACCAAGTCACACACATGCATATATGTCATTTGATGATCATTTAAGCGTGGAAAATGGCATGTTTTCCTGATGCGCATGATCCATTCTCATTTTTATCTTTCGTTTTTTCAATTTTTTTTTGGATACAACGAGGTAATACCACAGAATCCTTGATGTTTTCTTCCGTTTTGGTGCTCTTAGGAGGAATGCTTACAAAGACTACAGAACCGCATAGATGTATCCTATGATAGTTCAATCCCTGAACACCAGGTGCTATTCTTCCTCAAGATTCCATTTTCTTTTCAGGACTGACATCTGATTCAAAGAGATGAAATGAATGTCCTCAAAATTATTAATTATACCTGCCACCTGGCCATTAAGTTGTTTGATGCATGTGTGACTTCAATTTATTGATTAATCTTGAAGAGTAAGGTTCTATTTTGCAGGGAGCTTTGAGGGCTTTGTGGAATGCTGCCTTTCCGGAAGAAGAACTTCGTGATTTAATATCTGAGCAGTGGAAGGAAATGGGTTGGCAAGGAAAAGATCCATCGACAGACTTTAGGTACACTGGTATTTCTTTTGTTTTCTTCATTTCATTTGTTTGTGCTGATGTGTTTTCTGATGTGTTTTCTCCCCCTGTTGCTTAATTTTGACATGTGGATTCCTCCGGTAGGGGTGGTGGTTTTATATCACTGGAGAACTTATTGTACTTTGCTAAGAATTATCCGGTATGTTCAGTTTTGCAATATATGTTTGAAAGTTATTCTTTGACTTAACAGATGTCAAATATTATATATATTGAACTGTTGTCAGTAGTAGTTTGGTGCTCCCCAGCTACAATTACTTGGTGACTGCACTTGTTTTCATTTAAGATTAAGAACTAATAGTCTGATTTTTTTTTTTTTTTTTTAATTTATTTTATGCCATAGTGTTTTCATTTATCATTAGAAATTTAACAACAATACAATTACTGTTTAAGGGGTGTCAATGTATTTGCAAATGGGTTCTAAAAATAATTTATATCAAGAATAGTGTTGAGTTACACTACTTTTTTCTTTTGAATATACTAAATTTCCCTTGATAACTCACAGCAGCACGGAAACGTGCTGCTGTGTAATGTGTCACAATGCTTATTCCAGGTGTTATTTCATATATGTTTGAACTGACTGACTATGCTTATTCCCTGATCTCCACAGTCATGTAACAATCTGTTAAGGGTACGGGAAGGTTCTTAGATGTCAAATATTCTTTCTATTAATTAATTATAAGGCTCGCGCGCGAGCATACACACACTCACAATTGCCCGTCTGGGGACCTGAGTTCTCAACGTTCCACTTGGCTAAGTTTTTTGTGGCCAAAAGTTTTATTAATGAGTTCTGCAAAGAACTTGGTAACGAATGCATAAAGGTTTTGAAATGATATTTATTAAAGAACAAAAAGTGATAGTTACTTGTAAATAATATGTTGGCACTCGAGATTTGCAAGTGTATTAAATATCCATTAAAGACTTGCATGGAGGCCTTATAGCAAGCTTTGAAATTTCGAGCCCCATAGATCCCCTTTCCAGTTGTTATAAAATCTTGCTTGTAATCAGGAGGAGAGATTCTTAATCCTAGAGAAAAAAACATTTGTAACACAAGTTATTTCTCAACTATGATTATTAGTGATAAGTGGCTCTATTGTATTTGGGAAACTTTTACTCTGTAAGAAATGTATTTATCAAGATAGGGGAAATAAGAATAACTAAAAAGCTGAAGGGAAAACTGAGGATAAAACGAAGAACAAATGATGGCAAAGAAAGAGAATGGCAATGGCGGAGGAGAAACCAGAATCAGTTATTTTTATAATGGAAGTAGCATACTCTCTTGGTTGAAAGCCAGTTTCCTCTTTAGCGTTCCTAAAACTTCAAGCAAGCATGGACCTGTTTAAAACTTAGTGGGGGCAATTGCACTCATTTTTTTTTTAGTATTATAGCCCTGCTGATTTTTTCTTTTTGACTTATGTACCTATAAAATCCCACTATTGCCCTCACTAAAATTATTAAAACTAAAACATTCCCCCCCCCCAAAACACACACACACACAAAATTTTCTGGCCCCTTCCCTGACTTCTTGTAGCTAGTATTTTCCTAATCAAGTGAGTACCTCCAACGGTCGTTGGCTTTCCTTGCCTTAGATAATATACTTGCGAAATACTTTGTTACAATGACATCAAGTTTTACAGGAATTCCTTAACCAACAACCACCACCCCCCAAAAAAATAAAGTTTTTCTAACCTGCCAGTTAGGAAGTGTATTTAGAAATGCCAACAATACCCAGATGTTCCAAATTCCCCCCAAGTTATGTTCATAATCTAATATTAAGTATGCATGCAACATTGATTTGGTGATAAATGTCTAGGCTGCATGTATTATGCTCTATATATAAATTTGATTTACACTTCTATCTGCCTACCTCAGGTTAGTATCTTCAATGTAACCAGTTGTTGTTGCAGAAGCAGTAATTAGTTTTTCCTCCACCCCTGAGGAGACCTCGTCTCATCTCTTGTTGGAAAGTTGTTTGAAGCAGTTAACTTCATTTTTTTTTCCTAGTTGGTACTCACACACACTTGTCTCTTCTGAGACTTGAACCCGACCTCCCTTTGGGAAGTAAGAGGTTGATACCGCTAGGCCACTGGCCTGTTAGTTAAGTGTGTTTTTCTTTCTAACTTCCTTTTGTTCTTTTTGTGCAAAAGAACAAAAGCAATAAGAAAGAAAAGGAAAAGAAAGAAAAGACATTCAAGTATCTTGTCATTATTTGGAGCATCACTTCGAATATGTGAGGGCGTGTTGTTTCCCCAGTCATGCTTCCTGTACAAATGTCATATGGTACATGGATCCATGTTGTATGCCAAATGAGAATATGAAAAGGTTGGCTCCTCCAGATGATTTTATGATAACGAAAAACCTAGTCTAGAATGAGGAAGACTATTTAATTTAATTGGAACTGGTATATTTGGTATGGGTGTAATAAATTTTTACTGTAGTAATGGGTTAGTGTAATACTTTTCTGTGCGTTGGAATAGTGGAAGCCACCATTTTCCCCTTAAATAAATGAATAATTAAGTTCTCCAATTTGGGAAGTCACATGATTGGTCACATTACTAAGATTGGAGTATTGTCATGTGGCTTCTTCTAATGTGGCAACAACAATTGGTTTATTTACTACGATGTGGCGTCTTAACATTCACATCTTCTGTAGACTCTTAGTTATCTATATAAAGCTCAAGATATTAAACCTCACTCTGAATTAGCCAACTAGCAATGGACTTGATCAGGGTTGCGGCTAAGTCGCACTGATATAGCAGGGTGAGACTGATTTGTGGCCAACTCAGGGTGACTTTGTGACTGCTCCATCACTCTTGAGATGGCGTCGTTTTGGCCCCCCAACTGAAACTCCTGCTGTTTTTTTTCCAAAACGTGAACCCACGAGATTCTTACCACTTCAAACACTTGGATCTATGAATCCAAACGCCAAAAACACCTGTATATATCCAATTAAAACTTCCAGATCTTGCTAATAATCTGTAGGATTGTAACTTTTTTTTTTTTTTTTTTTTTTTTTCTCCTTCCCCTACCTAGATCTAACATGAAAATGCTATTTTTCGTTAAATTTAATATACTTATTCGTGGGATCTACTAATTATTCAAATATTTTGGATTTCTTTCCAAAGGATGTAAGTTATTAAATCATGTATATATATATATATATATATATTATATTTAGTGTTGTATAGTGTAAACATGAAACAATGTTTAATTTTTTTTCTTCTTTCAAAATGTAGATAAAAGTGAGTTTAAAAAAAGCAGAAAATTAATAGATTTGATAGAAATTTTTGAAAATTTATAAAAATTCCTAAATAAATAAATACTTGCTAATAAACATATATTGTTGTACATAAGTTTGTTTTTGATAGAAAAACCAAATAAATAAGTGAATAAAAATAACAATACAACAATTCAATGAAGTAGTAATGTGATGGGGCAATGACGAAAGTATTTTGACGGTTTGCCGTGTATGATTGTTAGAGAAGATGAATAGATTTGGTTCCTCATTGTTTTGAAAGGAACAAATAAATATGTGGTTTGAAACAATGTACCATATAACGGTGCAATTGCAAAACCAAGTGCACAATAAATCAAATTAAAAAAATGCGTATGTTTAAAGATATTCGATCTATCACAAAGATTTCAAAGACATTGCGGCAATTAGTGATATTTTTTATGCTCCTTGTGCATTAGGATAAAAACTTGATCTTGATTGCATTCCTCTTAGTGAAGCCAATATACTAAGGTTTTTCTCGGTGTCTTGTCCCCTTTTCTGCTTTGACCTCCTTTCCATATTTTACTTGTTTAAATGCTGAATTCACAGGCATAGACAAGTGTGCGCCATGTTAAGTGAGCATTAAAAGCTGAAAGCAAATCATGTTATGACTACTAAAGGGGGAAAATCTATCATTTCTCCCCTTGCATTTGCTCAACTGTGAAAAGCTATCACTTTTGGTTCCCCATGCTTTCGCTCAACTATGCTAAATTGCTAATATAGGAGGCATAATTTTACATTGAAGGCATTGCGTGAGGGCCCTGTCAGCTATGTCAATTTCTTTCAGTTTTCCCCTTCCTAAAGCATGTATACACATTGAACAATGTTAGCAGTGGAAGCGTGCAAAAATCAAGTTTTTCTCAAATGGTGTTAACTTATTTTGGGTGGTTAGGAATCTATATTTTACCTTATATTATATAGCACTCATTTTATCATCCTTTCATCCTAAAATTTATCAAATATGCTTCTGCAGAAATCCTTTCAGGATCTTCTATGGAAACAGGAAGGTGATCGGGCCATGTGGGAGTACCCATTTGCTGTAGCTGGTGTAAACATCACATTCATGCTTATTCAGATGCTTGATCTTGAAGCTGGTTTGTATTTTTGTTGTATGTATTGTTTTGAATATTTGATGAGGATTTATCTTTCTCGACGAGAGATTTTGCATATCTAGTGAATTTTTCAGAATGATACCATGAATGGAACTTGTATCCCATGTTTCCTTTGGAGTCGTTCTTTCGTAAAACTTGAAATGAGTTCTTTCTATATATGAAGTCTTTGTACGAGTCTAATTTGTTTATGTAAAGTTGTAAACAGCTTCAAAGCAGGATGAACTTTGTTTTTCAGCAAGTTGGGCTTCATTTATTTTACCATTATACCTGGGCCCCCCCATCCCCACCCAAAATAAACAGAAAGAAAGAAAAGAAAAGGAAAGAAAATTCATGCTAACAAACTAACAAAGTAATCGAACGATTTCATTTCTTAGCATACCAAGGTCATGGTCTGCCAACCTAGAACTTTTCCTATATTGGGAGGACATTTTTTTTCATGTAAGCGTAGAGATAGTTAGGTACCTTCACCTCGGTGAGAAGAGCATGGGTTTACACCAGACTACTTGCTTCTACATCCTGGGTCACAGATTGATGATTCCGAGCTGCAAAAACTTAGAGTAGTGATCAACCAACCATTCCTTAATATCAAGAAATGGTCCTTTGACCATGAACAAGTTTCTTTATTGCTACGTGCCCAAGAGGTCTGGCAAATGGTTTTGAAGGTGGTTTAAATATACATGGCTACCAATGTATTCTGACTTGGTTAATTCCGTGAAAGAAATATAGATTTCAAATTCCATGTTTTTCATTAGCTAATTCTTTGATGTATTATGCAGTAAAGCCACGAACATTGGCAGGAGCAACTTTTTTGAAGTTCTTTGCAGGTAACGTGGGGCCATTTTTTGTGACCTATAATAGCTTCTTTCTTATTTATTGTTAATGGATTTTTTATTAAAAAATGCTAATAAAAAAACACGTTGAGATCAATTTAGTATGCATCTATAGACTTGCAAAGTAATATGAAATTTTCAGTTTTTCATTAATGATCTGATGAGATGAATGCTCAATGAATTTGATAATAGGAGCAAACTAATTATTCTTCATTTAGTTCTATGTCTCAATGAACTGTTGTCAGTATTTTGATTCTTATTAAAAATGTTTTTGTCTTTGTCTTTGACCGACAGAAAGTGAATCAGCATTTGATCTTCTCTATTGCATCACATTCAAGCTGATGGATCATCAATGGCTTGCCATGCGTGCGTCATACATGGACTTCAACGTAAGTGTTCTTTAATTAGAAAGGTTCTAGTTCTTAATTCATAAGTGCTTTTGCATTCATGAAACCAGCAGCTTTTTTAAAAAAAATTCCCAGAAGTTAACCAGCAAAATTTATTTTCTTTGTAATTTCTTTTGCATTCATGAAGCCAGCAATTTTGTCCCCCCAGAAGTTGACCTGCAAAACTTATTTTCTTCGTAATTTCTTTTGTTTTTTGTTTTCTTGTCTGTGTATATGTGTTTTTTCGTAGCTTCCAACTGGCCCAATGCATCTCGCTGCCCTGTACCAATTTTGTTTTTTGGTGATTTGACTATAAAACTTCCACATTAAGGTTAACTTGTCAAGACTTGAGAGATTTTAATATACGCCCCATTTTTTTCAACATAAAATGTTTTGTCATAAAACATTTTTATGTAAAATGGACTTCTTTCCTCTTATTTTTTGCTGTTTGGCCAGAATCCTAAAATCATCTTGTTCATTTTTCAATCTAAAATTGGCTAAATTCCTAAAATCCTAACAATATGAACAATAACCTTCTTTTCAATTATCTTCTCTGCTTCTTCCTTTTAAAAGGGAAGCCACCTTCACTGAATCTTTTGTGTCCTTAGACCGAAAACCAATACACACTCTTGCTTCCTTGATCATCTTAATCTTTGCTCCAGAATGGAACCTCCTCCAAGCTTCAAATTAGAAGCTGAATACTATTCCTTTTACTCCTCCCCCTTCACAGCTACTCTGGCATTCATCGTGAGGCCTGCACCCTCACGACAACTCCCATACCCGGCATCATCACTGCCATCATTGGCATCTCGTGTAAGTCCAATTTCTTCCTCAAAACTTCTGTCAAGTTGGCCTCTTCAAGTAAAAGCAAGTCCTGATATCTCATTTAAAATTGCCCAAACTCCTGCTGATGGAACCGTTTCGATTCTTGGGCAGATAATATGTGTCCCTGAGTAAAGTCTGTATAATTCCATAGCTGACCCTTAATGCCAACAAAATTAAGGATTATAACGGTTGTGTAGATGAAACTGAGAAATGTACAGTTTTGATTCTGCTAACCCTAGAAATGTGGGATTTTAAGAAATTGTTTTGCAACTGCGTAGTAGAGAATAAGAAATAACTTGATAGTTCCAACTTTAGTAGTTTGTTCTCGGGTAACGTAGAGAGTTCTCACTTTAAAGAGTCCAGAAATTATACATGGAATTGAATCAGTAAGCTGTTTTGGCTATTTGATTATATTTTTCATGTAGAATATTTTTTCAGTTTTTTATAAAATGTGTACTAAAAAATGACAAATGTTTTTAGAAAAAAATTAACATCGTAAACATTTTTTGGAAAATATTTTCCTATTTTCCATGTTTGGTTGCACATAAAGTTAAGTAAAACATTTTTCTTGTAAAATATTTTACCCCTTTCTAAGAAAAATAACTTACCCATCTAAAATGGGCTAGTCATTTTACCCATTCATCTTCAAGAACAGAGGATATGTTCATGTCTCTCTCACCTACTCATATCAATAAAAAATCATCCTACTTCGCAAGTCATTGCTCAGATTGGAATTGTACCTTGGATTAATCGGATTTTGTCAGTACCTTTTACCAATCTCATCGCTCACATCACTATATGCTAGAAGCAGATAATCATGTTTGAACATGAAGAATAGAGTACCTGTTCTATGTATCGTGTGTGTTTATATATATATATATATATATATTTTTTTTTAGTGCCAATTTGATGAGATTGATACAAGTATATCTTCATCGCTCCAGTCCAGTATCTCATTGCTCACACACACACACATGTCAATACCAGTTCTTGTAAAATTGCAGTTTATAGATCTCTCTAAGATATAGAACTATACATATGTAATCTACCTTTTAACTGTAAAGGGGATGATGATGGTAATCATTTTGTACTCTGCTGCAGCTTTTCAGTTCATTTTTTCTTTTGTCTTTTTTCGTTTTGCCCTATGCTTCTTTTTCTCAAAAGTATTTTTTTGTGTCAATGTAAACACCAAAAGGAAATCATTTTAAATGTAAAAGATTTACATAAAAAATGTTTTACCATAAAACTGTTTTGCATCGAAACAAATGCAGCCCAAAACAAATTCTGCAGTATTACACGATACTGATATGCAAATTACTTAAGATTGTTACTGAAGTTAGACTCTGCCTAATTTACAGTACATATACTTCTATTTTTAATATTGTTGTCTTCTTTTATCATGTTTTCCTTACAGTCGGTGATGAAAGCTACGCGTCGTCAGCTGGAAAGGGAGCTTATGCAAGAAGATATAACACGTCTAGAAGACCTACCCTCATACAACCTTCTTTCCAGATAGTGTAGTTGTGAGATATAGAACAAAATGGCTTTTTAAGTAAGATTCAGGCAACCATTTGATGCCATTAGCTTCCTTTTCTAGTAGTCCATTTTCTCTCAGTTTTCTTTTAATACACGTTTTTCCACGATATGATGCTTTTCTAACATAACCTGAGAGCTGTGTTATCTTCTGACTTCCTTTCTCGGAGAAATGTGTGGTTGAGTTTGTGATTGTAGTGGTAGAATCAGTAATTCGGGAGCGCAGATGCGTGTTGATTGTGAAATATGAGTTGTCCTCTCACAGGCACTACCCAGACTAAAACAGTAAACAGTGTGGGCTGGTTTAATTAGTGACTCTTGATTTTAAAGTGACATGAGATGGTATTTCTAGTTTAACTTTGTTCTTTTTTGCACTATTTGAGCTTTCTGTGCTATAACCATTGCAAGACAGACAGAAGAGTTGTGAAATGCATCTCCAAGATGGAATATTACCTTTTCTTTTCTTTTCTTTCCTCGACTCCTATATAATGTTCATATAAGAAAAGCAAATTTCCTTCGGGACTCCGTAAAAGCTTAGAAATGCTTGAAGCCAAACTTGTTTTATCCTTCTCGTCCTGATTTAAAAGGATAAAAATAGGGATTTGTAAACAAAAAGTTGACAGGATGGTAACTTTTTTTTTACTGACCATTTTGTTTTTCAAACTTACAATACTTTTCTTACCAATCATGTTTTTGCTTGGAAAAATTCACTCACATTATCGGTCAAAAACAGAAACACAGAAATTTCGATTGAAAAACGAGCCCAATTAGAACAAGGTTTTGCTAGTTCACCGGGTACTTCGATTTTCAAACAAGATGTCTTCTCTACTCAAAAGGGTTGTATATAGCGCTGTAAATGAGCCAAACTTGGGGGGTGTTCGAGCTCGGCTCAGCTATGGATAGGAGTTTGAGCTCAGCTCGACAATTTTTGGACAAACTCTGGCTCAGCTTATTTGGATAGAAGTTTGAGCTCAGCTAGACAATTTTTGGGCAAACTCGAGCCCAGCTCAACAGTTTTTGTATATAAAACAACCACCCTTTCTTTGCGAGTCACAATTCCCAAAATGAATAAATTTTATAGGTCGGATAGAGTATATATATAGGGGTGGCAAAAGTTGATACGACCCGCCAACACAACTCGAACACGACACGAGTTAAACGGGTTCGGGTTAACCTTAAACGGGTTCGGGTCATAAACGGGTTGACACGATTAACCCGTTTAGTTAATTCAACCCGTATAATCCGTTTATATACGTTTAACTATATATGGCGTGAATAAACTATTTAGTAATTTGGCTAATTAAAACTTGTATTTTTTTTTTTTTAATATTTATTGAGTATTATTAATAATTTAAATAATATATATATATATTTTATAAATAGGTCATTAAACGAATTACAAGTGTAACCCGTTCGATAAACATGTCGTGTTAATGTTGAGAACTCTTGACACGATTATTAATCGAATTGAGCTGTTTAGTATAATACCCATAAGTTAACACAACACAATTACAACCCACGAACACAAATTGCCACTACATATACTTGCATTTATATATATGTATATATATATATATTTCAAGCACCAAACAAGCCTTTAAACTTGTTCGGTGAACAAGTTCACGAACATCACGAACAAACAAAGCGAATTGAGATTGACTAATTTATTAAACGAGCCTAAAATTTTTGTTCAAGTTTAATTCGTTTATTAAACAAACGAACACAAATCGACACTTTAACAAGCTGAACTCGAGCTATTTGTCGAAAGCTGAGCATAGTTGTATATAAAACAACCACCCTACCTGCGACATTGCACTAGGTCTACACCACCAAAACCCAATGCCACAACTTCTACGCACTTACCCATAGAATCTATAATTTCATCTTTCACTCCCAACACATCCGGCTCACATAAACCAACTGCTTATGAACAATATAAATAGGTTATACAAAATATAGGGCATACCAACCAGATTGATGCCGAGCACCGTGATGATAAGATTAACCTGATAAACGTAACTTAGGTTCATAGGTAGGCTAGCAGCCTAAAACATTAGGATTTAAAACTAAATCACAGTCAAAATTCAAAGTTTGCCAATATTAAATAACCATAACAAAAGCCAGAGATAATAGGAGCCACGGTCACGACCCGAGAAAAGTTATTCATAGATCCAGGGGTGAAGGCTGCTCTGCCAGTTCGCAACGCCTTCTGGGAACCAGAGTGCAATCTCCTTCCTTGCACTCTCAACTGCATCACTCCCATGAATGACATTCCTACAAAGCAAAGAATGATTTATCCAGGTAAGATATTTGTACCCAAGGAGACGTTAATTTTACGAGTATGTGTGAAAGAAAATCTCTCGCAACTTAAAAGATGTTATAAATAAACAAGACAATAGTGCAAATGCATTGCAGTGATTCTGCACAGAAACATTCCCCTGCTTAATCTATTTTTATAAATTGCTTTCTAACAAAAGTTATTGCTCATTATGCAGACCAAATTCATCATCATTGGTCCCAAAACAATACCAATCAGATGATGTAACAACACAATGTAAAACCATTTATCTATACAAGATATGATTTTACACTGCATTAATGGTTGAATTAAATTCAGTTAGTGTGAGATCGGACAAAATAATCGACACCCATGTAATCTTATGGGTATGACAAGCAAGTGAAATTCGCATATAAAATACTATCAATCAAACTAGCAGGGGAAACATGTTACCGGCCAATGTCAATGGCGAAATCACCACGAATGGTGCCAGGAGCAGAATCAGCGGGGTTTGTGGCTCCAATGATCTTCCGACCTGTGGTAACAACGTTCTTACCCTCCCAAACCATTGCAACAACTGGACCAGATACAATGTACTCAACCAGCTTATTGAAGAAGGGTTTTGCGGACAAGTCTGCATAGTGCTTCTCGGCAAAAGATTGATCCACACTCATGAGCTTCAAGCCTGAAGATATCAAAGTTACAAAAGGACGCATGTAATTATCAAATAAATAGAAGTTTTCACTAAAAGTGAATCCTGAGTATGACAAGTTAACAACAAAATCCTAGAGAACCACTTTAAAAGTCTTATTGGGCACATCAACATCCAAAATGTGAGATTGACAACATGTTACATTTCTCCTGCATACTTTTACTTATCTACACAACATATATATATATATATATATATATATAGAGGGAGAGAGAGAGAGAGAGAGAGAGGTATATATATACATAGAGAGAGAGAGAGAGAGGGAGTTTGCGTTATTGAAGGATACTCAGAATCTAGTCACAAAATTCTGGATCAAATAATCAGATCAAGCTGATCTATTAAAGGGAATCCCGAACTTATAATAACAACATGACATGATCTAGCTAGTCAACTCTAAAGGAGAATATTACCTTTCAAAGTAAAACCTTTCTTCTCAAATCTGCCAATAATCTCGCCAACCTGAAACACAGTAATAAAATCTCATATGATCAATAAAACATCAATTTCGAATACAACTAATGAACATTTCTGAACCAGAAAATGAAACAACAGACCATGTTGTTGGTTCAAAGAATTTTCTTTTAAAAAATAAATAAATAAACTGAATCTTATGATCCTGTCGCTTAGATATCCAAAAACAGGGCAAAGCTGATTCAATATAGACAACTATAATTGATTTTTGGATTTAGTACTCTGGCACTTCTACGAGAAGAAAAATAAAATATTTTCCATCATCTTTCTCTTCCAACGTTTTCACACCGAATCCACCAAACTGAACAATTTAATTAACAAAGGAAAATAAACAAACCCAGAAAGTACTTAAACTGTTCGTCATCCCCAAAATTTATAAAGTTCGCAACGAGATGGACCTCCTTTCCTCTTTTCCAACACTTCTTTAACATCTAAACACTCGAAAAATAGCACTTATCGAATTTGCATAAAAAAAAAAAAATCAAAGCCCAGAACATAAAAACTCATATGCTAGTTTAGATCTTCTCATATATATATATATATATAACTAAGAACCAACACATACACACACAAAGAGACTAGAGTGTACGAGGAACAAACCAGGTTTCTCTGGACGCCATCAGGCTTGATCATGATGAATGTCTGTTCCATGACTCCTGTATATAATTTCAAGCTCTCTTGGTCTCAGGCTTTAGTGAGAGAGACTGGGCACTAAAATGGGATTTATATATGTGTTGGGTCTGAAATACAAACCCTAACCCTAATTGCAAGAGGGAATATTCGCCTACCTGAACCACGGATTTCTCTGAAGAGCTAACATTCCCTACACTCGAGTGCACAAATCACCAACGAGTGGTCAATATGTGACAATCTCTAGAAGGTTTGTTAGGGGATTAATAATTGAGATTTTAGACACTCATAATTGCATACTTATTGTAATAAAATTTGAGATGGTTCGTGGGCCATTCATTTTTTTTTTTTTTTAAATCAATTTTTTTCTAAAAAAAAGTTAACAGCATTTTTTTTTTTAACTTTTTTTAAAAATCAAAATTTAATTTGAACTTTAAAATATTATAAACTTCTAAAAATACAAGAATGAACATAAATGTGAATATATATATAATATGCAAAAAATACATTCACATGCTTAGAACTACTAATCTAGTAGTAAGAGGTTGAATGTTTAAATCTTTTTAACAGTGAGATTGTATTTGTGACGTTCCACTTTAACAAACATATTAGGCTACACACAATATTCGATTATTTTTTTATTTTATTTTATAGTGGCATGTGTAAGAGTTAATATAAATACAAGTAAAATCACTTATATAAATGCTTTATTATTTTTTTGATAATTTAGTTGGATTCTACAAACATTTAAAATAATATAAAAACTTTAATTTTTATAATAAAGGAATGCCTATGTAATTTAGCCTTTATGCATAATTGGTATACATCTCTAGGTTTGCTTGATGAGGATAGTTTACAATTTTCATATTATTGAAAATTAAAAAATTATATAAAAAGTTTTTAAATTGTAATTTATTAAAATTCAATAAAATATATATATATATATATATATATATATATTTTTAGAGATTTGTTCTGGAAATATTTTTTTAAAAAAAGTTTCGAAATTGTTTTTAAAAAGCTGAAAGCAAGCTAGGAATGTTGGGTTGATCTAAATTCCGACCCGAGATCATTTTGCATTCAATAAAACAGCCCAAGCCCGACAAGCAGGCCCAAGGGATAGATTAAGCTGACATTTTCTTGAAAAGCAGCTATTTAAAACTTAAAAAAACACATTCTCTCTCCGTCTGTGAAAATGGCTCACAAGTCACTGAAATTTCTGGAGCTTTATGGTAAATTGATGCTATTTTGAAGTTATAATTCGCTTTTGAACACTCTAAATTCCAATATATATATATATATGTATGTGTGTTTGTCTCATGAGTTTCAATTTGTCTCTGCTAGGTTATGATTTGCTTTTGGGATCGATTGCTGCTTTTTACGTATTCATGGCACCATACACAAAGGTTGAAGAAAGCTTCAATGTTCAGGTGCATTCCTTGTTTATCAGTAATTCAAAACTTCACTTAGTTCTATCGACAATTAAACACAGCTTTATGTTGTTTTTGGT
The DNA here is from genome assembly GCF_030987335.1 of Cornus florida. Taxonomy (NCBI): domain Eukaryota; kingdom Viridiplantae; phylum Streptophyta; class Magnoliopsida; order Cornales; family Cornaceae; genus Cornus; species Cornus florida. The sequence goes on from NW_026775573.1 coordinate 5,869,265, forward strand.
TTAAGAATTTGAATCTTCGATTTCTCATCAATATTTTTTTCTCATATTTGTTTCATCAAAAATCAAACAGTGAGAGTTAAACTAATACTTTTTCTTTATTTATTTGTTAAGGCAATGCACGATATTTTGTATCATCGGCATCACATAGAAAATGTAAGTTTAATTGTCTGTGCTCTCAATCTGTCTCTTTTACTAGTTTGGATTGAACTATATTTGATTTTAGACCTAGTTGTTTGATTGTGATGTCTCTCTTCTGATATCATATTATCAGTATGATCACTTGGATTTCCCCGGAGTTGTTCCTCGCACATTCATTGGTATGTTCTATTTTTTCAAGGGTTTATTAGGAGCTTTTTATACATTCTTTATGATTTTGGAAAGTATTTTCTGTTCTCTACCTAGTACAATAACATGCATGATCCCACAAAGATATGTATCATTGTGTAGTTAGATGTTACGTCACTCTTTTACCATGATATGATAAATTTGAAGCTTCACTTAGGAGAGTTGGTGTGAACAGAAGTGCCAAAAAGTCCTGTCCCATGGCATTACTTACACATGAAAAATCATCTGACGTTCCACAAAAGAAAAGAAAAAAAAGAAATTCAAATCTGCCAAAAGGATACACCCTGGCATCGGATTGAATTAAAACAAATACAAATAACCTCTTTTTTCTTTTGCGATGCTTTTGTTTGTTTTTTTGCCCAAGGATCATGGGTAGGCCTAGATTGCAGCAAAGACTAGTTCCTATTATTGATCAAGGATGTGTAAAAAGTTACTTCACTGTATGTTTTAATAATGTTTTGCTTAGGCTGGAGTCACTTGTCCATGAGTTTTGAACTTGTATTTTCACATAAATGATGGAAAGTCAATTTAATCAACATTCAAAACCATAATATTCAACTCTTTGAGTCGTTAGGCCTATCTAAATTCAATATGTATGCAATTAAAATTGGAGGAAAGTAGTGAATCATTATCCTAATCTTTTGTTTCTTGTTTGCCGTTTATTTAGTGCTATATTATACTTTTAAGGAGACTTAATATTAACACTAGAATCAGGAAATGTTAACACTAGACTTGATATTAACATTAGAATCAGGAGACTTAATAATCCATGGAATGTAAATTTAATGAAATTCCAGAAAATGCTATTATAATGATGACAATTTAAGACCAAATGAGTACACAGAATAGCTATTTTCTATATTTAGGATCACTAATACAAAAGGACAGGTCAATAGATGATGATGTAATTAGTGGGAGCAGAGCAAAATGGACAAAATAAAGGTAGGCTAAAAGAAAAGTTAAAAAGGAAGATTCTATATAATAGCTATTAGAACAGATATTTCATTCACAACGGAGTGTTTGGTATTAAAAAGGAAATAAGACAACTCTTTATGTTGTTGAAATGTCAATACTGAGATGGATGATAAGAGTGACTAAAAGAATAGATTTAATACTACATGTGTGAGGGAGAAAATGATGTCTCTAAGTTTTAAAATAAGATAAAGTAGACCTAGGTGGTATGGAAATATACAATATAAACTGTAGATATACTAGTATAAAAATGAAGATTAGTTTGCATAGAATGTAAGGGACAAAGAGGGCAACTAAAATCCACATGGAGTAATTAGAAATGACTTTAATAGACCTAAGTATAATAGGAGAACTGACTTGTAATACAAATGAATGGAAACGAGAATTTATGTGGCTGACCCCATACCCGCAAGGATGGTGATGATGAGATGAAGAAAAGGAACCATATAAGAGAGGATAGGATCAATAATCTTTCAAAGAGGAACTCAACAACTCAACAAAGAAGAAAAATAACAAAAACAAGACCTCACTGCCCCTATAAACCTCAACCCTCATCACTCAAGGAGGGCAGTAAGTGACCTCTGAATCTCACCATGGACATGACTCGCTTATCGTATTATTCAATTTGCCCATTGACGTTAAACATTTTCATGTTTGGATTTTATTTCGAGTATACTATTTTGGCTGATAAGAAGCTATATGTCCCCATAGTAGGAGCTAAATTGATTTGCTCAGCATAATGCTATTTTTGAATGAGGTTGAAGTTGCTCTGCATTAACTATTAACTAATGTCTTTCTTGTAGGTGCCTTGCTTGTTTCAATTTTGGCATCTCCAATCATATTAGCAATCAATGTGCTAAACTTTCCAAAGATTTATAGTCTTTTTGCAGGTCAGTCCATTAGATACTTGAGAATGCTCATATGATCCTGTTCAACTAAAATGCTTCTCAACGTGCTTATCATAATACTACTTTTGGTGTAATATTACAATGAAAAAAAAGGATAGCAGTAGAAATCACCTGTATTTGAGCTAAAGAAAGTCGATCTTTTGCCGTCGCTGAGTTTAATTGTTATTTTGTGCACTTCTGTACAGGGTGCAGTTTCTTTAAAGTAATGTGAATTGCTTTGTGTCAATTTATTTATTTTGATAAGTAATCCAAAAGGCTTCTTTTGAGCAAAATGTTTCTATCATTTATTATTTGTAGTGAAGAAAAGAATGTCACTTATGCAAAAGGGGAGCTCAAAAGCTCATGTTTGATGGTTTAGTTTTTCTTATCTTTATATAAGCTTTTATTCAAATGAATCAATTAATCAATGTGACAAGACTTTCAAGAAATAATGAGTTAATTGTATTCTTAACATGACTAAAACCTTTGAAAATGTAAGTTTCGACTTGTGATTTAACTTAGATCATGTCTATACTTTTCCATTCACAGAGTGCCAGTCAAATTGAAGTATTTTTACAAAAATAAGTTTTTTTATGGCCACTCTGAAGGAGATTTGTCACAGGTGGAGAATAATATTATGGAGGATATCTCGTCTCTTGATTCTCTTGATTCTTAATATGAAGACATCTTGTTCTTTTGCTTGTACTCGTATTCTTTTTTTACCATAAATATTCTTGTTTCTTATAAAAAAAATTGTATTTTTACTTTGAGCACTTCAGTGTTTGGGGCAGGCTGACTCTGAAATATCAAATTTAGTCAGATCAAATGGGTGTAATAATTTGATATTACATTTACAAGAACTAGAAGTTCTAGTGATGAATTTTGAAACACAAACTTCTATACACCTAATTTTATCACGGTCAACCTGTTGTAGATGGTTTCATTTTGTTTTGCATTGGTTGAGTATGAAGAGTAATATATGTGCAATGGCTATTAGATTTTCTTTTTTATTATTTTATTGATACGTGAATATTTGGATATTAAACTACTTACAAAAAAGGCATATTACACAACTGTACATATATTCTGATGCTTTTATATGATAGTATGTTGGATGCATGACTTTGCACCTCAAGGTGCATTATTGTCATTTTATTTTTCTTTATCATTGTGATTTTTATAACCTTATTTGAATGATATTTTGTGATACCCCTCGATTCTAGAGCCACGGGTGATCAAGTCCGAGCACAGAATACAAGGGATATCAAACAATTAATATTTAAACAAGCATTGGAATACAAGATGAATTAAGAATAAATAAAGAAGCTGAAAAGAAAACTAAATAAATAATTCTCATTTAAAAAAAAACCTCAAATAAATGATAATTAAAAATCCCATACTAAAATCCTCCAATCCTCTGATATCAGTAATTAATTAAACTACAACTCGGGAATCCATATTGTGGACCCCTAATAATATTTTAACTGAAATAACCGAACCGAAATAAAAATAGGAAGTAACTAATGAAGAGGAGTCCTACGTAGAGTCGGAAGAGTGAATGGATGTCTCTGCTCGGCACGAACAATCTCTAAGACTGGAACTGACGAACACCTGAAAAATAATGGTGGGTCAGGCCCACATACAAGTTCTAATCTACTGCATCCCAAACAGAGACCCGATACACGTACGCATCCTAATTAATTCAACAATAACTAAATACTCCATACATAGATATATACACACTAAAGGAACCTCACTAGACTATAGAGTTGTCTCAACCTGAATAGTAGGTAACATGCAAAACGCACCTATAGTGGGCATGAGTACCTAGACCTACCAGGGTACACAACTACACTATATCTAGCTACACATCCCTGGCAATATACGCATCCTAACCACTGATCCTGAGACTCAAGCTCATATCATGGTGTATTATTATATATGTAAAATCCGTCATATCCAACCATGTCATCCAACTGTTCCGTTGACCTGACACGAATAAGTAGGACTTAACACTGTGGTTAATCCGTTCCCTTATTAAAAATAGGTAGGACTTAACTCTTAAGTTAATCCGTCCCTAATATGCCCCCATCCCATAATGGTGCATTAATCCATATCATAACCAAATAAAAGTTTCCGATCCAAGGATAATGTAAATAATATTTACATCTAATAATTCAAATAAACATGATATAAATCATATATATATCTTTTGCATTTATTTGAACAAAAATATCAATTCTAATTAGCATGCATTTAATTTACATCACAAGAAATTAACATGCATCTCAACTAAATTGTTCATCTCCATATTCTGATTAAATTAATTTAAATCTAAACAATTGATTAAAATAATTTAATCCAAGAATATTTAATTAATTTATCCTTTTAAAATTAATTAAATTCCATGCTTAGCATGTAAACTTAAATCATGGATTCCAATTCTTAATGAATCTACTTACATTAAATAAATATTTATTATCGATCCATCAACCAAAAACCACAATATTAATTTAATATCTTAGCATTTAATCAGACTTACAGTTAAAAATATTAAATGTAAACACATCTAATCAAAACAAAATCAAAAGAGAACACATACAGAATAATTAAAAATAATTTGCTTAAATATTCCATGCAATCCCATTAAAGAAAAACATTTATTTACTTTTTCTCCTTTCTCGTTCCACGTGCCCACATATAAAGAACAAGTTACGAATTTCACAACACAAACTGATTCTAGGAACTGATTCTAGGAAGCTTATTTTATATATATTCCGTAAAGCAATATCATCATGGGTCTCCTCATTCGACGTGCATGTTTTGTAAGGAAAAACAAACTTCCATTATTATTTTATAACCTTTTTCCTTAAAAGTAATTGTACATCGTTCGGCGTGTATGAAGACAAAATTGATTTATACAAATACCCAAAACTGATTTCATATATAAACACCAAACTGATTCAATTGGAGCATTTTTCGTTCCGCGCGCAGACCATATATGAACAACTTTAATCTAATCTAGTTTATATATACAAACCGCTTCATACTAAAATCATGATATATAACAGCACATGAAAATTTAATTTATCAAAATATGAAAATTTATCACAAACTCATTATTAATTTTCAAATAAATCTATATAAATAGATCCAATTAATTTATTTAATAAACCTGGAATTAATCTAGCATGCATAGGGTATGAATCAAAGGAGAAGAGAAGAATTAGAACTTGCCTTTAGGGATTTGATAAAAACCCTAGCCTCCTTCTTCCTTTTTCTCTTCCTTCGTCTTCCTTCTTTCTCCCTCTAGAATATATTATGTGATTTATGTTCTAACCCCTTTTACAACCCTATAGTTATATATTTATAGGCAACTAAAATAACCCAAAAATCCTTTTCCCAATCCAAGTCAAACTAATAATAAAAATAAACTAAAATTTAAATACTAAAAAGGTAACTACAATATATTAAATTCCCAAACAAATACACATCATCATATATAATTTAATTTAAACAAATAAGTCAAATATACATAATTTTAGCACACCATTTAATTTAAATAACCAATTCAATTAACACATAAACAAATAATTAAATTAATTAAACAAGTAAACAATTAGCCATAATTAAAACGCAATTAAAATAATTTAAATAATACCGAGACTATCCTTTCAAAATTAGGGGTATTACATATTTGGCTTCCTTTGCATGTATTGCATAAGTTTCTCCATCAATGATGGGCCTTTCATGATATTCAGTTGTTGTATCTATTGTATTTGAACTAGTTAATATATAATATAAATGCCTGGGCTAGCATCTTTGTTTTTCTTCTTATGTTACAACGTTACCTTTTGCTTTATTAAACATAATATGAAGTGTATATTTGGTTAAAGGCACTTGATTTATTTGTTTTCTTTTTTCTAGTTCGTTTGGTGTTAGGTTGCATCATACTGTCTACATTGAGATTTTTCCGTCTTCAGGTATTCACTTTTTCTTTTTCCAAATCAGCCCTTTTCAATTTAACTTCCCCCCCCCCCCCCCCCCCACACACACACACACACACACACAAAAAAAAAAAAAGGGGGGATTTACTTGCTATGTATATTGCTATTAGCATGTTGTATTTTGATTATTGGCTATAACAAAAACTCTTAACCCTGCTTTCCCTTTTAAATGTTATGCCCAAACTTTAATCATTGTGCAACAACCTTTTTTTTTTTTTTGGTGCCCGATTTGAATGCTACTATATATTTATTTATATGTCTAATGTTAGTTCCACACACAATCCATCCCTCGGTGCCTCGCATTGGCGGAACTAATTTTGTGTAATGGTCCCTACATATTATGCTTATACATTGTATATTTTTTTCAATGTCTAGGGCTAATAAATTTTTCTGTTGAAATAAATTGGACAAAAAAAATGCTTTGATCACCATTTCGTATCTGAATTTTCACTTAAAAATCCTTTCACATGTTCTTTGGGGCTTTGGTGGAGGAGATAAAGTAAAATTTGTGTGGCATGGTACTATTAGCACTTTTTTCCCCTAAACCCTGTTGCAGCCTAGATTTTTTTTTTTTACTATCACAATGATCTCCAAATATGCCTTTGATGCATAGTTGTTAAAGGCTCAAGGCGCACAAAAGCACAAATACCTCCTGGAGCCTGAGGCGCAAGGCGAGGCGCGCGCCCGACTGAAGCAAGGCGCATGTTTAAAAAAAAAAAAACAAAACCCACCCAATAAAGTATTAAAGATGCAATAGTATATATAAAGATGCAAAAGTCAACTAAATGAATTACTTAAGTTAAATATTCAACATAAAGATGCCAAAACCAAGTAAACCAAGTACTTGAGTTCAACAGTGACTCTTTCACTTCAAATTTTGATTCTATTTAAGTGAAAGTTTAAGTGACATATAAAGTAATAGATTAAATTGAACAATCACCTAATTTCTTCAACATTGTAAGTCTCAAGAATTGGCTCATAACTCGAATAGTTTCTAATAGCTCCATTGACTACTTTTTTTCAACAAGAGAAAAAGAAGTCATGTAACTCGGCTCTGACCAATCTGATTTCAGGTTTTAGATTTCAAAGTGTCAATGAATGACATAAATTAATCGAATTTCATCTTCCAGTTCCAATAAGATATGCTATTATTCAAACAGACAATTTAAATTAGGAAATTTTAAAACAATTTAATTAATTTCTTCATTTTTCAATGATATATACCAGGAAAGAGTCGAAAGACAATGATCTACAACAATGATATGCTATTGAAAAATAAAATAAAAGAAGAGCCGAGAGAAGAAGAAATTGAAGAATAGAGAAAAAAATAAAATAAAAAAACGCCAAGAAGAGCCGAGACTCGAGAGAAGAAGAAGAAAAGAAGAAGAAGAAGAAGAATAAATAAAATAAATAAATAAATAAATAAATAAAAGAAGAGCAAGACTTAAGAGCCGAGACTCGAGAGAGCTGACTGCCGAGAGGAGAAGAAGAACTGAAGAAAAGAAGAAAAAAAAAAAATCTGAGAGTCTCAGGAATAAAAGAAGAAAAGAAGAAAAGAAGAAGACTGAGAGATCCGAGAAGCAAGAAGGAGAGAAGAAGAAGAGAGGGAAGGAGAACTTACCAGCTTCGCAGATCCGGCAGATCCAAGACTCCAAGCTTCGCAGATGAGGCTCGGTCCGGGCTCGTACTTCTCTGTCCTTTACTCCTTTTGCTTTTTGGTAACTTTTTTCTTTTCTTTTTCTTTTGTAGTCTTGTATAGGTTTTGTAATAAAAAAATAAAAACTAAACAAACAATAAACAAATAATAAACCCATACACAACCAAAATAATAACAAAAAAAGTACAAAATATATATACTTTCAAGTAGGCGCACCTGTAGCCTTGCGCCTATTCCTTAGAGGCGCTCACCTAGTACAAGGCAGTCGCCTTGAGACAATCAAGGCGCCAAGGTGGTGCCTGGAGGCGCCTTGCGCCTCAGGCGCGCGCCTTTAACAACTATGCTTTGATGCTAAAGAGACTCGGCCATATAGTATTCCCACCATCAAAATTTAGTTTAATACCTCCGGATGAGTTTTTGAAATAGATTTGATTATCACACCAAACATCCATTATGAGTTAACCAATTACAGTTGGCAAGGCACTAAGGTAGAAGAAAGAAACATTTCATCCCGGAGGATCTTCTGCCCTTCCTTCCTTCTCTCTAGACTGTAAACTATTTTTGTATTGGGGCTTTGCCACTGAAGTGTGGGTTCTAGCTCTTCTTGAAGGCCTACAGAAAACTTCACTTTTGCGAATCTGTGAGTGTTTGCTCGAGGGTGATTCAAAGGCAGTGGCAAATTGGGCCAGAGCTCAATCTTGATCCATGCTTCAAAATTGTTTCACAGGAGAGTTTTGCTTATTTCTTTAGAGGTTTAGATTAAGTGGACACCTAGATTGACTTATGAAGAGGTTTCCTTTTTGGTTAAGCTTTTAGCTATGACTTCAGATACCTTTAGAGGGAGGTGTTTTTGTTACTTTTCTTCCTGTTTCTTCTGCCCCCTTTTTTTTTTTTCCTCCTCCCAAGAAAGGGAAGTGTATCCACAGATCTTTTATTTCAAGTTATTTGATGAACATATTCCCTGCATATATGCTCTGCTTTTCTATCTCCTTATGTTTGGTATTCCATTTAATGGAGTTACTGGTGAACTTTGTTCTTTGTTTGAGCAGATTAGAAAGAAGTTTGGCCATCAAGTTGAAGCTTTCTTTGTGATATTGGTTGCATTTCAGTTTCACATGCTGTTCTATTGCACACGTCCTCTTCCTAATATTTTGGCATTGGGTTTAGGTGATTATGTGCACTTTTAACTCTAATATGCTCAGTTACGTTTTAAAACTGGCTGATTTTTTATTTTATGCTGCTATGAATGAGAGAGTTTGTTATCCGAACAACATACTATTCAGCTATATCTGCTACAATATTCTCTTTAGTTCTCACGCCTTCTGTTACTTTCAGTTTTAGTTCACTCATGGAAAGCAATGCCATGGGAAGGGATATATTCTCTTTAGAGTGGAATGTGGATGAAAGACATGAAGTGTGTGGGCAAGCTAACCTCTCGTCAAACATCTCTACCTCAACATCCTAAATAGTTGTTGCCTTGAATGGAAAACCCGAAGGGACGCCCATATAAGCAGCAGGAAGAGTTTCCAACCTACACCTCAAAATAGCAGCTAGAGATTTGTGCCTTTCACCTCTCCCATTGGGATCAACGTTCTCTTGCCAATTTAACCATCAAGCTAGACACATTCTTTGAACAAAGGGGAATTGAACTCCAGTATTTCACCTGAGCTTCCTTTACCCTGCAAAACACAATGTTATAATCAGCAGGTAATATAATGAGACTTCCAGTGTTTCACCTGGACTCAGGTTTGTGTGTTGACCGGCATGGATATTTACTCATTTTATTAACCTCCATGGAGGCATTTTCGGACTTTGAATTTATTGCCTTCATCACCTTCTTGAGCCTCATAGCCATGATTTTCTCTACAAACTTATATAGACCGTTGGTCCAAGTCTTTCAAGTCTATAATACCTTCATTCTTAGGAATTACTGTAATGAGCAAGGCATTCTGGTTCCTCTCAATTATCCATGCCCATTAAAGTGATTAGTAGTTTCCATGACATCTGATCTTGTGATCCGCAACACTGTTGTAAGAATGCCCTCATCCTACCATCAGGACTAGGGCCCCTATTCCCATTACAGCTTTTCAAAGTTTCCATCACCTCTTTTGTGGTTCAGAAACATATAAAACCAAGGTCTTTACTACTATGTGATATAATTGCTTTAGAGGCTAGAACACTCTCTCTTCTCTCTCATTGGCGCTATTCTAGGTTTGGAGTGAGCAATGTGACCCTGGTTTGGTGTTTTGTTTCAAATTTCAAAATGTTATTAGGTCAATGTATTTTCTACTTGCATTTAAGTATGAGCTGTGCAGCTACTTTGCATATATAATAGCAGAGGTTGGGCCCATACTTAATTCATTCCTTTCAGCACCCTCTTAATTAACAGGAACAACATTGGTTATTTGCAATTACAATTCAAACATCTAAAACTGTTGTCTATTTGGCTCCAATTTTGTGTGTCTAATATCGCATGCTTTGTAAGGGAGAATTCTGTTAGTTAGCTATAATGAAAAAGCTTAATGTTAAAGTTGTGCATTTCATTGGAATGATGTGGTCAACAGTAACAAATAAAGGGCTACCTGTATGGGAGGAATCTAGTTTTGATAGAGAAAGAAGTAAAACAACTGATTGTGGTTTTACTAAAATTAGCTTTGCATGAGTCTAATATAATTGAGATTCAAAGTTAATTCAGGAAAAGTGCTACATATGATAGGCAGCCTCTTCTCGTAAAGGATATTACACCAGTATCTATCACATCTAGCTCAGTGGGGTCAAACTTAAATCCAGTTGAGCTTGATTTGGGGGATATTTTTCAAATTTTGGAAAATCAATTAATTTAATACTGACAATGTTAGTCTGGATGGCTGTTGTTAACTAACCACGGTGACCTGACAATTTGAAAGAAAGAAGAGAAAAGAATGGGCAGAAGTTCACTACATGATGAAGGATCTATTAGAATGAAGTTTGCCATCATTTTTTCGAAGTCCGTCTCTTGATGATCTTATCTAGTATAGGTTTGCAGTGCTTGGTTCTTTCCATTTAATTATCAAGTGGCTTGTGTTTGCAAAATGAAACTGTTTGTGTGGATAACACTTATGAATGGTTCACTGTAAGGAATTATGCAGTATATGTTATAGTTTGTCACACTGAAATTTTCTGAATATTTTTGTAGTCAATTTGGCATATGGGTATTGGTTCAAGGGGAGTTCTTACGCAGCATTAAGATGTCTGGTATGTTTTCCCTAACCACTCAAGGTCATGTTGCACATTATGTGTTGTAATATTGGTTATCCAAAATGTCACAAAATCCTAAAATATTAGCTTGGATTCCTGCAAATTGTGTTCCATTTTTAGATTGAACAGGTCATGAAGATAAAAATACAGATACTTATCAAAAAAAGAAGATAATAATACAGACACATTCTTACATTAGTATGAGCCTTTTGACTTCACTTAAATTACTTGCTGTGTTATTTGCATTGTGTTTTTATGGTATGGACAATATAGCATCTCTAGTCCACATTGCAAAGTTACCTATAACTCGTGGTTTGTTTCTTTGATTTTTGTGGATTCTGGACACCTTGCTTCATTCTTTTCCGGATTGCCGTGGACCAACGGGATATAGTTGTAAATTGTATAAGATTGATTTAGATCAGAGTGGTGTTGGATATTTAGTTTCATAGACTGCAACATCCGAGGGCTGAGTTAGATTGAGGCATTCTTTGGTAATTTTATGCTTAGGTTGTTGCTGAGGGGAAGGAGGATTCTTTGAGGACGGTTGAAATTGAGGGTAATTTGAGGTGAAATCTTTTTATAAGGTGCTTCAGGAGAGGGTCGTTTAAGGTTTCTTGGAAGGTAGTGGTACACAAAAACTCATGTAAAAGTTGCTCTTTTTTGGGATCAATTAAGGTTATTGGGAAGATTGTGAATGCTGACTTGTGGTTCTTCTTATTTGCACTTTTTGGAGACCTGTGAGCAATGTCTGAATTAGAAGGGGATGTGCCTGCTAATTGGAGGGATTGCAGAGTTGGGAAGGAGAGTCAAGCTAGTGTTTTATGAGGCACTACGATGCCTTTTGTAGAATAATTGGAGTGAGTAGTAGGTTTTTTGACAGAGCAAAAATGCCTATTTGGTATATTAAGCATCATATGCTGAGATCACTCTGTTTGGATTGAGGAGCCTTTTCTTTTCTCTCTTTTTTTTTGGTTTGACACTTTGTAAAATTTTTGGTTCAGATAAACTTGTACAATCATCTTTTACATACTTCCCGTGAACAAGGGACCACTCTTTTCAATAAATACTTATAAAAAAATAAAAGAAATAAGAAATGCTTAGTGCTGGAGTAGACCTTCCTAAGCTCATAATTGGAGATTAGTACTGCTTTATTCTCTGTATTGCTAGTCCCTGGGTTTTGAATTTTTTATCAGTAAGCCTATGAGGTGTACTCGTCATTGGTTGGCTCATGCAACCCTTGAACTTCTTTTAATCTTTTGTCAAGATCCCAAATATCAATAAAATCAATAATTTGATGGAAAGTTTGGGTCATGGTGATTTCCATAACAAGAAATTGTCCTTCCCATATCTACCAGCATGTAAGTTTATCTTAGCCCTATGGGTATTATTTTATTATTATCTTTCTCGACATTATATATTTGTTATTAAATATCATTTCTTATTCTTTTTCTTACAAGTATTTTTTTCCCTGCATTTTTGTAATAAATATCATGTAAAATGCATCATTAGAATCTTACTTATTGCTATTTTTAAGTTCTCATTGCTCTCTGTGTTCTGATTGTCAGATTTTTGCTACACTCATCTTTAGGTGCGACATGCTGTTACTTCTTTGTCCTCTGGGTCTAGAGCTTTTGCTGGTATGTTGTGTGGCCGTTGGATTTTTTATTTTTATTTAATAATTATCCGTCTGTTGTTTTGAACAATTAATTTTGAATTATCCTAGCATTTACTTAAAATTATATGTTCCTTGAACCTACTGTTATTATTTATTCCCATGGAAATCTATGCATCTTCCTGTTAAAATGTCACTATTATGCTTTTGTGGTTTATGATTTGTGTCCTTATGAATGCACCTCTGTCAATATTTTATCTTTTAGGTTTAACATGCACTTGTTCTGCATTCTATTTGTTGCGTTATTTATGAGTAACTGCATATTTTTTCTTTTTGCATATAAGTCATATATTTTAAAACGATTTCCTTGTTGTGACATTGGGTAATATGTGCATCGTTCATGGTTTCTAGTTTTACCTAACAAAAAAATAAAAAAGAAAAAAGAAAATGAAGACATTGGATAATGTCGTATTGTTTGGTATAATGATCAGAGTGAGTTTCTTTTCGCCTGATAATCATCAATTTTTTGTTGATAGGTAAGAACACACACACACCCAACAAACTCACGCAACACAATCACACAATCACTATTGCCTTGCCCTGATGACTATTTGAACCCTCAACCTCCTATGGGAGGAGGAAATACCACCAGCCTTGGCCCTTGGTGGTGATAATCACCAATGTTGCTTTTAACATATTCTGATTCCATAATAATTTGTTAAGCTTGATTAAGCTTTATGCTTAATGTTAGTAACATTCATTTTTTGATGGCAGACCAAATCGATTTCATTGTGGAAAGCAGTAAAATGCTGCATTGGAACTGCATTGCTTTGCATAGGTTTGTTATTTATTGTATTCCACTATGTCAATTACTTCATATATTTTATCAGTCCATATAACATGTAAACGTTAAATTGGTTCATGGTATCAAATCTTCTTGTGATCTCAAAGAATTAATTTCTATGCATTGCAGGTCTTACCATGCTGGTTGATACGGTTATGTGGGGGAAGTTGTTGTGGCCCGAATTTGAAGTTTTCTGGTTCAATTCTGTTCTGAACCGGAGTTCCGAGTGGGGAGTATCCTTTGTTGCAATTTTTTTTTTTGTTATATGTAGAATTTGACGAAGTATCTAACAGATGTCTTCGTATTCATTGATCTTATTAAATATACATATCATGTTTGTCTGTATATGTTGCGTGTTCTAATGGTCTAAGCTAGTGCTCTTGAGTCTGCAATGTGTGTCTACTTATATATGTATGCTCAAAGTGCTTGTGTTGTAACTTGTGATTCATTTGCAGTCCTTATTCCTTACTGTAATATATTATCACTCCGTTTACATTTGTATATAGACGTGTATTCTATCCATTATATGAATTCAATAGAGAAAAAGAAAAATAACACTAATATCTCCTCATCTTTAATAAAAACACATGAACCTACCTTGTTAGACATTTTTGTTATATGATGTTTACAAGAAAAATATCATGAATCATATGTCAATCTCCTTCGGCGAGTCTTAAAGCATTGAGAGGAAGGAAAAACTAAATTATTATAAGACCAAGATGACAAAAATGCCAACAACAATGGTACCATATATGGTAATAGTTTTAGTTGTCACTTATTAAATGCAAATTCTATAGCCACTCCTTGTATAAGTTATTAAAGCACTTATTTATTTTGTTCCTAATAATCGCGTTTTGTAAAACCTTGTGATATTTTGTTTAGTTAAAATGGTATCTTTATTTTAATCTTTCATTACGGCTGGAATCAAAGTACTCACTTTTTTTTTCAAAAATTTGAATTTTTGAAAATTTTAAACCATTGCTAATGGATAATCCATTCTTTAACAATGTTTTTCTCTACCACTTCTCTTTTACATGCAACTTACTGTTTCCTTTTCTCTTTGTTTTTTCTTTCTCATATCAGTTTTCCATCTCTATTTACTTAGGTTTTATTTTTCTCATTTTTTAAATTATATTTTCCTCAATATATACACTAAAGACTAATATAATAAAGAAAATTATATTATGATAGATTTATAAACTTTAAGTACACAGTACTTGTCCCCCACCACTGCCACCAAAACCAAATCAAAATTTCTGGTTCCTCCCCTACCGTGCTCATAGTGGTTAGAGTTTGTGGTTACTAGAGGAATATTGCAATTCTCCCTCCTACATCATTACATCATAATGTTACAGTGATTTATGTGAATGAAATAACTCAACCCTGGTGGATACTTTGTTTGTTGCTTGCTCATACAGGTGTGTAATACGTGTTTGTGTATTTTGAGGAGATGCAATAGAGGTGATTGCATGTTGCAATGATAAAACCTTGAGCTGACAAATGTGAGCGTGTTGGTTTGAGTCTCAGAGTAGCCACTTTGTGAATAACAAAGGTTAGTTCTATCTCTAATCATCCCCTCTTAGCACACCGTGCAGGTGGGACATGTACTAGCAAGTAGTAACTAGGTAATACCCTTCTTCAATTTGGGGGCCGGAGTTCGACTTGGTCTTGGGTAGAAGAAGTGAAAGTTGGTGAGACGGTGGTGAGATAATTGAAGCTTGAAAGAGAGAGAGGCTATCTAAGGCTCTATTACACCATGGTAACACGAGCCTTGTGTATCTCCTTAAACACCATGTTCTCTTTTTGGGTGTTAGTGGTGAGACTTGGCAAAATTATTGTGTGATTGTTAGGCTTCAGGGCTTCATGAGTTTACTTAGTGTTTGGGCTGGCCTTTTTGAGTTGGGCAATCTGCTTTTCTGCCTTTTTTAGGTAGATTTGATTTATAATTCATGAATGATTTAACCTGTTGATTTATCTTTATCTTTACTATAGATATCAGAACTCTCATCAGAACACCTTTATAAATATAGTCTTTTGTGAAATTCATATTTTCTGTCATCCTTAATATTTACTCTGCAGACACATTCCTTCCACTGGTACTTCACTTCAGCACTTCCCCGCTCATTGCTTGCTGCATATCCTCTCTTTATGGTGGGTATATTAACAGACCAAAAAGCACTCTTATTCTGAATGTAAAAATCTGTCATGTATTATTATGATTTCTCCAGTGACACATCTCTGTAGCATAAAGTAGTTGCCTACGTACATTCAAATGATGGTCTTTGAAATGTTCTTTTTTATTTTTTACTAGGCGCAACAGCTGCTTTGCAGATCACTAAGTTAATTATCACACCAATATCGTGTACCTGAAGTTATTATGCGAAGTTCCATTTTCTGTTTTTCTTTTTGGTTGGGAGGGGTTTTAGATTCTTCCATGTTAGACATTTGGCTGAGTTGGTTTATGTTTAAATTATTAACTGTTGATGCTTCGTGCTTCAACCTTATATGTATTTATGTCATAATTGTGTAATTTTTTTAGCACTTTTGATTTGATAATATCTATTGCAAACTATATACATTGCCTGCATGATGTATATATTACTTAGTGTGGTCTTGGGCGTGACACGCTAATAAAAGGTATCAATAGTTTAATGATTGGGTCAATTACCTGAAGATTTTATGGCCTTTTCTCTACATGAAAATTTGGTTGAGACTAGTGAGTGTTTAATGTACATGTTTCAGTGCAGTGAAGACGATTTGAGATCTCCAATCTCTCTCTCTCTCTCTCTCTCTCTCATCATATTTGGCTCAGCTTATTAATTAATTTAATTCTTGGCAAACAAATCCCTTACAAGGATGATTGCAACAAGATTATAGTTTAATGCTAGTTAATGAAAACTTATTTTCACTCTTGTCAATTTGATGCAACACTAATGCTACCCATAAGTGGACGTTGAGAAAGAAAATGGAAGTTGATTCTAAATGAGAGAATCAGAAAGAGTGGTAGGTGTCTTGAGGACTTTATTATTGAAATGCCCAAAAATTTTGTTCTCTTCAACTTGAGTTTTGAGTACAAATTGTTACTAATTTTCTTGTTCCTCATTTGACGTGTCATCATCATTGCAGCTTGGGGTTTTACTTGATAGGAGGGTGGTGTTCTACATTCTTCCAGTTGTCTCATTTGTTTTACTTTACTCCAAGCTCCCACACAAGGTACTAGACATGGACTATGAAGTTCAGGTTTACTTGATTTCAACTTACCGGACACGTATTCATTGTCATAGTTCTTAATACGGCAGGAGCTCCGTTTCATTATTAGTTCTGTTCCAATCTTCAACTTAGCTGCAGCAATTGGAGCTAGCAGAGTGTATGTTGCTTTTCTTCTATGCTGATCACTTTCTCAATTATTCTTTACAATATTCTTATAAGAATTATGGATATCTTTGAAATACTCATGGAACAAAAACATATTTATGGTAGGAGGGAACCTTAAGTTATTTAGGAATATTTAATCTTCTATTAGACACACATGATGCTGACGTATTTATTCAACAGTTTAACACATATATCTGTATTTATTGCATGTCATTTCTAACATGGATATGTCACCTAGTGGTGAAGTGTTCAAGTAAAACATTTATTGCTCAACTTCACAAAGACCTCATTGTCGGTCTTAGCACCTTTAGCTTGAAGCCTTGAATTAATCACTCCTAATTAGTCTTGTCATCTATCTTCCACATGACTATCATCCGAGCTACCCTTAAACAGTAATCAGATGCTGATGGGTGAGGTGGGGTTGGGGTTGGCCTCAGGTCCTGATAGCTTGAAGGACCATCCATCTCAGTCGAATTTCTCTCTTCTTGTTCCAGATTGGTGTCACATTTAACTTTTCACAAATTTGTTCCTTTTTCCCTTTTAAGTTCTATCCTTGTCTTCGTACGCAGTTTCAGTATTTGTCTATTGTTTTTGCTGAGTTATGGATATTTAGTTGACTTCCAGCTTTCTTTATCATTGAGTATGGTCTTCAAACCATCTTGTATTATTAGAATCTATAACAAATCTTGTAATGAAGAATCCAGGGTATTTCACCAGATTTTTTTGTATCTGGATTTGATTCTTTTTGAATGGATATGGCTTTCATCTAGAAGTGTTTATGTAACGCTTTTGCTGGCTTGCTTGGATGAAAATTTAGAAAGTTAAATATGTATTGTAATTTTCAATGTAATTGTAGCTTATTGATGTTCAATTATCCCAAAATATTATGTCCTTTCATTTTTCAATAAATCTGGTATTGGATTTTACAGTTTCTCTATTTTGACTTGTAGGAAACTTTTATTAATTTCTGATTTCAACTTTTTACAGCTACAACAATAGGAAAAAGAGATTCTGGAACTTGCTTTATATTGCTCTGCTGGGATTGCTCATTGCCAGGTTGGATGAGTATGCACATTCCATCATTAGAAATTTGAATTACTTCATCTATCGATGCTTATTGTTCATTTTGTAGTCTAGGGTGCACCGTTATAATGTTTATGGCATCATATGAGAACTATCCTAGTGGTTATGCACTGAAAGATTTGCATCGGATGGGTGAGCTCTCTCTCTCTCTCTCTCTCTCTCTCTCACACACACACACACACACACACAAGCATCTTATGAGCCATTGTGCTACTTCTAAGGTTTGCAAAGCTGACTACTCTAATTGAAACCAAATACAACTTTATATGTGTGTTGCTAGGTTCGAGTGAGCAAAAACAATTGAAAGGTTATTGCTATTTCAAAATCATGTGGTTATAAAGAGCTTTATGTGTAAAATCTGTATAACATTGTCTCCAAGTAAAGCTTTAATAAGATAACTAAATGAACCTTAAAACATACTTAGTGAGACAAGTTGAAAGGTTTAATATATCCAGAGGTGAACTACTCAAAAGAAAGGGTCCTGCTAACCTCTCTCTATCTCTCTCTCTCTCTCTAAATATATATATTTATATTGTTTGTTCTTTCTAATATGTAAAGAAGATAATCGGAGCCGTCTAACAAACCATAATATTTGTCACCTAAAAATAGAAAGTATTGTGAAAGTTGGTGCGAGTCTTGGAGTAATATTTTACAGATTATTATACAACAAATAAATTGTAATGCAATTGACATGCTTTACCATTCAGTATGTAGGTAAAAGAAGCAGAGACAGTGTACATTCATCTAACTATATGTCAATCTTGAATAGTTTTTTGAATCATCTACATTTTCAACATTAGCCAACTATTCAGATACAGAAATCATTTTTGTGTTTAAGTTGTTAGTTTGCATTTGCATTCAATTCTGGTTGTGTGTGTGTATTTGAATTGCATTATTCAGTGAAAATTGATATGATTGTTCTGGCAGGCTATGCCACAAACAATTCAAATGAACAGTGGGTCCACATAGACTCCTTCTCAGCGATGAATGGAATTTCTCGCTTTTGTGAAAATGATTTCCCATGGAGGTATACTTGATTCGACTTATTCGTATCGTCACTTAAATTCCATGATGGTCTTTATCTATTTCAGTGACTGGTTTCTTAGGATAGTTTGATCTACAGCAAAATAGTGGATCGTCCCTTGGGTGTAAGTACCAAGTCGTAAATAGTCATGGTGATATATTTATTTATCTTGGACGTTATACAAGATTTGTTGGAAAAAATGATAGATTTTACAGTTTATGTTGTAACATTTCCTCTGCAGGTGGAGTTGTTGGCTTGTTTATGCATTCCCTTTGTCCTTAGATTTACTTGGGAGTTGTGTTTTGATCTTTGAAGTGTGCTCTGAGGAAAGACTGTTACTTGTAACTTTTAGAGTCATATATTATTTAGATTTGATGGCTGATTAAGTTGGTTTTACTTTTATAGGGTAAATGGTTTTGGTATCTTCTTCACAAAATGGAGTTCCTAGTCATGTGAAAAAATAGATGCCCTTGGTTGTTATGTGCACTGCTCTTAGTACTATATCCCATGAGATAATTGAGCATGTCATGAGTAAAATGATTTTTACTTGTGCACGAATTTTGAAACCAACTACTGATATATTTAGTAAAAGTATTGGAATGGGGCTCAATATAATTATGACAAGCTGTGTATGGTTGATATGTTTGCTCCAGCTTGAAAGAAGTGCTGAATATAGACATAAGATGAAGGGCGCTTTAATCTTTGCCCCCCTATTTGTTTTTGTTTTTGTTTGCGCCCACACCCCCCCCCCCCAAAAAAAAAAAAAAAAAAGGCCATTCTCTTGGCATATTAAGTAAGAATTCTTTCAATTGAAGAGAATTTTTGTCCCTTGTCTCATTTTCCTCCTTCTTTTCTTCTCTTCTTCCTTCCTTTCACTTTATTCTTCAAATTGGGTTTGCTTCGCATGCTTTAGGTTGCAGCAGTTGTCATAATGTTCCTTCAACTCACTCAAAGTAATCATTCCTTAAGAACTGGTCAAAAGCTACCTTGCATTGATGTTGGTACGAGCATTGGTATTTGACACGATGATTTAGCAACCTATAAAGTGAGAATTTTAAGGACACTACATTTTTTTGGAACTGTGTAGAACTCACCGATACTAAACATTTTAGATGCTGATATTAAGCTTGAGCACCAACCTACGATTGCAACAGTTTAGTACTATTTACCTGGAAAGTTTATGTTAGTACCCAGTCAATATTCTATGCAGGAACGTAATCACTGCTGTGGAATGTCAATATAGAATTTGTTGTATCAATCTCAAGCACTGTACATCATTATTTTACTCACTTCAAGTATGAATCTTTTTAATAGCAATCAACTATACTGTCTATGGCAGTAAGGATGTAGGAAAACAGGTGACTGTCAATGTGCTTTGTTACTACCAACGGGCCAGTGGCCTAACTATATCAGCCTCTTACTTTTCAAAGGGAGGTCAGGGGTTTGTGAGTACCAACTAGGGAGGAGGAAAAAAAAAAAAATGTGCTTTGTTACTAATCAACTGAAATGCATTTTTTTTCAAGGTCAGATAAGGAATGAGTTAGAATATTCATCTCGGTCGCTTTTAACTAACGGAAAATTGAAATTCTCTAATTTTGGATGGGAACTAAAAGGCTCGGATTGTAATTTTTTTTTCAAGGTCAGATAAGAAATGAGGCTGACCAAAACTCACATATGTTTTTCCTGTCTTTTTCTCCTCTCTTTCTCATCATGTGTTTTTCTTTTCTAAAAATTAAAAACAAAAAACAAAAAACAAAAAAGTGTAGTTTCTTCACCAGCTAAATCTTTAAGGAATCATTTTGAGGGCCAGGTTACATCCCTGTGACAGTTTATTGTGATCCATCTTTTCATCAACCATCAATTCAACAGCTTCCAGAATGTAGCACATTAATAATGAGGGAATTCAACAGTTTCAAATTCTTTTATGATCTGCAGTGCTTGTTTTTCAGTTCATAGTTAGACTGTTTTGTAATGCAGGTATTCTAAAGAAGAAGACATACGTCTAGAAGAATTTTGCCAAAGGAATTTCACCTATCTTCTGAAGTGAGTTTGTCATCATTCTATTTTATCTTTTTGTATTAAAAATGTGTGCCAGAACATGATGCGTAAACAGGTGTGCTTTATGGAAAAAAATTTAGCTACTGCCACCTCAGGTATATATTTTTGAAGATGTCGTCCAACTCTGTAGTACACTCATGCAATTAGAGTGTAGCAAATAATATCCCTGTACATGAAAAAGGAAGGTATGTGTGGGCAAAATGTTCAATTGTAATGCAAAGATTCCATTTTTCTACATGGGTATTCCCCCTCCCTGTCAGCACACTAGAGTGTGCAAATAGAAACAGTGAGAGGAGAGTAGGCTGAATGCACATGACAAGGAGAGCAGGGCTATGTTAGTGAATAAGGTGCATGTAAGAAAAGGGTAACATAAGGGTGATCTTGTAAGGGGTCAATTCTTGGTGTATTGGAAAAAGTTTTAATTGTTGTATTGAAAGACGAGTTCAAGTTCAAAACTGGACAATTTCTGCAAAATAATGTCTAAGGTTAGGTTTATTTCCAGTGCGACCCTTCCAGCTCCCTACATAGGCGGAACCAACACTAGTAATGGACCTTCATATGTTCTCTCTCTCTCTCTCTCTTGATTGGTTGTTCAGTGGATTGGAGGTGCCAAAGTATAACAGAGATGGATTATTGTTGCAAACGCATATTTACAATTCTAGACTAATAAAAATTTGCAGACTTGAGATCGATTACCTTTTCCTTTTATTTTTTTACATACTAGTCTGAAATGTATCTGCAAATCTTGAATCTCTAATCTCTAATCTCAATTTTTTTTTTTTGAATTGATTCCCAATATATATTTTTTCTTTGTATGATAGTGAGTACGCCAACATCAATGGATTCAAGTGTTTATTTACTATAAACGGGTTCTCCAGAGCTCGTTTTCACAATGGCTTTCCACCCATTTTGCTGGTAAGTAGTTTTGCTTTATCTCAAAAATATTATTTGCATAATACAGTTACTGCAAAACATTTGTCTATTCATTTACTGCAGGTCAGAGAGCCCAAAGTATTTGTTCATGGAAATATCGCAAACACGGATGTTATGCAGAGAAGTTGGCCAGGATGCTCTTGATTTATTGAGGAAGGTTTATAGTGTAAGAAATTGAAATGATCAATGAATTAGTATACAAAAGACCAAAATTTCTCTAAATTTGTGGATTTGGCAGGTTCCGATTAAGAAATTCTGACTCTCCAAAGTGCAGCACATCCTCCAATGGATATTGCCCCTAATTCTTATGGAAACTATAATTTTGTGAGCAAATTTCCCATTTTGAGGTGTAAACATCAGGGTCCATCATATGTGAGACTGACAACCCTTTTGTGTTTCATTGGTGTTAAATTATTGCATGAAAACATGTCAAGAACTTTGTATATTTGGGTTGGGGTTTTGGGGTGGGTTACATTAAACTTGAAATGTCTTTGACATATTGTAGCTGGAAGGTGTCTTGTCCCCATATATCAAAGATCTTTGTAATTATTAAGATAACGTTCATTTAGAATTTTTTCTTTTTTTCTTTATTTTCATTTTTGTTTTGTGTTGTGTGTGAATAAAGGGCAAATTATTTTTCTCCTTTCAGAGTTTTTTGTTCTTGAACCAACTACTATGTGTTTTACTTCAAATGTTTCACCGTTGATCTAGGCTGAAGTGTAGTCTCATCTCATAAAAGCTAACTTGGTTATTTTTTACAGGAATTGTTGTTGGCTGGAATGAAAATTTCATTTTCTTCCTCTTTGTTTGGTTTACAGTTTTACCACTGTGAATGGTTATAATGAGTATGAGTTCCTGAGTACATTACATAAATTACATGCCCTCTAGGCTCTTGCACCTTCACGCGCGCGCGTATTTTATTCTACTAAGAGTTCGTTTGATGACTTTAATAGTTCTGTCTTTCGTACCTACAAACAAATTATTCCTCCGTGCATGCTGTGCTAAATTTGCACCTGAATTTACCTAATTGTGCCTTGCACTTCTCATTAAGTCAGTTCCTTTTTTGAGGAGATAAGATTATGACTAATCGTATATATTGGGAAAAGCAGTCATTAAATTTAGAAGAAATTTAAGAAGTAAAATTGCTCAAATTAGAGTAAATAAAACATTTTTAGCCTTCAAATATCTCTCTCCAATAAAAATTGAATGTTCAATATTGGGCCATTGGGCAATTTTGATTCGGGTCCTTTGGGCTAACAATTTGAACACCACTTTAATATTGGTCCATTGGGCAATATTGATTTGGGTCTTTTGGGCTCACAATTTGAACACCACTTCAATATTGGTCCATTGGCTCAATATTGAGTGTTTTTTTTTTTTTAAGGTGAACACCACCTACAAATGTTCAATACTGGGCCAATGACCCGGACAATTATGGTTTGGGCTCGCAATTTCAAGTTGACCATGGACATCTTGAACAAACTAATCCATGTAAATACACATACTCACACAGTCATCTACAAACTACTGTATTTGAGTAAGTATAAAACAAACTCGACACATTGGGTTCTTGAGTCATCACTTCGTCAACTACAGGTCCACGACCACCCATGCATGGTCCATCCTGGCCCAACTTGTTTACACATAAACAATGAGTTGGTCACATCTCATGATTTCTTTATTTCTACGTTTGCTACTGTAATTTATTAGCTTATGTGGTGTGAGTCCCTAAGTCAGGAGAGTGGGATTGAAGCAAAATTTAAGTGACGCAAAGTAAAAATGGAAGTAAAAGAGGTTACGGAAAGTGAAAATGACACTTATTTAGAATAATTATGTAACTATAACCAAATTTAATCAACTGTGCTTTCTTCTTCAAATTTTATGAGCATAGCACTGGTCACATTTAGAGACTTTCGCATCTTAATAAGCTATTTGACAAATAATTTTTTGTCGGTGATAACACCATCAAATTACAATGAAGGAAAACAGTGACCACATACCGACAACATGTGTAGAACGTGCCTAGCACGTGGAACTCCCACTCCGAAAAAAACAATTGATGTGGCGCAATTTCATTGGTCTGATACCCAGAATCTAATGTTCATTGATCATTCCTTGTTTGGGACCTATATCTATGTTACTTGGAAACTTTGTACATGATAGGTCATATTCTAAGGTTAAAGGACGACCATACCACTAGGCGACAATATTGATTGAATAATCATGTGGGTTGCTCTTATTTTTTACTTTGTTTTATATATATATATATATATATATATTGCTAGTGTGTGTGTGTGTGTATTGTGGTAGTGAAATGTGGTTGTGACGGTAGAGGAGGGACTCACATGGACAGCACATGGGTTGGTACTGTAGTAGGACCAGCAAAGAGGCTTATGAGATAGTGATCGCAATGTAACATGAAGTTTGAGAAGCTCTATTCTATTCTATTCTATATCTATTCTACATCTCTATTGCACGACATGCTTTGTTCTTCAATCACTCCAATCAAAACATGCTCCCAACTTGGCATTTGGTTTCATGTTGTTGATTTCCACAAGTACCCTTTTCTATCTGAGTGCACCATATAATTTTATGTTTTAAAATAGGAATTAAAGATTAAAATCTTAATTTTTTATTTTTTAGATCCAAATTTCAGAACATGAATTTTATACCACTAACAACAAAGTCGGTTTAATAGCATCATTGAATGTTTCTTTATATCCTGCAACTTAAAGGAGACTTTCATTCAATTTTGATTAATAAATTATCAATAGGCGAGTAATGTATCATGTCCCTACTTTTCAAAGAGAAGTCAGGGGTTCGAATCTCAATGAAGGTACGTGAGTGTAATTACCAACTAAAAAAAAAAAAAATTGATTAATAAATTAAAGAGAGACAATCTTCACATAAAAATATATATATGTTTTTTTCATTGGGTTTCTTGTTACATGATATCTATTATTATATTTCAAAATGTGGTAGATTTTTTTTTTTGAGTGTAAATATAACCTCTTAAAATTAATCGGAATATGATATGTCCAAAATATGGTGACGGCCGAAATACAACATTAACAACAATCAAATTATTTTTCAACTTACTTAGAAAGTTAGAATAAGTTATATGAATCATATGTTTTCATTTGCTCTATTTATGGTTATAACTTTAGTCAATTCACATATTATCTCGTCATTTCTTATTAATTCCACTCACTAAAACTTTGATTTTCCTCTTTGCTTAATATATATGTCAATATAGATGATATGACGTACTTGAAGGTCTTCACTGCACTTTTTACTTAAGTAATTGTAAAATTCATGTTCATACAGTCTGTAACAAAGTTTTACGCTGACTAAGAAATTACTTTAACGCCACTCTTCACATTTATTCGGACTTGAGACAGTTTGTATAAAAGAAACTTCGGCAAAGTTATGGTGACTGCCAAATCTATTAACAATGATACAAGTAGGGCATGTGAATTCAAGGGACAATGAGGATATAAAAATAAAAATAAAAATAAAATATTTAAGGGACATTGCAAGGGCAATAGCTTGTGTGCACATATATGAGAGGTTAGGGTCTAATAGGAAAAAACACAGTAAATCTGTGAAAATAAAAGAAAAAAAGAAAAAAAAGAAAGAAGGTAAAGTACAGTTACACCCCTTGAGGTTTGGTAAGAGGATACTCAGATAAAATTTATCTATTTTTTGGACAAAGACACCCTGAATGTTCAAAAATGGACAAAGACACCCTTCACATGAGAAATTGACCAAATTACCCTTTGACCATTTAGGAAACTTTTTTAACTTTACAATTTAATAAATTGGACCAATCTACACTCATGAACAATTTATGCATAAAAAAAAAGTAACAAAAAAAAAAAAAAAACTTTATAAATGTCCCAACTTCTTTAAAATGTAGACGTCTAAAATGATTTTTTGATCCAATACATATATTTCAAATTAATTATATTTTGTTACTACTTCTTTTCTTTTTTATTTTTAAATTAAGATGCTTAATTCTTTCATTTAAAAAAATTAAACCAATCTCTTTTTCTTAAAAATAAAAAATATGGTACCAGTATAACTTTATGCATCTTAAATTATATATCAAATATTATGCATTTCCTAACATAAAAGGGAAAAAAAATAATAATAAAATAAAGGAAAAAAACATAATAAAACAAAAACAAAGGCATGCATAAAGTTATACTGGTAACTATTATCTTTTATGCTGGGAAATGCATAATATTTTATATATAATTTAAGATGCATAAAGTTACACTGGTACCCTATTTTTTATTTTCAAGGAAAAGAGATTGGTTTAATTTTTTTAGATAAAAGAATTAAGCATCTTAATTTTTTTAAAAAAAAAAAAAAAGAAAAGAAGTAATAACAAAATATAATTTATTTGAAATAAATGTATTGAATCAAAAAATTATTTTAGACGTCTACATTTTTAAGAAGTTGGGACATTTATAAAGTAATTAACAAAAAAAAAAAAAAAAAAAAAAAAAGTGAACAATATAAAGTTTTTTTTTACTTTTTTTTTATGCATAAATTATTCATGAGGGTAGATTGGTCCAATTTATTAAATTGTAAAGTTAAAAAAGTATCTTAAATGGTCAAAGAGTAATTTGGTCAATTTTTCAGGTAAATGGGTGTCTTTGTTCATTTTTGAACCTTCAGGGGGTGTCTTTGTCCAAAAAACAGGTAAGTTTCTTTTGAGTATCTTTTTGCTGAACCTCAGGGAGTGTGATTGTACTTTACCAAAAAAATAAAGACAAAAATTCCAGAAACATTTGACAATGGATTTGCAGAGAAACCCACCATGGATTGGGGAGACACAATCCTTCTACTTAGGTAAATATACTTATATTCACAAGTCCCAACCAGAATTTAAACCCTTAACCTTCTTTTCTTAAAGAGAGACCCCATTCAACAAAGTAAAAGGTTTTGAGAAGTTTTTCTTTAAAAAATCAGATTTTAACAATAATATTTGAAAATTTCTTTATTCCTTGGAGTGGAAGAGACAAGAGATTGGAGTCACGAGAGTTTAAATATCAAATTAGTATTTATTTTTTGTAGTTTTGTTTTCTAAATTGAATCTTTTAAAATGGAAACTCCGGGCAATGTAGACAACGCATGACTACCGTTTAGAATAGAATCAAGTTAATCTTAACAAATTGATATCATTTATCTGGACCAAGTCCAAAGAAAACCCCACTTTTACCCTTTAACCCTTCTTAACTGTTTTTATTTCAAAAAACCCCCTCAACTATGAGAGGCGTTAACAAATTTATAAGGGACATCAACTCAGGATGTAAAATGACTAAAGTATCCTTTAGGCAAAATTTGTGAATTGCCATCATCCACTTTGCAAAGATTCAACGGAGAGGCTAGAATTCATAATAATGAATTAATTTTTCTCCTATATAGGACCCAAAGAAAAATAATAATAATAATCACTAATTGAGTCTAAAACAACTTCAATTTTTCCATGAGTTATTTTTTTTATATTCCTTCATTTCATCATTAGGCAAGTAGCAATACTTATTCTTTTACGAATGAATACCTATTTACTCATTAGTGGTTGTGGAGGGAAAAAATCCCCCCTCCAGTAAGAATCGTCCACGTCATCACACTACAAATTTATATTAGATACAGCAAGGGTCTGATCAGTATCAAGCCCAGATTGGGAGAACCTAATCCAGAATAAGTCCAGACAAGGTCTTTCTTCCATCTAGACCGTTGACTCAGGGCATTCGGCCCATTTAATAAGCCCAGATGCATATAATCTCATTCAGGCCCAATAAAGACCTCAACAGCCCGGGGCTGCTATGGCTGAACTTCAAGCCTATTTGCCGAATCGTATGGATTGGCCCACATTCAGCCCAATCCCAATTAAAGATAGACCAGTCCTAATAGACAAATGATTCAGTAAAGAAAGCAAGTTCTGTGCAAAGAAAGTTTTGCATGGAAAGAATTGTAAAAAGGAAATAATTATAAATGTAAAGAATGTCATGTATGGAATTGATTGGAGGACAAGTCAGGTGAGTCCTACCATAATTCCACCACCTTATTTCTTATAAATAGAGGCCTAGACCTTTAATAAAATTATCGAGCATTATACTCTTATCTCTGAGTATTATAATTGTATGTTCTGAGTGATTTGTATTTTCTTTTTTATTTATTTTAATAGAGAGAAATTTCGCACCTACAGTGGTTGTTTTTGGGAGAGAGATATAATACTTTTTTATTTTTATTTTTATGTTTATATTGATGTTTGAATTTTGAGTCCCAAATCTGGTATTGTAGACTGACATTTGAAGTTGCTTTATGATAATTGTCTTTCAGCCCTACATTACTGTGAAAACCAAGCTAATGTGAGCAAATCACACCCATGTAACTATTTTTTAATTTCGTATTCAATATGAATCTATATAAGCTTGTTAAATGCATTGTATTAGAACTGTAGTTTTGTTACATTTAATTACAATGGGTTTTCCTTTTCTTTACCAACAATCATTTTAATTTTATTTATTTGTTTATTTGTTATCATTTTAATTTTAATTATTTGTTTGAAGATAATTTTTTTTTTTTTTATATGGTTTATGGTGTTGGACTTATGGAGTTTTTATGTTATATTGTGTGTTTATTTATTTTGACAGCAACAGTAAATGGAGATACATTTTAAAGTATAAGAAATACTTTAGTCATTTTACATTCTGGTTAATTTTCCACTAAATCTCTTAACTAACTATTTTTATTCCAAAAATTCCAAAAAACCCCCCAACAGGAGGAGATCTTTTGGACTTTGCCCCATTTATTTAATTTACTCTAATATCTCACCTAAATAATAATAATTTCAAATTGACTCTGATTCTTTTAGAAAAGATCATTATGTTAGACTCCATCTTTTTAGACTGTCACAACTTTTTTTTTATAATACAATTTATGTGTCCTCTATACATGCAATTTGTATTTGTTTTACATGAATATGCCATTTTTTGAATAATCCTTATCACTAGAATTTTTAAGATTTATTTGGATTGATTGAATTAGAAGAAGAAGAAGAAGAAAAAATTGTAATACTTGCCTCCTATCCCAATCAGGGGATTTGGCCCAATTAAAACTATACAAGTATATAAAACTACATAAGAATTAAAAATGAATCATTAAATAAGAATTAAAAATGAATTATTAGGGATTTATTTATTTACGAATAATACAAATACCACACATTTTTCCTTTCTCCCGGTCTAGCGAGTAATGACACCTATTCTTTTCTTAGAACTCCTTGAAACATAAATGGAGACAAATAAATGTAAAAGTGCGAGATCTATCTTCACAACACCATCCAGCAAGAAACATTAATTAATCTACAAAAATCCATTAAAAAATTATAATTAGTCCAAGAAATATATCTTCAACTAGAATGCACTAGATTAAAGTAAATAGTAGTGGGTATAAGGTAGGGTATATATATATATATATTATGTAAGTTCTGTGGTATAGTTTGTAGTAGTTGTTTTTAAAAGCTAGCATAAGACAAAATTAATGAGGGGAATAGGTTGCCAGCATGTTAGAACTCAGAATGGCTATGAACAGATAACCATCTTGCTGTAAAGTCAATTACCTTTCTCTCTTTCTGAACTTTTTTTATCATTTGAATTTTAAATATATCACTCCAATAGTTTGTTTTTGGTGTCCACCTCACAGGAGTGCCACTAAAACACTCTTCTATGTTGGTGGCTCCTAATTTTTTTTTAAAAAAATAATAATAATAAAAAATTGCTCAATTCATAATAATCAACGTCATCACAACCTCATTTCAAATTTATTTTATTTTATTTATTTATTTATTTTTTTACGATCCTCTTACCTTGTAGACTTTCTCATTTTATAGATAATTTCTTAATTCTCCGATGTACGTGTTCTCTCACACTTTTATCAGTGACCTTATATATTTAGTCACTGTACTATTTTTATTTTGACTACATGAAATTGTTGCTATTTCGTTTTTTTAAGGGTCGTATTCGATCCATAATATTCATTTTCTTTAAATTGGAAAGCAGACTGATATGTAGTGACCCACGAAAGTTCATTTAAGATCCATTCAACAAACACAGTAAAGGAAGAGCTCACTTGGGCTCAAATTGGAAATTAAGGATGGAGCTAAAAATTGCATGCATTGAAAAGTTAAAACTTAAATTAAGATAAAATAGTTAAAAATACTAACACTGATGTACATATTATTTAAATTTCATAGATTCAGGGCCATTAATTCAATTTACTACATGAAAAGTGTAAGGATTTTGTTTTGTTGTTACGGTTCAAACTAGGTGTGTAATTTGGGTTGGGCAATTCGAACCTTGTCCAATCCCAGTCTAATTTTTCACGAGTCTGGATAATTATTTTTATAATAATTAGGGTCAAGCTTTGGTTGAAAAATCTTAACCAGAACTTAATTAAGGTTGAGCTTGATTTTAGGTGCTAACAAAATCCGAACTCGAATTCTAAAATTATTATTATTATTATTATTATTATATTTATATATATATATATATATATATATATATATATATATATATATATATATATTAACTTTAAATGCATTATATATATTCTTTAAATTATAATCACCTTTTTTTTTTCAACATTTGATAAATCTTAATTTATTGTGTATTGGCATTTAGTAGGATTACTTTTATAAGCATTTGTTAGTAATTTATTAAAAATTTGCAATAACTTTTTAATTTTTTTTTTTAGATAGAGTAACTTAATCAAATTGGTCATATGGGTAACTCGACTTTTGAACTCAAAATCTAAAATCTCGAGTTAAAATCCAGTTTAAAATTATAAGGATGGATTGGGCTCGAATTGAGTAGTTAGAGTTGAAGGTAAAGTTATGATTGAGTTTGGATTAAACATTTTATATGTCGGGTTGGACTCAAAGCTAAATTTTCAATCCTCATAAGTTGCAGCCGTAGTTCAAACCTGATTTTTTATTTATTTTTATTTTTATTTTTTATTTTTTGAAAAGAAAAAGAAAATGAAAAAAAAAAATTGAATATACATGTTTGGATCATAAATAGTGATATAAGGTTGTGTCGGTCAGACAAAATCTTAGAATTGCAAAAAATGAAATTTAAACAAACCTACAAAAATAATAATAATAATAATACTAACAGTCACTGTCTACTTTGTCACCTAATTATGTATAGATCACAACCTATGAAAAATCTGTTCTAGTAGGACCCACAATTTAAAATCACCATTAATCCACATGTAATCACATGATAATTAGTATGTGTCATGCCATCACATATGTCTATTTTCCGTCACTTTCCCATGAAAAAAAAGTTCAAATTCCTCTTTATTTCCACCTTTAATGAAAACAAATCATTAATCCACAATTTCACACTAATCAATCTTTCCCTCTTTTACAAGTTAAGTTTGAATCAAGAAATCATAATCCAACTCAAAATTCCCGACTTTTGAGCCAAAAAGTACAAGACCACCATCGGTGAGTGTGGACATACTAGCCATAATTCAAATTCCTGAGGCTATTTTGGTCAAATAAAATTACCTACCAAATAACGACCACTTCCAGGTAAAAAAAGATGAGCTCTATATATATATCCCAACAACAACACATATTGAACAATTTCACCAGCAATTCAATGGCAGATTTGGAGAGCCCAAATGTGATGCCCAAACTCATCACCTTCCTCTCTACTCTGCTCCAAAGGGTGTCCGAATCAAACGATCTCAACCCTCTATTCCAATCACAGAAAATCTCTGTTTTTCATGGCCTAACTCGACCCTCCATATCAATCCAGAGCTATTTAGAGAGAATTTTCAAGTACGCGAATTGTAGTCCGTCGTGCTTCGTTGTTGCCTACATTTATCTTGATCGGTTCGCTCAGAGACAGCCCTCATTGCCCATCAATTCATTCAACGTTCATCGGTTGCTCATCGCCAGTGTCATGATCTCTGCAAAGTTCATGGATGATATGTAAGTTTTCAAGATTCTTTTCTTGTTAAATACTCAAAAAAGTTTCAGATTCTTTGATTTGTTTTCTGGGGATTTTTTTTAGTTCAAATTAGTTTGATCATTCAATGCTCAAATTGCTTTGATCATTCAATGTTCAAAATTCTGGAATTTATGGCCTATATTTCATTAAATTGTTTAAATTTTTAATTTTGGTTGATAAATATTTGAAATTCTTGGAAATCATTTTCTGGGTTTTTTTAAATTTATTTCTTTATTTATGTGAATGGATTTTGATTTTGATTTTGAGGATTGAATGGAAGCTTAATTGTATTTTGTTATTGATTTCCAGTCTAGCTTTGGTTTTCTTGAATTGTTTTCTCTTGGAATGATGCATTTTAGAAAATATAAATGCTGAAATACTGAAAAGTCCAGACATTTTACTTTCCCAATTTGATTTTCCAGGTACCTTGTGAATTGTGATTTGATTTATTATCTAAAATATTTCCCCAAATTTTGATATATAGAGTTGCAAATCAGACCAGGAAAGCTACAAAACCCTGGTTTCTCTTTTCTTCTCTCTTTTTTCAAGAACAGCTACCAAAAGTGTATGTGAAGGGTATTACTGTAAAATTCATCCATTCTTTAATAGCATGACAAAGACTAAATATTCATATCTGATAGTGATAGTCCAGCAGAACCATAAAATTTGTTTAAGCATTCATAAAATTACTTGGCTGTCTTTTAGTAGTTAATGTGAACCATGAAAAGGATAATTTAGTAATTTTTCATTTTGGTATGTATATAACTATATATATATATATAGACAAACACTATAATTTGAACTAATGTTTTATTTTTTGATGGTTTGAGAATTTTCAGGTACTACAATAATGCTTATTATGCTAAAGTTGGAGGAATCAGCACAACAGAGATGAACTTTCTTGAAGTGGATTTCCTATTTGGATTGAGCTTCCACTTAAACGTGACCCCAACGACTTTCCACACATACTGTTCTCACCTACAGAGAGAGATGATATTGCAGCCTCATCTAGATTTAGCAGAATCTTCCTTAAATATTGGAAGGTCACCAAAGCTGCACTTGTGTTTCAATGAAGATGAAGCCTCCTCCCATCAACAACAACAGCCACAACTAGCTGTTTAAGTACTTAGCTTTTCAACCTCCAAATGTAGTTAGAAATAGAGAGATCCTCTCTCGGTCGGCAATAGTAAGGTCACTACTCCTTTGTGACCTGAGGTCACGGGATCAAAACCGGAAATAACCTTTTCATATGGAGGTAAGGTTGCATACATTTTTAGGTCATGGGATCGAAACTAGAAACAACGTTTTCATGTGGAGGTAAAATTGCGTACATTTGACCTTTCCCAGACCTGTAGTGACGAATTTACCATGTGTAGTGCGTACATTTCCTTTTTTTTTTCTTTTTTTTAATCTAATTTTTTTTGGGCTGATCTGGACTTGAGATCAATTAGCATTTATACAGATGGGTGTCTGTGCTTTACAGTCTGGCTATCAAAGTATGTTAATGTCAATGAAAGATACTTGTCCACTTTTGTTTTTTAGCAGTGACACTAAAGTTTTCTGATGGCTATGTTGTAACTGAGGAGGCCCATCTGGAATGGAAAATGAGTGGTGACTGGTTAGTGAAAGGTCCCCTTTGATGCTATGTTTGGTGTCTAAAAGCATTTTGTGTGCACAAAAAGTGATGATACAGTGTTGTGGTTATTTTTGGCAGTTAGAGACAATTTATGCTGTTTGACAGTTGTATTTGATTCTTGGGTGGGAACATGGAACATGTGCATTCGTGGACAACTAGTTGGATGGAGCATGTGCCAACTTGAACATGAGAGAAATTATCTTTTATTTGTTCACTTGTTTTTTTCTTTCAGCAAATCACACAGTGTCCAAAAGAATTAGGTAGTCCTATAGGTTAGTTTGTATTTTTATCAAAAGGTTCAACTATATTAACTAAGATTAATGGTTAATTGCCAACCACAACATGATTATATAAATCCATTGTTGGTTTTCTTGAAAAAAAAAAAAAGTCAAATGAAACCTTTTTGTTCGGAAGTTTAAACAAACATACACACCCATAATCTTTTGTCCTTAACTCCAACACCCAACCTACCCTTTGGGAAAGAGAACTTGTATCATATGACCAATGCTCATTAGTAATTCAAATGGAACTTGTCAAATAGAATGAAAATGATTTTGAGCCAACAATGCTTGAAAAGAGGAAAATTGAGACAGGAAATTTTTTTAGATTACTTTTATCATCGTGGGCTGCGTTTGTTTTGATATGAAATATTTTTTTTTCACAAAAGATTTTTCTTTTTAGGTAAAATATTTAAAATAATTTGAACAAAAATTGATGGATTAATTAATTTTGTTAAATTTTAATATTTTTTTGTTCATAAATATTTTACAACAACCAAACACCAAAAAATAAAAAAAATATTTTTTGAAAAATATTTTTCATCAAACAAAAGGGGCCCAAATATTTCTTCTGATTTGTACCTTTTAAACATAAAACAATTCAAGTAATATCTGATTTTCTGATTATTTCCTCATGGTATAATCCAAGAGAAGTTCAACTAAAGTCCTCATGGATAGCATCAAGAAGAGGCCTCACCCAATGGGTCCTCATAAAATTAGCGAAGAAAGAGTAAGTATAAGAATAATTTGATTGTGCTAAAATAGACTACTCTCAATTTTATTGATACAACAAACCTTTGCTGTTGGATTCATGAATTAAATAAATTAGAAGCAATGTTATTACATGGATATCAAACCCTACTCCTCAACTTCTTGAACATCTGAATCACAAATCTCATCACAAAAGGCACAGCAGCTGCAAGCAGGACATAACGAAACCGCACCGATTCATCTGGTGCAATGGCAAAAACTGCAGAAGCATAAGTCGCATACATTGAAGCCGTCGCGACCCATATTTCAAAATGAAAAGGGAACCTGTAAGTGAGAGAAATGAGGACAAGTATAGATGCAGAGAGAGCCACTGTGTTCGATATCAAGAAAACGTAGAATGCTACTTTCTGAGATGCATAAATTGCCCTTCCCGCCTTGTGTCCATCGCTATCATCCTGCCAAACACCTCCCGGTGGGTTGACCCCTGCTTGGAAGGTAACGGCGGTGATCAAAGCAGCCACAATTAGCAGCACATTTCGGGTTTCACTTGGAGTGTCCCTCTCTTCTTCGTACCGAAGCCTGAACCAACTTTTCCCAACTGAATCAGAAGGACTCGCCATTTTTTTTGAAGCAGTGGTACTGATGATTTCATTTTGAGAGGCTAATATAGAGAAGAAGGTTTGGACTGAGTCTTCTAATTGATTTTCCAATGACAGCGAACTGAGTCTTCTAATTGACTTTTCAATAAGTTTTGGAATGATAAAATAGTACTCAACGAACTTTCATTCATCTTTCTATGGACTAAACAAAAATAAAAAAGAACTAAAATAGTTGACTTCCTGGTATGATTGTTGATTTGTTTGATATTAATATAATTTTTGTTCTTGTCATTGTAACAGATTATTTTGGCGTTTCAACATTCAATGAACAAGAAACATCGCAGTGCGTTCATGAACAATGAGTTGGTTCAGTCAGAAAAATGGTTTGAAATAGCCTCCCCGTCTATATTCTCCTCTTTTGTTCAATACAGACTTGTCATATGTAACCAGGTCCTCACTTTCTAGTCATCCATTTAACTGTGCAATAATGCTTCTCTACACTAGTATCTTGATTTTAAAATATATATGTGATGACCTTGTGGGCGGGCGCGAGAGGGCACTGTCAGGCTACCACACTGGCGAGTTACGGGTACATAGTCTCACATTGCCTGAGATTAGGTCTAAAGCGGATAATATCGTACCCATGTGGTGGAGTGGGTCGTTACTATATATTTTTTAAAAAAATTTCTGTTATTTTTGTGTTTGGTTTTTGAAAACATTTTTCTATAAAAATAACACTTCAAGATCAACCCACTTGATTTCATGGATATGGGGTTTCAATCAGTTGATTCCTTCTAGTATATTACACATAAATTGACCTCTAATGGTATTTCATAAATATATGTAGATCTAAGGTGTGCATGATTGAGAAGAAACAAATACAGAAAATGTGTTTCTAAAGAGACAACGATGGGAAACGAGAATCTACATATCACACACATATATGGATATCTAGAAATGTACATGAGCTTGAGACTACAGTTTACATATCAGGGAGAGGAAGAGAAAGAGATAGTTCCGAAACAGAAGACCGTTTGTCAGGGGCGGAACCAGAAATGTTGGGTTGGGGGCCAAAGTAGTAGAATGAAATTAAAATCAAGATGAATATAAAAATATAATATTTATTTTTATAACATATAATATTAATGACACTTTCACGAAAGTCTGCAATACTTGGAAGTACCGAACGTATTGGTTCCCAACTATGAGATGTGGTTGCTGAACTCACCTGATGAGTAATTCGACAGTTAAGAGGTTCCGGGGATATAGCAGACTTTCTCCCTGTGAAGAGGTTAACTTTTACAACCTTGCAGTGTGAAGATGTTCTCATTATAAATAACCTAAATAATGAGGAACCTACAACCTAAAACAAATAGGATAAAACAATTTAAATAAATGTGACGTGGAAACTAAAATGAGAAAAGAAAAATAAATAAATAGAGAGAGATGAACAAGTTGCAAGTCCTTAAAAACCTTTTTGTTTTTTTTCCTTACTTTCTTTGTCTTGAATTCATATAGATAATAGATATTAGTAATACAATATATATATATAGAGGGCAAAGTGAGAAAAACATTCTTAATATGGGAAATAACACCCTAACTTTTATTTTGGTATGTAAGTCTGTTAAGTTTTAAAAAATAGGCAAATAAGGGTTTACTTTGTATAATATGTTTGAAAATCACATTTAAGCAGTCATGTGTGTTGCACGTGCCTGTATTAAGTAACAAATTCTCTAAACTGTCCTTTTGGTCTCTCCAAAATACCCTCCCTTTTGGTTAGGATACTTTGATCATTTTACATTTATTCTGTGTTTCACCTTTTATTTTCAAACACATAAAGGACACTTTAGTTTTTTAATCGCTCTACTGACGACAGGTCCTTATTCGCACCAAAAATAAATATTAGGGACTTTCAAGAACCTATATAGGTTATATAACCTATTTGCTTATCGTACAGGTGTTTATCGCTCGCAACCGGCCCCATATATATATATATATATATATATATATATATATATATATTTGAATGTAGTATATATTGACATGTTAGTAGAAATAGTAAGTTATTAGATTCTATTAGTTAACAATGGAAGATGCTGTTAGAACTTGTCGTTCATGAAATGTGAGGCTTGAATATGAATTATGGTGCCCAAATTGAACATGTGTATTCATGGACAACTAATTGGAGCATGTTGTCACTCTCCGCTAATTTGTAGAAGGTTTCGCCATGACCACACGAGTGTCATGAATGAGAAGAGTTGGAATTGCAGTCTTCAGTCCAATGTGGAGGTTGTGGAGTATTGTTAAGAAAGTTGAGAGATTCTAAAATGTTGGATAATTTGAAGATGCTAGATGATTGTATAATATTTTAGAAATAGTGAGAGTTTTGTGTAAATATGTAAACATTCAGTTAAAAATTTCTAGAAAGTAGACATGTTACCTGTTTAAAAGGGTGAGATGTGCTTTGTAATTAACAAGCTTCAGGGTGAGACAACTCTTCCGAATATTGATTAGAACATTGCTGGAATGGATAAATTACATTTTTTTAGAGTTTTTCTATATCATAGATATCATATATATATATATATATATATATATATATATATATTATACAATAATTAAATATAATAAAATAAAAGATTCAAATGAAACCCTGAAAATATTATGAACCAACCAACAATATAATGAGAAAAGGAAATTGCAATGACATAACTGAGTAAAGGAAATTGCAATGACAAAACTGAGTAACTTCTATCATCAATATTTTATTTTCATTTGTACCTTTTTAATTAAAAATAAAAAATAAACAAAATAAAATCAAGTTATATATAATTTTCTGATGATTTCTTTCCTATACAGAGTTAACTTAAATCCTCTTTGTTAGCATCAAAAGGCACCAGTCAATATAGTCCTTATAAATTATTCACTCTGTTCCAAAAAACATGTCGAGTTTGGGAAACCGAAAGGCTCGAGCACCTTAGGTAAGGCTCGAGCACGATTGATAGGGCTCGAGCTCTATAGGTACAATGCTCGAGCTTTAATGCCTTAATTTTATTCGTAAAATTTCAGAAAGAAAAATGACCCCACGGTTATGCAAACACGCGATATTCTTTTTGGGACAGAGGTAATAGTCAAGAGAGAGTAAGTACAATAATAATTTGGATGTTGGATACTCTTTCTTTATTTATCTATTTTTTTTTTTTTTCAAATAAAATT
Source organism: Cornus florida (assembly GCF_030987335.1). Classification (NCBI taxonomy): domain Eukaryota; kingdom Viridiplantae; phylum Streptophyta; class Magnoliopsida; order Cornales; family Cornaceae; genus Cornus; species Cornus florida. The sequence continues at coordinate 5,907,776 of NW_026775573.1, forward strand.
GCATTAAACAAACTAAACAAGAATACAATGCTACAGCAGAGGGCACCAAAACATCCAGCCATATCAATTGCTCAGAAAAATAACTTATCGGAGAGTCAAGACTAGTACCACGAATGTTGCCTATGAATTTTTAATTTTTTACTAATATATTATGTTCCTTTTTTTCAATATGTATCCCTAAAATATTACTAATGCCCCTGAAATTATTACAAAATTTCAGTCTTGCCTTACCTAAAATTTTAGGTCCGGCCCTGCCTATTCTTCAACTTACAGAACAACAGAATCACAAATCTGATTATATAAGGCACAGCAGCTGCAAGCAGAACATAGCGAAAACGCACCGATTCATTTGGCGCGATAGCAAAAACTGCAGAAGCATAAGTTGCATACATTGCAGCCGTGGCCACCCAAATTTCGAAATGAAATGGAAATCTGTAAGTGAGAGAGACGAGGACAGGATGGATGCGGAAAGAGCCAATGTGTTGGATATCAAGAAAGCATAGAATGCGTGTTTGTGAGACGCGTAAATTGCCCTTCCCGCCTTGTGTCCGTCGCCATCATCCTGCCAAACACCACCGGGTGGGTTGACGCCTGCTTGGAAGGTCACGGCGGTGATCAGAGCAGCCACTATTAGCAGCACATTTCGGGTGTCACTGGGAGTCTCCTTGTCTTCTTCATACCCGAACCTGAAAAAACTTTTCCTAATAGAATACGAAGGCGTCGCCATTTTCCTAATAGAATCTGAAGGGCTTTTCCTGCAGCAAACTTCCATTTTGAGAGTGTTATATATAGAAGACGATTTGGTACTGTTTCAACAAGACAACAAAGAAGAATCATCCTGGTGCCTTCGTCAATATGCTCATATAGAAAAATGAGTTCACTCGGATAGAAAAATGGTGTGAAATGGTTGACGTTTACCATAAAGTATTGTAATTAAATAGCTTGGTGTTTCAACGGAGAATGAAAATGAATCATCTTGGTGCCTTCGTGAATACGTCCGGCTAGAAAAATGAGTTGACTCGGTTAGGAAGATGGTGTAAAATGGTTGACGTTTACGATCACCGTGTTGACCGGGTCAGCGGACTTTCTAAAGAAAATACGGAGTAATTGGAGCATAGAAATTGAATAGAATTGAAATACGAAAGGAAACTGAAATCTGATCGAAAAGGTGACAAATTGGGATTGAAATAATAAAGACTTGAATTTGCTAAGAAACGTGAATAATTAAGGAAATATAAATTAAATTGCAACCTAAATTACTTGGTATAAATCCATGCTAATTATTACCAAATTGGCTTGCCGCCCAATTTGGGTGCGTCACTGGTTTAAGTCAAGCTTATCTCATAATAAAAAATGGACTAGGCAATTCTCATACTTTGATTTATAAATCATAGGGTTGCAACTTAGGCAAGGTGGATGAGTACAACTCAAGTCTAACTGGATGTATGAAATATTCAATTCTAATTAAATTCTATTATGACCCTTCAACTATAATTACTGAATCCGAGCTCAACTTATCCTTTAATTTTTAAATTTAGGTTTACAATTCAAGTTGAGATTTCAAATTAAAAAATCGAGTTACTTAGAATTGTCAATATAATCACAGTACAAATTGAATTTATTTATTTTTTTGGTCAATGACAAGCCACTCACAAACTCACTTTGCTCATTTAGAGACTTGAACCTCAAGTCCAGTTTGAGAGGTAGAGAAGATACCACTGAGTCACAAGTCCCTTAGTCATTGAAAATCTAATTTGATCCAGAGTTAATAATTTCATATTAGAATACTTTAAAGCACAAAAAATTGAACAAAGTTAATGCGGATTTCTAAGAAATTAATCCTGTGAATGCAATAAATTAAATTTTAAATAAAAAAATTTGAAAAGAAAAAAAGTGATCATAGTATGAATATTATTATAATATATATATATATATATATATATATTGAAAACTTCGACTCAATTCGAACCCTAATTGAATTTGAATTAATGTTTTTCAACAAATGACTAACCCTAATTGTAAAAATGACAAGTTACACCCTTACTATGTGGTGTCAAACAGAATAATAATACTAAATAAGCAACTAGATGTAACTAGGGGTGTTCATTTGATTCCCCTAATTCGTGAATCCGATTTGATCCAATTAAATCCGTACGGATTTATCGATTTTTAGTGTAATGTTTGGGTTACAAATTTATAAAATAAGAATTCGTAGAAAACGGATCGATTAATAAATTAGGGTTTAAAAAACAGAACCTGTATAACAAATCCGTTAGTTTTACATTATTACAAAATATATATTATATGTACACTATTTCTTTAGTTCTTTAAAGTTTTAACTCTAATCCTACCCCCATCTGTATTTCAGTTTCTGGAAAGGGGGATCTGGATAATGTATCTTGTTCAGCATGGATGGAAGCTACCACAGTATCAAATAATGCTCCCAAAAAGGTAATTGGAGAGGATGGTGCACGAACCAGAGGATGCTGTGGAAGGGGAAAGACCTGGAAAGTAACCAGAGTGTTAAAGTTTATGTCTAAGAATCATCTCAACTCTCAAGGTACAGAAAAGAGAGAGTTTTACACTTACTTCTTGAGAGTCAACAAATCATATTAAATTTAATTTTTATCATTTCGCTGGGATCAGATTGATTTAGGTTTGATTCCCAAACCAATCCAATCTAAATCCGTGGTCACCTTAGATGAAACCAAATTTTTTAGTTACTTCGAATCTCGGACCAAATACACCAAATACATGATCAGTAAAGAAAAGAAAGACATATTCCCTGTAACACCGTACACTAAAAGAGAAGTAGTTAGATTTTATTTGTTAATAAGGGTAGATGGTGTTAGAAGCTTGAATGAAGCTCAATGGTGATACATTGTTTCGAATTCAATAAGGACCAACCACAACATGGACATATAAATCTTATTATTATTATTTTTTATAAATTGGCTACTCTTTATTTATTTATTTTTTTCCTAAATAAAATTACATTAAACCAACAAAACAAGAATACAAAGCTACAAGAAGAGAGGGCATACCCTCACATTACAATTGAAAAAGGCCATTTCCATAAGCCAGAAAAGATTTAAAAAAAAAAAAAAGAGGTAAAGAAAAAGAGCACCAACAAACAACACACGGTAAAAACCAATGTCACTTCCACCTCTTGAACAACTGAATCACAAATCTCATTATAAAAGGCACAGCAGCTGCAAGCAGAACATAGCGAAAATGCACTGATTCACCCGGTGCAATAGCGAAAACTGCAGAAGCATAAGTTGCATACATTGAGGCCATGGCCACCCATATTTCGAAATGAAAAGGGAATCCATGAGTCAGAGAAACAAGGACAAGGATGGAGGCGGAAAGAGAAAATGTGTTAGATATCAAGAAAACGTAGAATGCTACTTTGTGAGACGCGTAAATTGCCCTTCCTGCCTTGTGTCCATTGCTGTCATCCTGCCAAACACCACCAGGAGGGTTGACCCCGGCTTGGAAGGTCACCGCGGTGACCAGAGCTGCCACTATTAGCAGCACATTTCGGATGTCACTAGGAGTGTCCTTGTGTTCTTCATACCCAAACCTGAACCAGTTCTTCCAACAAGCAGAATCTGAAGGCCCGCCCATTTTCCTGAAGCTAATTGTGGTACTGAAAACTTCATTTTGAGAGTCTGATATATAAGAGAAATTTTGGACTGTCTTCTAACTCACTTTCCAATACACTCATTGATATTTAATTAGGAAGGAAGAAGATAAAATGGTACTTAATATAATATCTGTACTCGTTATTGTAATAAAATATTTTGGTGTTTCAACAGTCGATGAACAAGAATCATCGGGATGCCTTCATGAACACGTGCTTGGAGTAAAAAAATGGTATGTTCATCTTGAAAAATGAGTTGATTCAGTTAGAAAAATGATGTGAAATGGTTGGTGTTGGCGTCACTCATTGAAGACAAGCTTACCTCATTAATCAAATAAAAATTTGACTTTCATCCTTAAAATTTCTTGGAAGCAAGTGAAAGACTTTGATGACAACTTACATCCACTGACCTAGCACTAATACAAGACACACACACAGTTATGGAGACCAGGAGGACATTGCTCCTACGTTATGCTGCTCGTACACAAATGCTTGGAAAATGTTAAAAGGACAGATTTCGGCTACATGAACTAAAATTTTCTCCAATTCATATATTCTATTAATTCCAAGACTCCAATTCTATGCATAGCTATATAAGTTAATTTTTACAATATTTTCTTTAAAGCGGGCAGTTTTGTTGAAATTAAGCATAACTATGTGTTTAGCATGACCTTTTTTAGTCTTTATGTTTAAAGCAGCTATTTTGAACATTAGGTTCTTAGCATTATCTATTTTTAGATGAGTGGGCTATCAAGAAAGCTCATTTGTAATTAACTTTTTATATTTAACTACTGAATTAAAACATTTTTTTTTTAATATGTAAAATATATTTAACCACTGAATTGAGAATAATAGATCTATAACTCCAACTCATTAAAAGCAAGCTTACCTCATTAATCCAAAAAAAAAATTGGACTTGGCAATTCTGATCACTTGAATTACAAGTCCTAGATGTCCTACTGTGGTGTCAAAGAGAATAATTAGACCAGATAAGCAACTTAAATGTATAGATGAAACCAAGTCATGTTAGTTAATTAGAACATATACCAGACCAAATACAAGGAAAAGGATATATCTGTAACGACCCTGGATTTTTCAACCCAGTGTGTTCTGTGATGACCCGAACCAGATCCAAGATGCGAAAGCAAAAAAAGTAAAAAGGCCTCTAGAGATGTACGTTATCTCTAAAACGCCAAAATGACTCCCCATAAAGCCACTGAACTCAAATGAGCCAAGCAAATGAAGCAAGAATGCCTAACTCGAAAAGAAATGAATCAAGGGCAAAATGGTCATTTCACACTGAAATGGGTGCCACCGCGCACACCATTGGAAAGACAACGAAAAATGAACAAAGTTAGACTCAAGAATCGCCTGATTTTGAGTCCGGACGGAAAAGATATAAATTTAAAACAAAGTGGCCTTCTCCACTTAAAGATTTCCTTGACCCTATCTCATTAGAACTGGAATAACTCCCATTACAATTGGAGTTTTGATGAGTGGTTGTACCAATGGAAGGATAACTTCGAGCTTTTGAATTTAGACTCAAGAATGAATAGATTTGAATTAGAAACGAAGGAGATAAGTCCTTCTGAAGTCGGTGCAAGTAAACTGTCCAAGAAAACTGAAAGGAGAAGGTCCCAGGGAGGATTGGTTGACCGACGGCAAGGATCAGCTGACCGAAAGTGCATCATCAGCCGGCCGAACCCCCATGGTCAGCCGACCGAAACGCCACTTTTCACAAAAAAGGCTACTAGAATGGACTCTCGAGGTTTGTCAGCCGGCTGATGGACATTCATCAGCCGACCGACACATCTGCTGCAGCTATGAAAAGCTGCTTCAATGTGTGAAAATGGTGCTTGGGCCAATTCTAGGGTTCTACATGCATTCTACATGATCCGAACAAGTTTGAAAACATTTTCTAGCCCCGTTCAAGCATCCAAAGCATGCATATAAACAAGGAAGAACTCAAAATGACATCCCAATGATGAATTTTACATGAAAATTCAATAAATCGCCCAAAAATAGGTCAAAAGTTAAAACTCAAGAGTTTTGTGTAATGTGGACATGCACGCGAACGTAAAAAGACATTTAAGACGCGTCCCAATGGTCCGCGACTTCAAAATAGCCTCAATGCAAAATATAACCTCTCAACGGCCAAAAATGCCTAAAAACACTATAAATGGAACCACAATGCAAAACCTAGAATGAAATGGTGTTTGGCCTTTGGCCACACCTCAACCATGATCATAGAAACCCTATGAAAGAAAAAGAATGGAATTCCCACGCCCGACGCAAAAGTTATAAAGTAAAGACTTGTGAATTTTCAATATTTTCATAGTGAACCTTGAAAACGAAAGTGTATAGAATACAAGATACATGTCATTGGCCTTCGGCCTCATCTTATACATATTGAATACAATGAAAAAGGTGTACTTATGTACACATTACATAAATGGAATCAAAGAATACAAGTTTGATACATAAGGCTACGGAAAGATATTTCATGCTAACATTTGCATGAAATGGAAACCTAAAAGTTATAAGTCATCCACGGAGCGATGAGCATCACGAAACAAGTCTTCGTACCTGAACAATACCCCCAATAACTTCGGGGTGAGTAAATAAGTTTACTCGTAGAGAATGAGCATACATCGATTCGATTTCTTTCAGATTTTTAGACTAACATGATGCAATTCAAATGGGTTATGCCACCTAGCGTCTATGTCAAGATGAGACTCAGGGAGCATCCTAAGCTACTCATGCAATTGAAATGAGATACACGACATACAAGCATACCGGTTACAAGTGTACTGAACGAAAGTAAAAACATGCGAGGTAAATATATAAAACACAGGTATACTAATGAGATTGGAAACACACAAGGCAAGTATACAAGACACGAATATGCTAAATGGAATCTAGACGCAAGAAGCAAGTGCACAGTTTCAAGTATATTGAATGAGATCAAAATACACGAAGTAAGCATAATGTCTGTGCAAATTAAACAAGGTAGGAAATACTCCGACAAGGTCCTTATATCTTTAAGAGATAACACTTGAAATCTAAGGGTTTAAAGAGTTTGCATGTTGATATAAATCATTACATGTGAACCATGCTAACTAGAATCTAAGTTAAGTTACACGTAGAGGATCATTCCTAAGTCACGATAGCACAATGTAACATGAAACAAGATAATTAAGAAAAGTAACAAGATTGAAACAATTCAATTAACACGACAAGGACAAGGCGCGAAATCAAAGATAAGGCATAGTATCAATGCAATTGAACAAGGTTGGAACATTATATATAACACGAAAAGAGTTTTAAATCTTTAAGGAATAGCAACTTGAAATTTAAAGAGTGAAATCAACCAATGTGGATACTTGGATATCGTCCGGATTAAAACCGTACTCATGGGATCACTTTAGGGCTACTAACCCATTGGTACCTTCCCCTAGTGCGCACCATAGAAAAACCATTCTTTGGGGATCACTTTAGGGCTACTAACCCAAGGGTACCTTCCCCTAGTGTGCATGATAATGTAGGGAGCTCTCTATCTCCCGTACTAGAACCAAGTCCTAGCCATGTCACTTCTTGATTGATATCCCCGAGTTTCCAAAATCAACAAGTTATGCAAGTCAAGATAGTATCAAGATACAAGTAATGCATTAAACACATTTCATGCACAATCGAGATTTTGGAAACACACAAATCATGACCTAAGTTCTCAACTATCATGGCAAGTGAAATGTCAAGAAATCATAATATGCATCTACATGAACTACAAACTATGATATATAGCACATATAATTCATTGATGCAAGTATACCACTAATATAAGACACACAATTTAATTATTTACTTAGCCATACATGAATAATTAAATCACTCCAAGACAATCGTGAAAATTCAATAACTACATTAGTGAAACCATGATACAACAAGTCATGATGCATGATAAAAAGACAAAAGTCCCATGAAATAGATGACTAAATCATTAGAACACTAAGTAGAAATTAATTAACCTAATTAATTAATTTATCTAAAAATCATAGTTGTCCAAAAATTCTCAAAATAATATATATGAAATCATATGGCATGCACATCAATAATATCAAATCAGAATTCCAATATAGTGAATAGTACATATGGAATAAATTAATTAAATCAAATTAATTAAATATTTCTAGATTTCAAAACATCACCGATTTCTCTCAAATTCACCTATGTTGAAGAGCATGCTAGGGCCTAATATAATATGCTAACACATATTGATTTCTATCTAGTTAAGGCCACGTGAATTAAATATTTATTCAAGATAAATATTAAATAAAAACTTTAATACTTGTCCAAATGTTCTAAATTTAATATATGTCAATGACCATATTAAGGTATACTATAATGCCATGCCACAAGTTTTAACCCATCGGGAAAATCAAATCTCATACATGAAAATAAATAAATAAAAATTCTAGATTTGATATCCAAGCATGTATATGAGTTGTATAAGCATCCATAACATGTAATATAACAAGAAAGTAAATTATAACACCCCCAATCTCAATTTGAGATAAAAATCCCAAATCCCCACCGAAAGAAAAGTGCTTCGAATCCGACGATACCGAGGGGTTTTGTCGGGGACAACACGGTGAACAAGAATTCGAAGGAAGCCCCATGAAAATCACAACTTGACTTCAAACCCGAACTCAAGAAATGGTCAGAAATGGTTTCTAATAAGAGGGAAAGGTAGAACACGTCAAGGCCAACGATAAACGTTAAGGCCGAAGAGTTTTCACTAAGGAAATCAAGTGGAGGAGGAGAAAGAATGAAGGCAGCCCCTTGGGCTCCCATGGCTGCCGGCCAAGAGGGGGAAGAAGATGAAGAAATCTGACTTTTTGACTTAAGACTCCCCTATTTATAGAAAACTCAAAAAGTGCCCCGAAAGGGTCCCGCCGGGTCCGGAAAAGTGGATTTTGAGTAAACGCACTCAAACGGAAAAACTCCATGAACGAAAAAGATTCAAAATGAGAAAATATGAACAATGGAAGAAACGACGTCAAAAATTGAGTCCCAAGCAAAGAGATATGCCCCGAACAAGTTCGGCGACAACCGGGGCCAAAAATCCTGAAACTGGAGAAAAACGATCAGAAAGAAATTCTAAGAGTACATGACTCGACAAAATGTGAAAATGAAACCCGTACGAGAATCCAGGCTCAAAACGAGGTATTTTTGCAATAACTTTTGTTAATTGCACAATGGCCCCTCTAAAAAGTGAAAATTGCACAACTGCCCCAGAATGAAAATATCTTCCAAAAATATTTTCTTAAAAACCCCTGAAATAAAATATCTTCAAAAGATATTTACAAAAAACACCCCAAGAAAAGAAAAAGATTATAAAGAACTATGCATCCATGCCCCTATGGACACCGGGAGCAACCAGAGTACTTTCTTGCAAAAGTAAAGATACGTATTTCGTTGAAACCACTTAGAATAAAGATACATGAGGTCAAAAACTAAATCCGAGAATGAAAAATGAGGTTATGTCAACAAAGTGACAAACGGGGAAAATACAGAATAGGGAAAAGGACGAAAAATGAATAATGTCGAAAAAATGAAAATGCGGAAATGACTCGATCCTCAAAGGAAGTTGTCAATTCGAACGAAAGAGTCTAAAAAACTATTTCCGAGAACTCAAGACGACACTATAAGACGAGAAACTGAACTCAGAAAAGAAAATTAAAAGTTAAAATTTATCCGTAAAATTTCATAAAAAGGAAAGGAAGAAAAATGACCGGGTCATTACAATATCAAGATGAGAAGAATCAAGATCAATGAAGAAAAGAAGACAAATAGCTATCTGAACCATACAAAATACAGCAGAACTTGTATTGATTTAGGTTTGATACCCAAGCCAGTGCCATCTAAATCCATGGTCACCCTAGATGAAACCAAATTTGTTAGTTACTTGGGGGATCTCAGACCAAATACAACATCAGTGAAGAAAAGAGAGACAAATTCCCTGTAACACATTAAAAAGAATGTAAGATTAAACACTGCAAGTAACTAATACTAACCGAGTCCATCATATTACACTTTCTTTTTTCCTTGTTTACCTACCAATGAAAATTTGTTAGATTTTATTTGTTAATAAAGGTTGATGGTGTTAGAAGCTTGAATGAAGCTCAATGGTGATACATATTGTTTCGAATTCAATAAGGACCAACCACAACATGAACATATAAATCTTTCTCTCTCTCTCTTTTCTTTTTTTTCTTTTTTTTAAATTGGCTACTCTTTATTTATTTATTTTTCCCTAAATAAAATTACATTAAACCAACAAAACAAGAATACAAAGCTATAAGAGAGGGCATACCCTCATATTACAATTGAAAAGGGCCATTTCCATAAACCAGAAAAGATTTAAAAAATAATAATAATAAATAAATAAATAAAGAGTAAAGAAAAAGAGCACCAACAAACAACACATAACAGTTACCCAAAAAAAAAAAAAAAATAATAAATAAACAAACAAACAAACAACACATAGCACAAAACAATGTCACTTCCTGAACAACTGAATCACAAATCTCATTATAAAAGGCACAGCAGCTGCAAGCAGAACATAGCGAAAATTCACTGATTCACCCGGTGCAATAGAGAAAACTGAAGAAGCATAAGTTGCACACATTGAGGCCATGGCCACCCATAATTCGAAATGAAAAGGAAATCCTTGAGTTAGACAAACAAGGACAAGGAAGGACGCGGAAAGAGAAAATGTGTTAGATATCAAGAAAACGTAGAATGCTACTTTGTGAGACGCGTAAATTGCCCTTCCTGCCTTGTGTCCATCCCCATCATCCTACCAAACACCACCCGGTGGGTTGACGCCGGCTTGGAAGGTCACGGCGGTGACCAGAGCTGCCACTATTAGCAGCACATTTCGGATGTCACTTGGAGTGTCCTTGTTTTCTTCATACCCAAACCTGAAAAACCTTTTACAAATAGAATTTGAAGGCGTCGCCATTTTCCTAGTAGAATCTGAAGGGCTTTGCATGGCCCGTTGGTGGAGCGCCACGATCTGAGCCGTACTAGCTTTGTTCGTCTGTCGGAGGGTCTTGAACTGCTGTAAGAACTCTTCACGCATCTTTTCCATCAACCCAATTATCTTTTCCATCAGCTCAATTTGTTGATTTTTTGTAAGAAGTACCATCGATGATAATATGACTTGTATCAAAAAACGAAAATAAAAAAAGTCTACAAATTTAATAAAAGGCCTCATTTTATAAATTAAATTTGGCATCTCTAACACAGAATGCCTACAAATTAAATCTGTCATTAACATCTGATTGTTTATATAGATTTTAAAAATAACTATTTGGATGCGTGACAAAATCAAGGTTGGTAGAGAGGCAATAATGGAATGTACAAACATGGCTCTATAGCACTGAAAATGAAAGATACATTTCATACATCATAGGCATGGCACATGAAAAAAAAAAAAAATTTGAAAAATATTATTTTGTTATTTTGGATAGTATGAAGTTATTAAGAAAAAGAAAAAAAAAAAAAAAAGAAAAGAAAAAAGAAGAAGGTGATTGTACAATTCAAAACTACCCTTATGATTTCAAACATAACAATATTACTGCTAAAGTGTTATAAATAAGGTCTTATAACATACTTCCTCCGTCCCAAATAGTTATCCATCTTTTCATTTTGGGATGTCCAAAAAAACATGTCATATTCCAAAATTAAATGTACTATTTTTTATAACATTTCCAAACTATCTTTTTAACTAAACAACTGCATTAATTATGGAGCACTATTTTGTCTTTTAGTAAGAACATATTTGAAACTTCACTCTTATCAATACAATAAAAAACTATTAAAACTCTACTACCATAAAAAGTTGGATTCCCATGCAAGACATATATTATGGGATAGAGGGAGTATATATATATATATATATAAATTTTTATTTATCATAGTAGGTGTGGGATTTACAAAAAAATTATCCCATTATGAGTTATAGTTTTCAAGGTGAACATTTATTTTAGAACCGAGAGAGTACATATTTGTTAATTAACCTTGTTAAAGTGACTTATGGTGAGTGCATCGGGAATGACGTGTTTATAGAATCATCATGCCTCGTGAGTAGACAACGAATGTGCCGGGCACGCCACGTCATTAGTAATGCCCGCCCTATATTATTCAATATATTGGACCCTCTAATGGGATTGAAAGTGATGGGCCTTAGGCCACTCACTTCCATCCTAAAAATTCTTGGAAGCAAGTGAAAGATTTCTAGAGTTCACCTTTCATGATAAATTACATCCAATGACCTAATCAATTGTTGTTTGTACCTTAGGCCACTCAATCGTCTGGTGGCTAAGCCCTCGACGGTGATTGAAACCGATGGAATTAGCATTTGTGCCTAACTCGTCTGGTGGATAAGCTCGCGAGGTAGATATTAGAGCGGATCCTCTCGACGTCATCCATTTATGTAATTAACTAACTTAATCTAAACAATGTGTGCTTGCTCCAAAACTTTTGCTATATGCCGAGAAATCCCTTCGAGCTTTGGTGAGATCTCATCCCAATTAACTGAATTGTTTTGATTATTTGGTTTATACATTCAAATTTTGATTGATATTTTTATTGAATGAAATATTAAGGAAGGTAAGGAAGAAAACTGAGCCAAAATAAAGAACATGAGAAGAGGGTGATTTTAGAAATAATAGTTAAAGGGAGAAGAATATACTTATAAAGCTATAGATTGGAACAATGGTGACTGTCTTTTGTCTCTAATTGTGCTTGCCCTTTTTTCTACTTTTTGATTTGAGTAGTTGTGACCTGATTTTGACATTAATCATCATTTTAATAATTTTAATTGAATAAATTTTCTTTTGACCTAAATATATATATATATATGAAGTGCAATTTTAGAAAAGAGAAATGTGAATATTGTCTCCTATATATATATATATGAAGTGCAATTTTAGAAAAGAGAAATGTGAATATTGTCTTCCTAAATAATAAAATGATTCTAATAAATCTAGCCATTAGGTGGTGGTTGGTGGTTGGGTTTGTTGATGGTTGACGTGGTTGAGCAAGTAAGGTCAGAGCGGGCTTGGGTTTACAAATTCACTGGCCGGGCTATGCGTTAATGATTAATTCTTTAAAAAGGGTGGGTAAAAAGTTTCACCAAATATTTGATTGTTTATAAATTTCAAAAATAATTATTTGGATGCATGACAAAATCTTAGTTGGTAAAATGGCAATAATGGAATGTACAAACATAACTCTGTAGCATAGAAAATGAAAGAAACATGGTTTTTAGTCATTTGACGTCAACCATCATAGTAGGTCCACATATGGTATGTACTGGGTGAAAATTTTGTTTGCAAGAGCGCATCTATCCGTTGATTATTGCGCATGAAATTTTTCTCGTGTACTACCTTTCCTGTATTATTTAATACTAACGGTTAATGCACTCATCTACCAAAAAACCATTTGTATTTGTTTTGTCATGCATCTTGTAATAGATAAGGTATTGGGGGCATAAGCTTCATGCATCGTTATTGTATTTATTGATCGAATAAGTGTGGTGCACGATCTGCTAGCGCACCCAATTACTATCCCTATTCCTTGTAACATTAATATGGTGGGCTCCTCTCTTATTTCTATTTATTCACCAACTGCTTTGTGTTGCCAACTCATGCAATACATGGAAGAGTTACGATCTAAGTCACACAGAGCGGGAGCGGGTGCAGGTGCGAGAGCTGGAGCGCGAAAGCGTCAAAGTGTAAAAAAATTTTAAAGCAGGAGTGTCTTGAGAGCGTAGGTATATTTTGTTTGAATAAAATTATATATATATATATATATATATATATATATATTTATTTATTTATTTATTTAAATCTATATGCAAATATTTTCATGATTATTTATTCCATTAATGAAACATATAATAAATAAGCTAACTTTTTTTTCACTAATAGATACGTGATTTATTTGTAATATTCTTTAATTGAAAAAAAATTTAGTAGTATATTTTCAAATATGTATAATTAATATATATGTGTGTGTGTGGTAGTATAGCAACGCCATATACCTTGGACACACTGAAATTTAATTAATTAATGTATATATTAAGTAATACGGTAAGTAATAAATGCATATATATGGTAATATATGTGTTTTATATCACTGAGACTCTAATAAATTTAGCTATATAAAGTAAATTCGTATGAAAATCGCAAATTAGGAAAACAAATTCGTGAATGATACATATATGTGATTATTTATTCCATTAATGATACATATAATAAATAAGCTAACTTTTTTTTCACTAATAGATACGTGATTTATTTGTAATATTCTTTAATTGAAAAAAAATTTAATAGTATATTTTAAAACATGTATAATTAATATGTGTGTGTGTGGTAGTATAACAACGCCATATACCTTGGACACACTGAAATTTAATTAATTAATGTATATATTAAGTAATATGGTAAATAATAAATGCATATGTGGTAATATATGTGTTTTATATCACTGGGACTCTAATAAATTTAGCTATATAAAGTAAATTCGTATGGAAATCGCAAATTAGGAAAACAAATCAAAAATTGAATTCGCGAATTTTGTACGAATTCGCTCCCAAATCGCAAATTTGCTTACGGAGTTTGAGAGTGGAACTACTTTGGATGAATTGTGTGACTAAGGTTACGTAGATGAGTGCCATTAATACTTTGAGAATTCTGGTGAACTCTTATGCAATGCAAAAATTATAAAAGTGGTTCTGATTCTCAGTCTCAGTCCTCGGATGAATGAGATGGGAAAGGAACTAGCGTGGTGAAAAAATTAGACGAAAACTAGTGTTGATGTTACCGTTTCTGACAAAAAAAAAAAAAAAAACCAACACCTTTTGTACCAAATCAATTACCTACACTAAGACCATAGCTTTGACTATATATTTTGATGCCGTGAATATGAAGTATGTTGCCTCATTTGAAACTGAGTCGGAAACAAAGATAAAATCACTAATAATTAAGCACACGAAAAATAAATACATACATAACAATCATATACAATACATAACGATATCTATGCGGTATATATAATTCCAAGAGTATGTAAACATTTACATAATTCTTATCATTGTTCAATATAATCGGCTATTTGTCCTTGTCGTTATACATTTTGATGAGAAAACAGGGATTAACATCATATTGTGGACATATTATACGGTGTAATTTTGATGAGGAAATTAGATGTTAATTAATTATTACAGGTCTTTATTAAATAGATGGACTTTCAACCTTGTTTTAAATTTTTAATGACAACTATTATCCCTCAGGATTCCATTTTAATAATCTTTATATCAGGGAATAGGAATTTTCTTTATTTGACAGTTAGCCATTTATCATGATTGGTAAATGGTTACATTATTTGAATGATAATATTTTATCATATATTTTCTATTTTAGGAAATCATAATTTGAGTAATCAAAATGATAACCCAGGTTGTCTGATAAAAAAAACTAGAACTTGCATTTAAGTTGAATTTCACGTTTTTTGCAAAAACAAGTATAAAACTATAATGTTGTTTTCTTGAACATTGATACAACTACACTTGCCAAGAAAAGAAAAAGAAAGAAAGAAAATTGATAGAGTTGAGATTAATTAGTAATTCCTTCAAAAAGATTCAAAAAAATTATTTATCATTCGTGAATATTGTTTTTTATTACTTTAAATTTTAATTTGTTCGATAAAGACTTTTCTACACCTTTAATACTTTGTTATATCATATACGTGCCATCAATCTAAAGTCATATAAGATTATCAATAATTGAACAAAGTAATAAGTTGTGAGCGAAGCCAATTAAGGACACCGGTGTGGGGGTGAGGGCGTGCCCCCTGATCTGGGCCAGCCCAATATAATATATATGGTATTTTTTATTTTTTATTTTTTACACTATATGAAAATAAATTATAGTATTTAAATTTTCCTTTAACTTTTTTGGTTTAAATTTCTCTCATTTTTTTTTTCTTTTTCTTTTTCTACTCCCCGGTCTTAAAATTCTTCCTTTTAACATGCATATTTGAATAATTTTTTTCTTTTCTTCTTTTGTATTTTATACTACGTATTTGTTAGGTTATGTTATATATATATATATATATATATATATATATATATATATATATATATATATATAATTTTTTTTGGCAGCATCATCATCTGGTGTAAATGTTTTTTTTTTTTTTTTTTTTTTTGGAGAAATGGTTAATCTAACATGTTACTTACCAAAAACAAAAATAAAAATATGATAAAGAATAAATTGTTTGTAATAAATCAACCATTTTTTAAGAAATATCATTCATAATATGATATGTGTTAAAAAAAAAAAAAAAAAAAAAAAAGATGATTATAATAGACCCATTATTTTTTGTAAGGAATACCATCGATAATATAACTTGTATCAAAAAATATAAAATAAAGACTCTGCAACTTTAATGAAAGGCCTCATTTTACAAATTAAATCTAGCATCTCTAACACAGAATGCCTACAAATTAAATCTGTCATTAACATTTGATTGTTTATATAGATTTCAAAAATAACTATTTGGATGCGTGACAAAATCAAGGTTGGTAGAGGGGCAATAATGAAATGTACAAACATGGCTATGTAGCATTGAAAATGAAATACTTTGTAGTATTCTTTCAGTCTTTAATAGCACTAGCTATTAAAGAAAAAACAAATAAATAATTTAATATATGCACTCATCTACCAAAAAAGCAAATTTGTATTTTCTTATTTTATTTGTATAATGTATGTTGTAACATTAATATGGTGGCCGCTCTCTTGTCTCTATTTATTCACCAAGTCTTTATCAATAAGGACCACCAAACGTGTTCTTGCTACCAACCGTGTTCGGTTCGAATTGCAACTTTCTACAAATCATATTAAATTTAATTTTTATCAATTCTTTGGGATCAGATTGATTTAGGTTTGATACCCAAGCCAATGCAATCTAAATCCATGGTCACCCAAGATGAAATCAAATTTGTTAGTTACTTCGAATCTAAGACCAAATACAAGACCAGTGAAGTAAAGAGAGACAAATTCCCTGTAACACACTAAAAAGAATATAAGATTAAACACTCCAAGTAACTAATAGTAACTGAGTCCATCATATTACACCTTTTTTTTTTTTTTTTTTTTTTTTTTTTTTAACCTGCCAATGAAAATTTGTTAGATTTTATTTGTTAATAAAGGTAGATGGTGTTAGAAGCTTGAATGAAGAAGCTCAATGGTGATACATATTGTTTCGAATTCAATAAGGACCAACCACAACATGAACATATAAATCTTTTTTTTTTATATAAATTGGCTACTCTTTATTTATTTATTTATTTCCTAAATAAAATTACATTAAACCAACAAAACAAGAATACAAAGCTACAAGAGAGGCCATACCCTCACATTACAATTGAAAAGGGCCATTTCCATAAACCAGAAAAATAAAAAATAAAAAAATAAAAAGCACCAACAAACAACACATAGCAAAAAACAATGTCACTTCCACCTCTTGAACAACTGAATCACAAATCTCATTATAAAAGGCACAGCAGCTGCAAGCAGAACATAGCGAAAATTCACTGATTCACCTGGTGCAATAGCGAAAACTGCAGAAGCATAAGTTGCATACATTGAGGCCATGGCCACCCATATTTCGAAATGAAAAGGGAATCCATGAGTCAGAGAAACAAGGACAAGGATGGAGGCGGAAAGAGAAAATGTGTTAGATATCAAGAAAACGTAGAATGCTACTTTGTGAGACGCGTAAATTGCCCTTCCTGCCTTGTGTCCATTGCTGTCATCCTGCCAAACACCACCAGGAGGGTTGACCCCGGCTTGGAAGGTCACCGCGGTGACCAGAGCTGCCACTATTAGCAGCACATTTCGGATGTCACTAGGAGTGTCCTTGTGTTCTTCATACCCAAACCTGAACCAGTTCTTCCAACAAGCAGAATCTGAAGGCCCGCCCATTTTCCTGAAGCTAATTGTGGTACTGAAAACTTCATTTTGAGAGTCTGATATATAAGAGAAATTTTGGACTGTCTTCTAACTCACTTTCCAATACACTCATTGATATTTAATTAGGAAGGAAGAAGATAAAATGGTACTTAATATAATATCTGTACTCGTTATTGTAATAAAATATTTTGGTGTTTCAACAGTCGATGAACAAGAATCATCGGGATGCCTTCATGAACACGTGCTTGGAGTAAAAAAATGGTATGTTCATCTTGAAAAATGAGTTGATTCAGTTAGAAAAATGATGTGAAATGGTTGGTGTTGGCGTCACTCATTGAAGACAAGCTTACCTCATTAATCAAATAAAAATTTGACTTTCATCCTTAAAATTTCTTGGAAGCAAGTGAAAGACTTTGATGACAACTTACATCCACTGACCTAGCACTAATACAAGACACACACACAGTTATGGAGACCAGGAGGACATTGCTCCTACGTTATGCTGCTCGTACACAAATGCTTGGAAAATGTTAAAAGGACATATTTCGGCTACATGAACTAAAATTTTCTCCAATTCATATATTCTATTAATTCCAAGGCTCCAATTCTATGCATAGCTATATAAGTTAATTTTTACAATATTTTCTTTAAAGCGGGCAGTTTTGTTGAAATTAAGCATAACTATGTGTTTAGCATGACCTTTTTTAGTCTTTATGTTTAAAGCAGCTATTTTGAACATTAGGTTCTTAGCATTATCTATTTTTAGATGAGTGGGCTATCAAGAAAGCTCATTTGTAATTAACTTTTTATATTTAACTACTGAATTAAAACATTTTTTTTTTAATATGTAAAATATATTTAACCACTGAATTGAGAATAATAGATCTATAACTCCAACTCATTAAAAGCAAGCTTACCTCATTAATCCAAAAAAAAAATTGGACTTGGCAATTCTGATCACTTGAATTACAAGTCCTAGATGTCCTACTGTGGTGTCAAAGAGAATAATTAGACCAGATAAGCAACTTAAATGTATAGATGAAACCAAGTCATGTTAGTTAATTAGAACATATACCAGACCAAATACAAGGAAAAGGATATATCTGTAACGACCCTGGATTTTTCAACCCAATGTGTTCTGTGATGACCCGAACCAGATCCAAGATGCGGAAGCAAAAAAAGTAAAAAGGCCTCTAGAGATGTACGTTATCTCTAAAACGCCAAAATGACTCCCCATAAAGCCACTGAACTCAAATGAGCCAAGCAAATGAAGCAAGAATGCCTAACTCGAAAAGAAATGAATCAAGGGCAAAATGGTCATTTCACACTGAAATGGGTGCCACCGCGCACACCATTGGAAAGACAACGAAAAATGAACAAAGTTAGACTCAAGAATCGCCTGATTTTGAGTCCGGACGGAAAAGATATAAATTTAAAACAAAGTGGCCTTCTCCACTTAAAGATTTCCTTGACCCTATCTCCTTAGAACTGGAATAACTCCCATTACAATTGGAGTTTTGATGAGTGGTTGGTACCAATGGAAGGATAACTTCGAGCTTTTGAATTTAGACTCAAGAATGAACAGATTTGAATTAGAAACGAAGGAGATAAGTCCCTCTGAAGTCGGTGTAAGTAAACTGTCCAAGAAAACTGAAAGGAGAAGGTCCCAGGGAGGATTGGTTGACCGACGGCAAGGATCAGCTGACCGAAAGTGCATCATCAGCCGCCCGAACCCCCATGGTCAGCCGACCGAAACGCCACTTTTCACAAAAAAGGCTACTAGAATGGACTCTCGAGGTTTGTCAGCCGGCTGATGGACATTCATCAGCCGACCGACACATCTGCTGCAGCTATGAAAAGCTGCTTCAATGTGTGAAAATGGTGCTTGGGCCAATTCTAGGGTTCTACATGCATTCTACATGATCCGAACAAGTTTGAAAACATTTTCTAGCCTCGTTCAAGCATCCAAAGCATGCATATAAACAAGGAAGAACTCAAAATGACATCCCAATGATGAATTTTACATGAAAATTCAATAAATCGCCCAAAAATAGGTCAAAAGTTAAAACTCAAGAGTTTTGTGTAATGTGGACATGCACGCGAACGTAAAAAGACATTTAAGACGCGTCCCAATGGTCCGCGACTTCAAAATAGCCTCAATGCAAAATATAACCTCTCAATGGCCAAAAATGCCTAAAAACATTATAAATGGAACCACAATGCAAAACCTAGAATGAAATGGTGTTTGGCCTTTGGCCACACCTCAACCATGATCATAGAAACCCTATGAAAGAAAAAGAATGGAATTCCCACGCCCGACGCAAAAGTTATAAAGTAAAGACTTGTGAATTTTCAATATTTTCATAGTGAACCTTGAAAACGAAAGTGTATAGAATACAAGATACATGTCATTGGCCTTCGGCCTCATCTTATACATATTGAATACAATGAAAAAGGTGTACTTATGTACACATTACATAAATGGAATCAAAGAATACAAGTTTGATACATAAGGCTACGGAAAGATATTTCATGCTAACATTTGCATGAAATGGAAACCTAAAAGTTATAAGTCATCCACGGAGCGATGAGCATCACGAAACAAGTCTTCGTACCTGAACAATACCCCCAATAACTTCGGGGTGAGTAAATAAGTTTACTCGTAGAGAATGAGCATACATCGATTCGATTTCTTTCAGATTTTTAGACTAACATGATGCAGTTCAAATGGGTTATGCCACCTAGCGTCTATGTCAAGATGAGACTCAGGGAGCATCCTAAGCTACTCATGCAATTGAAATGAGATACACGACATACAAGCATACCGGTTACAAGTGTACTGAACGAAAGTAAAAACATGCGAGGTAAATATATAAAACACAGGTATACTAATGAGATTAGAAACACACAAGGCAAGTATACAAGACACGAGTATGCTAAATGGAATCTAGACGCAAGAAGCAAGTGCACAGTTTCAAGTATATTGAATGAGATCAAAATACACGAAGTAAGCATAATGTCTGTGCAAATTAAACAAGGTAGGAAATACTCCGACAAGGTCCTTATATCTTTAAGAGATAACACTTGAAATCTAAGGGTTTAGAGAGTTTGCATGTTGATATAAATCATTACATGTGAACCATGCCAACTAGAATCTAAGTTAAGTTACACGTAGAGGATCATTCCTAAGTCACGATAGCACAATGTAACATGAAACAAGATAATTAAGAAAAGTAACAAGATTGAAACAATTCAATTAACACGACAAGGACAATGCGCGAAATCAAAGATAAGGCATAGTATCAATGCAATTGAACAAGGTTGGAACATTATATATAACACGAAAAGAGTTTTAAATCTTTAAGGAATAGCAACTTGAAATTTAAAGAGTGAAATCAACCAATGTGGATATTTGGATATCGTCCGGATTAAAACCGTACTCATGGGATCACTTTAGGGCTACTAACCCATTAGTACCTTCCCCTAGTGCGCACCATAGAAAAACCATTCTTTGGGGATCACTTTAGGGCTACTAACCCAAGGGTACCTTCCCCTAGTGCGCATGATAGTGTAGGGAGCTCTCTATCTCCCGTACTAGAACCAAGTCCTAGCCATGTCACTTCTTGATTGATATCCCCGAGTTTCCAAAATCAACAAGTTATGCAAGTCAAGATAGTATCAAGATACAAGTAATGCATTAAACACATTTCATGCACAATCGAGATTTTGGAAACACACAAATCATGCCCTAAGTTCTCAACTATCATAGCAAGTGAAATGTCAAGAAATCATAATATGCATCTACATGAACTACAAACTAGGATATATAGCACATATAATTCATTGATGCAAGTATACCACTAATATAAGACACACAATTTAATTATTTACTTAGCCATACATGAATAATTAAATCACTCCAAGACAATCGTGAAAATTCAATAACTACATTAGTGAAACCATGATACAACAAGTCATGATGCATGATAAAAAGACAAAAGTCCCATGAAATAGATGACTAAATCATTAGAACACTAAGTAGAAATTAATTAACCTAATTAATTAATTTATCTAAAAATCATAGTTGTCCAAAAATTCTCAAAATAATATATATGAAATCATATGGCATGCACATCAATAATATCAAATCAGAATTCCAATATAGTGAATAGTACATATGGAATAAATTAATTAAATCAAATTAATTAAATATTTCTAGATTTCAAAACATCACCGATTTCTCTCAAATTCACCTATGTTGAAGAGCATGCTAGGGCCTAATATAATATGCTAACACATATTGATTTCTATCTAGTTAAGGCCACGTGAATTAAATATTTATTCAAGATAAATATTAAATAAAAACTTTAATACTTGTCCAAATGTTCTAAATTTAATATATGTCAATGACCATATTAAGGTATACTATAATGCCATGCCACAAGTTTTAACCCATCGGGAAAATCAAATCTCATACATGAAAATAAATAAATAAAAATTCTAGATTTGATATCCAAGCATGTATATGAGTTGTATAAGCATCCATAACATGTAATATAATAAGAAAGTAAATTATAACACCCCCTATCTCAATTTGAGATGAAAATCTCAAATCCCCACCGAAAGAAAAGTGCTTCGAATCCGACGATACCGAGGGGTTTTGTCGGGGACAACACGGTGAACAAGAATTCGAAGGAAGCCCCATGAAAATCACAACTTGACTTCAAACCCGAACTCAAGAAATGGTCAGAAATGGTTTCTAATAAGAGGGAAAGGTAGAACACGTCAAGGCCAACGATAAACGTTAAGGCCGAAGAGTTTTCACTAAGGAAATCAAGTGGAGGAGGAGAAAGAATGAAGGCAGCCCCTTGGGCTCCCATGGCTGCCGGCCAAGAGGGGGAAGAAGATGAAGAAATCTGACTTTTTGACTTAAGACTCCCCTATTTATAGAAAACTCAAAAAGTGCCCCGAAAAGGTCCCGCCGGGTCCGGAAAAGTGGATTTTGAGTAAACGCGCTCAAACGGAAAAACTCCGTGAACGAAAAAGATTCAAAATCAGAAAATATGAACAATGGAAGAAACGACGTCAAAAATTGAGTCCCGAGCAAAGAGATATGCCCCGAACAAGTTCGGCGACAACCGGGGCCAAAAATCCTGAAACTGGAGAAAAACGATCAGAAGGAAATTCTAAGAGTACATGACTCGACAAAATGTGAAAATGAAACGCGTACGAGAATCCAGGCTCGAAACGAGGTATTTTTGCAATAACTTTTGTTAATTGCACAATAGCCCCTCCAAAAAGTGAAAACTGCACAACTACCCCAGAATGAAAATATCTTCCAAAAATATTTTCTTAAAAACCCCTGAAATAAAATATCTTCAAAAGATATCTACAAAAAATACCCCAATAAAAGAAAAAGATTATAAAGAACTATGCATCCATGCCCCTATGGACACCGGGAGTAACCAGAGTACTTTCTTGCAAAAGTAAAGATACGTATTTCGTTGAAACCACTTAGAATAAAGATACATGAGGTTAAAAACTAACTCCGAGAATGAAAAATGAGGTTATGTCAACAAAGTGACAAACGGGGAAAATACAGAATAGGGAAAAGGACGAAAAATGAATAATGTCGAAAAAATGAAAATGCGGAAATGACTCGATCCTCAAAGGAAGTTGTCAATTCGAACGAAAGAGTCTAAGAAACTATTTCCGAGCACTCAAGACGACACTATAAGACGAGAAACTGAACTCAGAAAAGAAAATTAAAAGTTAAAATTTATCCGTAAAATTTCATAAAAAGGAAAGGAAGAAAAATGACCGGGTCATTACAATATCAAGATGAGAAGAATCAAGATCAATGAAGAAAAGAAGACAAATAGCTTTCTGAACCATACAAAATACAGCAGAACTTGTATTGATTTAGGTTTGATACCCAAGCCAGTGCCATCTAAATCCATGGTCACCCTAGATGAAACCAAATTTGTTAGTTACTTGGGGGATCTCAGACCAAATACAACATCAGTGAAGAAAAGAGAGACAAATTCCCTGTAACACATTAAAAAGAATGTAAGATTAAACACTGCAAGTAACTAATACTAACCGAGTCCATCATATTACACTTTCTTTTTTCCTTGTTTACCTACCAATGAAAATTTGTTAGATTTTATTTGTTAATAAAGGCTGATGGTGTTAGAAGCTTGAATGAAGCTCAATGGTGATACATATTGTTTCGAATTCAATAAGGACCAACCACAACATGAACATATAAATCTTTCTCTCTCTCTCTTTTCTTTTTTTTCTTTTTTTTAAATTGGCTACTCTTTATTTATTTATTTTTTCCTAAATAAAATTACATTAAACCAACAAAACAAGAATACAAAGCTACAAGAGAGGGCATACCCTCATGTTACAATTGAAAAGGGCCATTTCCATAAACCAGAAAAGATTTAAAAAATAATAATAATAAATAAATAAATAAAGAGTAAAGAAAAAGAGCACCAACAAACAACACATAACAGTTACCCAAAAAAAAATAAATAAATAAATAAACAAACAAACAACACATAGCATAAAACAATGTCACTTCCTGAACAACTGAATCACAAATCTCATTATAAAAGGCACAACAGCTGCAAGCAGAACATAGCGAAAATTCACTGATTCACCCAGTGCAATAGAGAAAAATGAAGAAGCATAAGTTGCACACATTGAGGCCATGGCCACCCATAATTCGAAATGAAAAGGAAATCCTTGAGTTAGACAAACAAGGACAAGGAAGGACGCGGAAAGAGAAAATGTGTTAGATATCAAGAAAACGTAGAATGCTACTTTGTGAGACGCGTAAATTGCCCTTCCTGCCTTGTGTCCATCCCCATCATCCTACCAAACACCACCCGGTGGGTTGACGCCGGCTTGGAAGGTCACGGCGGTGACCAGAGCTGCCACTATTAGCAGCACATTTCGGATGTCACTTGGAGTGTCCTTGTTTTCTTCATACCCAAACCTGAAAAACCTTTTACAAATAGAATTTGAAGGCGTCGCCATTTTCCTAGTAGAATCTGAAGGGCTTTGCATGGCCCGTTGGTGGAGCGCCACGATCTGAGCCGTACTAGCTTTGTTCGTCTGTCGGAGGGTCTTGAACTGCTGTAAGAACTCTTCACGCATCTTTTCCATCAACCCAATTATCTTTTCCATCAGCTCAATTTGTTGATTTTTTGTAAGAAGTACCATCGATGATAATATGACTTGTATCAAAAAACGAAAATAAAAAAAGTCTACAAATTTAATAAAAGGCCTCATTTTATAAATTAAATTTGGCATCTCTAACACAGAATGCCTACAAATTAAATCTGTCATTAACATCTGATTGTTTATATAGATTTTAAAAATAACTATTTGGATGCGTGACAAAATCAAGGTTGGTAGAGAGGCAATAATGGAATGTACAAACATGGCTCTATAGCACTGAAAATGAAAGATACATTTCATACATCATAGGCATGGCACATGAAAAAAAAAAAAAAAAATTGAAAAATATTATTTTGTTATTTTGGATAGTATGAAGTTGTTAAAAAAAAAAAAAAAAAGAAGAAGAAGAAGAAGGTGATTGTACAATTCAAAACTACCCTTATGATTTCAAACATAACAATATAACTGCTAAAGTGTTATAAATAAGGTCTTATAATATACTTCCTCCGTCCCAAATAGTTATCCATCTTTTCATTTTGGGATGTCCAAAAAAACATGTCATATTCCAAAATTAAATGTACTATTTTTTATAACATTCCAAAACTATCTTTTTAACTAAACAACTGCATTAATTATGGAGCACTATTTTGTCTTTTAGTAAGAACATATTTGAAACTTCACTCTTATCAATACAATAAAAAACTATTAAAACTCTACTATCATAAAAAGTTGGATTCCCATGCAAGACATATATTATGGGATAGAGGGAGTATATATATATATATATAATTTTTTATTTATCATAGTAGGTGTGGGATTTACAAAAAAATTATCCCATTATGAGTTATAGTTTTCAAGGTGAACATTTATTTTGGAACCGAGAGAGTATATATTTGTTAATTAACCTTGTTAAAGTGACTTATGGTGAGTGCATCGGGAATGACGTGTTTATAGAATCATCATGCCTCGTGAGTAGACAACGAATGTGCCGGGCACGCCACGTCATTAGTAATGCCCGCCCTATATCATTCAATATATTGGACCCGCTAATGGGATTGAAAGTGATGGGCCTTAGGCCACTCACTTCCATCCTAAAAATTCTTGGAAGCAAGTGAAAGATTTCTAGAGTTCACCTTTCATGATAAATTACATCCAATGACCTAATCAATTGTTGTTTGTACCTTAGGCCACTCAATCGTCTGGTGGCTAAGCCCTCGACGGTGATTGAAACCGATGGAATTAGCATTTGTGCCTAACTCGTCTGGTGGATAAGCTCGCGAGGTAGATATTAGAGCGGATCCTCTCGACGTCATCCATTTATGTAATTAACTAACTTAATCTAAACAATGTGTGCTTGCTCCAAAACTTTTGCTATATGCCGAGAAATCCCTTCGAGCTTTGGTGAGATCTCATCCCAATTAACTGAATTGTTTTGATTATTTGGTTTATACATTCAAATTTTGATTGATATTTTTATTGAATGAAATATTAAGGAAGGTAAGGAAGAAAACTGAGCCAAAATAAAGAACATGAGAAGAGGGTGATTTTAGAAATAATAGTTAAAGGGAGAAGAATATACTTATAAAGCTATAGATTGGAACAATGGTGACTGTCTTTTGTCTCTAATTGTGCTTGCCCTTTTTTCTACTTTTTGATTTGAGTAGTTGTGACCTGATTTTGACATTAATCATCATTTTAATAATTTTAATTGAATAAATTTTCTTTTGACCTAAATATATATATATATATGAAGTGCAATTTTAGAAAAGAGAAATGTGAATATTGTCTCCTATATATATATATATATGAAGTGCAATTTTAGAAAAGAGAAATGTGAATATTGTCTTCCTAAATAATAAAATGATTCTAATAAATCTAGCCATTAGGTGGTGGTTGGTGGTTGGGTTTGTTGATGGTTGACGTGGTTGAGCAAGTAAGGTCAGAGCGGGCTTGGGTTTACAAATTCACTGGCCGGGCTATGCGTTAATGATTAATTCTTTAAAAAGGGTGGGTAAAAAGTTTCACCAAATATTTGATTGTTTATAAATTTCAAAAATAATTATTTGGATGCATGACAAAATCTTAGTTGGTAAAATGGCAATAATGGAATGTACAAACATAACTCTGTAGCATAGAAAATGAAAGAAACATGGTTTTTAGTCATTTGACGTCAACCATCATAGTAGGTCCACATATGGTATGTACTGTGTGAAAATTTTGTTTGCAACAGCACATCTATCCGTTGATGATTGCGCATGAAATTTTTCAACCTTCCCTGTATTATTTAATACTAACGGTTAATGCACTCATCTACCAAAAAACCATTTGTATTTGTTTTGTCATGCATCTTGTAATAGATAAGGTATTGGGGGCATAAGCTTCATGCATCGTTATTGTATTTATTGATCGAATAAGTGTGGTGCACGATCTGCTAGCGCACCCAATTACTATCTCTATTCCTTGTAACATTAATATGGTGGGCTCCTCTCTTATCTCTATTTATTCACCAAGTCCTTTGTGTTGCCAACTCATGCAATACATGGATGAGTTACAGTCTAAGTCACACAGAGCGGGGGCGAATGCGAGAGCTGGAGCGCGAAAGCGTCAAAGTCTAAAAAATTTTTAAAACAGGAGCGTCTTGAGAGCGTAGGTATATTTTGTTTAAATAAAATTATATATATATATATATATATATATATTTATATATTTATTTAAATCTATATGCAAATATTTTCATGATTATTTATTCCATTAATGAAACATATAATAAATAAGCTAACTTTTTTTTTACTAATAGATACATGATTTATTTGTAATATTCTTTAATTGAAAAAATTTTTAGTAGTATATTTTTAAATATGCATAATTAATATATATGTGTGTGTGTGTGGTAGTATAGCAACGCCATATATCTTGGACACACTGAAATTTATTTAATTAATGTATATATTAAGTAATAAGGTAAGTAATAAATGCATATATGGTAATATATGTGTTTTATATCACTGGGACTCTAATAAATTTAGCTATATAAAGTAAATTTGTATGAAAATCGCAAATTAGGAAAACAAATTCGTGAATGATACATATATGTGATTATTTATTCCATTAATGATACATATAATAAATAAGCTAACTTTTTTTTCACTAATAGATACGTGATTTATTTGTAATATTCTTTAATTGAAAAAAAATTTAGTAGTATATTTTTAAACATGTATAATTAATATGTGTGTGTGGTAGTATAGCAACGCCATATACCTTGGACACACTGAAATTTAATTAATTAATGTATATATTAAGTAATAGGGAAATCGCAAATTAGGAAAACAAATCAAAAATTGAATTCGCGAATTTTGTGTGAATTCGCTCTCAAATCGCAAATTCGCGTACGGAGCTTTAAAGCGGAACCAGATGAATTGTGTGACTAAGGTTACGGTAGATGAGTGCCATTAATACTTTGAGAATTCTGGTGAACTCTTATGCAATGCAAAAATTATAAAAGTGGTTCTGAATCTCAATCTCAGTCCTCAGATGAATGAGATGGGAAAGGAACTAGCGTGGTGAAAAAATTAGACGAAAACTAGTGTTGATGTTACCGTTTCTAACCTAAAAAAAAAAAAAAAGAAAAGAAAAAAAACAACCCAACACCTTTTGTACCAAGTCAATTACCTACACTAAGACCATAGCTTTGACTATATATTTTGATGTCGTGAATATGAAGTATGTTGCCTCATTTGAAACTGAGTCGGAAACAAAGATAAAATCACTAATAATTAAGCACACGAAAAATAAATACATACATAACAATCATATATAATACATAACGATATCTATGCGGTATATATAATTCCAAGTCTATGTAAACATTTACATAATTCTTATCATTGTTCAATATAATCGGCTATTTGTACTTGTCGTTATACATTTTGATGAGAAAACAGGGATTAACATCATATTATGGACATATATATATACGGTGTAATTTTGATGAGGAAATTAGATGTTAATTAATTATTACAGGTCTTTATTAAATAGATGGACTTTCAACCTTGTTTTAAATTTTTAATGATAACTATTATCCCTCAGGATTCCATTTTAATAATCTTTATATCAGGGAATAGGAATTTTCTTTATTTGACAGTTAGCCATTTATCATGATTGGTAAATGGTTACATTATTTGAATGATAATATTTTATCATATATTTTCTATTTTAGGAAATCATAATTTGAGTAATCAAAATGATAACCCAGGTTGTCTGATAAAAAAAACTAGAACTTGCATTTAAGTTGAATTTCACGATTTTTGCAAAAACAAGTATAAAACTATAATGTTCGTTTTCTTGAACATTGATACAACTACACTTGCCAAGAAAAGGAAAAGAAAGAAAGAAAATTGATAGAGTTGAGATTAAGTAATTCCTTCAAAAAGATTCAAAAAAATTATTTATCATTCGTGAATATTGTTTTTTATTACTTTAAATTTTAATTTGTTCGATAAAGACTTTTCTACACCTTTAATACTTTGTTATATCATATACGTGCCATCAATCTAAAGTCATATAAGATTATCACTAATTGAACAAAGTAATAAGTTGTGAGCGAAGCCAATTAAGGACACCGGTGTGGGGGTGAGGGCGGGCCCCCTGATCTGGGCCAGCCCAATATAATATATATGATATTTTTTATTTTTTATTTTTTACACTATATGAAAATAAATTATAGTGGTTAAATTTTCCTTTAACTTTTTTGGTTTAAATTTCTCTCATTTTTTTTTTCTTTTTCTTTTTCTACTTCCCGGTCTTAAAATTCTTCCTTTTAACATGCATATTTGAATAATTTTTTTCTTTTCTTCTTTTGTATTTTATACTACGTATTTGTTAGGTTACGTTATATATATATATATATATATATATATATATAAATTTTTTTGGCAGCATCATCATCTGCTGTAAATGGTTTTTTTTTTTTTTTTATTTTTTATTATTATTTTATTTTTTGGAGAAATGGTTAATCTAACATGTTACTTACCAAAAACAAAAATAAAAATATGATAAAGAATAAGTTGTTTGCAATAAATCAACCATTTTTTAAGAAATATCATTCATAATATGATATGTGTTCAAAAAAAAAAAAAAAAAAAAGATAAAAAAAAGATGATTATAATAGACCCATTATTTTTTGTAAGGAATACCATCGATAATATGACTTGTATCAAAAAATATAAAATAAAATAAAAAGACTCTGCAACTTTAATGAAAGGCCTCATTTTACAAATTAAATCTAGCATCTCTAACACAGAATGCCTACAAATTAAATCTGTCATTAACATTTGATTGTTTATATAGATTTCAAAAATAACTATTTGGATGCGTGACAAAATCAAGGTTGGTAGAGGGGCAATAATGAAATGTACAAACATGGCTATGTAGCATTGAAAATGAAATACTTTGTAGTATTCTTTCAGTCTTTAATAGCACTAGCTATTAAAGAAAAAACAAATAAATAATTTAATATATGCACTCATCTACCAAAAAAGCAAATTTGTATTTTTTTATTTTATTTGTATAATGTATGTTGTAACATTAATACGGTGGCCGCTCTCTTGTCTCTATTTATTCACCAAGTCCTTATCAATAAGGACCACCAAACGTGTTCTTGCTACCAACCGTGTTCGGTTCGAATTGCAACTTTCTACAAATCATATTAAATTTAATTTTTATCAATTCTTTGGGATCAGATTGATTTAGGTTTGATACCCAAGCCAATGCAATCTAAATCCATGGTCACCCAAGATGAAATCAAATTTGTTAGTTACTTCGAATCTAAGACCAAATACAAGACCAGTGAAGTAAAGAGAGACAAATTCCCTGCTACACACTAAAAAGAATATAAGATTAAACACTCCAAGTAACTAATAGTAACTGAGTCCATCATATTACACCTTTTTTTTTTTTTCCTTTTTTACCTGCCAATGAAAATTTGTTAGATTTTATTTGTTAATAAAGGTTGATGGTGTTAGAAGCTTGAATGAAGAAGCTCAATGGTGATACATATTGTTTCGAATTCAATAAGGACCAACCACAACATGAACATATAAATCTTTTTTTTTTATATAAATTGGCTACTCTTTATTTATTTCCTAAATAAAATTACATTAAACCAACAAAACAAGAATACAAAGCTACAAGAAGAGTGGGCATACCCTCACATTACAATTGAAAAGGCCTATTTCCATAAACCAGAAAAGAAAAGAAAAAAAGGTAAAGAAAAAGAGCACCAACAAACAAAACGTAGCCAAAAACAATGTCACTTCCACCTCTTGAACAACTGAATCACAAATCTCATTATAAAAGGCACAGCAGCTGCAAGCAGAACATAGCGAAAATTCACTGATTCACCTGGTGCAATAGCGAAAACTGCAGAAGCATAAGTTGCATACATTGAGGCCATGGCCACCCATATTTCGAAATGAAAAGGGAATCCATGAGTTAGAGAAACAAGGACAAGGATGGAGGCGGAAAGAGAAAATGTGTTAGATATCAAGAAAACGTAGAATGCTACTTTATGAGACGCGTAAATTGCCCTTCCTGCCTTGTGTCCATTGCTGTCATCCTGCCAAACACCACCAGGAGGGTTGACCCCGGCTTGGAAGGTCACCGCGGTGACCAGAGCTGCCACTATTAGCAGCACATTTCGGATGTCACTAGGAGTGTCCTTGTGTTCTTCATACCCAAACCTGAACCAGTTCTTCCAACAAGCAGAATCTGAAAGCCTGCCCATTTTTATGAAAAAGTGGTACTGAAAACTTCATTTTGTGAGTGTAATATATAAAAGAAGAGTTGGACTGTCTTCGATCTAATTCACTTTTCAATACACTCATTGATATTTAATTAGGAAGGAAGAAGATAAAATGGTTACTTAATTAAGGAACTTTCATTCATATTTCTTCAATGGTCGACCTTCCCCACAAAAAAATATATATATAGTTGACTTCCTAGATAAGTGTTGATTTGGTTGATATTAATATAATTTATGTTCTCGTTGTTGTAATAAAATATGTTAGTGTTTCAACAGTCGAGGAACAAGAATCATCGGGATGCCTTCACGAACATGTGCTTAGAGTAAAACAATGTTATGTTCATCTTGAAAAATGAGTTGATTCGGTTAGAAAAATGACGTGAAATGGTCGGTGTTTACCCTTGGCGTCACTCATTAAAGACAAGCTTACCTCATTAATCAAATAAAAATTGGACTTAATTAGCAGTTCTCATCACTAAGCTAGAATTACAAGTCCTAAATGTTCTACTGTGGTCCTTACTTTTGAGTCATCCATTTAATTGTGCAAAAATGCTTCTGTACATGAGTATAGTAATTTTAAAATCGTTTATGAATCTTCATTAGCACGAAAATGGTGAACGACACTTTGAGTATTCGTATTTGAAGGTGCACCGGACTTCTGTCAACTAATGATCTAGTAACGGATACCATTTAGCGTGGCACTTTATGCCTACTATTCTTGTAACTAAATGAAACTTCGCTGGCAAAAAGAGAAATAAATAAATAGAAGGGAAGAAAGCTCCCAAAATTTTTGTTAATTAGCATAGGCAGTATGGGCTAAAATTTGAAGATCAACAACACTCTTGGGAATCTACTTGTTGAATATTGGAAATTCAAAATGTAATAAAACAACCTTGAATGAGCTAGGTAAATTTTCTTATAACAATGACTTATTAGAGAGCACACACTAAATACTTTTATTACACAAATAATGAAAAATGTAATTACAATAAAACATCAACTCCGAAGAAATATGTTAACAGCATATAGCACTTGAATATAAGTAGGAGAACTATGATAGCCAGTGTGTTTGTATGAGCACAGAAATTAGATTCTAGAAAGGTTGTCCGGACCTTCATTAGCCTCTGATTGTTGTCTCAACCACTTCCAAACTTTGTTTCCCCACTTTGGCAGCCACCGTATAGAGAGTGGTAGAATGAAGGCGACTCCCAGAAGTATATTTGTGATGACTTTCTTCTCCTCTATCATGCTATTAATTGAAAATCCATACGCGAACATCATGGAGTATATGGAAACCAGGAGCTCCCTTTGGAAAGGAAATCCTCCAGTGAGATAGATTATGATGCTTAGTGACGCAGTAAGCCCCAATGTGTTTGCAAACAAAAACAAAAATGGTTTAGTAGAATGAGAGCCAATAATTGCAATAGTATCACCTAGACTAGAGGTTATTAATGGTGAATGTTGTGCTCCTGTGGGTGCTGCTGATCCTGGTGGTCCATTACCAGAAGCTGAATTGGTTTTCGATTCTAGTAAGCCAGTGGGAGGGTTCACGCCTGCTTGAAAGGTGACCGTGGCAATCAGTGCAGCCACTACTAGCAGTGCATTGCGTGTTTCGCCTGGTGAATCTCTTTGCAACTGAAATTTAAAATATTTAAACCAATCTGTTGGAGATTCTGATTGAGCCTCATGCTGAGTTTGTTCGGATTCTGAAACCTGCTGAAGAGAAGGTCTTGAAGGAATAGGACTAACATCTTGAGCCCCAAGTGCTCCAGCACGTCGAAGGATTTCTCTTAGTTGGACATCATTGGGACTTTCCATTACTATATCTAGTAGATCCATAGCTGTCAAACCCTTTGAATTTGTGGCGTTCACTTTCACAATCCCTCTAATAGCATCGCTGTTACAAAGCAGTAGCTCTATAAACTGCATGATAGAAATATATAATGTAAGAACATGCTAAATTACTAATCTATCAGACCATTTGCTTAAAATGGTATTTTTTCGAGAAATGGACTGCATAAGAAGATGAGCATAATATGTACAGTATTAATAACTATCATCCTAATTCTTTTATTTGGATTCATTGAGAACAGTTTTGTCAGGCCCCGACAATTTTAATAAAATTCTCAATTTATACAAGTCTAAATATATCAAAATATACCCAGATCATAAAAATTACCCCTTCTTTTATACAAAGTCAAATTTCTCAAATATACAAAACAATTCTCCAAATAAAAAAAATAAATCCTCCGACTCTTCAGCCTAAGTCAGAATCTAGCGATCCCCGTTCATCTTCTGTACTTAAAACAGTGGTGAGACAAAAAGTCCCCGTAGAAAAAACTATAACAAGAATTTTATGGAGGTTTAATAAAATAGCTTTATAACATAAACATATATATTTAATTAAAAATATTCAAGGTATAGAGAATCCTGCGCCCTCTGCAACTCTCGACACACGCTCAAACTCTCACTGTCTTGGCTCACTCTATTTCTTTTTTTCTTTTCAAGATACAACTTTGTGACACACAATACTCACATATATATATATATATATATATATATATATATATATATATATATATATAATGTAGATCCACCGACAGAACAAAGAATCAACAAACAAAACCCACGTGAAGCTCAAGATTTTCTTGCAAAATAAATTGGGAAAATTACATATAAATGGAGTTAAAGTTCCATATTTACTTAGAGACTGAGTCAAAGTTTTATATTTCTCTAAAATGGATTGCTGAGGTGGCACATGGTTTTTTACTGTTTAGAAAATTGTGGTGCCTAAAATGCCCTTCCCTAATAAAAAAGTAGTACCTTCAGTTCAAAAAAGTAGTACCTTCAGTTTAAAAAGTAGTACCTTCGGAGAAAAAGTAGTACCTTCGCGGGTGTTTAAAAAACATGGTACCTGGACACCAAAAAGTAGTACCTTCAGTTCAAAAAAGTAGTACCTTCGAAGAAAAAGTAGTACCTTCGCGAAAGGGTATTTTAGGCACCACAATTTCTAAACAGTAAAAAACCATGTGCCACCTCAGCAATCCATTTTAGAGAAATATGGAACTTTGACTCAGCCTCTAAGTAAATATGGAACTTTGACTCCATTTATATGTAATTTTTCCAAATAAATTCTTGTGGGCCCACCAACAAATCAAACCACCTTTCTTTTCCTCTCTTCCCACTCGGCTGGACCACTTGTCCGTCTGACCAACGTATATATTTATATATATCACATACACATGAAACAAAAAAAATCAAATTTCAACCCATCAATATCAATATCAAGTGGGACCTGAAATTCCCCTTTCTTTTCTTCTCGGCGGACCTGCCCACCTTCCTTCTTGCAATAAATATATATATATCTTATATACAATGCACAAAACCAAATTCATCTCTTAACACAAATCCTAGTAGGTCCCAGAAAAAGAAAAAGCCATCATCACAAACTTCATCTTTCCTTTTCATCTCACCAGTTTCGTACAACCAGCTTAATCAACCATCAAATGCACTATATATGTGTATATATATATATACAGACACACACACAAGTGCAAAACCAAACCAAACCAAATCTCTCTTCTTGGATTCGGCTTCCCCACTAAAACAAACTCAAAAAAAAAAAAATAATAATAATAATTATTATAAATTAAAATCTTAAAAATTCGAGTCATCACAAGTTTATGCTTAGGTATCATTAGGATTTAATACTGTTTTGTTCTAGCTAGTTCGTAAAGATGCCACTGGTCTTAGTAGAACAATATCCTCTTATCAATTTTTCCCAAAGATCACATGATTTGGTTAGGGACTCTCAGTTGTCCTTTACCTATAGTGGTCTTTGGAGGCATCGCCTTATCAGCAACTTCTATGGCCTTTGACTTCCAATTTAATGAACTTGTAAATCCTAGCTAAACAATATTTACATATTGTTATACAAAGTCTCATATACAGAGGTGCGTGAAGTTTTGCTAAGATTATGAATTTATGCTCTGATTCAACCAAGAAGAGGAGAGCAAAATCTACTTCAAAGCTGTCATATGAATCAGAGCAAACATTGATACTATTTTCTAATATAATAAATTAATGATCTGATTTCCATACCACTAGTACTGTCACAAACATGAGACTACAAACAAAAAAATGAAAAAAGAAAATGGAAGGCAAATGTAGAACAAGATCAAGACAGTGGTTCTAATAAAGCTAAACGGACCTCAAGTTGTTTTGTAGAGGCTGCAAGGTGCAAAACAGTGTTTCCATGGCGATCACCCCAATTCAAGACTGGTTCCATGCTGGGATTTTCAAGCCTCTTGAGCAAAGCACTAAAGGCTTTAAATTGGTGGTTATTCACAGCTAGTTGGAGGGCAGTTTCTCCGTGGACGGTGACATCTGCGACAGATTCTGGACAGGTGGAGAGCAATAGATCTATTACTTCAACTCTCCCCTTGATGGCAGCATAATGAAGCGCTGTCCTCTGGTCTTTGCCTTTGAGACGACAGATCATATTATCAACTTTTACTAGTTCTTTCACTATTTCTACGTTCCCAGCCATCGAAGCTATGTCCATAGGCATAAAACCATCCTCACTTGATTCTCTAGCTAATTCGGGATTGTGTTTTATAAGCTCGCGTACAAAATCAAGCTGTCCAGCTTTAGTTGCAACATGTAGCAGAGACTCCGGGGGACATGTTAGTGCAACATCAATAAGAATCAATGGCTTTTCTTGAAGCGATTTGCGTAGCAATTCAACATTTCCTGTATAAGCAGCTTCAAACAATTTCTGAATATCCATTTTTGGATCTTGCACACCAAAAAAAGACCTTTGGTTGAGGTCTAATAAGTTGCTTAATGAAAGCTATGTGTGAATAAGAACCACAGGTCTGATTTATATATAGAATCATCATGCCTCTTACCTATATACTATTGCAAGGGGTTGTTTGGACATTCCATCAAAATATATTGAGTCCATTCACACCTAATTAGTGACAAAAATTCTAAGAGTAAATCACTTTGTTGGGGGATACTTGCACAGGGCATATTTTTGTGTTGATTGGATAATGATTAACTATTCACTGGTGATTAGTTTCACCTTATTCACCTCTCATGTATTCCAATAATAACATACCACATCAACTTTAATAAAAAAATTATTTAATGGTTGATCTGAGAAAATATAAAGAATGTGAATTATTTGATTATTATAGTTAGTATGATATATTGTTATTGGAACACATGAGAGGAGAGTAACGTAAAGCTACTTATCGGTAAATAGCTAAGTATTATTCGTGTTAAAATACGTTTACGCAATGATATAAAACACGTTTAATGGAATATTGTACTGTCCAAACCCCTCCTATCTTATCTAGGAAGTATGGTGGTTCAAGCAATGATATAAAACACGTTTACGTAAGATTTTGTCAAAAGCTTAAGAAACCCTTCAACACTTCCATCCTTAAAATTTCTTGGAAGCAAGTGAAAGACTTTTAGAGTTTAGCTTTCATGACAACTTACATCCATTGACCTTGCACTAATACCAGAGACACACATCACACACACACACACAGTTAAGGAGACCAGGCCATTTGTGACAATCCAGATTTTTAAAAATTTTAATTTATATTTATTTCATGATTTTTAGTTGTCAAAGATTAATTATTTAATTTTATTTAAAAATTTATCTAATTGAAATATTTAAAGGGGTTTGATTTAGTTTTCTTTGTTAGGTAGTATTATATATATATTATAAAATATCTGTTGGAGTGGAGCACCTGGCCGAATTGAGAAGAAAGAGTAAGGAAAAGTTGTAAAGATTTGGTGGGGGAAAAGTTGTAATGATTTGGTGCGTCCCATTAATGAGACTCTTGGCCAAATTTCCTTTGGCTTTGTTCACGTGGACTGTTTGGAGTGTGAATGTATTGGGTATAAATCCATGCTAATTACTACCAAATTGGCTTACCGCCCAATTTGGGTGCGTCACTGGTTTAAGTCAAGCTTATC
Organism: Cornus florida; assembly: GCF_030987335.1. Classification (NCBI taxonomy): domain Eukaryota; kingdom Viridiplantae; phylum Streptophyta; class Magnoliopsida; order Cornales; family Cornaceae; genus Cornus; species Cornus florida. The sequence goes on from NW_026775573.1 coordinate 5,945,454, forward strand.
TCATAATAAAAAATGGACTAGGCAATTCTCATACTTTGATTTATAAGTCATAGGGTTACAACTTAAGCAAGGTGGATGAGTACAACTCAAGTCTAACCGGATATATGAAATATTCAATTCTAATTAAATTTTAATACGACCTTCAACTGTAATTACTGAATTCGAGCCCAACTTATTCTTTAATTTTTAAATTCAGGTTTACAATTCGGTTGAGATTTCAAATTTAAAAATCAAGTTACTTCGAGTTATTAATATAATCACAGTACAAATTGAATTTATTTATTTTTTTGGTCAAGTCCAATTTGAGAGATAGAGAAGATACCACTGAATCACAAGTCCCTTGGTCATTGAAAATCTAATTTGATCCAGAGTTAATAATTTCATATTAAAATACTTTAAAGCACAAAAAATTGTACAAAGTTAATGCGGATTTCTAAGAAATTAATCCTGTGAATGCAATAAATTAAATTTTAAATAAAAAAATTTGAAAAGAAAAAAAGTGATCATAGTATGAATATTATAATATAATATATATATATATATATATATATATATATATATATATATAGATTGAAAACTTCGACTCAATTCAAACCCTAATTGAATTTGAATTAATGTTTTTCAAAAAATGACTAACCCTAATTGTAAAAATGACAAGTTGCACCCTTACTATGTGGTGTCAAACAGAATAATAATACTAAATAAGCACCTAGATGTAACTAGGGGTGTTCATTTGATTCCCCTAATTCGTGAATCCGATTCGATCCAATTAAATCCGTACGGATTTATCAATTTTTAGTGTAATGTTTGGGTTACAAATTTATAAATTAAGAATTTGTCGAAAACGGATCGATTAACAAATTAGGGTCTAAAAAATAGAACCTATATAACAAATCCGTTAGTTTTACATTATTGCAAAATATATATTATATGTACACTATTTCTTTAATTCTTTCAAGTTTTAACTCTAATCCTACCCCCATCTGTATTTCAGTTTCTGGAAAGGGGGATCTGGATAATGTATCTTGTTCAGCATGGATGGAAGCTACCACAGTATCAAATAATTGGAGAGGATGGTGCACGAACCAGAGGATGCTGTGGAAGTGGAAAGACCTGGAAAGTAATCAGAGTGTTAAAGTTTATGTTTAAGGATCATCTCAACTCTCAAGGTACAGAAAAGAGAGAGTTTTACACTTACTTCTTGAGAGTCTACAAATCATATTAAATTTAATTTTTATCATTTCGCTGGGATCAGATTGATTTAGGTTTGATTCCTAAACCAATCCAATCTAATTCCGTGGTCACCTTAGATGAAACCAAATTTGTTAGTTACTTCGAATCTCGGACCAAGTACACCAAATATATGATCAGTAAAGAAAAGAAAGACAAATTCCCTGTAACAGGTACACTAAAAGAGAAGTAGTTAGATTTTATTTGTTAATAAGGGTAGATGGTGTTCGAAGCTTGAATGAAGCTCAATGGTGATACATTGTTTCGAATTCAATAAGGACCAACCACAACATGGACATATAAATCTTATTATTATTATTTTTATAAATTGGCTCCTCTTTATTTATTTATTTTTTTGCTAAATAAAATTACATTAAACCAACAAAACAAGAATACAAAGCTACAAGAAGAGAGGGCATACCCTCACATTACAATTGAAAAAGGCCATTTCCATAAACCAGAAAAGATTAAAAAAAAAAAAAAAAAGGTAAAGAGAAAGAGCACCAACAAACAACACATGGTAAAAAGCAATGTCACTTCCACCTCTTGAACAACTGAATCACAAATCTCATTATAAAAGGCACAGCAGCTGCAAGCAGAACATAGCGAAAATGCACTGATTCACCCGGTGCAATAGCGAAAACTGCAGAAGCATAAGTTGCATACATTGAGGCCATGGCCACCCATATTTCGAAATGAAAAGGAAATCCATGAGTTAGAGAAACAAGGACAAGGATGGACGCGGAAAGAGAGAATTTGTTAGATATCAAGAAAACGTAGAATGCTACTTTGTGAGACGCGTAAATTGCCCTTCCTGCCTTGTGTCCATTGCTGTCATCCTGCCAAACACCACCACGAGGGTTGACCCCGGCTTGGAATGTCACCGCGGTGACCATAGCTGCCACTATTAGCAGCACATTTCGGATGTCACTAGGAGTGTCCTTGTGTTCTTCATACCTAAACCTGAACCAGTTCTTCCAACAAGCAGAATCTGAAGGCCTGCCCATTTTCCTGAAGCTAATTGTGGTACTGAAAACTTCATTTTGAGAGTCTGATATATAAAAGAAATTTTGGACTGTCTTCTAACTCACTTTCCAATACACTCATTGATATTTAATTAGGAAGGAAGAAGATAAAATGGTACTTAATATAATATCTGTACTCGTTATTGTAATAAAATATTTTGGTGTTTCAACAGTCGATGAACAAGAATCATCGGGATGCCTTCATGAACACGTGCTTAGAGTAAAATAATGGTATGTTCATCTTGAAAAATGAGTTGATTCAGTTAGAAAAATGATGTGAAATGGTTGGTGTTGGCGTCACTCATTGAAGACAAGCTTACCTCATTAATCAAATAAAAATTTGACTTTCATCCTTAAAATTTCTTGGAAGCAAGTGAAAGACTTTGATGACAACTTACATCCACTGACCTAGCACTAATACAAGACACACACAGAGTTATGGAGACGAGGAGGACATTGCTCCTACGTTATGCTGCTCGTACACATATGCTTGGAAAATGTTAAAAGGACAGATTTCCGCTCCACGAACTAAATTTTCTCCAATTCATCTATTCTATTAATTCCAAGGCTCCAATTCTATGCATAGCTATATAAGTTAATTTTTACAATATTTTCTTTAAAGCGGGCAGTTTTGTTGAAATTAAGCATAACTATGTGTTTAGCATGACCTTTTTTAGTCTTTATGTTTAAAGCAGTTATTTTGAACATTAGGTTCTTAGTATTATCTATTTTTAGATGAGTGGATGCTATCAAGAAAGCTCATTTGTAATTAACTTTTTATATTTAACTACTGAATTAAAACATTTTTTTTTTTTTAATATGTAAAATATATTTAACCACTGAATTGAGAATAATAGATCTATAACTCCAACTCATTAAAAGCAAGCTTACCTCATTAATCCAAAAAAAATTGGACTTGGCAATTCTGATCACTTGAATTACAAGTCCTAGATGTCCTACTGTGGTGTCAAAGAGAATAATTAGACCAGATAAGCAACTTAAATGTATAGATGAAACCAAGTCATGTTAGTTAATTAGAACATATATCAGACCAAATACAAGGAAAATGATATATCTGTAACGACCCTGGATTTTTCAACCCAGCATGTTCTGTGATGACCCGAATCAGATCCAAGATGCGGAAGCAAAAGAAGTAAAAAGGCCTCTAGAGATGTACGTTATCTCTAAGACGCCAAAGTGACTCCCCATAAAGCCACTGAACTTAAATGAGCCAAGCAAATGAAGCAAGAATGCTTAACTCGAAAAGAAATGAATCAAGGGCAAAATGGTCATTTCACACTGAAATGGGTGCCACCGCGCACACCATTGGAAAGACAACAAAAAATGAACAAAGTTAGACTCAAGAATCACCTGATTCTGAGTCTGGACGGAAAAGATATAAATTTAAAACAAAGTGGCCTTCTCCGCTTAAGGATTTCCTCGACCTTATCTCACTAGAACTGGAATAACTCCCACTACAGTTGGAGTTTTGATGAGTGGTTGGTACCAATGGAAGGATAACTTCGAGCTTTTGAATTTAGACTCAAGAATGAACAGATTTGAATTAGAAACGAAGGAGATAAGTCCCTCTGAAGTCGGTGCAAGGAAATTGTCCAAAAAAACTGAAAGGAGAAGGTCCCAAGGAGGATCGGTTGACCGACGGCAAGGATCAGCTGACCGAAAGTGCATCATCAGCCGGCCGAATCCCCATGGTCAGCCAATTGCAACTCCACTTTTCACAAAAATGCTACTGGAATGGACCCTCGAGGTTTGTCAGCCGGTTGATGGACCCTCATCAGCCGACCGACACATATGCTCTAGCTATGAAAAGCTGCTGCAATGTGTGAAAATGGTGCTTGGGCCAATCCTAGGGCTCTACATGCATTCTACATGATTCGAACAAGTTTGAAAACATTTCCTAGCCCCGTTCAAGCATCCAAAGCATGCATATAAACAAGGAGGAACTCAAAATGACATCCTAAGGATGAATTTTCCATGAAAATTCAATAAATCGCGCAAAAATAGGTCAAAAGTTGAAACTCAAGAGTTTTGTGTAATGTGGACATGCACGCGAACGTAAAAAGACATTTAAGACACATCCTAATGGTCTACGGCTTCAAAATAGCCTCAATGCAAAATATAACCTCTCAACGGCCAAAAATGCCTAAAAACACTATAAATGGAACCACAATGCAAAACCTAGAATGAAATAGTGTTTGGCCTTTGGTCATATCTCAACCATGATCATAGAAACCCTATGAAAGAAAAAGAATAGAATTCCCACGCCCGATGCAAAAGTTATGAAGCAAAGACTTGTGAATTTTCAATATTTTCATAGTGAACCTTGAAAACGAAAGTGTATAGAATACAAGATACATGTCATTAGCCTCCGGCCTCATCTTATATATGTTGAATACAATGAAAAAGGTGTACTTATGTACACATTACGTACATAAATGGAATCAAAGAATACAAGTTTGATACATAAGGCTACGGAAAGATATTTCATGCTAACATTTGCATGAAATGGAAACCTAAAAGATACAAGTCATCCACGGAGCGATGAGCATCACGAACCAAGTCTTCGTACCTGAACAATACCCCCAGTAACTTCGGGGTTAGTAAACAAGTTTACTCGTAGAGAATGAGCATGCATCGACTCGATTTCTTTTAGATTTTTAGACTAACATGATGCAGTTCAAATGGGTCATGCCACCTAGCGTCTATGTCAAGATGAGACTCAGGGAGCATCCTAAGCTACTCATGCAATTGAAATGAGATACACGACATACAAGCATACCGGTTATAAGTGTACTAAAAGAAAGTAAAAACATGCGAGGTAAATATACAAAACACAGGTATACTAATGAGATTGGAAACACACAAGGCAAGTATACAAGACACGAGTATGCTAAATGGAATCTAGACGCAAGAAGCAAGTGCACAGTTTCAAGTATACCGAATGAGATCAAAATACACGAAGTAAGCATAATGTCTATGCAAATTAAACAAGGAAGGAAATACTCCATATAACACGACAAGGTCCTTATATCTTTAAGAGATAACACTTGAAATCTAAGGGTTTAGAGAGTTTGCATGTTGATATAAATCATTACATGTGGACCATGCCAACTAGAATCTAAGTCAAGTTACACGTAGATGATCATTCCTAAGTCACGATAGCACAAGGTAACATGAAACAAGATAATTAAGAAAAGTAACAAGATTGAAACAATTCAATTAACACGACAAGGACAAGGCGCGAAATCAAAGATAAGGCATAGTATCAATGCAATTGAATAAGGTTGGAACATTACATATAACACGAAAAGAGTTTTAAATCTTCAAGGAATAGCAACTTGAAATTTAAAGAGTGAAATCAACCAGTGTGGATACTTGGATATCGCCCGAATTAAAACCGTACTCATGGGATCACTTTAGGGCTACTAACCCATTGGTACCTTCCCCTAGTGCGCACCATAGAAAAACCATTCTTTTAAGATCACTTTAGGACTACTAACCCAAGGGTACCTTCCCCTAGTGCGCACGATAGTGTAGGGAGCTCTCTATCTCCCGTACTAGAACCAAGTCCTAACCATGTCACTTCTTGATTGATATCCCCGAGTTTCCAAAATCAACAAGTTATGCAAGTCAAGATAGTATCAAGATACAAGTAATGCATTAAACACATTTCATGCACAACCGAGATTTTGGAAACACACAAGTCATGCCCTAAGTTCTCAACTATCATGGCATGTGAAATGTCAAGAAATCATAGTATGCATCTACATGGACTACAAACTAGGATATATAGCACATAGAATTCATTGATGCAAGTATACCAATAGTATAAGACACACGATTTAATTATTTACTTAGCCATACATGAATAATTAAATCACTCCAAGACAATCGTGAAAATTCAATAACTGCATTAGTGAAACCATGATACAACAAGTCATAATGCATGATAAAAAGACAAAAGCCACATGAAATAGATGACTAAATCATTAGAACACTAAGTAGAAATTAATTAATCTAAAAATCATAGTTGTCCAAAAATTCTCAAAATAATATATATGAAATCATATGGCATGCACATCCATAATATCAAGTCAGAATTCCATTAGAGTGAATAGTACACATGGAATAAATTAATTAAATCAAATTAATTAAATATTACTAGATTTCAAAACATCACCGATTTCTCTCAAATTCACCTAGGGCCTAATATAATATGCTAACACATATTGATTTCTATCTAGTTAAGGCCACGTGAATTAAATATTTACTCAAGATAAATATTAAATAAAAACTTTAATACTTGTCCAAATGTTCTAAATTTAATATATGTCAATGACCATATCAAAGTGTACTATAATGCCATGCCACAAGTTTAAAACATGCTATAACCCACCGGGAAAATCAAATCTCATACATGAAAATAAATAAATAAAAATTCTAGATTTGATATCCAAGCATGTATATGAGTTGTATAAGCATCCATAGCATGTAATATAACAAGAAAGTAAATTATAACACCCCCTACCTCAATTTGAGATGAAAAACTCAAATCCCCATCGAAAGAAAAGTGTTTCGAATCCGACGATACCGAGGGGTTTTGTCGGGGACAACACGGTGAACAAGAATCCGAAGGAAGCCCCATGAAAATCACAACTTGACTTCAAACCCCGAACTCAAGAAATGGTCAGAAATAGTTTCTAATAAGGGGGAAAGGTAGAACACGTCAAGGCCAACGATAAACGTTAAGGCCGAAGAGTTTTCACTAAGGAAATCAAGTGGAGGAAAAGAAAGAATGAAGGCAGCCCCTTGGGCTCCCATGGCTGCCGGCCAAGAGGGGGAAAAAGATGAAGAAATCTGACTTTTTGACTTAAGACTCCCCTATTTATAGAAAAACTCAAAAAGTGCCCCGAAAGGGTTCCGCCGGGTTCGGAAAAGTGGATTTTTGAGTAAACGAGCTCAAATGGAAAAATTTCGTGAACAAAAAAAATTCAAAATGAGAAAATATGAATAACGGAAGAAACGACGTCGAAAACTGAGTTCCGAGCAGAGAGATATGCCCCGAACAAGTTCGGCGGCAACCGGGGCCAAAAACCCTGAAACTGGAGAAAAACGACCAGAAGGAAATTCTAAGATTACACGAGTCGACGAAATATGAAAATGAAACCTGTACGAGAATCCAGACTCAAAACGAGACATTTTTGCAATAACTTTCGTTAATTGCACAATGGTCCCTCCAAAAAGTGAAAACTGCACAACTGCTCCAGAATGAAAATATCTTCCAAAAATATTTTCTTAAAAACTCCTGAAATAAAATATCTTCAAAAGATATTTATGAAAAACACCCCAAGAAAAGAAAAAGATTCTGAAAAACTGTGCATCCATGCCCCTATGGACACCGGGAGCAACCAGAGTACTTTCTTACAAAAGTAAAGATACGTATTTCGTTGAAACCACTTAGAATAAAGATATGTGAGGTCAAAAACTAACTCCGAGCAAGAAAAGTGAGTTTATATCAACAAAGTGACAAACGGGGAAAATACAGAATAGGGAAAATAACGAAAAATGAATAGTGTCGAAAAAATAAAAATGCGGAAATGACTTGGTCCTCAAAGGAAGTTGTCAATTCGAACAAAAGAGTCTCAGAAACCATTTTCGAGCACTCAAGACGACACTATGAGACGATAAACTGAACTCAGAAATAAAAATTAAAAGGAAAAAATTTATCCGTAAAATTTCAGAAAAAGGAAAGAAAGAAAAATGACCGGGTCATTACAATATCAAGATGAGAAGAATCAAGATCAATGAAGAAAAGAAGACAAATAGCTATCTGAACCATATAAAATACCGCAGAACTTGTATTGATTTAGGTTTGATACCCAAGCCAGTGCCATCTAAATCCATGGTCACCCTAGATGAAACCAAATTTGTTAGTTACTTGGGATCTCAGACCAAATACAACATCAGTGAAGAAAAGAGAGACAAATTCCCTGTAACACATTAAAAAGAATGTAAGATTAAACACTGCAAGTAACTAATACTAACTGAGTCCATCATATTACACTTTCTTTTTTCCTTTTTTTTACCTACCAATGAAAATTTGTTAGATTTTATTTGTTAATAAAGGTAGATGGTGTTAGAAGCTTGAATGAAGCTCAATGGTGATACATATTGTTTCGAATTCAATAAGGACCAACCACAACATGAACATATAAATCTTTCTCTCTCTCTTTTCTTTTTTTTAAATTGGCTACTCTTTATTTATTTATTTTTTCCTAAATAAAATTACATTAAACCAACAAAACAAGAGTACAAAGCTACAAGAGAGGGCATACCCTCATATTACAATTGAAAAGGGCCATTTCCATAAACCAGAAAAGATTTTTAAAAAATAATAATAATAAATAAATAAATAAAGAGTAAAGAAAAAGAGCACCAACAAACAACACATGACAGTTGCCCAAAAAAAAAAAAAAAAAACAACAAACAGACCACGCATAGCACAAAACAATGTCACTTCCTGAACAACCGAATCACAAATCTCATTATAAAAGGCACAGCAGCTGCAAGCAGAACATAGCGAAAATTCACTGATTCACCCGGTGCAATAGAGAAAACTGCAGAAGCATAAGTTGCACACATTGAGGCCGTGGCCACCCATAATTCGAAATGAAAAGGAAATCCTTGAGTGAGACAAACAAGGACAAGGAAGGACGCTGAAAGAGAAAATGTGTTAGATATCAAGAAAACGTAGAATACTACTTTGTGAGACGCGTAAATTGCCCTTCCTGCCTAGTGTCCATCCCCATCATCCTACCAAACACCACCCGGTGGGTTGACGCCGGCTTGGAAGGTCACGGCGGTGACCATAGCTGCCACTTTAGCAGCACATTTCGGATGTCCACTTGGAGTGTCCTTGTTTTCTTCATACCCAAACCTGAAAGACCTTGTACAAATAGAATTTGAAGGCGTCGCCATTTTCCTAATAGAATCGGAAGGGCTCTCCATGGCCCGTTGGTGGAGCGCCACGATCTGAGCCATACTAGCTTCGTTCGTCTGACGGAGGGTCTCGAACTGCTGTAAGAACTCTTCACGCATCTCTTCCATCAACTCAATTATCTTTTCCATCAGCTCAATTTGTTGATTTGGTACGTCTGCTCCTGTCCTGAAGCAAACTTTCTTCTTGAGAGAGTGATATATAGAAGAAGATTTGGAAGGTATTGTGTCTTTTTTTATTTTATTATTATTATTTTGAAAAATGGTTAATCTAACGTATCACTTACCAAAAATAAAAATATGATAAAGAATAAGATGATTGTAATAAATGTACCATTTTTTAAGAAATATCATTCATCATATAATATGTGCTCAAAAATAAATATAAAAAAAAAGATAAAAAATAAGATGATTATAATAGACCCACTATTTTTTGGAAGGAGTACCACGGATAATATGACTTGTATCAAAAAATGAAAGTAAAAAAAAGTCTACAACTTTAATAAAAGGCCTCATTTTATAAATTAAACCTGACATCTCTAATACAGAATGCCTATAAATTAAATCTGTCATTAACATTTGATTGTTTATATAGATTTTAAAAATAACTATTTGGATGCGTGACAAAATCAAGGTTGGTAGAAAGGTAATAATAGAATGTACAAACATGGCTCTGTAGCATTGAAAATGAAAGATACATTTCATACATCAAAGGCGTGGCACATGAAAAAAAAAAAAAAAAAAATGTGAAAAATATTATTTTGTTATTTTGGATAGTATGAAGGATTAAGAAAAAATAATAATAATAATAATTGTACAATTCAAAAGTACCCTTATGATTTCAAACATAACAATATAAGTACTAAGGTGTTATAATCAAGGTCTTATAGAATACTTTCTCTGGCCCAAAATAGTTGTCCATCTTTTTATTTTGGGATATCCAAAAAAAACATGTCATATTCCAAAATTGAATGTACTTTTTTTTATAACATTCTCAAATTATCCTTTTTAACTAAACAACTGCATTAATTATGGAGCACTATTTTTCTTTTAGTAAGAGCATATTTGAAACTTCACTCTTATCAATACAATAAAAAACTATTAAAACTCCACTACTCCAAAAAGTTGAATTCCCCATGCAGGACATATATTATGGGATAGAGGGAGTATATATTAATATATATATATATATATATATATATATATATATATATATAATTTTTTTATTTATCATAGTAGGTGTGGGATTTACAAAAAAAATTACTCCCATAGTTTTCAAGGTGAACATTTATTTGTTAATTAACCTTGTTAAAGTGACTTGTGGTGAGTGCATCAGGAATGATGTATTTATAGAATTATCATACCTCATGAGAAGACATCGAGTGTACCAGGTATGCCACGTCATTAGTTATGCCCGCCCTATATCATTCAATATATTAGACCCTCTAATGGGATTGAAAGTGATGGGCGTTAGGCCACTCACTTCCATCCTAAAAATTCTTGGATAGTGAAAGATTTCAAGAGTTCACCTTTCATGATAAATTACATCCAATGACCTAATCAATTGTCGTTTGTACCTTAGGCCACTCAATCGTCTGGTGGCTAAGCCCTCGAAGGTGATTGAAACCGATGGAATTAGCATTTGTGCCTAAGTCGTCTGGTGGATAAGCCCGCAAGGTAGATATTAGAGCGGATCCTCTCGACGTCATCCATTTATGTAATTAACTAACTTAATCTAAACAATGTGTGCTTGCTCCAAAACTTTTGCTATATGCCGACAAATCCCTTCGAGCTTTGGTGAGATCTCATCCCAATTAACTGAATTGTTTTGATTATTTGGTTTATACATTCAAATTTTGATTGATATTTTTATTGAATGAAATATTAAGGAAGGTAAGGAAAAAAATTGAGCCAAAATAAAGAACATGAGAAGAGGGTGATTTTAGAAATAATAGTTAAAGGGAGAAGAATATACTTAAAAAGCTATAGATTGGAACAATGGTGACTGTCTTTTGTCTCTAATTATGCTTGCCCTTTTTTCTACTTTTTGATTTGAGTAGTTGTGACCTGATTTTAACATTAATCATCATTTTAATAGAATAAATTTTCTTTCGACCTAAATATATATATATATATATATATATATATATATATATATATGAAGTGCAATTTTTAAAAAGTGAAATGTAAATATTGTCTTCCTAAATAATAAAATGATTTTAATAAATCTAGCCATTAGGTGGTGGTTGGATTTGTTGATGGTTGTTGGTTGACGTGGTTGAGCAAGTAAGGTCTGAGCGGGCTTGGGTTTACAAATTCACTGGCCGGGCTATGCGTTAATCATTAATTCTTTGAAAAGGGTGGGTAAAAAGTTTCACCAAATATTTGATTGTTTATAAATTTCAAAAATTAACTATTTGGATGCATGACGAAAATCTTAGTCGGTAGAGTGGCAATAATGGAATATACAAATATAGCTCTGCAGCATTGAAAATGAAAGAAACATGGTTTTTAGTCATTTGACGTCAACCATCATAGTAGGTCCACATATGGTATGTACTGGGTGAAAAATTTGTTTGCAATGGCGCATCTATCCGTTCATTATTGCGTATGAAATTTTTCTCGTGTACTACCTTCTCTATATTTAATACTAACTGTTAATGCACTCATCTACCAAAAAGTCATTTGTAGTTGTTTTGTCACGCATCTTGTAATAGATAAGGTATTGGGGGCATGACGCATCATGCATCGTGTTATATTTTATTGTTCGAATAAGTATGATGCACGATGTGTTAGCGCACCTAATTACTATCTCTATTCCTTGTAACATTAATATGGTTGGGTAACTATTATGCAATGCAAAAATTATAAAAGTGGTTCTGATTCTCAGTCTCAGTCTCAGTCCTCAGATGAATGAGATGGGAGAGGAACTAGCGTGGAGAAAAAATTAGAAGAAAACTAGTGTTGATATTACCATTTCTGACAGAAAGAAAAAACATCTTTTGTACCTAAACAATTACCTACGCTAAGACCATAGCTTTGACTATGTTTTTTGATGTCATGAATATGAAGTATGTTGCCTCATTTGAAACTGAGTCGGAAACAAAGAGATAAAATCACTAATAATTAAGCACACGAAAAATAAATACATGCATAACGATCATATACAATACATAACGATATCTATGTGGTATATATAATTCCAAGTCTATGTAAACATTTACATAATTCTTATCATTGTTCAATATAATCGGTTATTTGTACTTGTCATTATACATTTTGATAAGAAAACAGGGATTGACATCATATTGTGGACATATATATACGGTGTAATTTTGATGAGGAAATTAGATGTTAATTAATTATTACAGGTCTTTATTAAATAGATGGACTTTCACCCTTGTTTTAAATTTTTAATGATAACTATTATCCCTCAGGATTCCATTTTAATAATCTTTATATCAGGGAATAGGAATTTTCTTTATTTGACAGTTAGCCATTTATCATGATTGGTAAATGGTTACATTATTTGAATGATAATATTTTATCATATATTTTCTATTTTGGGAAATCATAATTTGAGTAATCAAAATGATAACCCAGGTTGTCTGATCAAAAGAACTAGAACTTGCATTTAAGTTGAATTTCACGATTTTTGCAAAAACAAGTATAAAATCTATAATGTTCGTTTTGTTGAACATTGATACAACTACACTTGCCAAAAAAAGAAAAAGAAAGAAAGAAAATTGATATAGTTGAGATTAATTAGTAATTCCTTCAAAAAGATTCAAAAAAATTATTTATCATTCGTGAATATTGTTTTTTATTACTTTAAATTTTGATTTGTTCGATAAAGACTTTTCTACACCTTTAATACTTCGTTATATCATATACGTGCCATCAATCTTAAGTCATATAAGATTATCAATAATTAAACAAAGTAATAGGTTGTGAGCGAAGCCAATTAAGGAGGCCGGTGCGGGGGTGGGGGCGTGCCCCCTTATCTGGCCCAGCCCAATATAATATATGTGGTATTTTTTATTTTTTATTTTTTTCACTATATGAAAATAAATTATAGTGGTTAAATTTTCCTTTAACTTTTTTGGTTTAAATTTCTCTCATTTTTTTTTCTTTTTCTTTTTCTACTTCCCGGTCTTAAAATTATTTCTTTTAACATGCATATTTGAATAATTTTCTTCTTTTGTATTTTATACTATGTATTTGTTATGTTATGTTTTTTTTTTTTTTTTACATATATATAAAAAAAAATTTGGTAGCATCATCAACCGATGTAAATGTCTTTTTTTTTTTTTTTTGAGAAATGGTTAATCTAACATGTTACTTACCAAAAACAAAAATAAAAATATGATAAAGAATAAGATGATTATAATAAATCAACCATTTTTTTTAAGAAATATCATTCATAATATGATATGTGCTGAAAAAAAAAAAAAAATGATGATGATTATAATAGGCCCATTATTTTTTGTAAGGAATACCATCGATAATATGACTTGTATCAAAAAATATAAAATAAAATAAAAAGACTCTGCAACTTTAATGAAATGCCTCATTTTACAAATTAAATCTAGCATCTCTAACACAGAATGCCTACAAATTAAATCTGTCATTAACATTTGATTGTTTATATAGATTTCAAAAATAACTATTTGGATGTCTGACAAAATCAAGGTTAATAGAGGGGCAATAATGGAATGTACAAATATGGCTATGTAGCATTGAAAATGAAATACTTTGCAGTATTCTTTCAGTTTTTATCAATTCTTTGGGATCAGATTGATTTAGGTTTGATACCCAAACCAATGCAATCTAAATCCATGGTCACCCAAGATGAAACCAAATTTGTTAGTTACTTCGAATCTCAGACCAAATACAAGACCAGTGAAGAAAAGAGAGACAAATTCCCTGTAACACACTAAAAAGAATATAATATTAAACACTGCAACTAATAGTAACTGAGTCCATCATATTACACCATTTTTTTTTTTTTTACCAGCCAATGAAAATTTGTTAGATTTTATTTGTTAATAAAGGTAGATGGTGTTAAAAGCTTGAATGAAGAAGCTCAATGTAACGACCCAACTAGATACCAAAAGAATAATAATAAAAGAACTAAAATTTCGGCATGACCTTCGCAGATAAAGTCCCTCTATAACTTGTTGAAATACCAAAAAAAATACAATGGCCTCATTGGGCCTTAAAAATAACTCGTCATGTCCCAACGCACAATACAAGTATTACATCACATTCCCAAAATAATTACATACATATCAAAAATCCCCTTCCACCATTTCATCTAAACAGAAACACATCTTAGTTACATCAAGTTACAGTCCATAAAATGTAGCTACAATTTAAAAGTCCATAACTTACAATATTGTACCCATTAAACTAGAATTTCACAAAATAGTTAAGAGTACATTACAAAATATTAAGGTTCTAATACAAAATATAGTAAAAATGAAATGGGTCTTCAAGCTCGTCTAAACCTGTGGTGGATCGTCGTCCACCACCGCTTGTCAATGTCTTGAAAAATGTTAAAAAATAATGAGGTGAGCATAAACTCAGTAGGAAGTGTCTAAGACACACTTCTTATATCCCCGTGAATCCCACACAAAAAATGGATAAAAAGGGACAGGGTCATACCATGGATAAAACATAATCTCAATCACAACAACAAGCATGGTATAAATAACATCCAACCACAAATTTCCCACATGTACTATGAAGTGCAATGTCATGCCTATGCTACTCCTCGTTTCCGAAACAATTCCGTTTCAACAACCAAACCGTTAGTGTAATCCGACCCAAGGCACCTCTAAGACGTCACGAAAGGAAGGTTGGTTAACTATCCATGACCACAAGGCGGCGCATCCGGCCTAGTTAGCCCTACTACATTCCCTTCTAGACTACACTAACATCAGGGACCACTAGGCGCCTCCTAGACGTCCGATTTTCGCAACACTTTTAGAAAATATTTTCCCCAAAATAATTTCGTTTATTCTAAAAATATTTTTCCCCTTTTCTCTTTCCCAATGAATGCATGAATGTGTGCATTTCAATTTATCAATTCAATTATAGGCTTTCACACATTTCATTTATATCATCATCACAATTTAATAAGAATTTCTAAACATTCATTTTTTTTTTTTTTTTTTTTTAACCATAGCATCAATTCTTCAAAGCAATAAAAAAATAAATCATAGAATATACAACATATCAACACTGAGTATGCTCCTTTACCGTAATGAAAATAGTCATGTGTATGAACTCAAATAATACATGGAACAAAATTATCATTTTAATTACATATAACTACAACAGCAACAAACTAGGTAATCAAAATTTAGCATGCTTAGGATCAAATTTAAAGGAAAAATTCTCAAAAGGCTAAGAAGTTGTAGATTAGAACACCCCTACCTCAATTTGATGAAAACCCCCAATTTGAGCCCAAGAATCCTAGAATTTCGAACTCACCAAAACTAAAATTGCTTACACCCAATTGAAGATCTCGCCGTGCTCTCCGTTTTGCCGCAAACGGCTCCCAAAAACTTCAAGAAATGAGGAAGTAATCAAAGATTGAAATGGTAGAAAAAAACAAGGAGAGAAAGGAAGCTCAGTCCCGAGTCTGGAGTAAAAATGGCCACAAAATGATGTGTGTGATATAAAATATGTTTAGTGCTTTGTGGGGTCCACAAAAAAAACAAATATCTCTTTTATACATATACATATTTAATAAACATTACATTCTCCCCAACTTTAAAAGATTTCGTCCCTGAAATCAGGCCATAGCTGAGGGAGAAAACAACTCTGGATACTTGGAGCGAACCTCCTGTTCGAGCTCCCAAGTAGCCTCCTCAACTCCATGATGCCCCCAAAGAACCTTTACCAACGGTATCGTCTGTTTTCTCAACACATTCTGCTATGTGTCAAGGATCTGAATTGGTCCCTCCTCATAAGAAACATCTTCATCAATGTCCACATCAACCCAACTCAAAATGTGAGACGGATCCGGCTCGTACTTCCGTAGCATCGATATATGGAAAACATTATGGACCCTGTCCATTGGTAGTAGCAATGCTAGTCTATAGGCAACCTTTCCTACACGGTCCAAGATCTCAAAAGGTCCAATAAATCGTGGCAACAACTTGCCACTCTTCCCAAATCTCATCAACCCTTTCCGTGGAGAAACTCGAAGAAAAACGTGGTCTCCCACCTCAAAGGATAGCGGTTGTCTCCACCTATCTACATAATTCTTCTGTCGGCTCTGAGCTGTAAATAATCTCTATCTGATCAGTTTAATCTTCTCGATAGTCTCGAGTACAATGTCGGGTCCTAAGGTGGCTGTCTCGCCCACCTCAGTCCAACAAACAGGAGACCTGCAAGGTCTGCCATACAACACCTCAAATGGAGCCATCTGAATACTTATCTAATAACTGTTGTTGTAGGCAAACTCAATAAGTGGAAGGTAATCCTCCCAACTACCTCCCAAGTCAAATACACATGCCCGAAGCATATCTTCCAAAATCTGGATGATACGCTCCGACTGGCCGTCCGTCTGTGGATGGAATGCCGTACTAAGGTGTAACGCTGAGCCAAACGCTGCTTGAAGTCCTTCCCAGAACTTCGAGGTGAACTTGGCATCCCTATCTGAAACAATAACCATTGGAACTCGGTGAAATCTTACAATCTCTTTCACATAAAGCACACCAAGCGCCTTTACATCATCTGTTGCCTTAATAGGTAAGAAGTGAGCCGTCTTGGTCAATCTATCAATAATGACCCATACGGCTTCATGTCCCCTCCGTGACCTAGGAAGACCTGTCACAAAATCTATTGCAATCTCCTCCCATTTCCACTGCGCTACCGGTAATGGCTGCAATAAACCAGCTGGTCTCTGGTGCTCGGCCTTCACTTGCTGACAGGTAAGGCACTTAGCCACAAACTGTGCAACGTCCTTCTTCATTTCATTCCACCAATACTAACATCTCAGATTGTGATACATTTTAGTTCCACTCGGATGAACTGCAAAGCGGGAAGTATGAAACTCCCGTAAGACGTCCTCACGACAAACTGTGGGAATAACCAACAAACCCCTAAACCGTAGACCTCCATCTACATGTAAGGTCCAATCCTTCACGGTCTCACCACTGGAGATCAAGGTGTAAATAGCATCCAAATCCGAATCTTATCTCTGTGACTCAATCACCTGTCTGACAAGAATGGGTTGAGCCACGAGACTAAACAAGAATGCTGACTTACTGCCATCATCATTATCATCAAAGCAATATAATCCCATTTCAGCCAAATCTTCAAGCATCTTCCACTTCCGAATGGCTAAACTAGCCAAAGTCCCACGAGACTTCAGGCTTAAAACATCAGCTACCACATTTGCCTTACCAGGATGATACTGTAAATCAAAATTGTAGTCTTCTAAGAACTCAACCCATCGCCTCTGTCTATTGTTCAAGTCCTTTTTGGAGAAAAGGTACTTGAGACTCTTGTTGTGATATCCCTCAGATCTGAGACACGGGTTGATCAGGCCCAAGCCTAAACCCGAGGGAATATCAAACAATTAATATTTTAAACGAACACAGAATTACAAAATGAATTTAAGAAATAAATAATTCAAAGCTGAAAAAAATCTAAAATATAACCCTTTAAGAATTAAATACTTAAAATCCAAAACCTCCAATTGTTTAACAACTCGGGAATCCATCCAGTGGACCCCTAATAAGAAAATTCAACTGAAAAATAAAACCAGAAGAAATTCATAATTATATCATGGAGGGAGATCCTATGTCGTCGGAAGAATGAGTGATCGCCTCTGCTCAGTACGGATAAGCTCAAGCCTGGAACTGACGTGCACCTGAAAAATAGGAGTGGGTCAGGCCCACGAACAAGTTCTATCCTACTACAATCCAAACAGAGACTTGATACGCATATACACTCTAACCAACTCAACAATAACTATATAATCCGTGTATATATATATATATATCCACACTATGGACTCTCATTGGACTATGATGCGGGTCTCAACCTGAGTAGAAGGCAACATGCAAAACGCATCTGAGTAGGCATGACTACCTAAGCCTAACAGGGTATACCTCAACCAATATAGCCAGCTACGCATCCTTCTGCATATACGCTCCCTAACCGTCGACTCTGAGACTCAAACTCATATCGCGGTACCATAAAAATATATTTAAAGTCCTATCATATCCATCCATAAGAAATCCAATTGGCCATTCAACTTTTGCAGCTTCTTTGACTTAACATAGATAACAAGTAATCCAGCTAGTCATGCAGCTTGCGCAGCTTTTTTGACTTAGCATAAACATAAGTAAGATTTATTTATAATCCATTCCCTTATTCAATACAGGTTGAATTTAGTATTTTGAAACTAAACCATTCCTGGTATGTCACCATTCCATACCGGTGCATACAATCCATCCGTCTAGAAGTTGATAATACAGATCAAGAATGTAAATACCAACTAATTCATAATAAGCAGAGTCAAAATATTTAATTGAACATGCTTACTTTACACCACTACACAATTATCCAAGCATTGCTAATACATTTAACATATGTAAAAGTAAATTTATCCATTATAAGCATATAATCATTCTGTAATCTAACATGCTTATATTATACCATGAAAACATGATTAAACAATAATTCCATTCACACAAAGATTGCTACACATAAAGTTATGTAATTTAAATCCTCCACCTCCAAGAACAGTCTTCATATTTACTTAAAATTATATACTGTTCAACCTACTGATTTCATGTGACTCTTAATAATACCAAATTAATAAAATTTTCATTCACAGAGAATGATTAAACCAAGGTTCAGAAATTTAAATTCTCCACCACTAAAGTAGCAACAATTTTATAAAAACTTAACTACTGTTCCAGCTATCAACGTCTACTGGTTTATTATGCATTTCTCAACTCTCTGAAGTTTTAACAAGGCTTAGAACACCTCTAAACATCCCAATATAGCTTCCTCCAGAATTTGAAAATCCCAAAATCCAAGTCCTGTAGCCCATACAGTCGCAGAAAAACAAAAAAAAAAAACTGAAAACCAAACGAAAGAGATTGCTTTCTCAAAGAGAGCCTGCTCTTTCTTGCTTGGAGCTGGCTCTCCTAAGCTTAGAGCTTGCTCTTTGCTCCCAAGAGCTGGCTCCATGATTCCATGGAGCTTGCTCTTTGTTCCAAAGAGCTTGCTCTTTGAAATCAAGAGCATGCTCTCCTCCGTTCCTTTATCTCTTTCACGTCCGGCGTGTTTCTGATGAACTGACTTCCATTCCTAAAGTACTTAGATGTTTAAATTAGGTTCCAACATGTTCCAAAATCCATTAAATTCTTTGCTGAATTACCAAAATCAATTTAAACATGAATTTTGTAAAAAGGATTTAATACGAGCAATTGAAGCATTCATGAACATCAACTGCTTTAGCAAATCAAACTTGCAGACTCAATTAATTCCAGTGTTCATCAATTTACATGAATTAAAACAGAAGTTACGCAAGGAAGAATTTAAAACAAATAATAAACAACTTATAAACACATCCGGTTTTAAGCATCTCAAACATGCAACCCAGTTTAATTTTTAATTCTTATTTAATCCTGGAGTTGTATTAGTTGTGGAAAGAACACGAGCCAAACGAAAAGAGTTAGGATTAGAACTTGCCTGTGAGATTTTGAATTAAAATCTCTACGTCGTCTTCCTAAGTTTTCCGGCGTAACTAGTTCCCTTGGCTTCTTTCTGTTCTTCTGTCCCTCTGTATATGTGAA
Source organism: Cornus florida (assembly GCF_030987335.1). Taxonomy (NCBI): domain Eukaryota; kingdom Viridiplantae; phylum Streptophyta; class Magnoliopsida; order Cornales; family Cornaceae; genus Cornus; species Cornus florida. The sequence continues at coordinate 5,965,555 of NW_026775573.1, forward strand.
CTGGGTTTTTGATTTCTAATCCTAAGCCGACGTCTAACTATATATTTATATATGTTTTAAGGAAAACCTAATTCTTATTCTAATATAAGTTAGAGATGGGAACCGACCAATCTCACACTATATCTAAGGCGGCTTAAAAAATCGTGACTACGGACAGCAACCAAAACCCTAATTTAATCCCATTAAGTAATTTACATAATTAAACAATTATAATAAAATCAATTAACGCATTTAGAATAATTAAAATAATTCAGGATATAATTAAGTCAATTAAAATAAAAGAAAATCCATTTAAATAAAATAAGTCACTTAAATAACAGAATTCAAATAAATCAAATAATAACAATTAATGCAAATAACCAAGCAATAAAACAATTAAATAATTAAAAATGCAACCAAAAACTTAAGTAAAATACCAGGACTATCCTTTCAAAATTAGGGGTATTACACTTGTAATCCGAGAACACCTCAAATCTCTCACCATACAAATAGTGTCTCCAACACTTCAAAGTAAACACGACTGCCGCTAGCTCCAAGTCATGCATCTTCAACTGGCGAGACCTATAAGCCACTACTCTACTATCATGCATCAGTACACAACCTAAACCATCACGTAAGGCGTCACAATAGATCACATAACCCAAGCCACGCTCGGGTATCACCAACACTGGAGCCATAGTCAAACTCATTCCATACAAACTTGATCCCTTTCTGGGTCAATCTGGTCATAGAAGCTGCCAAATGGGAAAAATCTTTCACAAATCTCCGATAATAACCCGCTAGGCTAAGGAAACTCTGGATCTCAAAGACATTCTTGGGTTGCTCCCAATTCAGAACTGCTTCTATCTTTGAAGGATCAACTGAAACTCCACTTTCCGAGACAACATGTCCCAAAAACTTCACCTCTTGTAGTCAAAACTCACACTTTTCATATTTGGCATATAAACGGTGCTCCCGTAGAATCTGCAACACTATACTCAAATGGACCTCGTGTTCCTCCCGAGTCCGTGAATACACAAGAATGTCATCCACGAAAACTACCACAAACTGATCCAAGTAATCGTGAAAGACGCGGTTCATCAAGTCTATGAATCAAATGGCATAACAAGGAACTCGTAATGTCCATACCATATACAAAAAATGGTCTTTGGAATAGTCTAACAATAACCAGACCTCAAGTCAATCTTCGAAAAACAACTGGCTCCTCTCAACTGATCAAATAAATCATCTATCCTTGGCAAAAGATACTTGTTCTTGATGGTGGCATGATTCAACTTTCGGTAATCAATGCACAACCTCAATGAACCATCCTTCTTCTTAGCGAACAAGACCGGTGCACCCCACAGTGACCCACTCGGTCGGATGAAGCCTTTCTGTAATACCCCTAATTTTCAAAAGGATAGTCTCAGTATTTTGTTTAGTTGTTTTCTTTTCATTAATTGTTTTATTTAATGTTTTAATTGGTTTAAGTGTAATTAATTGTTTTCTTTTCATTAATTGTTTTATTTAATGTTTTAATTGGTTTAAGTGTAATTAATTGTTTTCTTTTCATTAATTGTTTTATTTAATGTTTTAATTAGTTTATTTGTGTTCTGTAAATTCTTTGATTATTGTTTTATTTAGTTTTTGGTTAATTGGTAATTAAAATAAATTAAAGTGTTTTCCTAAATTTACGTTACTATAGGATTGGTGGTAAGTAGCCGTCATGTTTTTCACTTAGATGGAGTTATGGGCCGATTAGGTTTCACATTAGGGCTTCAATTAGCTTTAGGTTTGTGTAACCTTATAAATAGATGTAATAATGTTGTGCTAGGGTTTTAAAAAAAACAAAAAACAAAACCCAAAACACGTCTGTGGAAATAGAGACGAGGAACAGAGGAAGTTTGTAGTAGGAATCGCCGGAGATCGTAGAAGACAACGTGGAGATTTTTAACAAAAATCTCAAAAAGGCAAGTTCTATCCTCACTCTCTCCCTTAGGTTTCGTGTTCTTTGCATTCTTAAACAATTTTAGGATTAATCAGATCAATTAAAACATTCTTTGTTTGTGCTTAAACCGAAACTGTTAAGAACCTGTTGTTTGCTTGCATGAATCTCTGTTTAAAGCAATGTGTGTAATGTTAACTGGACTTAAGCACGAACTGGGATGTACTGGGAGTGGGTTACAGTCTCCGGAAATCATGGCGTGAGGTAGTAGAGGCGTAAAAACGAAGATAGAGGGCGAAGAGACGAGGCAGAGAGGGGGAGAGCCGGCTCTCCCTTGGAGAGAGCAGGCTCCCTTTGATGGGAGGCGGCTCCCAAGGCTGTGGGAGCCGGCTCCAAGGGCAAAGAGCCGGCTCCACATTTTTTTGGAGCAGGCTCTTGCTCCATATTGCCTGCATGTTCGTTTTTTGGGTATTTTTCTTCATACAGTGCATGGTTTTGGAGTTCAGTGGTGTTTAGGGTTGTATATGGAAGGTTTGGTTGAAGTATGGGTGTGAATTAGGGTTCCAAAAGTAGGGCTAAGGAATAAATTCTTTGGAATGGCTTGGACAGTAGAGAATTCAAATCAATATGTATATAGTTTTAGAGTTGAAAGAATTAGGTTGTTAATTCTTTGTGCTGATGTTTTTCTCTGCAACTTATATAATAAATGGAACTTGTATCACACTATATCAGGAGCATGTAACTGTTTATATTTGTTTAGGATGTGTTAATGTTGCTTTATATTAAATTTAAATTTAACATTAACTGGACTTGTGAAATAACCAAAACTAAGCATGTATATATACATACTGTATTTCTGTCTTGTTACTTACATCAACACTTTTAGTATCAACTGATGGAGTAATGGACATAGTTAATGGTTATCTTAACTGACTGTAATACCAACTGCTGGATGTTGGATGCTAATAAGATTTAAACTTAGCACTAAATCAGATTTTGTGGAACACTATAAACTGAGCATGTGTAGAAAATATTTTGACTGTGCTTAATTGATAGTATCAGTAATGGATATAAAACTGAGCCTGTTTATGGATATGGTTGACTGTGTTTATTGATGCTTACAATATGACTTTTAGTATCAGAAAGGGAGATATGGATTGAGTTGATATTTATGGTAGTTGTCTGTATTATCAACTGCTGGATGATTGGATAATATACACCGGTATGGGATGGTGGTATACTAGGGATGGTTTGGTTTCAAAATACCAAAACCTACCTACTCTAGATTAAGAATTGGATTAACTAAAAGTTAAGTCCTATTAATTATAGTGTCATGGCAACGACTAGTTGAGCGGCACTACCAGGATTCGGGATGGACTTTAAATATATTATTATGGTACCTCGATATGAGCTTGAGTCTCAGGATCGACGGTTAGGGAGCGTATATGCATTGGGATGCATAACTAGATACGATGGTTAGAGGTGTACCCTGTTTAGGTCTAGGTACACATGCCCACTTCGTGTGCGTTTTTAGCATGTTACCTCTATTCAGGTTGAGACCGGCCTGTAGTCCAGTGAGAGTCATTTAGTATGACTATATATATATACACTTACGGACTATTAGCTATTGTTAAATTGTTTAGGATGTACATACGTATCGGGCCTCTGTTTGGATTGTAGTAGTATAGAACTTGCACGTGAGCCTGACCCACTTCTATTTTTCAGGTACACGACAGTTCCAGGCTTAGACGTGTTTGTGCTGAGCAGAGGTCTCTATTCACTCTTCCGACGATGTAGGATTCTCTCCATAGTTTATTTCTAGATGCTTATTACAGTTGCTTTATTTTCCGTTTGGATGTTAATAGGGGTCCACTAGAGATGGATTCCCGAGTTGCAAATTGATGGAGTTTTAGAGTTTGGGTTTGATGGATTTTAATAATTATAATATTTTGCGGATTCTATTTTTAGTTCCTTTCAGCTCTAATTTCATTTCTTATTTCATTTTCAATTCCGTGTTCATTATAAAATATTAATTGTTTGATATTCCCTCGGGTTTGGGCCTGGGCCTGATCAACCCATGTCTCTTATCCGAGGGGTATCACACTTTCACTCTCAAATCATCAAGTTGTTTCTTTAATTCGTCTAATTCAATCGGTATCATATGATACGGTGCCATGGAGATTGGCGCGGTATTAAGCATTAAATCAATAGCAAATTCCACCTCTCAGTATGGAGTCAAGTCCTCCGGAAACACATCTAGAAAGGCGCGTACAACCACGGGATAATCAACCCCACAAAACTCCACGTCATCATCAGTAAAAAGGCTAGTCAAGAAGAACGTCTGTCAATCCCAACTCCTAATACCATGGAATGAATGAGTGAGAGGATCACACCGATCTCCCACAAAACGGAAATAATCCTCATCCGGGGTACACACTAAAACGCTACCCCTGAAACAATCAATGACAGCTCTAAAGGACGACAACTAGTCCATCCCAAGAATGACATCGAATCCCGTCATCTCGAGAAGGATGAAATTGAACTCAAGAACACGTCTGGCAATCGTGATGGAACAACTCCTACAAACTCTACTAAGAGTAACTGAACCCTTGATAGGCATGTCAACATAGAGCGGTCTGTCTAACTGACTGACCTCTAAACCTAATGCCCATGCAAATGATGAAGCAATGAATGAATAAGAAGCACCGGAATCAAACAATACACGAGCCCAATAATGGGATACAAGAAATATACCCCTGACAACTGAAGGATGCTTATATGTTTATATGCTTATGTGTTAAGGTGTTTAATTATTTGAAAGGCATGCTTAATTGTTTAACTGCTTATATGATTATGTGCTAAGTGCTTAATGTTGTTGTATATTATTAGCACGATCATGTTTATCATTAGTTGGGTATTCTGGGAGTATGAAAGGTGTTTATGTGTTTCCATTCTTGTCAAATCATCCGTGTGAGGACTCTGTTCTCGTGTGTATTTTAGTGTCATCATTATTGATCCGTTTCCTTCTTCTTATAGCGTCATGCCACCACGAAGGGATCCCGGGGAAAGTTCTAGCTCGAATCCCGTGGAAAGGGATTATGAGCAAGTTGAAGAAGATATCTTGTTGTGTGATTTGGTCCCACCAAGAGGGACAAATGAGGGGGACCGTTGATCCACCTTTTCAGATAAATGAGGAACAATTGCAGTTAGCCGTTCAGGCAGCTCTTTTCAAAGCATTTCGACCGGCAGGTGCGTCATCATCACAGTTTGTGCCACCACCGGCACCACCACCACCTCCAAAGACAAATGAGTTGAATGATACTCTTTATCACATTGCAGAGTTTGTGAAATGCCAACTCTGTTTGAGGGCGGCCCAGATCCACTTGTTGCGGATAGTTTCATGGATAGGGTGGAGAAGCATATTAATGCCATGAATTTGGCAACAGACAAGTTGAAGATCATATTGGCGACTTACAATTTTATTGGTGATGCTGAGATATTGTGGAAGACCATTTCACACACCCACAATTTGGATACTATGACATATGATACTTTCAAGAAGTTATACTATGAGAAGTACTTTCCGGCGCCTAAGCGGAGGGAACTAAAGAAGAAGTTTGATAGGTTGAAGCAAGGAAACATGACAGTTACAGAGTATGAAAACAAGTTTACATCGCTTTTGAGGTTTGCACCGGGGATTGCTAATGATGAGGAAGAAAAGATAGAAAAGTTTGTTGATGGTCTTGATCTCACCATCAGGCCAATTGTAGCTGCCTCAAAACCGTCAGAGTATGCAAAAGCAGTGCGAAAAGCTTTAATAGTTGAGGCGGAAAGCAGGGACAGTAAGGCTATCAAGGAGTCCTACAAGCACAATAGGGGTATGAGTGCTTTCTCCGAGGGTCAATCAAGTAAGAAGCAGAAGTATGAACAGTCAGGGTTCAGGGGATAGCAGCCAGTCAGATCTGCACCCACAGCTTCAGTGTCCATAGGGTCTTCTAGACTGAATGTTACTTGTTTTAGATGCGAACAGCCGGGACATTATAAGTCCCTATGCACTCAGGCTCAGGTAGCTCAAGTGATTTGTTTCAAGTCTGGGCAGTCAGGGGATCACAAGTCCCAGTGTACTTAGATTCAGGTGGCGTCTAGTGGATGTTTCTGGTGTAGCCAGCAGGACCATAGGGTGAAAAATTGTCCACAGCGAGGCAGTGGTTTGGGCAGAGGTGGAGGTTCACAACAGAGGCAGATGCAGTCTATCATAGTTTAGTCAGGGTTTCGACCGCTGCAACCACCTCAGCCGTCTCAGCTATCCATGTCAGCCCAGAGTTCTCGACCAGGCAGAGGAACTTCTTCGAGTGCACCCACTGTAATACCCCTAATTTCAAAAGGATAGTCCTAGTATTTATTAAATTGTTTAAATTACATTTATTTTTATTTAATTGTTTATTTGTTTTTTTAATTTATTTAACTGGCCTTTTGTTTCTATTTGTATTAATTGTTGACGTGATCATGTGTTAATTGTAATTGTTTTCATTGTGGTGATTTAATGGTCTTTAATTATTTACTTGTTTTAATTGAATTAATTTAATTATAGATAATTATTTAACTGATGAAATTTAGTCGTTTTAATTGAATTAAGTTAATTAAATTTAATTATTTTTAACGTGACTGTATGGAAGCACACATATAGTTATATTAGGGTTTTATTTACACGGATGTAGCCGACTTAGGGTTGGTTTTGTATTAGAATTAGGGTTGGGTTGAAGCCTATAAATACAGTATTATACGTTGGTTTAGGGTTATAAAATAAAACCCTATTCACTGATACTTATACCGTGAGATAGAGAGATACAGAGAGTGGAAACTAGGACATTATCGGAGAGGTTCAAGGATACACTAGACGGAGTGTTTCTGGGTTGAACCAAGAGCACCTGAGGTGTAGAACAGGAGTCTCAGACGTGGACAGAAGTTTCAAGGACAGTGGTTTAGAGTTTCAAAACTGAAACTCAAGGCAAGTCACTATTCTATTCCTTCCCTTTAATTCGTGTTCTGTGCATGCTAGTTAGACTCCAGGGATTTAAATAAAGGTTAAAATAGTGGTAAACTGTAATAGCCCTAATTTTCAAAAGGATAGTCTCGGTATTTTGTTTAATTGTTTTCTGTTCATTAATTATTTTTGGTTCATTAATTGTTTTGAATTATGTCATTTTTAATTATTTGATTTGCTTGACTTATTTGTGTTATTTGAATTAATTAGTTGGTTTATTTGTTTTCTTTGGTTTAATTAATTATTTGAATTATTTACATTAATTGTGATAATTGTGATTATTTAAGTTAATTGTTTTAATTATTTATTTGGCTTTAATTTTCTGTAAATTGTATGTTATTTTCTGTTTTACGTTAACTTGGAATTTTATTGTTTCTTTAATTGAATTAGTAATTACATGTTTTAATTTATGACTAGGTATAAAAGTGTGGTTAGGGTTTTAGTTCTGTTTAGGTTTAATTTAATGAGCCAACAGGGTTTATAAACTAGGTTGTGTTTATGGGGCGCGTTTCAGACTTTAGATATAATTGGACTTAGGGTTTTGGTTGCCTATAAATATATAAGATAATCTGCTTAGGGTTTAAAAAAAAAATATAAAACCAAAACACGTCTGTGGAATTAGAGACGAGGAACAGAGGAAGTTGTAGTAGGAATCGCCGGAAATCGTAGAAGACAACGTAGAGATTTTTAACAAAAATCTCAAGAGGCAAGTTCTATCCTTACTCTCTCCCTTAGGCTTCGTGTTCTTTGCATTCCTAAACTGTTCCAGGATTAATTGTATTTTAAAATGTTTCTCTGTTCGTGCTTAAGTTTGATATGTGTTGCATGGTTATTAAACTGTTAAAACTTGATAGTTGTGTGCATAATTCTTGATTTAAGTTCATGATTAATAATGGTATAAGGACTTTAACATGGACCGGGGACACACTAGGGTTAGGTTACAGGTTTTGGAAGTCAGAACAGTGAGGCGTAGAGGCTGCAGAGTCCATCGGAGGAGGGAACGACGAAGCAGAGAGGGAGGGAGCCGGCTCTCCTTTGGAGGGAGCCGGCTCCCCTTGGTGTGGAGGCGGCTCCAAGAAACTGGAGCCGGCTCCAATGTTTAAAGGAGGCGGCTCCAATTTCTGGAGACGTCTCCTTGCACAGTTTTTCAATTTTTCTTCGGTTCTAGTTGGTTTTTCATGCAGTGAATGATTCTGGAACTTTTCAGATGAGGTTAGAACTGAATATGTAATGTTTATAAGAGCATAATGTCTGGGTTAAGGTTCCAGAAGGAGTGTCAATTAATCTGTCCACTTGGAATAGCTTGGACAGTAAGGAACTGGAACAAATAATTATACTATGTTTGGGTTGATAGACTTGCAGTGGTTAGTTCTCTGTATTAGTTTTCTGAGATGAACAATGGTTTCAGAACATGTTTCACCATATACCATGATCTTGTATTTGAATTATATATGGGTAGGATGCATTGAACTAAGTTTTAAATTTAGCATCAATTGGATTTTGTGAAACAACCAAAACTAAGCATGTATATATACATACTGTAATTCTATCTTGACGCTTGCACTTTTACTGCTAGTATCAACTGTTGGAGGAAATGAACTTGTTGATGGTTATATTAAATGTTTGTTATATCAACTGCTGGATGTGGATTCTACTGAGTCTGTGAAACATTAAAGATTAAGCATGCCTATGTATATGCTAAAATTTTGTTTTGATGCTTTCATTAGTACTGCTAGTATCAATTTTTGGAGCATGGACCTGGTTGATATTTACCCCAAATGTCTGTGATATCAACTACTGGATGTGGAATACTATTAATATTTAAACTTAGTATTATATCAGTTTTTGTGTAACAGTATGTACTGACTATGTTTACTCTACTTATTGATGCTCACATCACTACTGTTGTTATCAATCATTGGATGTATGGAATTAGTTGATATTCGCTTCAGTTGCCGATATTATCAACTGCTGGATGGTTGGATAGTATACACCGGCATGGGACGGTGGTATACTAAGGATGGTTTGGTTTCAAAATACCAAAACCTACCTATTTTGGATTAATGAATGGATTAACTAAAAGTTAAATCCTATGGATTTGTAGTGTCATGGCAACAACTAGTTGAGCGGTACTACTATGGATTTTGAATGGATTTTAAATATATTACTACTATGGTACCTCGATATGAGCATGAGTCTCAGGATCGACGGTTAGGAAGCGTATATGCATTGAGGTGCATAGCTGGATATGATGGTTAGAGGTGTACCCTGTTTAGGTATAGGTACATATGCCCACTTTGTGTGCGTTTTAGCATGTTACCTCTATTCAGGTTGAGACCGGCCTGTAGTCCAGTGAGAGTCCTTTAGTGTGACTATATATATATTTACGGACTATTAGCTATTGCTGAATTGTTTAGGATGTACATGCGTATCGGGCCTCTGTTTGGATTGTAGTAGTATAGAACTTGCGCGTGGGCCTGACCCACTTCTATTTTTAAGGTACACGACAGTTCCAGGCTTAGACGTGTTCGTGCTGAGCAGAGGTCTCTATTCACTCTTCCGACGATGTAGGGCTCTCTCTATAGTTTTATTTCTGGATGTTTATTATAGTTGTTTTATCTTCCGGTTGGATGTTTAATAGGGGTCCACTAAAGATGGATTCCCGAGTTGTAAATTGATGGAGTTTTGGAGTTTGGGGTTTGATGGGTTTTAATAAGTATAATACTTTGCGGATTCTATTTTTAGTTCCTTTCAGCTTTAATTTCACTTCTTAATTCATTTTTGTATTCTGTGTTCATTATAAAATATTACTTATTAGATATTCCCTCGGGTTTGGGGCCTGGGCCTGATCAACCCGTGTCTCGGATTCGAGGGTATCACATAAACAAACATAATAACATGTTTTATGCATATCAGAATATTTGTTTAACCTCGTGAATTAACTACTTTGCATAATCGTTGAGTTTTCTGGTACTTGTTTCTTATGAGGTTTATGATTAAACGTTGTTTTAATTGAGATTAGTAATACAGTTGGATGCCTTGTAATTAATCTGGGACTGAGTTTGAACTCTAGAACAAGTGCTTAGAACAGTCTTTAATTTTACTAAAGTAATCTGCATTAAGTTTGTGATGATTTGCTTAAAAGGTTTCTAACGGTGGTTCTGTAAGCGTGGTTTTAAAACTTGTGTTGCTATGCATGTTTATATTCGATCTCAGTGGTTTAAATTTATCTAGGACTAAGATTGAACCTAGAAGGAGAATTAAAACATATTACAGAGGCTCTGTTAGTCACCGGAGTTGGAGATGACAAACAAAAATGGACGACGGCTCTCAGAGGAAGAGAGCCGGCTCACCAAAAGAGGGAGCCGGCTCTAGGGCTTGAGGAGTCGGCTCCACAAGGGTGTAGAACCGGCTGCACAAGGGGTAGAGCCGGCTCCACATGAAGTGGAGGCGGCTCTACTAAGGGGGGAGCCAGCTCCAATGTTCTGGAGGCGGCTCCAACCTCTTCTCTCTTCAATTTTCGTGTTCTGGGTTTGGGTTAGCCTGTAAGGAGTTTTCTAAATTATTCCAGAGGCTATGGATGGTTTATGCAACTGTTCAAGAGATGTAAAAAGGATTAGGAAGTATGTTAGTATTAGTATTGAAGCATGAGACAACCTACGGTTACATAATACACTGGTAGGTGGAAGGGTGAATAATTAACTTAAGTTGCTTACTGTTTTAGCAAATTGGTTTCTTTGCATGATCTTAAATTGGAAATCATGTCTCAGCTGTTTTATAGGCATATATTATTTATTCTGGAAAAAAAATAAGTATGCTTAAATGGAAATTAATTGATGTTTTAATTATACTGTATATTGCATCAAGTTATGGTATTAATTGGAGGAGTTGTATGCGTAGTCCTACTTATGAATTTGAAGGACTGGAATAGAGTTTCTGAATCTTATATTAGATGTATATTTTAATCATAAACATATTAGACTGTATGTATGTTTTTCTGGGGTATGGTTGATGACTATCTATTACTGTGTTGTCAACTGTATTAATTGGAGGATGGTATGTACCGGTATGGGACGGTGACATACTAGGTATGGACTAGTTCAAATACTAAGTCCTGCCTAATTTGGATTAAGGTACGAATTAACCATATAGGTTAAGTCCATTACCTACTTGTGTCAGGTCAACAAAATAGTTGGATGACTTAATATGGTTTCAGGACGGATGATTATACATATACTAGACTACTACACAGATGGATGGTATTTTTTATTAGGAGGAGTACGGACTTTATGTATTTATTATATGGTACCATGGTATGAGCTTGAGTCTCAAGACCATGGTTAGGGCGCGTATATCGCCTATGATGGATAACTGGACATAGGTGTTGTTCCCTGGTAGGTTTAGGTATATATGACCACTTTATGTGCGATTTGCATGGTATCTCTACTCAGGCTAAGACAAACCTACTAGACTAGCGAACGTCCTATAGTGTGTACTATATATATACATATGGACTATTTTAGATATTGTTGAGTCTTCCTAGGATGTATCTGCGCATCGGATTACTGTTTGGATCGTAGTAGAATAGGACTTGCATGTGAGCCTGACCCACTCTCTTATTTTTCAGGTGTTCGTCAGTTCCAGGGTTAGAGCTTGGACGTGCAGAGCAGATACAGGCATTCATTCCTCCGACTACGTAGGAATCTTTTCTATGTTGACTTTAAGTTTCTATTTCAGATATTTTAGTTTCAATTGGGATTTTTAATAATAAGGGGTCCACTAGATGGATTCCCGAGTTGTAACTTATGGAGTTTTGGAGTTTGGATTTAATAGATTTCATTAATTATATTTTGAGGATTTCAATTAGCATTCTTCCAGCTTATTATTATTATTTATCTCATCTTGTATTCTGTGTTCGGTTATATATTAATTGTTTGATATTTCCCTCGGGTTTAGGTCCGGGCCTGATCAACCCGTGTCTCGGATCCGAGGGGTATCACACCCACTCAGCAGTCCGGCTATCAAGCAAGTAGTTCTAAGGGACAGAGGACCCAGGGTCGTGTGTTTGCAATAAAAAAATAAATCATAGAACATACAATATATCAACACTAAGCATGCTCGTTTACCGTAATGAAAATAGTCACGTGTATGAACTCAAATAACACATGGAACAAAATTATCATTTTAATTACACATAACTACAACAACAAGAAGCTAGGTAATCAAAATTTAGCATGCTTAGGATCAAATTTAAGGGGAAAATTCACAAAAGGCTAAGAAGTTGTAGATTAGAACATCCTACCTCAATTTGATGAAAACCCCCAATTTGAGCCCAAGAACCCTATAATTTCGAACTCCCTAGAGTACACCAAAACTGAAATTGCTTACACCCACTTGAAGATCTCGCCCGAGTCTGGAGTAAAAATGGCCACAAAATGATGTGTGTGATATAAAATATGTTTAGTGCTTTGTAGGGTCCACAAAAAAAACAAATATCTCTTTTATACATATGCATATTTAATAAACATTACACTCAATGGTGATACATATTGTTTCGAATTCAATAAGGACCAACCTTAACATGAACATATAAATCTTTTTTTATATATATAAATTTGCTACTCTTTATTTATTTATTTTTTTCCTAAATAAAATTACGTTAAACCAACAAAACAAGAATACAAAGCTACAAGAGAGCCAATTGTTGGGGATAATTAACTCTCTCCAACCCACTCAACGGTCGGCTGTTGTTGAGAGTTAAATCCCTTCTTCATCACACACAGCGGAAGCATCATCACATCACATCAAACAAGCATATATATAGATAACAATCCTACATATCCACGCACAACACAATATTTTACATGGTTCACCCAACTCTAAGGTTACGTTCATGAGAGAGAGATTTCACTATTATGAATCAAGGAAGAAAATATACAACCACATGTCAAAACCCCACTCACTCACTCATCATCTCTGTTGAGGCTACATGTATACACTCGGGAATTACATATACTCTCCCATCTCCTCACAACACTCACCCTTAAACCCCTTACATCTTTTCTCTCTTCTATCTCTCTCTCTAAACCCCTCATACCCATCTCTATTTATAGAATCTTCAAAACTCAATTCCTTGTTGGACAAATATTCCTTAAATCCAATTTCTTGTTGGACAATGATCAACTTACCTACAAGAAGTTACCATATCCATCTTCAACTCTAAAATAGTAAGTATAACTTCTTTCCCAAATCTTTAGCCTTTTTCCCCAAGTCTTCTAGATTCCAAAACCAATCAGGAAACTATTTCTCGCAGTTCCAAAACGAAAAAGGAAAATAATTTTCTGCACACAAATTTTGAGCCACAAACCCAACAATCTCCACCTTGGCTCAAAATTCAATCTTCACGTGCTTCTCCATAGCTTCACCTCGAACAAGGATCTCTTCATAACTCTACCTCAACTGAAGATTTTTCCACCTCAAATAAAGCACTATGATGAACTTGAGAAACACTATAACAATCTCCACATTTTCTCAAATTCATCATTCTTCATTTTTTCAATCTTATCTATCCACCCCGTTAGTGTTCAATTGCTCACACATGGCAACCCACCAATCTTCAACTCATCTTCATCAATTGCTTTTCTGGTTTAAAGCAACAAACCTCTCCTCCTCATATTCCCCTTTGCTCTGATACCATTTGTCACAGGCTTAGAGATTTAGCGCAGCGGCACGGCCCGTGCGGCACCAAGGCATTGCTTCAGCTCGCGCAAACGCCCTGGTCAGCCACTACGACCTGTCCTCCCAAGGATACATGCTGACTGGTTTCGGCCTGCCTTGGCCTCGTCAGGGGAATGGCTCCAACTCCCGACCAGTTTGTGCAGGGATGGCCAACTCCCTTCTTTATAGTCAAGTCTAGGACTAGCGACAAGCACCTCGAACTGAACCGAGTCAACCTACCTGAACTCTGAAGAGGTACCAACCTGTGCTCCTGCACACCCCTTCCCTGGAACCAATCCCAATCAAACTCTGTTTTTTGCAAACCAGCATGCGTGTCTTCCATCCTCCAAGCGTCTTAGGAATCACTTCGTGACACTTTCCCCCACCCAAATCTTGCGACGCCCTCGTCGCAGTGCGGCGCTTCACTACTGTGTCCACTCCCTTCCAAAGTCTGCCTCTAAGCGGTATGTTCGCCTTCCCACCATCGCTTCGTTGTGCAGCTCCCTGCACTGCACTCGCTCAATGATAAGCCTCAGACCAAGGGGACATCCACTCCTCAAAGACTTGACTCTTCTCCGTCATGCCGCCTCCGCGACATCCCGAGCAAGCAAAGGCCTTCTGCCGACTTGATGCTCACCCTTCACTATGGTTTGTATCACCCAAGGACTAAGCACAAACTTTGGTGCTTGCGGCCCTCCGGCCCTCCAGTGCACAACTTCAACGGACGCCTCTTCCTGGGGAAATGGAGGCTCTCCCCCCCAACTGCATTGATTCCCCCTCATCAACGTAATTTCAGTGCACCATCTTCATTCTCAGACCCCTCCCGGATCGACAAAGGGGCACCTAACTTTGCTTTACCCCAAGTCCTGCTCTGATACCAGTTGTTGGGGATAATTAACTCCCTCCAACCCACTCAACGGTCGGCAGTTGTTGAGAGTTAAATCCCATCTTCATCACACACAGCGGAAGTATCATCACATCACATCAAACAAGCATATATAGAGATAACAATCATACACATCCACGCACAACACAATATTTTACATGGTTCACCCAACTCTAGGGTTACGTCCATGGGAAAGAGAGATTTCACTATTATAAATCAAGGAAAAGAATATACAACTATATGTCAAAATCCCACTCACTCACTCATCATCTCTTTTGAGGCTATTTGTATACACTCGGGAATTATATATATTCTCCCCTCTCCTCATAACACTGTGATACCCCTCGGATCCGAGACACGGGTTGATCAGGCCCAGGCCCAAATCCGAGAGATATCAAACAATTAATATTTTAAAACGAACACGGAATACAAAAGTGATTAAAGAGATAAAATTTAAGCTGAAAGAAACTAAAATAAATCCTCAAATATAAATATTTAAACCTTGACAATCCAAACTCCATAAGTTTAACAACTCGGGAATCCATCTCTAGTGGACCCCTAATAAAATCCCAAACTGCATGGAAGAAAACTGAAGATAAAATCCAAATCTAATATCTGGAAAGAAGTCCTACGTTGTCGGTAGAATAGAAGTCTGTATCTGCTCTGCCCGATCAAACTCTAACCCTGGAACTGACGAGTACCTGAAAAATATAAGGGTGGGTCAGGCCCACATGCAAGTCCTGATCTACTACAATCCAAACAGGAATCCGATACGCAGATACATACTAGAAAGACTCAACAATATCTAGAGTAGTCCATATATGTATAAGTACACACTATAGGACGCTCACTAGTCCAAAAAGATCTGTCTCAGCCTGAATAGAGATACCATGCAAATCGCACATACTGCGGTCATGTGTATCTAGACCTACCAGGGAACAACACCTCTGTCCAGCTATCCATCCTAGGCAATATACGCACCCTAACCATGGTCCTAAGACTCAAGCTCATACCATGGTACATATAATAAATATATAAAGTCCGTGTCCTCCTATTACAAAATACCAACCATCTGAAAAGTGGTTTGATAAATGTAAAGCAAATCCATCCTGAAACCATATTAAGTCATTCAATTATTTGATTGATATGACACAAGTAGGTGATGGACTTAACTCATAGGGTTAATCCATACCTTAATCCAAATTAGGTAGGATTTAGTGTTTGACTAATCCATACCTAGTATGTCACCGTCCCATACCGATACATACAAATTCTCCATATAGCATAGTTATTAAAACAACACTATATAATCAACAACCATCCTCCAGTATATGCATTGGTATAAATTCATACATATATCAATATTAGGTATTCACTACAGAACCTAAATATCATGCTCCAATCATTTAAACAGCTAGAATAAGACATATCATTTGAATCCTCCAAAACAGCCAATAAATTGATACATATTAAACAAGTTAAATGTCAATTTAAATCCAACTAAGTATAGATAAATGTAATTAATTTACCATACTTATAACACAGTAACAATATAGGGTTATATATAATTGAATTATATATAAAAACTTTGCCAAGTTCCAGTTATATAAACCTTGCAAAAACAGTGCAACGTATAGCCATTATTTGATCTGTTCATTGCTCCTACCCTTAAACCATTATGGTATTAAATGTTTTAAACATTTATTTAAGTCCCTAACATTTAATTACATCTCACAGTAGCTTTTAAACGGCTTCAGAAAACACTGCACAGCCAAACAACCCCTTAAAACCAAATATATGCGCAATAAAAGAGAGCAGGCTCAAATTAAACATTGAGCCTACTTAATTTTCCACTTGGAGCCGGCTCCATTAGCATTGAACCGGCTCCAAAAAAAGATAGAGCAGGCTCCTTTGCCTTTGAGCCGGCTCTAAGGCTTTTTAGAGCCTGCTCAATCCCCTTCAGTAGCCTTTTGCCCGTTCTAGCTTCATCTTCTCCAGCTCCGGTGATTACAGAGCCTCTGAGGTGTTTCTAAAACTTTGTTCTAAGTTCAAGCTTAGTCCTAGGCACATATTAAACCACTGATATTCAACTAAAACATGCATAGAACACAAGCTTTAAAGCTACGATTACAAAACCTCTGTTGTCCAATTTTAAGCAAGTTCCAACAGAAATTTATTTCAGTTTAATTTAGTGCAACTAAATCATGTTCTAAGAATTTGTTCTAGAGTTCAAACTCAGTCCCAGATTAGTTACAAGGCATCAAGTCGCATCCCTAATCTCAACCATCAAAGCTTAATCGTAACCCATAGAAGGAAACAAAAACAGAATAGTAAGATCATGCAAAACAATTAATTCACGAGATTAAACATAAATTCCTATATGCACAAAACATGTTATTATGTTTATTTACAACCGTTTTAGCATTTATTAAATCCCTGGAGTCCAACTAGTCATGCACAGAACATGAATTAACGGGAGAGAGAAGAACAGAACTTGCCTTTGAATTTCAGATTTGAAATTCTAATTCACCGTCTCTGTAAGCTATGTTCGTGTCCTATACTGCAAGTCTGCTCCTCCAATGCCTTGGTTCAACCCCAAAAACACCTCTCCTTCCTCCTTCTTGGTCCAACCTTAGTCTAAACCTCCTCTCTTTTCTTTCTCTGTATCTCACTATTCTTTGTAGAACTCTGTTACGTAAATAAGTTTTATTGAATTTTCTAAAACCCTAAACCCACATGCGATTACATTTATAGACTTAAACATTAACCCTAATCGATAAATAACTTGGCCCATTGAATATTCTAGGTTTAAAACAGTGTCGGCTAAACTAGAAACATAAAACCCTAAATTCAGATAAATAAAATAAAATAATTAAATTAAAGCAAATAAATAATTAAATGCCCTAAAACAATTAAACCACACCAAAGAAATAAACAAATGCAATTTAACCAATTGATTACATAAAATACAATTTAAACAATTAATTAAATAAAAATACTATTTAAACAATTTATTAAATTCCAGGACTGTCCCTTTTAAAATTAGGGGTATTACAAACACTCACCCTTAAACCCCTTACATCTTTTCTCTCTTTCTTTCTCTCTCTAAACCCCTCATACCCATCTTTATTTATAGAGTCTTCAAAACTCAATTCCTTATTAGACAAGTATTCCTCAAATCCAATTTCTTGTTGGAGAAGGATCAACTTACCTACAAGAAGTTACCAAATCCATCTTCAACTCTAAAATAGTAAGTATAACTTCTTTTCCAAATCTTTAACCTTTTTCCCCAAGTCTTCTGGATTACAAAACCAATCAGGAAACTATTTCTCGCAGTTTCCAAAACGAAAAAGGAAACTAATTTTCTGCACACAAATTTTGAGCCACAAACCCAACAACCATACCCTCACATTACAATTGAAAAGGGCCATTTCCATAAACCAGAAAAGAAAGAAAAAAAAATGTAAAGAAAAAGAGCACCAACGAATAACACATGGCAAAAAAACAATGTCACTTCCACCTCTTGAACAACTGAATCAGAAATCTCATTATAAAAGGCACAGCAGCTGCAAGCAGAACATAACGAAAATTCACTGATTCACCTGGTACAATAGCGAAAACTGCAAAAGCATACTTACATTGAGGCCATAGCCACCCATATCTTTGGTTTTGTGGGTCTATTTTCTTCAATCACAACTCCCTTTAATTTCTAGAGATGCTCAGTTTCTTCTTCGAAAACTTCTTCTATATGGATACCATTATTCGGTTCTATTATGATTGGCCAGAAACTAAACTGTCCAGGGCTTTCCATGGGAGTACTTGTATCTACTACATCTCCTTCCATTGAATTTGGCTGATTTGGCTGTGGCTCAAAAAATAAGGGAAAAACCACTACCATATTACAAGTAAATTCACCTAGAAGGCTCCCAAAACAGATTTTCTTGCTGCTGCTGGAATTGTTGGAGATTTCTAAGTCTGTTCTATCTTTTGTAGGAGGGCCGTCTGTGGTCAAGGAATTTCCAACTTCTGAAACCAAATCCAATAAATCATCAGGATTTCTAACTCCTCCTTTAGCTGGAAGTTCTAATAAGTCTGATAGTTTAGCCATCTTCTTTGGCCAGTTGGACAAGCCATAGTCTTTCTCCCATAATTTCCTTCTATCAGTCCTCTTCCTTTACTGCCTTCACTTTTGTGTGCGGGTCATATATGAATCATTATGAATAGGGAACTTGGGATGATCAAGCCTATTCCATCTATCATTTTGCAAAGTGGGGGGCTTAACCATTCTTGGTCGGAGATGTTCATTCCCCTTTTTGACCCATACTTCCGAGGCTAATTTTGGCCTGGAATCTCTGTTACCTTCAGAGGTTCTGCCTTGCCATCTGCTATTTTCATACTTTCTGCTTGGACGAAAACTTGCCTCATAAGGAACCTTATTCCTTTACATGCTTCTTGGAAAGAATTCTGGTCTCCTCTCTGCTGCCCTTCTTTCTATATGGACCCAGCTTTCCCTTTCTGGAATAGTTACAGTAACTGAGTTTTCCACATTTTGGAAAGTTTGTCGATCATGCACCTTCCGCTTCTGTCCTCTATCAGTGTTGAAAAAACTTTCTTTCTGCTCCTCTTTTGGATAATCCCTATGGCACCCTTCGTTCTGAGTTTTACACTTGGGGCAACAACCTTGCTGGATTAAGCTATTTGAGCCTCACGGAGTTGTTTTTCCAACTCGGCCATCGTTTTTTCCAAGGATGCTGCAGCTTCAGGACTTCCAAGTTTTCCACTAGCTCTTGAATCTACCAAGTCCACCTTTTCCTTAGGGTGTTCCAAGGCAAGAGAAGTCACATTTGTGGTAATAACCTTGGGGAAAGGATTTCCATCAACACTTATAACCTCTGTTTTTTAAAAAAACTTTAACTTGCCATCTTCATTTGCCTTTTGTATAATGTTGCGGAAGAGTACATAATTATTAGTGGAATGCCTCCATGAATTGTGAAATTTACAATACTTTTTCTCGACCATTTCTGAGGCCAATGGCATCTTATAGCCTGTTGTGAAAATCAGTTACTTGTCAGCCATAAGTAAATCAAAAATTTGCTCAGCTTTAGAGATATCAAAAGAGTAGCTTCTGGAAGGGTCTGCCCCTTCCACTTGGAACCAGAGGTGGCTTGCGAGTTGGCCGTGGCAGACTTTGGTTTTGTCAAGGCCTCACAAGTATAGGCCTTCTTTATGTTAAGCTTGGCTACATTTACTTCAAACCTCCCTTCAGTTTCAGTGGTATACACCTCATAATTAGGATCACGATAGTAGGTGCCCTTGGAGGAGCTCTTCCGATCTTGCTCCTCACGAAGAAACTCTTCATACTTAGCCACTCTGTCGGCCAAGTCAAACAGGTCATGGAATTATACTCCTTCAAACTTCTTACGAAGTTTTAATTCTAGGCCGTTCACAGCCATCTTCACATATTCTTCTGGTGGCAAAGACAAATTACATTTGTACTTGGCTCTCCTAAATCTGGAAAGGAAGTTCATCACTGACTCTCCAGGTAGTTGATGAAATCTGGAAAGGTCTATCATGGACACTTCAAGCTCAACTCTATAGAACTGAGTATGGCATAAGTCCTCAAATTGCTGCCAACTTTGAATGGAGTTGGCTGGCAAGTTAGAATACCACCTTAAAGCATAACCCATCAATGTATTTAGAAATAAACGTATCTTCAGCCATGGATTGGCTGCTGCTTCTCCACATTAGACAGTGAACCTGCTAATATGTTCCAATATGGACTGTTCACCCTTTCCATTAAACGTTGCAAACTCCGGAATTCTGAAATTCCTTGGGAACTCAACTTCATCAATGAACTTTGGATAGGGTTTCGTGTAAATTGGCCTTCCACCCCTTCGAGTTAGGCCAAATTCCTATTGAAGAAATTCTGCAAATTGGCCTCTATCAAGCGTCATAGACTGTGGAAGGTTGTTGTCTGGCCAACCTTGAGATTGATTGGCCACTTGATGCCCCCCACCCGCCATAGGCAGTGGGTTGGCATCAACATAGTTGTTCCTGCCACGGTTCATTCCTCCTTGGTCAAGAAATGGCTCCCTTAGAAGAAGTTGCCCCCCAACTGCCATTGGAATGACTATTGGTGGCCTTGGAGGAACAGGTGCGGCTGGCTGAATGTTTACAGGTGGAACATTCTGTTGTGCTTGAGGAATGTTGTATGGCCATGGTTGGCCAAGCTGATCATGCGAAGTCTGCTGTGGAAATGCCACAGGTGGAGGATTCTGAACTTGCTGAATAGTTGGCATGGGCGCTGCTTGTGGAACAGTCATCTGTGCCACTGGAGCGATCACAGGTGCAGGTGGAATATAAGTCTGTGCCATTGGAAGGGACTGTACCTGCTGTTGAGGTGGAGGGAACGGCCCTGCATGTTACTGAGAGGAACTACCTTCAGCAAATGTGGCTGGCCTACCAGCTTGGAAGGTCCACTGTTGAGACCCATCAGAATTGTTTGGCCGATGGGCCAAACTTTGGTTTGAGCTTCCAAGGGTCTCTTCCAACATAGACTCAAACCTTTTAGAGATTCGGTCTACCATTTCTTCTAACTTCCGCTCGTTAGCAAGAGCGGCTTTTGCATGGTCTTGACTAGCTTTAGATTGGTCTTGCGCTACTCTGGCTAAGTCTTGGGCAACTCTAGCTTGGTCTTGCGCAAACCTATCATACTGCATTGCCATCTTGCGGATGTTGTCCATGATGGGTCCATTTGCCGTTGTTTGAACAAATTTTTCCACCATATCAATTTCATCAGGTGCAAATCGTGAACTTTTGACTGGAAGTTCACTGGCTTGCATCTCTTCTAGTTCGGCAAGGTCTTGGACAGACTTGCCTTG
This sequence comes from Cornus florida, assembly GCF_030987335.1. NCBI lineage: Eukaryota > Viridiplantae > Streptophyta > Magnoliopsida > Cornales > Cornaceae > Cornus > Cornus florida. The sequence continues at coordinate 5,987,007 of NW_026775573.1, forward strand.
CCTTCTTCCACCGGCCATTGAATAATCTATTGAGATGTTGTAATACCCCTAATTTAAAAAGGATAGTCTCGGTATTTTTTTAATAGTTTTAATTGCATTTAATTATTTAGTTGTTTTCTTGGCTAATTGTTTACTTGTTTAATTGATTTAATTATTTGTTTAAATTGAATTGTATGTGATGATGTGTATTTATTTAGGAATTTAATTGTTTTATTTTTATTTTTATTTTTATTTTATTTATTTTATCTTTATAATTTTATTTTATTTTATTTTTATTTTGTTTTAGTTTGTCTTGGAATGGGAAAAGGATTAGGGTTATTTTAGTTGCCTATAAATATATAACTATAGAGTTGTGAAAGAGGTTAGAAAATATATCACGTACTATATTTTAGAGAGAGAAAGAAAGAAGAGGAAGGAAGAGAAAAAGGAAGAAGGAGGCTAGGGTTTTTATCAAATCCCTAAAGGCAAGTTTTAATTCTTCTCTTCTCCTTTGATTCGTACCCTATGCATGCTAGATTAATTCTAGGTTCTTAAATAAATTAATTTAATCAAAATTCATGGATTAATTTGAAATTTTAAATTCATGTTTTAATAGTGAAATTTAATTCTTTTCTTCCGCCGAACTTAGCACTGTTGGTGTCTATGATTTTAATTTAATTTATCTATTTTATTTTTTCATGTGAATTAATTGGAGATTGCAACAGTTTGTACTTTAAGTATAGAAAATCAAAAGTTGGTTTTATTTATAAGGGATGCACGCCGAACGAGGTGAAGAATCAATTTATGGATATAAACATAAAGTTAGACATTGCTAGGTCACAAACTGATTCTATGCATAAAGGGGTGCACGTGATGAAATTGGAAAGTTGGAATTCCATGTCTTTCACAAGGCAAACACGCCGAACGAGGCAACATGTAATACTGTTATGGTAGGAATAAATCAATTTGGTATAAATAAAAAAAAAAGAGATAAGTATGCATTAAATATTTTAAGGTTAATTTGTTTAGGGTTGGAATACTAAATTAATATTTATTATTTTTGAATTGATAGATCTATATTAAATATTTAATTGATTTAAATAAATTCATTAAAAATTGGAAAGCATGATTTAAGTTTACATGCTAAGTATGGAATATAATTAATTTTAAAAGGGATAAATTAATTAAATATAGTTGGACTAAATTATTTTAATCAATTGTTTAGATTTAAAATTAATTTAATCGGAACATGGAGATGTACAATTTAATTGAGATGCATGTTAATTTCTTATGATGTAAATTAAATGCATGCTACTTAAAATTAATATTTTTGTTTAAGTAAATGCAATGGATGTGTATATGATTTATATCATGTTTATTTGGATTATTACATGTAAATATTATTTACATTATTCTTGGATTGGAAACTTTTATTTGATTATGATATGGATTAATGCACCATTACGGGATGGGGGCATGTTAGGGACGGATTAACTTAAAAGTTAAGTCCTACCTATTTTTAATAAAGGAACGGATTAACCATAGTGTTAAGTCGTACTTATTCGTGTCAGGTCAACGGAATAGTTGGATGACATATTATTAAAATAATAATTGGATTGTTTATTTTTGATGGTTGGATATGACGGATTTTAAATATACAATTATACACCATGATATGAGCTTGAGTCTCAGGATCAGTGGTTAGGGTGCGTATATTGCCAGGGATGTGTAGCTAGATATAGCGTAGTTGTGTACCCTAGTAGGTCTAGGTACTCATGCCCATTATATGTGCGTTTTGCATGTTGCCTACTATTCAGGTTGAGACAACTCTATAGTCTAGTGAGGTTCCTTTAGCGTGTATATATCTACATATGGACTATTTAGTTATTGTTGAATTAATTAGGATGTGTACGTGTATCGGGTCTCTGTTTGGGATATAGTAGATTAGAACTTGTTTGTGGGTCTGACCCACCATTATTTTTCAGGTGTTCGTCAGTTCCAGTCTTAGAGATTGTTCGTGCCGAGTAGAGACAGTCATTCACTCTTCCGACTCTACGTAGGACCCGTCTTCATTAGTTACTTATTATTTTTATTTCGGTTCAGCTATTTCAGTTAGGATATTATTAGGGATCCACAGGATGGATTCCCGAGTTGTAGTTTAATTAATTACTAGTATCCGAAGATAGGAGGATTTTATTATTGGGTTTTTAATTATTATTTATTTGAGGATTTTAAAATAGGAATTTATTATTTAGTTTCCTTCAGCTTATTATTTATTTATTCTTTATTATTCTTTTGTATTCAAATGCTTGTTTAAATATTAATTGTTTGATATCCCTTGTGTTCTGTACTCGGACTTGATCACCCGTGGCTCTAGAATCGAGGGGTATCACAGATGTCCCACTGGGCATACCAAGAAATGTTCAGCTCGTGGAAACCGTGGTCCTTTCCAAGTGCGGAAAAGAAGGTGAATGTAGGGTGTGCCAGGAACTACTGTCATTCTAAAGTAGATATCCCAACAACTATCCAGTAGGAGATTGTAAGGATCAGGCGATTGTATGAAGGACTGGAATTACCACCTTCAAAGGTTCTTTTTGCCTTGAAAAAGGACTTCTGGATTAATCTATGGCTAATGGAAAGGAAAGCGGTATTGAAAGTGCAGAATTTCAAAGTAAGGTACTGGAAAGTAAGAAAGATAAGTGTGAAACTTGAATTAAACATATTGAAGGTGCATTACATGAATGTAAAGAGACATGAATGTAAAGATATTGAAATGTTATTTTTGTTGTGTGATTTGAACAGAATTTGCAAGTAAAGCATAAGTGCTCTATTTATAGAGCTTTCTATGCATGTAGCAGCTTAGTGCGGCAACTCCAGCGACTTCCACGTGTATTGATTTCAAGCTGCCAAGTACTCCACGTTCTTCTAGCAGTTGTAACTTCCTCTTCCCATCTTCTTCCTCCTCTGCCACAGACTTCTCCCTTCTTCAAACACGATTTAATTAGCCCTGTTAACCACTTTCTTTAACAACTGTTTCGGTTAGTGGTAGTTCCCTTATGAAGTTCCACTACTCTCAACCGACGTCTTCTTGTTTAGCTAGGTGTCCCACGATCCTTGTAATTGTTTCTTTTTTTTAAAAGTCCTTCTCTCCCTCTAATTTCATATCCCATGCACATATATGGGAAGTTATTCAAAACCCACGTTTCCCTCATTTGACTGAACTTTCCTACTTAAGTCTTCCATAAACATTGTGGCCTCCTGAATTTCAGCGTCTTCCTTACGTCGTGGGTTAGTCATCCTCAATTCCTGTAACTTCCCATCTCAAGACTCTCCTTCTAGGTTTAGAGTTCATGGCATCATGGGTTTCCTTTTGAATTTCAATACCTTCTTTTCCTCTGCACCCACGTTTTCGTTGATTCTAGCAACCTACCTCAACCAGAATTTCCTTTCTGATTTTTGAAATCCATGACGTCGTGTACTCATTTGTTTCAGCAACCCCCACGTTCTTTTCTCTTGCAGGCTTGTATCTTTACTTAGCAAAATTGGTAACTGAATATTTGCCAAAAATCCCTACAAAGTAGGAGACATTTGTGGCACCACGTTCTCCTCTTCTTGATTAGTCATCTTTTTGGTCTTGTCATAATTAAAGACCACATAAAAACTTTTAAAAGGAACTGATATATCGTGGTCAGGGCTATGGTAAGTTCAATGGAACTCACCACGTATGGTAAGATTCATTCACATAGGGAAATGTGGGCCTTTTTTAAAGATAGCAAAAAATGGAAACAAAATCCATACAGCAAACTATACTGGCCCACTTGTAATACCATATAGCTTCTAATAACAATTTATGAGGGTTGCGATCCAACGTGGTACGTTCCACTGGAACTCGCCACATACTTCCTTCCTATTGGTGAATAACTGAAAGATTAAACTTCAACAATTCCATAATGTGCTTCCTCTTTTGGACATTTTAAAGAATTGATCCAACGTAGCAAGCTCATTGGGACTTGCCACATGTCGCCTTTCCAATAGGCCAAAAATAGTGGAGTAAACAATACTGTGTGTGTGTGTGAGAGAGAGAGAGAGATGTATTAAAGTTTGGTATTGATTAGTGATGTTTATATACAAAGAGGTGGGAAAGGCGGGGGAAATGGCTCTTCCTCTCTGTTTTTATATTTTTACCCCAGAAACAACTGTATGTCTATTATGAAGGCCTTCTCCTTGTGAATTTGTGTGTGCATGATCTCATTGCGCTCTCAATCCAATTGTTCAAGATCAACAACACTCTTAGGAATCTGCGTCTTTGAGTATTGGAAATTCAAAATGTAATAAAACCATCTGAATGAGGTAATTGTTCTTGTAACAATGAATTAATAGAGAGCACACACTAAATATTTTTATTACGAAAATGATGAAAAATGTAATTACAATGCAACAAAGCTCCAAAGAAATAAAGTATCACCATACAGAACCTAAAATTAAGTAGGAGAACTATAATATAGAGACTCTGTCTGGACCTCCATTAACTTGCATGTCTCCACCTCTTCCAAGCTTTCTTTCCACAAACTGGCAAAAACCGCATAAAGAATGGTAGACATACGGCAATTACCATAAGTAGATTTGTGACGAGTTCGTTCTTCTGTCTGATGCTCTTAATATTAATTGAAACTCCATGAGTAAACATCAAGGAGTACATGGAAACCAGAAGCTCCCTATAAAAAGGAAATTCTACAGAGATATATTATGATGTTTACTGCCACAGAAAACCCCAATGTGTTGGAGAACCAAAACAAATAAGCTTTGGTAGTTGATTTTAGCATGTCAGTGGGAGGGTTCACACCTGCTTGAAAAGTGACCGTGGCAACCAGTGCAGCCACTACTAGCAGTGCATTGCGTGTTTCACCTGGTGAATCTCTTTGCCGCTGAAATTTGAAATATTCAAACAAATCTTCTGGAGTTTCTGGATCTTCTGATTGAGACTCATCCTGAGTTTGTCTGGCTTTTGAAACTTGCTGAAGAGATGGCGTCGACGGAATAAGACTAACATCTTGAGCCCCAATTGCTCCAGCACGTCGAAGGATTTTCCTGAGTTGGACATCCTTGGGACTTTCCGTTACTATATCCAGTAGATCCATTGCTGTCAAACCCTTTGAATTTGTGGCGTTCACTTCCACTATCCCTCTAATAGCATTCCTGTTACTAAGCAGTAGCTCTAAAATCTGCATAACAGAAATATGTGTGAAATAACTAATCTATTGGACCATGTGCTTATTAAAATGGTATGAAATGGACCAAATGGAAGACGACATAACAAGATGAGTGTAAGTTATTTAGATTCATTACGAATAGATTCTGATTAGTTACTACAAGGATTTGGTCTTAATTACTAGCACAATTTCCTCTCATGATTTATTAAGGAACTCTCAGCTGTTCTTTATCTTTCTGCACTAGTCTTTGGAAGCATCGTGTTATCATTAAGGCTGTGTTCGGTTGCATAGAATTGGAATAGGTGAAATTGAAGAAAAGCAACTTATTAAATTGAACCAAAATTTTCTCCAATTCCGTGCCTCCAAACACAACCTAACTTCTTTTATGACCTTTGACTTTCAAATTTAATGAACAATATACATATTGGTATACCAAGTCTTATTATAAATAAAGGGTGCATGAGATTTTTCTAAGGTAATGAATATATGCTCTGATTCTGCCAAGAGTGGAGAGCAAAGTCTGCTTCATAGCTGTCATATGAATAAAATTGGTTCAGGTTTGGAATTCCCATACAATTGATACCGTCACAAACATGATAATACTAACAAAAATATGTTTAAAAAAAATTAAATAAATAAAGAGTTAAATGTAAAAGAAGATGAAAACAGTGTCTCTAATAAAGTTAAACTCAGGTACCTGAAGTTGTTTTGTGGAGGCTGCAAGGTGCAAAACAGTGTTTCCATTGCAGTCAGCCCAATTTATGACTGTTTCCATGCCGGGACTTTTAAGCCATCTGAGCAAAGCACTAAAGGCTTCAATTTGGTGGTTTTCCACAGCTAGATGAAGCGCGGTTTCTCCAGAGACTGTTACATCTTTAACAGAGTTTGGGCAGGTGGAGAGCAACAGATCTATGACTCTAACTCTCCCCTTGATAGCAGCATAATGAAGTGCTGTCCTCTGGTCTTTGCCTTTGAGACGACAAATCGTATTATCAACTCTTAAAAGTTGTATCACTATTTCTACGTTCCCAGCCATCGAAGCAATGTCCAGAGGCATTAAACCTTCCTTGCTTGATTCTTTAGCTAGTTCAGGATTGCGTTTTATAAGCTCGCGTACAAAATCAAGCTGTCCAGCTTTAGTGGCAACATGTAGCAGAGACTCTAGTGGAGATGTTAGTGCAACATCAATAAGAATCAATGGCTTTTCTTGAAGCAATTTGTGCAGCAGTTCAACATTTCCTGTATAAGCAGCTTCAAACAATCTCTTAATATCCATTTTTGGATCTTAAACACCAAAAAAAACCTTTAGGGTGAGGTAGAACAAGTTGTTTAAGGAAGGTTGTGCGGGGAAAATAGACCACAGGTCTGATTTATAGAATCATCATGTCTCTGACATAGTGGGTGCATAAGGAATCACGTGTTTCTGGGTGCAAGTGCAATTGAAGTACCGCTTCAAGAACTAAAATGATTCGGGAGTGCTGGCGGTTAAGGAATTGGAATGGAGATTTCGGGAAAGGGGATTTCTTTCACATGGGTCTACCCGGATAAACTTCTTAAACGGGTCTAATTTATTTTTATAATTTTTAATATTATATTATTTCTTATCACACATGTCAAATTTTCAATCAACCACGTGGAGGACACAATCTGTCCTGGGTAGGACTTTATAACTGCAATAATGGGAAGATGATATAAACAATGTGTGCTTGGTGCAAAACTATTGCTATTTGCCGAGAAATCCCTTCGAGCTTTGGTGAGATCTCATCCCAATTAACTGAATTGTTTTGATTATTTGGTTTATACATTCAAATTTTGTTTGATATTTTTATTGAATGAAATATTAAGGAAGGTAAGGAAGAAAATTGAGCCAAAATAAAGAACATGAGAAGAGGGTGATTTTAGAAATAATAGTTAAAGGGAGAAGAATATACTTAAAAAGCTATAGATTGGAACAATGGTGACTGTCTTTTGTCTCTAATTATGCTTGCCCTTTTTTCTACTTTTTGATTTGAGTAGTTGTGACCTGATTTTAACATTAATAATCATTTTAATAATTTTAATTGAATAAATTTTCTTTTGACCTAAAAAAATATATATATGTGAAGTGCAATTTTAGAAAAGAGAAATATGAATATCGCCTCCCTAAATAATAAAATAATTTTAATAAATCTAGCCATTAGGTGGTGGTTGGGTTTGTCGATGGTTCACGCGGTTGAGCAAGTAAGGTCTGTGCGGGCTTGGGTTTACAAATTCACAGGCCGGGCTATGCATTAATAATTAATCCTTTAAAAAGGGCGGGTAAAAAGTTTCACCAAATATTTGGTTATTTATAAATTTCAAAAATAACTATTTGGATGCATGACAAAATCTTAGTTGGTAGAGGGGTAATAATGGAATGTACAAACATAGCTCTGTAGCATTGAAAATGAAAGAAACATGGCTTTTAGTCATTTGATGTCAACCATCATAGTAGGTCCACATATGATTTGTACTAGGTGAAAATTTTGTTAATGTAATCGGCACATTTATCCGTTCATTATTGTGCATGAAAATTTTCTCGTGAACTACGGTTTTTTGTATTTAATACTAGTTGTTAATGTACTCACTTACCAAAAAGTCATTTGTATTTGTTTTGTCACACATCTTGTAACAGATAAGGTATTGGGGACATGACGCATCATGCATCGTGTTATATTTATTGTTCGAATAAGTGCAGGGTGTGCTAGCACACCCAATTACTATCTCTATTCCTTGTGACATTAATATGGTGGGCTCCTCTCTTATCTCTATTTATTCACTAAGTACTTTGTATTGCCAACCCATGCAATACATGGAAGAGTTCTGGTAGATAAGTGCCATTAATAATTTCACAATTTTGGGGAACTCTTATGCAATGCAAAAATTGTAAAAGTGATTCTTATTCTCAGTCTCAGTCCTCGGATGAATGAGATGGGAGAGGAACTAGCGTGGTGAAAAAATTAGAAGAAAACTAGTGTCGATATTACCATTTCAAAAAACATCTTTTGTACCAAAACAATTACCTACACTAAGACCATAGCTTTGACTATGTATTTTGATGTCATGAATATGAAGTATGTTGCCTCATTTGAAACTGAGTGGAAATAAAGAGATAAAATCACTAATAATTAAGCACACGAAAAATAAATACATACATACCAATCATATACAATACATAACGGTATCTATGTGGTATATATAATTCCAAGTCTATGTAAACATTTACATAATTCTTATCATTGTTCAATATAATCGGCTATTTGTACTTGTCATTATACATTTTGATGAGAAAACAGGGATTAACATCATATTGTGGACATATATATACGGTGTAATTTTGATGAGGAAATTAGATGTTAATTAATTATTACAGGTCTTTATTAAATAGATGGACTTTCAACCTTGTTTTAAATTTTTAATGATAACTATTATCCCTCAGGATTCCATTTTAATAATCTTTATATCAGGGAATAGGAATTTTCTTTATTTAACAGTTAGCCATTTATCATGATTGGTAAATGGTTACATTATTTGAATGATAATATTTTATCATATATTTTCTATTTTGGGAAATCATAATTTGAGTAATCAAAATGATAACCCAGGTTGTCTGATCAAAAGAACTAGAACTTGCATTTAAGTTGAATTTCACGATTTTTGCAAAAACAAGTATAAAATCTATAATGTTCGTTTTGTTGAACATTGATACAACTACACTTGCCAAAAAAAGAAAAAGAAAGAAAGAAAATTGATATAGTTGAGATTAATTAGTAATTCCTTGAAAAAGATTCAAAAAAAATTATTTATCATTCGTGAATATTGTTTTTTATTACTTTAAATTTTGATTTGTTCTATAAAAACTTTTCTACACCTTTAATACTTTGTTATATTATATACGTGCCATCAATCTAAAGTCATATAAGATTATCAATAATTGAACAAAGTAATAAGTTGTGAGCGAAGCCAATTAAGGACACCGGTGTGGGGATGAGGGCGTGCCCCCTGATCTGGGCCAACCCAATATAATATATATGGTATTTTTTTTTTTTTTTTTTTACACTATATGAAAATAAATTATGGTGGTTAAATTTTCCTTTAACTTTTTTGGTTTAAATTTCTCTCATTTTTTTTTTCTTTTTCTTTTTCTACTTCCGGGTCATGCATATTTGAATAATTTTTTTCTTTTCTTCTTTTGTATTTTATACTACATATTTGTTAGGTTATGTTATATATATATATATATATATATATATATATATATATATATATATAAAATTTTTTTTGGCAGCATCATCATCTGGTGTAAATGGATTTTTTTTTTTTTTTTGAGAAATGGTTAATCTAACATGTTACTTACCAAAAACAAAAATAAAAATATGATAAAGAATAAGTTGTTTGTAATAAATCAACCATTTTTTAAGAAATATCATTCATAATATGATATGTGTTCAAAAAAAAAAAAAAAAAAGATAAAAAAAAAAGATGATTATAATAGACCCATTATTTTTTGTAAGGAATACCATCGATAATATAACTTGTATCAAAAAATATAAAATAAAGACTCTGCAACTTTAATGAAAGGCCTCATTTTACAAATTAAATCTAGCATCTCTAACACAGAATGCCTACAAATTAAATCTGTCATTAACATTTGATTGTTTATATAGATTTCAAAAATAAGTATTTGGATGCGTGACAAAATCAAGGTTGGTAGAGGGGCAATAATGAAATGTACAAACATGGCTATGTAGCATTGAAAATGAAATACTTTGTAGTATTCTTTCAGTCTTTAATAGCACTAGCTATTAAAGAAAAAACAAATAAATAATTTAATATATGCACTCATCTACCAAAAAAGCAAATTTGTATTTTTTTATTTTATTTGTATAATGTATGTTGTAACATTAATATGGTGGCCGCTCTCTTGTCTCTATTTATTCACCAAGTCCTTATCAATAAGGACCACCAAACGTATTCTTGCTATCAACCGTGTTCGGTTCGAATTGCAACTTTCTACAAATCATATTAAATTTAATTTTTATCAATTCTTTGGGATCAGATTGATTTAGGTTTGATACCCAAGCCAATGCAATCTAAATCCATGGTCACCCAAGATGAAATCAAATTTGTTAGTTACTTCGAATCTAAGACCAAATACAAGACCAGCGAAGTAAAGAGAGACAAATTCCCTGTAACACACTAAAAAGAATATAAGATTAAACACTGCAAGTAACTAATAGTAACTGAGTCCATCATATTACACTCTTTTTTTTTTTTTTTTACCTGCCAATGAAAATTTGTTAGATTTTATTTGTTAATAAAGGTAGATGGTGTTAGAAGCTTGAATGAAGAAGCTCAATGGTGATACATATTGTTTCGAATTCAATAAGGACCAACCACAACATGAACATATAAATCTTTTTTTTTTATAAATTGGCTACTCTTTATTTATTTATTTATTTCCTAAATAAAATTACATTAAACCAACAAAACAAGAATACAAAGCTACAAGAGAGGCCATACCCTCACATTACAATTGAAAAGGGCCATTTCCATAAACCAGAAAAATAAAAAAATAAAAAATAAAAAAAAAAAAAAAGCACCAACAAACAACACATAGCAAAAAACAATGTCACTTCCACCTCTTGAACAACTGAATCACAAATCTCATTATAAAAGGCACAGCAGCTGCAAGCAGAACATAGCGAAAATTCACTGATTCACCTGGTGCAATAGCGAAAACTGCAGAAGCATAAGTTGCATACATTGAGGCCATGGCCACCCATATTTCGAAATGAAAAGGGAATCCATGAGTCAAAGAAACAAGGACAAGGATGGACGCGGAAAGAGAAAATGTGTTAGATATCAAGAAAACGTAGAATGCTACTTTGTGAGATGCGTAAATTGCCCTTCCTGCCTTGTGTCCATTGCTGTCATCCTGCCAAACTCCACCAGGAGGGTTGACCCCGGCTTGGAAGGTCACCGCGGTGACCAGAGCTGCCACTATTAGCAGCACATTTCGGATGTCACTTGGAGTGTCCTTGTGTTCTTCGTACCCAAACCTGAACCAGTTCTTCCAACAAGCAGAATCTGAAGGCCTGCCCATTTTCCTGAAGCTAATAGTGGTACTGAAAACTTCATTTTCAGAGTCTGATATATAAGAGAAATTTTGGACTGTCTTCTAACTCACTTTCCAATACACTCATTGATATTTAATTAGGAAGGTACTTTCATTCATCTTTCTTCTATTGACTTCCTAGACAAGAGTTAATTTGCTTGATATTAATATAATTTCTGTTCTTGTTGTTGTAATAAAATATTTTGGTGTTTCAACAGTCGAGGAACAAGAATCATCGGGATGCCTTCATGAACATGTGCTTAGAGTAAAACAACGTTATGTTCATCTTGGAAAATGAGTTGATTCGGTTAGAAAAATATGATGTGAAATGGTTGGTGTTTACCCTTGGCGTCACTCATTGAAGACAAGCTTACCTCATTAATCAAATAAAAATTTGACTTTCATCCCTAAAATTTCTTGGAAGCAAGTGAAAGACTTTTAGAGTTTAATTGGCTTTCATGACAACTTACATCCATTGACCTAGCACTAATACAAGAGACAAACACGGTTATGGAGACCAGGACATTGCTCCTACGTATATGCTGCTAGTACACATATGCTTGGAAAATGTTAGGAGAACAAATTTCCGCTACATGAGCTACTCACTCTGTTCCAATTTAAATGTCGCTTTTGGGGAGTAGGAATTTTTAAGGGGACATGTGGGACGTGTCTTGTCTCCCTGAAAAATTACTAATTTACCCTTCTAAGTTTTGAATATTCAAATTTGAAATTTTAAACTCCAAAGACATATATGGAAAGATGTAAAATATATTATTTGAAAAAGAAAAGTGACAATTATTTTGAGACAGACCAAAAAGGAAAGCATGACATTTTTTTTTGGGGACTGAGGAAGTAAAATTTTCTCCGATTCACCTATTCTATTTTCAAGGCTCCAACTCCATGCATAGCTAAATAAGTTAATTTTTACAATATTTTCTTTAAATTAGTTTTAAATGAGTTTGCCTATAAATAAGGCAGGCTGTCTTGCAGTTTTGTTGAAATTAAGCATACCTATACGTTTAACATGACCATTTTTTAGTCTTTATGTTTGAAGCAGTTATTTTGAACATTAGGTTCTTTGTATTGTCTATATTTCGATGAGTGATGCTATCGAGAAAGCTCATTTGTTATTAACTCTTTATATTTAACCACTGAATTGAGATAATTTTTAAAAAATATAAAAACTTGAATAAATCATTTAATACAATTTTTAATTCAGTGATTCAATTTGGAGAGCTCGTGGCTCTTGTTAGGTATCTTCTGGTTATTGATATTGAGTATTGAGCTAAACATACCACAATTAAGTTGTTTTGTAGAGGCTGCAAGGTGCAAAACAGTGTTTCCATTGTAATCACCCCAATTTATGACTTTTTCCACGCTGAGACTTTGAAACCGCTTGAGCACAGCACTAAAAGCTTCAATTTGGTGGCTTTTCACAGCTAGATGAAGCACAGTTTCTCCACGGATTGTTACATCTTCAACAGTGTTTGGGCAGGTGGATAGCAATAGATCTATAACTCCAACTCATTAAAGGCAAGCTTAAAAGATGATTTAAAGTCCATCATATTATACTTTTTTTCTTTTAGCAGTCAATGAAAAGTTGTTGGATTTTATTTGATAACAAGGGAAAATGGTGTTAACGGATTTTAAAAATATTTTAAACTTGGAATTTGAACCGTATTTTCAAGATCAACAATACCCTTAGGAATCTACTTCTTGAGTACTGGAAATTCAAAATATAATATGTGATAATGCAAGGGCATTTTCGTCTTTTCACTTTACCGTCCGGGTTTGTGGTTGGGTCCAGTTACATTTCCTACATTTTAATTTATGTGGTGATGTAGCATTTGTATGGTGCAATTGTGTATTTGTGGTGTAATTAGAGACAAAAAAATAAAGAAAAAAGGAAAATAATTTCAAGTGGGGCCCACCACTAACTTATTTGGCCAAGAAATCTTCTTTTTCTTTTCTTTCTTTCTCTTTCCCGTATGCTCTCTCTCTCCCTCTCGGTTCCTTCTCTTTTTCTTTCATTTTGGAGACAAAAACTTTGAGATTTGATTACTCAATCATCTTTCATCGGATATAGGAACCGTTTGAGGTGAAACGAAGCTTGTAGCGAGCTCTACGCATCCATACTATTAATTTCCAGATTTGAGTCTACCTTGGAGCTCGAATTTGGAGGACCTATTCTAGGGATTTCGGCTTGGATTGTGAGGTAGGGACATCTTAAGCCATGGAATCTTGCTCTATAATGAATCATGCTCCTCTATGTGTGTTATAGCATGTTTGATTAAAATGATTTAATTAACAACATGCTAGTTATGTAAATGTGTATAACATGGTTGAATGAAAAGTATGTCTATGTAATGGTTGTTTACATTTTGTTTTGAGGTTACTAACATGCTATAATGATGCCATGAGAACATGCTTATTTATTATTGTGCTAAGTTCCCATTTGTCATTATATTGAGATCATGACATGAGCCTACATCTCATTGGGTTGCATGAAAAAGGGAAGTGGTTGTCTTGAAATGAAAATGGGGATTTGGGAATGAATGTTTTGAAAAAAAAAAATTTGGTTTTGACAAACCCGGTGGCTGCGGGGTTACCAACGGGCCGGAGGTTAATGTAGCCTAAGGAGGACTAGGGAGAGTACCCTAGCGTGGTTGAGCTATTCGGGCCCCTCGACGGCGCCACGGGGTCACCAAGGGCCTAGGGACGGTAGCCAATCCTCCTCTCGTCGCGGCGGGGTTACCAAAGGGGGTTACATTAACTTTGAACGTAATGGTTTTGAGAGTGAAAACGGGGAGTGACTTTAGCATGCATTGTATCTCACTCCATTTGCATTTGTGTGTGATTGAATTTGACTTGTACTTGTAATTATTTTTCCCTTCAATGCATGTCCCCAATCTTCCATTGGCCTATGCTTTATTTGGATTCACTAGGACACAAGAATTGTGTCTTAAGTGTCACCTGCTGAGCTATATGCTCACCCCTATATCTATATATATTTTTTTCAGGTCTTGGAAAGGAACTGGTGGATGACAACCCACCTTAAGCTTGAACGGCGTTAGAAGTCCACTTTTGTATCTTTGTATATTCCCCATTACTTTGTAAAACACTAGAAGTGCAAAGATGTATAATTATTTTGTGGAACTTTGTCATGTAATATAACTAAAGTATTGATGATGTTTTGGATGGGAATTTGATAATATGCAACTTGTTGATGAATGGATGGATAATCCTAGTTTGAAGCATTGTCTAGATTAGTTGGTTGTATCATTATCTTTTGTTGCCGTGAATTCGGAATTTGAGCCATGACAGGTTAAAAATGCAATTAAACAGGTTGTGATAGGCTTATTTTTAGGGAAGGTCATGCCGAATTTTTTTTTGTTTAAAAAGTATTAGTTTTGAGTCGTTACATAATAAAAGAATCTTGAATAAGGTAAATGTTCTTGTAACAATGCATTATTAGAGACCACACACCAAATACTTTTATTACAAAAATAGTGAAAAATGTAAATACAATAATACACAACTCCAAAGAAATAAATTATCAGCGCACACAACCTTACAAAAAGTAGAACTATGATAGCCTCTGTGTTTATGTGAGCCTAGAAATTAAATTTAAGGGACGTTGTTCGGACCTCCATTAGTCTTATTGACTGAATGTTGTCTCCACCACTTCCAAGCTTTGTTTCCCCACCTTGGCAGCCACCGTATAGAGAATGGTAGAATGAAGGCGATTCCAAGAAGTAGATATGTGATGACTTCCTTCTCCTCTGTGATGCTACTAATCGAAAATCCATAAGTAAACATCATGGAGTATATGGAAACCAGAAGCTCCCTTTGAAAAGGAAATCCTCCAGTGAGATAGATTATGATGCTTAGTGACGCGGTAAGCCCCAATGTGTTCGCGAACAAAAACAGAAATGCTGTAGCATGAGAGCCGAAAATTGCGGAGGCAGCAGCTAGGCCAGAGGTTGTTGCTGGTCCGATCAAAGTTCTATTACCGGAACTTGATTGGGTAGTTGATTCTAGTAAGCCAGTGGGAGGGTTCACCCCTGCTTGAAAAGTGACCGTGGCAATCAGTGCAGCCACTACTAGCAGTGCATTGCGCGTTTCGCCTGGTGAATCTCTTTGCAGCTGAAATTTGAAATATGCAAACCAATCTGTTGGAGGTTCTGATTTTGACTCTTGCTGAGTTTGTTTGGATTTTGAAACCTGCTGAAGAGATGGTGTTGAAGGAATATGACTAACATCTTGAGCCCCAAGTGCTCCACCACGTCGTAGGACTTCCCTAAGTTGGACATCATTGGGACTTTCCATTACTATATCCAGTAGATCCATCGCTGTCAAACCTTTTGAATTTGTGGCGTTCACTTTCACGATCCCTCTAATAGCATCGCTGTTACTAAGCAGTAGCTCTACAATCTGCATAACAGAAATATGTAATATAAGCAGTAGAACATACTAATCCATTGCTGTCAAACCTTTTGCGTGTGGATTGCATAACAAGATGAGCATAAAATGCACAGTATTAACTATCATCCTAATTTTTTTATTTAGATTCATAATAGTTTATAATTTGATGCTACTTTGATGTAGTTTGTAAAGGTACTATTGATCTTAATAGAACAATATCCTCTCATCAAATTTTTCCCAAATATCACATGATTTGGTGAGGAACTCTCAGCTGTTCTTTATCTGTTGTAGACTTCGGAAGTATCATCTTATCACATCAACTTCTATGGCCCTTGACTTCCAGTTTAATGAACTTCTAAATACTAGCTCAACATATTGTTATACAAGAAAGTCTTATACATAAAGGGTGCATGAAGTTTTTCTAAGATAATCGATTCATGCTTTTATTTTACCGGGAAGAGGAGAGCAAAATTTGCTTCATGGCTGTCATAAGAATATAATTGATTCAGGTTTGATTTCCATACCATAGTACTGTCACAAACATGAAAATACTAACAAAAATAAAAAATAATAAAAGATGAAAGGCAAATGTAAAAGAAGATCAAGACTGTGGTTCTAATGAAGCTAAACATACCTCAAGTTGTTTTGTAGAGGCTGCAACGTGCAAAACAGTGTTTCCATTGCAATCACTCCAATTTATGACCGTTTCCATGCTGAGACGTTGAAGCCACTTGAGCAAAGCACTAAAGGCTTCAATTTGGTGGCTTTTCACAGCTAGATGAAGCGCGGTTTCTCCACGGATTGTTACATCTTCAACAGAGTTTGGGCAGGTTGAGAGCAGTAGATCTATAACTCCAACTCTCCCCTTGATAGCAGCATAATGAAGCGCTGTCCTCTGGTCTTTGCCTTTGAGACGACAAATCTTATTATCAACCCTTAAAAGCTCTTTCACAATTTCTACGTTCCCAACCGTGGAAGCTATGTCCATAGGCATAAAACCATCCTTGCTCAATTCTCTAGCTAATTCCGGATTGTGTTTTATAAGCTCGCATACAAAACAAAGCTGTCCAGCTTTAGTTGCAACATGTAGCAGAGACTCTGGGGGAGATGTTAGTGCAACATCAACGAGAATCAACGGCTTTTCTTGAAGCAATTTGTGCAGCAATTCAACATTTCCTGTATATGCAGCTTCAAACAAGTTTTGAACATCCATTTTTGTATCTTAAACACCAACAAAAGACCTTTGGTTGAGGTAGAACAAGTTGCTTAATTAATGAAGATTATGTATGAAAATGAACCACAGGTCTGATTTATAGAAATCATCATGCCGCTTTCCTATACACTATTGCAAGGGGGTGTTTGGACATTCCATCAAAATATTGGATTTCATTGTGTGACAGTAGCAACATGATACATAATTAGGACACTAAAAAAGTAATGAGTCCATTCACACACATTTTTCTGTTGAAATACTGTGTAAAAGAAGAAAAAAAAAAAATGGAATGTCTATATTTTGAGGTATTGTCCAAACGCCTCCTAATCGTTGTCCAGCAATTAAAAAGCAAGTATGGTCATTCAAGCAATGATAAAATTTAATAAAATGCGTTTACTTGATGGTAATGTCGTCATGTTTGGATTCGAATAAGAGACTTTTTATCTAATACAAGGTTTTAATATTCAAAAGTAGTTATTTAACTTGGATTTTGTCAAAAGAACAGAATTTTTTTAAAAAAAAATGTATATAATAGCCAAATTTCTTGAGTGTTGAACACGTATTCTTAACCATATTGATTTGGCACCATTTTTCCTTTTGGGAGGTGGTGATTCATGCATTTGGGGAGGAAGACCAGTGACTACGAAACCCTCAACACTTCCATCCTTGAAATATCTTGGAAGCAAGTGAGAGACTTCCAGAGTTTAATATATAGATGAGACACAGTCAATTGTTATATACTGTGTGTGTGTGTGTGTGTGACCATGTATTAAAACTTGGTGTTGATTAGTGATGCTTATACACAAAGAGGTAGGAAAGGAGGGGGAAATGGCCCTTCCTCTCTGTTTTTTTTTTCTTTCTTACATTTTTACCCCAGAAACAGCAGTATGACTATTATGAAGGCCTTCTCATTGTGAATTTGTGTGCGCATGATCTCATTGCGCTCTCAATCCAATTGTTCAAGATCAACAACACTCTTAGGATCGAATCTGCGTCTTGAGTATTGGAAATTCAAAATGTAATAAAACAATCTGAATGAGGTAATTGTTCTTATAACAATGAATTAATAGAGAGCACACACTAAATATTTTTATTATGAAAATGATGAAAAATGTAATTAAAATACCACACAGCTCCAAAGAAATAAATTATCACCACCTAAAATTAAGTAGGAGAACTATAATATATAGCCTCTGTGTTTATATGAGCATAGAAATTAAATTTTTGGGAGGTTGTCTGGACCTCCATTAACTTGTCTCCACCTCTTCCAAGCTTTCTTTCCCCAAACAAGCAAAACCCGCATAATTTATTTATTTTATTATTATTATTTTTTTTTTTTATCCCCGCTTTTTTGCTTCCTTGCTCTACTCTCAACAGCAACCAAAAAAAGTTCCTCGAGAAAACTGTCATCCATTTTCCTATACTTCCCCAGTAGCCAAACAGAGAATTTGATTAAGTCAAAAGGGGAAAGATCTGTACAGGTTCATGAGATTCGATGTTTTTAACCTATTTGTCTCAAAACTTCTGATCTGAATTCAAGCAGGCCACCCTTTAAGAACCACGTCTGACCATAAGAATTAAACATTCCTTTACTGTTATTAATGCATACATTTTGGAAGTATTTAAACCATCCAATTTAAAACTTCTTCTGTTGAAAGTCGATTGATCTAATCATCAAACCAGAATTTTGGTACACTTGATTCCAATTAATCCAGTGAACTAATACCTTTTCACAATGCTTAAAAGGTTATATTTCATGCGATAATAGAGAAATGTACTGGGTGCAAGTGCAATTAAAGTACAGCTTCGAGAACTAAAATTATTCTGTCTATTTATTTTCTCAATGAAGATCGACAAGCGAGTCAATGATTACTATATATATATATTTACAGATCCTCCTAAGTAACAGAAATGTAACTAGGACGTCGTCTGACTAAAAGAACTACGTAAATTTCTCTAGAAAGGGCAGGAAAAACTACAACAGTACGAGTGGAACGAGAGATACCCGTCAACTATCACTACTTGAATCTGTGAGCATTGAATTTCAGGTTTCCAGAACTTGTCGTGTTTCTTCTAAATCGTAGCGGAACAGGTTTCTCCAACACAGACACTTTAACATTACTCCATTGGTCTGCTGTTGTCGGAAGCTGTGCGATTTTCTCTGCAATTTCAATGTCTTCTGGAAGAACAGAACCAAATACAGTATACGCTTTTTTCCACTCGTAATGGTTAGCTAGGCTGATAAAGAATTCCGGGCCAGAACCAACCCATGCAATTGATCCTCTCCTTATGGTGGGGCAGTCTTCTGCTGGGATTTTCTCGAATACGGTCCCATGGGATTCAAGTGTACCTTGAATCAATGCAAAAGGAGGGCCAAATGGAGCCTGGATAGTTCATGTATAAGTTAACAGCTTACAAAATACCAAAGTATATTCATAAAGCATACAACTAAAGAGGTTAACAGACACACACTCTTAACTGCAAAATCAATCCCTCTCATACCAAACCTCCACACCTTCACGGACATGTCAGGTTTTGAGCATGGCTAGCTTGAATCAATGCCTTAACAACCAATGTAATCCAGTTCAGATTCTCTCAAGATAATTTCTATTAAGCTGCCATACTACCCTCTAGACTCTGAACTAAACTTCAACAAAATAAAAAAGAAGAAAGAACAACTTCTTCGTCAAGGTAATACAAAAATCCAGTAAGCTGGTGCTCTGATTTCATCACAGCAAGTGGATCTTAATTTATATTTTTTCCCCCGAGAGGGTTCTGGTAAGCACTACACAAACCCCCATGACAATCAGAACCCTGAACCTCCTCTCACTGTTATGGTTGGGGATACCTTTCAAGCCAAGAGCTATTTTTAAAGTGAACTAGTTGTTAGACATCAATATGATGTAGTGGAAGTGAAAAATATATAAACAAAAGACTAACTAGCAAAAGTTCTAAAGCATCCTACTCCATATCATACACAAATGGCATGTTTAAAATAGAGATTTTACATTTTCTATGTGGTTTCCCTCTGAATCCCAAAAGCTCCCCCGGCTTTCAGCACGATAAAACTGGCAACCCGGACAATAAGGTGTTGCCAACAGCTCAAGAATATAGGAAACAGAAAAAGGAGCACAATCAGGGAAAAGCTGCAAAAAGGAAGCACAAATTTATTATACAGTTGGAAGGTTGTGATTTTTCAAATTAACTGGAAACAAAATGATTAAAGATTTCAGCAATTCTTACTTTTTTATCTTTCTTTGAAATCAAAGAAATGTTAACTAAGTTGACATGATAATTTTATACAGAAGTTGAGAAGTTTTTGGCGGGACCAAAAAAAACACTGCCTCTCAAAAGAAAAGAGGTTGCTCCTAACCAAAAGGACTCTCTCAAGCCTTTCTACATACTTCATATCCATTTTTACCATTCATGCGTCTGTGGGAAATAAGCTGGAGAAGCTACGATATGACTATAAAAGGGGAGTTAGGGATGGTGGCTTGGGGTTTAGAAGGTTAAGGGAATTATTTTAAGAGTTAAAGAGGAAAAACTTCAGGTAATAGGGTGGTTACTGGTTACACTCAGATATGCGGAGAAATGGGAAAGATAGAGGTCTTCGTATAGTGTTTGGAAGGGTATAAGAGCATTTCCAAACAATCAATGAGGCAGATTCTACCCATACTGATATGCTACAGCTTTAATAGCAAACTTTAAAACTTACTGTAGAAATGACAAAATAAGTGAACAAAATGTACTAGAACAGATGAATCAGGGTAAACAACTCGGTAACATATTAAAACAGTGTATGTTTAGTTTAGAAGCATATATAATTGAAGTTATGGTTTCTTTGTACTTGTGCGGAGAATGGCTGTTTAAGAAATCATTAGACAGTTAAATCTGCACCATAAACTTACTTTTACATGAAGAACTCCATAGTCTGTTTCCAAGCCAACAATACCCTGTGAGAAAAGAAGAAATATGAACAACTATACATCGTCAGTTTATTATATTCAGTAGTACTTGGATCAGAAAGGCAAATATAATGATGTTGATTACCAGATACGAAGTTCAGACACCAAGAAATTTCCATTTACCCTAATTTTTATAAGAATGAAGGGCTACATAATTTTTTTTTTTTTTTGATAGGTAATAAAGGGCTACATATTCCTATACTCATTATTGCAATAATACTATGGGTTTCAGATTTTGGACAGATGAGTTCTGTTTAACCTCATTTTACAGTATAATCTGATAAAATACTGATCAACATCGACATGTTCACTTATTAGGCACCTTGGAATCATCGCGAGAGATTGTAAACTTACCTGATTTTATTCAATAACCTAACACTTGTATTCATATACCAAAATGAGTAATACTATTTGATTTACTTCAAAGTCATTTTTAGCAAGAACAATTTCTTTGAAAGGCATAGCAACATTACGTTTTCACATTTCTTTCAAAAAATTTATACGAATTGAAAAACAACTTCTAAAAAACTAAAAGTTGCTTTACTTTCGAAAATAATCAAGCAAAAGCAGAACTTCAATGTTCTTACTGCTTGACCGTGCGTCAATAAGAATTATCATATAATGATTCTAAATTATGAAGTGTTATCCAGCAGATTACTGCAACAGGTGTTACAGGAAGATTATTACTGCAAATATGGAGCTGTCATGCCTGCCATCTATACTATTATAATAGAAAGAAATAACTTTGTCCAACTGCACTGGTTTTTTGCAGCATGTTAAAGGAATTACTGAATGAGGACCGCTGTGTTCTGATGGCAAGAAAGATGGAATAAACAGGGTCTACAAGAGCTTTGTGTACTCAAATATATGGAAAGACAATTACCAGCAAGTTTAGCATTGAAAAGTGAAGTCATGTGATGTTCAGCAGACTATATACCTCTTCTTTTCCGAAGAAAAGCCCAGAAGTCCAAATAACTTCTTTCCCTGAGTCTTTCCGATCAGGGGCCAAAGTATCCTTCTGTTTCTTCAACCAGCACTAAAAAAAAAAAAGAGGAAGAAAAGAATCTGAGAGTCGTGATGTGAATAACTGTCTAAAATATATAGTCACAAACATGTACAAATAAATATTGATTTATATAGAAGTATAGAACTATGTAAACATTCCCTGAAGAGATCAAACAACACCTGATATGAAATTTTGCTCTGAGACCACTCTATAACTTTATGAAGAAGCCATGTTTAAACAAGTCCATCATTTGTTGATAAGCCTTCCCCATATATGTCAACCTTTTCATTTGGCAAGCTGACAGACTCTAAGAGCCATTCAATCCATTGAACATTCTAAGCTAGAGGTTCCTTTCAACTCCCAAAAACTGCCTGCGTTTTAGTATTTTTCAAGTTTTACCCACACTTACATTGAAAAAGTGTGACCATCTTGATGCAGCAATTGCCAACAAATGCTACATGTTATTCAAAGTCCGGTATCAAGCAACCCATTTATGACATTCATGCCATTGACAAACAGATTCCACCAGTCCATTTTAGTATTAAGAATCTTTCTCGCTCCGAAAAGATCCGTGTTAAGCACCTATGTTTTTGTTCGCATGTGAATGGGACCAGACATATTTCGATCTAAGGCATGATGTGTGGTGCTTGTTAATAAATTTTTTTTTTTTTTTAATGACACTGGATCAGAGGTCAAAATAAAAAGTATGAATTAGTTAGGGTATGGAATTATATCATGGTAAAATTAGAATCCGGAATGTGATAAAGATTGACAGCAGGAGATACTCAAACACACTATGTTTATTATGAACCATACATAAAGGACATCAAGATAATTTTGACAAAGTGGGCCACTTATTTAAAAGGGATGGATGAAGTTGAGAGGCGCTACTAGAGTTTTGTTCAATTAATGCACCAAGTATCAAATTTGAATGTAAAAAAATATAAACAGCTCCAGCCATGAATTATGGCAGTTGAGACAGATTTTGATAAGAAACCGGAAAGAACCTGAACAAGTACCAATAGCTAAGATGATGACATCGACATAAATGAAGGTGAGATGAGAAAAGATAGAACTAAATGGAAATCCTGCATGAGAATTAAGAGTGTGAAGATACTGAGGACTAAAGACACAAGAAACAACTATAATATAGTCATGCCAAGTGCTATGAAGAGTGAAGACCAGTTTAAACACCTATAATGAAAGGAGAAAATTGCAATGGACTATCAAAAGAAGGGCAAACTGTGTTAAATAAAGAAAAACGTGAATAAAAAAACAAAAAAGTCCACTGCTCTACACCGAAACAACAAAGGCCAAATGATTAAAGAACATTCTAAAAGCACTATAAGGATTAGGGGAAGGCTCACCAAGAAAAAACTTGACAACCTACAATTTAAAAAAATAATAATAAATAATAAAAGAAGATGCATTAGAAATCCAGTAACTAATGCTAGATCCAGTAACTAATGCTAGATAAATAGAATAAGACTTTGCTAAATTGGATAGTGCATACAGCAAATGTAGCTAATTTTTCACACACTAGGGAACCAACAATTGAAAAGTAAGGCAACCAATACAGAATTTCAAGCTTCCAAACAACCCATCAAGTGTAGATGTGTGTGTGTGTGTATATATGTGAAACTAAAGTGAACCCAGTTCATCATTTCGAATTTTCAATCAACCAACTAAACCAAACTAATCAAACGAGAGAAGAGAAAAAAAAAACACACACACACACACACTTGAAGCCACAAAGAGAATATACCTCGCCATATTTCTGTCCACAACGTTCCTTATCCCCACAAAAGACCCAAGAATCACACGGACACGGCCCATCCTTACCATCACACATCTTTTTGCAAGCATCGCAACATTTTTTCGGAGAATTGAATCTGAAATCCGAACCACCTTTCACAGCATCACCCCAAAGTTCCAAATGTTCAATCCATCTACAGCATTCTCCATCTTCTCCGTCCAATCCACCATTTTCAATTGCTAACTCTTCTCTGCCCAATCCACCATTTTCAACCAAAGAACTGGCACTGGGTCGAAACATCAAAGAGAGCCATCCGTACACCATTAAACAAGAGACGAGAAACATCAAGAGAATCAGGAGAAACGCACAACGGCCGAGTTCTGCGTCGAATTTCCTACGACCCATTTGAGTTTGAGAACTGAATTGAAAAACCCAGAAATGTCTTCTCTTGATTCTCCTTTTAAACGGAGATTCAGTGAAGCTTTCATGGATGAGTTAAAGGTGATGACAAGGTGTTTGACGAAAATACTGAGACAACTCTCTTTGCATGATAACAAAACTAGGCGACATTTGTCCATTTTTGAGAAAAACTTTGCCAACTTTTACGTAAAGTTTGTTATGAAATATGTACTGTTAGATTTTGAGTGATGTTACTCACTCAAGCCAACAAAATAGGCTAATTACACGATGCAATTAGAAATGTATTTTTCTTTTTCTGATGTGACATAATCATATATTATCACATAAACAAAATGATTAATCACTTTATTTTTGTGTTGATAGGTTGGTTAAGTTTATGGCTTTCAGAAAATATTCAAATAGACACGGTAAAATTGCTATGATTGTTTGTATGCAAAACTGAATTATATATCATATTTGTTTGTAAGCACTTTGAATTTGATTAATCACTAAAATTGATTTGAATTTGATTAATCACTAAAATTGATTTTTTTCAAATCCACCTGAAGAATGATAGCACGAGAAGGCCTTAAAGCTTTCTAGAACATCCACATTTTAGTGAAGCAAATACCAAAAGCAAATACCAAAACCAGGATTGTTGTGTCATAAGCTCTTTGGAAGCTGTCATTGGCGTCAATAATAATAACTTTTTGGGCATTCGCTACTCAAATTATCACGTTTTGAGAATAAATTGCTTTAACTGGTCATTAGCCAAAACCCAATTTGATTTTCAGCATCAATTGTTGAACCGTGAATGAAATTCCAATTTATATTAATTCCAACAGCCTGAGATTGGGGCTGTAAAAAATAAAAAGAATGACTATTCAGGAATTGGAAGACTAGATTTTTTTTTTTTTTCTTTGAGATAATGAGATCTAATTGGACCACCTTCTGTTCACAAAATTGATAAAATTAATTCAAAATTGAGATGAATCGACTTCAACTTCTATAGTTTCACATTACAAGGAGCCAAGTAATTTGCAGTGGAATGCTTTCAAACAGCTTCGTAACATAAGTTTCCATGGCTACCTTGTTCCAAATTTTGTTTCAGTCTGAAAAAATATACTAAGGAATCAAAGTCCATTGCTCGAGAGAGTTGTTGCTGGGTTACTTCACAGCTTAGATTTGATTTGACAATGATTTCTTATGATTCTTACTCTCTCTACTTATCACAGGCACATACATAACTCGTTGACGTTACATGAATACATATCGAACTGATTTCCCAAAAAGAAAAGAAATACACAAACACATCATAAGGAAATTTCTACAGTTTATTTCAATAATTTTCTCTACTGGACTTTCTTAAGACTCAGCAGTAAAGAGTAAACTGCAACAAACAACTTTATCACACATAAACTTTAACAAAAAACTTTATCAGAGACATCAAAAAAGGAGTCATCAACCAATTTCCCTGACTTTTATTACAACATAAACATCTTCACAAGAATAGAGTACATTACATAGTGTTGCTTACAAAGCAAACATCACATAATCAAATGAACTAAACAATGATCTTGGGGATGTCGTCCATACAGAAATAACACTCTTTTGCTGGAATTTTGATGACCTCAATATATACACGCACACAAATACAAATGGAAGAATAACTAGAATTTGACAAATACCATTTAAGAATAAAGGGCCAAAAAAAAATACTAATAATAACAATGTCAAAATGTTTTCCTTGGAGTAACCATCACAACAAATAACAAGGTTATTTGATAGTGCCATAAGCACTTGTAGCATGTTATATTGATGATCATATATTGTTCCAACTCTTACAAGCCCTACTCCTATCCACCTTATTATAGAATACCACTTGCTTCCGACGAATACCTACTACATTATAGAGTTCTTCCATATACTACTATGCATATACACAAAGTAAGGAATTTTCTAGATATCATGCACACACCATTTAGTAAACCAATAAAACGCATGTGAAGTGTCTGTGAGGTATAATCTCTACAAAATTTATTTTCCATGCAAAACAAAGCTTACCTACAAAGTTGACCTCCAGCAAAGAAACAAGAATCTAAACAGCAAATTAGCTCAACTATTTGAATGTAAATCATAACAAAAACTAAAGACAGAAGGGAGAATCAAAGGCACAACTTTTAGTTAATGACCTCTATAGATCCCAATTCAAAAGGTAGAACTTCTATTCTAAAAGATGAAACATAGAACAATAAATCTAAACTAGTGATTTGGAGTTCTGCAGTGACACCAAATGTATAACTTGAAAATTACTTCCCAGGGTCAAAATCATCATTAAGTGCCACTAGCCCAAGATAATATGAAACATGCAAGCACAATCCTTTTTAAAGAGGGGAGATATTCAGGAAGGAAAAAAAGAGTTGGATTACACATGGCGGGTTTTGGGTAAGGTATATATATCCTGAAAACAACAATAAGGTCTAATATATTTGACAACAAAGCAGCAGCCGAGTCTCAAAAAGATATATAAGAAAATAAAAAATAAGGGATAACAATATATAGTCAAGATGTGATTCTCATACGCAACAGCAATTGAGCAAACATCACAAGATTTTGACCCTTTTCAAGATTCCTTGAAGGGGACACTTTCTTAATGAACCTTCACCTATGGTTATTATAATAGAAGAACACAAGTAGTTCACCTTTGAAGGATTGTCCCACTAAATTCCAGAGAAACAATAGAACACCTACCCTATCTCGTTGTATCGATGTCTTTGCTTCCCTTCCAATAATTATTTCTCAATCAAAAACCCATATGTAGTTCTTCGTATTTCCAATATTTAGAATGGAAGGCCTCTGCTCTATTTTCTACTACTATTCTGCTTCCCACTATCTAACTATGATTTCCAGACCAAACGTAGACCACCCAGACTAATGTCCCATTATCTAATTCCGTCCAACCTACCAAAACTATCCATGTCCAATGGGACAAAGTACATTTCCCCAACATCACCATCTGATGGTATCCATGAAATCTTACAACCATAAATATTATCAGATACCAAGCAGCCCATGCTAGAAGAAGACCCAACTCCAGTAAGTATCTCACATGCAGTGCATCAACTGAGCCCCTGTAACATAATTTTGCACCTTTTTTAAAATTGGTAACTATAATTTTGCACATTAAACTGAAGTTATTACATAATCCACTTATCCAAGGCAAAAGGTGGTGCTGTAAGTTGGCTACTTCGAGAAATAGGAGCCCCGCAAGAGGACCCAACAAGAAATCAGCCACGTAAAATGGTAAAAGTACAGGGCACATATAAAATAATATGAACAATTTATCAGTCCGATCAGGTACTAGTAGTTTGCCTTCAGGAATACGATAGGTTTAAGAAAACATAATCCACCTACTTTGACAAGGTAACACCATAAAAAAGGTCATCCAACAAAATTGGTTGAATAATGAATGATTTAGTATGCCAAGAGTAAAGTTCAACTTCAGCTCTTAAAACTAATGTTAGCCCAGCAAACAAACAAACAACTAATGGAAAAGAAACAAGGGTAAGCATCAAAGTACTCTCTTTTATCCAAACAAGTTGTAAAGCAAGTTGATCCAAACATGCTTGATAGAGAAGGCCATTAATAACGCTCCCCGTTATGAAGAAGTTGGGACGATTGGACTGGATGAAACCTCAACCTTTGGCACTAGTTGTACAAAGTAATGGTCCTCAGACTCAAACCTACATTCTCATGCTTGGCAGCCTAAGCTTTCATCCAAACATGCTTAATACTGAAAAAAAAAAAAAAAATCAGCAAATGTACCAGTGGCAAAAGATATATCAGCTAACAACCTCATTTTCCCATTTGATTCTAAACGTTCTTTGATTGGTTCAACACCAATGATGGTAGCACTGTATTATAAGACTAGTCAGAACTGACCAGAATGCCTTTAGTATTGTAATTAAACTTCCAATGAATTGTCCTTAAACCATATTGAAAGGCACCTTAAGCTCCTACTGATATGCGATGCCCATAGAAACAGATGATGCAGCATACCTCCTCTCAAGTCCATCAGGTGGAATCTTTTATAGAGAGAGTGAATAAAAGATGGTATTCACAAATACCGCATGCTAAGATCTTCTTTCAAACTCTAGATAACTCAAATTTCCTTACAGTAGCAAATACGAGTTTGACAAAATCCAAATTGTAAATCTAGGATGGCTTTAACCAATACATCCCTTCTACGATATTACTCAAAACTAATACCCTTTCCTTCAACATACAAAGAGAGGCTATTTACGCTTCGTAATTGCTTCCTTTCCGAATCTGTAGGCATCATCATGCATAAGCTTCAAATAATCCACATCCTAGTGCAGCCTCTTTGTCAACTCAAATCTGTGCCATAGACAAATCCACAAAGTAACCAAAATACTCCTTTTGCCACCAATCAGAGCTCTTAAGAATAATAAATGGATGCCATGCCTTCTGGCAACCAAGATCTTCAATTAAATGAACCAAAACACAAATATTTTAACTTCTCATGTGCCTTATGAAAAAAGAATGGCATAAAACAACAGTTTGGCATACCTCAATAGTATGATCCAGAACCACCACTTCCCATGTAACTGCTACCACCCAAACCACGACCAGAATATAGCGATGAATAAGAACTACCACCAACCTGCAATTCCAGTAGAAGAATAAATATGAATGATAAAGGAATTTGATAGTAAACATCAGAAGTTCCAAAAAAGGGTTGAGAAAAGATACATACATCACTCCCACGAGACACATAATCATCGCCATAACTTGATGAGTACATCCCACCAACATCACCACTACTGAAAGAGCCTGCAAGTAACAATGAAACAGACACAACTGCTTACCACACACTATAAAATCAAGGGTGAAATGTGTAAGCAAATCATGTCATCAGAAACTCAAAACGCACCTCCACCGTAACCCATACCCTGACGACTGCTATAAAGTCCATGTGAATCCTGACTGGAAATAGAACTCCTGCTGCCCCCATATCCAAGATTAGATCTCCCCAGTCTGCCAACATCACAGAGAAAGGTCAGTCACTGCAGCATAATAGATCCCAAAAAATAAGGTATGCCACTGCCACGACTTTAAGTTTGAAAGATGACAAAGACCTATCACTATAAGCATCGCCATATTGAGAAGCACTGCCACCAATCTCATAATCCAACCGAGCCCTCGACTGTCGCACTCCAGTGTCAGCATAACGTGGAGGAACGTCATCCTTTAAGCATTAACATAATCACAAATTACAGTTTTGTCAATAGAGGACGCAAAAGAATATAATGTCACCCCACAGTAAATGAATGATGCAGATATGCACTTACAAGTGCAGAATACGGACGTTTTGACCCAGAAATAGAGTCATAATCACGTGCACGTCCTTCACGATAACTTGGAGGAGGCCTTTCAAACCTTTGTCCATAGCCGTCATCCACATAAGTTCTCCTTGCTGCATTACGAGATGTGCTTCTGGGAATATCAGAGTAACCAGATCCACGAGAGGAATAGTCATCCCTATATGTTGGACGTCTCTCAGGGACAACCCTGGGACCATACTCTGCAGCAACTCTGCTCCTTGGAGGCAGCTCATCACGCCTGCCATAATCCCTTTTCAAGCTACTCTTGGGGTATGGAGGAACTGCAGACAAAGTTTTTAATAGTTATTCAGACATCAGCAAAACTGCAGCCAAATAGACATGAACATAGTGGAGACTTGATTCATACCAGCAGCTGGTCTCCTGTCATAAGATCTTGGTAGGGGAGCCAAGGGCCTTCCCCTAGGTGGCATAGCCATAGCAGGACGTCTGTCTCTAAATGCAACTGGTCTTCTCAACCCACGATCGCTTACAGGTGGTAGACGACCTCCAATCCCTCTTGCCCCACGCATGGGGAGGCTACGTGGCACTGGACGACTCCA
This sequence comes from Cornus florida, assembly GCF_030987335.1. Classification (NCBI taxonomy): domain Eukaryota; kingdom Viridiplantae; phylum Streptophyta; class Magnoliopsida; order Cornales; family Cornaceae; genus Cornus; species Cornus florida. Next base: position 6,017,061 of record NW_026775573.1, read on the forward strand.
GGGACTCCTGAGACCTCGTCCAACAGCATGTCCAGGTCGGAAATCTCCACGAACAACATGTTTTCCTTTACCTCTCTGAAGCGGTCTTGACAATCTGGCCCTAACTTTAGCCTGAAAAATAGCTAGCTATTAAACAAAGCCACCCACAACCAATAAAAATCCAAAGATATCTTGAGGTAAAAGGACAAACCCTGTTCGCTCCTTCGCCCAACTCTTCATTATTAATGCATTTTGCACATGTCACTGCTGCATCATGAGTGTCAAATGTAACAAAACCAAAATCCTTTCTCTTGGCAGATGGCATATTACGGGCAAGCTCAATCTTTTCGACCTTCCCATATTTTTTGAGAAGCTCCCTGACACGATCCTCATCCCACGAGGCAGGCAAACCATCCACAAACACTGTTTTAACCTGAACACAAAAATATGTTTATCAACATACTATCATAATAGTTTCTCATTACCACACCACAACATAAGAGCGTTAAGATAGGCAGCAGAGAGGCTAGCGAACAAAAATTCCCAATGTGGCTCAAACATGTAGTTTACCCAGTATCAAACCTAGTTGCATCTATGAATTTATTTCTACTTAAACCATGATGGAAAGACAAACATCCGAACAATCTACATTATAGTATACATCATGTGAACAGAAAAAGTCCTCCAAAAACCTACATATTCTATGAACACATGTAGCTCTCTTTTTTTCTTTCTATTCTTCCCTAACAAATTCGTTTGTGAACATTATACCTATGCCAGAAATCTAATAAATCGTTAAAATATATTTCTTCATAACATAATCTGCAAATTAAATTTCAAGTTCCATGCTTGAACCGTTCAAAAGATACCTAGCACTGTCAGCAGCAAGGTTGGAACTAAACAAATGAAACAAAAGGTAAACCAGCCAGACACCATGGACAATTAAATTGAATGCAGAGATATTTCAAGTATTTACCTGAGCCATGATTTCATCACCTGGGTCAATAAAGGAATCTGCAAAAGAAACCTTTGCAGTCCTATCAACTCCAAACATAACATCTCTCTTTTGGAGACGCTTAAAAGCATCCATGGCTTCCGAACGAGAAGAGAATTCCAAGAACGCAAAGCCTCGATTCATTCCATCATTATTACTGTCTTCAACCAATGTCAAATCCTCAATATTCTCAACTCCATAATGCTTCAACTTCTCTTTTAACTGGAAGCCAATTTAATGTCAGTCAGACAGGGATTAAGCAGCACCCTATAACCAAATATAAAAAGCTTGACGGTTAGGCAACATTAATTTGACCGACTTACAGCTTCCTTTGTCCATGACTTGCATATGTTACCCAAAAACAGGGTGTCGCTGTCTTGACTTGGAGTAACACCACACTGTTTCCCATTGACCTGGAATTGTGGTCATTAAGAAATGTATTTAAAATATAAATAAAATAAGTTTTCGTTTGAACAATGCCGAGATCAAGGAAATACCACTGGGTTTTTCATCTCAGCACAAGCTCGTTTCGCTTGTTCCACAGTTGCGAAACGGAGGAATGCAAAGCCCTTGTTCTTCTTAGTCTGAGGATTCATCATAAGTCTGACTTCATTAACCTCACCCACTTCACTGAAGACTTTCCTAAGATCATCCTCAGTAGCATCTTTGTCCAAGCCCCCAACAAAAACTTCAAACTCCTTTCGCTTGCGCCTTTCTTTAACAACTTTGTGGTGTTCTTCTTCCTCTGCATCAATCATCCCAGCATGCTCCTCACGGGCATGCTCATCATCATCCTCGCCCTCCATCTCCTCCGGAACATCTTCCATTTCGTCCTCAACCATATCACCAACTTCCTCTTCACCTACATCCCCCTCAGCTTCTTCCTCCACTTCATCTCCCTCTTCCTGAACATCCTCTGGTTCAATTTCCTTCTCGTCATAATCCACACCACCATATTCTTCAGGTTCATATTCAGGCTCATTATCCTCCAAGTCTAACCGTTCACCTTTTTCATATTCATCAACGGACTCCTTTACCTCATCTTCCTCTGCCAAGCAAAGGAAAAGAATATACAGACATCCACCCAGTCACTTTTCCAGTGCAATTGAATAAGATACATCTATAAGCAGTTCTAAGTCCTTTTAAGATCCAAATTAAATATAAGGCCTTTAGTTGAAAACAAATTCAAAACAATAAACATTTGCTATGTTTTTGTTACCACCACTCTTACCAACAATGATCCCTTCTGTGGAAGTATATTATACCATATGAAATCCTGTTCATTGATAATACTACTACCCGATGGATTGCTAAGGCAAAATTCAAATGTGTCTGCCACCATAACCAATCCAACTAGAGGCAATTATTTCAAGTAAATAGGAGCAAACTGCCATTCCATTGATTTAGGCTTTAGCTTTTTGGGTTCAACTGATTTTTCATTTTTTTTAAAGCCGCATATAGCAGAAGGTTTGAACAATATTAAAAAATTTAGTTGGAACACAGAGAAAACTAATAGGGATTTCTAAGATCATATGACTCGTTTAAAACCAAACAGCAACTGGTGCAAATTAAAGACAACGGATTCAAACATACACTATGTGATCATATATGTCATCATTGTTTAAAGGACTCATAAAATGATCTATTCGGAATTGTAAATCTAAACACCCTTATCCATTCTGTTTTCTACAACATTTTTTTATAACATTCCTAGATTCTACCATATCTTACCCAGAGATTTTTAAAAACTTCAATTTTTACAACCAATTCTACAATATTTAACCCAAAGACCCCTTGTCAAAAAACCCATTATTAAGCCAGTCTTTACAAAAATTTCAACTCACCCATCAAATAAAACAACACAAAAACCTATAAATACCCAAAATCCATCGATATCTCACTGTTTCAAGCCGAAATTCATGAGTATCCATTGCGTGTATTAGATCTTAGCTAAAACAAATAATTGTAAAAAAAAAAAAAAAATCAAAGGGGAAAAAAAAGAACTTACTCTTTTCAGAAGCCCCTCCATTCGCCTCCGAGTGCGGCTTGTTTTCAGGCTCTGCGACCACGGCCTTGTTATCCACTGGCTTTTCCTCAGCAACCTCCTCAACCTTGACCTCCTCCTTAATCTCAAGACTGTCAACCTTGACCTCCTCCTTAACCTCAACCTCAACCTCCTCAACTTTCACTGGTTCTTCGGCGACTTCTGGCTGGCTCTGGGTCTTCGGAATCCCTCTGGTGGCTCTCGCTCGCTTTGTCCCCGGCCCAGCAGCCGTCTTCCTCACCGTTCTCGGAGGCATTGTTTGAGTAAATTAAACAATCAAAAAGCCTCAAAAATATCACAAAACTGTAAAATCGTACCAAAAACAGAGGAAATCAACGAATCCAAACCCAAAACAAGCTCAATAAATACAGATAGATATAGAGAAAACCCTAGGCAAAGAAGAAAACCGGAGATATATAAAGCATTAGAAAGCGAATCTTAGAAAGAGTGAAAAGACCTAGAAATAGCATATTGGATCTAATGGAAACCCTAGTCCGGGTATATACGTGTGCGTGGGGTTGGGTTGCTGATTAAGGCAAGGGGTAGTTTTGGGTGTTGAGATAATTGGGTGGTTTTACTTTGGGTGGAATATATTAGTGTGAGATTTGCTCTCACACGTTGTAGAGAGAGACTGATTGGATAGTTGACGTGGCAGATGAATGGAAATTTTTTTTTTTTTTTTTTTTTTGAAGTCAAAGCAAACCCTTACCCACAATATATGCACATTCAGATAAAAAAGCTAAAAATTCTTTGATGTAATTTTTTTTAATTATTTCGATATATTTGATAAAATATTTAATTTTATGTCATTTCAAATGCGTTCAGAGTACATGAAGCTCAAATATCATAATCAAATTATTACTTAATTGTGAGAGGAAAAAATATTACTAAAATTTGTATCTCTCAAATTATATATTTTTATTCTTGAAAAAATAGGAGTAATTGAAGAGAAAATACTGTGAATCCAAAAATGGAGATACTTGTCAAGAGGTGAAAGTGGTTGAAAGAATATTTTTTTCCCTTTGAGCTATTCTCTGAAAATTTCATAGTAATTGTCTTATGGATATTGCATGAGATTGTGGATCCAAATATGCTCCAGTGCATCTCTCATTGGAGCAGGTCCATTGAAAATCCAAGGACAGAGATCAAATCACCTCAGTCTTTTTTGCCATATCAGCGTCTGACACATGACAACTCAGCACCCAGTCAACAACACAGTCAACAAAGTTACTGATGTACTCTTTTTTTATCACATGTACTAATACAGTAGCCAAATAAAAAGTACAATCTCCAACATACACTTATACATTATATATATATATATATATATATATATATATGTATACACAAAAATGTATATACAAATATTATACAGATCTTATATACAAAAATATATTATATACAAAAATATTTTATTCCATTCCTTTTCAGTAAAATTACAAATCTCAATACAACATACACTTATACTAAAATATATATACAAATCTTAAATACAAAAATATATCACAGTTTAGTATTCAAATATACATATAACAATATATTATATACAAAAATATTTTATTCTATTCATTTTCAGTAAAATTACAAATCTCCATGTAACATACAATAATACATTATATATATACAAAAATATATATATAAATTACAGTTCAGTATCTAAATATATGTATAACAATTTATTATATACAAAAATATTTTATTCCATTCATTTTCAGTAAAATTACAAATCTTAAACATTGATTATGTATCGGTACAATTCAGTATCAAAATATAAATTTATTTGAGATTTTAGGATTTTGAAATAATTGACTAATTATATAGATTTTAGAGTTGTAGAAGTTAATTTTTTTAACGTACTAGGAAAATATGTTGATTTTATATGCAATTCATACATGATACATGTTTTAAAAAGTTGTGATAATAATAATTTGATCTCTCCAACTTTTGTATTGTATGCTGTTACAAAAAGTAAGTGATGGAATATGCAAATCATCCTACATACATGTTGAAAATATTTGTGATTCTTATTATAAATTTAGGAATTGTAAAATTGAGTTGTAGAAGTTAATTTTTTTTAACGTGTTAGGAAAATATGTTGATGTTATATGCAATTTATACATGATACATGTTTTAAAAAGTTGTGTGCATAATAATTTGATGTGTAAGTTAATTTTTTTTAACGTGTTAGGAAAATATGTTGATCCTATATGCAATTCATACATGATACATGTTAAAAAAAAGTTGTGATAATAATAATTAGATCTCTCCAACTTTTATATTGTATGTTGTTACAAAAAGTTATTAATTTAGAAGTTGTGAAATTGAGTTGTGGAAGTTAATTTTTTTAACGTGGTAGGAAAATATGTTGATGCAATACTCAATTCATACATGATACATGTTTTAATAGGTTGTGTGTGACAGCCCAAGTTTTATAAACCCGGTGCGTCAGTGATGACCAAAAGATGACCCGATAAAGGATCCGAAATGCAGAAGCGAAAGATGATCAAAGCAAAGGAAAAAAAGGATTATGAGCACCCGTTCGGCACTCAGCACTGAGCACCCGTTCGGCACTCATACAAGGTCGATCATTCTGACCTACATGGTCAGGCGTTTTGACCTACGTGGTCAAACGTTCTGACCTACATGGTCAAGTGTTCTGACCTACATGGTTAGACGTTTTGACGTTCTCTACATGGTCAGGCGTTCGGACTTACATGATCAAACGTTCTGACATTCTGACCTACATGGTCAGACGTTCTGAAGTTCTGACCTACATGATTAGGCGTTCGGACTTACATGATCAAACGTTATGACGTTTTGACCTACATGGTCATGCGTTCTAACGTTCTGATGTTCTGACTGCCGAACGACGAAATAGAAAGCAACAATCAGCCGAACGACGAAACAGAAACAAATTTAAGGCTAACCTTAAGGCTATACATGTATTCCAAATGATACAAAATAAGTTTAAAAACATACTTGTGTGTACTTTAAAATTAATGGCCCTTGGCCTCATATTATACATACAAAATAGGCATTTTCAAGTGTTCTTAGATACACATTACACATCAAGAAAGTCATCTTAGCTTCTAAAATATCATACATCCATGGGATGCACAAATATAACATCAAAAGTAAGCATGCTAAACATTTGCATGTCAATACACAAAAAATATTCCCAAGTGCTCATAAGCCTCTAAGGATGATGAGAATCCGAGAACATTGTCTCTTTACCTGTAAAATAACCCAAACAACTAGGGTTAGTAATCAAGTTACTTGTAGGAAGAAACATATGCGTATACCCTAAAGTTTCAATATCATTGTAAGATCAATATAGATGAATACAAGGGATCATTTCACTTAACGTCTATGTTCAAAGTGTTCTAAGGGATCATCTTAAACTAACATAAATGATTCTTTAACAGCACAACATCAAATCGCCAATAACCAAAATTACAAGTCACAATTAAGCATTGGTTGTTAACTTGGAATTGAATGCGAAACCAAATAGTGAAAAACTTGGACATCAAATCCTGGAGTAAACCAAAACCTAAACGGTTATTCTGTGCATTAACCCGCTGGGAATACCACCTTAATGCGCACTATACAAAATAGGGAGAACTCATACCTTCCGCACTAGAGCCAAACTCTAGCCATATGAATTGTAACAATGTCCCAAGAGAATCCACAATCATGATTAAATTCAAAACTTATATACAACAATCAGGCGTTATGTCCTGTCAGGCTTTCGGACTTACATGGTCCAACATTCTAACATTCTGACCTACATGATCAGGTGTTTTGACGTTATGACGTTCTAACGTTCTGACCTCCGAACGACAAAATAGAGAACAAAAATCAGGGCATGTAAACCACCTTCCATGCACAAGTAATTTGAAACCACACAAACTATGTTTTAGGGTTCCAAGTCTAGAATGGCATAATAAATAACAAGTCCTCATCATGATATAATGTATAAAACAATACCACCAACTTATCAATTAAATCATGTTTCAACAATAAGCTTTATATACTAAAAATAATCAACAAGAATGTAGAATTATCATCACAATAAATATAGCAATTCAAGTCAATAAGAATTGTATATAACATTAATAATTCTACACAAAGTAAATACATATCATACATGCTTAAATCAATAAATCCTAAGTCACATGTGAGGATTTCCTATAAATGCAAGATTACAATATTAAAAGCATGTACACAATATCTATTAAACCCCAAAGGATCATAAAACACTCAAAGTATAAACATACTACCACCCCTACCTCAATATAGAATTGAATCTCTATAATCTAAGCAACCAAGCTTTAAAATGGAAAACAATTATAGGGTTTTGTAGAGGAGAGTGAGGGGAAACTTTTACTTCCCAAAGTTTAAGGTCTAAGGTGAGTGGAAGGAGGCCAAAATGATGGAATAAGCTTTATGCCAAGTTTTTCCTTCAATGGAGGCTAGGTTCGAATTGAGAGCAAAGGGAATGAAAATGAGATAAAATGAAATGTGGTGGGTGGAAGATCTAGTATTCCTCCACTTACTAGGTGTTCTTACACTAACTCTTTCACACACACAATGCAAGACTCAATTTGGTGCCTACACTTGTCACCAATCTATGACTCCTCCATAGGTTTAATCCTAAGCCTACACTTGTCAACCATCTAAGCCAACAAGTGCACCTATCATATGCCAACAAGTGGGTGAATCTCCACCGTACCCTCCACATACCACAAGATAATGTTTCTAAGTGACTCCACCTCAATGCCAACAAGTGGTTCCATGAGAGTGTGACACTGTCACACTTTTCAAAAATTGCAAAAAGGTCATTTTCTAAAATATCTTCCAAATCAAATTGCAAAAAAAGTCCCTAAGAAGAAAAATAATTATTTTGCATAATTACACTAAAACCCTAAAAAATCAAGAATGTTTTCAAGAAATTATGCATTCATGCCCTTTATAAAAAAAAGTAAGCAACTAGCATGATTCCCTACAAAAGTAAAAATACAAACACCTTGGAAATCAAATATTATGGATGCATGCAAAGCCAGAATCAAATCCGAACACGAAAAGTGAGGTTATGTAAGGAAAAACGATAAACAGGAAAAAGACGAAATAGGGAAAAGGACGAATAAAAAAAGAAATTACCAAAAAAAAGAAAGGAAGAAAAATGATCGGGTCATTACATTGTGAGCATAATAAATTGATCTGCATGTTATTACAAAAAGTAGGTGATTAACTCAGCCTTCAAATTTTTTGATTACCGATAATCACCATTGGATTGCCGCCATATAAGATAAACTTTGATATATCATTATGAATAAAGTTACGAGAAATTCAAAATAATAACTTAATACTTATAATGATCGGAGCTTCAGCTTCAGACTATCAGAAATGTTTTGGGGGATCCTTTTCGGAAATTTTAGCTTATCGCTGAAATATATGGTGATTTTTCTGACTAGATCTCCTTTTGTTTGCTATGCCTCTTCGACCTTCACCAAGTGAGTTTTTTACACATAAACATAAATAGCAGAGTTTTGGGTAGAGTTTCTTCACCGGATTTCAAATTTCAGAGAGAGATTTCCTATTTGAAATTTCAGACATAGTATATATAGCAGAGTTTTGGGGAAGGTCAACTTTCCTTTTGTGGAGAAATTAAAAATTGAAACTGAAATACGATTTTAGAAAGATGCAATACTACGGTGTATAAAGAAAATGTTTAAATTACGCCGGAATGGATGATCGGAGCTTCAACTTCTCACCGGAATGGATGATCGGAGCTTCAGCTTCTCGTCGAAAGGGACGATCGGAACTTCAGTTTCTCGCCGGAATGTATGGTGATTTTTCCGAACAGAGTTTCTGAACAGGGACCTTCTCTTCAAAAGTCTTTATCTTTATGTGTCTAATGTCTTGGTTGCTTTCTTTCTCGGTTTCCCTTTCCCTTGGAGTTCAGTTTGGATGTTTGAGAAAAGAGTTATCGTCTGAACTTTACAGAGCTATATTTCATAATATGTATATATATATATATATATCAGTATCAGTTTTGGGGGCAACCTTAATTTTGGTTTTGGGGGGAATTTGAAATTGAAAATCAAATACAGTATTATGTACAGAAAGGGTAGAAGTATGTACATAAATGGTATAAGGAAAACTACAGTGGCTACCCTTTTTAACCCCATTTGCCACATCAGCCGAGTGGCCCACCACTAGACACTTTCCAATGAGATGCGAATGGAGAGGATTTCTTTCCTAAGATTGTATGTCAATTATGAAAGGCTTTAACAAAACACCACCATTGTTGAAAATAAAATATAATAAAATAAAATCATAATTTTAAAACTAATAAAAGTATATAACAAAATTATAAAAAACTTATAACTCACAAGTTGAATCAAGTCGAGGATACAATATAATATATATATGTGTGTGTGTGTGTGTGATGTACTTCCGTTACATAGGAAAAATGATATTTTCTTCCAAGATACGGAATGGAGATGATGACTATAAGATATTCATCTAGATACTAAAGGCCCGTTTGGAAAGTATTGTGTTTTGTAGTGTTTTGTTTTAGTTTAGAACAAAAAAAGTGTTTTGTAATGTGGTATTCTGAAATGAGAACAAAACGTGTTTGGTGACGAAAATTTGAGTGTGAGAATTTTGGAACAAAAATATGGTAGAACATGTCTGGCAAGGTATTTCGTTTCAAGAAATATGAGAACAAAACATGTTTGGCAGAGTCAAACTGTAGCAAAAAATTAGTGACAATATAAATTGTGTATAACAATCATTGACAATATGGAAACATGTAATTCCATTTAAATTGATATCATTCCTATATAAAACATTTAAATTAATGATGAACATGATTCCATTAAAAATCATTCTATACCATTCCATTAAAAATCATTCTATTTGAGCTCTATAAAACTTGCATATCATCAATAATCTATTTCATACTATTAAAATTGAAAGCATTTACAATACTGATCGTGTGTATAATGAACCATCTACCAATTCAAATTCATTTCATACTTGAATATACAAATTGTCTATAATTAACAATCCAACCAATATTAAAATTGTACACAAAGTTGTCACATCTCTCTATACATAGATCTTGAATTAACTATTTATTACAAGTGGCAAACTGAAAAAAATTCAAAGTTGTCCGATCTCTTTTAAGTCCAGTTACTGAAGGAAACAAATGTCCACTCATTTCCAATATTTGTCAACAACATCATCGTTGGCGTTGGAAAACTTCAATATAGAAGCACAAGTGCAATCCACTCCAAACAAGTGCATTCCACTCCAAAGAGCAACAAATATATAGAATAACACACTTGCATTAGTGAACTTACAAAAGACAAAAAGAAAAGACCAAAAAAAGCAGTTGATGCTGAGAATGTATTGATGGATGCCTAAATTTCTTCTAATGTTTTTCCTTTGGCTTCAGGTACTACTTTGCAAGATAACTATAATGAAATGCACTTATTAATAACTATAATGAAATGCACTTATTAATTAAGCCACGAAAAATATTAGATCTATAGTCAAATGTCATAAAGAAGTACATAGAAATGAGGAATTTAAAGGTTATTCAAAAACCTCATACATTATCACCCATGGAACTGCTCTCATTCCATAGAAAATAATGCTATATAAATCTGGCCAAATACCTCATATATTAACTTTGTATATTGCTTGATTATATTTATGAAAGATAATGCACTTTCTCTGTGACTGATTACTGATATATGTGATTATTGATTAGTTATTTAAATCAATCAATTATTTAAAGCTCAATTTACAGCCTAAATTTATCAAAACATAATTAATATATTTTGTAGGAACATAATTAATATATTTTGCATGTTAATTTGGCAAATTCCACATAGTATCTAAGACCTTACCATGAAATAAAATTTACAACTCAAGATTTTTCAGATGCACACAGTATTCCACAGAGAATTATATATAGCAAGGCTTGTTATACATTCATCATTGTTCCCATACATTAATCAAAATTGTAAACATGCAAATCAGATACAAAATATTCGTGTTGCTCTCTCTCTCTAAACATTCCATTTGTGTTTCAAAAATTTTAACTATTGCATTTATACTATATATAGAAACAACATGGATGATAGATAACAAGCAGATTTTTGCAAAACTCTTTTTATTGAATTGATTTCAAATACCGATTTCAAACATGCATACATTAATTAAAAAATTTCTCAAAAAAATTAAAAACAAAATTATATTGATTATACTGCCTGTGCCCAAATCAAAATTCTCTCAAAAAAAATTAAAAACAAAATTATAAAATAACTCAACATACCCGAGATGAGAGAGATGAGGAAATAGAGTTAGAGAGGTTGGGGAGATTCTGGAAATTTTCTTGCCAAACCGTCGCCGGAGAAGAAGACTGGAGCTAGCTGGAAGTTGCAGACGGCTACCGACGTTTCTCGTTGGCGTAAATCGGCCGAAGAAAGAGAGAAGAGAATCCGAGAGTGGAGAGAGACGCGATGAAGAGAAAGCTCTTCAGATCTTCATACACAGTCGTCGATTTCAAGCTTAATCTTCACACACCGTTGAAATTTTAGAGAGAGAAGGAGTAAGTATGTTACACATGAAATACAAAGATCTAAAGGAGCTCACCATGAAATAGGGTCGTCAATTTGTAGAAGACGTCAGCCAAAGAACTCGCCGAAGTGACAGAAGGCCAATTTGAAGCCCGACCCTATGCACTGTGTAGGAAAACGTCGTCGATTTGCAGCACAGGAATCGCCTCCGAAATTGCCGTTTGGAGAGCACAAAACAAACCCTAACATATGTTGCATCTTTCCTTTTATACCTGTGCTGGGTTGGACCATTTTGTTCCTTTCGCTACAGTGACTTTTAAAAACTCGGAACAAATGAGAACACCAAAATGGTGTTCCAACTCTGGGCCCGAAATCCTAGAGTGTTTTGGTACTGTTGAAAACAAAACAAACTGGCCCAAACACGTTTTGTTCTCAAAATAGGCTACTTTAGTGGGCCTGGAACATTACAAAACATATGGGAACACTTCCCAAATAGGCCCTAAGCTATGTTGGGTAGGAAAGAAAAAAAAATTGGATGGAAGGAAGAGAAGAAGAGATAGATGTAGGGATGGCAATTTGCCCCGCCCTGCCCCGTTTTAATAGACAAATTACTTAAGTACCCTTATTTCATTAGTATATATATTTCCCAGTATATATATTAAGTACCCTATATAACAATATGAAAGTAACAAATGAATTTGATTAGAAGGAAAGTTGCAATGGTGAAGAATTCAAGATGAGGGGAAAAAAATAACAAATCTATTTCAATAATAAATGAATTATGGTCTTAAACGGGGCGGGGCGAGTACCCACGGGGTAAAAATGTTAAACGGTAGTCGGGATGGGTGAAAAGTCCCCCCGTTTTTATGGTTTTGGGCGGAGACGGAGGCGGGGTTTTTAAACAGTTGCGGGGGAGGCCCGTCTATGTTGCCATCCCTAGATGGATGAGAAAAAGGGATGGATGGGATAGATTATGTATTTACTTCTTTTTGTTCGGTTGGATAGAAAAGAAGAGAATAAGCTAATAATTAATTATTTTCATTAGGAGATAATGAAAGAGAAAGTTTTAATTATTTTTACCATTATATCCAATAATATTTATAATAATATAATTTATAAAGGATAATATTGTAATTTAAAACTTTTATAATATTCTACTTGTCTTTCTTCATTTCTTCCGCCCATTTTTGGGGGCTGAAAATTTGTAAAAGAGGAAAGATGGGTTATCCATCCTATTCTCCTTTCTTTCCTTATATCATCTATACGGAACAAAGGAAATTCGTTCCTTCCTTCCTATTTTCTCTCCACGCCTCTTCTTTCCTTCCTACCGAACACAATAAGAGCCGTTGGCCCAATGGTGTAAGAGCATCTCTAATGCTAAAAACTAAATTCGGATGCCAAATCTATATTTTGACATGTGCTACAGTGTCAAAATGCTACATTTTAGCAATTCAGCTCCAATGGTGCTGAGGATACAATAAGTGATATGGGCCGGTTATAGTCCGCGGACGTGGCATCGGGGCAAACAATTGAAATACAGCCCATACAAGATCACCACAGAATGGGCCGAGCTCGGAGGATGCACCGAAGAAGACCAAGCCCATTGGAAAGAAGGCCCAAAACTAATAGTCCAGCAGCACTTGTAATTGCCTATAAAAGGGCAGTGAAGAGAGTGAAAGAATGGGAGATTTTATTTTTAATTGAAAATGTAATGAGGTTCTGTCCAAATAGAAAGAGAAAATTCTTTGCATCTTCAGGTGCATTTCATGCAAAATGCTATTTTTTGACACAATCACCATTCTTTTTCAACTACCATTCCTACCATTCATATTTGCATCAGTAATATTAATATTAGGCACATTCCAAGTCAAATTGTAGACACTAGAAGGAAACTGAAATTAAACTTAATTAAAAAGAAACAAAAATTAAACCTAATGAATTTGCATGTCATGTTCAGACCCTTGTTTTGCTTCATTGTGGTTTCATCCATTACTAAAAATTCCTTACTACTGCTTACCCTGTTAACAGTCAGAAATAACAAGTAATATGTACAATGACATTACAGCATTCAAAGCTTTTGAACTGATTACAGCATTCATCATTCAAAAATTGAGCTGCCTTAAAACATTGAGTATCCTTCATGGTTGAGATGGGGGAAGAGGAACATAATAATCAAAGTTTGTTGAGCATGCTTGTAGTTTGGCAAGTGTGATACCCCCGGATTTCCGAATGCGGGTTGGCCAGGCCCACGCCCAAATACCCGAGGATATCAAAACAAATTGATAATAAACGAACACAGAGTACAAAAGAATAAATAAAATGCTGACAAGAAATTAAAATGATAATCTAATAATAAACCTCATAATATATTTCCATTAATTAACAAACTCTTCTGATACAACTGATCCTCCAAAATACAACTCGGGAATCCATACTGTGTGGACCCCTAGAAAATCCAAATTAAACAAATGACAGTAATCTAAAACAGGAAACTGAATCATAAAGGAACTCATATGTAGCATCGGAAGAATGAAGTAGACTGATCCCCGCTCAGCACGAACAACCTCTACTCGTGACGAGCACCTGAAAAATAATGGTGGGTCAGGCCCACAAACAAGTTCTACTCTACTACAATCCAAGCAGAGATCCGATACACGTATACATCCTAGTCAATCCAACAGTAACTAGTAGTCCGTATATATATATACATACACTAAAGGAACCTCACTAGACTATAGGGTTGTCTCACCCTGAATAGTAGGCAATATGCAAAACGCACATATAGTGGGCATGAGTACCTAGACCTACCAGGGTACACAACTACACTATATCTAGCTACACATTCCTGGCGATATACGCGCCTTAACCATTGATCCTGAGACTCAAGCTCATATCATGGCACCATACTTATATATATATAATCTAGTAACCATCCTATCCAGTATAAATTAATCCTCCATAAGTCATTCAACTTGTTCAGCTGACCTGACTTGAATATAAGTAGGACTTAACATTTTAGTTAATCAATTCCCTTATATAATAAATTAATCCTCCATAAGTCATTCAACTTATTCAGCTGACCTGACTTAAATATAAGTAGGACTTAACATTTTAGTTAATCTATTCCCTTATATAAAATAGGTAGGACTTAACTGATAAGTTAATCCATCCCTAGAATGCCATCGTCCCATACCGGTGCATTAAACCACACAATCCAACAATTGATGTAACAATTAAGGAAATACATCAAACATTCCATAAATAACTATGATAAAGTTATCACATAATAGGAATGACTTATTATTTCTTTAAACTTCCTATATCATATGTCCTACACAAACTGAATCTTATACATGATGATATTTTATTATACCGTTAAATAAGGATTCTCTATATCCAATTCATCCTACACATTTAATCTCATTGCTAAAATATTTTAAAAGATTAAATCCATTCGTTTGTTTAAAATATTCAAATAGCAAGCATCATTATGATTGAGTCTATTTAAATTTATTTAAACCCAAACTTAGTTCCTATTTAATATTCAGGAATCCTAGGCATGTTTCTACGTTCCATCATTCCACAGATATGAAAAATACATAATTTAAACATGTAAAAATTCACACCGGAAATCAAATCAAAATCATGTATTTATCAATTCATAACACAAGAACAGATTTGAACAAAATTCATAAAACCTATGTTCTAATCCAATTAAACATGCATAATTATTTAATTTTATCTGTTTAATAAATCCTGGAATTTCCTAGGCATGTACAGAAACACGAATCAAAGGGAAAGAGATAGAAAAAGAACTTGCCTTAAACTTTCGGATCGAAAGTTAAACTTCTTCTTCCTTGATCTTCTCTCTACAGGGTTTTTTCTCATCCTTCTTTCCTTTTCCTCCTTCCCTCTCTAACTATTTCTCTCTCTAGAATATATCACGTGAATATTTCTAACCCCCTTTTACAACATATAGCTATATATTTATAGGCTAAATAAAATAACCCTAACCCTTTTCCCAATCCAAGTCAACTTGAAAAAATAAATATTAAAATATTAAAAAGGTAAGTAAAATATGTTACGTATATAATTTATGTATATCTTTATTAAATAAATAAATTATACACATCCCATTATTTATTAATGGATTATCCAATAATACTTAAGTTACCATAATATTATAAAGTAACTTAAAATATCAAATCTATGTATATTTTTATTATTTAAATATAAAACATATACATCAGATTGAATATTACTACCCAAGTTACCATAAAAGTAATTAATAAATTACTTTCCCTTTTATATATATTAAAAAGGTAAGTAAAATATGTTACGTATATAATTTATGTATATGTTTATTAAATAAATAAATTATACACATTCCATTATTTATTAATGGATTATCCAATAATACTTAAGTTACCATAATATTATAAAGTAACTTAAAATATAACACGTATAAAATCTATGTATATTTTTATTATTTAAATATAAAATATATACATCAGATTAAATATTACTACTCAAGTTACCATAAAAGTAATTAATAAATTACGTTCCTTTTTATTTATGTGTATATAATATATATATATACACACAACTATTCATGGGTAATAATCCATACACATCCAACCTCCTATCCAAGTAGTCCATGGGACCCAATTGGTTAACCCATTACTACTAACCATAACCATAAAAGAAAAATAAAATAAAATAAAATAATAAAAGAAAGGAAAACATTTAATTTAGAATTAATCAAAACACTTAATTCAATTAAATATATAAACAATTAGTCAAATAATCAATTAAACAATTAAAAAAAATACAATATAAATAAATAAATAAATACCGAAACTATCCTTTTAAAATTAGGGGTATTACATTCTTCCCCCCTAACAAAAGGAATTCCGTCCTCGGAATTCGCCTTTACTTCCTTCCATTATGCTTGGAAACTGTGAGCGAAAAACATCCTCCTATTCCCAAGTAGACGCAACCTCACTATAAGGGCTCCACTTAACTCCAATATATCAAGTGGTAGACAGGGTTCTTATATTTTAAGAAACACAATAATCATACGATGCGTAGGTTGTATCAAATAACAACGTAATCCTCCCATGTCGACAAGGGAATGATCTACATACCTCCGAGTGCCATAGAATATACGCACAAACTCCTATACACCCAGCGCTAATAATTTGGTAACGTTAATCCAGAGGCGACTGCCTCAATTGTGAAACACAATCCTCTAAAAGTCAATATAATAAGTAAAATTGACCTTTTTCTAAAATTCGCCTTTCTTCCTACATAGAAGACATAACGAGCAAACTAAACCCTGGTAGAAAATCTAGTATATGAGGTCGACTATTTACAACATCCCACTGCTGCCTCCAAATTGTGCGCAGTCCATTACAAAGGGAAGTATCTCTTTCCGACATATTTTTAAATGAAGTCGAGGTCTGATTATACAACCCTTACTTCCATTTCCAACCGACAAATGAGAGGTATGCATTGTGAAAGATACAAAACCTCCAAAGTTGTCACACTAACTTCCTTGTGCCAACAATGTCACAGACAAAATTCCGACAAGTGAAGTAAACACTTCCAACTGTCTATGAAAATCTAGGATATACGCCTCAAACATATCCTTTATCGTCTAATTTAATCTCTGGATTAATTCCTCAGTCTATAGATATGAAGTAGAGCTACTGCTCTAAAATCTTCATAAAGCTCCTTCGAAATAACACTTTACTTCCACTAATATGGACATCCACATGCTATAACACCACTATCACTGAACTATAGAACTACTATGAAGTTCTAAAATATGCATCACTCAAATTTATGTCCTCAAGCGATCTTTCTCAATCCACCACTCGGATTCTATATGGAAAATTGAAATTCCAAATCAATGTCGATCCTTCCCACCGACCGTCACTCCTGTTTAGTTCAACTTCCATATTTGTTTTAGGAAGCGGCTAAAGATTCCTACGATATCTGATGATCAACTTTCCACCATTGTAGCAGGTTTTACACTTAAGGAAATTATATATGCATCCTTATCCGTATCTGTTCACCAAAATCGACATTTGATGTCATGATGTACCTTCTAACCGCCTGAGCACACCGAGAAAAATTATAAACTGTCCATTTCAGTCGCCCGACTATCATAACACTATTTACAAAAACTATTAAATCCTTCTCCAGTACCTTAAATTCCAAATGAGTAAGGTAACACCTTCTCCAAGGTCAGCTCCGATATTCAAAGTTGACCTCCTAAATTATCTTGGTAATAACAAGTGTTGTTATTACACATGCTATAAATTCAACTGATAACTCATCAACCAACCGAAAGATTTAAATATCTTATCGGTTGTTGAGAGCATCCACTTCCATAATTGTTTCCACTAGACGGAACTTGATATAAAGTATGAATCACCACTTCTATCCATTTAAACTATCTCGTGATCTATTATATTCGTATGAACTGAAGTCTTACCAGTTCGAAATATACAAAAACTAAGCTGACCTAACTTATCAGTCAACCAATATCCCATCATAACCCTTGTGCGAAGTCAGCAATCCTTCAACTAAATCCGTAGAAAATGCTCTCTCATTTCCACTTCAATATAGGGAATTGCTGCAAATGATCTAGTGATCTCTGATGGTCCATCTCGACTATCTAATAAATATTACACTGGGAGACAAAATAACTATGTCCATCTCGACTATCTAATAAATATTACACTGGGAGACAAAATAACTATGTCCCCTCTCCTGCCTGTCCTTCAAACGTCTGCTTCATAACATGAACTATCATGTTTCCACTGGGATAAATAAAGAACAAAGAGGTGTGAAACTCAGTCCTTGCATCCTCTATCCAATTTGTCTGCAGAAAATACCGTTAATCCGGTACCACCAGTTTTCGTCTGTACTCATTGTTTAAATTGGAGCATCTTCACAAACGAATTCTGCAACTAAATCTATCCACCACTGATCTATGATAAACTTACTTATATTGAAAATTAATCAGTAATTCCATTTATCAATAGTCAACTATGACTTTAACTTAACAAAAGTCAACAAACTACAACCTTTCCACATATACCATGCACCTCATCTTTATATAGGTGTTTGGTCTCACCATCTTGTCTTTGACACACCCTGCTTCTTTAAGACAAGTTAGTGTCAATCCGACTTATTTGTTTAACTTCAAAAGAATATGAAATCTTTCTATCCTCCACATAAGTCATCAATTTCCAAGCAAGAGCTAACGTAAAGTATATCAAACTAATCGTTCTAGATTGTTTGACTCGTAGTGATGGTTTAATTATCCCATCCCAAAACACACCATAATGATACATGTCCAGGTCCAATAGATTGGCTAGATTTATGTGTATCTACCAAATCCTATGACCGTATGCTCACAAATCTAGCGTAAATAACGCTATTACACCATGTTATTAATACAATAATTAGGTGATCATACACTTGTGTCCCCAACTAAACCACCTACCAAATTCCGAGTAATTAAAAAAAATTAAAAAAATAAAAATAAATAAATTGAAACACGTACAATAAAACAAGATATACTCCTACTTAGGATATCGTTTTTTCTATAAAAAAAAAAAAAAAAAAAAAGTCTCATTTGAAATCAACCTTACTAGATTTTTTTCAAAATTTCCTTTTATAGTTTCATAAATAATCATCCAATCTCAAAACATATCCTTTAAAACATAGCTTAAAAACACAAATATTTGCCTAGGAAAATACCAAGGGCTTAACCCTCATCTTTCTTATATGTGGAATGTAAACTGTCTAACTTGGCTTTTTAAAGCGAATTAGAACGTCACAACATAATACCAATACCTTCCTAAATGTGAAACAAAATCATACATTTCGTTCTGATAAGAACTCCATCAAATCCCCAATCTTCTGAAAAGCACTTATTATATATCTCTTTTAGAGATGATAAGACAGTTTAATTATTTGTAGATTGATCAACCCTAATTCTACTAATAACATTTGCTATACTACTAGCAATTCAGATCACCTCGCGCGATCATCCATTTTCAAGATTTAGTACCATATCTATTAGATGCACATAAATCTCCTCCATTAGGATCCTCTTCGGCTCTTACTCTTCGCTTGTCTCCTTTTTGAGATCAACTGAAGTCGTGTTGGCCCCGATATGCGGTGACCTATCACGTACACTTAAATCATTCCTTGGCTTATACTTTTAAATTAACGCCAAATGAACCTAAACTATCGATCCCTAACTCTGCCTTCTGGCAACGAAATCGATAACGTACTTTTTTACTCCTTTAGGTCTTTATTGCTTTCGCCTTGAACCCATCCTTTTTCTAGTGCCAACCATTCTATGACTACAGAATATAATTGACATCAGCTCCTCCTAACAAACCGTAAATAAAGTACAACGAATCCTAATATGGGCTCTAAGTTTTAAGAGACGCAACGCGGAAGTCACATAACGAAAGACACTCCTAAGGACACTTGAACCTGGAGTGCTCTGATACCAACTGTGATACCCCCGGATTTTCGAATGCGGGTTGGCCAGGCCCACGCCCAAATACCCGAGGATATCAAAACAAATTGATAATAAACGAACACAGAGTACAAAAGAATAAATAAAATGCTGACAAGAAACTAAAATGATAATCTAATAATAAACCTCATAATATATTTCCATTAATTAACAAACTCTTCTGATACAACTGATCCTCCAAAATACAACTCGGGAATCCATACTGTGTGGACCCCTAGAAAATCCAAACTAAACAAATGACAGTAATCTAAAACAGGAAACTGAATCATAAAGGAACTCATATGTAGCATCGGAAGAATGAAGTAGACTGATCCCCGCTCAGCACGAACAACCTCTACCGTGACGAGCACCTGAAAAATAATGGTGGGTCAGGCCCACAAACAAGTTCTACTCTACTACAATTCAAGCAGAGATCCGATACACGTATACATCCTAGTCAATCCAACAGTAACTAGTAGTCCGTATATATATATACATACACTAAAGGAACCTCACTAGACTATAGGGTTGTCTCAACCTGAATAGTAGGCAACATGCAAAACGCACATATAGTTGGCATGAGTACCTAGACCTACCAGGGTACACAACTACACTATTTCTAGCTACACATTCCTGGCGATATACGCGCCCTAACCATTGATCCTGAGACTCAAGCTCATATCATGGCACCATACTTATATATATATAATCTAGTAACCATCCTATCCAGTATAAATTAATCCTCCATAAGTCATTCAACTTGTTCAGCTGACCTGACTTGAATATAAGTAGGACTTAACATTTTAGTTAATCAATTCCCTTATATAATAAATTAATCCTCCATAAGTCATTCAACTTGTTCAGCTGACCTTACTTAAATATAAGTAGGACTTAACATTTTAGTTAATCCAATCCCTTATATAAAATAGGTAGGACTTAACTGATAAGTTAATCCATCCCTAGAATGCCATCGTCCCATACCGGTGCATTAAACCACACAATCCAACAATTGATGTAACAATTAAGGAAATACATCAAACATTCCATAAATAACTATGATAAAGTTATCACATAATAGGAATGACTTATTATTTCTTTAAACTTCCTATATCATATTTCCTACACAAACTGAATCTTATACATGATGATATTTTATTATACCGTTAACTAAGGATTCTCTATATCCAATTCATCCTACACATTTAATCTCATTGCTAAAATATTTTAAAAGATTAAATCCATTCGTTTGTTTAAAATATTCAAATAGCAAGCATCATTATGATTGAGTTTATTTAAATTTATTTAAACCCAAACTTAGTTCCTATTTAATATTCAGGAATCCTAGGCATGTTTCTACGTTCCATCATTCCACAGATATGAAAAATACATAATTTAAACATGTAAAAATTCACACCGGAAATCAAATCAAAATCATGCATTTATCAATTCATAACACAAGAACAGATTTGAACAAAATTCATAAAACCTATATTCTAATCCAATTAAACATGCATAATTATTTAATTTTATCTGTTTAATAAATCCTGGAATTTCCTAGGCATGTACAGAAACACGAATCAAAGGGAAAGAGATAGAAAAAGAACTTGCCTTAAACTTTCAGATCGAAAGTTAAACTTCTTCTTCCTTGATCTTCTCTCTACAGGGTTTTTTCTCATCCTTCTTTCATTTTCTTCCTTCCCTCTCTAACTATTTCTCTCTCTAGAATATATCACGTGAATATTTCTAACCCCCTTTTACAACCTATAGCTATATATTTATAGGCTAAATAAAATAACCCTAACCCTTTTCCCAATCCAAGTCAACTTAAAAAAATAAATATTAAAATATTAAAAAGGTAAGTAAAATATGTTACGTATATAATTTATGTATATCTTTATTAAATAAATAAATTATACACATCCCATTATTTATTAATGGATTATCCAATAATACTTAAGTTACCATAATATTATAAAGTAACTTAAAATATCAAATCTATGTATATTTTTATTATTTAAATATAAAACATATACATCAGATTGAATATTACTATCCAAGTTACCATAAAAGTAAGTAATAAATTACTTTCCCTTTTATATATATTAAAAAGGTAAGTAAAATATGTTACGTATATAATTTATGTATATGTTTATTAAATAAATAAATTATACACATTCCATTATTTATTAATGGATTATCCAATAATACTTAAGTTACCATAATATTATAAAGTAACTTAAAATATAACACGTATAAAATCTATGTATATTTTTATTATTTAAATATAAAATATATACATCAGATTAAATATTACTACTCAAGTTACCATAAAAGTAATTAATAAATTACGTTCCTTTTTATATATGTGTATATAATATATATATATACACACAACTATTCATGGGTAATAATCCATACACATCCAACCTCCTATCCAAGTAGTCCATGGGACCAAATTGGTTAACCCATTACTACTAACCATAACCATAAAAGAAAAATAAAATAAAATAAAATAATAAAAGAAAGGAAAACATTTAATTTAGAATTAATCAAAACACTTAATTCAATTAAATATATAAACAATTAGTCAAATGATCAATTAAACAATTAAAAAAAATACAATAAAAATAAATAAATAAATACCGAGACTATCCTTTTAAAATTAGGGGTATTACAGCAAGAATCTCATCCTTGCACAGTTGGTAATAAACTTTCGCCTGAGGGTCCATGTTGGAAAGGTTCATCATCATAATCTTATCATCTCTCTCTTTTTCCTTGGCTTCTTTCTCTTCTTGTTCCTTTTGATTCATTAGCTCCGTTACTTTAACTTTTCTTTATTCTATTTCAAACTTCTTCATTCTACTCTCAATTGTATTTTCGTTAAATTTTTCCATCAAATCACAAAAACGAGTGTCTGAAGTATCTGCTATCTTGCTTTTCCTACGTGCTTCTTTTGCAGCTTTCCTTCCACTAGGCCTTTTGGTTCTTGGGGATTTAACAGATTTTTCGGTTCGATCTTGATCGGAATCGAGAGAAATAGGCGTTTCAGGAATTTGGGATGTGGAAGAGGAAAATGGGGAAGAGGAATATGGGGTCATTGCAGGAGACTTTGGCTTTCCCCAATCTTCCCACTTAATGGCATGTTCCAAGATCGCCCAACAGTGATCCAAAGAAAAATGTTTCTTCTCATTTGCATAATACAAACTTTTTGCTTGAAAAAACATAGAAAATGATATGAAACAAAATTACATGTATAAAAATTAAAATTACAACTAACAAGAAAAGTAGAAACTCACCTTATCTGTTTCATTGATTCCACTTTGTTACCTATTTTCAATTTGTCTGAGACACCCACTATATTTACCGCAAAACTTCATGATTATGCCCCAACGAGATTGGATAGAAACTTGTGTTCTACCATTTTCGTCGTTGCTTTGATCAAGATAATTTTGGAATATCCGACTCCAAAACTTACTTTGTGATTGCGAGTTAACAACAATTGGATCTTGGGTGATTCTCAACCAAGTATTGCAAATTGCTATATCTTGATTCAGCATGAATGTCTTTCTCCGCTTTGTTGATGATTGAGAAACTTCCATTGATAGTTATCAATATGCCAAATCAAAGCAAGGGTCTGTGAATAAAAATGAAGCTAGAATTAAACCTAATGTGGCTATGATAACTATTTCAATTTGGCTATGAACCTACTAATATTTTATATAGTAGGAAAATAGTCCATAACAACATATAACATTGTAACCTAAACCAACTTTTTCTATGTCTCATCTAAACAAAAATATTGAAGTTTGAAAATTCTATAATTCTAGAAATTGTACCATTTTTTTTCTATTAAAAAAAGTTACTCATTATATTAATCAAAATAGTTTCAAACACACATACACACATGCATACAATAGTTTAGAATGTTAACTGCCAATAGTACTATAGTTCAAGGGATTGAAGTGTTGGCATAGTTCAGGGGTTATATGCCATTACCCAAAACTCAAAGATTACATTCATACTTCAACGTCTATTTCAATTCAGACCACTTGTTGTTATTAAAAACTAGGTAGTTACTATATTTCCATAAATACTAAACTAAGGAAGCTGTCAAACTCAAAAGTTCTTTCTTTATAGATGTACTTATTGGAAGGTAGAGTTAATTGTGTAGAGACCAATAGTTCTATGATACACCTAAATGTTTTATTGGAGATAAAATGAGAGGAATGATTTATGATACAGGAGAAAAGACCAATAATTGTATAAGTGAGGAAGAATTATCACGAGTTTATATTGTGATTAGTAATTTACCTTCTAGTGATGCAAAAGTAAGGGAACTGAATATTTTAAAATCAATTTATTGATTATGTATTCCCAATTTGTTTCCCAGATCACAAGATCCAAATATCAATTAAAATTAAAATATGCACCAACAATTCCGGGAATGAATTTTCCATTCACATGAGAAAATGAATTTCCAAATAGATGAATATCAGAACTAACAATTGAGTGAAATAATTGGGGAATATGTAAACAACTGAATATGTAAAGAACACGTGAATTGAAATCATCTCACCATAAACTAATGACAACTTAATTGATTGAAATTATCACCACATAGTAACATTTACAGAAAGACTCTACAATTTTATAGGGGAAGGCAGGGATGAAAGAGAAATTATAAAATAGTACCTAGGTTTATGTTGCTTGACTACAGTATTCAGAGGCCCAAGCCAGTAGAAAAGTTGCAAACACAGTAATAATTAAATTTCAAGAAGAAATTCAAGTAACTAAAATCATTGAGCACAAACAAGAAAATACCCTAAAAAATTTAAAAGCATGTCCACAAATAGCAGAATAGGCCGGAGAATATTAGGGCTTATATGTGGAGAAATGTGAAATCAAAGAGAAAAAGAAGGAGAAAGACGGAAAAAGCCAGAATCGAGGAACGACAAAAACGAAGAGAGAGTGGGAGAAGGGAAAAAGAAAATGAGAGAGAGAGAGGTGGGAGATGGCACCGTAGTTTCTCTGTGTTGCTGGTTCCCCCTTGCCGCCGTTCTCTTCTCTCTCTATTGCCTTAGCGAAAGAAGAGCCGGCCCCTTCTATATGTCTAGCCCCAAAGAAATTGACGTTTCTTTTGCCACAATTGGCGTAAGAATTGACAAAGGCAAAAATTGGCAGCCCAATTGACATTGCATTGGAGAGTCCATTTTGAAGCCCACCTGCTATATTTTAAAAATAGCAGCCCAAATGGCATTAGATTGGAGAGGGTCTAACCTCCCTATTTTCAAAGAGGAGGGAGAGGTTTTAAATCCAGACTTGGGATGACTTTGTTCACACAGAAAAAAAATAATAATAAAAATAAATAAATATGAAGAAAAACTTTGTGGTTCATATCTTTGGATATCTTGTTCAACCCAGGTTTTGAATTGTAAATATGAAATTAATCAAGCAAAAACCTTTGTAATATTACAATAAGACAAGCTCAAACTGGTAAGCAGACAATCACTTTGTACAAAATACTTTGAAAAGTTAAATATGTTAAGTAAGCAAAATTGCACCCTTCAAATTATTGTATGGCTTGATAGGGAAATACGTTTCAGGAAAAATCAAATACAAGTATACAATATGACCATTTGCCCATCAAGTACAAATAGCACCAAAGCAAGCCTTGTTCATTTCACATTAAGACCAATTTTTATTACCAATGTACCATGTAACAGTGTTGCATCAAAATAACATATGTATTCCCATCCTTTTCCAAGATTTTCTACTTAAAATTTACTTGTATTGGCATACATTAAATACAATGAGATAGCAATTAATATGAGAAATCTATAATTTTTTATTTTTTTAATTTTTTTTGCACATCTATAAATGATAGACTACTAATATATTTTTATTTCCATTATATTACAACTACATATAAAATAAAATATATCCATTATATTACAACTACATGTAAAATAAAATATTTAATAAAAAGTATTTAAATCTAAAATTATAACTCTAATGTTGAATTTACGAATTACAATGACAACATCAGAGAGAGAGAGAGAGAGAGAGAGAGTGGGCGGAAAGGTTACCAGTAAGCGAGTGATCTGCCAATAAAATCCAAACTCTTTTAGGAAACTTTAATTAAACGCTACCTTTAGCTTGAATTAAACGTTACTAATTACATAAAGATTGCTTTGATCTAAAATCGTGTCCCACAATTGGTCTGGTCTAAGCGTGCTCCCGCTTTCGTGCGTGCTCCCTCTTTATATCATTTGACTTTGTGAAAAAAAATCATTTCTTAACACTTGATCTGACCAACTTAGTCTTACTAAATCAATATTATTTCAATATGAAAACATAAAGTGAACTTCTAAAACTTAAAAAAATAATAATAATAAAAACACAAAAAAAATTATAAATTACGTAGTATATATTTTATATAGACACATTTAGGGAAAAACATGGATTTTAAGTATAATATGAAAAAATAATTAAATGTACAATATATTACAAAATAAATAGTCCATATGAAATACCCTTTGACCTCTAGAACTTAGAAGACCTGCCTTGAGGCTTGAATTAAACATTATCTTGAGGCTTGAATTAAACGTTACTGTCTACATAAAGGCTGCCTTTATCTAATAAAATCGTGTCACACAATTGGTCTGGTCTAAGCTTACGTGCTCTCTCTTTATATCATTTGACTTTGTGAAAATAAATCATTTCTTAACTCTTCATTTGACCAATTTAGTCTTACTAAATCAATTTTATTTCGGTATGAAAACGTAAAGTGAACTTGTAAAACTTAAAAAAAAATAAAAAATAAAAATAAAAAATAAAAATTTAAAACACAAAAAAATTATAAAATTACGTACTACTTAATATATATATTTTATATAGACACATTTAGGGAAAAACATGGATTTTAAATATTATATGAAAAAATAATTAAATATACAATATATTACAAAATAAATACTCCATATGAAATACCCTTTGACCTTTAGGCCATCCGCAACGGGCTTTTTAAAACCCATTTTGGATGAGCCAATGGACTATATCAGCTGCAGCGGGCTACCTATAATTGGTAGGGCCCATTTTCGCTCGCAGGCCGGTTCGCAATATTCAGCGAGCCGGCCCGCGATCGCTACCTTTTTTTTTTTTTTTCTTTCTTGCTTCAAAACGGCGCCGTTTTGGGCCGCCCCTATTTTGTCCTATTCTCCAGCTTATGCACAGTGAGGCACTATTTGGCAATTTTTTTTTTTTTAAACCTAAAAATAGGTTATTTTTAGCTCCTTTTAGAAAAAAAAAAAATTAAAATAAAATTCATTAAACAAAAAATATATTGTTTAGGCACTATTTATCAAAAAAAATATTTATTTGGGCCAAAAATAAATTCAAAAAGCTTTTGTTTTTTCTCCTTAATTTTTTTTTTTTTTTGCTTTAAATTGTAATCCTTATTTTCTTATTCCAATTCATTATTTTTAATCCTTATTTTGTAATCCTTATTTATTTGGGCAAAAAATAAATTAAAAAAAAGCTTTTTTTTGTTAACACTTTTTGTAAAAAAAATAATTAAAATTACAAATTCATCTACTTATTCCGATAGAATTTTCTAATACTTATTTTCTTATTCCAATTCATTATTTTTAATCTTAAAAAACCATTACATAATAAAAATTTTAGTACACGAAATGTCATAACATCTTAAAAGCAAACAAAATATAACATAAATTAAACATCTTCATCAGCATAACGATTCCACAAATTTTTCATTAAATCATTCCTCAACCGCGTATTTGTCTCTCTGTTGCGAATCTAAAGTTGGCGAGAGGATATGTGTGCCGCTAAAACTGATGGGCATCAACTTAAAGTGGGAATCGGGATTGCATCCTCCGGTGGCGGAGTCCATCTCCCAACATTTGTGTGACGCTCATCTTCAATGATCATATTGTGAAGGATGATGCACGTTTTCATTATGAGGCGCAAGTCATCTTTCTCCCAGTAACGTACTGGTCCTTGCATTATTGCCCACTTGATTTGCAATACCCCAAAAACCCGTTCCACGTCTTTCCTTACTGCTTCTTGTCGATGAGCAAATAAATTTTCTTTTGTAGTGGTTAGGTGCGGGATGGTCTGCATCAAAGTTGCCCACTTAGGATATATACCATCAGACAGGTAATACCCCATTCTATTGTGATGTCCATTCACGACATAATTAACCAAAGGTAATTGGCTATTGACGATATTGTTAAATACCGAGGAATGATCCAACACATTTATATCATTGTGTGAACCCGACATTCTGAAGAATGCATGCCAGATCCACAAATCTTGTGAGGCAACTGCTTCCAATATGAGAGTATTCTTGCCAGATCGTCCCCTATGTGTGCCTTGCCACTCCACTGGGCAATTCTTCCACTCCTAATGCATACAGTCGATAAAACCAAGCATACCCAGAAATCCTCTCTGCTCCCCTTCTTCAAGCAGCCATGCTATGTCTGCTTCGTTGGGTGGGCGCATATACTCTTCTGCATACACAACAACAATAGCATTACAAAATGCCTTTAAGCATTTAATGGCAGTGCTCTCGCCGATTTTAATATACTTATCATAGTGATCGGCTGCACAATCATATGCGAGTATACGAATAGCTGTTGTCATCTTCTATATAGAAGACAATCCCAGACGACTAGTCGCATCTTTTTTTTGGACAAAGTAGTCATCATAAGCTTTAACATCATTAAGGATACGAAGAAAAAGTTCTCGTCGCATCCTGAATCGCCTGTGAAAGTACTTCGTTGGATATGTGCAATTCTCGTTGAAGTGGCCTTTCATTAGCTGATAGTGGCTTCCCTCTCGGTCATGATGAATATACTGCTTCTTTTTACAGAATTGAAATACTTGCTCAACTATCTCTCGCCTCATTGAATTCATAATCTCATAGAATTTGTCTTGATCCTGATGAATCAACGCCCCAAAAGGATCATCTTCTGAAGAGGATGACGAGAAAGATGAAGAATTAGAGTTTGCCAAAGGAAAAGCTTGTGATGACGAAGCCATTCGAATTTCGAAATTGAAAAAGATGGATGATGATATGTTGCTACAATGGAAATAGATGAATATAGTGATGATTTTCAGATGAGCAAATGAGTTTCATTATATAAGATGAAAAATATAGCTGTTAAAAATATAGCCGTTACAAATATAGCCGTTAAAAATACAGCCGTTACGAATATAGCCGTTTAGGAAAAGTTAATAATAATAATAATAATAATAATAATAATAATAATAATAATAATAAAATTAATTTTAATTTATTATTATTATTTTTTTTGGAGAGCTAAAATTCAGAGAGCCTGATGGAGTAGAGCGAAAACTGCTGACGTGGCTCTTGGAATTGCTGATGTGGCTCTTGGAAAAGCTGATGTGGTGTTTTTAGAGAGCCAAAATCTAGAAAAGCTGGTGCAGATGGCCTTAGAACTTAGTAGATGCTGCCTCGAGCCTTGAATTAAATGTCAACTTGAGGTTTGAATTAAATGCTACTTTGAGACTTGAATTAAACGCTACTGTCTATACATAAAGGCTACCTTGATTTAAAAGGTTTGGTTTAAGCATGCTCCCACTCTCATACGTGCTCTTAGGGGTACACAAAAGAACTGTGGAACCGGAATTGGAACCGAAATTTAGATTATCACGGTTACGGTTCCGGTTCCGATTTCAGTTTCTAAAATGAGGAACCGTTAGTTTCGATTCGGTTCCGGTTCCAGTCTCACTTCTGGAACTGGAACCGTAATATATATATATATATATATATATATATATATATTTGATTATATTTTTTTATTTTTAGGGCAAATCATTTCAGTCGCAGCCTCCCCAATCGCCTCCATCTCTATTCTCTCGACTCTGAACTTGCCCTCTCTCTCAGATCTCTCACTCTCTCAGTCTCAGTCCTAGCCTTCTCTCAATCTCTGAGATTCTCTCTCTCTCCTTTGGCTCTTCACTTTGAAAGAGCAGACCCTAATCAAGCTATCTGAGCAAGCAAAAGGTAGAAGACGATGCTAAGAGTTGCGGGTAGGAGGTTAACCTCTCTCTCATGGAGGTCCACCCAGACATCATCGGCCTTCGTCAACAGAAATCCAATCAACGGCTCTGATTCGCCATCATCAGATTCCAGCTGGTCCACCTCCCAACTCCCCCACACATTTTCTATCTTTTCCCAATTTCTAGATTAAATCTAAGGTCAGCCCTCTCACCTTTGTTGCTTTCTCTCTCGTTTTTCAGATCTAGGGCTCATATATTTTTGCCTACTATGCATCTGTTCATGGCTTTAGGTTTTCTTTTCTGATCCATTTAATCGTTCGCAATATATACAGGAAAAAACCCAAACAAACGGTTCTCATGGAACCGAACCGGAATCGAACCGGTTTTGGTTCCATACTATACGGTTCCGGTTCCGTTTTCAAGGAACCGTTATGAACGGTTCCGGTTTGAACGGTTCCGGTTCCAGTTCCGACCGGAACCGTAAATAACCGAACCGTGTGCACCCCTACGTGCTCTCTCTTTTATATCATTTGATCTTGTGAAAAAAAATTTATTTCTTAACACTTGATTTGACCAACTTAATCTTACTAAATTTATTTTATTTCGTATGAAAACATAAAGTGAACTTCTAAAACTTAAAAATAAAAAAATTAAAAAAATTTAAAACACAAAAAAAGTTATATATTAGGTAGCATATATTTTATATGGACACCTTTAACAAAAAATATGAATTTTAAATATTATATAAAAATAATAATTAAATATACAATATATTACAAAATAATACTCCATATGATTTAGGAAGCTTGAATTAAACGCTACTTTAGCTTAAATTAAAAGCCGCTACCGTTAGCTTGAATTAAAAGCTACTGTTGCCTATACATAAAGGCTGCTTGATCTAAAATTGGTCTGGTCTAAAGCGTGCTCTCTCTTCACGTGCGTTCCGCTTTCATTCTCTCGCTCCAGCTTCAGCTAACATGGATTGGAGCTTGGTTCATCGATCTGTTCCTGCTCAAACCTTCTCATGGGATGAGTTGTTCCAATTGGGAATGCAATCCCTAGCCATGGAAATTAGGATTGATCGAAATCGTCAGACTGTGAATTCATGTTGGTACCCTGTTCCTTACAGC
The DNA here is from genome assembly GCF_030987335.1 of Cornus florida. Classification (NCBI taxonomy): domain Eukaryota; kingdom Viridiplantae; phylum Streptophyta; class Magnoliopsida; order Cornales; family Cornaceae; genus Cornus; species Cornus florida. The sequence continues at coordinate 6,048,394 of NW_026775573.1, forward strand.
CAGATACAACCGGACCATGACGATGATGAAGCTGATTTTGATCGGAAGGCACGCACATTCTTCTCTTGCATCCTTTCCGCCGAGCAAATTCCGGAAGATGAGGGTATGATTGACGAGATGGTCTCTCTTGCTAGGGTTATTTGTCAGACAAGTGGAAATCGCAGTAGCCTCCTATCGGCACCCGTACCATCAACGGTTGTAGAGGTCTATATCTCCAACAACAACAGGGCTTCGGGCAACAGGGCTAGCGCTAGGGCTTGGGGTTTTGATTTGGAAGAAGTGCTCAATGCATTCCGTCCTTGGATGCCGAGTTTGGAAGAAGCCAATACAGTCAATCCGAGGGTGCCGCTGCCTCGGCCAACAAGGAAAGCATCTATCGAGGCATTGGAGAAGGTGGTGGCAATTGATAATGATGGTTCTTCTGCTGATCAGTGTGTCATATGTTTGGAGGAGTTTCGGTTAGGGTCCGAGGTGCTCACTCGTCTACCATGTTCTCATGTTTATCATGGGGACTGCATTGTTAACTGGCTGCGGAGAAGTCAGTTGTGTCCGGTGTGTCGTTTTCAAATGCCAACTTGAAGATTATTTTTTTATTTTTTATTTTTGGGCAGTATTCATAGTTGATTGAAGGAGGCTGCATAAATGTAAAAAGTATCAATCTTTCAATGAAAAATTATTCTTATTCGGGATTTTTTTTTTTTTTTTTTGTGTTTTATAGTTGGATTAATGAGGCAAAACACACTTTCTTATTCTTTAAGTACTCATCACAATTATGAATTACATAAATAATAGTAGGCATATGACAAATTATAATGATATTTCTGGTTTGGTTTTTTTTTTTTTTTTTGTTCTTTTGTGGTAGATAGTTATATCAACTGATTATGAACCAGTTTGCTAAGAGGGAGAAAGATAAAACAATAAAAGAAAAAAAAAAAAAAAAAAAAAAAAAAATCGAAGAACCCAATAAAATAATCTGCTCAAAAAGGGGGAGGCAATCTATGGACGCTGCACTTCTAATTCCCCCAACTTGATCCCTTCCTCTCTCCCCGGGTCTCTGTCCGCGTGAACTTTCCAGCTGAACAACCTAATCTTGGCTTCAATAAAATGACCAGATCAACACAAAGCAGAAAGCTTTTTCCCCAAAGTGATATCATCTGCTTAGTATTTCATGTGATATATAAAAGATGATACTTCAGCTGAAAAGGCCCAAGTAATAAAATGAAACAAAATTGTCTTGACACCACCTCCATTGCCCTTTATCACCGTCTATTAATTTTTTTCCTTCTACTGCCCACTATCACTATCTTTACCTGGTCCTTTGTCCCTGCCATCAACACCCTCACCAGTCAACTTAACTAATCCACTACCACCAAACCTTCACCACTTCACAATCTAAGTTTTTGTAATTCACTACCTCTAAATTAAATTATTGGCTCTGTCACCATACACACCTTTTGGTCAAATCTACAGCACCAAGCAGATCATCTGGAATGTGGTGGATTTACTGGGACTTCAGTTTCAGGACTCGGTGTCTATGGTTAATATTCGAGTGGCAGGCAGCTGTTGTTTCGTTGCGATGGTTTTATTATGGTTCTATGGTTCTGTCTCGTGTGTTTTTGTATCTTCTGTTCCTTCTGTATGTGTGCCTTGTATCATTGGTTTGGTCTTTTCTTGGTTTATAAAGCCCTCCATGTGGTGTGGCCTGTTATGTGTAGATATTCTATTAATCTGTTTGTAAGCTTTGTCTTTTGTTGGAAAAAAAAAATGCCATTTAGGGAAAAAAAATCTACAGCACCACCAAAACCCCCCAACTCTCTCTTCTCTCCACCATACAAAGCCCCATCAATCACACCTTCATTACCATTGTCTATAGTTGATTTTTAAACAAGGAAAGTTCTTTTAGTGGATCATCTTTTGCATTGACCTTAAAATTTTGTTTGAGGTTGAATACTTAAATGAGGGGCTTATAACAAGACTCTCTTACGTATACGTTGGTTTCCCCCCGGGGCCTATAAAGTCAGATATAATGTACCGCAGAGGATCCTTCCTCGTTCTCGTTCTCCTTACCGGTGGAAGGAAAACAAAATAAAGATACATGTGTTCTACAAGAACAATTGTTGTGTTGAATTCTTTATAAAAACAATTATCTGAAAATAAAGCTAAAAGAAAAGGCAATGTTATGTTTTCTTTTCAATTATTTTTGAAATACATTTTTCAGATAACAAAATAGGAAAGATAATTCACTTTTCAATGTCCTATTAATGATAGAAAAAACATATATTCTTTTACAGTTTTGTTTACAAATTTGCATGCTTCTATGGGACAAGTAAAGGCACACTGAGATTTTGTTTCCTTTGGAATAAAATTATTGTTAGGGGCTGGACAAAGTGAATATTCATACGTTAATTGTACCTCACACACAGAAAAGGTTACAGAGGCCAAAGGTTAGCTGCCACCTAAAACCTTTTCTTAACCTGAATTCGTGTGGTCTATATTCTTTTTTAACAGCCCCTTTCATTTCTCTGTCTCCTCTTGTGAGAATTGGGAAACTTATCTCTCTCTCGCTCATCCAAAATCTGTTCTGCCCCAACCCGATATCAAATTCATCCTCTTCGATTCTAATGGCATTGATCATTGAATCAATCACTTGGCTTGAAATTTATTGACCATCGAATTATCGATCATCAATGAGTTGGTTGGTATTGTTTCCCAATTACTTTACTATTTGTTTCCTTTGTTTTTGCCATAGGTTCAGTCACTTTGCTTGAAATTTCTTCTTTTATATCCATGCATTGCTAGTTTTAGATCTATTAAATCAACAAGTATATGTGTATGTATATGCATTTGTGAGCACATTATCAAACACACTTATGATTGCCCAATCCTAGCTGCTGTTTGATTCATTAGATCAATACTGTGATAATTATTAGCTGGTTGGTTTTTGACATTTTAGTATTTCACAGAATCATAAATCCTCAACCATGAGTTTGTTTTTAAATCGAATTTTAGGTAGAGTTCCTTAAAGCGAAGCTTGCTTTTGATGATGCATACTATAAAGAAGAAACTGATCTGAAATCTGCTCTCAAAAGTTTAGATTCTTTGTTTTTCTGTTTAAGGATGTGTTTGTAGCTTAATTAAAAAATTTGTCTCTGGAACATGCTTCTGAGCTTAAAAATCCAGCTGCTAAGGTGATAGGCAACGGGAGACAGAGTATTCATGTGTCTGACCCCATTCATATGGGAATAAGGCAAGGATGATGATGATGATAGTATAATTTTGGATGTTGTTTTTGATATTTTTGTAATTTATCATTGCATGGTTTGGGTTGTACGTAATGTGTTTGAATGAATGCCCATTTCAAAATGTTTTTTCAACTTTAACTACTTTGCTCCTGTGCTTATAATTGTTTTGCATCTGTACTCTTAACATAGCGTCAACCTTTTTGTAGTTACTCTCTTTCTCTCTCTATGTGTATATATATATATGTGTGTTAGTGTGTGTGTGTGTGTGCAGGAAATGTTTAGCATTTGATATATGCTTGATGATTCAATTCCAATTGATTATGTTTTTAAGTTGGGAATGTATGATTTGCTGAAGAACTCTAAGATTGGTACTTAGATTTGTCATTTTAGTACACACCATCGCATTTTAGTCCCAAAATCTTTTCCATGGTCCTTATTATTCTGCTTGGGCTCACCATGTCATCCTCAACTGAAGATCATTGTCTCTAAGTCGGTTTCAGTGGGAATGAGGTCAGCTAGAAAATGTTTGGAGAGAGATTCCCATTTTACTTTAAAGTCAAATCGTTCCACTAATGGTTGGATTTGCCATAGTTTTTTGCCATCCTGAATTTTGTTTATTTGGACAAGATCTTATGGTACTTCATAGCTAATTAGTATAAGACATTGGCTGATGTGACTCCAAGTGATGGATCATCTTTCTCTTGGTCAGGTACCATTAGACCGTCAAATCAAGTGAATCTGAAGCAATTTCCAGTTCATTTTTGTACCTAATGTTGAGCGTCAAATTTGTATTTGAATTCATGAGTTGGTTCTTACCAAGTGGTTATATCTACAAATAACCCAAACAAATATATCCTACAAAAAATAGAACACAATTTGGATTGGAATCGAATTAAAATAATTCAGTTTTTGCCTGTATATGCATAGTCTAGCAGTCTAGTGGTATTGTGGGGCGACGTAACTTTTAGTTTTCATGCGGATGCATGGGATTGGCCATGTAAATTGCCTAATTCTGTTGTTGTTGTGGAAGCTGTTTTGAGGATGGTTTTATTGGAGCTCTCTGTCCGTTATTTAATTATGTAAAGTTTGCTTGAGAGTGGTATCCATTATCTCCTGTCACTTCCTGAAGGTGAGGTGCAGGATACACGTGTTGGTTGGGTCAGGAGTGTTACATACACGCATGCATACATATGCTGCTTGATGGTTTTGGTTTTATTATGCAAATTATGTTTTGGCAGGTGGTTTTTGAAATATTGTTTCTGCATATGTAAATAGTGTTTCTTCTGTGACTTGAACTTTGAGTATCATTCATCTCCATGAGTTATGGATTTCTGAAAATTTATTTATTTATTTATTTATTTTTATCAGAAAGAGGAGAAATTTACAAATTGTATTGAGTTGGCATACCGTATTTGCTTCTTCCTACAAGTCTATTTTCCTTACTGTTGCAAATGTTCTGTTTGTTATATTGAAATATGATCCTGCTTAAATGAAGATGAAGATGTCTTAAATGAAGATGCCTCCCCCTGCATTTTTGGCTCTGTTTGGAAGCAGAGGTCCTATGCCTGTGCAAAGCAATTGATTGAGAATTTGAGAGGCTGATTTGTGGTGAGTGAACTTATCAATCGATCTGGTTGATTTCAAATAGAAACTTTAAGCATATTTTTGCATGCTTTCTTCAACCTTTGCAGCCAAAAGAGAGACCTGTCACAGCTACAAGTTGGATCATCCATGGCTTATCTTTCTGGAAATGAAGGCTAAAAAGGATCCTATCCAGATAATTGATGGCAAGAATAGCGGTAAGAGGTGTGAACCCCGTAATGGGCTTTGACTTTGAAAATCCACTTTACGGCCTCTTCACGAGCCTTCAAATTTGGAGATTTGTTGTGGCTAGGAGCCTAGGCATGGATTGGTCGGATTTGTATTCTGGCAGGTATTCTAAATAAAGTTGATCTCAATTTTGAAAGTAAGGTAAAATTAAAGTTTTGAATACATTGGGGTTGTCCAAAGATCCCGCAAAATTTAAAACCGAAACCAAGTCAGCTTTGGGCATAAGAAAAGTTATAGTTTTGTGTTATAGGGCTTTGTCTTGGTGTCTTGTACCTTAGCCTAATGACAAGGATTTTCTTTTTCGGCAACCTGTAATCCGTCCACTACGGAATACATTGCAAGCAGTGTCAGTGACTCAGTGGAACATGAAAGGGAATGGGAGCGGTATTTTCTCCCATTACTGCTGAAATAGAGCCAATTGAGATTGGAAACAAGAACAAAAACTTATATGACTCTTGTACTCTTTCACGCATTGAGCAGTTCCTTCCCCCCTTGGAGAGCAGAAATCTCAAATCCAACGAAGAATTAATTGGGTCACATTGAATCCTTATGGTGAAAAGTTGAAAACGGCTGAACAGCAGTAGCAGTAGAAGTGAAGGAAATTCTATAGATGTAGATGCAAAGGAGACATTTCATGGAAGTTTGACGAATCACGTTTTGCCAAAATACGAGTCTTCTGACTTCGGGAGAAGTGATGTGATGGAAGAAGATCTCATGGCCATGGAGCCTGGTCTTGTTTACTTCGAGGTAGGATTAGGTGAATTTCTTTGATGAATTACCAAATAATAACCCCCTCAACCCAAAAATGAAGAGTCTGTTTCCAATATTTAAGCTTGAAAATTAATAATTAAAAAAAACAAAACCACACATATGCATATTAAATGAGTAATGCAGGTTGGTTCACAACTTTACCGTTATTTTAGATGCTAGGATGGGGAGTCAAGTCTCTTGGAAACTTTGGCACTGTATTAGGGAATTTGGGGAATGTTGGTGTGTTTGTGTGGGTTTTCCTTTTCCCCTTTTTCCTTCATTGTGAAAGAGACGTCATCCGTTGCCTTGTCTTCTTCTATTTCATCAATGAAAACCATTTTGATTCAGCAAAAAAGCAAAAGAGTTTGTTAAGCTTGCATCACATTTTCTTGATATGTTCTAAATTGGTAACTTTTGCAGTGCCTAGCTTAGCATGATGGGGTTGATGATAACAATTAGAGTTTGCCGAACTTGAAACACATAGCCGAAATTCATACTATAAGATTTCCTAGAGGTTTAGCCATTGCCAGTTTCCACCCTTGACAGGAGTGTCTGATTCAGTTGGTAACAACGCAGAAGTCCTAATAACACTTTGACTCATTAATATTGTAGTGGGGATTTCTTCAAGTAATATATACTCTTCAATTCTTACAGAAATGAAAGGGATTTATTTATAGAAAAAAAAAAAAAAAAAAAAAAAAAAATGAAAGAAAAGAAAAGAGAGAGAAAATGCTGTGAGTAGAAATTGCTTTTGTCTAGTGGTCTAATAGATCTGATGTTACAAAGGATCCCGTGCTTTGTAAAACTTTATTCTTTTTGATTTAATGCTTTATTTGAAAAGAAAATAATAGGCGAGTCCCTAATTAGTATTTAGAGGGTTTAATATTATGGGGTCTAAACTACTTAAGTAACATTTTGGTCTTCTTGCATTCCGTTGTAGAGGACACATTATTTTAGTCTTGTAGATGCTGGTCTTGTTTTTCTTAAGTTATGTGCTATGAGCATATTGTGCATCTTTTACATCTTGTTCATGATTTCCTTTGAAATTTTTTCATTTTAATATGTATATATATAATATATATTTGCTTGCTTGGGCATTTTACGTATTTATTTATTTTTGAGCAAGTCTTGATCAGTTAATTTAGTTAATTTACAATTATGGACAAAACTTCAGGTAATTTATGTCATTGTTATTAATCAGGAGTATAGTGCGGTCTTGGATTTTCTTCTATTTAAGTTTTATTTTAAAAAAATATTAGCAAAAAATTATGGTAACAAACTAAGACATTGAAAGATTAACTCTGAAATATGATAAGAAGTATATAAAAGAAATTTGAGTAGTCATCATAATATTTTCGAAAAATATTATAATGAATTTCATTTAATGGATGATATATTATGATGATAGGATCTCCTTTAGGTAGTCTATGGAGTAACAGATAAATTTTTGTTTTATCATGTTCACCTTGATTTCTTTTCTAATGAATGATTCATTCAGTTTATTTTACAGGATGGATCTTTTTCCAGAGGCCCTGTTGATATTCCGGTTGGTGAGGTTGATGAGCCCAAATATTAATTATGGACAAAACTTTTAAGTTTGAGCAAGTAAAATCTCATGAACTCTTTTAACTTTCTTGTGTAATATTTTCTATTTACTTTTCGTGATTGTATTCAGTGTTGATGTGAGTATTTTAGGTAGGGCCAATTCAAACTGGTTTCTTTTCTTTAATAAACTAGTGTACCATCTGCATGTCTAGCAGTTTAAAGCCCTGTGCCAATTTAGTGGAAAAGTTAAAAGGTCCGATTAACTGCTATAAATATAAAAACGAAAAGAGAACGAAAACGACACAAGTACTCCTATGTATCTTTTGGGGCTGTGAATTGTATTTGTAGAATGAATTTTCTTCTTCTTCTTCTTGTCTATTATTATATATTTCTTCATTTTGTTGGTAGAGTGTGGGAACTACAAATTGATAGAATAAAGACAAATTGTACAGGGGCATATAAAGTTATCAACATGATCTAGGAGGCATATCTATAGTGAAGAAGCGATTGTCACAATAATATTTTCTGAAACTCAAATGAGGATCCAAAATAAAAAAATAAAAAAATTTGCGTCACTGTTTCGGTATGTTCTTTGAGAGCCGGCCATGGCCTGACGCCCGTTACGTTAGAGGGGGGTTTTGGTTTAGCTAAAGACCGAAATGATTGGAACTGTGGGAGCTACTGAAACTTTGCTCTCGACTGAAACTTTGGGCTTGGGAATCCGCCCTTGTTCGGTTAGAAGCTAGAACAGCATGCAGGTCCAGCCAGCACCACCCCTTCCACCACCTCTCGGTAAGGTCGCTCCATTGTGACTTGGAGGTCATGAGTTTGAAACAGAAAACCACCTCTCTACATGTGGAGGTAAGACTCTCCTCAAACTCTGCAGTGGCGGTAGCCTAGTGCACTGTTCTAGTCCTTATTTTGTTATGCTCTTTGTAAAAACTTACAGACAATGGTTATGAAGGAGGTCGGAGTTGGGGTTGGGATTGGGGTTGGGATGCATGTGAGGTGTGTTGTTGGTAGGGGTGGCAACTGGCGGGTACCATGCAGTCGTAGTTGTTGCAGTATTGTGGAGTGGCACCATTGATGAAAGTTTGGTGGTAGTGAATGTTGAATGTGGTGAGGGTGTTGATGGCAGGGATCAAGGAAAAGGTAGAGATAGTGATAGTGGCAGCAGAAGGAAAAACTTAAATGATGGTGATAGGGTAGTGGCAGGACAATTTCGTTTCATTTTATTATTTGGGCCTTTTTCAGCTGAAGTGTCGTATTTCATACATCACATGAAATACTAAGCTGTTGATATCACTTCAGGGAAAGAAGCTTTCTACTTTGTGTTGTCCCGGTCATTTTACTGAGGCCAAAATTAGGTTATTCATCCGGAAAGCCAGAGGCCATAAAGAGGAGGGGGGGATTGAGTTGGGGAAATTAGGAGGAAAGCATCTTTAGAATGCTGCCTCCGTTTTTAGCAGAATATTTTAGTGGGTTCTTCAATTCTTTTTTTAATTTTAATCTCTCCCCCCTCTTAACTAGTTGGATCATAATCAATTGATATAACTATCTTATCTAGAAATAATAAAACAAAAAATCATTATAATTTGTCATATGCCTACCATTTTTGTGTAATTACAACAACTATGGACTCCTCCACTCTCAGTTCACTGTTTCTGCTGCTTCTGCTTCATGTTTGGTATTTTTTTTCCCGGTCATTTATTGTAGGCATAACATTAATTTGGCTTTTCTCGTTTATTTTACTTTTCTTTTTCTCCAAACATTGAGTTGATGTATAGAATTTCCTCCTTTTCAGTTTACTTAATTGTAGTCCATGTGCTGGAAAAAGTTAGTCATATACTCATTTGACCAAAGCAACTGCTCTCCTTATGTGTACCTGTGCACAGAGACCTTAAAGAAGAGAAGGTCACCCGAGAATGCAGTTCATTTTCTCAGAGGAAAAGAATTCAGCCAGCAGAGCTGACCGGATCCCGGAAGGTGTTTGTGGTGAGTGCTTTCCCTATCTACAGTGAGGAGGAGATGGTAACAGAGGAAAGCAACGGCTCCCCTTATGTGTACCTTGAAGAAGAAGTTCACCCGAGAATGCAGTTCATTTTGGAGAGGGAAGCCCCCAATGATGTCCAACCTAGGGGCGGAGCCTACCCCCAAATTTTTTAAAAAAAATTATTAATAATAATAATGTATGGTTATTAATGATTATTAATGGTAATTTTGTAGTGAATATTAAATTTGGTTTCCCAAATATTTTTCAGAATTCTATTTACAGTAATTATTCATGATTATTAATGGTAATTTTGTATAAGAAAATTAAAGTTGACCTCCCAAAATTTTATAAAGTTCTCATTTATAGTTACTTGTCTATGGAAATTAAAGATAGTTTGCGAAATAAATTATTTATAACTCTTTTGAACCTATCTTGCCTTTAAAAATTCAAACTTAATAATATTAGTGTTTATTATTTTACAAGTCTTGCTAAAATGTGTTAGTACTATATACATATATATATAGCATATAAATTATTTGTTATGATTTAAAGAGAGACAAAAGAAAAATATATATATACTGGACAATGACAATTTTATTAATGGACTGAAAAAAAAAAATTTATAATTATTTTATTTTTTTATTAAATTTAACTTTATATCACCATTTAGCCTCAATTTAAAATTTCTGACTCCACCGTAGTGTGATTGCTAGTCACTTTTCAAGGAACCCTTCCACTGGCTTACCAGAATCAATTTTATTTATTTTTTTAATCTTTTGTCGTTTTTTCTTGTTATTAGAATATACATTTGAACAAGACTCCTCTCCACATTGATCGGATAATATTATGTGTGTATTTTGAATTTAAAACTTGTAAAGAGAAAAAACAAAAATCTTTAACTCACTTTCTTATATTTAAAATTTAAAACAAACACACGGCATTCTATCACATTGATATTGAGAGTATTGTTTTGTACATATTTGTGTGTGTATGTGTATTTCTCAGTCCTTGTTAAATTACAATACCTCCATGTCTTCCGTGAGAATATATATATATATATATATATATACACTTATATTTTTGTGCATATTACACAATAAATTACAGTATGGTTAAGTGCTATACTTCACGAAAGAATTTTCATGATTTTATCACAATTGAGGTGGATTTTTATTTTTAGAAAGTTAAGTCAAATAATTAAGTCAAGTAATAAGAAAGGGACTATTTATTTTGGGGTAGAATTAATCAAAGAAAGAAAAAGAATTGGCTCAGAAAACCAATCTTACAAGTTGTATTCTCTATTTGATTTTATCAGTTAATACTAAAGTGGAGAAAGTAATTTTTGTCTATAATGGAGAAACTAAAGAAAGTATCAAATTGTCACTTTCTCTTTTCTTCGTTAAAAGAGTAAGTACTTTTTTGAAGTCAAAAAGTGAAATTACTTAATTGAACATGATTTTTACTTTTGATTCCTTATTTTAGAAATTAACAATAGAATACAGGAATCAATAGCATTGAACTAGCATGAATAAACTTCCTTATTTTAGAAATTAACAATAGAATACAGGAATTAATAGCATTGAACTAGCATGAATAAACAAGTTTAAATGAAGGAGAAGGAGATATGGTAAAGACGAGTATTAATCATCGTTTCTTGCTAGGAGAATTCTGCACGATGAGAGTATGATTGATGAGATGCTCTCTCGTACGAGTCCATAGGCAACTCACAGTACAAGTGAAGACCCTTTGCCCTCGTTATTCTGGAGAATGAGAGTGGGGCTGTCAACGCTTTCAAAACATGAAACTTGGTTGAGGAAAATTATAAATGTGTTTATAAAAATGTTTTCAATCACAATCTAAGTTTTTGTATTCATTATTTTGATAAAATAAATTTACTTGAAATTGTTCAATGTCACTCCCGCTAAATTCAATTCTAGGACTTCAGTTTCTGGACTTGTGTCTATGGTTAATACTGGAGTTTGGACTATGGAGGCCTGATTTTGTTTCTTCAGGAATGAATGTATTATTAATAGCTTATATATCTCATTGGATGAAAACTTATAATGCCTTAATTGAGCATTTAGAGAACTATGCCCAAAAAATTATGTTCAAAGGCATCCATGAGAGGAGCCTGAGCACCTTTTTATGGGAACTAATCTACATTGGTCCGCTATGTATGTTTATGTAGATATGTGTTCACGGTTTTCAAAACACATCTACACAATTAAAGAAGTCCTTGCCAACAGCCTCTCTCCCAGGCCACATAGGACTTCACGCGAGCACAAGCTTGGCTTGTCTGTGAGGATAATGAGCATAATTCAAGTTGTGTGCTGCTTTCCTATTTTCAAATAGTAGTCATGAAATGCAACTGGCACATGAATCAAGCTTGCTATATATCACATGAGAAAAGTAGCACAAAAGTATTTCATTTAACAAAAGTAAAAACAAAAACATATCCCACAAAGAAGAGAAGGAAGGGCAGATAAGATTACGGATAGAGCAATCAAGAAGGAAGTCATCATCAACAGAGCATCAGCATCACTTCAATGGATTCAGTTAAAGTCTGAGGCACGAAGGAAGTCATCATCAACAGAACATCAGCATCACTTCAATGGATTCCGTTAAAGTATGAGGCAGCCTTTCCTTTTTTTCTTCTGTTTCTTCAGCTTTGGAGGCTGGAGAACCACCTTGATTGCAGCATCAAACACAGCCTTAACATTCTGCATTTCAAATTGAGTTACTTTAATTGGCTGTAATTCAAAATACATGAAAGGATGGCTTATAGTGGCTCCTATCCTATGATTTTTTAGTGATCTGGACAGTGCTTTTACTACTTAAACTGAATACAACAATATATATATATGCAAATGTTTAAATTTCAAAGATTCTCTTGTTGAAACTGATGGTTTAATTCTTAAATGCAAAAATATGTATATATTGCAAAGGATATATTGATTTTTTCAGAGTCTAGATTCATTTATACTGCCTTTCATATTTGTGACCTTTTAACTAATCGTCAGCTAGCTCCTGTCTTCTGTTCGAATTTGTCGGGTTCAAGCAAAGGGTGCAACTGAAAACTACTTTGAGAGTCTTTTAACTTTAGTTTCTTGGTCATGTTTTAGTTTGACAATTTCAATGCACATTATTCGATGAAGGGTTTCTCAAACAAAGCGAGCATTGCCCCCATCAAGAGTCATTTGCTTCATTGATGTTGCCACAAATTAGAGACTATATGATGCTCATAACACATAATGGACCTAAAAAGCACAGCCCAGAAGTTACTTGGCAACATTCAATGTTTTAATTGGCCTCCTCATGTTAATAGAAATTACGTAAATAGTGAACTACTTCAACAGGAATCTTTTTAAGTTTCTGAGAATATATGCATTTGTGAGACAACCTGTCGTGTCTTGGAGCTGCATTCAATATATGCCACTGCTCCTATTTGCTTCTTTAGTTCTTCACCCTGTAATCAGTAATTTAGGGGGAAAAAAAGTTAAAAATCCTGAATTTTTGCAGTGCTTCAAGTGAACTTTTCATGTAGTCGTTTTAGCACCAAAGAAAGATGTATAACCAATGGAGTAAATTGGTTTTGCTATATGGTCTAGATCAGAATCAACATATTTATTGACAGGGCATGGTGTGTAAGATCTCAATTTTTCTTTCTTTTCCTTAGGTTTGAACAATCCAATTGCCATTACACAATTTCTAATAGCTTCTAGCTTTTCAACCTGGCAGAGATAAGAGGTGGTTCAGAGTAGATTGTGATTTAATTCTTGATTATTTTTGTTCATACCTTCGGTTACCACAAAAACAGAATGAGATTAAAGCAAAATTTCAGTTTTTTAACTACTCTTCCCACCCGCAAAGTTACCCTTTCTTCCTTTTTTAGGTAAAATGTGAGTATGCGAGGGGGCATTCATATAGTAACATGCTTTGCACAGTCAAATTCCAGTTGATATGTTGGTTCCATTTCGTATAGCCCCAGTGAAGTAAAAATACAACATTAAAGTACTCGACTGTTCTTAGAAGAGAAAATGGGATCAGTATACAATACATACCTGTTGAGTGGAAATAGTAAATGCCCCTGGATAATCCATTTGGAACTGCTTATCTTCTCTCAAATCTGCAAAAAGAACGAACTTTGTTGGACACAAAAAGGTAATAGAGAGAGAGAGGGGAAGAGGAGCAAAGGGCTTAGAATCAGCCTCCACTTAACATTTGTAATTACTAGTGATTATTAAACCTATCATTTAGTAATAGCTAGTTTGCGCCCTACTTCAGTTCATATGAATGTACACAATAAGGACTACAACTCAATTCAAAAGCCTTGATCCCAACAATTAGGGGTTAATTTTATGTACATATGTACAATAATACATGAAGCATGAATATATATATACACACATTTACAAATATGTATTTTATGTATGTATGTGCCCACATATATGTAAATATTGCATGCAGGAATCTTTTTCTTCCCATAATTATTGCAATGCAGAATCACTGAAGTTGACAAGCACTACTTTCAAAATCTTTTCCTTAAATTTGAAAAAAAAAAATGATTGCTATTCAAAAAGGAGAAAGAAAATTTTACCACACCTCGCCTTTTAGTTCTTTTCAGAAAAATGCACTACATTTTTGAAAGCATTTTTGAAAACGTCATTGAAAAGCAAAGGCACATTTTCAGCAATAACAATTTACAGAGGTAACAAAATTGTGCATGAAGAAAGAATACTGACCTAGTTTGGTCCCCACCAGCACAATGGACACTGATGGAGCATAATGCCTTAACTCTGGGACCCACTTCTCCAACATAAAAAGGAGCAGAAAGAAAATTAAAGAAGACACAAAGATATGATTAGAAATGTGAATAAGTGTACTGGACTATATAATGAAAGAATAAACCATAAGATGGATTAAATTGATAGATAAAAGAAAAAGAAGTTACTTTTTTCATTATGTTCTCAAAGCTAGGCCTACTTATGAGAGAGAAGGCAAGGATGAAAACATCAGCTCCTCTATAACTAAGAGGCCTCAGCCTGTTATAGTCTTCCTGACCTGTGTCAATAATTGAAAATTTGAAAAATAACTTGACAATCACTTTATTAACATCATCTAGAAGACTTGACAACTTGACCAATAACTCTTTACTCCAAGAATGATGGCTTTTCATTTCTTTAGCTTTTTTCTTTAAAACAGGGGAATAGTTTTATACAACATTGAAGGCGGGCATTGACGCAATGATAAGGTTGCTCCTTATGATCTAGAAGTCATACGTCCGAAACAGCAAACAACGTGTAGAGGTAAGGCTGCATAAATTTGACCCTCCCATACCCCAATGACCATTGTCATTCCTAGTGTTGGATAAATGTGTATAATGCATATATTGATGATCAATTGATAATAAGACTACACTAACTGCAAAGATGGGGATAAATAACTCCACAAGTAATACCCTTCAATAATTTTGAAAAGAGGAAGATAACGACGTTGCTTACCGGGCTTTGACCAATTTATTTCAAGTTTCAAATGACCATCAAAATCCAGCTAGAGAGCATAAAAGACTTGTATGCTTTGTTTGGTTGAAGAAAAGTCAGAAAGAAAAGTTGAAAATAGGATGCACCAATGCGATTTTCAAATTGAAGCAGCAATAGTCCACTAATTTCTCTTAGATGAAAAGAGAAAATAGGAATGTCACATGGAAAAACCAGACTTTTCCCAAAAAAAAACAATGTTTTACTAGTTTCAGCAAACCCTTACTCAACATTTGAATTCAACCACAAAATCTTTCATATCCATTCATCATTTATCAACATAATTGAGAAATAGCTAAAGCCTAATGTGACACCCTTGAACAATCAAAAGAGACAGCAATTTGTGAAGGATCAAATATCTAAAAGCGCGCACGCACACACGTGTATGTGTATGTAGAGGGAGGATGGGAATCAGGAATCATACCAGCAGTATCCCAGAGAGCCAGATTCACAGTCTGCCCATCAGCCTTCACATTGGCATTGAAGTTATCAAAAACAGTTGGAACATAATCCTGAAAAACAAAAGGGATATACCTATAAGAAATCAAAAGCACTACTTCACAGGAAAAAAAAAAAAAACACACACACACACACACTAAACACATAGAGTTGGATAAAAAATAAAAACGTTTTGAAGGAAGATAAATACAGTTGGAACATAAACCCAAAGAAAAAAAAGGATATAACTATAAGAAATCAAAAGCACTTCACAGGGGGAAAATTAATATCACACACAAACACACACACCAAACACATAGAGTTGGATAAAAGTAGAAAATAAAATAAAAAATTGAAAGAAGGAAGAAAGATAAATACAGTTGGAAATGTGTTGCTGGTGTATGAGATAAGAAGGCAAGTCTTCCCAACAGCTCCATCTCCAACAGTTACACATTTAATGAACTTTGTTGTGGTAGCCATCTCATCATATACCCTAACAAACACCACCCAAATGCAGTACCAAAAAGCAAGAACACCCACTAATGAACTTTATCAATTGAGACTTGGGTTGCTATTAATTTTGTACGAAGTTGCATAAATGGAGAGAAAATCAAAAACCCTTTTGTGAGAACTCTGTGTTTCTCTATGTGTCAATTTTTATTTATTTATTTTTTTATATAAGGAGAGTGGAGGAAGAGAGCAAGAAAAGTAACAAAATTTGTAGAGCTTATCTGGGTTAGGAAAGTTGTTGTAGGTTCCTTTATTTTGAGTTGTCAGAGAGGCAAAAGGAGGAAACAAAAGGCAGCCCCAAAAAGGTAGAGGTTAATTCCATGCGCGTAGCGTGCACGCGTTATAACATGGGCTCCAATATTGGAACATGCTTGTGGGGGATATGATATGTTCCATGACAAGGACTCCCCCCAATCCAGTTTGTCCCATGACATGGCTGCAAACAAGCAAAGTTGAGTTTCAAAATTTTAAATTGAGTTTTGATTCGAACTCATACAATAATATTCATGTTCGATTTGGTGAATATTTATCAACAAACATGTTTCCGAGTCTAACAAGTCAAACCATAAATGATTAAGGCTCAACTTATTTATTAAACAAGTTAAAATAAATATGTACGAACTACTTAATCTGATATATTTTTTCTTCCTTATATAGTTTTTAAATTTTCCTTGATAGCACTCCGCTGGAAAAAGAAATAAGAAAGGATTTTATTCTATGCTGCCTTATTAGTCCTGAATGAATGTTACTTCTGTATAGAAGTCCATAAATAGAAGATTTAGCGAATTAAAATTTTAAATACAAAAAAATCAAAAGTAAAGATCTTTAAAAATTTCCATAGGATTGAAAAGAAAAGTGTGATTTGTGGGTAATTTTCACTTTTAAAAAAAAAAAAAAAAATGAAAAAAAAATTCGACAATCCATCAAGATGGCAATGCAACGGAGTAAAGAGTGTTTTACTAAACCTTACTTCGCTTCGTTAGAAAATTCATCACACCAATTATGCTCCTATTCCGGAACGAATTTATAATTGGTATACCATCTTCGCCCATACTTTTGTAGATAAAAAATAAAGGGTTAATTACAATCACACCCTCTCAGGTTTGCCATATTGACAGTCATATATAACTTAGCCATTTTTTGAACAAAGACACCCCATAGGTTTACAAACTTGAGCAATGACATCCAAAAAATGATGAAAGTACATGTTTACCCTTTGACCATGTAAAATGACCAAATTACCCTCATCCAAAATATCCTTTCTTCTTCTAATTTTTAGATCTTCCCATTCATTCTGTGAGCCCTTCTTCCCGGCCGTCCATCAAGCCGCCACGAGCCCATCACCGTCCCGTCGTCGCCCTCATCCGAGCCATCCGTAGCCGCAGTCCATCAAGCCGCCACAGGCCCACAGCCGAGCCCATCACCGTCCCGCCGTCGCCCTTATCCGAGCCATGCATAATCGCAGTCCATTCCTCCATCGTCTGCTCACTGCCATCGCCACCGCCGCTGAGCTGAACCAACCTCGCTCACCTCATCCGAGCTTTGCCACCACTGAGTCCAACTTTGACGAGTCAGCGCCCGTCACCGCCGCTGTCAGTCAACCGCGCCCGTCATCACCGTTCTGAAGTTAACCGAGCCAACTGTTACCGATTTTATCCAGCCAAGCTATCCACCGGCGTTCAGTGTTAACAGCCCGTCACCTACAACCGAGGCCGTCTTCCCGTAGCCCACAGCCAAGGCCATCTTAAACACAGCTGAGCCCTCACAGGCCGCCGCGAGTCCTCCGCGACTTAGCCATCCACAGTCAAGCTCTCCACCGGCTGAGCACTCCATTTTGCTCGCCGACGGTCATCCTAAAAGTGCTTTCCTAATTGAGATAGTCACCCATCACACGAATCTAAAACCCAACTCCACGACACTCGATGACGGCGGGCGGCTCAACTGGTGGAGGGCTCAGCCATGAGAGGAACTACGACATGGAATTGGCGGGCAAGAATTGAGATTGGGGGTTTGAGATATACTCTGTGTGTGTGTGTGTGTGTTAGATAGAGAGAAATTTGGGTTTGATTTATGGATTCGGAGGGTGTGGGAGAAGAGGAGGAACTGGGTTGAGAGAGAGAAAAAGATAAGATGATGAGATGAGATGAGATGATGAGATGTTGAAAGAGAGAGATGAGATGCGAGGGTAGTTTGGTCATTTTAGGTGAGGATTAAAATATATCTTAGGGCATATTAGACATTTCATATCACTTAAGGCTGTGTTTGGCTCCGTTTTTTTAAAATGGGGTGTCATTGTTCAAGTTTGTAAACTTAGGGGGTGTCTTTGTCTAAAAAATGACTAAATTGTATATGGCTGTCAATATAGCAAACCTCAGGGGGTGTCGTTGTAATTAACCCAAAAATAAAATAAATAAACTAGCTCAATGTCATTTTTAATTGCAGGATGGAGCGAGTTAAAAATAATAATAATAAAAAAAAGCCAACAACAACCTAGCCCAATGTGTTCAAATTGAGATAATTGCCCCAACTTTTAAATTATTAAGTATGAGTATTAATATTAGTAGTGTTCAACTACTCCCTAGTGAGCAGAAAAGAGTATAATCACTTTTAATTATAGCCTTGGGATTAAATCCGATGGCAATGAGTTAATTAGCCCTTTTTTTTTTTTCTCTATTTTAAGAAACTTACTTATTCTTTTCATTATCATTAAATATAATTAAAATAAAATGACGAAACTAGACCCTTTACTAAATAAAAATAAAGAAAAGAAAGAAAGAATTTGACTACTCGTTTGCCTGTTTTTTTTTTTTTTGTCATCTCCATTATCACGAGAAGGAATACGGAGCAAATTTTATACAGGAGAAACGTTATGAAAAGACATGACAGCAATTGGTTCTGCATCCATCCAATTGCTAAAGTTATGTGGGGCTGGTGTTCTTCCTCGATAATTTTTATATTTTCATCTTGTATTAATAAAAAAAATTTAAACTACCCCACACTTGCCCTCGCCTAATTCTTTTTATGCTTTCATTTTGTATGTATTAAAATTATGAAATTTCTCGTTGTTTATGATTTCTAAAATTTTTATCAGCCTATCTTTTCAGTAACATTCTTTTGTCATGTTCTTTTCTTCTTCTTCTTCTTCTTCTTCTTCTTTTTTACCCTGTTTCTTCTATACAAATTTTCTATATAAATTTTTAATGAAATCTTAACTCATCTGCCAAATCCTTTGATTTGAGTAATTGAGGGACTGAGTTGCAAATTCTTTCATATTTGTTTCCTTTAATGAATGATGTAGTTTTGTCATTTTATTTTAATTATGTTTAATGGTAATAAAAAATAATGGTCTCTTTCATATTTGTTTCCTTTAATGAATGATGTAGTTTTGTCATTTTATTTTAATTATGTTTAATGGTAATAAAAAATAATGGTAAGTTTCTTCGTAGGAAAAGAATGATTGATTTTCTTAAGTTTGATCCAAAAGCTATAATTAAAAGTAAATATATTTTTTCATATTTTAATTTAAAAAGACCATATATAATAATTAATTGGGCGGGACGAATTCATTGCTAAAACCACCTCTGTCCCGATTCGTTTAGAGTTTTCAATTATTTTATCATTCCACTATCAAATCGATCCCATTAAAAACGGGCGGGTGAAGATCTAACGGATCGAAATAAATTGCCATCCCCACGTCAAGTCATGAGAAAACCCGAAATCCAAATAACGACGGTCCAACATAACCCATTTACTTCCCGGAAGAAAAGAGAGAGAGAGGAGAAAGAAATGGCGTCTCCGAATACTCAATCACCGCCTTATCCCAGTGCCGCCAGGATCGCCGATTCTCCGTGCTACGTTCAATATACTGCTTCTCTCAAATGTACTCTTTCTCTCTCTCTCTCTCTCTCTCTCTCTCTATATATACATATAATAATATCGTAACCAGCTTTGACCATTTTTCTATTTTTTATGCATAACCCTGGAAAATCCTAATTTGAAATGAAATTTGTATTATTGCGACATTTCTTGTGTGAGATTGTTTCTTCATGTAATATGTTACTCTTCTCATGTGTTGTCTTAAGTGATTCTCGTGTAGCATTCGATCAGATTGTTTGATTTAATTCATTTTGTTTTTTAAGTTTTTTTTTCTCTCTTTAATATCGTGATCCAAAAAATAGTTCAATTTATTTTTATGTATATTTTTCATAGATGCATGTCTGAAATCGATTTGCTGAGTTGTGTTTGTAAAATTTATAACTGCAAATGCTTGAAATTTCGAAAATATCTTAAATGTTTTGTTTTGGGGTCCGCATAAAATTTGAAATTGTGAACGGTGCATTTGGATGCTTCCTTGAAGTTGAATTGTCCTGTTGCAATTTCTTCATTGTTAGTTGGGGAAAAAGCTTTTTGGGCGAAAATATTATTTCACAAACAGAGTAACAAGTTTCTAACACATTCATACCTAATGAAATTGGACAAAATGGTGTTAAATTTATCATATTTCTTGGTATGGAATTATTGTAACCTTTTTCTAGGCCTGAAAAAGGAAAAATAAAACATTTTTGACATAGTTTATGGATGGCTTCTATTCTGTCTAATAGCTCCATTTAAGATGGTAGATTTATTTTATAAAATTCAATGTAAAACATCAATGGGGGACACAAATTTATTTCACAAAGCTTTTTTTTTTTTTTTTTTTTTCTGATGCTTGTTGTAATCAAGCTTGGTAGATCATCCTATCTCACTAAAAGTATGTTGTTCAGTTATTAGACATAGTCTTCTATCATCTAGAATGTTTTAAGGGTGTTATATTATTGGAGTTCATCTATGGAAGTTATGATAGGTGATTATTTATGATACGGCTCCAATTTATTTATTTTTTAAATTAGTATTATTATTTTTTATATGATAAAATGGCCCCTACTTTATAATAAGGGTAATAGATTATTTTGCGTTTTGGTTTCATTAGGTCGGCAAATAAGCCCATGTTGTGCTTGGAATAAGACTGGAGGGGAAAATACAAATGTTTTTAATGGGGAGACAACTCCCTTCCCCCTCTCCCCCCCCTCTCTCTCAATTGATCTCCTTCTTCTTCCTTTTTTATTTTATTTTTATTATTTTATTATTTTTAATGTTTTTGAGTGATCATATCCGCATTACATTAAATTATTTCTATACCTTTGTGAATTAAGACCGCTTTCTTCTTTATGTAAGAGCTATAAAGGATTCATTGAATCAACAGAATGGTGATGAATAAGACCCTTGTGATGACCCTGTGGGCGGGTGTGCCGTGGGCGGGTGCGAGAGACACTGTCAGGCTACCACACTGGCGAGCTACGGGTGCACAGTCCCACATCACCTGGGTAGAGGAAAGGTGAAGTACTTATATGTAAGTGTGTCACCTCCAAATGGTATGAGGCCTTTTGGGGTGAAGCCCAAGAGCAAAACCGTGCGGGCTCAGGCCCAAAGCGGACAATATCATACCATGTGGTGGAGTGGGTTGTTACAAATGGTATCAGAGCCTGACCCAGCCGGAAGTGTGGCCAACGAGGACGTTGGGCCCCAAAGACTGTCAGGCTACCACACTGGCGAGCTACGGGTGCACAGTCCCACATCGCCTGGGTAGAGGAAAGGTGAAGTACTTATATGTAAGTGTGTCACCTCCAAATGGTATGAGGCCTTTTGGGGTGAAGCCCAAGAGCAAAACCGTGCGGGCTCAGGCCCAAAGCGGACAATATCATACCATGTGGTGGAGTGGGTTGTTACAACCCTCATCATCATGTTTTTTTGTTAAATATATCCTTACTATCCTAGAGCATTGAAGTTTTGATTCTGTGATCAGTGGCTTTTCACTCACATAGTTTACTCCAATTGTAGCTTGCAGTGGTCAACTTTTCAGTGACTTTTCAGCATGTGTGTTTTTTTTTGGTTAAAAGTAGGCTAACTATGTCATGGTTTTGATGTTAGATCTCTTAAACTAATGTTTGTAGCTGTCTCTAATGCTCTGTTTGCTAGTAGAGAATAGTGGTTGAAAGGGGCGGGACAGAGGGAATGTGAGGGATGAATATGTTTTTTGTACTTTGGCAGAAGAGAGAGGACAAGGGAAAGGGAAAGGGAAAGAAAGATGGGGCTGGGCCTCTCCAGGCTCACCATATTCTTTCCTCCCAAAAGTGGGAGGAAAAGAGGAGGAGGAGGGCTTTTTTCTCTTTCAACGTTTTGCCCTTCCAAGAATGGTAAATTCTTTATTTTGTTTGGTATAATGATAAAATTGGTAACATCGTTTTGTTGCCTCTCTCCTTTTGTTCCTGTTAATCCAAAGAAAAAGAAGGAAAGTCCCGTTCATTTCCCCAGGGATGTCTTTTCCATATATTTTACCTTTGTTCCTTTTGATTTGCTCATAAGCAATTAAATATTGCCTAACTAGTGTGAGTGTTAAGAGTAGGTGGGTTGAATTTTTGTGTAGAAAGAAGTTGAAATATATGGGTTGAAACACTTCTGTACAGTGGAGGAATATGTTGATGTGTCATACCTCACTAAAGAAAAGATTCACACATCTTGATCTAAGAATAATGTACACAACTATTCAAGGGTTCATCGGTCATCACACTCAAAAGAGGATGTAATCACAAAATCATTAGTAATATGCTTCAAAGATGTCTTTATTCCTTCATTTTCAAAATACTGCTACTGTATATGGAGGTGTTAAGCTTAAAAGTTAAGGAATCTTGGGCTCAAGTAAGCTTGGAAGGCAACTTTTTTCCTAAGCCAGGTTGAGGTATGACTTCCAATAAAAGCTCAGTAGGTCTGTCTAAACTGATCCAAAGACTAGAAATGCAGTAGGAAACTTAATGCAGTGAAATTTCGCAATGAGTCCTGCCAAGATTCCATGTTACTCTCTTTTGTGTGTGGTCCTTCTTGTGCATTTAAAGATGTAATTTGTTTCCCTTAGTATGGTATACGACCCTCTTTTTTACTTACACTGTTGCACAAACCTAATGCCATCATCTCAAAACATGTTACCGGACAATTAATTTTTTAATTCCAATGTTCCTCCTTCCATAAGCCTGCTACTAGAAAAACATGTTATTTAGTTGCGAACTTTTGTCTACTACACACTTCTCGACATGTCCGCAAAATTCAGTGCTTTATTTAGCCATGAACTTTATTCCTTGTATTCTGTACAAATGTGTCCGTGATAGAATTGTTCATGGGCTTTCTAGGGAATTGCTATCTTAGCTTATATGTTCATAAGGGACGCAATGGGATTGGTAAGGGACGTGTGGTAGCCCCTCTCTAGCTCCGCCACATGGGGGAAAAATTCATCCTAAACCACCAGAACCTCGAGTTGTGGCTTATCAATATGAGAAAAGGAACTTAGCCAGGTCGAAACTCAGTATGGCAGAAAGATCAAGCCTTCTGAGCATTTTCCACATGGATTCATGGTGAGCAAATGGAATGGAAGCGAAAAGTCTGATAATAAAGCTCATCACTGGACAAATCCACATAGAAAACTGTAAAAAGTCTGATAATAAGGCTCAATCACTAAACAAATCCACATAGAAAACTGTTTTAACTTTTAAGTGCTATAGTTTAAAAAAAGAAAGACAAAAAAAAAAAGAGGAGAGAAATATAAAGACGAGAACAAGTGGGAGGAGAGGCAGGTTCTTTGAAACCTAATTGGAGGCATATTGTGGTGGATTGAGGCTGGGCAGGGTGGAATACAAAGTGATTCCGCCTCAGGCCAGACTCAAGTTTTTTTAATATTCTCCCAAACCTGCCCCTACCCCCAAATACATGATGCTTAAACCTGTCCAGATTGAGTCAGGTTTCCTGATCGACGACCCCTTTTCCATCATTATAGTTGCAGCTATTTTTTTGAAATTTATCATTAATATATAGAATTACAGTTTAAGGCTCTACACAGCTTGTATGTCAATTTGAAGGATGGCTAGTATCTATGCCTTTATTCCTTTTGGAGTTGACCCTTTTGTTTACCCGTTATTGAGAAATGTGATCCCCCTTTTCCCCGTAAAACATTGGTAGAAATATTAATTTTGTATGAAAACTTTGCAGGTTTAGAAGAATTTAACTCAGACAAGAGTAAATGCCAAGAACAATTTGATGTTTACAAGGAATGCAAGAAAAAGGAGGTATAAAATTCATTGTTTCTCTCTCTCTCTTGTATGCTGCAGATTTCATAGTCCCAATTTCAACACAAAACATTTTAATTGCATGTTTGTAATGTTCTTGCCCGTTGAAATATTTATGCATAGAATTAGAATTTACATGGGATGTAGATTGAGGGAAAGTATAAGTGGAAAGCCAATGAAGCTTTCTGATTCAAAATTTGTTTTGTTAATATTTGATTATATAATTTTAGAAAATTAATTCCACCATGAAAAAAGAAGAGCATTTTTAATAATCTTAAATTTTGACTTATACCGAGAGTCAAGTGTTACCAAGATTGGGCCATTATTTGAACGTTGTGAAATGCTACATTAGTGTCTTTTCCCTCTGCAGATAGCTTAAAACTCACTCTTAAAATCTTGATTTATTCTTGCATTTATTCCTTCTTTCTACTTCCTCAAAGAAGCTTAAGCACCCCGGTGTGCACGTGGGCATTGTATGCTAAAAAATGAAGTTTCGGAAAAATTCTTTTGCAACAAATGTGGTATGATTTGTTTGGTAGATCACATCATATAGCGTCTGCTGATTGTTTGGGAATCTCTAGTCCACAACTATGACATATTACATATTGGACCATGGTTCTATAAATTGTTGGCAAACATATGGGACCAAATTGAATCTCTCTCTCTCCGCGCAATGGTATCACTTCTTACAAAAGAACATTGCACCACCTGTAGACTGGAGGTGGAAAACAGCTCAAAATGTGCCTAATGCTACTTTGCAATTTTATATTTTTCTTTTCTGTCTTCTCTTTAGCAATCTCGAAACCTTAATTTAAAGATTGGGAGTTAAAGATCCGAAATCACTAGGATAAAGGTAGACTAGTTAATGCTACTTTGCAATTACCATGTTTTGTTGAAAGAATCATATATCTGTGTGTTCGGATGAATTGGTTCACCAAAACTTAGCATGTAATATGAGATCATACTTCATAGATTATTGCAAATGGGCAACTTTTAGTTCACCTCCTTTGTTGGTTTAAGGTAAAATCGTTGGAATGGGATTAGATGATTCTTTTTCTTGCTTAGACTATGCTACCTACTACAGATCTGTATTGAACGATGTTTAATTTTTTTGTTGACAGAGGGAAGCTCGGTTGGAGCGCAACAAGAATAGGTCATTATTCTCATGAATTTCTTCTCTTCAAGAAATTTTTACCATTCCTACGAGTGGAAAGTTCGATGAAGTGTGTTACAGGGAGTGCCGATCCCTAGTCATGTTGCATAATTTTTTTTTTCTTTTTCCTAAACTCTGACATGAATTAGAGAACTTGCTGTGTTAGAACATAGAAAAGGTCAATAAATTTAGTAATGTTCTTGCAGCAAATGAGATGTACTGTATTCTTCCTTGAAGCTATATTACAAGGTCGACTTTGTCTTTGCTTTTTACATATTCGGACTGTTTTTGCAACAAATGCCATGCATTGCACTCTTCGAAGCTATATACGGTAAGGTTTTTTCATTGTGACATAAAAGTCAGTAAAGTTTTTTCATTGCGACTTAAAATCTCTCGTCTTTATGCATGTGGAGCTTACATCGCTTATGTAAGATGTGAGTGGTTTAAAATGAAAATAGGTTGTGTGTGTGGAGATTGAGTTGTTTACATCTAATTAGTCTGTTATTTTGTACAATTGGAAATAAAAGCAAATTTTAAAAAAGAAAAAACAAAAAATGACACAAAGTATCCAGGTCTTTAAACAAAACATGTCATTTCATGTTGCTTCTGAGTAACTTCCTAAAAAAAAAAAAAAAAACGCATGTCAATTCATTTAGTTCTATAAGGTGGTCCTTACAATTCTAGTCTTTATCAAACATAAATGTGATTCCACCTCATGAAACACATTGATGAGATATTTTCTTGTAACTCTCATCTTTATACTTCAATTCTTGTTTTGAGTTTGAAAAACAAAACTCACATTGTTTTCTGCTCACGCCTTTGCATAACATATTACTTTAAAATAATATTTATCAACATATAAAATACTTTTTGAAATAATTATGGAGCATTGGAATGTTTTAAAATATAATTATATTGTTCTTTTTTAAAAACTATAAAAATAAATTGCAAATAAAATTTTTAAAAAATTAGAAAATTAAAAACGAACCATGTAAAATTCTTTAGATTTGTGAGGGCGCTTCGTAGGAAATGATTCGAATGATGGGATTTATGGGTCAATGTATATAACTATGTGTGTGTGTGTGTGTATATATATATATATAACATATGAACCAATTTACAGCTAGTCAGCTACCAACAATTATTGACTACGGAGTATAATGTAACCTTAGCCCAATAAATCATAGAGAATATCTACATGCATTCAAATAATAATAGTCCAATAATTGTAAACACAGTGACAATGTTATGATTATTAATAACATTAATTAAAATACTGCATATGAATATGGGTTCATATATATTATTTTAATATTTTTGGATATTTATATCGTATTTTTATCATAGGAGAGAGGAGAGAGGAGAGAGGAGAGAGAAAATAATTAAAACTCAATAAGAAGAAAACAAGAGAGAGGAGAGAGAGAGGCTCAGTGGAGCTAGCGGTTCCCTCTCTCCCTATGTAGTCGAAACCCTAGTTTTTACCGTCTATCTGCATCTCTTTGATCTATGAATTCTTCATTTCCATCTCTCCCCTATCCAGTATCGCTGAAAATTTAGCGTTGTCACTGTTTCTATTCATATGATGTTCATTGACAGGTTTTGAAATCTCCAATAAGAGCTCTTGTAATCGAATTTGAAGAGAGTGGTGTGTGTATATATAGGATATGTATAGAGATCGAGGTGGTGGATCGTCCAAGTCTGAGCTTGTCGGTGGACCGTTGGATCGGAAGCGAATCAACGATGCGTTAGATAAGCACCTGGAGAAGTCGTCGCCGTCGACGTCGAGGGGTTTGAACGGCAAGGACAAGGAAAGACTATCTATACCGTCTACTTCAGCCGCTGTTGGTGGTGGAAAATCGCAGCAGCTCGATCATCGGTCATCGTCGGCTCTTGCCGCCAAGGACAAATGCTCAGATGGTTAGTTTTGTTTTCTGAGTTTTGAGCTAAGCAGATTTATTTGTGGCCTAAAATTAATTTCTTTTACTTCCCGAAAAAAAAATAATAATTTTTTTTTCCTGGGTTTGATAGTGACTATGATGAAATGTTATTTATTATTAGTATTATTTTTTAAATTTTTTCATATACATAATCTTTGGTTATTTTTATTTTATGTTATTTTTTGGTTAGTTATTATGGGTGCTTTTAAAATTTGAAGCCTAATGATGGTATTTTGTATTTGGTTTTTTTTTTTTTTTTTTTTTTATTATTTTTTTTCACCCTGTAAATTGATGGTCTGTTGTTCTGAGCCCTGTTAAATGTGGGGAATAAATGGATATTTAATATATAGAGTATTATGCTTGTTTGTAATTGCTCATGCTCGTTATGATTAGTTCTTTTAACCATCCACCTATAGGTTCATTTTGCACCGCGGTGAACTTCTAGTTGCAAGTAAAAATGCTGGTTGAATATATAAACTGCTTGAGATCATGAAGGATATAGTCGTTTGCTTTTTATGGGCGGATAAGAATAAAACCAGTGGTGCTTTGCTATTAACGTATTACTAGTGAGAAAATGAGAGAAGTGTGGGGGATTTAGCAGAGAATATATTATGGGGTTGTGAAGAGGTGTGTGGTAGCGCATAGGCACGATGAACAATCACGATGGGGGATTTGGGAAGGAATTTAATGAGAGAAGTGTGGGGGGTTTAGCAGAGAATATATTATGGGGTTGTGAAGAAGTGAGTAAATGACAGAAGTGTGGGGGATTTAGCAGAGAATATATTATGGGGTTGTGAAGAGGTGTGTGGTAGCGCATTGGCATGATGAACAATCACGATGGGGTATTTGGGAAAGAATGTAATGTAAGGATTGAACAATTGTACTTGATTCAACTATGTTATTTGTAGTGATCCCTTTAATAGTTTTTACGAGCAATCATGGTAGGTTATCTCAATTGTGTCTGAGTAACAAAATTGTAGATTATACTAAGGACTGTAAATTATATATCTAAATTATGTTACAATAATTTTTGTCGTCAAGTGTTTACGTTTTATTTATAGGAAGAGTAATAAGTTTCTTTTAGATAATAGTTTGTAACGACCCTCACTCTACCCAGACAATATTGTCCGCTTTTGGCTCCCCTGAACTAAAGACTTCTCAGGAGGTCACCCATCCCAAGTACTACTCCAGGTTAAGCACGCTCAACTCCAGAGTTCTGATAGGTTTACGGCCATTACGGCTTTAAAACGTGTTATTTCAGGGTGTTGAATCTACATATAGCACTTGCCCTTTCAAGATCCAGGCGATGTGAGATTGTGCACCTGTAGCTCTCCCAGTGGTAGCCTGCCAGTGCCTTGCACCTGCTCACATAGGTCGCCAAACTCGCCACAGTAGTGACTAAAATTCAAGTGGTTATTTTTAGACATCAAATTTCAACTTTTTTGTAGTTCATGCATATGGCACACTTCTAATTTTGACTACATCCTGTTCGTTCCATTGATATTAAGTAGATTTTAGGGTCTGCTTATCCGTTGCTCATAGACTTTATTATATGTTTGTTTTGTCTACTTTTTGTAATAGATCCTCTTCACATCACTTGATTTTTTTTTTTTAATGTACGCAGTTGGTCTTGTGCAGTGTTTTTCTCATTCACACTTGTTAATTATGTTTCCTGATTCATTAAGAAAAACAAAAAATGCTTGTATCTTTGGGTATGTGAAATACGCTAATTGGAAATTGGAAAGTTATTCATACCTCATCATGATTGATGATGCTCTTCTTTGCTCATTTGTAGAGGAATCTGAAACAGACAGTGAAGAGTCGGACGTGAGTGGTTCTGATGGAGATGACACTTCTTGGATCTCATGGTTTTGCAATTTGCGAGGAAATGAATTTTTCTGTGAAGTTGATGATGAATACATCCAAGATGATTTTAATCTTTGCGGGTTAAGCAGTCAAGTTCCATATTATGATTATGCTCTCGATCTAATTTTGGATGTCGAGTCCTCTCACAGTAAGCATTTTATTATGCTTAAGTTGAATTATTTTAAAGCCACATTTCTTGGTGCAGTCTTTTGAATATATGAAGGCTATGAAAGATATGCCAATGCGTGCTTAAGACGAAGTCGGACTATTCCTATATTGTGGGCAGACTCGTCACATAAGGGCTTCAAGGTCACTTAATTTTTTTT
Organism: Cornus florida; assembly: GCF_030987335.1. Lineage (NCBI taxonomy): Eukaryota > Viridiplantae > Streptophyta > Magnoliopsida > Cornales > Cornaceae > Cornus > Cornus florida. The sequence continues at coordinate 6,077,671 of NW_026775573.1, forward strand.
TTTTCGGTGTTGAGGCTGCCTGATCGGATAAAGGCGTACTTCTTAGCCAAAAAAAATACACCTTATACATTTTGATTTAGACACAATTTCTTGGATCAAAAGCAGTGCAATTCCTAATTGGAGAAAAATGCGTTTGTGAAGGTTCCTGCTAATTCTGCAGACTCCGAGTCTTGACTAATCCCGGCAATTTGAATATTGATGGGTGTCTTATATACCTAACAATCGCATGACCAGATTGCAAATTTAAGTCAATTCTTGCAGCATCCTTATAATCCACACCTTGAAGCCACTGTCGTGTTCTTTATTTAATTTCAACATAAGGGAAGAACATTCTCAAGCATCTAACGGCACTTCATAATTCAAACCTATTTAGGTTCTGATTGGGCGAGCAGTCCTAAAGTGCCGTTAGATGATTGAGAATGCTCTTTCCTTATGTTGAACGTAAATAAAGAACATGACAGTGGCTTATAAGGATGCTGCAAGAATTGACTTAAATTTGCAATCTGGCCATGTGATTGTTAGGTATGGTATATAAGCCAACCAGTCGATATTCAAATTGCCGGGATCAGTCAACAGTCTCCAGAATTAGGAACTGCACAGCTTTTGAATCAAGGAATTGTCTTAAGTGACCTTGAAGCCCTTATGTGATAAGTCTGCACATAAATAATATAGTATCTCTCTTTCTCTCTCACAGAGTTAGGTTCTGCTAGTAAAATTTTCTATCCCTATATGGACATGCAGGTGATATGTTGACTGAAGAACAGAATGAGTTGGTTGAATCGGCGGCAGAGATGTTGTATGGTCTGATTCATGTCCGGTACATATTGACTAGCAAGGGTATGGCGGCAATGGTAAGAGTCTTAGGTTAGGTTATTTCTGTTCTCTGTTTTCTATTTTGTGCCTTACATATTTCATGTTGTATTGATTAAAATTTTGCTGTGGGAACTTCTACAGTTAGAGAAATACAAAAACTACGACTTCGGGAGATGCCCACGAGTTTACTGCTGCGGACAACCTTGCCTTCCCGTCGGTCAATCCGACATTCCCCGTTCAAGTACTGTAAAAATTTACTGTCCGAAATGCGAAGATATTTACTATCCCCGATCCAAGTACCAAGGCAGTATCCTCCTTACATATCACCATTTTTTCTCTAGCTTTGAGCCTTATATATATTGTGTCTGCATTTTGGTTTGTGGTTGGCATAAACGAGGCAAAACCACTTCCCATTTTTCCCTAGCTTTGGGCCTTATATATATTGTGTCTGCATTTTGGTTTGCGGTTAGCATAAACCAGGCAAAACCACATCCCAGCAATATCTGGGTGTTGCACTTCAACCTTACCAATCAATTGATGTCCTTAATCTTTGAATAGGTAATTCTGGAAACAAATTAGTTGTGGTTAACTTCCCAGGTTATATTCTGGGAACTTAGATAAAAATTACCTTTTTATGTGGTATAGTCCTAAACATCATCAGCCTCTTACTTTCCAAAGGGAGGTCAGGGGTTCAAGTCTCAGAAGAGACGTGTGTGTGAGTACCAGCTAAGAAAAAAAACAGAAAAAATTCAGGAAATATTCATGAATATCTGAAGAATTACATATTCAGAGATTGAAGGACATCTGTTGACTGTTCAAAGTTTGAAGGACATCTGAAGGCTGTTAAGTTTTTCGGTTTGAAACATCCCATTCAACATTGGGTTATATGGTGCCTCCTAGGCTTGCGCGTCAACTGTCTAGATTAATGAGCACGCTCTATAGCTTGACGGGTTTTATGGAAAGATGACAACATTGAAGGAGGTAGGTCAGGGCTTCCATCTGCTAGTTTCATAAATAAATCAATGATTCCCTTGAAATCCAATTAAACATTTAAGAAAGAAGATAAAGTGGTGGTCTAATTTGGTCTTCTATGAGCCACTTTGGAATAGAATATGAAGAGAGGTTTTTTCTGAACTTGTAGAGCTGTGATACAAATTTTCTTTTCTGCACTCTGTACATAATATTTACCGCTCTATGTTAACAGTTTTCCTTGACCTTGGCAAGATATTGATGGAGCTTATTTTGGAACCACATTTCCTCACCTGTTCTTGATGACTTATGGGCACGTCAAACCGCAGAAAGCAACACAGAATTACATTCCAAGAGTATTTGGCTTCAAGATCCACAAGCCGTGACACAGTTCCTGCAGCGTTGTGTTGGGATCTCAAACGTTAACCAGTCTTGATTCTCGTCTTGCTTTCATTGACGATGGAGTGGTTCTAACAAGTGAGGTAAAGTGCAGTAGTTCCTAAAATGTGAAAATTGATCAATTGATGAAAAATCAATTCTGGACTGTACTTGCCTTTCAAATTTATAGGTGAATTTAACACAGCGTTTGTAAGCTTATTTCTTTTCCCGGGTTGAGAATCATTTGAAGTGTGTTCCCATGTAGTTCTTTGTTCATCTTTTATCCTCTCTTTTTTCTTCAAGTACTTTAATTGTCATTGTTCAGGCTGCAACTCGGGCTGAACCAACAAAGACAACCCAAGCCCAGCCCAAATATTTTTTGGGCTTAGGTAGTGTAAATTGCAATTCTGTTCGGACTTGGACTGAAAAGTGATTTTCCAGGCTTGGGTTACTGTGCCGGGCAACCTGAAACCCAACCCGAGCCTGTCCCGAATTACAAAATTTGTGGAGCCCGAACATTGAACCCTATATATATATATATATTTGTGTTGGTTGCGTGTGATTGGTTAGTTAGGGATTCCACTTTATTGGAACATATGCAAAAAGTTTGATTAGTTTAGCTTTTGATCCATTTGTTAATATGGTAGTTCAATATTTTCTTTAAGTATTAAAATTGCACGTATGTGTGAAAATCTAATTTGCTACAGAATTATAAACTAACCTTTTAAATTTTAAAGTTTAAAAACCATTGATAAACAATGAGTTATTTAAATTTAATTTATTAAACATTTTACACACTTTGATCAACTTGCATAAATCGATACGAAGTTTACACTATTAAAATTGATGAAGATTCCTTATCTTCTAAAAACTCAATGCAACGAAAATTGGGACAAATATTCCAAGCAAAAAAAGACAACCGGGACAAAATGATTCACTCGACGGGTAAGGTAAACTTACTTGAAGCGGATAAATGGAAATTGCAAACACAAAATTGAAATATAAAAATCTTGCAACTGTCATATATCAGGGCTGCATCTAGGGTGGGCCCAACCCAAATTTACCCGAGCCCAGTCCAAATTTTACGGGCTTGGATAATGATTTTTTTGGTCCCAGGCCTGGGCTAGGTTTATTTAGCCTGAATTCAATTCGATCCGGGTTTGGGTTATAATATATCATGTAGCCCGAAACCCAACCCAAGCTCATTCCCACTAATCCAATTTGTGTCTTCAGAGTAGAACATTGATTAATATATATATATATACTAAATAGATTATCAAAGGCAATTTTAAATACAATAAAATACTAATATTTAATAAATTAATATAATAAAATAAGTATGTATAAATTTTATATTATATATTTATATTAATATTAAAAAAATCAAGTGTGACACATATGATTAAATATTGATGGACAATGTGAAAAAATAAAATAAAAACTCATTCACGCTAATAGATTCTGAAATATACAATGAAAGTGATTACTTTTAAAATGTTCAAGAATAATCTATCATTATATATGATTATATTTTGTATAGAAGTCTATTCATAAAAATGTAATATTTGATTGTGATATATATTGAATACAAAAAGATACTTTCTATTTGAATGAAAAATTAAAAGATGATCTTATATAACTTTCAGTCAATACGCTCCTCAATATTCTTATCACAATTTTTTATCACTCAATATGGTAGTGAATTGTCATATATATTATTCACAATTAATTTTACTTATAAATGTATTATTTATGCATTTATTTGAAAACTATATGATATGTTTTAAAAGGGTATTTGTTTCGAAAGATAAATTTATAAATTGAATCCTATAAAACAAATAAAATTCAAAAAGATTTCATTAGCTATTATAAAATACAAAAGGCTATTATATAATTGTGGAATAATAAAATTTTAATTTCATAAGAACTTGCAAATGTGTTTAAGTTAGCAAACTTCCTGATATACAAATATTATTATTAATTAAAAGGGTTGAAAGCAAAAAATAAGGACTTGAATACTGAAAAGATTAAAGTGATATTCTATAACTGAATAAAAAAATAGGGAAACAAATTAATTAAATATGAAATAACTAAATTGTCCCTCTTATATATATATATAATATAGGGTTGTGGGCAAAAAACACCCTTATAATATGCATATAGAGTATATAACCCTTTATATGTTCTAAAATCTCCTTAACATTCAATTTTGGTGCAAACAATGAGTAGAATGCTGAAAAGACTAAAACATTCCTTAATACATTCTCACATTGCCCTATAATAATATACCCAAAATAAATGATAGGGATATTATTTACCCAAAATTAAAACATTAAGGGTGTTTTTATTACTTTGCCCTAATTTAAATACAAAATAATTGAATGACTTAGGTACATACCACTCTAATTACATTTTTAGATATCTCTCAATTCTTCATAGCTGCAAAATAAATCACAATTTAGTGGCACAAAACAAATCTCCACTATTGATATAGAAGTTTATTAATTGAAGTATGAAAATGTTGATATAAGTATATACTATATAGTTGAAATAAGAGTTTATTAATTTAGTATGAGTGTATTAATTTTGTTGATGTGATATATTAATTTTATTGATGTTGAGGTGTATAGTTGAAATGATTTAAAATATTTTGTATCTTTAATAATAAAATAATATAGATAGATTTAATAATAGTATGGACAAAATTTATGTGATTAATTGGTGATATATATTAAATATAAAAAATATGTTTTCTTCATCATTTATATATTATATATTATTTACAAATATATTATATTAATTTTGTATTTATTTTAAAAAATGTATGAAAATACGATATATTCTATAATTATCAACCAATCTCCAATCCACCATTTTGTGCTTCAATCTCCACCGTCTACCATTCTTGTACTTCAATCTCGACCATTATTATATATATATATATATATATATATATATATATATATATATATATATATATAACTTTGTTGCCCTAAATTCCTCACACTCACCTCTCTTTCTAGAGAAACCTAAGACAGAGAATTGAAAGAAGGCGTCAACATCGATCCACAATCAGGCTCAGTTTGGTAGAGTGGGTTTGAAGGGAAAGGGAAGGGAAGGTGATGGAGGGTTATAAAAAAATTGTGTTCGGGTAAAGTGAGTGGAGGGAAAGGGAATGAGAGGGAAGGGTTTGGAGGGGTTCTTCATAACAATGTACAGTAATTTTTTTAACCTTCCAAAAATGGGAGGATAAGGAAGGAAAGGGAAGGCAATGGCAGGTAATGGCTCATATAATATTTGTCATATAATATTTGTCATGCCACTTTTACCCTCAAAATTGCACTTGATATTGGGCATGTATTCAGCGCGGGAAGTTTGCGACGGCGGACGGCGAACCCGAACTGGAATAGCGATGGAAACTGAAAGATGTGGGTTTTGATTTTTTGATGCGAACGGCGACGGCGAACCCGAACTGGAACAGGATGGAAACTGAAAGATGTGGGTTTTGATTTTTTGAGGCGGACGGCGAACCCGAACTGGAACAGCGATGGAAACTAAAAGATGTGAGTTTTGATTTGAGAGAGAGAGAGAGAGGGCAAGTTCAGATTTGAGAACGAGATTAGAGATGGAGGCTGAAATGATTTGCCCTAATCATTTTTTATTTTATTTTTTATTTTTTGTAGCAAAATATAAGAGATTATATATATATATATATATATATATATATATCTTTTTAAATATAATAAAGGTATAATAGTAAATTTATTTTTATTCTTTCCTTTCCTTTCTTTTCCCTAATATAATTATTATTCTTCCCTTTCTTTTCCTTCATTAACCAACTAAATACAGTGGAGGGTTAAAATTATCCTTCCCTTTCCCTCATAACTAATCTTATCCTCCCATTTCAAACCCACCGTACCAAACATAGCCTCAGTCTCTTATCTTCTACCACCATCACCATCGCCTCCACCTAACTCAATCGTCGACCTCCATCAACCTTACAGTTAGTTCTCTCTTTCCCTTTCTGAGTCTCTTTTTTTTTCTTCTTCTACATGCTACTCTCTCAATCTCTCTCTAGAATGCTCTATTTCACATATTTTCTTTCTATTAATGGACTATTGCTATTGGAATTGAAAACATTTTTATTGATTTACGATTGCCTGATATTTGAGTAGTATTTTACTTAAATATAGATTTATCTGGAATATTAATTTAGAAAGAGGAAATGTCACGCCCCGCAAATTCTAACACAAGAACCCTTGTCTTATACTAAAACTTGGTATGTGACTCACATCATTCATCCACCATAATCCATGATTGAATCAATAAGAAAACATTTTTTATTCAAAAATCTAACAATCCAAATGAAATTTATTACATCCCCAACTAATTCAAAATTTCACCAACTAAGTGAATCTTACTACAAAGTGTTCACTAAGAAACAATAATAAAATCATAATGTAGAAATCCGGAAATCTCCTTCTCTCACTGAGCCTCCTTTGCAAGCTAATCCATATGCACCTGAAAGTAATGAAGGGGTGAGCTCACAAGCTCAGCAAGAAATTGCTAAACACTATCATCGTTCAGCAAGCTAATCCTTACTTAAAATCCGTATATATATACATATATAAGTGACCGCGAAATATCTACTAATCATCGTCATTCTATAATATTAACTCAACCTGTGAACTTGTGACCCATCTAGAATTTAAATTACTAAAATTCCCACTTACCTCACATGAGCCCCTGGCTCCCCTTAATCAGTTGGCGTTTTAATGCCATTACCTCACATGAGCCCCTGGCTCCACTCCGAATAAATGGTGTGCATTGCATAGTCCCTGACTACCAAATACACACATGTGGCTGGGTTGTACGTCTACTCACCCAGATGGCCCCTGACCACGTCCACATACTAAGGGCACCTTTAGCCCCTTGGCCATATCAAAAGAGTAATTTAACTCCTGTAGACAGTCCCTGACTGCGCTCAACAAACTCATCATTGTATAAGTCTCAGACTACTACTCCAACTAGTTTAATCACATCAATTAAACACTAAATATGTTTAAATAATTTCTCCTCATAATATCATGAGTTTATCAATCACCTTAATTAATAATTAATTAATTAATTAATATTAACATACCAGTACCAACTTAATAGTCCTAATTATAAAAAATTGTAAACTTATATTCTAAATTTCAACCTCAATATCACTCCAATTGTTCTGCCATTAATTGTATATAATACTCCATAATAAACAGAACCAAATCCATGAATTCCACTCAAACATAACGACAAGTGTAACAATCTATTTCTTATTGTCGTTCTACCTTACAGTTACTAATCGATTCCATTGTTTGGATCATTTTTGTATTCCCAAAGAAGTCCCTACTTCCCTTTAAGCTTCAATCTCAATCAAACTTAATATATATAGCACACATGTATATATATAAGTGCATACCTTGGGACAATAATGCAAACCCAATAATTAACTTTAAGTGAGTGCACAACTTATCATCACTAAGTTCATTCTCTTATTCTGTTATTTCCACACACAAAGGATATATTCTTACCCAGCATATCAGAACATGAATAGTGTCAAACTCCACCAAATTTACTACATAAATAACACCCAAGTGGTGGACCCCACAGAAGCACATTTCCATTTGTTCTCCACACCACAATTTCGGCTGCTAGCATGCATGTGCACCAATATATATATATATATATTATCAAAAACCAAATCAACCTCTTTAGACATTCATTTAAGTGGCACCCGCACAAGCCAAATTCAGTTTTCTCTTCATTCCACATTCCAGGCTTCTACGGATTCCTTGCCTTTTCTTTCATATTTCCTTTACTAAATTAGCACTAAAAAACAAAACTATCATTAACCCTAATTACTAAATTTCTTTTATAACCCAACAATCAATCAGTATAAATCTATGCTAATATGCACCTCCAAATAAACAAAAGAAATAATGAAATAGATATAATTTCTATTCAATCAATAATTCGTTGTATAATCCCCATATCACTAAAAAAATAAATATCATGAGTCCTACAATTAAATCATATCTAATAATCTAACCATTAATACATGAATAAATACAGAATTAGAAGCAAGAATTAACTTGCCTGACAATGGAATCTGCTTAAGCTTCTTCGTTACTCACAGAATAGTATTGCCCGTAAAAAAAATAATGTCGATACACCAAGTCTAGATATATATCTAGTAGTTGAGTTCTATATGGACTCTTAAAAAAAAAAATAAAAAAAAATCAACTAAACTGATAGCTTGATATCTCTCAAATTCCGTTATACGATAACCCTCATAATTCCACATAGATATATATATTATATGGATAAACATGAATTCAAAAATTAATATATATATATATATATATATATACACACAATATATATCTGGTTGTTACAGGAAAAAAGCAAATTCTGTTTATGGTATTGAAACTAATGTGGTAGATTCAAATATAAGTTCCAAACTTCTTATTAGAAACTATTATTTTTTTTGGTTCTGTTATCTCTAGACAACTTTTTATGACTTGAAATCCCTACAAGGCACATTGCTATGCAGTTCACTTTTCTCTGATTTCATATGTTCCTAAAAGCCAACAATAAATGTTTTTTTTTTTTTCATGAAGTGGTGAAAGCAGGGATATATGTTTTTTTTTTTTTTTAATTCCTTATGAAATAATAATTCCTTATGAAGGATTCTCCGATTCATGAAATAATAATTCCTTATGAAAAAAATAATAATAATTAATTAATTTTCAGGTGATTGCACAAGTTACAGAAAAAAGAAATTAAAAATCCCTTCAGTATGAAGGATTACAATTCCATTGGGTAAAGGGTTGAATGAATATAAAATTTAAGTTTGCAATACACCAGTTAGCAGATAAAGATAACGTTATCATCCAAAAGCAGCAATAAATGTTTTTTTTTTTTTTTTTTTTCAAGTAGTGATGGTAACGTTATTTGGTTATATGGTGAGCCACGCAACACATATTGTTTGTTATTATTTTTTGTAACACACTTGTATTAGTAACACATTTGCAACTTTTCCTACTTTTTTTTACAGTATTGGGATGGTGAAAAAGAGGGAGACAAAAGACAAAGGAAGCCACAGTCAAAACCATGCCAGCTTCTACAAGTAACCGGAAAAAGAGTTATCCACCAAAATCTAAAGTGTGGAATCATTTCACAAAAGTTCCGAAAGAAAATGGGAAGCCTCATGATGAGTCTACTTGCAATTATTGTGGGGCTTATATAGTTGTCCTGCTAAGAATGGAACTAACACTCTTGGTCGACACTTGACAATCTGTTCCAAGTATGATGGTAATAAAACCTTACCCAAAAATTTTGGAGGTGATGGTTCTCGAAGATTTGAGTTGGCAACTAAAACAAATGTTGATGTTGAAATGGATGACATTTGAGGACTTGGATGGTATTCTTGGATGGTATTCTTGGTAAGTCCGACTTAGAACGTTACTTGTATGATGGGAGTCACCATACAGATTTTGACATTTTGGAGTGGTGGAAAGTAAAAACATTCTTTTAGAAATGGCTTGAGACATTTTGGCTATTCCAATTTCAACCGTGGCTTCGGGGTCGGCTTTTAGCACCGGGGGACGACTACTTGACTCATCACATAGTTCCTTAACTCATCGTATTGTTGAGTGCTTGACTTGTGCCCAAGATAGGCTGATGAGTTCTTTAACATCTATTGATAGGCTGATGAGTTCTTTAACATCTATTGATATAGAAGAAAAATTAGAGGAATTCAAAGATTTAGAGAAAGGTATTACTTTCCTTCATTTTCTTATTAATTTTATATGTATAGAAAATTATTTTACATATATGGCAGGAAATTTTTTTTACATATATGGCAGCTTTAAAACAATTTTCTAAAAGTAATACTTTTTTCTAAATCTTGGAGTTCCTCTAATTTTTCTTCTATATCAATAGATGTTGAAGAACTCCTCAGCCAATCTTGGGCACAAATCAAGCACTCAACAATATGAGGAGTTAAATAATTACAAAATTAGTCAAGTAATTGTCTCCCGATACTAAAAGCCAACTCAGGAGCTACGGTTGAAACTGGAATTGCCAAAATGTCTTGAGCCATTTCTGAAAGGGCAGGATATGAATGGATTTTTACTTTCCACCGCTCCAAAGTGTCAAAATCTATTCCCATCGAGAATAGATTAATCACCTCCCTTTGCTCATTTCTCAAGTGGTTACGACAATTCCTTCTATTCTCATCAATGATACCATCCAACCTCTTAATGTCATCCATTTCAACATCAACATTTGTTTTAGTTGACAACTCAATTGATGAATAATATTTATAAAGGTCATCCATGACATCTTGTATCTTCTCCATCAACCTTGCTATTCAAACAAAATTTTGCAACACAAAAATTCACAAACCCTAGCTTGTAATTTTGTGCTTGGTGCAACACTTGAGTATCAAAAAGCTTTTGAGGGGTTAGAGGAGCAATATTTAACTTTTGCAAGGGGTGCTCTATTTGAAGAGGATTGATTGAAAGCAAAGAACTTGCACAAGTTCTTGGAGCATGTTTACATCATCACACATCGTGTATCGGGGCCTAAGTATGTCACTTCTAACTCCTATTTTCAAGAAGTGAGTGGAATTCAAACTTTGCAACAAAAGTGGTCAAAAAATGAAATTGCTTCCTTTAGTTATATGGGAAAAAAAAAAAAAAATGACCATAAAGTTTGAGAAGTATTGCAATATTGACAAAATTAATTTTTTTATTGATCATAGCAGTGGTTTCAGATCCTTGTTGAATTTCATCATGTTGGAACATCCAAACATACTGCTATTTTAGATGTAGTCTTCTCCGCCTTAACATAATTCTTGAAACATTGATAACGAAAAGGAGAACTCATAACATATTTTACAGCTTCACGAATCTTAATGATGGAATCACTCACCTCATCTTACCCTCCCTTCAAATAACAGCCCATTGCGCTTATTGAACTTCCTTTTCAAAGTTGGAACTGCCGTATCATTACAACTTGCATTGTCAACAGTTAACATGCAAAGTTGATCAATTCCCCACTCCAACAAACAAGCTTCAACAACTTATGCAATGATGTCACCATTACGTGGAGTTGGAGTCACACGAAAATTAATAATAATTTTTTGTAACTTCCAATCTTTATCAATAAAATGTGCCATAAGACACATATAACCAAGATTTTGGATGGAAGTCCACAAATCAATGGTAAGACAAATTCGTGAAGCCGATGAATCAAAAATCCATCTAAGTTTGCATTTCTCAGCTTCATATATATTAATGCAATCTTTTGTAATAGTAGTTCGAGAAATCAACTTAAATTTTAGCTGTAATACACTTAAAAACCTTTTAAAGCCCACTTTCTCCACAAAACTAAAAGGAGTTCTTCAACAATAATCATTCTTGCAAGCTCATTGTGACAGTCTTCTTGGTCAAACTTCCAATTACTAACACCAGAACCATCACCTCCAAGAATTAGTTATTACATTTAAAATTGCCTTTGATAATCTATTTAGTATATATATATTAATCAATGTTGTACTTTGAAGATACAAAGTGGATTAGTGGTGGCCTAGTAGGAGTTCTTGTCCTTCATGCTCCTGTGTTCGGGCTGTGAAAAGTCATCTTTTCATTTATATTCTATGTGTCACTTACACTTACGGTTGTTCGGGCTTGATTTTTGGTTTCAGTGGGCGGGTTGACCGGGCTTAGCATTTCAGTCTTCATTTTCGGGTTCAGTGGGCTGGCTGACAAGGCATAGTATTTTGGTCTGGGCTCGGGATGAGTTTCGGGGCTACATGACATATCAATCCGAGCCCGGACTGAATTGAATTCGGGCTCAATAAACCTAGCCCAAGCACAGACCGAAAACAAAAAATCATTGTCCAAGCTTGTAAAATATCGTACTGGGCTCAGATAAATTCTGGTTGGACCCACCTGAGTTGTAGCCCTGCACAATTATCAATTTCTCTATCATGTTCTTTTACTCTACCTACTACTTCAACCATTTTGGAATCCTACTCCACAAGAAGTCTGGAAGACTCTAAAACACTGTTGGGATTATAAGCCCTACAAGCCAATTATTTATTCGATATTTTATTAATAAATGTGATATTCATGCATTGAGTTTTACATATATTTGTATGAGATACATTATAGTCCTCAAGTTGCATTATAGGTGACTTAAGTGTGTAAAAGAGATTTATACGCAGGAGATTTGGGCTCACAGGTTTCTTGCACCTTGGCATTGTTCACAGTCAGTGATAAAAGTTGGGTACTTTTATCTGTAAAATTGTAACACACTTGACCTCTATAAGATAGGATGGTTTGTCTCAACTATTGGTGTAGTTGACTATAAGGTAGTGTGTTAGTGTGCTTGGAGTACATTGAACTGGATCACCATAAGATCACACCATACAATGTACTGTCATTATTCTGGTGTGTTTCTTATCTACTAAATTCATAGGCGCTAAATCTTGAGAGATTTAGTGAACTAAAGTTTCAGTACTAGTCACTTTGACTTACCAATGTGTGAGATCTTTTTAAGGTCAATACCACGGTATCTTGGGTGGCTAATAGTGGAGCTCTGGGAACACAAATGCTCAACATGGAATCCACACTCTTTATAAGAGTTAGAATACCCCCTTGATGCAATTTAATAAGTTTGATCACTAGAACCTGGCCAGGGCATTTTAGTAAAATGTTTACTAAATTATTTTTCTATTATTTATTTAGAAAAATATTTATTTTGAAAAATCTTTTTATAAAAGAATTTAATTCAATGATCATAAGGATTAAATTGGTTACTCAAGGAATATAAAATATAAGCCATAGGTAGGACAATATATATTTTCCTGAGGCTACTTATGGATATTCGGTAGTGGAGGGGCTTATATGTAATTATTTAGTAGACAGGGCCTTGTCGTAATTTCTAAATCCTAGAGTGCAATTACAATACTATTGTGGTACTTCTTGTAATTAATAGGATATGATAGAGTTATCTATCTCTATCCAATTGTAGCTAGGATAAGGAAGCCCTCTTGGATCCTCATCTCTAGCCCTATATAATATAAACCATATCTCTGGTCATATATGCTGGATACATCGATACAAAATATTTTGGTCGTACATTATCCAGAATACAGAGATTTTGAGAGAAAAGGTTAGGGTTCCACAAAACCTATATTGGGGTAACAGAGGTGAAGACTCATTGGTGTTCAAGAGCAAAAGAGAACAATCCAATTTATTGTTATTCTCGGAGTATTGACGATTAATCAATCGTCAAAAAGGTATGAGATCCCTTCACAATATTTTTTGATTGATGAAAAATCACATGGATTAGATCCTGAAATTTTTTAAATGCTTCCGTTGTGCCAACAATTGGTATCAGAGCAACCCACGTGTTTTTCATTAAATCATTGTGAATTATGATTTGATTTCTTGATAAAGGTCTATGTTTGATTATTTTTATTCATGATCATGAAATTTATTTTGATAGCATGAATAAATTGATGTGTTGTATTTGACCAGACCCCCTACCTGATTATTGTGTACCTACTATTACGATTTGTATTGAGGGTCAAAGTGACTGCATAAAACAGCCGTGGTAGCGAAAATAGGCTACCCGGTGGGATTTTTTATTTTTGTTATTATTATTATTAGTGTAAAACAGTCCATCAGATGGACATCATTATTTTCCATTAATGATTTAATACCAAAGGTTTTACTTTTTACATGATGATTCATAATCATATAAGGGACGAACAGGCTGGAAAAAGGCTATATATAAAACAGTTTTATATAGGCAGTCCATATAGATTATTTTCTATTTAATACAATGATGATGGGCTTTTTGTGCACAGTAATCTAATAGTTTGAAAGTCTTGTGAATATACAATCACAATTCATGTATATATATATATTAAATTCATTACAGGCCACATTGATAGTCTAATGGTAACTTTTTGACTATCTAGCTAATGGTCAGACTATTGCTTTTGATCGATTACTTTACTGCTCGTTCAATGATATATGCGAAATTAGTATTTCGCCTATGTACAGTATGTTTTTTTTTTTTTTTTTTTAAGTATGCAATCTATTTTATTAATGAATATATATGTGCCATATACATGAATTATTAAAGTTTGATTGCAGGCACAGATTAATTATTTAATCTCTCTCATGGCCCGATTGAATTTTTAATTTATTATTTAATTACAGTTGATGTAATTATTTAATTAGTTCGGTATTTTAAAGGGCTGATCTAATAAAGATTGGTTTTCCCTAACCGAATAAGTTTATTTTATTTTATCTTGTTTAGGATTTCTGCAAGCCCTAAATTGGGTATAGGACAAAGCCTTGTACTATATTTAATAAAATTTAGGGTTGAGAAAGGATTCAAACAAGATAAGAGTTAAAGACTTTCAATGGAGGAATTTGGAGGTACAAGATGATCATGAAATGATATCTAACCGGCCATGAGAGGGGTTTTGCACTTTTTGGTGCAATATGATTTTTACTTATTATGTTTATATTCATGTGATAATTGTCTGCTTGAATGTCATATTTTATCCATGAATATTTTTTTCTACATGTTGGTTAATTTTAAACTAAATAAAATTGGAATGTTTTATTTGGGTAGTTTTAGGAAAATTAGCACTTTCCAAAATAATTTTAAAATATGATTTTCTGAAAATTAAAAAAAAAAATTATTATTAATTAAATTTTGTGAAAAGTGTAGGATTATTCCATAATCAAGCTCAAGAATTGACCTAGTTTGACCCAAATGGTTTAGGCTCATTGGGCCTAATATATTTTAAAAATGGATTCCAATATTATTTTGATTAAAATTAATATATTACATGATGATATTATACATGGGATGTATAAATTTTTTTTAAAACTCTCTAATTTCAAAAATTAAGTGGGAGCGGGATTTAATTTAAAATTCCACAGCCTTCCATTGTCGATCTATTGTAAGGTGGAACAAATACCTCGCCACCAATCTTGGGTGCTCCTCTGGAGGGTATTTGTTTCACTGGTTACTAGATATAGATATCGCATGATAGAACTAACGGCAGACGAATAGAGACGATCACCATCTGGAGGGTATTTGTTTCACTGGTTACTAGATATAGATATCGCATGATAGAACTAACGGCAGACGAATAGGGACGATCACCATTAGGAGACGGACTTTATTCAATTGCACTACTTCTAGACAATGGTATACACTTGACTAAGTGGGAGTACGCTCCACCTTAGGGGGTATTTTCACTTAGAGGCCAAGGATAAATCGGTTGCCGTATTTCATTTGGCATGAGATGCCTAGACAGTGGAATATGGTGGAAATTGTTTCCGTCTAATCAAGGTAGTGATATAATCTCTTGGTAGTGGCATGTTCTTATTGTCCCCTGAGAGAAATGAGTGAATACCTACATGGATTATTATTACCGATGTTTTCATTACATTACTGTTTTAAAGAGACCCACTGAAAGAGTATATGAAAACTAAAGTTTAATTTTTCTAAATGTATTCCCTTTTATTTATGCATGAATGTTTATATTTCAGATGTCAAATATTTTTAATTCGCTTGCTTCCATACTTAAGGACAACAAATTAAACACGTCGAACTATGTTAACTGGAAGAGAGATCTTCACACTGTGCTCACTCAAGAGTGCCCTCCTGAGCTTAGCCCTAATGACATCCAGGAGCACAAAGAAATTGATTCTAGTGCTAGGGTTGTCAAGGTTAAGGGCAATAAGCAATAGAAGTTCAAAGGGAATTGTTTCCATTGTGGCAAAAAGGGACACAAGAAAATGAATTGTTTGGTATATCTTGCTAAGAAGCACTCTGAAGATATTTTTCATTCACTTGTTGCTGAGACATGTTATGTGGCAGGATCTACAGATACCTGGTGTGTAGATTCTAGAGCCACTAACTATGTTTGCAATTCTTTGCAAGGGTTCCAGGAAACTAAAAAGCTAAGTGATGGGGAAATTTATCTTCAACTTGCTTCACAAGCAAGGGTAGCAGCAGTATCAGTGGGAGTGGTAATTTTAAAAATAAATGGTAGGAGTTTATTATTAGAAGATTGCCTTTATGTACCAGAAAGCAGAATAAACTTGATTTCTATTTCGGCTATTTCAAAATCTGGTTTTTCAGTACTATTTGATTCAAAAGTTTTGATAAAGAAAAATGGAAAGTTGATCTGCTCTGGTACATTGGTGGACGGTCTATATCTAATTACTCCTACACCTTATTCCTTGTATGATACTAAAATGATTGATACATCGAGTGTCTTACCACAAAAAAAAAAAGATTCCTTCAAATAATTCTACATATCTTTGGCATTTGTGTTTAGGTCATATTAATCTTAATAGGATCCAAAGACTGGTTAAGGATGGGCCTTTGGGTTTTTTAGTGGTTAAACCATTTCTAGTTTGCGAATCTTACTTAGAGGGTAAAATGACTAAAAGGCCATTTACGGCCAAGGGGCATAGAGCTAAAGAGGTATTAGAGTTGGTGCATACAGATGTATGTGGTCCTATGAACATCAGGGCTAGAGGAGAATATGAGTATTTCATCACTTTCACAGATGACTAC
Organism: Cornus florida; assembly: GCF_030987335.1. Taxonomy (NCBI): domain Eukaryota; kingdom Viridiplantae; phylum Streptophyta; class Magnoliopsida; order Cornales; family Cornaceae; genus Cornus; species Cornus florida. Next base: position 6,094,501 of record NW_026775573.1, read on the forward strand.
TCTATGTATGGCTATGTTTACCTTATGCATCGCAAGTCTGAGGCTTTTGATAAATTCAAAAAGTTTCAGGTAGAAAGTGAAAAGGCAGACGGGTAAAAGCTTAAAAACTCTTCGATTAGATCGAGGAGGGGAATACCTCTTTAGTGGATTTGAGGACCATTTACGAGAAAATGGGATTATATCCCAAACATCTGCACTAGGCACACCACAACAAAATGGTGTTGCTGAAAGAAGGAATAGAGCCTCACTTGACATGGTAAGATCGATAATTAGTTATTCAAGTCTACCAGTATTCTTTTAGGGATACGCTCTAGAAACGGCGATTTATATTCTGAACTTAGCTCTATCTAAAGTAGTTCCTAACACTCCTTAGGAATTGTGGGCTGGGCGTAAGCCCAGTTTACAACATTTACGTATATGGGGGTGTCATGCACATGTGCGGAGAGGAAAGCTTGAGAAGATGGGACCAAGATCAGATGTTTGTCTTTTTGTAGGCTACCCAAAGGGTACAAAGGGTTATTCATTTTATGATCCTAAGGAGCAAAAAGTATTCGTTAGCACGAATGCTGTTTTTCTCGAGGAAGATTATATAATGAATGGTCATCTTGAGGAAGACATCTATATGATGCAGCCAGATGGGTTCATAGCAAAAGGCCAAAAGCATATGGTATGCAAGTTACATTGGTTTATTTATGGACTTAAGCAAGCGTCTCATAGTTGGAACATTCGGTTTGATCTAGCAGTCAAATCTTTTGGATTTGATCAGAATCCGGAAGAATCTTGTGTATATAAGAAGAGTGAAGGAAACGTGGTGGTGTTTCTACTTTTATATGTTGATGACATACTACTAATTGGGAATGATGTAGGAATGTTATCAACAGTAAAAATTTGGTTATCCAATCAATTTGATATGAAGGACTTAGGAGAAGCCAGTTACATTCTAGGGATTAAGCTTTTGCGAGATCGTAAAAATAAAATGTTGGGCTTATCTTAGACTGTTTATACTGATAAGATATTGGTCAAGTTTGGTATGCATAATTCCAATAGGGGTTTATTACCTTTCCGGCATGGAATTGCTCTTTCTAAACAATAGTGTCCTAATACACCAGAGGAGGAAAAGCGCATGAAGGCATTTCCTTATGCGTCAGTAGTAGGAAGCCTCATGTATGCTATGCTTTGTACTAGACCAGATATCTGTTTTGCAGTCAGCATGGTCAGCAAATATCAGTCCAACCCTGAACAAGAACATTGGATAGCGATGAAGCATATCCTTAAATATTTAAGGAGGACCAGAGATTACATGTTGATCTATGGGGGTGATGATTTACTTCCAGTGGGTTACACAGATTCTGACTTCTAGTCAGATAGGGATAACAGGAAATCTACCTCAGGATATGTGTTTACCCTTGGTGAAGAAGCCATTAGTTGGAAGAGTGTGAAGCAATCTTGCATTGCAGACTCCACCATGGAGGCCTAGTACGTAACAGCTTCAGAGGCAGCTAAATAAGCTGTATGGCTTAAAAATTTCCTCTTAGAGCTTGGAGTGGTACCACTGGCACGATCTTCTATTATCTTATATTGTGATAATAGTGGGGCAATTGCTCAGTCCAAGGAACCGAGGAACCACAAGAAGGGAATGCACATTGAACGCAAATATCATCTCATTAGAGATATAGTTCAGCGTAAGGACATTGTTGTCACAAAGACTGCATTTGCAAATAGCTCTGCAGATCCTTTCACTAAGACTCTACCTACTAGGGTTTTTGAGTCTCATGTTGAAGGGATGGGTGTTAGATGTAATGGTAATTGGCTTTAAGTGCAAGTGGGAGATTGTTGGGATTATAAGCCAATTATTTATTCGATATTTTATTAATAAATGTGATATTCATGCATTGGGTTTTAGATATATTTGTATGAGATACATTATAGTCCTTAAGTTGTATTATAGGTGACTTAAGTGTGTAAATGAGATTTAAACGTAGGAGATTTGGGCTCACCAGTTTCTTGCACCTTAACATTGTTCACAGTCAGTGATAAAAGTTGGGCACTTTTATCTGTAAGACTGTAACACACTTGACCTCTATAAGATAGGATGGTTTGTCTCAACCATTAGTGTAGTTGACTCTAAGGTAGTGTGTTAGTGTGCTTGGAGTACATTGAACTGAATCACCATAAGATCACACCATACAATGTACTGTCATTATTCTGGTGTGTTTCTTATCTACTAAATTCATAGACTCTAAATCTTGAGAGATTTAGTGAACTCAAGTTTCAGTACTAGTCACTTTGACTTACCAATGTGTGAGATCTTTTTAAGGTCAATACAACGGTATCTTAGGTGGCTAATATTGGAGCTCTGGAAACACAAATGCTCAACCCCTTGATGCAATTTAATAAGTTTGATCACTGGAACCTAGCCAGGGCATTTTAGTAAAATGTTTATTAAATTATTTTTCTATTATTTATTTAGAAAAATATTTATTTTGAAAAATTCTTTTATAAAAGAACTTAATTCAGTGATCATAAGGATTAAATTGGTTACTCAAGGAATATAAAATATAAGTAAGCCTTAGGTGGGACGGTATATATTTTCCTGGGGCTACTTATGGATATTCGGTAGTGGAGGGGCTTATATGTAATTATTTAGTAGATAGGGCTTTGTCGTAATTTCTAAATCTTACAGTGCAATTACAATACTATTGTGGTGCTTATTGTAATTAATTGGATATGATAGAGTTAACTCTATCTCTATCCAATTGTAGCTAGGATAAAGAAGCCCTCTTGGATCCTCATCTCTAGCTCTATATAATTTAACCGTATCTTTAGTCATATATGCTGGATACAAAATATTTTGGTTGTACATTAACCAGAATACAGAGATTTTGAGAGAGAAGGTTAGGGTTCCACAAAACCTATATTGGGTGGGGTAACAAAGGTGAAGACTCATTGGTGTTCAAGGGCAAAAGAGAACAATCCAATTTATTGTTATTCTCGGATTATTGACGATTAATCAATTGTCAAAAAGATATAAGATCCTTTGCAGTATTTTTTGATTGAGTAAAAATCACGTGGATTAAATCCTGAAATTTTTTAAATACTTCCGTTGTGCCAACAAACACATCCACCACTTATTCCACCATCCAAAGTCCTCCTCATCGGTTTCCCATGGCCGTTTGTGACATTAAGCACTCGTGTTAATCCAGTGTTGATCCCATCAGAATTGATAGGGATATCAATTGGAGATATATCTATTAGTGTAAAGTTGACTATACCAAATCGACATTAACCATTTACACCCGCTCTTTTGAAATGGAAATCAAAAGGCAAGTGGGTCATTCACTTGTATCATTCTTTTTGTAGTGATTTATGAGTTGAATTGCTTTCTTGTCCTTTTCATTTTTATCTTTGTTGTCTTTTTCATCTTCATTCATGTCCTCTTTTATTTATTCTGTAGTTCATCAAAAAGTTTTTAATCTGGTAGAAAGTTTAGCTTAGTCTTATGAGATGATTACTCTTAACTTCGGTTCATTCAATTAAGTGTCCACCACCACCACCACCACCACCACCACCCTGGATGATATGTGCTTTTCTCTCTTTTCTGAAAGGGTAGGTTGTGAGTTCAAAGTTCAAATCCTATTAGGAGCTTTTAACTTCTCGGGAAAAAAAAATTAAAAATTTATTTGTATAAATTGAATAATCGCAACTAAACTCATTTTGATTAACACTGTTTCACGCAGAGTTATTGCCTCTTCACTCTTCTCTCCTCAAAATCTTGAATTATGGCAAGTACTCTCGAACTAGACTTCATAGAATTGATTTGGGACAAGGAGTGCTCATGCAGTCAACCGAAATTGTTTGATTTAAGACTTTGGTTAAGTTCACAAATTTGTAACACAAGTTAAGCAAGTGTTGCTAATAAAAATAAAAAATAAAAAAAACAAATAAAGGTTCACTTTATCTGAAAATCAAATTCAGCATTATCCAAAGAATGATACCAAATTATTTTGACAAAAATGGATTATGATGTTTATATAATTGGTCAAACTTTGCTGCGGAATCAAAATTTGCATCTCAAGGCATAATTTATGATAAGTGCTTGATATCTAGAGTCTAAATCAAGATTAAGGGCTATTTTAAGTTGGAGTTAGTTGGTTATGGCTTGTTTGACTTCAAATTAATATTGATTAAAAAGAATTAAAAAATAAAAGAAAAATCCAATATCTGAATGCGAACATGACACGTGGAAAGCCCAACTTGTTAGTTGGATTGACTTTTCGATTAAGTCGTTTGTCATTTCAGACAAGTAAAGTGAGTTTGAAAAGCATTTTTTCTTTTCTTTTTTATTTTTTTCTTCTGAAAAATAAAAAATAAAAAATTTGAAAGAAGCTAATCAATTGATTAAAAGATCTTTAGACAACATCAGTAGACCTTTTTCAAAAACAGTAAACCTCCAAATTTAGATTTTTAAAAGGAATGCTAAACCTTCTAGAAAAGTAAAACTCCAAATATAGATATTTTTAAAGAATGCACTTTATTCCCAAGGTATTGGTCAAAAGGAACATGACTCAAATGAAATGCGTTAAGATAAATTTTTTGTTTTTTTAGTTAACTCGATGTCTGGGATAACTTGACAATTCCACTAATTTTCAAAAACTCAAAAAGGTATCTTTCTACTCAGACCTGGTAAGTCATTAGAGAGACAGCAAAAATCACCTAGCAGGACTCGAACCTCAGATCTTGAGCTTGCTAAGTTCTAAAATCCGGTAAGTCATTACAGAGACAGCAAAAATCACCTAGCAGGACTCGAACCTCAGATCTTGAGCTTGCTAAGTTCTAAAATCCAATAAGTAAATCGCTAAGCCATATCCGAAGTGAATAAAGATAGAATTATTTCGATGTTGATCAAATATTGATCACGTGGTATAATAATTTGAAGGTCTTTTTGATAACCTTTTTATTTCTTATTTATTGTTTTAGTTTTAACATAATCAGTATTCATGTAAGAAATATTTTTAAGAAAAGAAAAGAAAAAAAAAATGTTGGACTTGCATGTGATAAAAATTTGGTGAAAAAAGTGTGAATTTACAATTTACCAAAATTAGGAAGAAAAAAAAAAATTGAAGGGAAAACCACTAAGATGGGAGTGGCATTTTAGTAGTTGTGTCTAAAATACAAGGGTAAGTTAAATCTTCAGTTCTCATTCTCAATGGTTTGTCTCTGGTTTTAAAATTACGCTTCACAAAAACCATTAACACTGCGCACAATCCGCTAAGAGTATGTGTGTGTGACTGTGTGTACATATATAGAATATTGATTACCCATTTGCAGATATATATAAATATTAGAGAGAGAGAGGCATATAACATATACCCAACCATTCTAGAGAGAGAAACGGCGATTTCTCATATATCTTACATACAGAAAATCCATAGCAAAAGACCACAGAAAGAGCAGAAAAGAAAAAGCTTAGAGAGAGAAGTGGAAAGTTAGAGAGAGAAAGATATCGTATTTACATATGTAATGCATCACAAGAAATCTGAAGAACAAATCGGAAAAGAAAGCAGCGGTGTCTCTTCCGATTTCAACCCTACACCGCCTCTTCTCGGTTCTTCAATTTACCAGAAACACCAAGGCCTCAATTTTCAATTCACTCCGCAAACTCTATCTTCTGAGACAAACCCTCAAGTTCTCATCGACCTAACGGAGTGCCAAAATGACCGAATTACCCCTTCCCCTTGGCCCAAAATTGCTCCTCATAAGCGACCTCTGGTGACCCAAACAACAAAATCTTCAAGTTATCTATCTAAAACCCCAACTTTGTCCAATTCTCTTCATCAATACCCTTATTCTTCGTTGAAGAATCACTTCCCATATCGGTTCCCGAACCCTTTGGCGTCCAAAGCAGCCGCATTTCAACTCTTCCACCGCCTCCGCCTCCGCCACCTGCGCCGCCTCCACGGCCATGTCCGCTTCATTCTGTTGTTGTCTCTTCCCCTTTTCTATTTCTTGGTTTCGCATCCAAGTCACTCTCTTGTTCTTGATTTCTTCTCGGCTTTCGCATTCTCCACTGCCCTTTTAATTTCTCTCAATCTAGCACTTCCTCGCCTTCCATCAATTCGCCTATTGCTTGCCCGTTCGTTCCCAATCAAGCTCACCTCCTCCACTCCGGTGTCCAGACCGCCATTGCCGGTGTTCTGGTCAATTGGGTCCGGGCCAATATCGGAGAAACGGGTGAATTCGGGATGTTCGGTTCAGGCTTATAGCAATGGGGATGTTTACGAGGGTGAATTTCATAAGGGGGAGTGTTCTGGCAGTGGGGTGTATTATTACTACATGAGTGGGAGGTATGAGGGTGATTGGATTGATGGAAAATATGATGGATATGGAGTGGAGACTTGGGCGAGAGGAAGTAGGTATAGGGGGCAGTATAAACAAGGCCTTAGACATGGATTTGGGGTGTACAGGTTTTATACAGGTGATGTTTATGGTGGCGAATGGTCGAATGGGCAGAGTCATGGGTGTGGTGTCCACACCTGCGAGGATGGTAGCCGGTATGTGGGGGAATTCAAGTGGGGGGTCAAGCATGGGCTTGGTCACTACCATTTCAGGTAATTGTGGAGATGGGTTATTGGATTTTATTTTCATTTATAAGAACCTGATGTTTTAGTAGTTAGATTCATTTGCGGTTACTAGATTATTGTTTGATAAGAATTTTGTGATTTTGAATGCTTTCATGCATAATAATTTGGTTTTTGTTCTCACTCATGGAGTTCATACCATATGGGGTTTTGTTCTTGTAGTTTGTTGAATGTGCAGGGGGTTTCTTTGATTATGTAAGCTGTGTAATTGGTTGCATTGTAATGTTTTTATTAAATCGGAGATAAGCTTTAAAGATTCGAACTTTGGCTGATGAATTTGGACCATGAAATTGACGCAATGTGGATATTAGATTGCATGGGTGGTGTTCCTGTTAGTGGGGAAGATTTTATGTTGATGTTGTGATGCGTTAGTGCATTGCTATCTACTCAATATTGTGTTTCACATTTGGTTTCTTAAATACAATATCCTAACTTCTTTATTCTTTTGGGTCAAATGGGCGGGATTGTAATTCTATGAATTGTCTCTTGCATTTTGTTGATAGCTTACAGTTATAGTGTCATCCTAGACGGCTTTTGTTTCCTTTGGGAGCGCTTTCCTTTTGAGTGCCTTTAATGAAATCTTACTTATCAAATATATAGGGTGTGTGTGTGTGTGTATATATATATATATATATATATATATATATATATATATTTTTTGTGTTTCGTGAATGTACTGGAAAAAAATTATAATACAAATTATTTCTGTTAGAAGTGTTTCTATATATAAGTTTATGCTGAGCTGAAATATTGAAATGCAACCATTTTAAAATCAGTCGTGAAATAATGAAGTGAAACAAAATTACTTGTAGTTAGCTTATGTATGACTGGTACACCAAAAAAGGGAGTCTAGTTTTAGTTTACAAGCTCTTAGACAATAGAAAACAATAGTCAGGGGACATGGACGGGACATATTAACATTGATATGATGATGACATTTGTGAAAGACAACCTCTAAATTGTGTATGCTTATATGTGTTTGTGTGAGAAATAGAGAGGGGACCTAATTATTCAGTAGGGGCAAAATAAATTATAAGATTTGACTCCATATAGAATGTTAAATATGGACAAACTTGGCGAAATGGTGAGATTGAGCATGCCAAATATGTTGGATATTTCAGTGATATATTCTTCTTATTGGTATATTTCATATCCTTACTAATAATAGATAAGGTTCATATTCTGAAAAACCTTGATCTTTTTTTAATCCTTTTTTTTTGGTCCCATTTTTTTTTCTATTCCCAAATCGATACTTCAGACTTGGTGGCCATTGTCTGAAGAGTTATTTTTTATCCTCACACATGGCAAATCGACCATCCATAAACTGTTTCATCATGATTCATCTAGAAGAATTTGCTGTCATTCTTGTCTTGGTATTGATTCCTAAAGAAGATATAACTAGCTGCCACATCTCCACTTGGTTCAGCCTGGAAATGATTAGATCTCACCTTACATTGAACACTGAATTTTATAGTTTTCTGCAGCCATAGCTATATGAATAATCACATGCCACAAAAATGCATTTCTGTACAAGGCCACATGTAAAATCATATTTTTTATTCATTTTTTATTTTTAAATCTACATCTGGGCATTTACTAATCTGAATATCATATCTAGAAACGGAGACACATATGCTGGAGAATATTTTGCAGACAAGATGCATGGGTTCGGGATCTATCGTTTTGCAAATGGGCATCGGTATGAAGGAGCGTGGCATGAGGGTAGAAGGCAAGGACTTGGAGTGTACACTTTTAGAAACGGTGAGACCCAATCCGGGCACTGGCAGAACGGGATTCTCAACATCCCAAGCACACAGAGCATCGCATGTCCTTCTTCTCCTGTTGCTGTATATAATTCCAAAGTACTCAATGTAGTCCAGGTATTATTTATATTCTTGCCTTGATTTTTAGGAATTACGCCCTAGAAGTATTTAACTATTAAGTGATTATCCGCATTGTGAGAAATATGTGATCCAGAATGTGTGACGCTTGCCTGATTTAAAGTGTCTGTCTCTTAAACTATGTGTAAGCAACATCTTCATTGGATTTGGTCGATCTCATTCTAGGATCTACATTTAAGTTCACTCACCACAACTATTATTCAATTTTCTTGCACAAATGTTCTGTTCTATATATGGGCATTTTTTGAGGTTTTTTGCTGAAAATTTGTGGTTTTGCAAATATGTTAAACTGAATAGAAGGTTTTCACTTTTCAGCATGTTTTGAAGATAAATTCTCCACCTTATTGTATTTTTCTTGTTTTGGTTAAGGCCAAGGGCATGGCTCAAGTGTAGTCCCATCTTCAAAAGGTTCTAAGTTTGCATGCCATGTCAGCATGAGAACAAAGTGTTAAACCTCATCTATTTATGTGCCTATCATAACATCTTGTAGAGATTTAAAGTTGAGTACAATTTGATGAGTTTTTTCCATAAACTTGGAACATACTTTTTCTTCAACCATCCAGTTAGGTAGGATTTGATAAAGCTAGATGTTGGAAATATCATGTTGATCTGATAGCAGTGTTTCACTACATGACCGTGAAATATGATCCTTTCATCTTGACACGGCATATTATATAATAGTGGGTTGGTTTGGTTTTTTATGTGATTTGCTGCTGGTTCTAATCTTTGGAGAACCAATCAATTCTAAGTCGGCTTGATTTTCTCCTGAGCTATCCAAATGACCCAAGTCATTTCCATGAAAAAAGAAAAAGAAATCAGTCTTATGTACTCTTTCACCGCAAGCTAAAATGTTCACCAATAGGAGAGACCTCACAATTTGTAAAGTTGGAACTGTATGCCTATTCCAAAAACAGGTCACAGGAATGAAGACATAAATTGCATCTACTCTTCAAAATTTGTCAAAACACCTGAGAGAAACACAAATGAAACAATTAAAGAAAAAAAGATGAAGGCATTTCTAATCTGATCTTTCTTACTATCAGGAAGCACAACGAGCAGCAGAGAAAGCCTATGACGTAGCCAAGGTGGATGAAAGAGTGAACAGGGCAGTGGCAGCAGCCAACAGGGCAGCCAATGCAGCTAGAGTTTTGGCAGTCAAGGCTTTTCAAAAACAAATGCATCATAATGGCAATGGTGAGAACATTCCTACGCCTATTCTGTGAGAGACCAAGTAGACCTGATTATATCTGTAACTCAAGTTACAAGTTTCTACTACACAAGGTTGCTGCTAGAAGAGGATGACGCTTTGTTACTTTTCTGTTAAACTCAATTCTTGTTCAGTTTAATTTCCCTCTTACTGCATTTTTCTAGTAGAGGTGTGTCATTTTTGTTCGTTTGTGTAAAGTTATTTTGTGTAAAGTTGACCTAGCTGTAACGCAAGTGCTCGTGCCTAGGTAAAACCTTAACCCAGCTGATTTTTTCTTTTTCTTTTTTTTTTCAGCAAAATGGTAAGTATATAACCCTGCTGATGTTGCTTGTTAATTAGTGACAAATTGTATGGAATTCTCTTGGCATAAACTGAGATTGAGGAATTGTGAATTACAAACTTCTCTCGGATATCATTAGAATCCTTGCAAAATGTAATGATCTGTATTTCGTTACCTTGGGCCACAGGATGAGGGCATGGGCTGTTCATTAGAAAAAAGAACCATATTCTTTTCCAGATATTATGCATGCTTGAAAAAGGGAGGCATCACAGGGTTGAAAATCTCAGCCAATAGCTTTAAACATCCAAGTAATACAACTGCACAATGTCAATAAAGGTCACACACAACCTCATTACATCAATATCTAATGTATTTTCCTTTCCCATTGCACATCTCACAATACTGAACTCTAAAAAAACTAAAAAGATTTCAAAACATATTTATTTTTAAAGTACCACTTAAAAACTTGCAACGCTAGAAATTCTCAGTGCTTAATTTTCCACACTCTATAGTTTTATCAATGACATTCACTTCTGCCCATGACTTGAATGACATTTGCCAATGAAGATCTGTATAAATGTTTAATTTCACAATTACTCTTGGGTATAGGGAAGCCTTGCTTGAAGCTTTCCACCATATTTATGCGCAAATAGCTAGCAGAAGACAACTGTAGCTACCAAGTTACACCAGAATAAATAACATTGAATAACACAGACTTAAAATCTCACCGGAACATGTCACATAATACAAAATAACACCCACTTAAATGTGAAAATATTAAATGGTTCATCAGAAACAATATATCTTTTAACAACCAGTCAAATTTGATTTAACTAACTTCAAAAGCTCTGCATTCAAGCAGATATCCCATAAAACATAAAATGACTAGTATTACACTCATCCACACATTCATGCAAATTTAACTCTCAGTCTGCTCCCTCAGCCTTCGGATGGTGCTCCTAACAGTCACAGCGCTTGCAGTACTGTCATATAATAAAACAGGACGAGAGATTACAAACTGGAACACTTGTATGCTTTACATATTGCATGTGTTTGTGCATGTGTGTGTGAGAGAGAGAGAGAGAGGGAGAGCAGGATAGAGGATAATTACTTTAACGTGTAAGCACCGCCTGCTTTGACTTTGCCGCAATCTTTGCATCCCCAAATTCCCACAGCCTTTCTCTTCACTGCATACTGCATATAACACAACCTTCGATTAAGACAACTGCATGTATTGAATCGACAGGCTCCAAAAACCCAACAATAAACAAGCTAACATAGAGGATGATTCACCTTCCCACAGAACTCGCAGAAGTATTTGCTATGCTGACTAACTTCCATCTTCTTAATCTGCTTCCGCAAACTAGCCCCATAACGGGTACCTGAAATGTTATTAGATAAGTAACTAACCTCTCTAATAAACATGTGCAAAATTACACACTTGCATACATAGAAGCACGTAGACAATCATAGTATAGAAGGAAAAAAATACAATATTCATGCAGATTCAATTAAATAGTTCACGGAGTGGAGGGAAGAAAAATGAGAAAACCATCATTGCAAATTTTCCATTCTGGCACTGTAGTAGTCCATCGGCTCATGTTAGAGAAGGCATAGGAGCTAGGATACAACTGGCTAGAACGATTACAAACATATATACCAATAGGTAGATAGGGAAAACTTATATTCATGCAAGAAACCTCTCAATACAAATAATCATATCCAGATACGAAGGATTGAGGGAGTTGAATGTTCAGATATATGTCTAAGAAGTTAACAACTCATCACTTATTGACTTCAATTTCTTTTAATCATATTCAGATTTATATAAAATTTAAGAATGAAAAGGAAAAATTAAGAACAAAAAGATAAGGGAAACAACTATGTTAGGCACATACCGTACTTCCCAACGATACCAGCCTTCTTGGTTCTTTTTGTCTGCATACAACAAAGGAATAACGTTGAAACCAGAGCACAAAACCATGATAGCATAAAAATATGCACAAATAGATTGTTATGGGTATTCTGAAACGGAAAAATCCACAATGCAAAATAAATAAATAAATAAATCTTATTTCTCTAGTCCATTGGAACACAACAAATTTAGCACCAAATCAAGGTAAACATAGCAATCAAATACAACAAGGAAACTGAGCATTCTATCTTCTTCTCCAAGGATATAAGATAGCAAAAAATGCTAGAAAAGAGGAAAAGACCTCCCCAGGTAATGTACTGTGTACTGCCTCGTATTCTATTCAAAGGATTCACATAGACTCCTCCGCTTGAGCAATTTCGATGCTTTCAAATCCAATTATAAAAAATTAAATGTGTATACATCCATTCATATAAATATAAATATAAATAAATAAATATATATATAAACGAATATGTATGCACTTTTCAACACTACAAATACTGGAATGAGACCGTAATCCAAGATCAACCACTTAAACGACTCCCATAGACCAATTTAAAACAACGAGCTTGATTCCGTACAACTAAACAAACAATATGTTCAAATTTATGAGGTTCCTTCACAGATCTATTCACAAAACCTTAATATGAACAAAAGGTTAACAAATACTAGCAGAAAAAAACAGAAAAATGAACGCTATAATTAGAAAAATCACAGAACATTAAAAGTCTTAACTTTCAAGCTTCTCCGAATCAACAATAAATAACTCCAGATTAGATTACAATCCACAAAAAAAAGTACGTTAACATATATATTGTACATATATATATAGATAGAGAGAGAGAGAGAGAGTACCATTTTGGAGAGCTTAGGTCGGACAAAGAGGAGTGAGAGACGAAGGTTGAGGAATCTGCAAGACCTAGGTTTCGCTGTTAAGCAGTCAAATGAACGATAGTCTCTTATACGATGGTTTCATAACATACAACGTATAAGCGTTGCCCTAGAGCCCATTATAGGGTAATTTGGGCCCTGGCCTATTCCGTATTGTGGGCCAAACTGTTTTAGCAGGCTTCCGTGGCCCAATAAGCTTTGTAGTGGTGGCCCGGTGGATGGCCTGAAAGGGCTAGGCCAGACTTGTTTAAGTAGGCTTTGGCGGCCCAGCAGCCGACCTGAATGGACTGGACCAGACTGGTTGAAGAAGGCTTCAGTGGCCCCATAAATATAGTAAATATTTCCCCACAATTGTTTGTAAGTTATGGTTAAAATAACCCTTTCTTTTTAGAAAATGTCAATTATGTCACTATTCCAGAAAAAATATATATTTTTAAGGAATAGTTTATATATATATATATTCTTTTTTTAACTAGATGAAATAATAATTAAAGGTAAAAACCGACAGAACATCGAAGAATCATTTTGATTGAAAATGTTTTAGTTGTATTGCTAGAAAGTAGAAAGGCATTATCCAACTTATAAAATATACATCTTAAGAGAGGATCTTCTTTTTAATTTTTTAAAATAGCAAGTCTTGAACATAAAAAGATACATGGGTTAAAGATATATATATATATATATATGACAAAATGATTGGGAAGAATAATGATCCAATAAAAATAAAAAAAACTCTAACAACTGTATCAAAATATAATCATTGGACATGATCCTTTTTATCACATTTCGAACGTGGTTAAATTGTACCTGAAACAGGTCTTACAGGTTTTGTAATCCCAGTTGGCTTGCACTTATTGTGTGTGCGTGGATATGGACATACATCACCTTTACCTTAAAATAGGCTCGGATGCATAAATTATCTTGTGCCATAATTTTCTATAATAAATAATTGAACATTAAATTCAATATATAAAATTCTATTTCCACAACCCAAAAGTCTGTATCCACGAAATTATTGTCTAGTTTAGAACATAAAAGAGTTAAAAAAAAAAAAAAAAAAAAAACTCATTATGGTCCCTGCAACAGGTGAAAATAAGTAATGTTCAAGTTTGAAGCAGTTGGTGTTTTTGGGCAATACCATGTGAGATGATATGCTAAATTTTGGAGGCTGAATTGAACTTTTGGCAATTTAAAGAAATAAATATTAAAACATGAAGAAGGATACCTCATGTGAATCTGCCCTCTCTCTCCCCCCTCACAAAGATACATTTCTGCAAATTGAAAGGGTAAGGGTACCCTAAAAGCACTAGAAATGAATATCTTTTAACCACAGAGTGAGCATCAGTATCCTTTAAATGAACTTGTCTAATCTCCAACTTTTGTTAGAATTTCGAGGCCGGAACTTCTCTAGCTGCAAATCGGAGCTTCCACGAATTTCAGCCAAAGCAGATTCTCCCTTGTCTGAATTAATTATCTCCAGGATGCTACCAACTACATTGGCTGCAAGCCCTATCTCTACCAGTCGTCCTTGTTCCTCCCCACCTTCGTATATCAAATGTGCGATCCTTGAAAATGGAATCAAGTTTTCGAGGATCAGTTTTGCCAAGATACGACCAAGAAATTCAGCTGCTCTGGGGGCATCATTTACAACATCCTCCAATTCAGTGAGAACAGATTCAAACCTGGCCAAAGAAAATGCAAAATTACCAAATGAAACAGGAATTCAACTTAAATTTGGGAGTTGGTCGCATCTAGGATGACATTTTCCTACCCTTTGATGAGTTGATCTGTACTTAATGTAACCTCCCGTGATTTTGTAAGGTTGATCAGAAGCTTAGCCAAATGATCCCTCTCCGCATCCTTCCTCTCAAAAGAATCTGTGACCCAGATAGATACCATTGATGGATAGAAGCTCGGAGAATTCAACTCTTTGACACAAAGAGCAACTTCCTTCTCGTCTTTAGCGCTGAAAATAAGAACAGTTCCATTTGGAATTCAAAAAAATGAATATATGCATATAAAAATCAAAGCTACACTCACAATTCAAAGATAACATACAAGGAGCAATGACAGCTAAAAAGATGCACATAATGAATGATCTTCACAGCATCTATTCTCAAACCCACACCAAAGCAAAGTTAAGAGTGCATGTCAATAAAAATTATACTATTCTTCAACACCTCTATAAAAGGATCCACATTAGAGCCATTATATTTCAATTCCCAAAATTTAACACTATTGTTACAAAAGCCATGGCCTAGATTTTGCCTAGGACACAATAAAATGTTTTTTATACTAGAGTATCACATCCAATTTATACACGTAAAGAAAAGCGTGTGAATAGGAGTATTTCCAGAAGAGTACAAGAGTTCGTATAGTAGCTTATGGATTAGAGGAACTTGTGTGTTTGGATTTGGCGCCCATATTCAAGTTCACAATTTCAGATTTTTTATTTTTATTATTATTATAAATAAATAAATAAATAAAAAGAAAGAAAATCGTGTCTAGCCCTGAAATAACAGGTGGCAGATGCCTATCCCGTCATTCCCACCCCCCCCCCCCCCCCCCCCCCCCCCCCCCAACCCACCAACCCAACAACATTGTTCTTTTCTTTATTTGTTTTATTCCTTTTAAAATCAGTAAAGGCAGTCTTATACTAAGTTTAAAGGTTTGCAGATTATAGTAACAAAATTGGCCAATCAGTTGTTTAATGTAAAGAGAAGAATGTACAGCCTTAACGAGACACTGTGGCAAGCCTGAGACCCAGCAACCATCCTGTATCCCTATTGATCTGAGAACCAATTCTTTCAATGGGAGAGAACATTTATGGAGAAAGCCAAGAAGAAAAATTGAAATTCCAAATTAAGGAATATGATTCCCCAAAAGAAAGAATGAAGAGAAAAAATAGAGAGAGAACACCCATGCTTGGAACAAACAGCAAAAAAAGGTGGAATTGATTGTTCAAAATAACTTCTCCAAGGTTATATAGAATTAAACCACAGCATAAACTGAATCCCTATCATGAGCGAGCATAATCATTTAGATCTACGGACCGAACCCCAATTAATAACTAACATTGCTCAGGGTCGGATAATCTACCCACATCCACTAAATTTTCGCAAGCTTTACAACTATCCATGAATGGACCTGAAGCCAGCAGCCTTTCTTTGGAATTAAATGAACCGGTCATTAGATCTAAGGAACTTAAGGAGATTTTCACAAGGTCTATTTCTTTTCTTGGCCCCAAGTAAGATCAACCAGGATGAAAATCCCCGTCTCCTTCCAACCAGGAGAGAAAGCTCAGCGAGCTTTGCCTTAGAAGGTTGGCCCATAAGTATGATCATATGGAGAAATAGTAACCTAGAAGAATACTAAAACATAAATTGGAAAAAAGTGAACCGCTTCAGCCTAGGATAAATTTTTTATGGACCTCTTTTCGCAAATTCATTTGATAGCATGAAAACAGTCAACTGCTAAAGGAAATTCAACACCTCCTCCCTTCTTACTTCCCATTTTTTATTATCAATTCATTTTGGGAAGGACAAACCAATCGAGTCTCACCATGAAAAGATAGAGACCTTAAATTTTTCTCTGAAAAATCTTTAGAAGAATAAACTGACAAAATTGTTGATATATCTCAAGTTGTTTATTTGCCACAACTTGAGATATATATTTCATTTCTTCAGAGATTTAATGAGCCTTCATGATCCCCGTCCACTTTTCAAAATACAATCGCAAGACAATCTGTTATTGTCCCCCTACAATTTACTAGGTAAGGCAACATGGTCAGAAGGTGTAGAAAAAAGATAAACCCCAAACCACATTGAACGAGGACAAGTTTCATCTCCCTTTCCTATGCCCAATTATAAGGAACCTTTCGCCAGTACTCAACCATCAAACATAAAAGAGAGGGAGACGGGGATCGGAAGGATCATACTGCCAGGTGGAGAGTGGATGGTGGAGAGCGGAGAGACAGTGAGCTGTGAACATACTCAAGCTCCTCTTAAGATGACTTGTTCTCTCACTCCATTTATATTCCCGTGACACTAAAAAGTTTAGGCTCTATTCTTCTTAAGATCACTTGTTTCCACCCCAATCATACATATACTTGATCAATTCATAGCAAATGAATGCATGTTCATGTATTAAGTCTTCAAGTAAAAAAAATTAGGGTAAAATACAATGACACCCCCTGAGGTTGGCATAAGGACAACCATATACAAGTTGGCCTATTTTTGGACAATGACACCCCTCAGGTTTTAAAAATTAACAAAGACACCCTGACAATAGTGAATTGACTTTATTATCCTTTGACACATTAAATTATCAATTTAAACAATACAACCCTTTTGATTGACTTAAATACCCTTGAATTAAATAGGTTTAATGGGTTACCGGGTACAACCCATGTGAAAAACCCAAATTTTATCTCTCCTCATTATCTTCTTCTCTTTCCCCTCTCAAACCCTAACCCAAACAAGCCGCCGCCACTACTCTGCTTGTCAAACCACGGCCTCTCCGCCCCTAAACCCCTCACCGCTGTCGCCGTCGTTGCCACCAACAAAGCCGTCGTCGCACACCTCTTAGCGAATGAACCACCACCACCATAGTCTCCATTCCCAAAACCACCACCACTGTGTATTCACCCACCGCAGCCGCCACCAACACAACCACAACCACAACCACCGCCAGCGCCGCCACGTCCACTTCCATAACTACCAATATTCCAACCCACACCACCACCACCACTGTTCATTCCCACAAATAAAACCCGAAATTCACCGAAAATCCAAAAAATCACCAAAAACAATTGTGAAAAAGAGAGGAATCGATGGCTTCAAGACGACTGCAAGAGATCCAATTGGGACTCATGCATCTTTGAACGGCGGCATCACGACGACGGCACTGTGAGACGGTGGCGGCTTCTTCACGACAATGGTAGTCCCCATCGCCCATTGCTAATCCCGTCGTAGACCTCGCCGTCGTCACCGCATATCATCCTCCTCTAATGCAGATCCAGCCAATGAACGACATCTCCACAGCAAAACCCACAACCAGCAAAATCAATAGCACCACCACCATCCCTATCGCACAACCACCACCAGCAGACGTCACCACCGCCATCCCCATTCCCCACCACATCCATCGTCCCCATAGTCAACAATCGCAACCACCGCTGCCATCCCCATAGTCAACAACCACTGCCACCATCCCCATTGCAGACAACCACCGCTGCCATCCGCATTGCAGACAACCACCGAAGTCGTCCCCATAACTGACGGTGATTTAGAGCAGAGGGAGAATGTTAAGAGAGAGGGGGGGGGGGGGGGGGGGGGGGGTTTGGAGTTCAAAATGGGTGGGGGCTTTGCTCTAAGATTACATTAGTGCCCATATGTTTTATGATGTGGCATGCTCTAGTGTGGTTATTTTTGTCCAAACAAATATGGGGACAATCTTATCATCCCCATGAAAGAGGGGATGTTAGAGTTCCCCATATATGTGTGTGTGTGTGTGTGTAGAGAAAGGAAAAGGGTAATTCAGAAATTAATCAAATAATGAAGGGTAAAGTAGACTTTTCACATGTTTTTAAGCTCTGTTTGGATTTCAAATCTTACAAAGGGGTGTCATTGTCCAAAAATAGGCTAACTTGTATATGATTGTCCTTATGCCTAACCTCAGGGGGTGTCATTGTACTTTACCCAAAAAATTTATAATAATAATAAAAACACCCGCCAAGAGGAGTGTCAGGAGGGGTGGAAAAGGTACAACCTTGACCCATGCATTATGAAGTAACAAGCAAGTGAATGTACAAAAACAATCATGCTATGTTTGGGAGCACCGAATCGGTGGTTTGGATTTGAAAAAAATTTAGTTAAAACTTTGAACTAAATTTGCTCCAATTCCAAATCCAAGATGCCGATTCGGTGCTTCCAAACGCAACATCAAGGAATTTGCTTTTTTAGTTTTACATGGCAGTTGAAGCATAAAAATTGAAACTCCCATTCTTAAAATCCTACAAAATAATTCTATGCATGCAATGAAATTGCCTCATATGGTCCTTGGGGTCATTGATTGGTGAATTTCATGTCAAAAAAATCAGCTTTGATCAAATTGTAATTTTGTTAATTTTTGAGTTAAACTTGAGTACGTTCTACATTTGAATATATTCAAGTGAATGTTGATCATCATTTGACAAAGTTTAATGAAGATCAGATAAAAAATCATATGGTGGTCAAGTTGATTGAAATAAACAATTGAGAACAGATTTGATCACACATAAGGATAATGTAAATTTTTTATAAATTTGATTTTTCAAAATTTCCAAGTTGTTTCTGTTTATATAGTTCTCTAAATTGTATCCGAGGCTTGTAGTTCTGGAAAAAAATGTGTCGCAATTGGTTTTAGACTCACAAGTTGAGCTGGTCTGTAAAAAGAACATATTGGAGCAATAGTTATGCACTGGTACATGATCCTAGCACCTCTATATTCCTCAACAGAAGTTATGCACTGGTACATAGAATTTACGTATTGGTACATAGTTTGACAGTGATAAAAAGCAGGAGTTCCCAATTTCGAAATAGATTTTATTTGATATTCACAGAAAGGTAGGTCTGTATCCAATCCACCCCAGCGGGCATTCCTTGATTAACGAGAACAGTGGGTAACGACCCTTGTATTTGATGTTCAGCTTGGGAAATATAGTTCTGAATGATATAAAGGTTAGTTTAAGAAATAGAAATATAAATAAATGCATACACACACAGAGAGAGAGAGAGAGAGAGAGAGAGAGAGAGAGCATACATCTACCAAGAGATTAAGAGACTTAGAACTTATGCATGCATTGATCATTGTTCTTGTTAGAGTATTTGTTTTATTGTTGGGTGCCATATTGTACTATTTTTTATATATATTATTATTGCTATGTTATATTATTATTATTATAATTATTATTATTATTTCTTTTTATTTTCTTTGTTTTACTCAACAGTTCTTAGTGCTGAGACTGAAGATACTACAGAACAATAGAAGTTGATTCATAATTGCTTGAGAAGATTTTGATTGACAATCACTATATAGAAGATGGTCATGATGTACATTGACAACAAGCAATGATAGGACTCGCAAGGCTAGTATGAGGATCGAGTGGAATAACATGTGAAGACATGTAGAACTAATTAAAATGACAAATCGAAGATAAATTAACAGGTCAGTGATTTTACAGAGTATTTTGAGTATTTGACAAGGGTTCCTTGGTATTTCTTAATTTAAGTTTTTTATTTTCACATAAAAGTTATGGGGTTAACTTTGCTGCTTTATTTTTTTTATTGATTTATGGATGATTGATTTGTGCAGTTGCTTAGTTAAGTACTTAGATTTATTGTAATCAATAATAAAAGAAAGAAGAATTGAAAGAGAGAGATAGGGGAAACCTTTCACTGCCCTCTAGGTCTAGTGGCGCTAATCCACAGATCTTAATCACTAAGATTTTCGTTAAGCACAACTTTCACTCGATATTAGAGCTGGTTATTCTAACTCATGAGTTTGATTGTTTTACAAAATCGCAAATATTTGCTTTTGGAATTTGTTTTCCTAAAACATGAATTCATAGGTAAAACAGGGTCGATCAATCTTTGTACCACAAGTTTTTAATGAAGAACATTATTCACAGTAACATGAGAGTGCTTCTAAAATCCATTAATGCAAAAAATGGGTTGTAGGTTGGACTTCTCAAATGAAAACTGAAGAATCAGATATTGAAAAATGGATACACATGCTTGCTCCTAAATTTTCAAAATATCTTCACACAAATCTTTGTATCTAAATCAAAGTTCCTAAAGACCTTCTTTTCCTTATAACATGATGGTCTCACCTTCTCCATATAGTCTCTTAATTATCTAACCCAATACAGCACCTCAAACTCATGCATAACATAACAAAATTATAGTCACAAGTTTGAAGAGGCTAATATACTGGAAATTTAATGGACTTAGAACTAGTGTGGAAATAGCTATCAAAAGTAGATATTTGTTGTTAATTTAACGGCAAATAACGTTATTGAACATCACTTGCAATACTAGGATATCAAGATGCTTTATACTGGATGCCAACGGAAATGGAAGAAGACTGTCATTTCTCATTGTTCCCAACCTAGGAGATTCCTCACTTTTCTCTCTATTTCCTTTTTGTTGATATCTAGAGAAGTAGACTAGGCAAATTTCTAGTGCTACAACTATCAGAAATAAGGTTTTCTTCAACATTTTATTGAGACACATTCAAGCCTCACATACTTCCATTCAACACAGATGTAAAGGTGCAAGCACTCACAAACTTAATTGTTGGTAATGCAGCGCTCCTTGATGATTATATTGAACATGTGGAATATTGGGGAAAATGCAAATATGAAAAATCGCGTATGAGACCACATAATACCTGTAGAATTCTTTAATTGCTGCTATTGACATGTCCCGCAAGCGTTTTTCTTGCCATACCTCCTCTGAAGAAATATTTTGTGTGAAAATTGATCCCTGAACTCTTGTGGATGGTGAAGTTGGTGGGGACCTACCAAAACTATGATCTGCATTCCTTGGGTCCCTGTTCCCATGACTCGTGTATCGTTCTTGTATACTCGATTGGTCATAAACAGATGGACTGGCAAACCTGTCTGAGATGTATCTCTGATTGAGATCCTGTCTTGAGCCAAATGTGGTTCGCTGTGATACAGAACTATAACCATTTAAACCAGCTGTCATTCTCCTGGAGTCTCCAGGACTTGGTGTCTCAGCAAACGGAATGCTTGGCATTGATTGCTGGCCTCTAAAGGACATTCCCCTAGCAAGGCCACCTTGGGGACCAAGGGTAATAGAATCATCACCAATAGGTCTCCTGGAGTCTCCAAGACTTGGTGTCTCAGCTAAGGGAATGCTTGCCATTGATTGCTGGCCTCTAAAGGACATTCCCCTAGCAAGGCCACCTTGGGGACCAAGGGTAATAGAATCATCACCAATAGGTCTCTGGGTCAAGGGATTTGACATAGTCCTATTCTCGAACAAATGTCTATCCTCCAACCGAAATTCTTGAGTGCCATGACCACGGAATTGCATGGGTAACCCTCTGAAACCACCCATCTGCGCATTTGGAGAAATAAACATATTTGACCCTCTCGGACCAAAATCCATTGGTTGACCCCTTCTAACTGAGGAACTCATGCCCGAACCACGTGCCATCCGACCAGCTTGTCCGTGCCGTTCCTGAGCAGCATCCCTGTGCACTTCATCAATCTTCTTCGGCCCTTCGACTTTCCTCCTCTGTCGCCATTTGTTCTTTCTCAGATCAATCGAATCCCTTAACATGAATCTCACCCTAGAAGACAGTTTCATGTTGTTTGATAACTTCTCCATCATATCAAAATATGCATCCATATGTTCCTTGGCTTTTGGATGGTCAATCATATCTCCAATTGTGCTCATTAATTTGCACAGAGCTTCAATATCTTCCTCATCAGGATTCTGATTCTGACCGAGCAACTTCTTAATGCATTCATGCATTATTCTCTCAGTCAACATTTTCTTCTTGTACAACTCCCCAATCAGTCGAATGTTACCCAACATTCGTCTTCTTGCCTGTGTTCTCTTCTCCTCTCTTTTCCCTTCAGATTCTTTAACTTCACCTTCCTCGGCTCTATTAGCTTCTTCCTGCTCCCTTGCCCCTCTCTCAAATTCTTCCTGGCACTTGTTTAGAAGTACTCTTTTAAAAGTGATCTTTTCATTGTCTTCACTGAAATCAGGTAACTCTCCAGAAAGGTGATAACAGAAGTTGGCGTACATTTCACAGAAAGTTGGTTCCATTAGAGCTTTATCAAATATCTGCGAAATCACGCCAGTGAGAGTAACAGCACTGTCAATGTTAACCGCTTTCACTTGCTTAAAAAGTTTTTCAAAGTTCTGTGGAGTTAGCTTATTTAGGATAGCTTTTAACTGCCTTTGCTTGGCCTCTTCTTCATCTGTTATTTTACCCACTTGATATTTCCTATCAGCTTTGTGCATTACTTGTAATGGAGTATGAGGAGAAGGAATTAAACCCTTTTGAAAACCAGTGGCACGTTGCCATCTGTCAGAATCAGGGCTATTCCGATGCATACCTCCCTGAGAACCCAATGATTGCATAGGCCCAGATAGAATGCCGCCAGCATACTGAACAGGTACCTGCACACCTAGATTCCTTATAACACCATAATTTCCTCCTTGGCCAGGTCGAAAACCTACAAAATTTCCCCCATATCCAATATCTAATCGCGGATCCCTTCCTGAGGCAAGAGGACCGGGTTTACTCCATTTCTCATCGTCACCCATGCCACGCCCATGCCAGTCTGGTCGAGATCCCACATTCTGCCTATCAATAACTCTTCCAGGAGAAGGATGTGATTCAAGAGAAACAGTGATATTAGAAATCATCAACGCCTCTGCTATATCAGATCTAATTTCAAAATTCTCTGGAAGATCAGTGCACTGCTCTGAAAATGTAAGTAGGAAATCTCTAGAATACTTTTTTGCCATTACTTCATTTCCATCTGAAGGTTCCAAATTCGGAGTAGAGATGTCAGCTGCGTCTTCCCAATCATCTGGTTCAGCTTTACTCTGCCCACTTTTTTCACTGGATACAACACCTTCCCTAGAAGCATCAACATCTGCCACTTCCAAATTATTGCTACAACTGTTTTCTAAAGAGACAGCAGTTTCTCTCTTTTCCTCTGGACCCTTGTATGCCATATAAAGATCGGAAGTTGTCCCAGCAGCATCTGCTTTTTGTAGAATCTCTTTCCTCTTTTTCTTCCCTCTAGCAATAGTACTCTTTGCTCTGTTAGGTTCTAGCATAAATTTATCCTTAGAACCTAAGGTTGAAAGAGAGACCACACCCAAACTAATAGAATCAGTACCTTTCCTTTCATGTTCCAAAGTTACTTCTGGAAGAGATGAATTTGAAACATTAGACAACTTCAGATCTAGCATACCAGATCCTATAAGAACTTCTTTTCTATCCATGCTATCACACATACTAGAAGAGGTATCTGAAGTTGAAATCTTATAGCCATGAGAAGAAGTAGATAAATCAGAACTTGATAATTCAGCATTTATATCATCAAGCGCAATGGAAGTGGTCATCACTGAATTATCAGCCATCCCGTCATCTTTTGTGCAACAACCCGCAGGCTCTTTACGATCCTTCTGTGTAGCTTGCAAGGATCCAAGCTCATTGCCAGTAATTGTTAGCTCAAGAGTGGAGTTCAGTTCAGTTTGTCCTAAGGCAATTTCATCCTGTTTAGCACCTTCAGTTTGTTCTTTTGTTCCTGCAGTTTCAGGCTTTAATTGTTCTTCATGCAGAGGAAAATCATCTTGCTGATTACAATGATTAGTGTCCAATGTATCAGTCATTTTTCCACCACCACCAATAATTTCCACTGCCACACATGTTGAGCCTTCGCCAACACAATCAGTTTTGGAATCAGAAGCATCATGCCTGTCAATACCGGTGGTTAAAGGTGGGTCCCCAGCAGTTTCAGTGACACCTCCAATAGTACCTGATGAAGCAGGATTTGTACTAGCCTCTCCAGTTTCAGTTCTATCGTTGAAAAAATTAGTATGTTCTAATTCTTCTAAAGACTCAGAAGGTAAGCACAAAGAAGAGGTAGAACGTCCACCAACCTGCAAAAAAAGTACGAAATCCAGATCCACAACTTAAAATAGTCACTACTAGTAGAAATCCGGTAGAAACAAATCACCTGACAGGAACACCCTAGAATACCTGATGCTGCGGTTGGAAATGGCTTTGTCCTTTGTTTCCTGGCTTCTCCTGTTGATCCTTGATTGAGTCAGACCTACAAATTATTTCCCTGATGCCTTCATTACAACTTGTCACAACTGATGCAGACTGCTCAGTAGGAGCAGGAGAAGTAGACAAAGTGTTGGGAGCCAGGGTATCCGCAGAAAGAGAAACAAATGCTGCAACAGATTGTTGCCTAGCCACAGGCAATGTAGTAGTTATTGGTGCGAGACCAGGTTTTGATTGCTGTAAAGAGCTTCTAGAAGTTGTATCGGGATTCCTTTGAGGATCAATTGAGCTAGCCTCCCCGTGTGGCTTAGAAATATTAGTAGACTCACTTTTCTCAATGACAGGTGAGTCAATTGACAATGATGAATCAGCAACCCTTCCTCCATGAGAACCAGCACCTGGTTTCACTGTCACCTGTACTGGAGCTGATGGAGCTGATGAGAATATGTTATGAACATCACGAGTATGTTCCAAATTAGATGGTTCACCAATAATGGGAGATGGGGCCCTAATATTACTAACAGAAAGGGAGTTAAGGGCAGATTGGTTCATCAAAGAAGTTTGAGGGCCCTGGCCAACTTGGTAGTTAAACCTTGGCGCCTGAGAACCGGAAGTAACTTGGGCACTAGTTAGAGGAAGAGAACTTGGAGCTTGGAAAAAGAGGGAACTGGCATTGTAAGAATTAGAGTAGTAGTTGATAAGATGGGCAGGTGGAAAGGATGAAATTGCTTGAGATTGGGGAGGCACATTTGGATGCGACCTCGAGCCTGATGACCCACTGTCCATACATGAATCTGTCCTCTTATCAAGTCTCAACTCTTCATGCGTGTCAGGATGAGTTATCTTGACTTTACGAGGGCCACCAAAGTTTCCTGCCTGGTGTTGAGAAAAGTGTGGGGCCATACCAATTCCCAAATTGCCTAACTGAGCAGGTAACTGAGAACCCATTTGAGATGTGAAATTCAAATTCTGGCCCGGGTGAATGATCCCCTGAGTTTGCACCATATGGGACTGGAGGTTTGGAACAAATACCTGTTGCTGCACTTGGGGATTTCCCATTGGCAACGGCATAGGCAATGGCACAGGCAATGGAGGAGCCCCCATTCCTTGAGACTGAATCTGTGGGTTTGGACCACCAAATTGAATGGCAACCTGTGGTTGCTGGAACTGCATTTGCATTGGTTTCCCAGTCAAAGAATGAACAGAAGACTTCTGCGGCTGGGTTACAGGGGGTGCAGATAAAACTTGCACGTCCTTCTTAGCCTTGGGCATTGGATGATCATTGCTAGTGTCAGATTGATCAACATCACCTGCATCCTTCTTTGGTAATTGCTGCTTAGGAGCTGTTGAACTTGGCATCATAGGTACAGCTCTTAAAGAATCATGGAGCAGCTGCCACACAGAGAATCACAGAGCACAAGGAAAATGCCAATGAGCACATAAAAAACAGCCTTAATGATGTCAAGATTTTGCTACTTGTTTTTATAGCCAAAAAATTACACAAATCATGCTACTAATTTGTTTACATCAAAAGCCAAAATGGCACTTGTTGGGTACACACCACTAACACAGAAGAACATACCATATCCATACCAAATTCAAATTCTAAGTTGATAAACCTTTCGGGTATCAATGGTAAAAGATGTTAAAACAACCCTAAATTGTTATAAACCAGTATTGCTTGATAAACATCCATAAAAGAGGAAGAGAGCCCACAAACCTGGTCACGTTTCTGCTCATCCAAATTTGGGGGTGCTGAGCTAGTTCGAGCAGGTATCTGAAAAAGAAATAGGAACACAATCTTTTATCTCTTATAAAAAGACTACGAAAATTGTTGAATTGCACAAAGTCTAGGAGATCTTATAAAATATACATGAACTTAATAAATAAATAAACAAAACAAATATGCATAAAGTGCGTAACAGAATACTGAAGTACCTGCATTCCATTCATGAAACCAGGACTTATGGACCCAAATTGAAGAGTGAATGATGTCGACTTATCTCCTGGTTCTAAGCCATCAGACAACAGTATTAACATTTCATTGAGTATAATTATAGTACTAGTAGTCTGGTTCAAGTACAAAATGTCAAGAAAAAATAAAGACTGAAGCTCACAAACTATTTCAAAATTAAACAATGCCAAAGTTTTTATAATTTATGGAAACCAAAACACTTATCCACAGCTTATAAACATAATCAAACACTAAATGGATGTTACCCTTCAAAGGTGTCACGGGCGTTGTGGTGTCAGAACTGACAGTAGCAGGATGAGAAGATGGAGGCCTTGGAACAGATCGGGTGCTTTTCTGGGAAGACACATCAGTTGACTTGACAGTAACGCCTGTGACCGGAGCATCAGATGCTGCTAAATAAGAACAAATGAAGAGAAGTTGTAAGAATTTAAAAATCAGATTAAATAAGCAAAACCAATTTCTTTAATTCTCCCATCATATCGCCCAAGATTGTTAATCACATATTACAAATCAAGATAAAATATTTCCATCAAAATGTACAACACACCCACAATAAAACTAAAGGTTTCTCTTCAAATTAAATTTTCTAAAACTAACGCTATTCAAGATTTTACTCAGAAAAAAGAAAAGGGAAAAAAACCACATACCAGGTAACGGTGGTCGTAAATTGGCACCATTCTGTACTGTACGGGCAGCAGAAGCATTATTAGAATCTGAATTCAAACTCACATTGCTTACCCTAGATTGTCCTCCGTGTGCATTATTAGACTTCTTAAAGCTAACACAGACCATAAAAACATACCGTCATCATAAGACCCAAAAAAAAATAAAACCCACAAATCCTAATTTCAAATTTACAAATCTATATGCATTTAGTGCTTAGTGCAGTTAGATGTATGTATATGTGGAAATGGCCTTCTTTTATGTACATATCTGTATGCATAACTGTAAACCCTAATCTACCTTCGGTTGGACGAAAATGAAGATGAGGGTGGAGCGGCGGAGCCACCGCCGCCCTTCCCACCACCGCCGGAGAAATTCCTCGACTGACCGGAGCTCGCGGATCGACCCAATTTTCTATTAGGTAACGGCTCGTTCTTCTCAGCCCCTGATTGATTGAAGGACATATATCCAAACCTTCAAATCGCTCCAATTCTGGTTGTATATATATTATGTGCACCAACCTGAAAGATCCACCGATCAAACCATAAAATTGACCAAAAATCATTCAAAAAAAAAGAAACGCAAAATGACATTGAAAAAACACATAATAATCACATGAATTAACATTACAAAACGAAGTTTATGGTTTTGATCTTTCAGAGTTATGGGTGTTCACCTGGGAGTGTAGAGTGAGAAGATTAGGGTTTTATATGGTATAAATATTGGAAAGATTGGCGGGAACCATGATGAGACTGATAGATATATAAGAAGATAGAGAGAGAAAGAGAGAGAAGAATCAGAAAATGTGTGTTTGTATTAGGATGGAGAGAGAGAGAAAATAAATACTGTGTTTGTAAATTGTTAAACAAAACTGGTCAAAAGAAGAGGTTTTTTTAGGAGATCGAAATCGAAATGTGTCGCGCGTGGACGTACTCTTCGCTCTCTCTCTACATTGCATCGCCATCTCATCAAGTTTTATGTGGGCCAGGAACCGGCTGCAGCCGGTTCAAGTTACCGACCAGACCGGTAAGCATTTCAAAAGGACTTTGAGAAGCAGCCGGTTCAAGTTACCGACCAGACCGGTAAGCACTTCAAAAGGACTTTGAGAATTTAAATGGTTTTGGTTTCAGTGGGTCATCATTTCCCAAGTTCAAAATTGAGTCAGAATCCTCACCATTTTGATGTGTACTTTTATTTTTTTATTTTTTCATTTTGTTTTTGTTGGTAGTGTTACATTATACTTTTATTTATATATATTTTTTTTAACAAATAAATTAACCCTAAAGCATAAATGTCATAATGCATGTTATGTATTTGAATCAAACTTTTAAGAACTCCGTTTAAATCATTTTGAATTTGGTTTAAGACTTTAAGTTATAATTATTCTTATCAGTTAGGTAGTCCGATATTATATCGGTTAAATCAAAATAAGTTTTTAAAAAATTGATCGAGCCAGTATGCATAATTAATAAATTTTACAATTACAATAATAAATTCCGATTTCATTATATTAGAGGCTCATTATTTTCCCCGCACCCATTTACAAACCATGGTTCAAACCCCACTAAAACTTAACTCATTTGACATGATTTCGATTTAATTGTATTAGAGGCTCATTATTTACTCGGCACGCATTTACAAACCATGATTCAAGCCGTACTAAAACTATACTCATTTGACATGTTTAATGAATTTAGAACTAAAACTTGAACTAATTCTTCAAGTCAAGCCTGAGGATAATATTAGTGTTAAGTAATTTTTTAAAAAAATAAATCCGAACAACCTCGAATAAATAAGTATATTTGTCAAGTTAACAATTATAAAAGCTTTGGGCTTTGCCTTCGGCTATATTATTATAAAAGGGGGTGTCTTTATGAATATATTCATATTTGCATATTTGTTAATGGGAAGAAAAAATCAAAGGATTCACAGCATCTCAAAATGATTTGTTGACAGATTTTGGGAACCATTCATTTTGAAGCTCAGATCCTAAATTTTTCCTTCTGTTTTACAAGTGGTTGGCTAAAGTTTTGTCATGCCTTCACAGGTACTCAATAAATCACCAACTTTATCTTTCTCTATTTTCTTTTTTCTTTTTTCTTTTTTTTTTCCCCCTCTATAACTATGAAATTGAGAGGATAAACTGCATACCACCTTCCAATTATGCTTTTTGTTAATACTCACAAATGTGCATTTTCAATCATATTAACTATTTATTTATTTTTGCAAATTCCTCCATAACCCAATGCACTTCTTGCCTTGAAAATATATATATATATATATATATATATATATATATATATATATATATATTAACTATTTATTTATTTTTGCAAATTCTATATATATATATATATATATATATATATATTTATTTATTTATTTATTTATTTTTATTATTATTTGAAAGTTATGTTGGTCAATATCATTTAATCCATAATCCAAGGGGCATTATCCAGTAGCAAGTCAAGCTGGTAGACTGCCCAGTTGCCCAGTTCCAGAGCGGGTGTGCCCATGTTCCAGTCCCCTTTCCCCTAGTTTGCCAATATATATATATATATATATATATATATATATATATATATATATATATATATATGTCATTAAATCCAAGAACATGGACATATACCTAAATCAAACCAGAGCATATGTGGCAGCACAGAACCTGCATACAGGCCATACACCCCACACACTGCCCATAATAACATACAACCAGCACTCATCATATCAGCATTTTCAGTCCTCAGCGTATTAACACCAAAACATGTCTGCTCAACAGAGATAAGCACCATCTAGCATACAGAATAAATCACATCACAACACCATAACTCAACCTAAGGGTTCGAAACAGAAAATTCGGGCTGTTGAATTGCCCTCAGTTCTTCATTTCCAACTGATCCTGTGCATCCATGTGTTGAATGGAAAGAAGTCTGAATCTAACATTCCGAACAATTTCTCTCAAAATTGTATCACTGTCCCTCTACTCTTCAGCATACATCCTTTTACCAGCTTGTTAATGACAGCTACAAAATATTTCACTTTCAATGCTAGCATAGCCCGGTGCATCATACCAGACCGATATTAGGCCACTGTAAAGCACATTTACCGGCTAAGTATCTCCGAATTCTATTAGAGAAACTGCAATAAAAGAATAGCTGCTCCCTATCTTCAATCCTACTTCTGCCCAACAAAAAAAAATGCAGCTCCCTGAAGAAATTAAGCCCACCTGCATCATTCTTTGCTTAGTCCACTGTCTACCAAGAATTACCATCCATAGAATCATAGCATGCTTTGGAATGCTATACTTAAACCAAACTACATCCTGCTAATCAACTTTATAGTTTATTCTGCTTGTACCTCAAGAACTCCCATGCTGATTTGATGGAAAACTTGACATACTAAACTAAGATAAAAAAAACCCGGCTGATTTTAAGGAGAATTTTCTAGCTAGTTCATGTCGATTCTTGCTAGGTGCAAATAATTCTTTGGAGGGAGGATGTGTAGGTATCAACTAAAAAAAAAATTGTTTTGCATCTTTAGTTAAACAACAATTTATAAACTATTATTATTTTTTATTTTGTTAACGATTGTAGTGTCGGGTCTCTTAAAGTACTCTATAATTTACCACTGAACACATACAGTTCCGTCCCACATGCACCAAGTAATTATTGAAAAAATTCCATGGAGGTGGCCCCAAAGGGATTCGAACTCCCAACCTCCAAGATGTGAGGTGAGAGTTTTTGACGTTATAAACTATTATTGACTTGTTAAATACATAGTTTGTTCTGATAATTAATGACTAATAACTCAAATTGATAATTTTATGAGCAACTAGCTTGGTTCCAGTGTAGGATCATTAATGTTATACAATTTAATGATTAGTAATAGTTAAAAAAATCTGTAACTGAACATGAAAATGCATGCCAACACTCGGAAGAAAATAGTGATTTTTTTTCCCCATATATAGCCATATGGGCCATCTTGTAAACAAAGAAATTTTTCTAGAATTAAATGCACAGGGCATTTTCTTCAGGAACATTAAACAAGCACAATAAGCGTAAGACATATATTGCATAAAAAATATATTAAAAATACAATGAATACATATATATACATTTATGGATATATAAATCTTATATGAAGTTCAAAAGAAATTATAATCCTACATTATAGCTGGGTTTTTTTTTTCTCTGTATTTTTTTTGGCTTATGGCGACTCAGCCTGAATAGCATTGTTCATATAAAAAATACCAAATCCAAAACATTAAACAAACGGTCAATCAATTTATACACACTTGGTATAAAAAATACTTGAATTCTTTTGAGAGCAACAGGCAGAACAAAATGCAACAACAACACTTACAATTACCTCCATAATTACAAAGTAAATGAAAACTATTATCTATCCAAATCCAAAACAATCACATTTTAACACTTTTTTTTAATTGATAATACCATTAGTTATGACATTTATAATCTGGTAGCAATACTCAAGAATGACTATCACAAAGCTTAAATGAAGACTCTCACAGTAGTAAATGTAATTAAGTTTGGGTCAATAATATATAAACAAAAAATGTTTCTCAAGTTGAGTAGGCATATGGACTTCACTACCCTTCGTGAGAAACTTAGCTTATGGCGACTCAGCCTGAGTAGCATTGTTCATATATATAATAACGAAACTGAGTATGACAAACTTATAATTCAAAAACATTAAAGAAACTATCCATCAATGAATTTATATGTAACTGGGATAAAAAGTGTTAATATATTATAAATTAAGATTTCAAAACCTCTTTGAACGGTTCCTCTAGAATCCTTTTAGTTGAGATTTTTAAGATGGAGACTTTCAACGTTGTTACGATTATTTCTCAACGTTATGCATATTTTTCTCACACTATCGTTGGACTCTTAATCTATAAATAGGAGTCCAGCAATTCAGAAAATATAACAACGTATCTAACTATTCTCTTGTTTTTTTTCTTCCTTACCTATCATTATTGTAATACTTTCTTTTGGGCAACTGATACACGACTTGGTTATATACTTCCTGTCAACGTGCTGATAGAGGAGTTAGTGGCTGTGGGCGATTGGGGTTATATCTTAGAACTACTATAGCCATCACCACCTGCACATAAGGAGAAAATAGCAGTTTTAGGACAGTGTGTCCAACACGTGTCTCACCATATCCAGCTTTCTTTTACCTTTATATATATATTTGTTTTTGTTGTATTATAAAGATTAATTATGCAGTTCACTCTTATTTGAATTTCTATTAATATATGTTATAATAGTGTTTGGGTTATTTAAGTGTTTGTATATTATTACTATTATATTATCAGTTCTGACGCAACAATCTAAAACTGCTATTTCATATGAGTATATATATATAAAAATATATATATATATAGTCTGTTAGATATATATCGTACCTGTAGCAATTTTATAAAAACTCTATCACTTACTGCATAATAGTAATTGTAATATACAATACATCAAATATATATATATTCATCACACTATTAAAATTATTTTTGAAATGTGATATACGATATATACTATATATATATATATTTAACCTTTTCAAAGTGATTGAAATTCTGTGTATATATATGATTTATAATAATACTGTTCTTACTGTTATAGAATATTCGTTACTGTAACATTTTTTTTTGCTTTGTAACGTACTGTTTCCTTTTGTTTATTCATTAAATCTATGTTATTTATTATTGTTGTAGAAATTACTTGAATATAAATTAGGTTGAATCCTATAGTGACATTTTTTTTTTATTATTACAATTCTACAGAAAGTTCAAATCAACTTTGCCTATAGGATATTTAAAAAAAAAAAAAAAATTGTTGAGCAAATTTGATGAAGCCAATAGTGTTAACCTGAGAAGTTTTGTAGTCAAAATTTTAAGCGTTGGCAGAAACAAATGAGGTATTAGCTAACCGTCTTAGGACTTTTATCAGCCTTTGAAGAACCTCTCACTACCACTCCATCACAAACTCAAATTGTCTCCACCCCAACAACAACAACAACTGAAACTTCAACCACTAGAGAGTCCACTACTTCATGTATGACCAAGGAGCAAATTGATTACCATTGTCACAATAGAATACTTAGTGCATTATCTGACAATCTTTATGATATCTACCATCATACCTCTAGTGCTAAAGAATTATAGAATGCCCTAGAAGCTGAATATGGGATTGACGATGCTGGTATAGAACGATTTGTGGTGTCTAATTTCAATAATTACAAAATGGTAGATAATATGACTGTAAGTGAACAAATCCATATATTCCAAGATCATTTGAGAAAAGTGGAGAAAAATGGCACAAAACTTAGTGAAGATTTCAAAGTGTCATGTCTTATTGAGAAACTTCCTTCTAGTTGGTTTGATTTTTCTAGATCCCTTAGACTTAAGCAAGGAGAGTTAACATTGATTAAAGTTATTAATTCCATCAGAGTTAAAGAAAGTCATAGCTCTAGATTCAACCAAGGTGATAAGTCAACTAAGGTGAACCTAGTTGAAAACAAATAAAAATTCCAATCATTCTATTAATAGAGGTCGTTACCAACCTAGAGGGAGGATTTTCAAAAATAACAAAACCAACCAGCGTACTAATCAAACCTTCCGCCACAATTATAGTAATAATAGTAAACCCAAAAATCCTAAAGGCAAAGGTGATCACAAATTATGCTTTGTTTGTGGGAGGACCAACCATGTGGCAAAAGATTGCTACTACAAAAAGACTGAGCCATACAAGCCCAAGACCATTTCAAATGAAAGAGGTCCAAGAGATCAAGTTAATATGTTGTTGGACCAAGAAAACTCGTGTGAACCCTCCTTAAGGTATCTTAATTCTTTATATATTAACTTTACTTATCATAATGATGATTGGTGGTTAGACTTCGGTGCTAGTGTGCATGTTTGTTTTAATCATACTTGTTTTAAATCTTATTAGAACACAAGTGGAGGAAGTGTAACTCTAGGAAATAATACGGTCACACAAGTACACGGTGTTGGAGATGTGGAATTGAAGATGACATCTGGAAAGATTTTAACTTTAAAGAGAGTGCAACATGTTCCTGAAGTGAGGAGAAATCTAATTAGTGGATCATCCTTAGTAAAACAAGGATATAAAGTTGTTTTGGAGTCTAATACGGTTGTTATTACAAAAAATAATGTATTTATTGGGAAAGGATATATTAGTGAAGGATTGTTTAAATTAAATATAATTTTGGAGGTCAATAAAAGTACTTCTCATGTTTTAATTATTGAATCTTGTGATGTATGGCATAAGAGATTAGGACATGTGAATTTAAAGAAAATTAAAAGAATGATGGATCTCAATATAGTACCCAAGTCCTATGTTGATTTCAAGCAAAAGTGTGAAATATGTGTACAAGCTAAGCAACCTAGGAAACCTTTTAAGTCTATAAATGGAAAAAATACCCACCTCTTAGAACTCATACACAGTGATGTGTGTCATAATTTCAAAACATTGTACAGACTGTCAATCAGTTTATATGCACCTGGGATAAAAAGTATTTGAACTCTTTTGAGGGCAACTACACTGAAAAAAATAGAACAAGAGTGGTGTTGTCGAGTACCTGCATAATTTCAAAGTAAATGAAACATGATTAGCTATCCCGATACTGAACAATCACAATTTTTTATTATTATTATTTTTTGACTGATAATACCATTTATGACATTATAGATCAATCTGGCAACAATATTCCAAATATATTATCACTTTCACAACACTCATTAGGTGCAAAAAAAAAAAAAAGAAGTCAATTTGAGTTTTGTAATAGAACATAAAGAAATACCTAAGTTTTACACAAACCTTCAAGAAGAGTATCCAAACTCTTTGGAGATTGCCAAGTTTGCTGAACCCAAGCCAAAACTTTCAATT
This sequence comes from Cornus florida, assembly GCF_030987335.1. Classification (NCBI taxonomy): domain Eukaryota; kingdom Viridiplantae; phylum Streptophyta; class Magnoliopsida; order Cornales; family Cornaceae; genus Cornus; species Cornus florida. Next base: position 6,129,725 of record NW_026775573.1, read on the forward strand.
AAATTAGTCTCCTTTGGCTGGTAAACTATCTTCTCAAACATATCCTTCAGCTTTTCATGTCCTATCATCTCATCCAGAATTTTGTCATTGAAAACTGCAGTAGAATCCCTATCCTTCTCCTTGTCTGTGGAAGAGAAAACCAGCTCAGATAGACGATCCTTCTCGGCCTGTCTACAATACTTGTCTCCCTCTGTTGTCCCGGATGTCATGAGATGGTAAGTATAGACAACTTTCTTTTGTCCAAGCCTGTAAGCCCGACTTATAGCTTGCCTTTCTACCGATGGATTCCAAACAACATCAAGCAGAACAACTCTTGAAGCACCAACCAGATTTATCCCCTCAGAACAACAATTTATTGATGCTAGCAATACCTTTGCATCACTCCTTGGACAATTGAAAACGTTTATCATATTTTGCCGGTGCTTCTGATCAAGCTTTCCTTCCATTTGCAACACTTCGCTCCCTTCATTCCAATCAAAAACTTCTCTAAGCTGGTCCTTTATTAATTCTAGTGGGTGGATGAATTGACTAAAGATTAAGACCTTCTCGTTCATTACAGCACTGAGACGGATGAGTTCCATGACAAATCTTCGTTTTAACACCTTTGTCAGGATTAAGTCTGAGCTGCTCTAATTTATTATGGTCCATGATGGAATTCTGTGTGTCAAACAAAGAACAGTATAGTAATAGAGATGGGTGGACAGAAGCAAGAGCCACCTTATATTCATATTCTAGCATGGATGGTCCTTCTATTCTCTCAATGAGGTGTTTTTGCAGTAGGGGTGGATTTAGAAGGACTACACAGTCTCGCAAACCAGGAAGACTTTCTTGAAGAATGCTGCCTTTGTGAACATGAACAAATGGTGCTATGGTGGCTTTAAGCCTCTCTATGGCTTCATCAACAACTTTTCTACTTGAAACAGCCCTTTCTTCCCTCTATTGCTTTCTACCGTATTTCCCACCTCCCAATGAAATCGTGTCTGCAAAAGTCTTTTCTTTCGCAAGAAGGCCTGTAACAGTTGATCTTACAAGACGCAATGTATTGAAGAGCTCGCCAAAATTGTTCTGAAACGGGGTTCCTGAAAGTGTGATCCGCCGTCCGGTCTGAAGTTTCAAAAGTGTGTTCCAAATGCAACTCCTTTGATTGCGAGGCGTGTGCCCTTCATCAAGAACTACCAAGTCAGGCAACCCAAGTAGCATCTTTCTCCACTTTTCAACTTTCTTATCAAGAACAACCTTCTTCGGCTTCTTTCCTTTACCTTTTATGATTTTTTCTCCAGCAAGCTTCTCAAACAAACTGTAGCTTACCCCTAAGATGCTCTTGTCCTTGCTCCATGAATACATCTTCACCATACGAATTGCATTTTTATTTTGGCACTTGCTCTTCGGTAGAAATCTAAGAGCTGTCTTATTTTCCTTGCCCGACAACTCTGGATTGTTGAGGTTGTGGAATGGAAATTCAACTTTCCATTTTCTGAATTCTTCTTCCCAAGTGAGAAGCATACTAGCTGGAGCAATAATGACTGGCCTGCAATTTGGGAATAATTTTAAGAAGGTCTTGATAAAGATGATTGTCAAGCGGGTTTTCCCAGTTCCAGGAGCATGTGATATAATGCAGCCACCCACTCCACTTGAATTGGAACTCTTTAACTCATCAAGCTTAATGGTTCCTGCCAAATTATTCCATAAGAACTCGAACCCTTCTCGCTGGTGAACATACATGCTCTCTCCAATACCAGGGATAATGTCCCAAACTGTGCCCTCAGTATGATTAAAAGAGTCCCTGAAAGTCTCCCTTGAAGCTTGAATATCAAGTTTGTCAGACAAGTCCTCGCCACCGATATAATTTTCTCTCTCTGATGCTTTAGCAGTATATATTCTCTGCAACCGCAAAAATAGAAATTATAAGTTTCATTAACATAGCTCTTCTGAGACAATGAATGTCATACAGTTTATTGATTGTAAGATTACTGTAAAACATTACATTAATAAATGGCAGGTGAAAATTGCTTACCAAAGGTGGTAGAACATATTTACTCTCAAGGTCAACATAAGAACAATGGAGGCATCTTAATCCAATTTCCTCATCAAGGACAAGATGATGTTTCCCTAGCCGGCAAAGGGTGCTTTGATTTGTGTCAGCTTCTTGAACATTTGTCTTGTCATTGTCCTATAGAAATCACAAAAGGTAGTCACAAACATTTCTCAAGACAATTTGAATGAAAGTTTAAGAGGATTCATGAAAATAGATCAAACAAAGTGCAGTTTCATGCTCCATTCAACTGCTCACAAATGTCATATTTGATAGAAATAGAGTCTGATTCAGTCTTGCTGCATTCCATATTTTCTCCTTGTTTCTTTCTATCCAAGTAAATAAAAAGGAATGCACAAGCATGAATGTTTCAATGCAATTTTAAAGTCATTATAATGTCAATATTTAGTTACAAAAATAAAAAATGAAAAAATAGAGGTAAAAAGTAATGAACATAGCATTTACAAAACACCATATAAATATATCCCAGACGCTGGACCATGTATTGCAGATAGAGAGAGTTTTTAAAGATAGACCCCAAATTGATTTAAAGTTCCACTGGTTTAAACCGAATAGGATCTTGAGAGAGTGTTCTGTCATTCAAGGTTTTGTTTGTCTCAATGGAAAATTATCCGATAAAAAGAGAGTCAAAATCTTAGATGCATAACTCAAGATAGACAATCAGTTGTCCTTCGTTTGGAGAATTATGATATTCGTTTAAAGAATTTGCAACACGATTTCTAAGCTTTTGTCCAAGGACAGAGGAAGATAAGAAGAAATAAAAAATTACAATAAATTAATAAAGCCAATATTTAGTTCACAGAAATTAGAGTTCTGTAATCTTTTCTGTTTATAGGATGCAAAACCTTCATGCTTGTTTTATGCTAAATGCAACTAGTTTGTAAAAAGGCTTTGTTGAGTTGAGTATGCTATTCAAAGCAGTAACACTGTTTCTATAAAGAAAATTTTCATTTATTAGTTTTAATTGCAAGTTTGTTCTCGGCAAACAAGTTATCCACCATATAATCATAGTCTGACAATTCTTCCACTCTTCTTATCCTATTTTCATATTTTAGTTCTCTACGATCTATAGAAAAAATGCCACTAATTAGTGTTGATCTTAATCGAGGCTGCTAAAGAGGGAGAGACTGGGTACAAAGTGACAGCTCTCAGAGTAAATATGCATTTAGATGTTTGCCAGTCCAATCTTTTAACCATTGCATCAACCACTGATCAAAACTCCAAAATAAAAATAAAATGCATACAAAAGAGGCCACCAAGCAATAAAAATATACACCACTTAAGAGTGATAACAAAAAAGTTATCTACAATAAGTAGAAATTTTAATTATTTAATCATATGTCGTTTTTTGTTTTCAAATTTAAACAATATAGTGAACTATAATAGTTGAATGCAGTTTTAGTTAGGCTCCTTTTGTTTCAATGGTACTCATTTTCTGACAGAAACTTATATTACTCTCATTACCTTTCTAAACAAGTATATTTCTAGTGGCATCTTGAAAATTTTTCTAAGTGAACACTTTACATTGTGTAAAAATTGCTACAACTTAAATATTAATTCAGCCGATATGTATCTGACACAAAATAGGCAAAATTAGCGCACACTTTTTTTAAATTTCTCACGAGTACGCAAAAATACCTCCAGAGACTCAAAGCAACTTAAGAAATTTACCTCAGGAGGATCAAAACTACCCATTTCCTCGGATGTAAGAACAAAATTCATCTCGGCGAACAAGTCATCCACCATTTTCTCAAATTCCGATTTCTCCACTGGTTCAGGCTCCTCATCTTCAAACTTGAACTTCAAGGGGAGGGTATACTCAACTGAAGATAACTGCTTAATTTCTTGTTCATCAGCCCCACATTGAAGTGCTTCATCATTATTCAAAATAGAGTCAGCAAGAATTCTAAAGATATCATAACCTTTCAATGTACGAACCCCCTTCCTCTCAGTAGACCTTTTATCTCTCTTTTCTACACCATCAACACTAAAGTTATCATTATTCCGAACAGGACCTACATCATTATCTTCTTTTACCCTTGCTTGCTTTGTATTAGTTGACTTCCTTGATTCCACTTCTTTCCAATATCCCTTTTCTTTGCAAAGTTGCTCATTATGGGCACCATCGCCATTGAACTTATCATTATTCTTCCCATCTTTGGAAATTCCATTGGATTCTTTATCACCCTTCACCTCATATGTTGAAGAACCATGCTTCTTCTGCTCCAATCGTTTTCTTCGCTCATAGGTCCTAAAAATCTTCCTTCCCACATCACAGACTTTGAGTGCACCAGCTTGCTCCACGTTAGCGGTGTTCCTCAATTCTCCAATTTCTTTATCTTCCACCACCTCCCCTTTCCGTTTTATATCATAGTTTTCACATGCACGAGCTCGCTTCAAGTCGATGGAGCTCCTTGATTCCTTGGCTTTCCTAATTCCATTCTCTTCCCCCAACTCTTGTTTATCCCTTTGATTGCATTTAAAATTACTTAATTTTTCTGCATGAACTCCATCCAATTGATTACAGTTTTTCTTCACATTTGCCTTGTCTGAAAAATCAAGCCTTGTCTGATTCCTCTTTCCAGAACATGCCCTCCTCTTTGAAGCAGGAGTATCACTCATTTCTTTCACATTGTCACTACCCTCGTTCACTTCTTCATCAACTTCATCATCTATATCGTAGTCTTCTTCATCAAGCTCATCATCTATATCGTAGTCTTCATCTTCACACTCCTCTGAGGAAGAGCTACTAACACAGGAAACATAGTTGTCCGCATCAAAATCCTCATCATTTAGATCATCATTGTCAGTATCGCTAGAAGTAAGCGATTGTTCTGAGTTCGGATCAACAATGTCAGTATCACAAGAAATCAGCAATTCAGTTTTTCCTGTTTGAGGACCAAATGATAATAATAGCTTCATTCAAAGCTGATCTTGTCACAATTTCCACATCTGATTCAGCACTCTTCGATCCAACACCACCATCCTGATCATCTAATTCTACTTCACTTTTTTCATCATCATCAACATTCACAGCTTTACTTTCATCAAGTTTTGGTTTCAGTTTAGGATTCATCACCGAATCAAAATTTACCTCGTAACATTTTACATTACTTCCTTCAAATTCCATTTCCTCACAGTGATCAACATCAATCTCCGGGATGTCTTCACTTTCATTGAATCCTAGCTTTGACTCAAACTCCATCTTAGAGTCGTAATCATTTTCATCATTTTTTTCGGCTTTAGTCTCTTCACATTGATCATCATAACCTACCAGAGAAGCAACAAAAATTGTCACAAGCAAAAAAGAAGCAATAAAAAAAATATATACCATTAGTTTCTGCTCTGTAAAATGTTTTGAGAACTGTATACCACTGCAATTTATATCATACAAACTGAAATTTTAATGAAATTCACAAATCTGGCCTAAGAATTGAGGGAAATTTATTATTTTTTCACTTTTGCATAGCCATATTTTGGACTGAAAATCATTTTTGGATTTGTTTTATTGACAATCAGTTCCTTCACCATAGATAGTTGGATTCAAGAGAAACAAAGGAGAAGTTCCCAGCACAGGCATATCTCAGACACACTAAAAAATACACACTCAATTAGTCAACTAAAGTTCAAGCCTTATATTGATCTCAAACTTAAGTCACATACAGCAAGAGCGAGTACGAAAAAGTAGCAAAATTTAAGTCACACACGGTGAAAATAATAGTGTGAGAGCATATGGAGCTTGAGAGTGACACCCGTTTATTTGGTGTGTCACTGCTATATCAGCAGCTACATCGCCAGTAACACTTATTTAGAATAATTGCGTTAGATCGTCATGATCCATATCACCAAAACTGAATCATGATGAGTATCATTTTCCTTTCGATTTGAACATCAAACAAATTAGAGTAGTGATTCAAATTTCGAACTAAACGAAAGCTATACAAGTCAGTGATCATAACGAAGTGAAAATACCAAGTAATTGTACAAATTTAAACCATTTTCATATCTTAAATCTTACCTAATTTGGCTTTGCTCTTTGGTACACAAACTCTTGGAACCCATCGTTTTCTCTTTCTAGTGGATTTTGGCAAAGACTCTTCTGTGTTCTTTAACATTTCAAAAAATTGTTGTTTATAAGATTGCCATTTTTGAGACCTAGTCGTTTCTGCTATACAATAATACAGCTCTTCTTTGTGGTACTCCATGGCCTCAAAATGCCAGAGACAGAAAAGGGTTGATCAAAGATGTACAGTATTGTGATTTTCAGTTAATTACCGAAAAGAAAAATACAGTATTGTGGTTTAGTGAGAGAAATAGGAGGGAAATTAGAGACAGAGGACGAAAGTTGGTAATGCTGTAGTAATCTAGAGAGATAGTGCGTGCGTGCGTGCGTGTGTTTGTGTTTTGAGAGAGATGATGTGATGTGAAGGAGTGTTTCCCAGGAGCCCCAGGACTACTTGGCATGCTGGAGAGAAGCAGATTTTTTTGGCTTTTCTTTGGAGAAGCAAAAGTTGACGATCTTTTTCGAGAAGACAAGGGAAGCTACTCGTTTCTGTGTGTAACTATGTTTTTTAATGCAGCTCCATCTAAAGTGCAGTCGATACAAAATATGTGGGGGCTAAGTACATAAGTCTCCCTTTGTCTTTAAAAATAAATAATAAATAATAGGGTTAATTATAACGGCATCTAATGAGGTTTACCATATTAACAGCCATATATAACTCAGTCCCTTTTTAAACAAAGATATCCCTTAAGTTTGCAAACTTAAATAATGACACCCTTTTAAAAAAACAGAACCAAACACAGCCTTAAATGACATAAAATGTCTAATATGCCCTAAGATATATTTTAATCATTACCCAAAATGACCAAACTACCCTCTCATCTCAGCTCTCTCTCGTTTCTCTTTCAGTCCCTCTTGACCAAACACAGCCTTATGAATAAATATTTGACAAAAAAATGTGCTCCATATCTGTCCACCCAAAATACACGGTTGGTGAAGAGCTCGGACGGTGAGGACGGGCTGGTTCGGGCAAGGTGGTGCCGGCGATGGGCTGTAGGAAGGACTCAGCCGTGATGGTCTGGTTCACGACGAGATGGCAGCGGCGGTGGACTTGGCCATGGATGATGGCGAAGGCGGCTTACGGCTGTGGAGAAGGCGACGACCGTGAAGGAGTCAGCCGTGAAGAAGAAGATCGGTTTTGATGGAGGCAACTACGAGCTTGGTTTTAATGGCAGCCGACTAGGATGGTGGGGAGATAGGGACGGCAGACAGCTGGGCCGTGGAGGACGGGCTGGTTCGGCTCGGAACTGTGGTAGAACTGAATCGTGGGGAAGTAATTGAGGGGGACATTGGGAAGCATTTTGATTTGAATTTGGATGAAGTTGTTGCAAACCAGCAAGTGATTTTGCAGTGTAGTCATGAGAACCCCGAATCGGACGGTTGTGAATCCGTATGTTCATTTTGGGCAACGATCAATTTGGCCTAGGGGTTTGCCATTAGAGAATGTAGGTGAAGTTGGACATGAAGAGTTTTACAATGAAATGTCTGGAGGAATGCAATTTATACAACAGGGTATATCGAATGGCCTACCGGATGTAGATTCAGTTTTCTATTCCACCAGAAAGTTGGGTTCAGAAGCATTCGATATAAGGTTCGATGAGCATGCCCCGAAAGTGGCTATGCCTTAAGGTAAAATGGTGCCAATTAATTCATTCAATACTTTGTTTCATTATAATGCATTTTGGGGTTTGATGCTTCCGGTTTCTATTAGCACAATGGCTTCTGATGTATTGAGGGTTTACTGGGCACAGAGGCTGTTGTGGGAGATTGTTGGATTTGTAGCAGTTTATCCTCCAACAGTTCATAGGTATGACAATATTAAAGCATATCCATTTTCAGAAGAGAGGGATCTTCATGTAAATGTGGGTCGTTTGATTAAGTTCTTGGTCTCTTGGAGATCTGAAAAACATTGATTGTTTAAGAAAATTTTGGAATTAAGTTATTCCATGGCGAAAGAAGGGTTTTGGACTGAGAAGGATGTGAAATTTACTACTGCTTGGCTGCAGGACTTTGTTGTTATTAGGTACCAGCAGCCGAGGTTGATGGCAATACTAACTGAGGGTAATAGATTGCGGCTGTGGATGGCTCGGATGAGGGTGACAGCGGGACGATGATGAGCTGCGGGCTGTGGCGGCTTGATGGACGGTGGGGAAGAAGGGCTCACAGGAATGAACGGGAAGATGGAAAATTTGGAAGAAGGGATTTTTTCAATGAGGGTAATTTGGTCATTTTACGTGGTCAAAGGGTAAACATGTACTTTCATTATGTTTGGGTGTCATTGTTCAACTTTGCAAACTTGAGGGGTGTCTTTGCCCAAAAAAGGACTAAATTGTATATGGCTGTCAATAAAGTTAACCTCATGGGGTGTCATTGTAATTAACCCTAAATAATAAATGTTCATTTTAGAGAGGATAAATTTTTAAGAAGCCCTTAAAATGGTACTCTCCCCCAAAAAGAAATATTCGTTTTAGAGAGTATAAATTTTTAAGAGGCCCGGAAAGTTATTAACTTTTTGTTTAAATTTTAAATATTTAATTTTGAAATTTTAAACTCTAAGAATATATATGAAAAGATATAAAATATAGGATTAATTTTACCGACACTCCCTGTGATAACCTTGTGGGCGGGTGTGTCGTGAACGGGTGCGAGAAACACTGTCAGGCTACCACACTGGCGAGCTACGGGTGCACAATTTCCACATCACCTGGGAGAAGGAAAGGTGAAGTGCTTATATATAAGTGTGTCATCTCCAATTGGTATCAGGCATTTTGGGGTAAAGCCCAAGAGCAAAACCGTGCGGGCTAAGGCCCAAAGCGGACAATATCATACTATGTGGTGGAGTGGGTCGTTACAAATGGTATCAGAACTTGACCTAGCTAGAAGTGTGCCGACGGGGACGTCAGACCTCCAAGGGGGGTGGATTGTGATGACCCTGTGGGCGGGTGTGCTGTGGGCGGGTGCGAGAGACACTGTCAGGCTACCACACTGGCGAGTTACGGGTGCACAAGTCCCACATCGCCTGGGAGAGGAAAAGGTGAAGTGCTTATATATATGTGTCATCTCCAATTGGTATGAGGTTTTTTGGGGTGAAGCCCAAGAGCAAAACCGTGCAAGCTCAGGCTCAAAGCAGACAATATCATACCATGTGGTGGAGTGGGTCGTTACACTCCCTCAGATTTGGCCAAATATCACGTTGAAATAACTTTCGATTTGTTCCGTTTTTCACTCACACCAGTTGACACCATATAAAATGACTTAAATACCCTTTGACTTTGTCAATAAAAACTTTAACCTAAAGAAATATACTAAAAAACTAAACTATTCCTAAATATTTTGTAAATTTACAATTATACATATATATATATATATATATATATATATATATATATATATATATATATATATATATATATATATATCTGACTCATGTGAGTATTATATACCGTGTATATATATATTTGATGTACTATATACATATTACCCTTTGCATGTTGGAACCAATATATTAAAACAGTGAGTATCGAGACTTATAAACGCGTAATCGCTTCTCGAAGATAGTTGAAGCCTCTATCACTTTCAACGGAAGACAAATGGCAGTACTATCTCTGGGATTCAACTAACCCCAGATATCAAATATGTGCGTTTATGAAGGTAACACTTCTTCTTCATGAACCTATGTACTTATCTCCATTCGATCAACATAAAATATGAAACTCACACACTTAAACTCAATAATTTGAAAACATTTTTTCAAATCTCTTTTTCTCTCTTACTTGTATTGAGAGTGTGTATTTTGTAGGATTCGTAAACCTAGATAATGTGAACGATGGAGATCAGTTCTAAGGTATCATATTTCTTTCAACATATATGAAAGACCACTTTATTTCATATGTTACTTATATCCATATAGGTTTTACCATAACCTTTTGATCAATTCCTAACAGATCCTTTGATAAAATGATTCAGTTCATTGACCATGTTTATAACACGTTATTAATCAATGACTTTGGCAATATAAATATAAATTATTGCACAAATTTAGACATACCTTTAATGAAAAGATTATTTTAAGGAACATAGCAGATTCAAATATAACCATGAAGCCACACTCGAAAGGAAATGAATTATAAATCATATTCATATGAATATTAGGAATATGGTGTTTATCATTTAGAATGACCAGCTTACTAGAATTGCAATTTCATCTAATTGCCCTTGTGCCCACCAACATAGGATATTGGTTACATGATTCCCTCACTAGGCATGGAAGAATTCTGGTCACTTTTAGTATAATGAGATGCCAATTCAATCCACATTGTGATCTTCTCATTAATCAAATTAAAATTTGATCAAATAGTGTTTTGTCATCCAGAACAGCTGGACATGGCTTAGTTATGGCATAAGCGATTTTCAATTATCGAAGGAAAAATAAAATTTTCCTTTCCACCGTTGATATATATATTACCATCAAAAGCCTCAATATTCGATTGAGAAACCGAATAACCAGTGTTGGATAATAACGAAAATGAATCAATTGAGAGAAAACTATCTTCAAATTGTTGGAACCAATATAATAGATTGAATGCATCAAGTGAAAACTTAAGTTTAAAGTTTGTAAAATCAATACTTTGTCTTCATAAATATAGAGTTACTATATTAATTCGAAACATAACTCTAACATTGCATAGCCAAAGATTAGCAATGGCTCCAATCAGAGCAATCTGCAGAGCGCTCCTAAGCCGTTTATTTCCGATGAAGTAACCCTTTGCATGACCAAAGATTAGCAATGCCCCCAAGGTAAAAACGATGGATGCAATGACAACCTTACTAGCAACTGGGATGAACATGTAAGGGATAAGGGGCACTAATTTACCCACGATGTAAGCAATTGTTTTTTTTTCATTGTGCTCTGAAGTGCTCTCTTTGAATCCGGCTTCTCCAATCCAAAGTTCAAATCTGCACTTGTAACAACGGTTTTGTTCAATCACTAGTTTTTTTTTTTTTTTTCTTTTCATCCCGTTGAACTTGGCAGGCATGAAAAATGGACTATAAGCTATAAGATTTATGAGGAAGATCAAATTGTATGTAAAGATGAACAACAAAGAAGAAGCTAGAATAGTTTTTTTTTTTTTTTTCTTTAATAAATTATTTTATGAAATTGAGATTAATATATATATATATATATATATATATATATATATATTGTAACGACCTACTCCACCACATGGTATGATATTGTCCGCTTTGGGCCTGAGCCTGCAAGGTTTTACTCTTGAACTTCACCCCAAAAGGCCTCATACCAATTGGAGGTGACACACTTACATATAACCACTTCACCTTTCCTCTACCCAGGCGATGTGGGACTGTGCACCCGTAACTCACCAGTGTGGTAGCCTGACAGTGTCGTTCGCACCCGCCCACGGCACACCCTCCCACAGGGTCATCACAATCCACCCCCCTTGGAGGCCCGACGTCCCCGTCGGCACACTTCCGGATGGGTCAAGCTCTGATACCATTTGTAACGATCCACTCCACCACATGGCATGATATTGTTCGCTTTGGGCCTGAACCCTCACGGTTTTGCTCTTGGGTTTCGCCCCAAAAGGCCTCATACCAATTGGAGGTGACACACTTACATATAAGCACTTCACATTTCCTCTACCCAGGCGATGTGGGACTTGTGCACCCGTAGCTCGCCAGTGTGGTAGCCTGACAGTGTGTTACCTCCAATTGGTATGAGGCCTTTTGGGGGGAAGCCCAAGAGCAAAACCGTGCAGGCTCAGGCCCAAAGCTGACAATATCATACCATGTGGTGGAGTAGGTCGTTACAAATGGTATCAGAGCCTGACCCAGCAGGAAGTGTGTCGACGGGGACGTCGGGCCTCCAAGGGGGGTGGATTGCGATGACCTTGTGGGCGGGTGTGCCGTGGGCGGGTGCCAGAGACATTGTCAGGCTACCACACTGGCGAGTTACGGGTGCACAAGTCCCACATCGCCTGGGTAGAGGAAAGGTAAAGTGCTTATATATAAGTCTGTCACCTTCAATTGGTATGGGCCTTTTGGGGTGAAGCCCAAGAGCAAAACCGTGAGGGCTCAGGCCCAAAGCGGACAATATCATACCATGTGGTGGAGTGGGTCGTTACATATATATATATAAGTTTTGCATTTGGTTTTTTGTTTTGAAATTATCTTAAAATTATTAAAACCAAAATAAAAAATTTATATCTTTTAAGTTTTTTATTCTACATAATGGCATATCTACTTTGAGAATAATTTTATGGGCATTCTTAATTAGCTTGTGAGCACAGCAACACATGTATTTATGATGCACTCATATTAGTTGTCCTTTTTTAATATTATAACTTTTTAATTACATTGTTTCCTTTTAAAATTATATCATTGTGGCTTTAAATTTAAATGTTCATGTTACCAAATTGGAAATTTTTTGAAAACTCAAACGGTAATTATAAAAAAAAAATACATTTTTTGTTTTGACTTCAAATAGTATAACTAATTTGAACACCTAAAAAGAATAATAGAATATTAATATAGGACAGGGGCAATATATAATATGATGATTGCTTAAGAAGAGAGGATGTGTGAATAAGGGTGAGCGTGGGGGTGATGGGGTAATTTCTTCTTTATAGGTTTTAAAATAAAAGGTATTAAAAAATGAGGGTAAAAATGTCATTCCACACCCATTTTAACGGTGTTAGTAACGAAAAAGTTATTTGAGGTGTGAGTGATATTATTATTCGAAAGATGTTTTAAGGTAATATTTAGCAAAATCTAAGAGGGTGTTAGTGAAATTAACCCTAAAATATATTGTTTGAAAAAAAGAAGTGGATATTTATTTTGAAACACCTTAAAAAGAAAATATGATATTTTTTTATGGAAAAGAGAGAGTATATATATTCAAAGTAGTTTTGAGGATATTTTTTCATATCTTAAAAAATTCAGAGACTGATTCGAATAAGCATAGTGTTGTATCAATTAAGCTATTGAATAATGTCACAAAGTGGAATATAAATGGAGAAATAAAAAAAAAAATAATGCTATCAAGGGTGCTAAGGAGAAGTCCCTGCCAATTGCATGGGTTAGTGGTTAGAAAAAGTCAACACAATTGTATACAGCCATATGGTTGTGTGATTATTCAGGATTATGTATCAAGAGATCTCGTGACCAGTGATATTTTATTAAATTTTTAAAATGAATGGTGAAAATTTAAGTGCCCAAAAAGATAAAATGGGGGATGCTTATGTTTCTTGTTAATGACAAAATTAAAAAAAATAAAAAAGTTTGGGACCATGTCAAATTTTATTTTGAGAAATATTTTTCTGCACCAATAATTTCATCTATGTTATCAATCAATTATATCTTATCATAACCTTTAAAAAAAAAAAAAACCTTATCATATATACTTTAATGGAAAATATAGCACTTGATTAATATACAAGGAGCATTCTAAGTATTTCTCCTCCCTGTTATATTTAATATATGATTTCTACAAAGTTAATTATTTATATTTAACAAGCACACCTGGAGTGGAATTTTAAAATTAATTTAGATAACATGTGTTGGTTAACGAAATTAGTCCATTCGTCCCAAAAATAAAAAGTATCTGTCTTTTCATTTTCTGTTTTTTTTTTGGTATCATTACTATTTCATTTTTCTTGAATTAAATTTAGGATTAAAATTATAAAACTCCCATTATTTTCAAATTTTAATCATAAAACTCCCAATCTGTTTCAAAAATTTCGTACACTTTTCAAAAGTAATCACATTTGCCCCAATATCTATATCCGACCTGTTAATAGGGTTATGAAATAACAAATTTAATCTTACTACTTAATGTTAAATTAAAATTAAAAATTATGTTTTAAAATTACAAAAATACACTTTAATCTTCTTCTTCAATCCCCCATATCTCTCTCAAACTTAATTTTTATAATTTTATAAAATAATTTTTAGTTTTTACTTTAACATTAAATAGTAAGATTAAATTTTTCATTTCATAACTCGGTTAATGGGTCAGATACTAATATTAGGATAATGTGATTATTTTTTAAAAAGTGTAGGAGTTTTATGAAACAAGTTAAGGTTTTATAATCAAGTTTTTAAAGTAATAAGGATTTTATGATTATAACCTTTTAAATTTATAAAAAAAAAAACTGTCACATTAATTTGGATCCACTACTAATAAATTTGATAATTCATTCACCATCAATATAATAAAAAATATTAAAAATCATCTTTTTATTCTAAAAAACGAGACACTATTTATTTATTTATTATTATTACTAGTATTATTTTTCTTAATTTTTTTTCCCTGGACAGAGGAAGTATTACTCTGTATTAACTTTCGATTGTAATTTCATTATACTAATTTTTTGGATTTTTTTATTTTGTTTTCAATTGGATTTGACAGTGTGTCTTGTCTCAATAAATGCAAAACAGGCAATTGAGTACTTAAGTCTGCAATCTGCAATTGAGTACAAAATCCAAAGGACTTCTTAATCTGTCACAACTCACTACCAGAAATTTTTTTCTATTTGTTTTGTTTGAAATTATAAAATCAAATTTTTACTTTGATAAAGATGCAAACTAGAAGCACAGAAATTTCGCAGTAATGCTAAAAGTCTTGTCTAAAACTTAAGTTACTCAAAATTTAAATATTTTTAAAAGATAACAAAATAATTGGATTTTTATTTTTTGGCAGGTTAACAAAAGTTTATAAATTGATGTTTAACCTAATATGCAAAACACAACTTAATTTTGATAGGTAGTCATGTACTAGCTACAAAACTCTGCTGGAGGAATTTAGGATTTAAAACCAACTTCACTCCCATTTGGACTCATATGGATCTAGTGACCCAACATATAAATTTTATATTATCAATACAAACAAAAGAAAGATTTCACTGGTTGAGACAGAACTAAGAAGTAAGAAGTAATTTTATTTGAATTTTGTTCTCTTGTCCTCTTCCTCTCTCTGTATGTATATATATTTGGACTTTGCTAACCACAGGTGATTGTTGCTTTACTGACGCTTGCCGTATTAATTTAGAAATCAGTTACCCCGTAATATTTATGACTTTAAATTTACTTGGCTGAATGTAAAAACTAGAAGAAAAAAAAAATGCAATATTTTAATAGTTGTGTTTAAATTTTGAATTTTTTTACAAAGAAATATCGTTGTGTTTAAATATATTTATGAAAAAATTAAAAATTTATCCAAAAGTTAAACCTCTATGACAAAGTACTTCTATGAGGAAGCACGGTTGAGAATATCAACTAGTCAGAAAATATAAATTAAAGTCAAATAACAATTGAAACATTATAAGTACCAAATTATGTATGGGTGCCCTAAATCATAACAGTGATAATTTGTGTTCAAAAAGGTCAAATAAAATTAGATATTTATTAAATGATAATTTTTAAAAGAGAAAATTTCAAATTTTCTTTTCTCTTTTTTTTTTTTAATAAAAGATAAATAAACACGTGATCAATAAATTACGTGAGTTGCTGGGATAAAAAGTTAAAAAAATTATTATAGGGATAGATTTCATTACCCAAACAAGCTACTTTTAAAGTCATAAATGATATTCATCGATTCCAGCTTAATTGGTTCGGTTGTAGAGAAGTAATCTATACATGCAGATGGACTTGACTTGGCACGTGAAGTCTCGAGTGCAGTGATCGGACAGCCACCATCAAGTACTTGTTTTGTATTAATTGACACAGAGATAATGTCAAATTCAATTGAAAAAAAATAATAATAAAAAAACATTAGAATGAAGTTTCAAAAATTAATAATAATTTCTTTAACCAAAATTTATTCTCCAAATATATATATATATATATATAAATATAAACTCTTCAAGAGTCACAAAAGCTCGAGAATTTTCAAAATTATTACACATAATTCCAAATGGATTTAGACCATGTCTAATGTAAAATGTCATTTTTTATGTCAAATTTATATTTTGACAAAATCTATATTATAGATTTGGCAAAATCTATATTTTGACAATAGTTAGTGTCAAAATATTATATTTTATCAATTCTGCTCTAAATATGCATTTCATTCAAAATACTATTTTTTTAATACAACAACTATTTTTTCCCAACTATTATTACCAACTACCAATTTTCAATAACCATTTTTTTTTTTTTTTTAGTGTTTGTATTTTATTTAGCTTATTTGCCTGATTAAAAAAAAAAAATTAATTAATTATCAAATTCAAGGTAAAAGATAAGAATGTAAATTATATAAAAATAAATTGATAAACTTGTCATTTACCTAACAAGCAAACCTTATCAAAAATCATTTCAGCCTCCCCAATTGTCTTCATCTCTATTCTCGTTCTTGACTCTGAACTTGCCCTCTCTCTCTCTCTCTGCAACTGCAAACTACAAAAATCTACAAGAATCAGAAGTTCTTTCTGCAACTGCTAACTTATATGTATGGGTTTTGTTTTAATTATTTATTTATTTTTTTTCTAAATCAACTAATCAAGGTCTTTTATTATTGTTTTGCAAACTAAATCCTATTTGGTGAAATTTTTTATGATCTTTTTAATATATATATATATATATATATCTGAACCCTCCCCCCCCCCCCCCCTCTCTCTCTCTCTCTCTCTGAACTTGCCTTCTCTCTCTGCAACTACAAACTACAAATTCTACAAGAATCAGAAGTTCAAACCCATATCGGCATATCATTTCAGATTGTTCAAAAAATCAAAACTCATATCTTTCAGTTTTCATCGCCCGCTGTTCTAGTTCGGGTTCGCCGTTCGCAAGCTTCAGCCACTATCTCTCAATTCTCAAGCTTGCCCCTCTCTCTCTTTGCAACTGCTAACTTGTATGTATGGTTTTTGTTTTAAATTTTTTTTCTAAATCAACTAATTAAGGTCTGTAATTCTTGTTTTGCAAACTAAATCCTATTTGGTGAATTTTTTTATGAAATAGCAGTAACTATTTGTTGTGCTACATTTAGCATCAGATTTAGCAAAGTTAAAAATTGGCAGCCCATATAGCATACCATTGGATAGCCCATTTTAAGCCCACCTGTTATATATTTGAAATAGCAGCCAATATAGCACACCATTAAAGATGCTCTTAGAGCATCTCCAATCCAATGCTAAAAGGGCTGTCATTTCTAAAATATAGCAAAGGGACTTCAAAAGGGCTCTCCAATGCAATGCTAAAAGGGGTGCCAATTTTTAACTTTGCCAAAAGTTTTGCCAATTGTAGCACAAGAAATAGCAACTGCTGTGACACCCCCAACATTTTCCACGCATAAGATGATCAGGCTTATACACGAAAAACGAGGGATATCAAAAACAATTGGCAATATACAAGTATGGAATACAAAATGATAATAATAAAAGAATTTAGACAGGAAAGGAACCCTAAATAATACAACATCCATCCATCCTTTATTTAATATAGTACTCCATTACAACTTGGAAATCCTATATCAAGGATCCCTAAATAGACCTGAGAATTCAACGTCAAAAGTAAATAAAAACTGAAACTGAAGTAATGCATAAAACTTCTACCCTGAACTGGATCGTAAGAGTAGATGAGTTCGGATGGTGGTCCTGTGATACTCCCGGATTTCCGGATGCAGGTTGGCCAGGCCCACGCCCGATTACCCGAGGATATCAAAACAATTAGCAATAATCGAACACAGAATAATTATATCAAAAGAGATAAATAAAATTTGCTGAAATGAAAACTAAAAGAGTAATCCAATATTTGAAAACCTCAGAAAAATAACTCCATTGATAAATAAGATATTTCAGATACAACTGATTCACCACGAACACATATCATTCTCCAATACAACTCGGGAATCCATCTAGTGGACCCCTAAAATAACCCACTGAACTCAAAAGACGGGAAACAAAACCCAAGTCTACACACAAAATATACTCCTATGTCATCGGTGGAGTGAACAACTGTATCTGCTCAGCACGATCAAGTTCTGCAGCCTGGAACTAACGAACACCTGTAAAGAATAATAGAAGAGTGGGTCAGGCCCACGAGCAAGTTCTAATCTAACTGCAATCCATACAGTGACCCGATACGCAGATACACCGTAGATACCTCACAATATCTATCTAGTCCATACATATATATATCCACACTATGGGATATTCACTGAACTACAATAGGGGTCTCAACCTGAATAGAAGGTAACATGCGAAAACGCACCCAAAGGTGGGCATGAATACCTAGACCTAACAGGGTACACCTTAACCTACTATAGCTAGCTACGCATCCACTGCATATACGCGTCCTAAGCAACGAGTCTGAGACTCAAGCTCATCTCGTGGTACCATAACCATATATTTAAAGTCCATTCAAATCCATCCATAGGAATTCGCATAAATCGTTCAGCTTATTCAGCTGCACAAACTTATATAAGGAATCCAATAAGTCATTCAGTTTATTCAACTGCACAGACTTAAATATAAGGAGAATTATGTTTTTATAATTCGTGCCCTTCTTCCCAAAATAGGTAGGACTGAGTATTCTGAATCAGTCTGTCCCCAATATGCCACCGTCCCATACCGGTGCATATAATCCACAAAATCCATATAACTGATAGAACATGTAAAACTGTTCACCAATTTAAAATCCATAAGGCAGGAATTAGTATTTTAAGCTAAACCATACCTAGTATGCCACCGTCCCATACCGGTGCATACAATCCTTCATATCCAGGTAAATTACAAGGCATAAATAATAAGCGCGTAATTTACAGTCCAAAACCAACCATCCACATCGTTGCAGAATAGTATTTAGTATTTTAACAACTTAAAACCAAAACCATGTAAATTACAAACTGTGAATGATAGTACAGCAATTTAAAATCCAAAATCCAATTAATTACAGAAGATTTTTAAATGTTTCAGCAATTTAAATCCAAACAATTAACCATATAGTTGCAGGAGATGATTTAATAAATCAACAACTAACATCCAGAGCCTGCATAGATCACATCTAACACATCAATGACCATATAATATATTTAAGACCATTTTATAAATATATTACATCCCACTGGAATGCCTAAAAATAAGCTTAAGTATTTAAAACTTCATCCATCCACCAACCGTATACAATTGTACATAAGTGTTATACAGTTTGATCTGTTAATTTAGAATTAACCTTAAATCAATTTAGGGTCTTAATAACACCCAAAATTAACTATTTAATCCCCCCGTGAAGTCTTATTAAATTTCTAAAATTTAATCAAGCCATTTAGTTCCTTTCTCTGTTAGTAGCATACACTGTTGTATATTTTTACACTGCTTCATCCTTTGTCTTAAAGACTTAAACCATGCAACAATAAGTTTAATAACACTTAAAATTAACTACTTAGATCCTCTGTTAAGTCCCTACAGTTCATTAGAATCACTCAAAAGCTCAAACAGTGCTCAAAACACCAAACAGAGCCCTAGAAAACACTTTCTGGACGTAAAACAAATTGGAGCCGGCTCTTGGAATGGAAGAGCCGGCTCTTCCCCTATTGTAGCCGGCTCCAATTCCCTAGGAGCCGGCTCTTGCTGAAGGGGAGCCGGCTCTTGACTTTCTAGAGCTGGCTCTCTCCCTCTTGAGAGCCTCCAGTTCATCCCTGCTCCGTTTCCGTCAATCTGCTCCTTCTCCGATCAATTCCTACCCCTCTGCTTGTTTCTTAAACTGATCTAAATGATCTAACACCCTCCTGATAGCATCCCCAAGGTTTGATTATAGCAATTTAAATCAATTAACAGAAGTAAACTTGTGCAAAAACTGAAACCTCATGCATGGATTACAACGAAGCAAAATGCAACAGAGATCTAAAACAGAAATAGCAACCTTCCTATGAGATTTACATAACTCCCGTAGTCTTTCCATACTTAGTTTACAGTAGTTGCAATAAAAACAGAGACAAAAACTACGACAAAAACCCTCATGCTTAAAGGACATAAAACTGAACCAACTTGCATGCACTGTAACAGATATTGCAGAAATCATCACAGAAATAATTCAAAGCATACAAATGATTAATTTGATGTATAACATACATGAATGATTTAGTTGTTAATTTCCTTAAAACCCTAGAGCATATCTAGGTGCACAGAACACGGCTCAAAGGGAAAGAGGAAGATAGAACTTGCCTGAATAGGTTTGCAAACAAACCCTTGTTGCCGTTGGTCTCAGTTTTTCCGACATCCACTGAAACTTGTCTAACCTCCTAGAACCTCTGCTCCTTCCTTCTCCTTGGTTAAACCTTGGAACCCCAGTCGAAATTCTCACAAACTACTCTGTTCTCACCAAAACTCCCTCTGTAACTCTCTCTATTTGGTAGACTTTTCCGTGTAAAAGCTACGACAATATGTAACCCTAGGTTTAACATATACTGAGGTATTTATAATTGCAAGATTAAAACCCTAATCCACAGAGCCCTAACTTCGTCGGCCCACAAAGTAACCCAGTTTAGTTACATATCAAATGCTTATGAGACGGCTCCAAAAACCCTAACTAAAACGTATCTAAAACCCCAGTTAATGGGAATTACATAATTACCCTGTTCAAAAATTAAATACTTAATAAATAATTAATTTAATAAAACCCATTAATTAAATCAAATAAGCAAGTAACGAATCACTTAAAACACATAAAATAAATAAAACAATTAATTAAAATAAACAAACAAATAAAGAATTACACCCTTAATTAAAATAAACAAACAATTAAAAAAAATAACACAATTAATTAAAATAAACAAACAATTGGACACATAAGCATATAGATACAAAATCAATTTAAAAAGCACAAAAAAAAAATTTAAATTCCATTTTTATCCCTTTTGAAATTAGGGGTATTACAGGTCCCACACTGCTAACCTCAACCTTGGAACGGGTACTGACCGTATCCTAAAATAACAACAATAGTGGGTCAACCCCACGAGCAAGTCCTCTTTACTGTGACCCAAATCAGAGAATCAAATAAATTAATCATTATGGATGAGTACTATATCTGTATATATCCTAGGGGAACTACCCAATGTATAATATGACCTCAACCAGAATAGACGGTGATCACTTAGACTCACACTAGGTGGTTAAGTGTCTCCTTTCCCTACCCGGGAAATCAGCTATTATACATGGTGCACGGTACTGACAACACAGACTGTAAAGACTACACAGTAGTAACGCATCTCAATGTACTAATGAGTTACTGAGCATAACAATTAGGCAATACATGCCAATAATAATACTAAATATACTGAGTATGTCAATTAGGCAACACATGCCAATAATATGAATAAATATACTGAGTATATCAATTAGGCAACACATGCCAATAATATTAAACCACATACCCCGACAGCCACACATTTGTCTATAGCAACGAATGCATAAGGTATAAATGAGTCTAAACTTATTAGCCAGCTCACATGGTTCTATGTGGCAACACATCCATATAATATAAATGTGACATGATTAAACAGTCCATTTATTTCCTGAGATGCACACAGCATAATAATCATGGTTTATATATCATTTAACAGTATAAACATCCCATAAGATATCATGGATAATTTATATGACTAAAACCATGGCATTATTTAATTTAACAATAATGTTTGATACTATTGAATAAAATAATAACACTATTTATATTTAACAATGTCGTTAAATAAATCACATTCATATCCGTACGATAAACGAGCCAATAAATGCTTAGAAAAGATTAATCGGCCATAAGAATAATTAACGGGTAATAAAATAATAATTTCGTGGCCCGTTAAACCCGTAACTACCAACACAGGCCCTAAAACTCCAAGTTTAAGGTTCTGGAATTTACAAAACAGGCCCTAGGGGTATTCTGGTAAGTTCACGCAGCTGACAGGGCCCCTCACGCGCCGCCCTAAGCTCCCCCACGCGCAGCACAACCTTCCCCACTCTCCCACGCGCCTCCACGCTCGTCTGGCATCAACCACGTGCGCGCACGTATGGCTTCCTGCAGACGTGTCACTTCCTGGTTGGTTGGCTGCATCCGGACTCTGTACTCGCGTCACACCGGATCAATCTTAATGAGCCTAATTAATCCTACGGCCAATGATTCGCG
This sequence comes from Cornus florida, assembly GCF_030987335.1. Classification (NCBI taxonomy): domain Eukaryota; kingdom Viridiplantae; phylum Streptophyta; class Magnoliopsida; order Cornales; family Cornaceae; genus Cornus; species Cornus florida. Next base: position 6,151,975 of record NW_026775573.1, read on the forward strand.
CGCACCATCATATGGTGTTCCGCGCTACGCCGTATTAATCTAAGGATCCACAACCCATCTAACGGCTGCTGATCCATACGCATACTTGTTACAATACGCCGCAACACGCCAGATAGCTCCGGTCACCTTCCTCGCTGCCGGTGGCCGGAAACCTCGCCAGAGGCTTGCCGGAAATTGCAGAAAATGCCCGAAAAATTCCTAAAAATTCTAAAAAAATCTCTAACGCCTTAAGGAATTATTTTTAGCTATTTTGAACTTCATAGGATAATAACTAATTATCTACCATCCTAAATAATTAAAAAATCATTAATTTAATAAACTAAAAAAAATAATCATTTATTAAAATCTAAGCATGCTTTCAATGCTCCATCATAATCTAAATAATTTAAACAATTAATTTATGAATTCAAAGGGGAAAAATAGATAATAACTTGCCTTTTGGATTTAAAATAAATCCGCCCGTTGCGCGTAGTCGGATAAATTTCTCCTACACCGGTCCAAGCTCCTTTCTTTCTCTCTCTTCCTTTCCACACTTTTACAATGGCTCACTGAAAGCTATAACTTTTTCTAACTCCCTTCCATTCCTTCTAAGGTAGGCTAACTAATTTATATACAATTTATATAATATAAATAGTACAAATATCTAATTTTACATTTAACTAACCACATTCCCAACCATATAGCTTCAAGTCTACCCATAAACATTAATGAAATCCTATCATAATATCTAATTTCATCATAACATTATGATTTAATACTATTATTATTATTATAACTATTATTATTATTATTATTAAAGTATTATAATTATTATAATATGATTAATAAACTATTATAATTATTATTATTATTATTATTACATAAGAATACATTATATCATAATAATACTTTATAACACAAATATAATACTTTAATTAACTAATATTGCTTAATTAAACATAATCAACAAATAAAATTATTAATAATAATACATGCACAATTAAATGAACTCAATATAATAATGGTAAAGAAATCTACACATTAATTAATTCAAATAAACTAAACTCTTTAATAAAATACGGGGTATTACAACTGCTATTTCAGAGAGAGAGATATAATCGGGGGTTCAAAGGCCATATATATATATATATATATATATATATATATTGTATATATACATATATTTAAAAAAGATCATAAAAAATTTCACCAAATAGGATTTAATTTGCAAAACAAGAATTACAAATTGATTTTAGTTGATTTAAGAAAAAAAAATTAAAACAAAACCCATACGTACAAGTTAGCAGTTGTAGAGAGAGAGAGGGGGCAAGCTTGAGAGACAGAGGCTGAAGCTTGTGAACGGCGATCCCGAACTGGAACAGCGGGCAATGGAAACTGAAAGATATGGGTTTTGAACTTCTGATTCTTGTTGTAGTTTGCAGTTGCAGAGAGAGAGAGAGAGAGGGGGGGGGGGGGGGGGGGGCAATTTCAGAGTTGAATGAGAATAGAGATGGAGGCGATTAGGGAGGCTGAAATGATTTGCCCTAAAAATTTATATGACGAGGAGGCTGAAATGATTTGCCCTAAATATATATATATATATATATATATATATTAATAATAATATAATTAAATATATATAATATACGTATATACATATAATATATATAAATTTTTAAAAAAGAAAAAATATATATATAATAATATAATCAAATATATAAATTTATACATATATATATATATTTTGAACCTTTTTTAACCAGATATTTTAAATATTTTATTATCTTTAATTAAGTTTAATTTTAGTTTTCTTTTAATGTTTACAATTTGACTTGGAATGTGCCTAATATTAATATTTACTGATCCAAATATGAATGGTGGGAATGGTAGTTGAAAAAAAATAGTGATTGTGTCAAAAAATAGCATTTTGTATAAAATGTATCATTGGAACAGAATTGCTAAAATGTAGCATTTTGACACTATAGCACTGTCAAAACATAGATTTGGCATCCGAATTTAGCATTTTAACATCGGAGATGCTCTTAGGATGTTAAAGGGAGGTGGCACTCATTTTCTAAGCTCCTCCAATCAATGAATTTTTTATTTTATCTTTAAAATTCAATTCGAGATGCCCACATTAGACTTTGGGCGAGTCGAGAGCACTTGGATATATATATATATATACTAATTTCATTAACATCGTCTCAAATTTGGCCAAATATCACCCTCAAATATATTTCGAAATTAATTATCACCCAGACCCCAATTTACTTTTCCGTTATTTTTTCCATTAAAATGGTGCAAAATGACAAATTTATTCTTATTTTTTAAATTTATTTTAATCAAAAATATCAAAATTTTGAAATAACCAAATTGTCCTCATTTATTACTCTGTTACCTACAAAACTATTCATCTTACTCTTTTCTCCAAATATATATTTTTTGGTGTACATTATGAGAAATATATATACATATATATATATATATATATATATATAAAGAATAATTTTTAAAAATAATTATAAATTTATAATTATAATTTGGTTTGAAAAAATAATTATAAATTTATAATTATAATTTGGTTGTTGTAAATAATTTGGTGTAATATATATATACACATAAGGAATAATTTTAAATTTATATAATGAAGGTTAAAGGGTATTGAAGTCATTTTAATAATTTTTTAAGTCAACAACTAGTTAGAAGGATAATCATGTTATTTTACATACAAAAATATATCTAATGCATTTAAAAAATAATTATTTAAGTGTAAATGAAAAACGAATCAAAGATTTATAACGCCCGGTGATAGTTATTTTCCCCACCTGTAAGTGAAATTAATTCAAATAATATTAGTGACTATTCCCGCCCCTGGTAGTATTTTTCTTTTTTTAACAAGCTCCTGTTAGTAATTGGATAAGGTGGTTTTCAAGAGCACGCACGCCATGACATGAGTCCTGACTGTCCTTCACATTAATCACTGCATTTAAATACGTATATACGTAGTACTATATTAAATAAACTTGACTTTTAACAAATCTACCAAAAATAGAAAAAAAATCTATCCCAAAGTACCGGTTAAATTATGAAGCATGTCTACTCAGCCCCCAGTATCTGTATTGATTGGATCGATGTAAATGGTGTTGCAGTTGCGCCAACTCATTCATGAATTTTGTCTTTGATTTCAGGCACATAATGTGAAGACACCACGCTTTTGCTTGGAAAAAATACACACACGCACACATACATACATACATATATATATATATATATATATATATATATATGGGTTAAATGTAAAAAAAAAAAGAGAAAAATCCCACAAAAAAATTATTTTACCTTTTTTTATCAAAACTTTATTACTTATATTAAAATATATTATAATTAATTTAAATATTTTTATCTCATACAATATATTAATGAAAAATTAATAAAATATTTTAAAAAAAGAATACCTTATTTTCATGTAATATATTCATTAAAAATAAAAAAATTGATTAATATTTTAAAAAAAATTATAATAATAATTTTTTATTTAAATAATTATTTAAAAAATTAAAGATAAATTTATACAAATTTAATAAAAATATCTCATAAAATTAATATGAATTTTTTCATAGTTTATTTTGATAAAAAAAATATATTAAATGTAATTAAATAAGAAGGGACATTACGATCATTTAATAAAATATAGTATAGTCAATAGGGTATGTTATAATAAAATGAGATAGTTTACGGAATTTTATGTACAAAATATATTTAAAGTGGTTATTTGTAAATTCAAATATAGTTTTTTATTTTATTTATTTTTTATTTTTTATTTTTTCATATATATATATGTTCTGCTTCTCTCTACCGTACCATGAGGTTCCAGTAACTCTTTCTTTCCCCTTCTCTCTCATTTTCCTTTCCTTGTCTTTAGTATTCTGTCATGGATCATCGTTCTTGTATAGCAAAAAGGACCCGCTCTCAAAATGAGCTATACCATTCTCCTATAGCAAAAAGGACCCGATCTCATCACATCCAACGTTTCTTTGAAATGACGAAGAACACATATTCTTTGCCAAAAACCCGTAGAAAGAGAGCACGACATGTTTCAAGAGTGAATTTGGGTAAGATTTAAGATATTTGATATTTTGACTTTTGTTATGATCACTGATTTCTTAATTTTTGTTATGATCACTTGTTTGATGTTCAAGATGTCACGCAAAGTGTTAGTTTCTTTACAATATTGTTGTTAATAATCCTTCCTTGGTAGGTTGTAATGAGCAACGTGAAGAGACTAAAGCTGACGAAATGGATGAAAATGATTGTGACTCTAAGATGGAGTTTGAGCCAAAGCTAGGATTCAACGAAAGTGAAGCCATGCTGGAGATAGAACCGATAGCAAAAAGGACCCGATCTCATCATATCCAACATTTCTTTGAAATGACGAAGAATACATATTCTTTGCCAAAAACCCGTAGAAAGAGAGCACGACATGTTTCAAGAGTCAATTTGGGTAAGATTTAAGATATTTAATATTTTAACTTTTAATTGTTATGATCACTGATTTCTTAATTTTTGTTATGATCACTTGTTTGATGTTCAAGATGTTACGCAAAGTGTTAGTTTCTTTACAATATCGTTGTTAATAATCCTTCCTTGGTAGGTTGTAATGACCAACGTGAAGAGACTAAAGCTGAAGAAATTGATTGTGACTCTAAGATGGAGTTTGAGCCAAAGCTAGGATTCAATGAAAGTGAAGCCATGCTGGAGATTGATGTTGATCACTGTGATCAGGGGATGGGATTTGAAGGAAGTAACGTAGATCCGAAACCGAAACCGAAACCGGAACTTGATGAAAGCAAAGTTTTGGATGTTGATGATGATGAAAGCGATACTGGCATTGATGATCCGAACTCAGATCAATGGCTTACTTCTAGTGATACCGACAATGATGATCCAAATGACGAGGATTTTGATGCGGCCAGTGTTAGTATGGAGGAGTCGAGCTCTTCTTCCTCAGAGGAGTACGAGGAAGAAAACAATGAGGGTAATGAGAATGCAGAGAAGAAGGCATGTTCGGGAAAAAGAAATCGGACAAGGCTTGGTTTTTCAGGCAAGGCAAATGTGAAGAAAAATGGTAATCAATTGGATGATGTTCATGAAGAAACAGTAAGTAAATTTAAAGGCAATGAAAGTGATAAACAAGAGCCGGGGGAAGAGAATGGAAGTTCGAAAGCAGAGGAATTCGACACGAAATTGAGGAAGGCCGGTGATGTGAAGCAAGCTGGTGCACTCCAAGACTGTGATGGGGGACCGAAGGTTTTTAAAACTTATGAGTGGAGAAAAGGATCGGAGCGGAAGAAGCATTGTTATTCAACTAGTACATATGGGGTGAAGAAGGGTGATAAAGAATCCAATGGAACTTCCAAAGAAAATGGGAAGAGTAATGATAAGTTCAATGGTGATGGCGCGGAAAATGAGCAGCAACTTGGCAAAGAAAAGGGAAATCACAAAGAAGGGGAATCAAGGAAGACAACTGAGACAAAGCAACGAAGGGTAAAAGAAGATAATGATGCAGGTCTTGTTCGGAATAATGATAACTTTCGTGATGATGGAGTAGGAAAAAGAGAAAAAAAGTTTACTAATGAGCAGCAACTTGGCAAAGAAAAGGGAGATCAGGGAGAAGGGGAATCGAGGAAGGCAACTAAGACAAAGCAAGGAAGGGTAAAAGAAGATAATGATGTCAGTCTTGTTCGGAATAATGATGACTTTCGTGATGAAGGAGTAGGAAAGAGAGAGAAAATGTTTACTAATGAGCAGCAACTTGGCAAAGAAAAGGGAGATCAGAAAGAAGGGGAATCGAGGAAGACAACTAAGACAAATCAAGGAAGGGTAAAAGAAGATGATGATGTAGGTCTTGTTCGGAATAATGATAACTTTCGTGATGATAGAGTAGGAAAGAGAGATAAAAAGTTTACTAATGAGCAGCAACTTGGCAAAGAAAAGGGAGATCGGGGAGAAGGGGAATCGAGGAAGACAACTAAGACAAAGCAAGGAAGGGTAAAAGAAGACGATGATGTAGGTCTTGTTCTGAATAATGATAACTTTCGCGATGATGGAGTAGGAAAGAGAGATAAAAAGTTTACTTATGAGCAGCAACTTGGCAAAGAAAAGGGAGATCAGAAAGAAGGGGAATCAAGGAAGACAACTAAGACAAAGCAAGGAAGGGTAGAAGAAGATAGTGATGTCGATCTTGTTTGGAATAACGTTAACTTTCTTGATGACGGAGTAGGAAAGAGAGATAAAAAGTCTCCTAAGAGAAAGCCACTGAAAGGTTCTGATATCTTTAGAATTCTTGCTGACTCTGTTTTGGATAAAGGAAAACCACTTGAAGGTGAGGCTCATGAACAAGAAGATAAGCCTTCAGATGAGTATACACTACCCTTGATCTTCAAGTTTGAAGATCAGGAGCCCGAGCCAGCGGAAAAATCTGAATTTGAAAAAATGGTTGATAACTTATTTGCTGAGATGGACTTCGCTCTAAAATCCGAGGAGATGGGTAGCTTTGAACATGAGGTAAATTCTCAAGTAGCTTTGATTCTCCTGAGGTAGTTTTGATCCTTTCGAGTAATAAAAAAATTGTATGCACTAATTTTTTTTTTTTTTTTTGTCAAATAAGTGGATGGTTAATCTTTTATGTTATGTAAGTTATCTCACAAATAATGTTGAGCACAGGGAAATTTCGACACATAGTTGTAATATTTCTCTTTATGATAATGTCTAGTGTGGTCGCACAAACAACTTTGATATAACACATAAGGTGATGTAATTTTCAAAAAAAAAAAAATTGATGTAGCAAGTTTAGAGGCTGTTGATAGACTCTAAAAATCACCTTTGTCAAGCAGGGCAATTAATTGAAACGTGGTTTATCTGTTGAAGTCTTAACACTTAATCTAGAAGAAAAGTCTTGAAAAGAAAAGGTGGGAGTTGTTATTTTGTATCTAAATCCGGAAAAGCAAGAAAATGAGAGTGAAATAGGGTTCTGTTAGAAAATGAGTACCATTGAAACAAAAGGAGCGAAGTAAAACTGCATTCAACTGTTACAGTTAACTGTATTGTTAGTGTTCCTCTTCTGGCCTCTTTTGCTTAGGAGTTGACTTGCGTGATCAACTCTTATAGGTCGGAAATTTGTGGATTGATAGAAAGGAAACAGAGTTCACTGCATTGTTCTAAATTTGAAAACAAAAAACAACAGATGATTATAAATAATTAGAATTTCTACTTATTTTAGATAAATTTGTGATTGTAAATGTTAAGTAGTATATATTTTTATTGCTTGGTGACCTCGATTGTATGTATAATGCATTTTATTTTGGAGTTTTGATCACTAGGGTCAATGCTTAATTGATGCAATGGGTAAAAGATTGGACTGCCAAACAAAAAAATGCAGATTTACTATGAGAGCAGCCAGTTTGTACCCAATCTCTCTTTCCTTGCAGCATCGATTAATGGAGATCAACACCGATTAGTGGATTTTTTGAAATAGTAGAGAACGGAAATAAGAAAATATAATAAGAAGACTGGAAGGAAATTTTTTGTAGAGAACTCAGACATTGATTAAATGGTGGATAACTTGTTTGCCGAGAACAAACTTGCAATTAAAGCAAATAACTGAAAACTTTTATACAAATAGTGTTAGTTTTATTTTTTTCTTTGGGACTAGTTGCATTTAGTATAAAACAAGCATGAGGGTTTTGCATCCTTTAAACAGAAAGACTAGAGAACTCTGGTTTCTGTGATCTCAATCTTGGCTTTATTAATTTATTGTATTTGTTTTTTCTTTTCTTCGTCTGGCCTAGGACAAAAGCTTAGAATCGTCTTAGAATTCTTGTCGGAAATTCTTTAAACCAGTATCATAATTATCCAAAATGAAGGATAACTGATTTTCTATCTTAATTGATGCATCTAATTTTTTTGACTCTCTGTTGAAAGACACAACAAACTCTTAAGACCCTATTCATTTCAAACAAGTGCAAATTTTAATCATTTTGTGGTGTGTCTTAAATGCTATGTTTATTACTTTTCTCCTCTATTTTTGGGTAACTAAATATCGGAATCATAATGACTTTTAAAGTTGCATTGAAGTATTCCAATGCCTGTGAATTCCTGGGACAGAAAGATACAAGGATCAAATATGGAATTTAGCAAGACCAAATCATACTCTCTTTCCATTTACATAGTCCTGAGAAATGTTTGTCACTAAGAGCTCTTGTGATTTCTACAGGTCAATGACAAGACAAATGTTCCAGAAGCTGAAACAAATCAAACCATCCTTTGCCAGCTAGGGAAACATAATCTTGTCCTTGATGAGCAAATTGGAATAAGATGCCTCCATTGTTCTTATGTAGACCTTGAGAGTAAATATGTACTACCGCCTTTGGTAAGGAATTTCCACCCTCCATTTATTAATGTAATGCTCCACAGTAGTTTTAGAATCAAGAAACTGTATGAAGTCCATTGACTCTAACAAGCTATGTTAATGAACTTGTTAATTTTCTATTTTGACAATTGCAGAGAACATGTACTGCCAAAGCATCAGATAGAGTAGATTATATTGGCAGCAAGGACTTCCATATGTTTGACAAACTTGATTTTCAAGCTTCAAGAGATAATTTCAGGGACCCTTTCAATCATACCAAAGGCACTGTCTGGGACATCATCCCCGGTATCAGAGAGAGCATGTATCTTCACCAGCAAGAAGGTTTTGAGTTCTTATGGAAGAACTTGGCAGGAACCACTAACCTTGCTGAGTTGAAGCATTCCAATTTAAATGAAGCGGGTGGCTGCATTATTTCACATGCCCCTGGAACTGGGAAAACCCGCTTGACGATCATCTTTATCAAGACCTACTTAAAATTATTCCCAAATTTTAAGCCAGTCATTATTGCTCCAGCTAGTATGCTTCTTACTTGGGAAGAAGAATTCAGAAAATGGAAAGTTGAATTTCCATTCCACAACCTCAACAATCCAGAGTTCTCGGGTAAGGAAAATAAAACAGCTCTTAGATTTCTACGGGAGAGCAAGTGCCAAAATAAAGATGCAGTTCGTATGGTGAAGATGTATTCATGGAGCAAGGACAAAAGCATCTTAGGGATAAGCTACAGTTTGTTTGAAAAGTTTGCTGGACAAAAAATCATAAAAGGTAAAGGAAAGAAGCCGAAGAAGGTTGTTCTTGATAAGAAGTGGAGGAAGATGCTGCTTGAGTTGCCTGACATTGTAGTTCTTGATGAAGGTCACACCCCTCGCAATCACAGGAGTTGCATTTGGAACACGCTTTTGAAACTCCGAACGGAAAGGCGGATCATACTTTCAGGAACTCCATTTCAGAACAATTTTGGTGAGCTCTTCAATACATTACGTCTTGTAAGATCAGCAGTTGCAGGCCTTCTTGCCCAAGAAAAGACTTTCGCAGACACGATTTCATCGAGAGGTGGGAAATACGGCAGAAAACAGTGGAGGGGAGAAAGGGCTATTTCAAGTAGAAAAATTGTTGATGATGCCATAGAGAGGCTTAAAGCCACCATAGCACCATTTGTCCATGTTCACAAAGGAAGCATTCTTCAAGAAAGTCTTCCTGGTTTGAGAGACTGTGTGATCCTTCTAAATCCACCCTTATTGCAGAAGCATGTTATTGAGAGAATAGAAGGTCGCCAATTCATGATGGATTACGAATATAAGGTGGCGTTGGCCTCTGTCCACCCATCTCTATTACTTCATTGTTCTTTGTCTCAGAAAGAGAATTCCATCATTGATCATAATAAATTAGAACGGCTCAAGCTTGATCCTGACAAAGGTGTTAAAACAAGATTCGTCATGGAACTCATCCGCCTTAGTGTCGCAATGAATGAGAAAGTCCTGATCTTCAGTCAGTTTATCCACCCATTAGAATTAATAAAGGACCAGCTTAGAGAAGTTTTTGATTGGAATGAAGGAAGAGAAGTGTTGCAAATGCAAGGGAAACTCGATCAGAAGCACCGGCAAAATATGATAAGTATTTTCAATTGTCCAAAGGGTGATGCAAAGGTATTGTTAGCATCAATAAGGTGCTGTTCTGAGGGGATAAATCTGGTTGGTGCTTCAAGGGTTGTTCTGCTTGATGTTGTTTGGAATCCATCGGTACAAAGGCAAGCTATAAGTCGGGCTTACAGGCTTGGACAAAAGAAACTTGTCTATACTTACCATCTCATGACAGCCGGGACAACAGAGGGAGACAAGTATTGTAGACAGGCCGAGAAGGACCGTCTATCTGAGCTGGTTTTCTCTTCCACAGAGAAGGAGAAGGAGAAGGAGAAGGAAAGGAATTGTACTGCAGTTTTCAATGACAAAATTCTGGATGAGATGATAGGACATGAAAAGCTGAAGGATATGTTTGAGAAGATAGTTTATCAGCCAAAGGAGACTAATTTAATTGTAAGTTTTGGTTAGGGTTCACTGCAATACACAGTTTAAGCAAATTTGGCAATGTCAAGATTTTGGATATTCTTCTTTAAGGTGTGTGCAAGACTACGGTATTTCGTTTATGTTCTATTACAAAACTCAAGTTGTCATTTTTTTTTTCCTCACTAGATCATGAGTGTTCTGGTAATGATAATAACTCTGGAATATTGCTGCCAGATCTATAATGTCACAAGTGGTATTCTCTGTTAAAAAACTTGTGATTGTTCTGGATTGGAATAGCTAATCATGTTTCATTTAATTAATGCAGGTACTCGACAGCACCTCTCTTGTTTCATTTTGTTATGTGTTGTTGTCCTCAAACGAGTCGAAGTACTTTTTATCCAGGTGCATAAAACTACAGTTGTTCCATTTTGTTATGTTGCCCTCCAACGACAGTTTGTACATGAGTGCTCGTGTTCCATTTTGTTCCGTACTCTTGCCATCAAAAGAATTTAAGAACTTTGTAAATATGAAGGTACTCACAGCACAACTCTTGTTCCTTTTTGTTCTGTACTGTTGCTATCAAAAGAATTTAAGTACTTATCCCAGAGGCATATAAACTGATTGACTGTTTGTTCAATGTTTTGAAATTGTGAGTGCTCTTACCTCTTGTTCCAGTTTTTCTAGCACTATTGCCATCAAAAGAATTGAAGGACTTTTTATCCCAGGTACATTTAAAGTTTTAAGCCGATTGGCCGTTTGTTCAATGTTTCGGAATTGTAAGTGCTTTTGTTCCATTTTGTTCTGCATTGTTGCTCTCAAAAGAATTTAAAGTATTTTATTTTTTATTTTTTATCCAGGTGCAGATAAATTGATCGACAGTTTGTTTAATGACTTGGAATTATAAGTTTATATCATACTATCTTTCAGTATTTTATATATAAACATGCTACTCAGGCTGAGTCGCCATAAGCCAACTCTCTCTCGAAGGTTAGTGAGATCCACCACCTCCCTTGTGAGAATCATCTTATGCCTTCTCGAAATGAGAAGCATTTTTCTTATTTATTGTTGATCCATTATATGAACTCATGAACTTAGTTATATTAAGACAGAATTGCAGCTCATAGTTCAATTGTTAGATTCTAAAAGTTTAAACAAGAGAATATTTGGTTTACATGTTGATGTTATCCGCCTGTTTGTTTTGATAGTTTCTTAGAAAGATAATGCAAAGTAAAAGGATTATAGGCAGCACAACAAGGCATACTTAAATGGACAGATCTCTGTTTGCAAAGCCAGGCACGCCCATCGGTGTCTAGTCCGAGTCTCCTAGTATTCCTTCTTCTTCTTCATGCAATTCAGGGAAGTAGTTTTGCTCTTTGATAGAAGATACGGTCGATCTTAGAAACCTAGGATTTGTATCCTAAGTGGCTAACTGATGTTGAAACATTCATTTTTAGGCATGCTTCAGAGAATTACATCACCTAATGTGTTATCAAAGTTGTTTGTGTGAGCATTCTAGACATTATTATAAAGACAAATATTGCAACTACGTGTCGAAGTTTCCCTGTGCTCAACATTATTTTGTGAGATAACTTGCAATGACATAAAGATTAACCATCCATTGTAATGCACACAATTTTTTAATTACTCAAAAGGATCAAAACTACCTTTGGAGAATCAAAGCAACTTGAGAATTTACCTCACAAGGATCAAAACTTCCTCTGTAGAATCAAAGCAACTTGAGAATTTACCTCATAAGGATCAAAGCTGCCCATCTCCTCAGATTTAAGAGCGAAGTCCATCTCAGCAAACGAGTTATCCACCATTTTTTCAAAATCGGATTTCTCTACTGGCTCAGGCTCCTCATCTTCAAACTTGAAGATCAAGGGAAGTGTATAGTCATCTGAAGACAAGGGCTTATCTTCTTGTTCATGAGACTCACTTTCAAGTGCTTCTCCTTTATCCAAAATAGAGTCGGCAAGAAATTCTAAAGATATGATCACCTTTCAGGTTACGCCTCCTCTTAATAGGCTTCTCATTTCTCTTCTCTGTGCCATTTGTTGGTGTCACTAACCTCAAAGTTTTCATCTCGAATAATATAGAATTTAGTATCCTTCTCCTCTTATAGCCATGTTTCAGAATCATATCTCTCCTGGCCCTTCATATTATAGCATTCACTCTTCTCTATTGAAGGTTTGTGCACTTTAATTTCTGCATCATTATCTTCCTTTACACTTGCTTTCTTTGTCTTAGTTGACTTCCTTTAGTCCCCTTCTTTCCAACCTCCCTCTTCTTTTCCAAGTTGTTCATTTTCGGCACCACCACCACTGTGTTGGGTTTATTTCCTTCTATATGGAGGAAAGCCCAAGTGGGTTTTATTAAAAGCCCAAAGCCCAGCCTTTAGGGAAAAGAAAACCCTAAGGAAGTTAGTATAAAAAGAGAGAGAGAGAGGTTAGCCGCAAGGGAAAGAACAAAGAGAAGAAAAACGCAGGTTTGTCCATTCTGCCCAGGTTTGATCAAACATCCGATCCCGCTTCGTCCGTGGTCCGATCAAGCTGAAATTTGGAGGAGAGGTTCACGATTCAGTGACGCACAATCTGAATGGTGGAGATCAGATTTTGAGCTCGGGAACAGTGATTCGTGCCCGTGAACAGTAACTGGGTTTTGGTAGAAAAACGCAAGTTTTTCTATTCTGTCCAGATTTCATCAAACGTCCGATCCCGCTTCGTTCGTGGTCCGATCGAGCTGAAATTTGGAGGAGAGGATCACGACTCAATGAGTTAAAATCTGAACGGTGAAGATCGGATTTTGAGCTCGAGAACAGTTATTCGTGCCCGTGAACAGTAACCGAGTTTTGGTATTTTTCTCTTCAATTCTCTTTGTTTTTTTGCCAAGATTATTACTATCTTGATGAGATGTTTTGTAGCCTCTAATTGCGATTAGAGAAGACTTTGTGTACCCATTATTTGGTTGATAGTGGAGATTTTAATTGGACTAGGTCCCGTGGTTTTTCTTCCTTACACTGGGGAAGTTTTCCACGTAAAAAATTGCTTGTGTTCTTGTGGCTTGGTGTGATTGATTTGTTCTCTATTATTTTCAGCACATATAAAAGTAGAGATATATTATATTTGCTTGCATATAGGGAGAAAAATTATTCCGCTGTGTTTGTTTTTTGTCATCTCTCCCAACAAAGTGGTATCAGAGCCAGGTTCACAGATTGCCAGATTGGCAGTTTGAGTTATGGAAGCAAATACGAGTAGAATGATTAATTTAAATGGTTCAAATTATCACATATGGAAAGGAAAAATGGAGGATCTTCTTTATGTGAAAGATTATTACCTACCGGTGTTTAGTGCTGAAAAACTAGAAAACAAATCTGATGTGGAATGGACTTTGTTACATCGACAGGTGTGTGGGTATATCAGGCAGTGGGTGGATGATAATGTTTTGAACCATATTAGTGGAGAGACACATGCACGTTCTCTATGGAGTAAGCTTGAACAGCTATATGCTAGACAGACTGGAAATAATAAATTGTTTCTGATTAAGCAGATGATAGCTTTTAGATACCAGGATGGGACTCCTTTATCTGATCACCTGGATTCATTCCAAGGAATTATTAATCAGCTGGCTGGAATGGGTATTAAGTTTGATGATGAGATACAAGGGTTATGGTTGTTTGGTTCATTACCGGACTCGTGGGAGACGCTCAGAACTTCATTGTCTAACTCCGCTCCAGAAGGTGTAATCACAATGGATATGGCCAAAAGTTGTTTGCTAAATGAAGAGATGAGAAGAAAAACATAGGGATCCTCTTCACAGTCAGAGATCTTGGTTACAGAAAAGAGGGGGAGAAGTAAGAGCAGAGGTCCGAAGAACAGAGATAACAACAGAAGCAAGTTCAACAACTTTGCAAATGTTGAGTGTTATCATTGCGGGAAAAAAGGGACACATCAAGAAATATTACAGGCAATTGAAGAAAGAAAACAAGAATGAGAAAGGGAAGGGAACGAAGAATGGAGATGACAAAGATGATGATGACAGAGTTGCTACCACCACTCCTGCAGACTTCCTCATTGTTTATGATGATGAGATGATAAGTGTACCATGAGACTAGTTGGGTGATTGACAGTGGTGCCTCCATTCATGCTACATCTCGGAAGGATTTCTTTACATCTTATAAATCTGGTGATTTTGGAATAGTAAAGATGGGCAACGATGGCTTGGTTAAAGTCATTGGAATTGGGGATGTGTATCTGAAGATGAATAATGGCACGAGGTTAGTTCTCAGAGATGTGAAGCATATTCTTGACATTCGCTTGAATTTAATTTCTGCAGGTAAACTTGATGATGAAGGGTATTGCAGCACTTTCAGTGATGGCCAGTGGAAGCTCACTAGGGGTGCTATGGTTGTGGCTCAAGGTATGAAGCACTCTGCACTGTACGTTCTGCAAACAAAGATCTCTAACGACATTGTTAATGCGATGGAGGATAATGATACAACAGAATTGTGGCACAAGAGACTGGCTCACATGAGTGAGAAAGAATTAGCTCTACTAGGGAAGAAAAGTCTACTATGTGGACTGAAAAGTACACTTCTGAAAAGGTGTACTCATTGTTTGTCAGGGAAGCATAGCAGAGTCTCCTTCAAGAATTCCTCTTATTCGAGAAAGTCAGAGATACTGGATTTGGTATATTTAGATGCGTGTGGCCCTATAAAGACGAGAACACTTGGTGGCTCTAGATACTTTGTGACCTTCATAGATGATCATTCAAGGAAGTTGTGGGTATATACCTTGAATTCAAAAGACCAAGTGTTAGCAGTGTTAAAGCAATTTCAAGCCCTAGTTGAGAGATAGACTGGGAAGAAACTGAGATGCATTCGTACTGATAACGGCGGAGAGTATTCTGGTCATTTTGATGAGTATTGTAGACAGCAGGGTATCCAGCATCAAAAGACAACTCCTAAAACTCCTCAGTTGAATGGCGTAGCAGAAAGGATAAACATGACACTGGTTGAGAGAGTGAGATATTTGCTTTCATAAGCCCAGTTGCCAAAATCTTTTTGGGGGGAGGCATTGAGCACAGTTGTTCATGTGTTGAATCTTACACCCTGTGTTCCTCTACAGTTTGATGTGCCAGACCGAGTTTGGACAGGTAAGGATGTTTCCTATAATCATCTTCGTGTTTTTGGGTGCAAAGTATTTGTGCATATTCCAAAAGATGAAAGGTCCAAATTTGATGTGAAAACGCGACAGTGTATATTCTTTGGCTATGGCCAAGATGAGTTTGGGTGCAAGCTTTATGATCCAGTTGAGAAGAAAATTGTAAGAAGCAGAGATGTCGTGTTTGTAGAAGGTCAGACGATTCAAGATATTGAGAAAGTAGGGAAATCTATGTCTCAACAAGGTGATATCTTGACTGATATGGATCCAGCTCCTCTGAAGAATCTGCCATCTCAGGTTGAGAATGATGGTCAGGATGACCACCAGTGTACAGGTGATGTGGATGTTCCCTTACAGGTTCAGGGAGATGTTGAGACTGATGAGCAGTTGACAGCGCCAGAGATTCCACCAGTGATTCCATCCAGGAAGTCTGCCAGAGATCGACGTCCTTCCACTCAGTATTCAGCAGAGCAGTATGTGTTATTGACTGACGGGGGAGAGCCCCAGTGTTTTGCAGAAGCCATAGAAGATGAACAAAAGACAGAGTGGGTTGAGGCCATGCAAGATGAGATGCAGTCATTGCATGATAACCACACCTTTGAGTTAGTGAAGCTACCTAAAGGAAAAAGAGCTTTGGAAAACAAGTGGATTTACAGGAAGAAGCAAAATGAGTTATCTTCACGGCTACGGTACAAAGCTAGATTGGTTGTCAAAGGGTTTGGTTAGAGAAAAGGTATTGACTTTGATGAGATCTTCTCTCCAGTCGTAAAGATGTCATCGATCCGTATAGCACTCGGCCTAGCAGCTAGTTTTGACTTGGAAGTTGAGCAGATGGATGTGAAAACTGTCTTCCTTCATGGTGATTTGGAGGAAGAGATTTATATGAAGCAGCCAGAGGGTTTCAAAGTGAAAGGGAAAGAGGATTATGTGTGCAAGCTGAAGAAAAGCCTATATGGTTTGAAACAAGCACCGAGACAGTGGTATAAGAAGTTTGAGTCTGTTATGGGGAAGCAAGGCTACAAGAAGACAACTTCTGATCACCGTGTATTTGTTCAAAAATTCTCTGATGATGATTTTATTATTCTACTGCTTTATGTGGATGACATGTTGATTGTTGGCAGGAATGCTTCAAGGATTGAACAGTTGAAGAAGCAATTGAGTAAGTCATTTGCTATGAAGGATTTGGGGCCAGCAAAGAAAATTCTTGGCATAAGAATCAGTCGTGACAGGAGTGCCAAGAAGTTATATTTGTCACATGAGGAGTACATTGAAAAAGTGCTTCAGAGGTTCAATATGGACAACTCTAAAGTGGTTAGCTCTCCTCTTGCTACCTACTTCAGACTGAGTACAAAGCAATGTCCTTCTACAGATAAGGAAAAGGAAGACATGGAAAGAGTTCCTTACGCCTCAGCAGTAAGAAGTTTGATGTATGCAATGATTTGCACAAGACCAGATATAGCCCATGCAGTTGGTGTAGTTAGCCGATTCTTGTCAAATCCGGGAAGAGAGCATTGGAATGCAGTGAAGTGGATTACGAGATATCTTCGAGGCACTTCCAGTTTGAGACTTGGTTTGGGAAACGGACAACCATTGTTAGTTGGCTACACAGATGCAGATATGGCAGGGGATGTGGATACTCGTAGGTCTACTTCGGGTTATTTGATCACTTTTGCAGGTGGGGCTGTAGGTTGGCAATCGAGACTTCAGAAGTGTATTGCTCTTTCTACGACAGAAGCAGAGTTTATTGCAGCAACGGAAGCGACTAAAGAGTTTTTATGGGCAAAGAAGTTCTTGAGAGAACTTGGTTTCAAGCAGCAGAGGTATGTGTTGTTTTGTGATAGCCAGAGTGCTATTCATCTTGCTAAGAATTCCAGTTTCCATGCAAGATCTAAGCACATTGATGTACGATACTATTGGATTAGAGATGCGTTGAACAATAAGTTACTTGAACTTGAGAAGGTTCACACTGATAATAATGACTCTGATATGTTGACAAAGACATTACCAAGGGAGAAGCTTGAAGTTTGTTGTTTGATTGTCGGGATGGCGATTCCCTCCATATAGTCGGAAAGAGGGAGATTTGTGGGTTTATTTTCTTCTATATGGAGGAAAGCCCAAGTGGGTTTTATTAAAAGCCTAATGCCCAGCCTTTAGGGAAAAGAAAGCCCTAAGGAAGTTAGTATAAAAAGAGAGAGGTTAGCCGCAAGTGAAAGAATAAAGAGAAGAAAAACGCAGGTTTTTTCCATTCTGTCCAGGTTTGATCAAACGTCCGATCCTGCTTCGTCCGTGGTCCGATCAAGCTGAAATTTGGAGGATAGGTTCACGACTCAGTGACGCACAATCTGAACGGTGGAGATCAGATTTTGAGCTTAGGAACAGTGATTCGTGTCCGTGAACAGTAACCGGGTTTTGGTAGAAAAATGCAGGTTTTTCAATTCTGTCCAGATTTCATCAAACGTCCGATCCCGCTTTGTCCGTGGTCCGATCGAGCTGAAATTTGGATGTGAGGTTTACGACCCAATGAGTTAAAATCTGAACGGTGAATATCGGATTTTGAGCTCGGGAACAGTGATTCGTGCCCGTGAACAGTAACCGGGTTTTGGTATTTTTCTCTCCAATTCTCTTTGTTTTTTTGCTAAGATTGTTGCTATCTTGATGAGATGTTTTGTAGCCTCTAATTGCGATTAGAGAAGACTTTGTGTACCCATTATTTTGTTGATAGTGGAGATTTTAACTGGACTAGGTCCCGTGGTTTTTCTTCCTCACACTGGGGAAGTTTTCCACGTAAAAAATTGCTTGTGTTTTGTGGCTTGGTGTGATTGATTTGTTTTCTATTATTTTCAGCACATATAAAAGTAGAGATATACTATATTTGCTTGCATATAGGGAGAAAAATTATTCCGCTGTGTTTGTTTATTGTCATCTCTCCCAACACACTGAACTTATCATTATTACTCTTCTCATTTCCTTCCGAAATTCCATTTGATTCTTTATCACCCTTCACTTAAGATGTCCAGGGTCGAGGTTGAAGAACAATGCTTCTTCTGTCTCTTGTTACCAGATTTTCCTTTCTCTTCCCCCAACTCTTGTTTATCACTGTCATCACTTTTAAAATTACTTAATTCTTTCTTTGGTTTCTTCATGAACTCCATCCAAATGATTATCACTTTTCTCCACATTTCCCCTGGTTGAAAAATCAAGCTTTAGCGGATTCCTCTTTCCCAACATGCCCTCCTCTTTGAAGAAGGTGTATCGCTCCTTTCACTGCCCCCACTCTCTTTTTTCATCAATCTCCTCGAACACTTGGTTTTCTTCTTCAAACTCCTCCGAGGAAGAGCTCGATTCCTCCATACTAACACGGAAATCATAGTTACCTGCAGCAAAATCCTCATCATTTGGATCAGTATCACTAGAAGTTAGCTATTGATCCGAGTCAAGTTTCAGTTTCGGTTTAGGATTCATCATAGAAGCACAATTTACCTCCTTATGATAGTTTACATTACTTCCTTCAAATTCCATATCCTCACAGTCATCGACATCAATCTCCAGAATGTCATCAATTTTTTTTGGTTTCAGTCCCTTCACATTGATCTTCATAACCTACAAAAGAAGGAACGACATTTGTCACACTCACTTCCTCAATTGAAACTCTTTAATTTTTTTCTTTTAAAGTTCGCTCACATGTATATATTTTTTATAACGTGCATATTTGAATAATTTTCTTCTTCTTCATCTTTTGAATTTTATAGTTGTTATAATATATATATATATATATATATATATATATATATATATATTTATATTCCGTATATATTTTTTTTTGAACCGTGTCCGGTGCCCCCCTCACTCGAAATCCTGGCTCTGTCCCTGGGTGTTAGCACATGTAGTCAAAGATGAAAGAGACTTTTCTTCTGTTTTCCAGGAAATTCAAGCAATAGAAAGAGACTCCTCCCTTACACAAGGAGGAGAAGACATGGAGGGGTAAGTAATACTCTATGGAGAGCAATGTTTTGATTCTTGGTTAAATAACCAAGTAATTATTACTAGGATAATAATGATTTAGAGTCCGAAAGTCGGACAAGTTTTACTGATTTGAAAATATAAATACGGTATTAGTTCAAATGGTACGGCATTTTTCCTTTAAAAAAGAGGTTGTGTGTTCGAATGGAACAATATTACAAGTGTATATTCACAAAAAAAAAAAAAAAAAAAAAAATTCATGTGTGACATGCATAAGTTGTGTAAAAAAAAACCCAATAGAATAATGCATGTCTCACATGCATTAGTGGTATATTTTGAGAGTGAATGTGAATGGAACTTTTTCTAAACTGGCAAAACTGCTTAAAGTACAGTAGTACATGAAATACGGTGGAAATTACTGCTCCCTAACCGTCATTTAGGGTGGAAATTACTGCTCCCTAACCTGTCATTTAATTCAGCTAGTCAAAAGTCTTTGCAATTACACTTCAATAGCTAAATACTTGCCAACAGATGATGACCAATCAAATATATGCACGAATATATATTCTTTTGTATATTCATTAGTATAATTCTCAATTGGATTTCATACAAATCTCGTGTCAAATGCAAACAGGCATAAACAGGCATGACGGTGACACTAATTCACATAGCACCCAATCACTGAACTTGGCGTGCCCAGCAAAGTCCATCTGCATATTATATTATATAATATATATATATATATATATATATATATATATATATATATATATATATAGTTTCCTGTAGAAGTCTATCTGCAAACCTAACCCAAGGAAGAAAATGGATCAAAAATTAAGAAGAGGACAAAATTTAAAGAAAATAACTTGGCTCTATCGAAACCCCTCAAATCTTTTTCATCTATGTGTTGAAAATATTAAACCAATATGATAGGACATTTGATTAATTTCATCGTCCACATTCAAGTGAATTCTAACTCGTTTGTGACTGACTATCTGTAAAAATTAAATTGTATTAATTTAGGCTCAACGTCAATTTATAAAACAACTATTTACCCTGCCAAAAAGTAAAAAATTCATTTATTTTGTTATTTTCAATATTCAATTTGAATAATTTATTTTATGGCATAATGATATATTTTCTATTTTGAAATTGAAAGTCAGAAAATTACCAAGACTTTTAGTATTATTGTGAAATTTTATTTGCTTATAGTTTGCATTTCTAAAGTTTTGTGAACTTTATCTTTTAGACATTGAATAATATGTTTTTATATACATATACAGTTCTTTTGGGTAGTTAAATAATCATATAGTTTTCTTTAATAATTAATGATTCAATTTGATAATTTTATGAAAAATTAGATTGCTTCAATGTTGGGTGATTAATGATTTACTATTTAATGATTAATAATAGTTTTTTTAAAATTCTGTAACTACACATGAAAATGCACCCCAGCACTCAGACAGAAGAAAAATAGTGATTTTTTTCACACACACGTCATTTTTAAACAATGAAAATTTTCTATAAATTAAATGCACAAGGGTATTTTCTTATTTCAAGAACATGAAAGAGGCACAATAGGCATAAGATATATATAGCATAAAAGAATATTAAAATATAATAAATGTATAAGGATATATAATTTTTTTATGAAGTTAAAAAGAAATTGTAATCCTAAATAATAGGTGGAAGCAACTTATGGTCTTTGCACACTAGTGAATAAAATGTCTATTTTTTGAAAATTCAAAGACTTGGGGGAACTCTTTAAACCTTATATTGCCTCTTTTTATATTTGTGTGAAAAAATAGGAAAATGTGATAATAAATCAGCTCAAATACATACTCTTTAGAGGAAAACAATCATTTTGTGTTCCATATAATGGAGTTTGCTTTAAAACTTAGCATTATTGGTTTCTCCTAATTTGTTAAATAAAGAAATAAGAAAAGGAAAAAGAACAACTCCTCAAATTTGTAAATAGAAAAAGGAATTTGATATTTACATTCTAAGTCTTATACACTTTATTTGCTTTTTAATTTTTTTATTTTATAAAAAGTTACAATTATCTCGATCACAATAATGAATCTAAAAGTAATTGTGAATTGTGAAAGTGTTTTTAAAGAAAGGTTGTATCCTTTTTTTTTTTCCTCATAAAAAATTGCAAATAAAAAGTAAGAATATAAAAGTTAAATGAACATTTTATTTCTTAATTAAAAAAAAAAACATTTTTTCAATTGAAAAAACGTACAGTAATTTTTTTGCAAAAAAAAAAACCATATTTAAAGCATACTGAAAATACTAATTTTGAGTGTTCAACCTAATTTTTCCAAAAAGAACATATTAAAGCAGTTGAAAATACTAATTTTGAGTGTTCAACCTAATTTTTCCAAAAAGAACATATTAAAGCAGTTGAAAATACTAATTTTGAGTGCAGAACATAAATTTTGTTATTACAAACATAATAATAAAAGATCCAATCGTAAAAAATCTGAGACATATACTTGGTGGACATCTAGACAAAAGAAAGTCTTGTTCTAGTACCAGGTAGCTCTGTTCGACGTGGGACCCATTAAATTTTAGGCACATAACACTCAAATATATATTTTTTCTTTTTTAAAAGAAAAAAAAAATAAATAAAACGTTTCCGGAGAAGAAGATTAGCCAAAATCAGTATATATAGCTTTCTAGTGCATAGTTGCAGACTTGAACCAAAGAGGACCTTAGGACGAGAAGGAATCAATGTGAGGTCCGTTTTCTCTCTCTAACCAACAGCGTTGAAAATTTGTAAGAGTCTAAACAGTTGAACAAATCCAGAAAAGATACAGTTTTTTTTGAGGTTTTCCACATGTTTGATTTATTTTCTATTAAATTCATATTTCACATGCTCTGTCTCTAACGTTTTGCTTGTTTTTCTCATTTGGGTATAGAATCTATAGATAGATTGATTTGATTTTTTTTTTTTTTTTTTAACGTTTTCTTTCTGGTAGTTGTACTTGTCCCTGTACTTTCCCATCTGGGTATCATTTTCCTTCTAGAATTTCACTTTCCATGTGTCTCTCTCATCTGGGTGTTGTGATTTGAAACTCTGTTCACACTTTTCTACTTAATTCTCATCTGGGTGTTGATGTTATGTGATATATATCTCTCTATCTTTGGTGTTGCTATCAATCCATTTTCTGTTCACTCGACAAATTTTTTTATTTGGATTTCTTTGGTTTCAATGTTTTCTATCAAATTTTATCTGTTTTTGTAATTGGGTTTCTTTTTGTTCCTTACAAAACTCTCTCTCTCTCCCTCCCTCCCTCTTCTTGTGATGTTCAAATAAAATTTAGTACTCTTTGTCTTGTTGAATTTGGTATATTCTTTGTTCACTAAACAAATTTTCTTATTTGGGCTTTCATTGGTTTCAAAGATTTCTATCGAACTTCCTCAGTTTTGTAATTGGGTTTCTTTTTATTTCTAACAAAATACCTATCTCTCTCTCCTTATGATGTTCAAATCATCAAATAGATGTTAATACTCTTTTTCTTGTTCAATTGGGTATCTGTTCTTTTCCTCAGGAATTCAGTGGCATACTTGATGTGTGAATCTTGAAAGCTTTTTACTGTTTTTTGAAAAAAAAAAATGAAGTGTTTCTATTACTTCAAGGATAGAAATGATAGAACCAGTACTAGGGAACAAAGATCAGCGCCAGAATTGAAAACCCAGAATAAATCTGATGTGTCTGATAGGGTGACCAAGTCTTCATGTTCAGCACCTTCGCCGCGTAGTATCCCGGAATTGTATGAAGAGAAGGCTCATAACTTGCGAGTCTTCTCCTTCTCGGAGCTAAAGCAGGCCACTAATAGCTTCAATAGGTTACTTAAAATTGGAGAAGGCGGATTCGGAAGTGTATATAAGGGTTCAATCAAGCCTGTTGATAAGAAATGCGATCCTATTGTGGTTGCTATTAAAAAGCTCAATAGCGATGGCTATCAGGTATGAGCTTTGAGTATGATCTTATAAAGTAATTTGTCGGTTAAGCTAGCTAAGAAATTTTTCTAGACAAGGCATGGAATATGGGGATTAATGTATTTGGTTATTTTCAGTAAGTTTAAGATTGCAAATGTTGGACCAAATTTGATTTGATTTGATTTTATTTAATCTTTATTCATTTGTATTATCTATGTTAGTCAGTATGATCCTTTTATTTTAGTTATTTATTATACATGAATTTTGTTTTGATTTCTTCCTCATTAAATAAGCTAATATTCAGTACAATTGACAGCCTTGGTTGTTCTCTTTGAGAACTGTCCTAATCTTGGTGCTTTCAAATATTTTATAT
The DNA here is from genome assembly GCF_030987335.1 of Cornus florida. Lineage (NCBI taxonomy): Eukaryota > Viridiplantae > Streptophyta > Magnoliopsida > Cornales > Cornaceae > Cornus > Cornus florida. The sequence continues at coordinate 6,175,825 of NW_026775573.1, forward strand.
ACATTTCAAGAGATATTGGATGTAATCCATCTGTACTAATTTTATAAGTGTGGAGGAATGCACATGTATGGCCATAGCTTTGGCTTTCTGAATTTACTTTGGCACTGTCTTTGTTTGTTTAAAGAACGATTTCCGTGGAAACGGACTTGATGCTTTGAGTTAGTTTACTGATTCTTTTCTATTCATGGTAGAATACCCCTTAAATCTATTCTTCCAAATATTGTTGCTCATCAATGAACTTATCAATTTACCTCAAAACAAGCATTGTTTTTCTTCTTCTCTACCAATCCTCAAACTCTAGACCTAGAGGTTGGTCTGGCCACACAAACCAACTCCTAAGCCAAAGAGGCCACAAGAGGACCGGTAAAACAAGCATTGTTTTGCGAACACCTTCCAAAGTGGTTTTCCTTTGCTGTTTATACTTCAGTGTTTTAGCAAATCCTTGATGGAATTCCTCAAATTTTCCATCTTCCTACTTTTGGTTCCACGGAACTATTTGTATCAACCATCTGTAGCTACTCTTAATTTGTGGATTTCTTGTTCTGCTACAAATTTAAACAAACAATGGTTTCCTTTGTATATCATTATGTTCTAATTTAGCCCGCTATGCCTCAATGACAACATTTGAGGGCATCCATTTGATTGCAAGTCTTGTTTAAACATGAGATACATTTATCATGATGTTCTCAATAGTACATGAATAAAGTTTACCTTGATATGGTGATAATGTAAATTATCATGTTTCCTATCACACTCAACTTCATGTCTCAAAAGTAATGTAAAACATGATGTATTTTATAAGATTTTGTGTGTATAGATTATGATCCCCTCGAAATTTGTTTGTCACATAATGCATGCACCTCCTGAAATGCTGGCTACTTGTCTTTGGAACTGTGCATTTATTTGTCCAACTGATCATTCTGTTTACATATTTTGATGCTATAAATGGTCGATCTATTTGTTCTGACAATGTCATGCTTCCTTCTTTTTAATGTAGGGTCATAAACAATGGGTAGCAGAAGTACAATTTCTAGGTGTCGTGGAGCACCCGAATCTTGTTAAACTTATTGGATATTGTGCTGTAGATGGTGAAAGAGGGATCCAACGGCTGCTTGTATATGAGTTTATGCCGAACAAAAGCTTGGAAGATCATCTTTTTAGTAGGGCTCATCCACCTCTTCCTTGGCAAACAAGGTTACAAATAGTGCTTGGAGCGGCTCAAGGATTGGCTTATTTGCATGAAGAACTAGAAGTCCAGGTTTAATTTCATAATATTTTCAATTGATATGATTTCACTTCATCATGTGATATTGTCTGTACTAAGTTTTTTTATTTCATTTCAACAATATCAATTAGTAGTGGTGCATTTGGGTACCACAGGACAATAAAAGTATCCCTTCTCTAGCACTTGGAGGCCCAAAAGTTTAGTGGTGCATTTTGGTATCACGTGAAAATAAAAGTATCCCTTCTCTAGTTGAAACCACAAAAGTCACCATTTAAGATGAAGTCACTTCAAAAGGATGGAGTCATCACCACACACACACGCATCCACAAATTGTGTCGATTTTTCCTTTTCTGAAATCCTAAAATGATTCTACGAATGCAGTTACATTTGCTTATTCATTATCCTCTGAAACAACACAAAACTAATTTGTTAAAATCCCTGTAGTTTTCAAAGGCTCCTGAAAACAGTAGGAGAAGGGGAGGGGGTTCCTGACCATAGTGGCGCACTGCATGTGTCTCCTGGAGTGCAAGAAAATTTGATGCACTGTTGTATTGCCAAAAGGACACCTTCCTGTTACATTGGGTGTTTTGTTATTAACAACTTCCTTAGATGTATCCACAACATTTCATAAGTTGAATTTCCGCAAATTCAATTATAGAATATCCCAAAGTATTTATTTATTTATTGTTATTATTAACATTATTATCCTCTCTGGTTAACTTTTTTTTTTTTGGTAAATAAGATTTTGTATATCAAAGAAAGCTACAAAACAGACCAAGTTTCTTGTTAATCAATATTTCTTTTGCCTTAAATATAGATTATCTTTCTTTCGTTCCTTCCTTTTCTTTTTTGTCCCCCTTTCTCATCTGGAGATTTTTTCTCTTTAATTGAAAAATAAGATATAAATAAACTGGAAAATGCTTTCTATGAAGTGCATTAAGGATCTTAACTATACTATGATAATTTGTAACTGGTAAAGCTTTAAGACGTATGGCAAAAGGTTGGTCAAAGGCCTTGTATCGTTGTCTGAAACCATGCTACTTTTATGCTCATGATAACGGGTACCTTGGCTGTTATTTGCCTATGATACTATTGTATAGTCACTACCTTTTGATAACTTACAATATTTGATTTATATTAGTGCTTGAATGAAGCTAAAATGTTATTACAGTAATTTGGAGTAAATGGTATATTGGCCCGTTATAATTGTAATTTTGTCAATAATATCTATGTTTTCTACAATTATAAGGCATTAGTCTTTAGAGGTTGTCATTAATCCCATGAAAAAGGGAACAAGGTTTACTGTCAATAACGGGGATATTGGATGTTATTTATATCAGTTCTTTTCATTGTTGTAATCAACTGTTGTTTTTTTCTTATGGTTTAGGTGATATATCGAGATTTCAAGTCATCAAATGTGCTATTGGATGAGGATTTCAAACCAAAACTTTCGGACTTTGGGCTTGCGAGGGAGGGGCCAACAGCTGGGCATACTCATGTTTCAACAGCGGTTAGTACATCAATTTCTTCTGTAGCTTTGTAGGTTGCATGAGGTTCATTTATTTGTGACCTGCATTCACTCTGATGATGTTGAGTGGTAACCAAGGATGTTTTCCTGAATGGGATCAGAAATTGGGAATTAGTTCGGATTGACCTGGGATTATTTGATACTGGTTTCGTGTGGGAAAGCAATGCATGCTTGAGAAGGCTTGATTTTTTATTTTTTATTTCTAATGCTGGACTTGTATGGGAAATTCTGGAAATAACTTGAAATTATACATATAGTGTCATTCTATACTCAACTATTCACATATAATTATCAAATTTTGGAATAGTAACATGATGATTTCAGTTTCCGTCAAACATGTCACTGTGCATATATAGGTTAGTGAATGACCATGAGAAAATTGAATTATGTGATTAGGTTGTCGGGACATCTGGTTATGCTGCTCCAGATTACGTCCAAACAGGACATTTGACAACCAAGAGCGATGTATGGAGTTTTGGTGTGGTATTGTATGAGGTCCTCACAGGCAGGCGGTCATTAGAACGAAATCTACCCAAGCCAGAACAGAAACTTTTGGACTGGGTGAAACACTTCCCTGCTGGTAGTAAGAAATTTGGCACGATAATGGACTCAAGACTTGAAAATCAGTACTCTCTTAATGCAGCTCGAAGAATTGCAAAACTAGCAGACAGTTGTTTGCTGAAGAGTGCAAAGGATCGACCAATGATGAGTCACGTGGTGGAGGATTTGAAACAAATAATCCAAGTTTCTGATGAAGGAAGCCCCTCCGAAAAAGGTTTCGAATGTGATGATGATTCAGTTGACTCGGACGAGAAGTCAAGTCAAACGGGAGCCCCTGAATCTTCAAAAAGGCGGATGGCACATTTGGCTAAACTAAGCGAGGTTGTGGATGGAGTCGGTAGAAGAAGATTTATGATCATGCAGAGGGCCAAAGTCCCTTAAAAAGTGTTTTTGCTGCCAATTTTGTTTCTTCGATAAGGTTATGGGTTCGTTTTGGGGTCATCAATGGAAGAATACAGCGGGAAAGCAAGCTTAGAAACTATTGAAGTGAACTAAACTTCTTGTGCCATTGGAAATTTTTACCGTGTGTTCATGCCAAATTGCCAATGGACTGAAATCAGAACTTTAACCTTTTTTTATGTACATATGATGTGATGAGAGATCATATTTTAGCTAATTTTTTCTCCTTGTATTTTGCCGCCTTTGGCTAATGAGAACCCGAAGACTTGTGTATGGGTGTTATTGTAATTGCGTTTGCCTCAAGTAGAAGGAAGATCTATGGAAAGAAATGATTTCCTTGCATGCCTTCTTGAAATTAAATTTTTATCATTTTGCTGGCAAAAAATCGGTGAACTAAATAATAACAATAATATATATATATATATAATAAAATAAAAAAATAGTGCAACTTCCAATGGTTGGATTTGCCCATTATGAAGGGTTAAAGAGTATAGAGTGTAAAACTGCCGAGATAACATTGTCTTAGAACAGAGAAGGTATAGAAATAAATAAAAAAAATAAAAATAAAAAATAAAAAAAAAGGCGGCTGCATCTATGGTGTTCAATTTGATTACTAAGTTTCAAAATGAGTACAAGATAACAAATAAGTACATCATTTCTCACATTTCAAGAAATGGAAAAAATGTAGTATTTTCGTAATCATCGTGAAATTACATCATTTGGCATTGACTGCACTATTGCAAAATTGTTGTGATCTCTGTAATCAACATACATAGAATTCTTCAAGCTCAGATTATCACACTTTCTAGATGACCAACGATAAATTGCTGACCTTCCCTACAAAAATGAGATGACAGACTATCCCCATGCAGATTACATAAAGCTTCAATAAGTTGAGTTGCGGAAGAAACAAAATTCCTGCAGCACATCTACAAGGTTCTTCCAAGGCGGAACAGCTGCTTCTTGCAGCAGTCGCTCTCACCATGCTCCACTGCTACGAGAAAAATAAATGCATCAATAGTTTCCATTTGCAAAGGCAAGCACATAACTATGGACAAGCCTCTTAAATCAAGAAATTATTCAACCATTTGATTAACAATATACCAAAATTCCTGCAGTGCATCCACAAGGTTCTTCCAAGGCGGAACAGCTGCTTCTTGCAGCAGTCGCTCTCACTATGCTCCACCACTGTGAAAGAAATAAATGCATCAAGTCAAGCGCATAACTATGGACAAGCCTAAAAACAATAAATTATTTCAACTATTTGATTAGTAATATAGGAGCAGAAGGAGTTATATAATTCAACTTCGCTAGAAAGTATGTCCGTGTAACCTCGTTTTATTATTTTTCTCTAATTTTCCATTCCCTTTCAAGAAAATGGAGGCAAAGAAATGAGAACTAAGATTCTTCTCACAGCCATACGTACCAAACCTTAGAAACCAAATAAAGCATTATTAAAAATTTATTATCAAGTTGCAACTTTTCGGCCACTTTCCCTTATCAAATTCCTTTACACACCCTAAAAGAATGATCATCCATCCACTCAAGTTGAGATGTTTGCTTCTACTCTGGTCACACCATGAGTATCTCTTCCACATCACATTCACTATGTTTTCTGCCTTGTTCTGTGATTTGCTTCGCAATGTACTTCCTCGTCATGCATCCAATTTTGTGCCTTGCTCATGACCATCAAAACACTAAGAAAAATATCGTTATTATCAAGTGATTCAATAGGACCCACGGAATAACTTCCTCTCACAAAATTTTACTGAACTTTGATTTGAATATTGAATCTAATTCCTCGTGTATTTCTAGGTGTCGACTAATATTTTCACAATCTGATTAACCCACAAGGATAACACGTCGGAAACAGAGGTTACAAGCTATGTAACCCCATCGGATTTCAATAGGACTTAAAAATCAAGTAGAGACAATAAGCTGTACCTATGGCCACATAAAAGTGAAGAAACTGAGTTAAAATTAGAGAAGTCTAGAGCCCACAGGGAGAGAGAGTTCTGGGTCGTCTATTTCTTCCTTTTTTTTACCAATCTCTTTATTCTCTTCAGATAAGCAGAGAAAACTCTCTAGTGCAATCTACTACTAAAGTAAACTACACCGTATACCAGATCATTCGACATCTGGTTACTGACTAGCAAAGTACAAGGAAGAAGATACATCTACTTGCTAATCATCATAGTTTCAGCCAATCTCCTGTAGGATTCTTAAACTCCATTGCATCGTATGCGATCAAAGTCTATTCTACTAGGAGCTAATTGACAGTGGTAGTAAATGTATACAACCATAAAGCATCTTCCGCCTGTTATGTAGCATCCATATAAACTCATATCACTTCTTGTGATTCCAGATGAAGGCAATAAATTTCCAGACAATGAATTTGAAGATGCATCACATATATTGCCAAAAAAAAAAGAAGACAGCATATGTACTTTTTAAACATAAATAATCAGAAATATAAAATTTTATGCAGAGTTGGCTATTGAGAGTATAAACCAGCACAATACACTGATTGACATGGTTAAAAGCAATTTAAAACAAATAAAATGAAGTTGATAATCAAATGTATAAATATTAAACCAAGTATTCTAAACATTCTCACAAAAATAAAAAATGTTCCATTATCTCACAATTGAGACTGTTCTAAAAGATGCCGAGAATTCTTTGGCTGCACAAAATTTCAATATTACATTGCATTCAAAATCTTTTACCTGTTCAATGAGCTACTCAGCACATATGCGCCTCTGCTAACATGTGCACCTCTCTATAGCCCAAACCCTGAATAACTGTTATGAATTAATACAAAGATATAAACCCCAAGGGGTTGACCTAATTGGAAAAGACTTGAGCCCTGGTGCCTCATGAAGCATCAGGTCTCAGGATCAATTCTTGCTAGGTGCAAACAATTCCTTGGAGGGGGGTGTGTGAGTACCAACTAGGGAAAAAAAACAAAAAAAATTAATACAAAGATATACAAGTGTAATATGACCATGTTGCTAATCCAGAAAATATAAACAGATTACCTCCAAAGACAGCTTCTCAGTGGCAATGCTTCTTGCCATAACATCAGGTGCTTGCCAACAAACAGACCATAAGCAACCGTTTTCATCAGTTCTAAAAGACTAACAAAGGCACTTTACATTCCACTTTATGGTCCCACCCTGATCATGTCACTAGTTTCAACTCAACCATCAATTCAGTTTGAGAATATGATTTCTGCATTCTGTTAGTAAAGACCTAAACAAGATTATATAGAAAAGAATGCTGGTGATAAAACCAGTCCTTCTATAGGAAATGCTAACTATTTTTATGTGGCTATCATATTTCCCTCCTGAGCTCCTCTACCACCAACGCAACTCATCTCAATAGGAGTTATGACCCAATATTTCAGGCTGTATTGATAAATCTCCTTTTGTAATTCCACTCTATTTAGGACCATATCTTCAGTTAAATCATAGGTCTTTCTTACAGCCTCAACCCTGCACTTTTCTGACTTCCCCTTATTCTGGAAGCTCCCTCCATCCTGAACCATATTGTGTGCCTTATCAAAGCAGTAAATGGTTTTCAATAAAACCATGTCAGCTGAATTCCTCAAATATTTCCCACAATTATTCCCACAGCAGACACATATATTGCTCCAGGAAATCTTCAAAATTGGCATCGACCTCCACTCATAATAAAAAGCTCCGGGAAATCTTCAAAATTGGCATCAACCTCCACTCATAATAAAAAAGATTTTCTCACATTCAACAACTGAAGTGCTATAAATTTATTATGTCAGTCACTTTGCAACCATTAGACCCACTATTAATCATTTTAAAAGAAGATTGACTTGTTTCACCATGAATCCTATCTCTGTACAAATAGTCATAAGTAATATACATGAGGAAGTCCAGAAAGAGACACTTTTCTGATGTTTGTCTAGAATATTCAGCTTCCTCTTGAATGTTACGATATGCTCTGTCCAGTATTTTATAAGTTATTTTATCAAAGTTGAAAGAAATCTGACTCAACTTTTGCCCCCACATCAAAGTCCTCTCAGGCAGCCCTTGCTTGCAAAGTTGAGACAATAACAAGTTAGTTGTAACAACATTCGGAATAAAAGCCATCTTAAGTAATTTTGCAGCTAAGATCATAGCGCGATCCAATACGTCAATGCAAACACCATTCAACATGATGTTGTATGTAACTGTGTCTGGTACAAGACCTGCCGAAACAAGCTCATCCAACATCATCACAGCTCGACTCATCCTCCGACTAGTACATAATCCATGGATGCGTATATTATACGTTGAAATATCAGGGTCCCACCCCCTGGCATACATTTTGTTCACAAAATCATCTGCATTGACTAAGTCAAATGCCTTACAGTACCCACTGATCAAGGTATTGTAAGTAACAACATCTGGTGTCAAACCGGTCCGGTGCATGTCCATGAAAGTGTCAATTGCTGACTTCATTCGACGCTGTTTACAGAACCCATTAATGATAAGATTGGCGGTGAAGATATCAGGGAGAAGACCCCTTTGCTTCATCTCCTTCTCCAACTTCAACGCTTCACTCAATTTTCCGCAGTTACAAAACCCCCCGATCAATGAATTGTATGCGAAATTATTTGGAACAAAACCTTTGCTTAACATTTCCAGAAACGCATTATATGCTTCCTCCACAAATCCTGCTTTAGAAAGTCCATCAATGAAGGCCGAGAAGGCAACAGCATCAGGAGATATCCCTCTCCCTTCCATCTCTGCCCACAAACTTTGAGCTGACACTATGTCACCTATTCCAAAATAACCATCTAGGAGCACTGTGAATGCCACTATATTGACAGGGAAACCCTTCTTTATCATTCTATCCATAACCTCCCTCGCTTCTTGCAGCCTTCCTTTCTTGGACAAAGCCATAAGGAGAGAACTGCATGTAGAAGATGACGGAGTCAAACTGAATTTCATCATAATTTTGTATGTTTCAAAAGCGCTGACCACAAATCCTACATTGCTATAAGCTGCAATGATGGAGTTAAAAGCAATTACACTGACAGGTATTCCTTTCTCAAGCATATCCTCTAAAAGTTCCAAAGCCTCGTCCAACCGTCCAGCCCAACACAATCCTGCAACTGATACATCAGACAATGTACTATCTGGGAGCAAACCCGACATGGATAAATCCCTTAACAACCTCTCACCATCTTCTTCCTTTCCATACTTGTAATGTCCACCAACCAAAATGTTAAAAGTTATACCATCAGGAGCTATACCCTTGTTCCTCATTTCTTCATAAAGCATATTTGCTCGACTAACATCCCTAGCCTTAACATACCCATCCATTAAAGTGTTATACATTGTGGTGTTCGGGACAACACCCAATTCTTGAACTCCATCGAAGAGTTTCCTTGCTTCCACAACATTTCCCTCCTTGCACAAGGCATTAATAAGTGTACTAAATGTAACAGTGCTAGGATTGCAACCCCTTTCAACCATCAAGCGTAACCAAGTCAACCCCTCTGATGTTCGCCCCCTAATGCAGTTTGCACTGATCACAATGTTATACGTAACAACATCTGGTTTGCATTGGTACTTCCTCATGACATGTAACAAACTCTCTCCAATTTGAAGATACCCATTTTTGCAAAACCCAACAATCATCATATTGAAATTATAATTTGAAGGGCGGGGCCCTTTAAGAACCATATCCCTAAATAACTTCCATATACTACCATAATCACCAATTCTAAACAACAATCTGAAAAGAATTGTGGAAGCTGACGGACTCGGCCCCAGCCCATTCTCCCTCATCCTATCTACCATCTCCAATGCCCTTGGAACCATTTCTGCATTCAAGAAAGCCCGCATAAGCGAATCAAGAACTGAGAAATCCGACTCGTACTTGAGGTGCCCTCTCCACATAAACTCCACCAGCTCCCTACTACGACAAAACCCAATTCTAACAATTACCCATGAAAGCACATCTTGTGCCAAAAATCGTAACCCCTCCACCGATAAAAGATGGGCCGCAACGCAACAAGACTGCACTATTCCCTCTGAATCATCTCGAAATACGAATTTGAAAAATGCAAACGCAATTTGTCGATTTTCGAACAAATTCATGATCTCTACAAGAAAAAATGGGCAAAATTTTTGTGAAAAACCCTTCAAAATATAACCTTGCTGTTGCTTTATCATCTTGGATAATCCAACCACAATCTTACGCCTCTCATTTGAATTTACTATACAAGTGTCTGAAGTATTTGATAAATTGCGAATAGGCAAAAATTGTTCAAGAGAATTGAAATTCTGATCAGCAGATGAAGATGCTGAACTACAATACGAACTACAAGAACAGTGTGTGGGTTGAAAATTTAGGTTAATGCGTAGGGTGAGACTATGGGAAATTAGGGTTTGCGAAGAGTATGAAGTGAATATTCTGGAGAGAGAAGGGACAAATGGGAAAGTATAACTCACCTTGATAATCCTGCGCACACGGCGCACAGCAGCAAACATCCGGAGTTTCACCGGAGACTCGCCGTAGAATGTTTTCCGGTGAACGTCGTGTCTGGGTTTGTGGTTTTCCCCAGCTAAGTTGAGCGGCGCATTGTAGCAAAGTTGGGGACAGCAAGTGATACGTTAGAAGAGGATAGATTTTGAATATTGTGATAAATGGGCTAAGGTAGGTAAATTTTAGGCCCATTGAAAACTGGGCTTTATGCTCTATTGTGATGACCTGTATCTCATAGCCTACAGACCCAAGTGATAATGGGCTTAGCTAGGTAACTTTTGGGCCTAATGAACACGGGGATTTCTGCTCAACTGGAATGGACTTGTATCTTATCCCACAGACCATCAAACCAAAACTAATTGAGAATGAGCTTTTTTTTATCGGTCTGGGTAGAGACCAAAGATGTTGAGCCCAACCGATCTGATAGAACAACTCAAAAGATAAAAGATAAAGAAGTATTGTTAATTTCTTCGTGCTAGTTCCACGTTAAAATATTTCATTTACAATTTTTTTTTTAGGAAGTGGTCTTATAAAACTCTTTGACTCCCAAATTTGGAGTAACATACTTTCACGCAAGGTTTAATAAGTACTCAGATTTTTATTTATCTTTTATACTGAAACTTACACAACCACGTTGGTTTTGTGGAAACTTGAATTATCAACCTTTTAATTTGGAAAGTGAAAAAGTATCACCGCCTTTGACATATAAGTAGATATATTTATGCAAGTTTGAAATAATATCAGTCTTTTTTAATATATAAATTAGTCACTATTGGATTTCAACTAGTTTTCAATTTGAAAAGCATTTTCCTTTGCGCAATTCTCTTGTTGATATCGAAGATAGAGATTTGAGAATCCCCTTCTACCCAAATTTTAAGAATGCCCCAACTAGAAGCAATGAATTAGTGATGGATGATCTAAAATGGTGTGTGCCACCAGAAATAGGGTTCACTCATTCATTTTACACTTCTTAGCTACTACACGCTCTCTATTATACCAGAATTCACTCCATTTTTAGAAACTAAGCTGAACTATTAGTGAGATGCAGAATTTGACATGGAATTGGCTTGACAATATTCCTTAGCTTCGGATTTTAATACCCATCTTCAAAGGAGATGTTCTAAGAGAAACGTGGTTGAAAATTGAAATTAAAAGTCTAAAATAACAATAAATATGTTTATGTGAGTTTCAGGTGATGTCATTTCATCAATATATATTGATAATTTTATTTTGATTTGGTTATCGAACTTAATTCTTATTTTTGAAAAAGTTTTGAAAAGTATTTTCCATGTTCTACTGTTTTTGGAAATGCCTGGCTGGCTTATCTAAATTTGTACAAGTATGCATACCCATAAAAAAGCAGCTGCCTAATTGAACTGTCAATAAACTAAAACAAATTGGACTGTGTAATGGAGTGGCTCATGCCATCAGCCGATCTTCCCTCCGTTCTCGCTCCTCGAATCTTTTGTGGGACATCTGGCCCAATTGGCTCCTCTCTGTTATTGCCAAGGATCTTGCGTCTATTCTTGGTTGAGGTGTTTTGTGTTTTTGTTGTTGGGTTTTCTGGTTTCTTGTTCTTGGTTCTGTTTGTCTCTTGCTCCAGAACCAAATGAATACCAACAATTAATTAGCATATGCCAGACATTGTCCTAAACCAGAACTCCAATCCTCTCCGGTAACAACTTTTCGTAGTTGGTGAAATTCATCACTTGTAATAATAAATTTATGGTGAAATTTCACAAATAAACAAATAAAAATAGGTGAAATTTTAATATCAATTTCACCATAGATTTGTGATTATAGAGTACCTTTTCACCTTTTAAAGTTAAAAAAAAAGAAAGAAAGAAAGAAAATAAGTCTGTATAACAACCGAAACCCTAGATTCATATGTTGATTTCATTGAAGAAATAATATCTTTAAGACAACCGAACTTTAAAATTAGAATTGAAAAAAAAAAATAGTTAAAATTTTTTTTATTTCAATTTCAAAAGTGTTTTCGATTGCATGAAATTAGAGCCTTGAAATAAGAATTGAAAAATAGACACGTGCAGAAAACACACATAATTTCCCTAAAGTATACTTCGCATAGTATTTTTATTTTTATTTGAAAAAGTATGTAAAAAACCACTCATAATCTTTTTACATTATGCAAAAATATCCTATCGGACATAAATTAGTGTTGTAATACCCGTTTTGCCATTTTACTCTTCTGAAAATGCCCAAAGAGGTATATATACTACTAATCTCATAGTATATGGGTGTTATGTGGGCATTATTTTATTTTATTTTTTTTTAAAACTTTTTTCTCTATATATATCTCTAAATATATTTTAAAAAACTTTGATAATTTGTAAAATAATGATTAGAATTTTTTGAGATTCCAATTTATTATTTTCTATTAATTTTTTTTTTTTTTCATACCAACACTGTTAAACAAATAAATAAATAAATAAAAATTCTCAATATCAGTGTGTATTAGTTTTCGGAGTTTGGAAAATTTATGTTTTCTTTAGTTTGCACTTTATTTTTATTTTTATTTTTTTTTCTATTTTTATCTTACTTTTCTTTTTATACTTTATTTATTTATTTATATTTTTATCTTTACTTGTTCATTGCCGGCGTCCTCTAATAGGGTTTAAATTTATTTGTACCTGATTGAAACTTTAGGGGTGTTTTTTTGTAGGAGATTGACATCCTCCAATAGTGTCCTTTTCGATCATTTTACAAAATTATTTATTTTTATATATTTTATAAAATGGTTCAGTGGTAATTTAGGACCTACTTGCACAAAATTGAAACTTTAGAGGTATGTTTTTCAGTGAGGGATGTGATATGCACTGTAAGTATATGTTTGTTTCTGCACTTGTCCTAAAAATTGAAAAAAAAAAAAAATTTAATTTCCTAATTGCTTTTTAATTTCAAATTTTCAATTCTATGAAGCAAAATATAGCCTAATCGTAATATGAATGTAATTTAGAATTTCTTATATAATTCCCTCAAAGTAAATAAATAAATCTGATTAAGCTTTTGTTGACACACCTTCATCACAAAAAATACTTTAAAATTAGAATTGAAAATAAAAAATAGTTAAATTTCTTTTTATTTCAATTTCTAAAGCGTAATTGGACTACATAAAATTAAAGTCATTTCTTAATTGCTTTTCAATTGCAAATTTGATGCCACCAAACATAGCCTAAGCCCAATAGCAATTCAGCATTTCTGATATGATTTTCTCAAAATAAATAAATAAATCTGATTAAGCTTTTGTTGACACACCTTGATAATGAAAATTATTTGGATGCCTAATTGCTTCATAAATATTACAAAACAATAAGGGAAATTAACTTTGATTACAGAGATGAATACATTACATCCCATGAAAGGACACTCATCTTATAAACAAAAACATTCACCAAAAACAAAAATCAGAAACACCAAAAACAATCAAAATTGTCTGATGGGTCCCACTCATTCACGCCCACCATTCCTTTACAAGATCATCAAACTGAATTCCCTCATCAATTTTCTTCAGTTAAAGAGGTTTAATTGTGGGGAAATTTGTGTGAGATTGATTTTTGTTTATCTTGTGATCATCATCATCTTCAAATCAAGCCACCACAACTGTGCCTGTCCGTACAGGTTTGCTAGGGCTAGATTGATTCGCAGTGTCTGTAGTTTGTCTGTGAGATGATGACGATGATGATGTTGATGTTCTTCTCTTTGAGAGCTTCCAATTCTTCTTCTCTGCGGCCTCATCTATCTCCATCTGTTCTTGCCTGCACTCTTGGCTACAAAATGGAGTGTTCCCTCTGCAATATACAACCATTTTTTTGTTCAGTAAATCATAATCTAATTATATTCAAACACACAATTAACAATCTATTTCTATTCTCTAATAAATAGCACTAAAAAAAAGGTACTTTTTTCCCTAAATAATTTAGGGTACAATATTTTCTCGCACAAGTTTATTGAAATGGATTTTTTTTTTTTAATGAATTCTAGCAGAACTTTATATATAGATGTGTGTGTGTGAATCCTAGGGTGTGATTACACATAAGCTATTTTTAGAATTTAAATAATAAAAAAAAAAAAAATTTAGTACAAGTCTTAAAATTTAAATGAAATAAAATTTAGTTCAAAGATGTAACTAATTTTTTTCCAATTTTACTTTTAAGAGGCTGATTTGATGCTCCCAAATTCAACATCATCTTTTTCTAATTTCAATTTTAAAACGCCAATTCGATATTCAGAATCCAACAAGATGCTATTATAGATTGATTCTGTTTTCTTATGAATCCTATGAATCCATAAGAAAAGATCAAACCTTTTCACATTAAAAATAAATAAAGAAAACGAATAAAAAAAAATCAGAAAATTTCCTAATCAGAGACAAAAGTGGTGAACTAAATTTTTCTGTTCTTGATTAGCTAATTTCTTTTTTGCAAATTCACACATGGGTATTATAGATGTTTGTTAGATATATATATATATATATATATATATATATATATATATATAAAATTAAAAAAAAAAAAAAGAAGAAGAGAAACGCATAATTGAAGTGATTAAAGTTGGGTCAAAAAGTGATTTGAGAAAAAGCTAACCTGTACATGAAAATGTCACTGTTGTGGCCTAGTGGCTTATGGCAAAGAAAACAAGCTTCAAGAAAATGGGATTGGTGGTGGTGCTCTTCACACCCCGCGTAGTATAAAGCTGACTTCATTGTCTACAGAGTTTGAAGAAGAAACTGGTGAATTGTCTTGTGGTGGTTGCTAAGATGATCCTGGGGCGTAGATGTTGAGTGAAAGAGAAGAGGAAGAGGGGGGTTGTGGGAAGAGGCAATGAATGGGCAGAGGTGTTTATATATTGAAAGCAAGCCAAGGGGGTTGAGAATCAGATAGATCATGGACCAGTGAACTCAGATGGTCTTGACCAATCGGATTTCCACAACTATACAGGTTTCTAATTTTGATTGGTTGAGATTCTTGGGAATACCTTTATTAAAAAGAATTGAAGCTGCAGTGGTTTTCTAGAATCAAGGGGCTGAATCCAGTGACTGAAGTACATGCATCTTGCATCCATTGGCCACCAAACTCGTCTTAAAAGCACTTTTTGCTATTTAGTCCTCCATGTTATGGGTATCTTTTATGTATACATCAACTTTGATATTCTTTTGGTTCATGGTACATTGCTAAGATTCTCTTCAGATGAACCCTCATAGTGTAATTTTTTGGGTTGCAATTCAAATGTTTTTTTTTTTCTTCTTTAATTTAATTCAGAACAATAATAATTTAATTCTCGCTTTCACCAACCAATATACAAACAAGTTGACTTTGTTTTTTATGATGCTGTCTCGGCCCTGAGCTCTCTGTAGATCCGTGCCAGTACGTAGTATTAACTTATCGTAGTAATAAATTAAAGTCGAAATCTAAATGCATGGAAATTTTTTATTTTTTTCTTTGACTCTCTTGTTTAATTCTCTTTCCGGTCTTACTTCGTTTGTATTATTTTATAACTATTTTTATTATTGATTTTTAAATTTTTATTTGTTATATTTGACTACAACTACAAATGACAACAACCAATGAAAAAAGAAAGCAAGAAAACAAATTAAATAAGAAATTCTACAAATGAAAGCGACTAATTAAAGTAGGAGGAGGATAAAGTCAAAGAAAGCACTTTAGCCAAGAGATCCCTATTTAAGCCAATAAAAAATATGGTGTAAATTATGCTTGAAAGGAAGATAACATGGTTTTAAACTATATAAATTAATCTTAGTACTCATTTATTTATTTTTGTAATTGAGAGGAGTGATTCTAATAAAATCACAAAAAAAAAAAAAAAATTGTAATTTAATATTTCCTAAAACATCCCCGATTGGATTGGCAGGTAGACAATTCAAACCTAATCAAATTATACTGATAAAAGAATAAATAATATTATTTAATGTGATTAACATTACAAATTTCAAAAAAAAGAAAAAGAAAAGAGAGAAAAAGTAGTTCAGGTATGATTGATAATTCAAACTTGTTTTGGGCCAGAGGAGAAATATTTCATCAAACTTGGGGACTTAATTGTAAAAGGACTTTTCTAGAGTCTCCGGTCACTCTGTCCTGTCTCCATACCACATCGGAGTCGAGTAGACGTGGGCCCCATGGGTCCCACACCCCATAATGCAAACAATAAAGATTAACGACAGTGGGACCCACCTCTACATGCGGCTCCATTCCCGAGGTCATTGTCTCCGCTGCCCGAAAGGTCTGCCCGTAAACACAGGGCAACTACACTCCAACGTATCTTTTTCTCTTGCCCGTACACGTGCGACCTCGTAAGCCCACCCAGCGAAGCACCCAATAATAGTCACCCACGGTACGTGGCATCCAACTGACAAAAGTCACTGTTATCTCGATCGACGTTCTTGGAGGTGTCACGGTTCTCGAGGGTCAGTTCAATCGACGGCTGAGATCGTGAAGGCTCAGGACAGCCCGCGTGGAGATCAATTATTGGTGGATCCACTTGTGCTTCCTCACACGACTACACGTGGGATAGGCTATTTAAAAAATCATTTGCTTTTTCTAATTTGCTTCTTTTTTCTAACTTTTATTTTATTAAAACCCGCCCAATGCAACTGCATAATAAAATAATCCAAGTGTATTTGTTGATGATTAAAGTTCTTGATTGGGCACAAATTGAATTTTCAGGCAATGATAATTATACGCGTAGTTTTGGGAATACTAAATTCTCTTCTTAAATTTAGAATTAAAAAAAAATTAACTTAAATTTTGAATTCAAAACATTCATATACTCCCAAACATAACAACATTATATTTAAAATAACTAAATTAATATTTTAAAATTAAAATTAAAATAAATTTTAAATTCAAATACTCAATTAAATGCTCTTAAACATAAACTTCGTTGTTTTCCTTCCAAGTCAAATTTATTTTTGATGTACATTTTTTATTGAAATAGTTGGATGTGGATTAAATTGGCCCACACCGTTTCCTCACATAATTTAGTTTAAATTTTAGTTTTTCTTTCAAACCAATTTATCGTAGGAAAAAAAAAAAAAAAAAGTTATGACATCTGAGGGTTAGTGCAATCATCTCAGGGTTAGTGCAATCAAGGTGGAGATCGTATGAGTCTCAATTATTATTATTTTTTTATTGTTATTTTTTGGAATGAGCTTCAATTATTGGTGGTTGTACTTGTACTTCCAAATAATTTGGGAGTGTGCCGCCATGGGTTATTAAAATGAGTGGCCATTACATGTGGCGGAGCTAATGTGAGCTTCTCTATAATCGAAAAAGATATTTGGTGTGCCAAACATATCACGTCACGTCACTGATGTAGTCGGTCAATAAAAATATCTGTAGTATCATTTTATAAAATTGATTCGAGTTACTTTTAAAAACTGTTCATATTAATTTTTATTGACCGAAATTACTTTTAAAAACCGTTCATATTAATTTTCATCGACCGAATATACTAATAACCGATATGGTCCGACACACCAATAACTTGATATGCCTGACACACAATATCTAAGTCATTTGCATCTGGTACCAGTATTTTTTATTTTTTATTTTTTAAGTTTGGTTCTCTCCCAAAAATAATAAAATACACCTAATTGTGTTTATTGATAATTAATAAAGCTTCAAGTTGAAATTATTTGATTATAATATTCAGAGTTGATCTCAACAATGAAGAGAGAACCTCAGCACATTGCTTTTTTTTTTTTAAAGTTAAAGCAGCACATTGTTTCTTGTCTACAAATATCAACTAAATTTTAATGGCAAGCAAGTCTTAATCTTTCAAGTTCTAGTGTTAGTTGCAGATATTTTAATTGCAATCCAGTCTTTCAAGTCTTGGTGCTAGTTGCAGATATTTTAGCCAGTAGTCCCTATTGTTTCTCCATCCAAATAAATATTGATGTCAACTCCAAAGAAATACCCCAATAACAAGGAGGTGGGGAATTTGAATCCCTTGAGCTGAATTTTTTCAGTAACTACTTGATGCAATGGTTCGTTGTATCATCCGATATGCTACCCGTATCGACTAGTTCACACTAACTTTGTCGAAGTCAGTTACACCGCAATCACGACCGATACCACAACGGTGACTAATATTTCAAACCATTGTATGTAAGATGAGGATACTACACGTACCCTGTGGTCCCTGTGGGTGAATTATAAGGTGAATATCGTTGAAAAAAAAAAACTATTAAAAAAAATGATGTGTAACATCATATAATAAAAGAGAAATACCAAAGCAAGCTCTGAATACGAAATATCTCCACAAAAATCAGCAGGAAATTCAGCCTACAAAATCCAGAACTTCTTCCAATCATAGGCAGAAAATTTGTACAAGAAGTCTTGAAATTTTCACAATCACTAGCAATTCCAATGACATATAAACTTTTAAGCGAAGTCGATGAACCTCAAAATTGTGTTGAACAGATGATCATCATCTGTCCATCCATGTGATAAAAAGACTTCTGTGCTTATTCAACCCCAATAATTCTTGATACATAACACTAATATGTTGACACAAAAATGAATTCTTGCACACGGGTGAGCAAGAAACTTTCTCCACCCAGAGTATACTAACCGTTAGATATGAATGGTATGTTTTTTTTTTTTTTTTTTTTGATCATATCCAACCGTCATTATTTTTTGTGTAGAAAATTTCTTGCTCACGGATGTGCAAGACACAGTAACGGCACCAAGCTAAAAGATAAAAACTCTCACAGAGAGGACTGATGCTGGAGAAAAAAGAAGGGAAGAGAAATGCATAGTTTCTCTCGTTTATAACTTTTCTCAAAATCACGGAGACCACACAATAAAATTAATTCAGAGATGATTTATCATTTCCACATTCAACAACAAGGGAAGGAAAAAACAAAACAAAGATATTCAAAGCAGTTTCGGCTGTGAGACAAATCTGAGTTGATGAGGCAGTCTAAAGAGGCCAAAAGAGAATTTTCGGAATTATCAAATTAAGGAGCACAGACTAGTAACACTAGCCTGTGAGAGCTGAATTGAGAGCACTATGAACGTCCACTCCAATTTGGGCTTCAGCTTTCTCCAAGTCGGTTGAGGCCGAGCTCAGCTTCTGGGTAAACTCAGCAAGCCCCTTTTGGACCAGGGCTGGATCTATTCGATCGACCGGCACGGCCTCGACCGCAATTATATCTGCAAAAGAGTTTGCATGGATGAATGCAAACCCGCTGCTGACGAAATACTTCGTCACATCATTCCCTTCATGCACTGACATAACCCCAGGTTTCAGCTCTGCAATTGTCGCTACATGTCCAGGAAGAACACCCATCTGCCCAGTTGTTGCTGGTATTATGACCATGTCAACCTGTAACCCCCACATATCTAAAAGTAAGACGATGATAGCTGTATGCTCTTCCCCTTTTCCCTTTAGTTCAACAGATATTTTCTTTTGATACGACAAGTTCATATAAAATGCCATCTAATTTAGACATAGCATCAATATTTTAAATGTCTACTTCACTCTGCAGATATTTCAATCCCCTGAGCTTTGCATTTCAATATAAAGGAAACATATCAAAAACAAATAAAATGAAATATAGTAAACAACCGTATGTCAGTATCATTGCAGGTTCCATAACATAAGAAAGGGTGAATTCTGTTTCCCTGTAGCATTTGAGATGAGGTTAGGCTCGGGCCTTCCTGGATACAGTTTTAGGACTTAATACTGATGCAGTTCCAACGCTTAATATTAATTTCATTGGCAATATTAATTTCCAGAAAATAAAAATACTCTGTTCTAATGGATGATACTGTGCCCGAATATTAAAATAACCAAAATGAATGGATTTCAATTATATGAAGTGTCCAAATGACCTCCTCGCTGAATTATCTCAAGCAGGAAAAACATACCTCCTTCAGGGGTCACTTCAACAGGAAAACAGTCCAGCCATATTTGCTTTTGTTCATGTCTACGATGCTCAACACCACATCATATGATGTAGTGAGTTCAGGTGCTGCAAGTATACATTGGCCTTATATTTCTAAATTGACTTCTTCTCAATTTCATTAAGTACTCTGTGAAATCTTGATTTGTCTAAATTACATGTAATGTGGGGCTTATTTGGGTGTGTTATGTACTCTAGTGTTCCAAATAGGCTAGTGTTTGAAACAATCACCCCCTGAAATAGGTAGGATAGTGCCAGTGAATCATGAGCTAAAGAAAACAGCTGAGTTCTATAAGGAAAAAGAAAAGGATATCACTTCCTGATCTAAAGAATTTTCTTGACCTGAGAATAAGAGTAGAACTTGTTTAATGGTTTTGTTCGTACAATTTTGTGTTGTATAAACTCATCTTTACCCAACTTCAGCGCCAGTTTCTATTTAAAACTGAGAAACTGAAACCTTTCCAAGCATTTTTCTTGCTAAGTGCAATCAAAAGTTCTCTTGCTAAACTCACCTATATAAATTTTGAAGATGTAATCTAACAGGATAACTAAAGAAGTTCTCACATTCAAAGCTGATCATACAATGTCGGCCAAAAATACAAATAGAATTTACTTGTGGAATTATTTAAAACCCACCTAAATTACAAAGAATAAACCCCACTAAACCAAAAGTAATGAAGAAATCCTCAAAGAAGGCATACGTGTGCCTATAAGTAAATCATTCAGCAGTATGATGATGATTATGATCATGCACCATCGATTGATTGGAAAACAAGACACCAATTGTAAAATCTTTTGACTGAGGTTAGTTCAATCATATCTTTTAATAGCATTACAAAGTTTAAAATATATTAAGGAAAATATATAAGTGGGACTCCAAAGCTAAAGCATTGTCAAAAATTATAACAATGAAAGCAGAGTAGAAGACCTTTTTCTACTATTTGTGATAAAAATAAAAAATAAAATAAAAAACAAAGAATTTAGGTAGGTAGTTAAAAGAAAATCTGCTATACCCACCAAAAATAAATAATTAAATAATGACGAGCACTGGGCAAAATGATTCTTAGGAAACAGGCTTTTACAGTAACCACCGTCTAGCTCTCCATGGATAGCAAAATTCAGAATTGAAAATTTATATTATCATTGAAGGTGTGAATGGAAACATGGTCAAATAAATTATTTTCAACTTCCTAAAACTTGACAACTAGATTTCCCATTGAAGCACCAAAATTTAAGGCTTAGGAGTAAGACAATTTGACTTTAGATATTGTAAATCCCATTCATAACTAACAATCTGGGTTCGCCAAGCAGCAGAAATCTAAAACCTTGACCAAAGATCCTAGTACACGGAATGTGTTTTTTTTTTTGTTGGGGGGGGGGGGGGTGGGGGAGAGAGGAAGAAGGAATAACCCAAATGTACAGTCTTTGCACTAAAAAGGGTGAATGCAAGCCACAAGGTTGACACAAACCATAATGGGCAACATAAATTGATCCGTATTCAATAAGTTAACATGGCTGCAAGAGCTCCAAAGTTGTTACAATGAGAAAAGTGAAATCCAACTAAATACACCAATAAGTTCAATACTAGATTCTTTTACTTATAAAACAAAAAGTTCAATACTAGAATCTTTTGACAAAGTGAGCGGAAAATGAACAGTTGAGGGTTTGGCTCATTTAAAGCCTCATTCAAGCTCTCTTTTATTAAACAAGATAACCTCAAGCATAACTTTCAATCTTGTTTAGTAAAGAAATCTAGCTTGAACAAGACAGTGGTTGGCCCACTCAGCTTCGGCTTGGCTCATTTAGATTTGACCTGGATTAGTTAATTATGAATATGTTTATCCAAATACGCCTTTGCTGGTTTATAATCTCTAAATTGTTTCTTTTTTCTCTCTTTTTTTTGAAAGTAAGCGAAGGGAATAGAGAGATGAGAGAGGTGGGAGGGAGTCTGGGAGAGAGATGATAGTTTTGGAATATGGAAGGATAAGAGAGAGAAAAAAGAGGGGAAAAGATATACTGATTATCTTCCTGGCAGTTTTCTCCAGCTTCATCTTCAATATTTTAAAACTCAAACTCATCTTCTCATCTATCAGCCCATGCTTTCTATTGAAATTTCCTAAATAAGAGGCAAACCCCTGCAGGATTGTTTGATTTTACCAAGAAGGGTTTACTAAAGCAGAAAGCTATCTCAAAGTGCCAAGAAGTGAGAGTAGATATAATGACGTCTCATTTCTCAAATATGCTACTCCGTTGTCTGTAACACACACTCACGTATATATAAATATACCAATAAATGTGTAGCTATAAATATAAATGTAATAGGGATACATATAGCACATGAAACAAGTTTGAACCAAGCTGTGCTCAAGCTTGACCGAACAAGGCCAAGCCATACCGAGCTTGACTGAATAATGCTAAGCTAAGCTCGAACATGCCTTGGCCGAACACACTAAAAAACAAGCCAATCTGTCGTTAATTAAGAATGTGAAGGGGCTGAAACACAAGCAAAAAATACTAGCTTTCACTTAGAGTAAGCTTACGACCATAAACATTGCTATCCATAATCCTCTTTCTAGGTACTAAAGAATGTGATCGGCATATTTTCATAGGAGCAGGAAAGAGTGGATCTTGTTAGAGGTTTTAAGAGGGAATGAACAAGTTGGAGGTATGAATATCCATTCCCCAAGTAAAGAAGGATAAAATCTTCACTGGCCATGTGGTGATAAAGAACTCAAAAGCTCGGAGTCCACTGAGAGATACTTTGACTGCTATCATCGGGATTTGATGGTCCATTAATAAAGGGAAAAAGAGAATTTTTGGCAACTATATTTTAAGGCACTCACCAAGGAAAAAGTGTATTTTGAAGGATGGGAAGCAGGTACTGGAAGTTTTTCTAGAGTATTGTATTGAAGACGTGAGTCCTTAAATATTTACCCTTCTTGTATAGGAAAAAGCGTATAATAAAATGGTTAGCTAGGAAAGAGCCATCACTTAGCACAAAGGCAAAAACTCCTATTTGAAATAATTAATCTAATCTAACACCAATTTCATGCCATATCTTGTTGAACAAATAGCAACTGACCTCATTATACATTTCTTATTCTTTCTTTGTTCTGAATTTTTACTTATTTTTTTATTTTTTTATTTCGTGAGTTGGGGTTGGGGGTGGGGAGGAAGGGAAGGAGTTTTGAAGGACAGATTGTTAAATGGAAGTATCAAATCTGTAAACTTATAAAAAGATATGCATGCAGAGTTTAAAATTTATAGGTAATTAATAGAGGGAACAGTTGAGGAATAAAGTTCATATTTAAAAGCTAACCCTCAACTTTCGCTGCAGCAGCAATCCAATCCTCAACAGACATCGTAATGGGAAAGCTATATTCACCATTTCACAAGCATGCATAACCACAAACTTGTATGCATGAAACATCAATACTGGCATATTAGTACACTAATTCTTCAATAAGAATTGAAACAAACTAGAAGTTGACAAAGCGACATACACAAAGATAGGGAAACAAATTTGTTTGGAGGCGGCCCAGAATTTGATGATAATTCAAGATAACATATACTTGCAAAAATAAAAAATAAAAATCCACGTGAATTGGTAGAGGGAATTAATGCTAACGTCTTATCCTCAAATCCAATCAAGTTCTTAATTTACATTGGGTTTAGCTAGAATCTATTGCTACGAATTTGATTTTAATTGAGAATGTTATTATTTCCATAGTACATGCTATTTGATTACATTGTGTTAATTGATGAAAGTAAAACAGTGATAAATGTAAAACTAGAGGTTTCGAGAGAAGTTCTGGAATCAAGAGGCTTAACAGGCAGGAATAAAACTAAAAATATGAAATGTGATTTTAGCAGAAGTAGGACAACATATGGGGATGTATTAAATAGCGAGGGTAATAGATACCAAAAAGCAAACAGTTTTGATACCTCAGTTTGATTATTTACAAAAATATATGGCCAAGTAGACAATTAGTTAGGAAAGGATCCCTCCCCAGCGGTAGCCTATTCCTAGGTTTTTCCTAGCCCAAAGAGTTTACCCGAGCTAATGATAGAGGCAAGACTGCTCCAGCAGTTCTAATCCTAAAGTGCACTTGCTCATTATTCAAGTAAGGCTATAGCTATATGCTTAACATCATAAGTGATCTCTGTTCATTCTTATCCAGAACAGGCTGTCAGCCCAACCCAAATCTAGCTTCCGCCTTACAGTTTTGTGTGATTGATGTACTTAAACTGAAAGTTAATTCTACGAAACTATTAGACCAAACATGCTTTATTAATTAAGATACTGAGTGGTTAAGAAATACTATATTTATAAAATAAGTAAGACCCAAATGCTGATATAGCATGTGAGGTAAAAATAAGATAAAAGTAAAAATGAATATATTGGTAAGAAGGGAAAAAAAGTCATCCATTGGAGAGAAAAAAGAGAGATAGCACTAAGATGGTTTGCCCATATGAAGTGAAGACTACTAACCATGTTGGTGAAAAAGAATGACATGGATCACATTAAGTGTAAACCTAAGGGGAAGTCAAGACCCAATTTAAACTTGGATAGTATGGGAAGATGTGATAGCATGTGCTTTAGCTAAATTTACCTCAAAGAGAGTGGAGTAACAAAACAGGAATGCTGTAGTTTATCTCATATAGTTCAAACTTCAAACAAGGCTTTGTTGAGTTAACATGAGTTAAATTGAATTAAATATTCTCTTAGTGTCATTTTCACAAATCAATGATAGTTAAATGCAGAGAAAAGACAATAAAGATTGAAACATCCATAAAGGGGTATGAAGCATCTTCAAGAAAACTATGCATAATATTTACTTCGCACACAATGACTGGAAACAAAATCCATATGTACATTCTTCAAGCATATAATTGTTAATTTAGGATATAGATAAAGGTCCAATTATAAAATGAGGTAAATGTAAAACAAGGATCAAAGGTTCACTTGATTGAACTGAACTATTAAATACCAAATAAAGTGTCCCAAATATAGATAATAAAAATTAAATGTCCAACAAAACATGCAAAAATAAACAAAAACTTAAAATATTAGACTAAATAGTTAAGGTCATCCAATACTCGGAAGATATGTTAGCTTTACAGACTCAACTATTCACTCTCGCGTTACCAGCTATCGAAGTGGGGTGCATTAAAATTTCAGATAAGATCTAAATCCATAAGAACTAACATAAAATTATTGACAATGAACACAAACAAATAAAACCCAGTGAAATAAGATCAAAATGAAATGATTAACAGTTCATCACCAGAAATTCCAGTAAATTCAAACCAAAATCACCTAAAACGAGACGAAACCCAAATGAAACAAGGGTTTGCACGACTCACCTCTTTGTTGGAGAGCTCAGGGGCATAGGGAAGGACGAAATTGACAGTGAGCTTCGAAGGGATCGAAGATGGGGTGGGAGGGCGAGGACCCATGAAGGCCATAGGGGTCTTGGGTGGGTCTATGTTGGGGATCACTTTCCTCCACGCTTCGACGAACTTCTCATCGGTCGCCGGAGTCGCCGGGAGGTCGGTGGAGAACGTCCGGACCGCCGTGGAGCGGGCGGCGAGGGTGGATCGGGGGACGAGGCGAGTGGCTGCTTGGCGGAACATGGTTGGTGGGTGGGTGGAATCGCTCGGCTCGCAAGGTCGGAGATGGGTTTGAGATGGGACTGAGAGAGGATCAGAAGGCCTGTGAAATGGGTTGTCTCTCTTTCTCTCTCTAGATTTTTTTGTTTCTCGCTCTAGGCAACCTGAAATGGGGAGATTTTGATGGGATGGGGTTTGGTCACAGACACACTCACTTCGCAATTTCTCCAATGGGAAGGGAAGTTTGTTCTTGGTGATTGGCTACGGAGATTGTTTACCGCTTCAGTCACCCTTGTATTGTGTTTGGATCGAAGGGATAGAAAGAAATGAGAGGAAAGGAAGAGAATGGAAAATTATTTCTCAAAAAATGAGACAAATGATAATAGTGGTGGAAGGTGCGTACCACTGTGCCAGAGGAGTGTTACATAGTAGTATATTTTTAGGGGTGAAATTTCTCTCTTTTCTTTCAAACTATGATTCGAATAAAAAAAAATTTTATTGACAAAAATAAAATAAAAATAAAAATAATGAAAATACTAATAATAATGTTACTAAAATTGCTTCTCATGGTACGAATTATGAGCACTGTTTGCGGATTCTTAGATTGTGGCAACTTTTGATACATATGAAAAATTAATTAAATATTTTAATCATTTCATAATTCGAAAAGTTCGGCCCTCTTCGTATGAGAAGTCTCTCTCAAAACCTTTACTCTTTTTTATTTTTTTTATTTTAATTTATTGAATGAACTTATGAAGAGTTTAATCCTTAAAATTATAATTTAATAATCATCTCTCATGAATTTTGAAAAAGATGAAATGTGAGATAGAGCAAATAAGCTAAAACATGTTTTAATAAGTTGCGACACAAACTCGTCTTTCTCTAGTTAGTTCTGGTATTTTTTTTTTGTCGGAAGGTCGTTAGTTCTGCTTTGTCCGATAACCCGACAAGTTCAAAAGGCGAGTTAGTTTATTGACTTGACTTGTATTTATGAATGCATGTAAACTCATACTAGTTCAGTATTCACTATTAATTGTAATTGAGTCCAACAATCTTTGAGATTGACCATTTATTAAATGAAATTAGTAAATCAAACTCAAACTTGAATTGAATTTAAAACAAACTTGTTATACTTTTTATGAGCAACTTATTTTCATTTAGGTTCTGATTGTTTTACTGTCAAATATTTTTTAGATATCATTTTCCTCATTTTTTTTTGTGTTTTGAAAGGGGAAAATGGCAAGATGAGGGAACAGCCAACTGCATTGACATCCTCTTGCCTCTTGGTGTTTTCCTTAAGTTTGGTTGCCAGGTATTAATAATCACCACCTCTCTTCTCTCACCACACACAAATATATGTGTGTGTGTGTCAAAGTGTGTGTAGGCACATGTTTGTATATACATGTATGTAATTAATATACAGAATTATATGGGTGTGTCAAAGTGTGCTTAGGCACATGTTTTTGCTTTTGTAATGAATTATACAAGGTTTTTTTTTTTTTTCACCCTTTAAAATATGATTTAGTTAACTACATAAACACACACACACAAACACACCCATATATATATGTGTATGTATTAATTCTATTGTTTAAAGAAACATTTCTCTATGTATTATTCATATACGTGTGTGATTTTAGTTAAAAGTTAATTATGTTGTGAGGATGCAGGTGGAGTTCTGGACCTGTTTGTTGCTGACCTTCTTTGGCTACATCCCTGGAATTATCTAATTTGTTAAGGAAATGTACTCATCATGACTTTCCAAAAACGTCCCCAATAATTTATTTCAAGTAATTAAACATGTATAGATCAGGATTAATTAATAATTCATGCATCATATCTCTCAAGTTCATGCATCATATACGTGTGTGATTTTAGTTAAAAGTTAATTATGTTGTGAGGATGCAGGTGGAGTTCTGGACCTGTTTGTTGCTGACCTTCTTTGGCTACATCCCTGGAATTATCTAATTTGTTAAGGAAATGTACTCATCATGACTTTCCAAAAACGTCCCCAATAATTTATTTCAAGTAATTAAACATGTATAGATCAGGATTAATTAATAATTCATGCATCATATCTCTCAAGTTCATTCAAATCATTCAAACATATATATAAACATTCCCCACAGAGTCTCCAGATGAAAAATGATGTCGAAGTTTGAAAGGATTATTACTACCCTCCACAATTGTCAAAGTTAGATAAGATCAACTTACAATAAAACAAAACACACACACACACATTCAAAGATTCAATCTTTATACATTGAAAAGGTACCCATCTTTTGAAGATTGTCTCCATAATCTCTCGCTTGTTCTCAAAAGGCGCAAGGAGACAAATATGATTTTAAGTTGGGAAAAAAGTCATTTCATAGTTCAAGAAGGAATCGTCATGGGATACATTGTCTCTAAGAGAGGGATTATCTCCGCTAAGGCCCAAAGAGAGGAGTACGTCATTGATGGACCTCCCTTTCCACCAGCCGGTGCTGACATTCCTGTCGGGCAGGCATAGGAGAGGGATGCTACTGATGAGAGAGCTCCTCCGGCAAGAAAGTAACAATAGTTTGAAGTACTCTTCCTGTCAGGTATAGAACCACTCCAATCAGTATCTGAATAAGCTGTAATAGGCAAGAAGGGTGAGTCGGGATTGATCCTGGTTAAGCTGCGATCGATCAATAGAGAAGGAAAAATGAAGGCAAAAATTCTTGTGCAGGCAGGATCGATCACACATGAGTTGCGATCGATCACCAGAGAGCTGATTTTGAGCCTTTTGCTTGAGAACTTTTAAGAGACTGCTTTCTTGAGAGCTTGTAAGTTTGATTAATGAGCAAAGATTGAATTTTTGAATGAAAATACCACAATTAAGGTACCTTTTAAGTCATTAGACATTTTTAATATATAAATATTGAATCTTTGAAAGAAAAAGAGGCGCACTCCACTCTCTACATCTAAGCTACACTTTTATTTTTTATTTTTTATTTTTAAAGTGAATGACAAAAAAATTCATAAACTAATTAAGGCATCATTTCTTATTTCGTTATACCCTAACTACCCTTTGTACTATAAATTTTAATTTATTTACCTTTTTTACTTACTCTAATGTTATTTATTTATTTATTAAGGAGTCTAAAACCAATGGTAATCCATTGCAAACCTAACAGGGAGAAGGGTGATTGTGATATTTGAAAAAAAATTATTATATATTTATAAAATTAGGGATAAAAGTGTCATTTTCTTTAAAAGTATAGTGTAAATGTGGAGCAGGTTTAATTGGTTGCCCAGCCCAACTCAGTGTTAAAAAGTAGCCCTATTCAATATTATAGGATACCTGAAGACTCGTCAGCTATCGAGAAAACCTTTCTTTTTATATATGTTAATGAACAATAAAATTGATTAAAATGCACGAATACAACGAGGTATTGTATGTCGACTATTATCGGAATGTTGCGATGTACATCCTTATAAGTGATACCTAAATTCATACATAAGATCTAAAAAAATTTGATTAAAATGCTTTTGATGTTTCAAATGAACTACGTCAATAATTAAACTACATCAGACGAGATGTCTATCAGTTTCTTCGCAATAATCTTCTTCTATCGAGAGAGAAACAGATTAAAAGAGTTCGAACTTCAAACATAAGATCTAAAAAAATTTGATTAAAATGCTTTTGAAGCTTCTTCTACAGAGAGAAACAGATTAACAGAGTTTGAGAGATTAACAGAGTTTGAACTCACTCTTGTCCTTAAATAAACAACTATAAGTTGTAAACAGTTTCTATACCTGGACAACATACAATCTGGTCTTTGATCTCTAAAGAGATTTAGAAGTAAAGAGAAAACTTCAGATCTATTGAAAATGGTAGAGAAGCCCGGATGGTCTTTGATCCATAGCTGTAAGCCTACTTTCTAAAGAGATTTAGAAGTAGAGAGAAAACTACATATCTATTGAAAATGGTAGAGAAGCCGGCCGGATGGTCTTCGATCAACAGCTGTAAGCCTACTTTCTAATGAGATTTAGAAATAGAGAGAAACTACATATCTATTGAAAATGGTAGAGAAGCCCGGAGTATTTAAAGTAATAGAAGCAGCAGGCGGTAATATTTTTTTTTTATTTGTGTGTGCAAGCAACGTTTTTCAAGTTAAAAAACCCACCCAACCTAATTTTTCTCCATGATACCTCATACGGGCTTAATCCCCATATGGGAGGCCTTAAGAAAAAAAAAATCATGAACTTAAAAATGCGACCAGGTAATTATGGTCTATAAAATTAAAAAGGGTATGGTAAGGCTAAATGAATGAGATTTTAAAATCGGCACCTAACATTGCGTTCTAATGTGTTAGGTCACACATGAAGAACGTGTTAGGTCACTTATGACGAAGAATGTGAAATGTTATGCCATATATGACTATCATTTGGGTCTGTCTAACTAAGAGATTATATTAGCTTATAGGGTTTGGTTACGCTCAATAAATGTGTTAAGCACCCTAAGACACCCTTACCAAGTACGAGTATCTATTCTTTACATTGCATAATAATATTGTGCAAGTACATGCTAAAGATTGTGGTGAAAGTTTATATGGAGAGGGAGCAATGAAGGATGGGAATGAGGGTGGAATAATGAAAATGAAGAATAAGTTGCCTAAGCTGTTTATGCATCCAGTCAGGGAATCAAATCAAACTTAATTAATGATGCTGAGTTTAAGGATATCGTCCGTACGAAATGGAACTTGAATTGTTTAGATAATTCGATTTTGAGTTTTAGGACCTCCATTCCGCATGAAATGAGCTTATAGATAAGGAGGAAGGAGGTGGAATGGTGAGGGGAGGGGGAAAGGAGGGAGCCATCCACCATGAAATTTTTTCTATGGGGGTGATGTTCAATAATGTAAAGGTGCCATTTTTTGACTGAAGTGAGCTAATGATAGTGAGGTAACAGAGTAATACAACTTACTATTTCAGAGCCATGAGACACATGTTATACGCTTTATTATTAGCTATGATGAAAGAGAGGATGATAATGTTTAAGTATGACAAATCTGCACTCATTATTAGTTTTGCCCCTTTTAAGTTCTTCAATAGCTATAGTATCATAACTCTCAAATTCACCCTCCATCTAAAAAAACTCTCTCTTTAACTCCCTATACCTGCCTAGCCTTAGAGCTGGAGGTTCTTGAGGAATTTTAGGACACTTTCAGTACTTGAGTTCTTTTATTTTTTGTTTTCTTCTCGATCTTATGCAAAGTTAATCCTAAACTCCCACTTTGAGAGGTGGAAGAAATATCACTATACTAAACCTTCAGTTCAGTAGTGCATTTTCAACATCATTGTTAAATAAAATTTATTGCTGGAGAAAGTCTCTTGTATATTACTTAATTGAATAGGACTGTATAAGGAGAAATACAATTTCAACTTCTGCCCATCCCTAATATTAAGGTTTCCACATAGATTAATATAATAGAAAATATCAGCTTCCTTCCCAGAAAATTGAATGTTTTCCACCTTTACAAAATGAAAGAAATATTTCTCACCAAGCATTTTTCAACTTATATGCCTCCACTTGCAGTTGGCATCACACCTCCCAACCAAGCCCTTTAAGGGGAAACGAACTAATAGCCACATCTGGTTTTGCCCTCTTCATTTGGCTTACCAGCAAGCAAATTACTGCAGTCCAAAACCCTTTCCAAATCTTCATCAGAGATTTCCATTCGTATCACCCAGATCTTCATCAAATCGAAGCAGTGCAAGAAGGTCCTCCTGAAATAACACAGCTTCATTATTGGAAAAGTTTTAAGGGAAGCTGCATAACACGCTAATAGTGCCAAGAAAATCATTTCACATCGTTATTAAAACAATTGATCACTCAAAAAAGCACATATGGAGGCATCATAAGGAAACAAAAAGCTCAAGTGATGTAACATCGACATCCTTCCGTACTATTTATTGTAGTCTAATTAATCTAAAATCCTGGTTTACAAATATGGAAATCATAGCATAATCTCTTTGGCATAAAAAAGGAGTAATAAAACATACAGCAGTAAATGAGAGTTAAAACATGCGTGTATATATATATGGTGAAATATATGGCGAACCAAAATAATATGCACAAAGCTCAGAATTATTGCAGCCGAAGATTTTTATTTATTTATTATTATTTTTTCTGTCAAAAAAGCTGACATTTTTTCTTTTGGTGCTACTAAGGTTTCAAATTACTCAAAAAAGAGGCTATGATGAGGGCCCTCTCACGTGAGCTCGTACCCTCATCCATGCTGTGTCGTCACGCACCCAATCTAGTAGATGAGGGCCAAGCTTACAGTGATAACGCCCTTATCATAGCTTTTTACTACTAAGAATTTCCATATGTATATCTACAAATGCAACAGGTTTTAAAATTATTTTCAAAATACTACAAGAAAAGTTCCAAACTTCACATATACTATGGGTTCATATACAAGTTCATAAGAAAATGACATTTAATGTAAAAAGGCAAAGTACTTGAGACAAATTATAGATGGGATGAGAATATATCAGGCAAAATGAAGTTCAACAAGGACCAAAAGTCGGCCAAATTGTTATGCAGAGGAATCCCAGTTAATAGAAGCTTATTTTCAACTGGTAACAAACTAACAACTTCAGTTCCTAATATAATTTGTATTCTTAAGTTTTTAACCTGTGGCCCTACAAAAAGAAATATACAGTTTAGATAGCAGAAGTACAACTGCCCAACCAGAGAACTCAACATTCACGTATGTTTCGAGAATAAGATATTCATGGACAAATTTTATAATATACCTTATCAACAACAAGTATAGTTCCAATTGTAATGTCTCAAGTGCTTCTTGCATCATTTAAAGCAACCTCATAGGAAGTAATTATAATGGGGAATTTGGGGCCTATTGTTCTCAGCATGTGCTTCCTCCTTATCTCATTGTTGATGGTAGTTCGTGAATAGGATGAGGAGATCGTTCCACGTAAGCCAAGAGATCTGAGATCAGTGTCCAAGTGGAGATCCAAGCAACACAAGGGATTCTCTAGGTATGGAGATTAAGAAAGGGAAGGCCGACCTCGGTACCATGCAACCTCGAGCTTGTCAGAAGATAAGTGTTAATGTGGTGGTTGTCTGTGTTTAAGGCTGATTAACACCCCTATTTATAGTGTTCTCATCCTCGGTCAATGTATTTTGGTCCTTTTGCTGAGCCCGCTCTTATCCACAGGTTTAATGGTCTCTTCCTCTGACGGATGAGACATTGATGGATGGGCCGCGATGCTTTGCCCCCCGGTCAAAGGAGGTAACGGTGTTCCCTAATTAATGCGGGTCTTATCAAAGGTCTTTCGTAATTAATGCATTGCTTATCCTTTATCACTCGAGCTTAGGTACCGGGTATCCTTTCCCCCTTGTGCTGGCCTCGGACTTAGGCGACCCCTTAGATCTCAGCCACCTATCCACATATCCTCAGATTCCCGTGCTTCAGTGGGGATAGGCCCTTTTCTAGGTCCTGCCTTCATGACCTCACAGGTTCCCATCCCAGTTCTATCCCGAGGTCTTCTTTGCCAAGAAGGGAAATGTGTACACAGGTTAGTCGAGGTTGCTCTTTCAAAGAGCACCCTCGATCGAGCCAGGGGGGGGGGGGAGGAGAAGCCCATCCTACTGTAACGGGGCGTGTCCACAGTAGAGGAAGGGTAGCGACCCCTCCCTCGACCAGTGAGTTCCATTATTGGATAGGTAGCTCGAGAATACCTAATCCACCGTGGGCATGCTAGGTCAGCACTGGCCAGTTGTGCCTATGTTGCAGAGATGGCGCCACTTAGTCAGCTATCGTGGCGTGGTCATCAACATTTTGCCCCCCTGCTCGAGGTCGCCAAGGGGGAGCTCGAGCAAATTATTAACTTGGTTCAGGTTTGCCGTCATTATTGCTGGTACTAAAGAGTCGCATCAATTCAGTCTCGAGGAGTCACATTACCTTGAGGAGTCATGTCGTTTTGGCTTCCTAGGCCACGTGTCACTTTTTTACCGGTGCGCCGAGTTGCGACGCTTCGAATGCCGAGCCTCTGTCTTTTCGTTTGTCAGAGGCGCGACGCTTGGGGTGTTGACCCCTACTATTTAAGCCCACACTTGTTTTTTTTTTTTTTTTTTTTTCTTATGAGATCGTGCAAATTAAATTTGACTTCTTAGAAATCTCACCCTCCCCCACTTTTACTCGAGGTAGGATAACAGTGATGGCCTTGCGCGACAATGTCCTTAACGTCCCTCCCTTGGCTGAATGGCGAGTTGCTCCCTATTTTGGCCCGAACGATACCTTTTGGGGGAATAGCGATGAGCTTAGTGAGGTGAATGAGACCCCAGCGGGCATATTCCTATTTGAGGGCGAGCCTTATGCACAGGCAGGAATACCCATCCTTCCTAGTTCGATACTGCGATTCAGAATCGAACGCGGTGACTTTCCCCATTCTAGTCTCGCTTTTACTGGTCAGACCGGTCACGGCCGAGGCTGGGATCTATGGACGGATGCCATATTATCTGATGCCGAGTTTCTTGAGACTCTAAAGGCTTCAAGGATTGCGGACGCGATCAGGAACACCCGCGAGCTAACCATCCCCAGAGACGTGCATGATCTTGCCCTTCTCGTATCTCGGTGGAGTCGCGATACCCACACTTTTGTTACCTCATGGGGCGAGTTTACCCCCCATGATAGAGGATGTAGTACAACTTATGTGTTTGAATGTGTTTGGCGAGCACAACCCTGGCTCTTGGGTGCTTTCTTAAGACGAGGTCAAACTCGTTACCAAGCTTCGCAACGGTGTCACTGCGGCCGAGAAGATCTCTTCGCGCTATCAGGATGACGGTCTTCGTGAGGAGTTTCCAGAGACTGGAAAGAATTGCACTTTCGTGTCGCTCCTCCGTTACTATTTTCGGGACTTTCCTCCTCAGGACCAAGAAGGAGAGGCCTCCTTCAATGGTCCTAAATGCAAAGACTCAGCTCGCCTCGCCGCTTTTCTTCTATCTTGGCTTTCGAGGTTCATTTTTCCAGGTCCTCCTGATGATGGACCGTGTCCAGATCTTATTCTTTTGGCTGTTAGGTTATCCTGCGGCAACAGCTTTCCTTTAGCCGCACTATTTCTTGGTACGCTCTATCATGAGCTCGACTTGGCGCATGCCCGGATGGAACGCTCCGTTGGGCGTATGAGCGTGGTTTCTCCTGTCAACACAATCTTCCTTCAAATGTTCTTATATGAGCATTTTCCCCGTTATGGTCCTTGCTCGACAGCGCTTCCTTGGGACAAAGGTTTGAAGCGATCTTTTCAATGGCATAAACATTCCACAAAAAAGAAATTGGCGGAGTATATTGACAGCAAAAGTTGCTTTCTAGCTCATCCCTATACTCACGGGCTGCGAGTGGAGTGCTATTCCTCAAAGGATGGCATGGTTATCTCAGGCAAGTCTCTGAGACGTACCCCAGCCTTGATAATGATTGCTCTGTACACTGCAGGTTACCTTCCTACCCTCCTTCCTCCTAACTCGGGTGTGGGTAAAGTTTACAATCCCTATAGGGTGGCTCGACAGTTTGGATTGGATTAAGGGCTTGCTCGAGACTATGGATATGGTGCGCGCCAAGACTGTAGTACCTATGCCTTGGGATTTCTACGCTTCATTAATTCTGAGGAGGCCGAGCTCTTGAGAGATCGCCAGATTCTTTATGTTCCCTTGACCTCGCGAGTGGGACGATGGGGAGCGCAGACGAGAGCATACTGGAAGGAAGTGATCAATTCTTTTAAGCAATTTGTGGTTAGCACTCCAGTTCATGTCCCTGCTCGTTCTTTGTTGAAAGGTGACGCCTCATTTCGTCCCTTCAAGAACACGTCGATAGCGGCTCACGGGAAGATTTGCAGTACCTCAGGTTTGTTTCCCTTAGTTTCATCCAGTGTCGCAGCGCCCGTGATAGCTCTTCTAGCTACAAAGACTCGTCGAGATAAATGCAAAGTCGATCGGGACGTTAGTACTTTTGTCCCCACGGCCACTTCTTCCAAGAAACCTAAGGTTAGTGCAAGTTACTATCTTCGCAATTTCCATCATTTCTTAATACTTAACTGTTCCTTGTTTGTTTCCAGAACACCTCAAAGGATCCCCCCCTCGTTCACAGTTATATTGCTCCCGCGGATGCTTCTCTTCCATCTACTCGAGCGGGGGTGGCTTCGAGCACAAGATCCCATTCTGTGCTACTTAAGAAGACCTCTACTGTAGGTGCCACAGTTCATGTTTCAACAACTCATACTGGCTTGGCAGTTCCTCCCGATCCACTTCACACTCTTGTAAGCATCTTTGAAGACTCCGAACGAGCAGCAAGAGAGATTCTGGCATCGGACCTAAATCCTCTTGTACCTTCCCGCTGCGGGATGGGGAAAAAGCTGATCCCCTTGGCTTGAGGCTTAGGCCATCTTAACGAGGAGACGAAAGGAGTCAATACCGAGGTGGACCCTGCCATAGGGACCTTTAACTTTGAGAGAAGCCCAACTCGCTCGCCTTCAAACGCAGGTAAATTAATTAAATTTTTTTTTTTTTTTTGAAAGACACCTTTGTCTTCATGATGTTACAGACGTCGAAGCGACCGCCTCTGATGCAGCCGAGGCAGCTAATGGTTCTGAGGGTCATCATTCTAGTTAACGAGGTGAGGACAGCGGCACTAGCTCGCAGGTTAAGATCGTCCACGTACTACCGCGAGAGCCTATTGCCGAGCTGCGGGAGATGGTTGAGTCAGCCATCCAATCCCTTCCTCCCCCTGAAGAGGATAGCTTAAATGAGACAGGGAGCTCGACCTTCAACGACTCTTCCAAGGATGAGGCCTCGGGCTTACATGGTCCAGAACAAAATGATCCAAGTGTTGATCAAGTCGAGGCCATGGCTCCTCCGCTCCTAAAGTCCCTCGAGCTCGCCAATCCTTTGATCGAATTGTAGTTGGCTTCGCTCAGTTAGACTTCCAGAAGGGATTGCTATCTCAATTGGGAGCACTGCTTCTGTCCCATATACCAAGGAAAAGGGTGTAGTTCCTGTAGCGCCCCTTGTGGTGGTACGGTAAGCCCAAAGGGCGAGCGGTAACTGCTCAGCCCACTTGTTGTGCTGCTCCTTCAACGTTCTGCTCAAAATTCGAATCAATGTCTTATTAGTGGCTTCGGCTTGTTCGTTCCCCTTCGGATAATAGGGTGTTGATTTTCGATGGGCCACCTGATATCTTCGAAGAAGCGCACGTACTCTGCTATTGATAAAAGGGGTTCCATTATCCGATACAATGACCCGAGGTATGCCAAAACAGCATATAATATTCTCTTTGATAAAGTTTGCCACCACCTGGCTAGTTGCTGTTGACAAGGCAGTCGCCTCGACCCATTTAGTGTAAACCTCTATTGCCACCAGTATCCACTTCATCTTTTTGGACTTGGGCGAGATTGGACCTATTAGATCCATGGCCTAAGTGTGGAATGGCCAAAGAGCCTCCGTAGGATGTAACTCCATAGCTGGTGCGTGGATAGCATGGTTGTGAACTTGGTATTCCCGGCATTTTCGGGCATAATCTTTACTATCAGTTTGCATTGTAGGCCAATAATAACCCAACTGTATGATGCGATTGTACAATTTTTTCCATCCCTGGTGCTCGTCCTCGTGTGTTTGCTTCAAGACCTTACGGGTTTCGGTCAGACTAATACACCGCTTAGATTTACCATCAAAGCCTCGCCTCATTAACTCGCCATTACAGATAAAGAATCGCCCAACATCCTTCCTAAGCAGCGCGGCTTCCTCAGGATTCTACGGTAGCGACCGCTTTTCAAGATACTCCATATACTTCTCCCTCTAATCCTCTTCAATATTAGCCACACATTGGGCTTCCTCGAGTTGGTTTCGGCACTCTGGACATGCTTTTTGAACAGCTGCTGTATCTTCTGCCATTGTCAACCAGTAGTATCCCTGCCTTTGTATTTTTCGATACAGGCTCAGTGAGTTGTTGCCACGCGTGTGCTTATGAACCTCGTTTAGCACTCGGCTGGCCTCCTGTTTCCCGATGCATCTCGCCAAGGTTCCACTGGGTGCTCTAAAATACAACACTCCAAGGTACAGAGTATAGTTTCTGAGTACTTGTAAGGGAATTTCTCCTGCATTGGCTTTCAATTGGGCTTCATACGGGCTTCGCCAGTCCTCCTCACTCCTTCGTTCAACAAATTCTTCATTATGTAAGCAGGATTCCTCTTTTTTTTTGATTCGAATATCTACCGATTCTACTATAATTTCAGCTTTAGATCCCAAGGTTGCCAGGGCATCCGGGTGTCGATTGGCTGTCCGAGGTGCATAAGTTATACAGAGCTCGTCAAAATTACTGCTAAGTTTTTGAATAATTGTTTTGTATGCCGCTAACGCCGGCTCCTTGATTGCATAGGATCCATCCAACTGCTTCACCACCAAATTTGAGTCACCTTGGACACGCAACCACTTGATCTTAGCTTCCCGCGCTGCCAATAAGCCCAATACTAGGGCTTCATATTCTGCCGTATTGTTGGAGCATCCTAAAGTGAGTTTAAATGATAGATTTTGGACTTTCCCTTACTCGGGTGTTAGCACTACTCCTGCGCCGTTTCCAGTGGAGGTTGACGATCCGTCAAACGACAGGGTCCACATCATGCTTTGATCCGTGCAACAGACCGACCCGAACTCGTCATGGGGTAAGTCATCGTGCACTGGCTCGAAGTTTCCAGAAGGGAATTGGGCTATCAAGTCAACCATAGCCTGACTTAA
This sequence comes from Cornus florida, assembly GCF_030987335.1. Classification (NCBI taxonomy): domain Eukaryota; kingdom Viridiplantae; phylum Streptophyta; class Magnoliopsida; order Cornales; family Cornaceae; genus Cornus; species Cornus florida. Next base: position 6,214,382 of record NW_026775573.1, read on the forward strand.
GATGGCGCGGGGTGCGAGGCACTGGATATCGAACTCGGCCAACATTAGAAGCCAGCGCGTCACTCTTCCCGAGATAATGGATCGCGAGAGCAGGTACCTCAAATGGTCATATTTGGTGATGAGGTGAATGGTATGAGCCAAAAAGTAATGGCGAAACTTTTTGGCCACAAATGCTAGAGATAGACAATGGCGCTCTATCGGAGAATAGCACGCTTCGGCTCCTTGAATGATTCGGCTTATGTAATACGCAGGCCATTCTCGGCCATCTTTTTCCTGGGCGAGAAGCGCTCCTATGGAACGTTCAGTCGACGTGATGTAAAGCCTGAGGGGGACCCCGATCTGGGGAGCTATCATGGTAGTGGTCGATGCTAACAAATTCTTGAGTTGGTCAAAAGCCTGTTAATGATCCTCATTCCACCTAAACTCGGAGCCTCCTTTCATCAAGGTGCCAAAAGTGTGCGTTATCTCGGCAAGCGCCGGTATGAAGCGTCGTAGGTACGAGACCCGCCCTACTAAACTCTTTAGCTGTTTGAGGGACCGCGGCGGGGGCATCTCCATGATGGCCCGAGCCTTACTTTCCTCAATATCCACACCTTGCCGATGAACCATAAATCCCAGGAATCGGCTGACTTCGACACCAAAGGCGCATTTCAACGGATTCATTCTCAACTTGTACTTTCGACACCTTTCGAAAATACTTCTCAAGTCAGCCAAATGATTAGCCCGAGCTCGCGATTTTACCACCAGATCATCCACATAATCTTCTAATTGTTTGTGCAACATATCATGAAAAATAGCTGTCATGGCTCGCTGATAGGTTGCCCCGGCATTCTTTAGGCCAAAGGGCATGACCGTGAAGTAGAAATTCCCCATAGGGGTACGAAATACCGTTTTTTCCGCATCACACAGCGCCATCCTGATTTGATTGTACCCGCTATATCCATCCATGAAAGAGAACATTTCGTGCCCTGAGGTGGAGTCTACCAAACTATCAATCATGGCCAGCAGAAAATCATCCTTAGGGCATGCCTTGTTCAAATCTCTGAAATCAACACAAATCCTGATCTTTCCATTTTTCTTCTTTACTGGGACCACATTCGCCAGCCACGTAGGATGCTGAATCGGTTTGATAAAGCCGGCTCGCAAAAGCCGCTGTACCTCCTCTGTTATTTATAACTCGAGCTCCGGCCAGAAACTCCTTTGCGCTTGCTTGACTAGGCATGCGTCCGGTCGCACATTAAGATGATGAGCCACTACCCGAGGGTCCAATCCTGGCATTTCTTCGTACGTCCAGGCAAAGACGTCTTCAAATTCCTTTAGTAGGGCTATTAATACCAGATTTTCATTTTGTTCCAACTGCTTGCTTACATAGATCACTCGGTGACAACCGTCAGTGGCTAGATTGACCTCTTCCAGCTTTCCCTGGGTAAGACGGACAAACTCAGCTTCCATTTTGACCTCGTCCTCATGACAAGGAGACTCCGCATGATATGTCTCCACACGGGGGTGCGGCCTCGCCCGAGATCGTGCCCCCCAACACCGTCATAAGCGGTAGGCGATCCTCCTGTTGGCTAGACGTACTCTCTTGCAAACGGCCGGCCCCTTCTGACTGGTATTCGCTCCTGGCATCTTTTCACTTCCTTGTCGGTCGATGGCCTCCCACTTCGGCAAAGAGTAGGCCTTCAACGGTTGGGGTTCCTCCGCCTCCTCTAGTTCATTAAAGAATGCAGCCTCCACCATATGAGATTCCCTATTGGTGAATGGTCGATCAGAGCAGCGGACCGTTACTTGCTTCCCGTTCCAGAACCCTTTCATACACTGGTGGTACGAAAATGGAACAATTCAAAACTTATGCATCCAACCGCGACCCATAAGTAAGTGATAATAAGTGTCTGAATCAATGACATGGAACTTAACTGGGATTTTGAATTTTCTAATAACCAACTCTGTTGTCACATATCCCTCAGTTCTTCGAATATCACTCCCAAACCCGGCAATTTCAGTCGACTTCCGGATAAGCTTCTCACTTGGCAATCCAGTACGACGGAAGATTTCCAACGGCATGATATTGATGGATGAATCATTGTCAAGAAACGCCCACTTGAGTTCGACCCCATTAAGAGAGGCCGTAACATACAACGGCCTGTTGTGCAGTGTAAGAGCACATTTGTCTTCTTCAGTGAAGACTATGGCCGACCCGGTCGATCTCTGAGGTACTGGGAATGATGTGATCGACGCGACTTCCTTTACACCTTCCTTCGCCGCCAACCACAGGAACTTAGCAATTTCTTTCTGAGCAAGAGGGGAGAAATCCATCTTCTGAAGGATATTTTTGACTGGAGCGGTTTCCAGCAATCAAAATGTATCGAGATCGTCTTCCCTTACCAGCGCGACCTGGGCAACACTGTCCCCATGCTGATGGTAGTCATTGCCGGGGGAGGAAACATCCTCCTCAACTCATTCTCCATCATTTGCTACGCCGGAGACCATCATTGCAGCCCCTCGATCATGTGCAGGAAATATGTCCCTGGGAGGGAGAATGAGTTCACCATTAACAATCCGTCTATGGAAAGTATTTCGTAAGGCCCAACAATCGTAGGTAGGGTGGCGAGTATGCCGATGATATATGCAGTATTTGGGGTGAGCCATTTTTTCTGTAGTAAGCTCACGAAGAACCTCAGGCAGTCTGATATCTCCATGTTGGATCCACTTCTTAAAAATGGTTTCCACCTTTTCCGGGGTGCATGGGAATGGAGGAGGCGCCTCGTCTGGATTCTTTGTCTGAGGGGCGCGGCTGGCCTCGCATTCTTTTTGCTATTCGACTCATCTGCAGCCGAAACCTGAGATCTACGTCTGCCTCGGTACTCTTCTTGCGTAGCGCCCGGCACACAGATAGCGAGGTTACTTGCCAAATTCCGAGATGCCTCTATCAAATCGGCAAACGTGGGTAACTTTAAGTTAATGAGATGGATTCGGTAGGATCCCTGCATGCCGGGTATGCATATCTTAGCCAGTGCCTCTTCTTCGTGGGTTTCGTAACATTTCATGGCTCGATCATGAAATCTATGGACATACGTAAGCAAGTCTTCACCAGGTCCCTAAATCTCCTTGGTTAAGGAGAGAGTAGTCACCTTTTCCTCTGCCTGAAAGAACTTCGATTGGAAAATCGTGGCTAATTGGTTCCAGGTAGTGAGCGACCCGGACTCTAAATTCGCATACCATTTGTAGGCCCTATCTGTGAGAGTTTTTGAGAACTCTTTAAGTCGCAGTGTGTGATCGTTTCCAAAGGGCCCCAAAGCTTCAATAAACCGGACCACATGTTCTCTCGGATTCCCTTTTCTCCCATCAAACTTGCTAAACTTAGGGGTCAGATACCCCGGGGGATAAGGGAGGAGTGCGATGGATTGCGCATAGGGTGGTTCGGGAGCTGCTTTTTGCATCAGCATGCTTTTTTCATTTCTTAGCAGTGCTTGTAGATCTGCCATAGTTACATACAGCGACCGCTGCGCGAGATCTTGCTGACATCCGAGCTCCTCTGATCCCCTATTCCAGTGCCGTGCCTCTCTGCGGCTGGTACTTGGTATACTCAACCTTGTAGGTGCCGTGAGAGGAGTGCTGAAAAGAGTTCGGCGGGCCCGAGGTGGCGCGTCTCGTGATCGTCTACATCGGCCAGCGGCTCGTCTTACTTCAGCTGATGATGAGAGCGAATGTTGTGTTAAGTTTTTTGGGGTCACGTGTTCCCCAGTAAGCTCGTCGGAGGGGATGCTGCTTGGGCCTAAATCTCGTCGAGGTACCCCTCTATCGACAATCTCCCGCAGCAATGTCACCACTTCTCTTTGCGTGCCCTCTAACTGCTCCATTCTATGAGATAAAACATTATAAGCTTCAACCAGGGCATCAGGATAGATAATCCTGGTCCCAGGGAAATACGACCCAGGCATACTCACAGATCCGTTATAGCCCTCATCTAAAGCAAGGCTAGTTTGAGAAGGTGGACTGATCTCCCGTATACTTGACATATGCGAAGCGCTCCTCCCCAATGAAGTCGCCAAAATGTTGATGGTAGTTCGTGAATAGGGTGAGGAGATCGTTCCACGTAAGCCAAGAGATTTGAAATCAGTGTCCAAGTGGAGATCCAAGCAACACAAGGGATTCTTTAGGTATGGAGATTAAGAAAGGGAAGGCCGACCTCGGTACCATGCAACCTCGAGTTTGTCAGAAGATAAGTGTTAATGTGGTGGTTATATGTGTTTAAGGCTGATTAACACCCCTATTTATAGTGTTCTCCTCCTCGGTCAATGTCTTTTGATCCTTTTGCTGAGCCCGCTCTTATCACAAGTTTCTTCCTCTGACGGATGAGACATTAATAGATGGGCCGCGGCGCTTTGCCCCCCGGTCAAAGGAGGTAACGGCGCTCCCTAATTAATGCGGGTCTTATCAAAGGTCTTTCGTAATTAATGCATTGCTTATCCTTTATCGCTCGAGCTTAGGTACCGGGTATCCTTTCCCCCTTGTGCTGGCTTTGGATTGAGGCGACCCCTTAGATCTCAGCCACCTATCCACATGTCCTCAGATTCCCGTGCTTCAGTAGGGATAGGCCCCTTTCGAGGTCCTGCCTTCATGACTTCGCAGGTTCCCATCCCAGTTCTATCCCGAGGTCTTCTTTGTGAAGAAGGGAAACGTGTACACAGGTTAGTCGAGGTTGCTCTTTTAGAGAGCACCTTCGATCGAGCTAGGGGGGGGGGGAGGAGCCCATCCGACTGGAGTTGGGCGCGTCCACAATAGAGGAAGGGTAGCGACCCCTCCCTCGACCAGTGAGTTCCGTTATTGGATAGGTAGCTCGAGAATATCTAATCCACTGTGGGCACGCCAGGTCAGCACTGGCCAGTTGTGCCTATGTTGCAGAGGTGGCACCACTTAGTCAGCTATCGTGGCGCGGTCATCAACACTCATCTATTTGCTCTTTATCCCCATGGTAGATAATTGCATTCACCGAGGGATCAAACCTTTAAAGGAAATGTACAGAATGAATAAATTTATCATATATAAAAAAGGGAAGACACGATAATTTAAGCTAGTAACAATCAATTTAGCTTTTAATTCCACTACTTGGAATCAGCTAATTCAATAAATCACCAAGACAGAAAATTACCTAGATATCTCGTTTACCCAATTTGAGAGGGTAGAAAGAGGAGCAATAACTAAGTAGGGCCCATCCAAACCTTTTAAGTGTGCAAGTAAGCCAATAGTTTGAAGTTTGAACTGTCTTTCTGCCCCATTTGATCTGCTAGGATCCCATTTAGCACATTTTGCCATAAAGATATCAACCATTTCACACCTTTAATTTGGTAGGACTTCAGCTTTCCATCAGTCAACAAAGGCACAAGTTCAGCCTCACCTCCTCAGTGAGGTTCATATCGTTCAGAGAAGTGCCTTCTCGAGACTTTGTAAGCATCACTGCAACTGCTCGTTTTGCCATCCTCTGAAAAATATCACCATTTTTTCACAGGCCAAAACAATGTCAAATCACATAAAGAAATTGAATGTGCATTGGAGAAAAATCTACGCAGTCTGGTAACTAAAAATTGAATAAATAGGACATACACTTTAATCTTTAAGTGGGCACCTGTAAAAAACAAAATAATCATACAAAGAAGCCATAAATGATAAAATAAAAAATAAAAATAAAAATAAATAAATAAAAAAAAGTCCATTTGGAAATATGGAAAGCCAAGTGGGGTTAGCAACAACCCTATCAAGCTTCTTAGAAATATTCTCAGAAGCAAAGGACCTGTTAGACCATGTGCTCAGTCCCCCCAAATCTTAAGGCCAGAGAACCTTAAGTCATCCAAATTACAGTCCATAAGACAATCATTCAATTGCTCCATTGTAGGGGTCCATTGCTCAGTCCCCCCAAATCTTTCTCCAGGTCATCTAACTGCGTTAAATCCCCCAGGAGAATCCGTGGTTCTGATTCAACAGTAGAAGCAATCTCATTGATATCATTCCAAAGAATCTGTCTTTCTTCAGGGGTATTGGCTCCATAGATAAATGTAGCAAAGGAATGAGGAAGGGAGGAGTTAGTGTAGGAAATATAGCAATGAATGAACTGGCTTGACATTTTAATGCTTTGTAAAGAAAGGATAGTTGGGTTCCAAATAACCCAGATTCTACCAAGAGGAGCAAACTGGCCATTATTAATGAGAGGCCAGTCAGTGAGAGAACTATGAATCAAGGCTTCATTATGAGACCTAATTTTAGTTTAAGTAATACAATGAAATCCAGCTAGTGTTCAATCATAAACTACTTAATCTCTTTATGTCTGGAGGGACTGTTCATCCCTCTAACATTCAATGGAGAAAACATCATTGATGGGGAGGGGTTTGGAGGTCACCAAAAAACCTGTTATAGGCTTCCCTTGAGGTAGCTTGAGCTTCCTTTAGCTGATTTCCTTGCCTCTTTCCTCTGTTTCTTGCTTTCCCTAGGTGTGAGTCTTGAGCAGCCTTTTTTTGGCCCCTCTTCTTGTGTAGTAATACTAGTTTATTGCGGACCTGTGAACCCAACTTGTTAATGGTACTTCATTTGATTGCTATTTTTTTTTTTCTTCTTATTATTATTAATAAATCCTTGTTGACCTCTAGTGCTCTTGTGTAATCTTCGATCACATTAGTGCAAGATATGTTTTTTTTGGATAAGGTAATTAGTGCAATATGTTGATGACCCTTTCTAGATCTTCCTTGAAAAGTGTATATCATCGTAAGATTTAAAGTTAAAGTTAAATCAATTAAAGATACCATTGTTTGATATATCTTCTTGTGGTTATGCTGGCTCCCTATGAGTTGAATATGGTCCAAAAGTTTATTAGTTGGACTTTAAAGTTTAGCAAGCTCAAAATCTGAGAGTTGAGTTCTATACGATGTTTTCTGTGATTAGCTTCGCTGTCCCCTGCAGTGATTTACCCTTCTGGTTGGAGAGTTGCTCTTCCGAGTCTTTAGGAATTAGTCTGATTGTTAAGGGATTCTAAAAAATTCGTGTCATTCCGGACACCTCGGATTAATAAAAAAACAAAAAAAAAAAGAAGAAGAAGAAGAAGAAGAAGGTAAGACAACTGTCACATGCTCTACATAGATATTATTAGCACAGAATAGCTCCAACTTCTGTACAAGTAAATTTATTATTATATTTTTTTTTCTTTCAAAATTTAGGCATTGCACATGCAACAGATAGTACTATACAACAAACAAATTTTCATAATTTATATAACAAAGTTCTTTAATGACGTTTTATTCCTTATTTTTGGACTTCTATTTTTGTTTCAGTATATTTTATTATATTTTTAATTTTTGGTGGCACACTCTACTTCTACTAAAATATTTTTAATTAAGAAAAATATAGACATAAAAGAAATATAGAATAAAGAAAATATAGCCTATACAACATGTCAATGTCCCATGAGAGATCGCCCATCATGAAGACATCAAAAAATAAAGTTTGAGTACCAGGTGGAGAAAGTCTTGTCAGGAATTATCATGCCCACTGGTTCTCCGGCTTATCAAAATTGATGACATCCTATACCTTCTCATACATTTTTTTTTTTTTTCCTTCTCATACATGTATTTCACTCACTTCAGTCTTCAATATAAAAGTTAGCCCAATAAATTATAGAGGGAAATTAATAGGTGCATATTACTCCTTTATCTGATATTTGATATTTGCTTTTTTTAATTTTATTCAAATAAAACTAATAACAAATCATAAATTATAAAATATGATTAAGTACAACTCTTGTGCACGCGGGTAATATTTTTATGCAAATCATGTCACCAAAATGATCTACATAAAAAATGATATCTTTGTGCACGAGAGTAATACCTATATGTACAAACGTAGTATTTTTGTGTACAAAAACGGTATTTACATGCATAAATAATATCTCTATGCACAAGACTGATACTTATAATCACAAGAGTAATATTACATGCACTAAAGTGATATATCTGTACACAAAAGTGATACATGAAAAAGAGTATACATGTAGTTTGGACAAATGACTAGCACTTTTTCATGTCCAAAAATCATCATCTAAAAAGCATTGGCTTTGACCCATGACTTTGTAAATTGGTTTCTAAAACTCCATGTTTTCGTAATTATCACAAAAATTAGTACCAGAGGGGTGAAATTTCTCTTTTCTTTCAAACCATAATTCCAATCATTTTTTTTTCCAGTAACAAAAATAAAATGAAAATACTAATAATAATGTTACTAAAATTGCTTCTGATGGTACGAATTATGAGCACTCTTTGCGGATTCTTAGATTGTGGCAACTTTTGATACGTTTGAAAAATTAATTAAATATTTTCATCATTTCATAATTCGAAAGTTCAGCCCTTCTCTTATGAGAAGTCTCTCTCAAAACCTTTACTCTTTTTATTTTTATTTTTTATATTTATTTATTAAATGAACTTATGAAGAGTTTAATCCTTAAAAATTATAATTTAACTATCATCTCTCATGAATTTTGAAAAAGATAAAATATGTGTTATATATATGTATGCGCACATAAATAAGTGAATTCATGTTTCATATACATTTTCAAATAGTTAAAATGAAAATGTTGAAATAGATAAAGGGAGACATTAAAAGAAGCACAGCCAGGTTACTATCGAAATGTGAGATAGGGCATGGCTGCAAATAAGCCGAACCATGTTTCAATAAGTTGAAGCACAAACTTGTTTTTCTCTAGTTGGTTCTAGTTTTGACCGAAAATCCAACAAGTTCAAAATGCGAGTTAGTATATTGACTCTTGTATTTATGAATGTATGTAAACTCGTACTAGTTCAGTATTCACGATTGTAATCGAGTCCAACAATCTTTGACATTGACCATTTATTAAATGAAATTAGTAAATCAAACTCAAATTCGAATTAAATTTAAAACAAACTTGTTATGCTTTTTATGAGCAAACTAGTTTCCATTTAGATTTCATTTGTTTTACAGTAAAATATTTTTTAGAAATCATTTTTCACATTTTTGATGTTTGGGAGACTCCAAGGTTAGAAAATAATTTGTCATGTAAATCATTTTACCCTCAAATAACTTGAAATGAATTACCAAAAAAAATTTAATAAGTCATTTTTCACAGACTACTTTGGATCATATAACTATCCGTATTCTTATTAAATTCCTATGTCCCTCAAATAACTATTCATTTTCAGCCCTTCCAATCTAAAAATATAATTTTCAATCTTCTCTCTATATGTATATATAGAGTGAGAAGAGAGAGAAAGAGAGGGGAGAGAGAGAATGACACAAATTTGAGTTGGTTAAGGAACAAATTTGAGTCGGGGGTGTGTTATGATATAGGGGGATAATGGAGAGAAAAAGTAATCAGAAGGAGAGGGAGGGATACTATTCCCTCTTGGTGAGGAATAATGAAGAAAGAGAGAGGATTAATTGTGGGTCATATTTCTTGGTAGTGGAGAATACTGAAAAAAAAAAAGAGTTAATTATATACGAAAATGGATCTAAAAAATATTTTATCAAACTGTTACGAAATATCAAAAAATAAAAATAAAAAAAAAATTTTTAAAAGAAAAATATTTTATGTCAAAACAAATGAAATTTCATGGACTAAAAATCGTATAAGAAAAACATATGAGTGACGTGCATATAACACTAGATTCAGATAAAGTAGTGTGAACTTGTATAAATTATTCAACCAAAAGTAATAGATCCATAAATAAAAACGAGGAAAGATCACTTTCAACGTGCAACAAACTCTTTTATGTTTGGTAGTAGTTGACTAGTAATTGTGTTTGAAACTTAAGTTTACTGTATTACATAATGATTTAAAAAATTAACTATCTTTAATTTTAATTGCAATCTTTCATATAAATTACGCTATGACTTGATCGTTTTGCCACAAACAAATTAAAATACCATAAAGTTCCACTAAAATATTAATATTTATTTTTGTTGAAAATATTAAATATTTATTTTATTTTGAAAACATTTTATTTTTAATACTTTTAAAAAACAGGATACCGTGAATAATTATATAATTGAAAATAAAAATATTAAACAAACTTGGCTGGTAAATCAAAAAAAGAAAAAGAAAAAAGAAATTGGATTAATTTTAGAAGCGTGTAAATATAATATTGAGAGATTTAGAACTACTAACATGGAAAAATATTGTTATATCCTCTCTATATATATATATATACACAAACACATATATTTTGTATAATATATGCCCATAGTATATTAGGAAAAAGTGTATTATCCACCCAAAATGCTTGTATTGACCCAACGGGTCTGAGTGGACTATACACTAATATCTCTCTTACCACTATCATAAGTAAATGAGACGACTTTTTTTTTTTTGAGCTCGTCTCCTCCATTTTCCATCTTTCACATTCACTCTCTCTCTCCAAAATTCTCTCTCTAGGTTGAAATGGGTTCCAGCAGCAGTCGAATGGAGCGCCCATCTGGGTCCAGACTCGATTGCACTAAGCGCAGACTCTCATCTCTCGTCTGTTGTGGCTCCACTTCTCACTCATCGCTTGAGGTACTATATACAATCGATTATAGATGCATGTATCTATATACATGACTATGGATTTTATAATTGAAGATCCCCTTTTCAAGTTCATGACGAAGGTTTGATGTTGAAGACCCTTGGAATATGTTTCATGCTATTGGTCACTTTTTGTTTTCAAGTGATTTAATTTTGAGGGTTTGATGGTTTTATCAATAGGACCCTTTGATTTATCATTCTTGCACTCATACACACCCATATAGAAGATTTGAGTATATATGAAAAGCTTCCCGTAGGTTGGATTTACTTTCTTAAAAACTTAAATTGTTCCTTGGGGCCCTTTGATGCTATGAATTACTTGAGATAATCACCTGCACCCAATTTATTGATTTGGTTTATGTGATTGTAGGCCTCGCAAAAGAAGAGTTGCTTACAGTTATCTCTTGATTTTGTTCATACTTTTAACTAATATATCTGTTTGTTGAATTTGAATATTACTTTTAATAAAATTAGGTTTGGCCCTCCCCAGACCCCGCAGTGGTGGGAACCTCATGCATAGGGTAGCTATTTAAAAAAAAAAAAAAAAAAAATGGTTAGGATAACAGTTCCTTGAGAAGATTTTAATAGGGTAGTCATTAGAAAATGCTATTTTTGTTTAGTGGAAAGAGTAATATACTAGTGTAATTGCAAACCTAATTGAACTCAAACAAGCCTATATCTGGCTAATATATTCCTATCTAATCTTTTTGCAAGAGTTTTAGAAATGATCGGATTATCTTTTTATTTAGACAATTCAAAAGATGTTCAAATTCTTTTTTATTTCTTTAATATATTTCATTTGATTTGAGCTTCAAGCTGCTGCGAAATTTGTTATGAATTATTATATTATAATCTAAACTAAATAGATGACATTTGAACTAAAATAGACGTGAAACTGTAATATTTGAAGTGGTTGTAGACCTGTAGTGCACTAACAAGAAATGGTGCCATGGCATGTAGAAAGGGTATGGGGGTGGTTAGGGGTTTGATTTTTATCACTTTTCAATAAAAAAAATTCTACAAAGCATCATAAGTCTCCTGCTTTGATTTTTTATACCATTGTGTGAATTTGTAACAGGGATATCTACTCATGAAATCACACAGCTATTAATTAAGCCGGAAACAGGTCATAGTGGGGTGGCAACCACAGCATATCTAAATACATTCAGCTTGAAGTGCTTTTTTGGTTTTTATTTATTTTTAATAAGTGTGAAGTGCTTTCTGTAGTAACTAAATAGGTCTTTTAGTGTTTTCTCAGCAAATCCAGTGAGTCATTCCAGGTCCCACTTGTTATAAAGTTCGACTTAAGGAAAAATTTGATAAATCCAATTTTTTTCTGACTTTTATTGAATTCTAGCTGGATTTAGGTAAAGTCAGCTGGAATTTTGGCGAAGATAATAAGGAATATTAAATTAGATATTTTTACCTAAGTTCCGAATATGAATTTCCAAAATTTTTTAATATGAAGAGCACCCCATCCAAATTTGACTTCCACCAAATTTATGTACTCAATGAATTTTAAGATCATGTGGCAAACTAACTTAACGTGGCTAACTCTGGTTTTGGCTATGCTTTAAAGATGGTTCTTCAGTGGGCTGCGTCATGCCCGTTAAGGCTGCCAAGAATATATTCAAATGCAAATAATAAATGGGCTTTCTCTCGCGACTTAACTTTCTGTATGAACTGTACAAAATTCAATTAGAAGTGCCTCATTATGACATGCACTTTAACATTCTAAAGAAATTTGTACCAGGATGGAGTTATCAGTTATTCATGACAATTTGTAGTACCTGCTCTTGTTCCCATCTGCATTCTGTTCATTACATAAATTCTTCACATCTATAATTTAAAATGGGGACTGATATTATAACGTTCCGACTCTCTTTACCTGCAGATGGAAGAGTATCCAGCTAAATCCCCAGTGAGTTCTGTAGAGAATTTAGCTCGTGTTAGTGATGAACCAAGTAGCTCCAGGGAAGAATCATCAGTCTTTGGTTCAGAAACTGCATTTATTGGTTCCAAAACTGACGTTGGATCCTCATCTGAAAGCAGTGATAGTTCCATTGAGGATAATTCTGCTGGAAATGTTTTGAGAAACGCTGAAATGAGTAGGGAAGAAAAACGTCTTTTGGAGAGTAAGGAATTAGTTTCTCATCAGCTAAATGCTTGTTGTAGTTGTAATGAAGCTTGCTTGAAGAGGAATACTGACACAGCAAGTACTTCCTATGAGGAACAGCCATATCTAGAGCCAGTTTCTACAAATGCAGGGGTCATGTCAGATGCAGAAGCTGAAGCTGATAATTCAATGAACGGATCTGCTTCTTTGAATTGCCCTGATGATCTAAATTCAACCAATGTGGCACCAGAGCGTCCTGATGGGGGTTTTGTTGAAAATAGTGGTTATGTAGTTATGGGCCTTAATACTTCTGCTTCTGGGTCTCTTTCTGTTTTTTCTGGTTCTCTCTTGAGTCTTCAATTGCTAGGAGATGATACTGCTCGAATGGCAACACCTCCTGGTTCGGGATTCCTTGTGTCTGATAGCGAGCAAGATCTGAGAAGTGGAAGTGTACCTCAGGTTGATGTGGTGAGTATCTCTTCCAACATTTTATCTAGTAGGATTGCTGAAATAAGTAACCTTGAGGCAAGAAGGAATAGTAGAAGACTATATTGGGATGCTTTATCAAGACGCAGTTTTAGAAGGTATCGTGATTCCCCAACCATAGTTTTCACAACTGGTCATGCTGATGATCTAGGATCTCATGACAGATGGCTCCTTGATTTGAGTGGCGATCTTCATTATGATGGAGTTGGTCGTGATTCCCGATACCTGGGCACTAGAGGTCATCGCAGAAATGAACGACAATGGCAGTCACGATCCGAGGTGATGTTTTATGTTTTTCCTTCTTATTTTCTAGTTGAATTATCTGAAATATCCCTGCTAAAGATTTGGAAATCCAAATTATTTGATTAATTCATGTGTCGTTCAAGTCCAAATAATGAAAAATTCATATTCATAAACCCCAAGACGATTAATATTGACTCCCTTCCAAATTTTATGCTTTGGAGCAGAAACCGTTTTCATGATGGATCGATTCTAAAAACTGATACGCTCCAATGTTGGAAGGATGTTTTTACCCAAGGTAGTTCTCCCAACCGTAAGACCCTTTATATGGCCCTTAAACGAACTATCAAATCTTTCTGGCTTTCCAAATTTCAGAAAAAGAAATAACGCAATTTAACATTGCTTATTCTAGTTTCCGTTTGAAACGAATCAGTTTAATTGATGGCAGGTATGTTGCAATCTTAGATGTTAGTTTATTGAAGTGTAACCTGTTTCTTATTTCAGAAATCAGATTGTATTAATGGGTTTGACCAATGTAGATTATAGTCGCTAACTTTTGATTGTCAAATTTTCAAGGGTGTCTTTGGTGTCCCATTCTCCCTTCCAGTCAAGTCTATAGAATTTTATGTCGATTTTTACCACAGCTACATTTGCTCCGGACTTCTGTTTTCCCAGTGAAGTTATGCATATATATATATATATATATATATATATATATATATATATATATATATTGTTTTATGTTTCCTTTATAAATTAAAGTGAACTCACAATGAACACGATATGTATGTGCGAATGTTTTACATATTTTGCGTGGAAGAAAAAAAAAATTTTGGTGAACAATCTGAACTTGACCGCCTATTTGCCTATACCAATGGTTTGTAGGACAAGGACAATAATTTCCTTTTTCATCTTAATTTTGAAGCTAATCTGATTTTTGTCTCTTCCTTCTTATAGGCTTGATTGTGGTTCTATATTATCAATAATATTATATTAATTGGATACTTTATGCCAGAGTTGTTGGGTTAGTAATGGGTCCATTGTTTTGTGTAGCATTCATTTATAAATTATAATGCCTATTCCACGAACCATCTTTGTGCACTTAAATTTCTCTGGTCATATCTTACTATAAATGTACAACTTCCATGCCTACTATACAATCTAGTATCCTAGTAACAAGTGGAAGAACAGAATATGGATGGAACACTGCCCTATTTCTCAAAAAAGAAAAGTATTATGTTGATTTAAATTTCTCACATGTGAAATTGGTTTGTCTGTTTTGGATATTATAGGTCAATAAAACCACCCATTCACGAGGCATGGAAGTAACTATGCATTTTGTTGCATTTAATCTCCTTTTTCTTTTGAAACCCTTTTGTGAGCACAGGCCCCACCTCATCTATTGCCTAGTTGTTCTGTCTTATTGGGATGGTGGAACCACTTGTAGAAATTTTACTTTTCTATTCTGGCATCTTGGGGTTATTTTAGAATATTTTTTTTTTGGGTGTTTTTTCACGATGTCCTATCCATACTGGTGTTTGCAGAGCTCGGAAAGACTACACAGTGGTCTTGATGAGGGAGGTCGGCGCACTGATTTATGTGCATCTGGGCTGCACCCTGACGGTACTTGCTTTTGTGAGTCATTCTTTATGGCTGAAGAGTCTGGTACCCTTGCTAGTATTTCCCGAATAGTCATGCTTGCAGAGGCTTTATCTGAGGTAGGCTTCCTTATTTAAATAACCTACATTCTGGCTGAATTGTCTGAATTATTTTTGCTAGGCAACTTTGGTATTCATAAGCTCTCATTAAGCAAAATTGAACAAAAATATCAACTTTTTTATTTTTTATTTTTTTATTTTATATATACACCACCATGTGAACCCAACTGTTTCTTGCCACCCTCTGCATGGTTTGGTCGGTAGTTTTGTATGTAAAAATTTTAAATGCATATATGAGCTTAGCTGTCCTAAAACTAGTAATTTAAACTCTTATGGATTTTAGGGTCATGCTATATGATCATATCTGTCTATATTGGTGAATTCTTTTGCTGTTGAACCGTTTTTTTATTATTATTATAAATATTTCACTATCTGTCACAATTTACACAATTTAGGCATGTGACACTGTTGAGAAATCTAGTGGGCCCGATTTTGTTACAATGCCATGAATGTTTATTATTGATTTTATTTTAGTATGCTGCTTCTTTATTTTGTTGGCTTCGGGGGAGAAGTTGTAAATCAATAGGGAAGTTAGTGGATTTTGTGGATATGTTGAGTGTTTAGGGGCCCTATTTGGTTCTTGTGTAGGTTTTGGAATACACACCCCTTTCTAGCGCTGGCTATAATCCTAAAAGAAAAAGAAAGTTAAAAAACAACAACAACCAGGATTTGTTTCCTCAGATGAAACTGAAGTGGATTTTATTTGTAGGTTTTTATGGAAGTTTCTGGAACTTTAACCTGAATTATGTCAATTTGGGCCGTAATAACGTTCTAAAAGCATAATTTTTGTTAAATTTATAAATGTATTTGTCTTTGGTTCTTAAAGTGATAAGATATACTATGTTTGTCATTGTCGGAACCTCTTGTTCCCCATCATATACTATCCAAGCTAGATTTGTAGCTGTCAAAGTTCTCCAACTCCAACAAAGTAAATGACTGAATTGAGGTATTGTACGACTGCATTTCAATCTGCCATATTTGGGGGATTCTGAAACATCTATAACCATCTTGATGGAAAAGAAAGTATAATATCACAGGTGCTGAGATAGTTGAATGGATCCAAAATTACTAAGCACCAGACGAATGCTTTGTTTTTCACTTCCTTTTCCATTTTTTTTTCTTTTTGCCAAAAATGATTCCAAGGAATCAACTTCTATCTAATTATATAACCTCAAAACCCCTGTTGGTCTGATTACTTTTCCTTTTAAAAATTGCCACTTGGAAATGTAAGGGAGAATCATTATATTTTTTGGTAAGTTAGAGGGAATCATTATAGACAAAAGTAACTGAAAAAAGGAGTGGGCAACAACTGAATGTCTGAAATATAGGATGAACCAACAAGGAAAAGAACACGTCCATAATGTGCCGTTCCTCTAATGTTAATGGTGAAAGATAATCCTAGAAGTCCTGCAAATTGTCCCTAAATATCTTCATCTTCGTATCAAAGAAGTAAAATAAGAAAAAAGAAAAAAAAAAAATGAAAGATAAAATGAGGTCTCTTACCCCTCTAGAACAAGCGAGACAGTTTTAAATCTAGGATTTTCTGGAAGCACACTATCACAATATGTCGAATGTAATATTTAGCTTAAAGGAATCAATACTATCATCAGGAAGCCTTGAATAACAGATAGAGTGCTACTAATGGATTTTACCATCTACTGAATATTCAATTGTTATGGTTCACCTCCTTTACATATTGTAAAAGCAGGTTTATCAGTGTGCGTTACCGTGCCAATTGTTATCCGATCTCATAAGAAACTCTTCCACTGTAATAAAGCATTTGATTATACTATTGCAAGAAATGAATGAGCAATAGGTTTATTATAACTTTGTCACTGTAAAAAAAGTTAAGTGTTAATTGCGTATCTCTGCCTATTTTATCTGATATCAATGTATTTGAATTATGGTTGCCCCAAATTTTCATGGATTAGGTTTATGCCTTTACGGTTTTATAATCTTGTGCCTGATCTGTAGGTTTTGGATGAGATTCATCCCCAATCTTCGTCACTTCCACTATCTATGCTCTCACTCCCAGCTCCAGAGTCTGTTGTAAACTCGTTTCCTCTGAAAAATCACAAAAAGTCAGATGCAACTGAAAGCGAGACAAATGATGTGCAACAGTAAGTTCCTTTTTTCTCCCTCCTTTTATGTGAGACACAGTTTCATTCTTGTATATGGTAACTATAGTTTGATTCATGTGGTAGAAGTCCTAGGTATGCAGTTATGTAAAGTATGTTGGACAATTGCGGTAGTCTGCATAGGTCACATGCTGTCATTAGCGAAGGTGTAGAGAACTTACATATTCTTGTCCATGAGAATGTGGAACTAAATTTGGATAGCAGGGTGGCATGCTGATATGTTATTCATAATTCCTTTTTTCCTATCCTTGCTGTACTAAAGAAGATCTTTATGCCAAAATAAAATGATTTTCAAAAAGTTCACTGAGGCTAGATCATTGATACCAATAATATCCAAATACCAAATCCGCCTCCTATATAACGCCCGCGAAGTAGAATTCGCATGCCCCGAATAGGTGCAAAGGTGGTTATACATATCCATTTTATGCCCAGTTTTTTCTTTTCATCTCGATGTGCTGATAAATAGTAAAACGATTAACAGGTGTTACATTTGTTTGGCCGAGTACGACGAAGGGGACAAAATTAGAGTTCTCCCTTGCCATCATGAATATCATATGTCATGTGTTGATAAATGGCTTAAAGAAATACACCGGTATGTTCATTCTATCATCCTTCACTTTCTCTGTCTCTCTTTTGATTTTTAAAATTGAGTTTACTATTATTAATATTTTTCGTGGATATTTTATTTATTTATTTAACAAATTTTTTTTTTTTTTTGACTCCTCTGCTGGTGCTTCAGTGTATGCCCACTCTGCAGGTGCAATGTTTGTGGGGATATAGCCCAGGGTTCTGTCTCAAGTACAGAAATCCCATCTGAATGATGCAAATGTATACAGAGATACATGTAAATATGGTCACTTTTAGAAACGTCTGTATTTTGCTTTGCATCTGAATTTCAGTCACTTTTTATTACCCACCTTTGTATTATGTTAAAAAATAGGGTTTAGCCTGTATAATAATTTGCAATTCTATAATGTTGGGTTTATGCCTGTATTTTAATCATGGGTTTTACATGCGTATAATCTTCTTCCGCATAGTTCTGATTGCAACTAAAATATCAGGAAAATGGCACTAGTATTTGTATAATTATATTACTATTTTAAAGAAAGCGGGTTTCGGGTCGGCCTGATCTAGATCCGACTGGCCAAATTTACACCCCTGTTCATTTTTATCTAAAAAGCGATGCAAAATGAGGTCCAAATTTGCAACCTGATTTTTTGAGATTTGCTATGGGGAAGACTGGAGAGATAGTGTGATGATTTCTCGGATGAGAGAGAAAAAAACACACAGAGCCCTGGTAATCTGTTGGCAGAGAAAGTATTCAATACTCGGGTATTTTACACCCATCTCTATGCATAATCATATATATATTTATTAAACTATTAATTTTTCGTATATTAAGGTAAATTGAGAATTTTTATGTATTGAACGGGATTCCACGTGTAAGTATTCTCGAATATTGTATAGTTACTAAATTTTTCCCTAAAGCACGCTAGGCATGGTTCGGATGTGGATCCTATGCAGTAAGTGGAATTGTGGTGATTGAAAATTGAGTTGGAATTTTTTCACCCCTTAAGTTGCATTATTGGTTTGGGATCAAAATGGCACTCCTCAAAATTTAATGTTCTGAACATATATTTATGTTTTTATGTACCAGAAGACTAGACCATACCTGCCACAACAGCAAACATTTATTAGGATTCAAATGCTGTTGATTAAAGAGATCAGCCAAATTATACCTTTTGATAGTATGCCGTCTGTGTGTGTGTGTGTGAGAGAGAGAGAGAGAGAGAGACAGATTTTCACTTTGGAAATGAAACATCACTCATTATTATAGCTTAAGAAAAGTATGTCAAGGTCATTCTTCTCATCATACACTGGTTAGTCATTCCATAACAACACTGATTGTTACACCTACTTGAGTTCCGTTCTTTTATATTTTTACTTAAGTCAATCTCAATCTCAATCTCAAACCCAACCTCTTTCTCCAAATTGTACTTGAGATCAAAATTATAAGTAACATAAAACTTTAACAAAGTGTATTCATTATCTAAACCTACAATACAATAATCTCATATAAAAACATTTCAGATCATACAAAAGCATCAAATTTACATTCATTTGAATCGCAAGAAGGTCGAAGGAGAGAGAAGACAAGATTTCATACCATTTTGTCTTTAGATAAAGAGGGTGAAGTCAAAATTTATTACTAAGCGCACTCGCGACTGCACAAATATATAACCATTATATTTTTCTGTCTCACATCTGTGCTTATCACAACAAATTTTTCAAATTTTCTCTTAATTGACATTATATAATCTTCTTAAACTTGGTTGGATCAAACTCTTGTTTCATTTTGTTTTGCCAATCTATCTTGGATAAACTCATGATACTGATGAAAAGCTCTTGCAAGAAAAAGAGAACACATATAATACTAGCGTTCTTCAGAACAATCATATGAAGAGTAATGATGAAGGTGAATATGAAATTAGGACAAAACAAACACCATAATTTAAAAGTTTTTTTTTATATTTTTCCTTACAAGAGACAGACTGAAATAAATGAGATGTGCCTCAGAACAGCAACAAACAAAAATGCACATTACTGCACTTCTGTGTGTGGTAGGAGTGCTTCCTTTATATATATATATATATATTAAATTATTTGAAAAAATAAAACATACTTTTACTGGCTTACAAGAGCATGCCAAGAGTGTGAAGAAAGCAATATATATATATATATATATATATATATATATATATATATATATATATATATATATATATATATATGTATGTATGTATGTATGTATGTATAGTCAAACAGATATATATGGTACTATAATAATATTACTCATGTGCTAAGAGGATAGTGAGATAGTTATGTTAGCATTATAATAATAATGAAAAGGGTGGTGAGGTAGTTATGTTACTAAAATATAATTTATTGGAGGGTAATGAGGGGTCATGGTTGTAAACATTATGTGTGTGTGTGTGTGTGTGTATATATTATGGACTTCAATTTGGTCACCGCACTAAATGGGTTTGCCTCCTTTTTACACCACAGGCTTGCTGTCCATGAAATTGTACCAGCAAAGCTTCATTCTCTTGTTGTACAATTCAATAATCCACACACACACACACACACACACACATATATATCATATAATTGAAAATTTGTGATTAAACTTAGCATAGCTTAAATGTGCACATGTTTGACTTAATACAACAAATTTCTTAAATCACACACACCGATTACTCGTTAATCAGTAACCGAGTTTTCTGTTATTAGTTTTGCTAGAAATTTGTCCTGCTTGTTAATTTGTTCAGAAACAAATGAGTCAAACTCAAGCTTTGAAATTAGGGTTAGAAAAAAAAAAAACAAGCTTAAAAATTAGGGTGACTTTCTTTCATCAAAGCAAACTCGAGCTTAGAAGTTCGGGTTAGAAAGCTTAGAAATTAGAATTTTTTTTTTTTTTTTTCTTTTTAACTTTCTTTTGTCAAGCTTGTGTGCGATGAAAGAAAGATTTTCTTTGATGGGCCGATGTGGCGTAGGTGATTCTTTATTGATTCATTTCTATGATACTCAATGAGAAATACTTTCACGACCCTCGAAAATTTTATGTAAACACCAAATCGTTGATTTAATTCGGTTCTACCAAACGAAACAATAAATTTTATACAGCTTCTCATTACATCAACATTCAATTTTGAGTTGAATTGTCACATCTTAATTATTGTATCATGTAGACATTAAAATGTGGAGGGTAAAGCAATGGTACAATGCACCAAATAATTAAATGAAATTAGGAAAGACTAAGGGGCCTTTATTAAATGTGGTGTGGATATATGAACAAAAGCAAATAATAAGTCTCTCAACACTCGATGTGTAGATGGTAGAAGATACCCACTTTAGCTTTATTATAGGAGTTGCTCATGAATTCCATTACAAAAAGTTTGGTAATGTATAATATATATTATATTATAATATATTATATATGACTTGACTTGCTATTGAAAAAAGAAGTCTCCTTCAGAAAGAGGATTTGAGCAGTGGTTGCAATTTTCTCTTTATAACTCCTCTCTCAACAAGTTTTAGTGCTGTATGTGAATATATATATATATATATTCACATACAGCACTAAAACTTCTTTTTTCAATAGCAAGTCAAGTCATATATATATTTATAGGTTACCGAAAAGATGGAACAAAAGAGCAATTTATTTATTAGAATTTTGTTCCATCTAAACACAATTGATTATTTGAATTGGAATTTTTTTATTAATTTTGTGATGGAACTTATGATGTTATTCTTATTGATTAATTATATTTAATTAGTTTATTTTTCCATCATTATTGTGATATTATCAAATTTCATTAAATAAAAATTTATTTTATTATTTGTAACATTTAATCTATATAACAAATTATACATGTACGTATTTGTATTTAAATTTTTACATTTTCATTTTTTTCAGTCAAATTTTTATAACGTATTTAAAAAAATAAAAATAAATTATACTCCGTACATTTTTTAATCCGTTTTGTTTTCAGTATTTTACTATTTGAAGCTTTTACGCACTATAGTTAGATGGTTACGCGGCTACCAATCAAAATTCTCTGTTACATCCTTTTTTCTTTTTTTTTTTGGTTCGGCACACAATTTAAATTATAGAATACATCATTTTAACAAGTGAGTGATGTGATATTTTGTGTGCTACTAAATTGCACCAAAAAATAATTCATATTTGTGAAATTAAGGTCAATTTTAGCCAAATAAAAAACAAAGAAGGGTTGCGGGTACTAGATTCATTATCCATTTTGAAGCGTATGACTTGGTGGATTATTATAGCCTCACCTTGCTATCAAGCAGTCCACACACACACACACACACACACACACATATATATATTCATTCCAATTTAGTGCTAAATTGAATGAAAAAAATAATATTAGTATATTTCTACATTAAATGAATAAATAAAAACCTTCTATTTTAAGAGGTAAGTAAACAATTAAATCCCTTACTCTTACCCTTCTTCTTTTAAAGATATATATGCATATTGACTCTTGATTTGGTTTATATCCCAAAAAAAACGACATCTACTCCGTGCTAACAAATATAAAAATTCAGAGTTTACTATTTAGCCAAAAAAAAAAAAAAATTCAATTTCAAGGTTGGTATTGCCGTGTCATGTTAGTATCATTGACATGATTATTACATGCGTAACATGTTTAATAAATGAGTTAAGACTTGATACGATACGAAAAGACAAATTTAAGTAATTTTTTACATAACACGATATGTTTATTCTATACTTTTAGTTAAATGGGTTATTTTTTATATGAATACGACACGTTTGTCTGACATTTCGTTAATCGAGTTAATCATGTCATAATCGTGTTTATAAGTTCAAATACCAACATTAGCGGGTCAATTCGTATCAACATGATTACAATATGAAAACGATTAACTCAAACCCAAACCCAAACCCAAACCCAAACCCTCTTATCTCGTGTTGTGTCAAAAATTGTTACCAATAATTAGATTACATCAACAATTTGCAATAATAACCCACTCACTCGTGAGTAGGCAAATTTTGTGGTATTGAAATTGAAATTTATTTATTTATTTATTAATTTATTTATTTATTATTATTTTTTTGGCTAAGTAGGAAACTTTGAATTTTTATGTTTGTTAGCGCGGAATAGATGTTGTTTTTTTGGGATATAAACCAAATCAAGAGTCAACCTGCATATATATCTTTAAAAGAAGAAGGGTTAGAGTAAGGGATTTAATTGTTTACTTACCTCTTAAAATAGAAGGCTTTTATTTATCCATTTAATGCAGGCATATACTAATATTATTTTTTTCATTCAATTTAGCACTAAATTGAATATATATATATATATATATGGACTGCTTGATAACAAGGTGAGGCTATAATAATCCACCAAGTCATACGCTTCAAAATGGATAATGAATCTAGTACCCACAACCCCTTCTTTTTATCTTTTTCTTTTTTTTTTTTTTTGGCTAAAATTGACCTTAATTTCTCAAATATGCATTAGTTTTTGGTGCAATTTAATATCACACAAAAAATCACATCACTCACTTATTAAAATAATGTATTCTATAATTCAGTCACCTTATCTATCTCCTTATTTATTACTTTCATGATTTTGTGATTACAAAATATGTTTAGTCACCTCATCAATCTCCTTAATTATTACTTTCATGATTTTGTGATTACAGAATATGTATTTCCTTATTTATTATTTTTATATAAATTTGTAAGTATTTATTATTAGACCACAACCTTAGGGATGACGTACTCACCGGTATCTTATCCATTTCAAGTAGTTAAGTAAGTGATCGGGACCTAACATAATTCCTATATTACAGTAAATAATACAACTAACCCTTACTAAATGGCACCAAATTCGCGCATCTAATTAATTTGGTTCTTATTGGAGTCTTTAATTTCGTTTATATCTCCCCCCCCCCCCCCCCCCAAAAAAAAAAAAAAGAGAGAAAGGACGTAAAGAAGAGAAAAACTTTATATTTTATGTTTGGATCAGCAGATTAGCTGAACCTGTTAATTTATTTATTGAAATTGAAATTTATTAATTAATTAATTAATTAATTAATTATTTTTTTTTTGGCTAAGTAGGAAACTTTGAATTTTTATGTTTGTTAGCGCGGAATAGATGTTGTTTTTTTGGGATATAAACCAAATCAAGAGTCAACCTGCATATATATCTTTAAAAGAAGAAGGGTTAGAGTAAGGGATTTAATTATTTACTTACCTCTTAAAATAGAAGGCTTTTATTTATCCATTTAATGCAGGCATATACTAATATTATTTTTTTCATTCAATTTAGCACTAAATTGAATATATATATATATATATGGACTGCTTGATAACAAGGTGAGGCTATAATAATCCACCAAGTCATACGCTTCAAAATGGATAATGAATCTAGTACCCACAACCCCTTCTTTTTTTCTTTTTCTTTTTTTTTTTTGGCTAAAATTGACCTTAATTTCTCAAATATGCATTAGTTTTTGGTGCAATTTAATATCACACAAAAAATCACATCACTCACTTATTAAAATAATGTATTCTATAATTCAGTCACCTTATCGATCTCCTTATTTATTACTTTCATGATTTTGTGATTACAAAATATGTTTAGTCACCTCATCAATCTCCTTAATTATTACTTTCATGATTTTGTGATTACAGAATATGTATTTCTTTATTTATTACTTTTATATAAATTTGTAAGCATTTATTATTAGACCACAACCTTAGGGATGACATACTCACCGGTATCTTATCCATTTCAAGTAGTTAAGTAAGTGATCGGGACCTAACATAATTCCTATATTACAGTAAATAATACAACTAACCCTTACTAAATGGCACCAAATTCGTGCATCTAATTAATTTGGTTCTTATTGGAGTCTTTAATTTCGTTTATATCCCCCCCAAAAAAAAAAGAAAAGAGAAAGGACAAAAAGAAGAGAAAAACTTTATATTTTATGTTTGGATCAGCAGATTAGCTGAACCTGTTAATTCTTGCAGTGGACAGATACAAGAAGACTGCAGTGTACAGCTCCCACCTCTTAAAACCAACCTTTCTGCGGAGCATTCATTCATTTATTCAATTCGTGTGCCCGACTTACCTGCTAGTGCTAATACACACAGTTACACACACCATGTAGAGAGAGAAAGTATGTATATAATTGTGTATAGAGAGAGAGAGAGGGCCCAAAAACAACCATCCGTACGCCGTTGCCATTTAAGCCCCCCACCGTCCCTACTTACACGTGCCATTCACGTGCCTATAAAATCCTCTACGTGCCTCTCTTTCCTTCTCGTGACATCTCTTTTTCCTTTCCATCGCAATTCTCTCCTCAGTTCTGAAAGGAAACATTCATTTAAATCCCTCCCACCGGTCAATTAAATACTATGCGCAACCCACCACCCACCACCTCTCTCTCAAAAAATTTCACCTATCAAGTGACCTCATCAGCGACACCACCAGTCAATCCACATTTTCTCTCTTTCTCTCTCTAAAATGTCTCTTTTATATCCTCCACCGCCACTGGTCACCGACGTCGGAGGCACAACCACCGTGGAGCTACCTCAACCTCAACTCAACCACAGCGGCAATAACGCCGACGAGTCGGCGTCGTCGTCTTCGTCTTCCACCGTCATTGTGATAATCGTCATCGCCTCCGTCGTCATCGTCTCCGCCTCTCTCTACCTCCTCCTCCGCTTCTTCAGTCGCCGCTGCCACCGCTCGTTCCGTACGTACTCCGTCGCTGATGACGTCGTCTCCCCCGGCCAAGACGACTCGCACCGCGACCGCTCTGCACAAGGCGTCTCCGTGGCCCACAGTGATCTCATCGAGTCTCTGCCGCTCTTCTCCTTTGGTTCCGTCACCGGCAACGTCGCCGGTGGCGATTGTGCCGTATGTCTGTCGAAGTTTGAGCCAAATGATCAGCTGCGATTACTTCCGGTGTGTTGTCACGCCTTTCACGCGCAGTGCATCGACACGTGGCTTGTGTCGAATCAGACTTGTCCTCTGTGCAGGTCCACGGTACGTCCTACAGACTCGGACGTACTGAATAAAATACTCTCATCGTCATCAGCGGTCGAAGATGGCGGCAGTACCAGTTTTCGGATAGAGATTGGCAGTATAAGTCGGCGGCGAGCTGCGTCAGATTCCGGCGATGGTCGGAGGTCCTACTCGGTGGGATCGTTCGAGTACATTGTGGACGATGGCTATGAGGTGTCCATAGAGTCCACACACCGGCGAGGAGTCTCCGATTGTAGCTCTGTCGACAAGGATTTAACCGCCGCGACTCAGCCGCAGCCGCCGGGAGAGCACTTAGTTTTCGATGTCGCCGGCGGACGCAGTTGGCTGAGAGAGTACTTGGATCGATTCAATCTCTCATCACGCGCGGTTTCGTTTGGGAGCTCCGGCAGGTTCTTCACTGGAAGTAGTCGCCGGAGCGACACCGTCGTTCCTGTAGAGGATTTAGAGGCCAACCGCGTCGGAGAAGAGATCAGCGAATTGTTTCGCTGGTTATCAGGAGTATGATCTGTAAATTCAGTCCCAACTCAGGGGTAATTTCGTATTATTCTTTACTATTCTCATTACTACCAGGTCACATTCCTACATCCACTCGTCTTTTAATCTGGATGTAGCAAAAATTAGACAATCATATACTTAGTCAATTTTTGCTCAAATTACTTGTCAATAGTTTATAATTTTCAAGATTACAAATTTTCCCACTATTTTTGTTACATTTAGCAGTTAATTTGATATGATTTTTTTATTTTAATTTTTTAATTAGAGAAATCAGTTCACTTAATTTTGGGGACGTTACTTGTTGAGCTATGCTTATATTATGCGTTGACTAAAAAGAGTGTAGATTTATTTAATTATTGAAATTCATTGATTTATCTTAATTTTGGGGACGTTACTAGTTCAGCTTTGCTTATATGTTGACTAAAAAGAGTGTAGATTTAATTATGGAAATTCATTTGTCAAGCTTGCCGAGTTTGTTCACCAACAAGATAAAACATTTTTTTTATTTTTCTTTCTATTGTGGAAATTATTTTTGGAATTATGGAATGTTTGGTTTAACTTTATATTTGATTCTAAAAGGTCATTTTTGGATCAGATTTCAACCCGTTATATGGGTCTAAATTGTCCTATTGACTCTATTGAATAAAGACTTTTAATTAATGTGATTTATGCTCAAAATCCAATTACGATTAGATTAAATATGGACTAAGTAAGCTATTGATGCATATTAATCTTTTGTTTGACCTCTAACCCTAAGTTTAATCCCTTCCTCAGTTAGAGCAAAAGTAATTATGACAGATTTAACAAATATTTACCATTTACTATTTGAGGTCATTGCTACTCAATTACCAATTACATTAGTCCAGTACGAGAACATCATTACCTCGTGTTTGGAGGGGGTTGTGTGCAAGATGTTATGTACCAAAATTATGCCGGGTTGATGCTTTGCACGATTCCCAATATTAAACTTATGTTGGGTTTCGTGTCCACGCATCAAAACGGCGACGTCATTTATTAACTTGATCTTTTCTCTCCGAATGGATATTTATGATATGTTTGGATGGAATGATTTGGAGAAATAGAAAGAGAAATGAAATGACAGGACTCAAGTGAGTTTAATATTGGGAATAGCTTCTACGCATCAATTTCTCTTCTAATAGATATTTAGGATGTGTTTGGATGGAATGATTAAGAGGAACAGAGAGATGAGAAAAGAAAAGAAATGATATGATTCAAGTGTGTAATTTAGTGGTATTTTGATAATACCAAAACTAACCTCCACAAATAAAAAAGAATTAATCGCTTACAAATATAAAAGGGTAAGACAATAATTTAGTTATTATTCATTATTTTCTTTCCTATCTTCTATTTTATCCAAATAAGAATCACTATATTTTCCTTTCTTTTCTCTCCTATATGTAATTTGGTTATTATCTATTCTTTTCTTTTCTCTTCTCTTCTCTATCTTATTCAAATAAGAATAACTATTATTTGTTTTTTTTTCTCCCCTATCTATCCATGAAAAAAAATTATTACTATCATTTTTTTTCTTTTATCTCCTAACTAATACTTTTTTTTAAAAAAAAAAAAAAAAAAAAAATTTCTCATGTGTATCCAAAGGCACTATTAGTGTTTGAGTTTGTTAGCAACAATAATATGGGTAGTCATGAAAAAAAAAAAAAAAAAACAAAAAAAAAAAATCTGTCGCTCTGTTGTTAAATTGATTTTTTTTATGTCTACACATAATTCACATATTCAACTTGAGAAAAAAAAAAAAAAAAAACCTAGTATTTCACATGAAAGTTGGTTTTTGTAGTAAATGACAGTGAAGTAGAAGAATTATTTATCCAAATGATCTGATTGCATCAAAAATCTTGTGGGGCTATTATCATATTGTTAAGATTCCATGGCAGATAATTAAGTAGAATAATTTGAATCAGCCTATAATTCTATCGACCAATAAAAAAATAGAAATTGTACATTCCTCAGCTACCAACCAAATTGTGCTAACATGCCAACAAGACATAATGCCATTGCTTTTGTTTGGTAGGTCATCCATCTCTCCTGGGCCCACACAAAGTCCAATAAAGAAAGTCACAAACTCCACAAGAAACGTGGATCTTTTGTCATCTTGGGTGTCACACACCATGTCTTCACCCTCCTAAGTTTGCTCGCATTGTTTTCACATCAGCCTATCTTTTTGTAATCCAAACTTAGAGAATCAAATCAAAACCCTAACCCTAGAATACTGCAATAATAAAAAGAGGAGTTAATGTGGTGAGTTCATGGTGGGATGATGACAACTAGGTTGAGACAAGTGAAAAGAGTCAACTATTCAAAAAGGGTTTAAGGCTGGTAGACCTACACTCCCGAGATGTTTTCATTTGTTTCTTTTTAATGTGTAGTGTAGTGTAGTGAGAAAAGCGCACATAGGCGTAGAAAACATGGCTCATATATATCTAACAACATTAAAGCATTTTGCTTTTGTAAATTTTGTGTCTTTAGTGTGGATTTGACGTGCTCAACAAGCATTGTTATTATTCTTATGGTGATTCACCGTACAATGTGTTTATTAGCTTAAGCAGAAGAAAATACGGTCATTGTCAAAGGAATGACTATTGTTAGAGATTCTTGTCGCATGGCGAATTCTAAAAGAGAAGATCACCAACTCAAAGTTTAAGGGCCTGTTTGGCAACCACAGTTACTTGTTTAACGTCAAATCTAAATGGAGAAAGTCAATAGCTTATATACGCGGACGTGTATGCAACACCACATAAAGGCACACCTATCTTTTAAGTACACACCACTATTTATACTTTGTTGTCTTTTAAGTACACACCACTATTTATACTTTGTTGTGTTTTCATATTGAGGAAGCTCGATTTGTAATTCTAAGAATAATTTTTTATTTTTTGAAAATTAAAAACAAAAAAATGTACAGAAAAATTCTGGTTGATTCAGTTTTCTGAAAACTCTTATGAAAAGACATATTTTCAGAGAACTGTTTTTATAATTATTTGAAAATAATTTTCTGTTATCTAAATTTTTGATAACTACTTTTAGAATTACAAACCGAACAAGTCTTATCTTCTTTACTTTTGTCTCAGTCGAAATTATTTATTCTTTACTTTTGTCTCAGTCGAAATTATTTGCAAGCGCACACCCTCACACACAAAAAGGCATAATAATAATAATAATAATAATAAATAGATAAATCCTAATCATATATATATATATATATAGTAAGAGATTATGTATTAACAGAGAATTTGGATCCATTATCAGTTGGGATAAGGTGGCTTTTGTGACGTCTTGAGTAGGCACTAACCTTTATCGGTTCTTATCCTTTTTGTTAGATTTTATTGACTTTATACATGCGAACATTCATTTTGTGCAAGTGTACTTGTGTGTGAACCTAATAATACCTGACTTGTAGAAAAACTTAGGTCCAATTTAGATCGAGTCATTCTAAATAAATGAATTTATATTCAATTATTTAAGTATAAGTTTAGTTTAGGTGTAGTAGTTTAATTTCTACATGATGTGAAGATTGATTTAGAAAACTCCTACGCGTGTAGATTTATGGAATCAATGCATACAAGTATCTATTTAAATGCATATCAATACCTATCCAACCAAATTTAACAAGGAATCACTCATTTAAAGCTTGTAGTCCTTGATATCAAATCCGTTTATTCATCAAATTTGCCATTATTTTTTTTAAAAAAACTTGATATTACAATAATGCTCACGTGAGCTTAGAGTTTTTATCTTTTTTACATACTCGGTCAAACGGATAAGGAGATTTCTTTTTTTAAATCAGTCATAGAACATCCGTGAAATCGGACATTTAGCTTTGTTCTAATTTCTCTATGTTGCTGGCGCTTAAGAAAAAAGGAAAAAAATGACGTTCTTGGCTATTTTTAAATAGTTATAAAAGACTGAATGGGATTTCGGCCTTCCAGTTCCAAAGGTTCTCTAAAAATAAACATTTTTATAACTGAGTTTTCAAAATACAATTTTCAGAAAACTGAATCAAGCAAAATCTTTGTATAATTCTCTGATATTCAATTCTTTAGAGTAAAAAAATCTGGGTTTTAAACCAAGCAAACCCAAAATCTCTATGTTCTAATCGATGCATAATGGATTGTTATTCTACAGTTCCCATTTAATGAACAAGATCAAGAGCTTGAATTGTGGAGCACAATGATCACAATAACGAATAATAAATAAGAAATCAAAATGATTTAGCGCACTGAGCAGACTCACTTACCCTGGAATTGTGTAGGTGCCTTTGGATGTGACTTTAATTGCTGAATCAGTAAATCCATTTTAGGTAGCTGAACAACAACATTTCTTGCAGGTGCTCATATGTCACTACCACTTTATTCTAATTCTTTAGAGTGAATAATTTTATCTATGGAAAGGAGGCTGATTTGATCTCCTTCACTGCGTTTTAGTCAAGAAAAATCATATATCATCTGAAAGTCAGAAACACCGAGGCGCAGTGACACAAGGGTGAGGTAAGAAAAATGATTTAGAGTCCGAAAATCCAACAACTCAATTGATTTACATAAGAATAGACTTCAACCTCCAACATGTAGATTTGAAAGTCAGAAACTCCAAATAGAGTGATGTGAGGCGTAGTGAGGGTGAGGTCAGTCCCCCCAACTCACATACATCACCCCATTCAGGAAAATGATTTAGAGTCTCAAAGTCCGACAACTTCAACTGATTTATGTAAATAAATACTTTAACCTCCAACATGTAGATTCAACATGTAGATTTGTTGACTGTCAAACTCTCAAATATTACTATTTTAGGAGACTTCAACCTCCAACATTTAGATTAAATCTAACAAAGACTACTTTGTTTATTGGGTAAGTGGTATTCACCATTCCACCTTTCAAGAAGAGAGAACTTGAAACTATATTACCTAAGAAACAAGTTGGGATTTTGGATTGGCTGTAGTTTAAAAGTTCTCTCTTCCTACAGCTTATCAGTAAAACTATGGCAAAAGCAAAGCCCCATTGCAAGGTATCCTAGATTGTAATCCCAGCTAGGGATACCACAAAGCAAAGGGTAAAAAAATATAATAAGGCCCTGTTTGGGTAGTGTGCTGTAGTGTTCCCTACAGTGCTACAGTACCCATTTTCAGAACACATGCTGTTTGGGCCCAACTTGTTGTGTTCTCAACAGTAGTGGAACACCAAGGAACAAATCCAATATTTGGCCCAAAAACTGGAACAATAATTTGGTATTCTATGTTGTTCCAAGCCCATTTATTTTTACTGTAGCAAGATAATAATAAATTTTTCAGCCTCCCAATCGCCTCCGTCCCCATTCTCGTTCTCAACTCTGAACTTGCCCTAATCGCCTCCATCTCTATTCTCGTTCTCAACTCTGAACTTGCCCTAATTTCAGATCAAAAAAAAATCCCAAATCGCTTCCCAGTGGCGATTTCACGGCAAATCATTTCAACCTCCTAATCGCCTCCATCTCTATTCTCATTCTCAACTCTGAACTTGCCCTAATTTCAGATAAAAAAAAACTGTGAACTTGCTCTCTCTCTGTGCAAATGCAAATTACAAAATATACAAGCATTAGTTGCCCTATCTCTCCCTCTCTGCAACTGCAAACTACAAAATCTACAAGAATGGGTTTCATTTCAGATTGTTCAAAACCCATATCTTTCGGTCAAGTGTCAGGTCCACCTTTCTTTGAGACATTTTTTTGAACATATATATACTGATTTACAATATTGTTTGACCAGAGATGCAAGAGGAGGGGCGGGTCTCTTATTTGATGTGAGCTTTGCTCTCACTCTGTTCCAGACCTGTTACGGTAGAGTCAATATTTAGTTTGAAGTACAGTTATGCAATAAGAGAGAGAGCTACCTTGTGTGTATGGGTTTTCGCTGTTCCACTGTGTTTGGGTTTGCTTGTGTGTATGGGTCTCTACTCTCCAGCTTGCCCCCTCTCTCTGTGCAACTGCTAGCTTGTGTGTATGGGTTTTGTTTAATTTTTTTTTTTTTTTTTTCTAAATCAACTAATCAAGCTCTGTAATTCTTGTTTTGCAAACTAATGAAGCTCTATAATTAATTTAATTTAATCATCCAAAAAAAAAATATTAATTTCTATTCCAAAATTCTCACTCCAAATTTTTGTTCCAAACATGTTTTGTTCCCATTTCAGAACATCGCACTACAAAACACTTGTTCTGTTCTCTAGAACAGTACACTACATCACACTACACTTCCCAAACGGGTCCTAAGAAATTAACTTAATAACATCTTTAAAATAAGGGGTAAAAAAGATTAGCAATACAAATCACAATAACAAGATTAAATCAGCTTCCAAAAACAAGATTGTGATTTTACAACTAAGGGCTACCTCGTGCTAACCTGTTCCAAAATAAATAGCATACTACATACCTTTTTCATTTTGTTTTTGTATATCACAACATTCATGTTCTGGTAACATTCAGATCAAACCTAATGCCAAAAAACAACTTTTCGGCAAACCATATTCATGCAGATAAAATTCAAAAAATTGCTTTCTGCAATAAATTTCCCTCATTGAAATATATGTAGCGTGCAAGAAAAAACAATCATTACTGGACGAGAGAGAGAGAGAGAGGTGGAGGGGGGTGGGGGTTAGAACTCAAAGAGGCGCAACTCAATCATCCCTTCTTTCCTTTTTGGAGAATACCATGCTACCACTTTCCCAGATTGTAGGAGCCTCAAAGAGTAATTCAAGCTATATATGAGATCCTCCACTTGTGGCCTGCGTCTTCCAGATGATGAATCAAGCGACAACTTGGAATCTACTCGAAAGACAATTGGCCCTGCAACCTGAAGAATCAAAATATTGTAATTTGTATCCATTATATTATGGCTTTTGTCTCTGAGAAGAGATAGGAATTATTTGAATCTCACTCCAACAATGTTAAAAAGACATTACCCAGGGTAATCCTGTTTATTGAGGGTGCTGGGAAGGACAGATTGGATAAAATCTTTTACATTCTTCACACAAAGTAGCTGCTTTAAGGATTCGACCCCCGTTCTCACGCTTGACAACTTGAACATTTTACCACTAAGCAATCTTCCATTAAATATTTATCAATAATAACTCTCTCTGGTAGAGTTTGAGTTTTGAATGCTTTCCCTCTTGTTTTCGATTTTCAGGACACATCTTATTCAGCTCAAATCATCTTCTTCAAAGTTAGTTCAGCCCATTAATCCAAGGAGCATTTGCCAATGTCTCATTCAACAACCAAAAGAAAACAAAAGGATAAAACAAAAAAAAAAAAAAAGAAAGAAAGAGAGAAAGAGAATACATATCAACTCACTCCTTTTATTTCCTTTATAATATATTTGAAAAGAATGATCTTCCATGGTAATCTTAAGCACCCAAGCCAGAGGCTCCACAGATCTTCACAAGGAACAAATTATTTGAACAAACATCGATACCATTATAATCCTCTTTTTCTGGCTTAGCAGGGCTGAAATCTGTATATCACTCATCTAAGTTATAGGTCCACTTTTGGATTCTAGACTTCCTTTGGTGTAAGGTCATATGAGGATTTCAGTGTATTTGGTTCATTGATGAATTTTAATTAAATTCGAGTGTAAGATTCCTACTCTTTGTCGTTTCTCTCTTGGTTTAGTACTGAGAGAAAAAGGAAAGGGGGCTTTTGGGGCGATGGAGGGGTGGTGATTTGCAATATTTTCATTTTTAAAAGTATAAAACTAATTAAGGATGAAATTTTTTATTTTACTAAATTTAATCAATGAACTCTGACATGAGATGCCAATAGAATTAACACATTTTATCCGCTCGATTTCGTCAAACCTTACAAAGCTCAATGTAATATACCCCTTTTCTCTTTCTTTTAATTTTTCCTTTTTTGGGTTGCTATGTATTCATCAATATTACTACAGCAAAAAAGTTATTCAAAAAATATTAAGCAAATATAATTTTGATCATTTGCAATGTTTGATAGGATTCTTTATCAATAGCTGAACACACGAGACAACTACATGCAAATATAAACAAAAATACCTGCTGTTGAAAGATCAAATTGAGCTTTGGGGAAGGCGGTGCATTTTCTGCATTTGTAACTGAAGAACTACTGAAAATGTTGGAAACCTTTTTGGCTAAAGCCAAAGCTGAGCAGATATCCAGGCGAGCATCTATCCGAGTGAGGTCCCCGTATAACGTCCTGAAGCTCCCACGTTGGAAAGTGTAGCAAACTGAGCCAAATAAATCAGCAGTGAAAGGTGTTCTATTCCTAACACCCAGAGGAATGCTGTCCCCAGCTCCACTTGACTCAACAGCAACTGAGCTGTCCCTGCCCCAAAACCAGGCTCCACAGGTACCACCTGATATGTTTTTTTTTTTTGGTTATTAGAAGAAGAAAGTTAAAGGTAAAAACAATTAATGAAAGCACAAATCCTGATGGTGGCCACACACCCAAAATGACTAAGCTATCAATTTACATGTTCTTATCCCTTTAACATGTTTCTTCACATGACATGCCAAAGTTTTCTGAATAGGGAGTATGATCAACAACAATTGTCATATCAAGGGTTAACTTTCAATTGGATGGCAATTAAATGTGTTGAAAATTGCTAAATTGTACTTAAGGTTAATTGTAAAAAACCCCTTAAAATACAAGAAATCTGCACTTTAACCTGTGGAATAGGGGGTAATATGAAAATGTTTTTTAGTTCAAAGGGGTTATATGCAATTAATCCAAAAGGATAAATTGAAAATTCCAAAAAGTCCCAATTCTTTGACTAATTATTTCTCAACAGTTCCTGACAGAAGGGAGCATTAAGACACTTACCAGAGAATGATATGAAATATAGAATAGATTTACATACAACACAGAATTTAGAGTCCTCTAGAGATTAAGCAATGCATTTTTTTGATTAAAAGAACAACAAAATGGTGAAAACTAGGAGAAGAATAAGAAAATATCAACAAAATGGTGAAAGAAGAAGCCATAAGAACCATTTTAGTTTCAGTTTTCCTGGTGATTAGAATTTCTTCCTACAGCTTACTCCAATTGATGGCTTAAAAACACAGGAAAATAA
This sequence comes from Cornus florida, assembly GCF_030987335.1. NCBI lineage: Eukaryota > Viridiplantae > Streptophyta > Magnoliopsida > Cornales > Cornaceae > Cornus > Cornus florida. The sequence continues at coordinate 6,249,863 of NW_026775573.1, forward strand.
ACTATGATGCAAACAAAGCAGCACTACTCTACAATCTATGGTTTGGTATAAACAACAAAAATTGGGGAACTTGTACCACATAAAAAAAACATAACAGATTTATAGAAAAAGGTCAAATCAGATGAAATCTTGTTTTACCCAGAAAGATATTTATCAAAATTACAATAAAAGAATATTTGGTAAGGTTACAAGATTACCGATAATTCCAGATATTGCTGAATGAGGTTCTTTTAAACGAATATCGTACGAAGGCCTCCAGAATTGACCCTTGTCTGTCTCCTCAATGAGATCCTTTTTCGTCTCCTTCTGCCTCCAAATGTCCTTGCTCTTCTCATAAGAGAATGCAGCCTTTGCACATAATCCATGCATTAAGGCAAGAGGTGCCTCGCCATTAATAGAATTAACAGCCTTGGGATGACCACTATTTTTGTGTATACCAAAACGATATCGTAACCCAGATTCTGAAACAAGGGAACAGCAATCCAATGAAATTGATTCAGGAACATCCCAATATTTTCCATTACGATCTATGAACAGTCCAGGCCATGCTGCCTCCATTGTAATATCATGATTAGGAAGCTGCAAATACAAATGACAGGTTAAGGGCAAAAAAAATGAACTCCATGCACCATAGAACCACACAACTCATGCATCCACATATCTGAAAAAACAATAAAAAAAAATAATACAGTATAACTTTAGAAAGAAAAAATCAATTAGCATAGGAAAAGTTCGAAACATTAGCGTTCTCTAACATGGACACTTCTCTAAGTCTAAGTATTTAAAGCCAACATGGAGTCTTAAGAGTTTTAGCCAGCAAGTAACTCATTCTTAGAGACCATATATAATTTTCAAAGAACATATTTAAGTAAGATGCTACTATTGAAAGAATCTACCCTTCAAGGAAGAAGGAAGTTGTGTTCTAAATTATGATGTGATGAATCTGATTTTATAGGCTCAAACTTTTTACCATATAACTGGAATTGTCAACAAGATTTAATCTCAATGGTTAGCAAACAAACAAACACACACACACATATATATAAAGGAGGTAAGAGGAAAAATATAGAGAAAACTACACATCGGCGCAACCCCCCCCCCCCTCCAACACACACACACACACACAAAAATAATACATCCACAAAGATCACATGAACACAGGCCCCTTTGGACTCAACTAGACACCTAGGCCCTAGCACATGAAAGTAGCAATTTCAACCTGTGGTGCTCCCTTTAGATTTGCTACTTCAAACAATGAGGCAAAAATTTTGAGCCCTCTTTCCTCAGCAATTTGTCACAAGAAAATCAAGTGGATTTAGTGTTACATCAAAGTGCTATCAAAGTACGATATGTGCACGAAGTTGATCTCACAGTAGATGAGATTGAGACACAGCTCCTGCTGGTGTTTGTGTTGGAGCCATGTTCCATAAGGAAAATTTAACCAACTGATCCTTGGATTCTATCAGAAATCCAAGACCAAGAAATTCTGATTAGGGAGCAAATGATTTTACTTTGAACAATCCAGCTGAAGATGCACCGAAAAATCCTAAGAAGAATTCATGAGAGCCATTGAGAACCGTGGTGATGTAAGCTTCAATATTAATTTTTTTAATAGATATTCAAAATCTCAAGAATATTTTAAATAATTATAGTTTGTTTTGTTGTATACTTGTATGAGTTAAAAGAGGTTAACAAGAAGAAACTTAAAAATAGTTAGATTAAGTAATAGGGTAATGCAGCAATACTGCAGGTTCTAATGCAGCAAAAGCACTTAAACAAAGAGCGAGCCAAAATTAATAATTGGTAAAAAGACATGAGAACGGCTAAAATAATGTTAAACAAAGATTATATATTGCAATAAAGGTTATTTTAATCACAATAAAGAGTTCAAGGTGAATGTTCTTTGAATGAACAAAATGAAAATTTCTATCACCATCTGATTGTGCTTGAAGGAAGCAAACAATCAAATAGAGGCTTGCTACATCAAAGATGTTGGAGGAAATCAGAGATGAAATCGAAAAAGTACTTTTTGAGCTGATGCTTTTCATATTTGTATCATGATAAAGGTGGAGAAGTTTGTTGACAACAATCAAAGGTGGATTAAAGATTAAGCCATAAACATTAAATACGGAATCTGACATACCACATAGGTGATTAACATGTTGAAATTTCGCACTCTGTTCCCAGCACACGACTTGTTTAGGTTACCAAAGAGACAAAATTGAAAATTATAAAACTGTGATACACAATGCCACAATAGTCCAGTCATTAAGCTTTTAGCACTAGTAATTTGTAATTCACCTTTTTAAGAAATGACATGAAGTAAATTTGCTACAAGACAACCGCATAATTTAAAATAAATCACAACAGTGTCACCTCTACATTTTATCAGTTGATATAACAATTATAAATCCAATTACCCGATAGAAAAAACTCAAAAAATCTAACACATCCATAGACTTTCATAAAGTTTCTTGCTGTACTCATACAGTCGTAAGATCACCACAACGTGACATTTCTTCCATTTTCTAAGAGCAAGCTCTATAGCAAATATTAGTTGCAGGAGCTACTGTGGTATGAAAGATTATTCTATTGAAGGGCTGTTACAACTTATATCATTTGGATAATATTATAACAGCAATTAACCTTTTTACGATATTGCGTGAAGACAAATTTTAAAATTTCTATGTAGCTTAAACTTAAAGGTTTTGTAGTAAATTATGAATCAATTATAAGGAGAGAGGGAAAGAGAGAATAAAATAAGAACAATAAAATAGAAGAAAAATTGAAAAGACAATAGAACAAGGTCTAATGTAAAAATACAATCAAACTTGTCGAATCTTATCCATAATACAATGATGAAGGTGGAGAGTAATGCTTACCTTATGAAAAAGCATGGCCTTGGTGCGGCGACCCTTCTTCTCCCCATGTGCTTCTGTACTCAACAATAAGGATGATGAGGAATTCAGAGAAAACTGTGAGCAGAGGCCGAGAGAATAAAGTGACTTGTCCAAAAAGTGCTTGGCAACATCTTTAATTGCAAGCAGCTCCCACTCATCCATGCTAGCCACTTCTTCTTTAATGGAAGATATTAATTTTTTCGGACGGAATTGTGCAATTAATCCAACCCACCTATACATTTAAAGGTTATACAACATATGCATTAGTATGTTAACAAATTGAGAATGCAAGTGAATCCAGTAAACACGGAAAACTAGTTCTCAACTCTTTAACCAATAATCCAAACCCTCTTCTTGCTAGGACGTATGATAAACAACAAACTCTATGAGGTTATACCACCGATTTCACAAACATCAAGCTGGAAAATCAGTGGAAGAGTGTATATATATCAAATCATACATTTGACAAATAACTAAATAAACATTCAAGTCAAAAGTAAATGGTGAGGTTGAGAAAAAAAATATGTAAAAATTTACCCCAAAACCTAACCACTTTTTCAAACAATGGAGTTTAAATGTTCATGTAATCATTAATATATTATACGCAACATGACTGCATTCTAATTAACTCCAATTTCAGTGAGCATCTACCGAAATCCTTTCCCTTCAAAGGCATTAGAGTAATATCAATTACACGAAAAAGTGAGATCAACAATAAAGTACAAGCAAATTCCATTGTAAAGATAATTGTTAAAGATAACAAAAAATTTCAGTTCCTTTCAGATTCCTACATTTCCTCAGTAACTAGATGGAAGAGTCATGTCCGTGTTTGGCTGCTGAGAAAATAGAGAAAACAAGCATAAACTTAAAACTATTGGAGTATTGGGTCTTCCATTTCTCTTTCTTTTTTCAACTCAATTCACCCACAGTTGGCCCAATTTAACAGAACTAGTCAATTTCAGTGATAACAAAATTCACATATCTGAATAATATATTTTCCATCTCTTTCCTTTCCAATATATTTTCTATTCATCTTTTCTTTCAAAGAATTTTCAGCAATTTCTCGGCAACCAAACATGGAATTAAAATTAAAAATGACTCAAAATTTTCAGTTCCTTTCAGCTTCCTACATTTCCTCAGCAACCAGATGGAAGAGTCATGCCCCTTTGGCTGCTGAGAAAACAGAAATCGAAAATAAACTTCAAGCTATTGGAGTATTGGGCTTCATTTTCACTTAATATATTCAACTCAGTTCACCCATCATCAGCTCAATTTAAAGGACCTCGTCAATTTTAGTGATAATTCAAATTTCAGAATAATTTAGCTCAGTAAAATAAAAATAAAAAATAAAAAAACATATCATGTATAATATATATATATATATACACAGAGAGAGAGAGAGAGAAAGAGAGAGAAGAGGATAGGGGTATTTGATTACCAGTTAGAGAAGTTTTGTCTGAGCAAGAGAGACTGGAGAGAGAAAGAACCCAACTCCTTGTGAGCAGTAGGGGCATAAGAAGGTATAATACCTAGAGGAAAGCCATTGCCCAGAAGCGAGAGCTGTTGAATCCTGAGTGCTCGGCTGCCTCGAGCACCGTCGACCGGGAAGGGCTCGCCGGGTATGGACCGAGCAGTGCCATCTAGGGTTTGTGGACTCGCAATGTCTTGGTTCCAAAATGCTGAGTCCATCGCCGTCCTCAGGTTAGCCATTTGAGTCAACCCCTCAGGCTCGCTCGCTCTCTCTCTCTATATAACTTTCTCTCTCTTCTTCTTGTTGGTGTTGTAGTGCGGTGTGATTCCTTATCTATGAGTTTGGTGCAGTTTTTTTGAAATTGGAAGGAAGTGAGTGAGTGAGAGAGTTTGTTTGGGTTTTGGTTTTGGGCGTTTTCTTTTGTTTGTTTGTTTGCTTGCTTTTCTTTTCTTTTTTGCACTTTTGAGAGGGTTTTAGAATTTGTAGGCGGCAAATTGTAAATTGTAAGGGGTTTATTGTTGTGTTATTAGTATTACTTTTTGTTTTTTTTTGGAGCTATTTGAAATGAATTGTGCTTTACATGCAATATGGCATCAAATATCAACGATCATAATCTTGTTTCAGGTTAATTTAGCATATTTCAAAGGAGGTTCCATTCTATTTCACCCAAATGCTCTCAATTTCTAGCTATTGGTAAATTTTACTATTATCAGAGGTAATTCTCAATATTATAATTATAAAATTTTACTTATTTAAATTTCATTATTATTTACTTACAGGTGAAATTTGTTTTATTACTGATAAATTTTAGTAATATAATGATACAAATACAATTTTACTTGTTTAAATTTTGCTATTACTTATTGGTGAAAGTAATAGCGGAATTTAATCATTAATTGTGATACAATTCACGAATTTGAGTAAATGTTAGTTGAGATTTCAGGCGGGTTTAAGGTATAATTTGAATTCAACTCACCATACGAAATGCTAAACTTAAGCCTAACCCTAACCATATATTCAACATTAACTACTCAACCCAAGTTCAATCCATCTTTCTATTTTTAAATTCGGCCTTGCAACTCGGGCTTAGATTTCTGGGAAAAATTTCAGGTTAATTTAGTTTATTCATATGGCTAATCCTTACATTGAAAAATTAATATTATCTTGAATTAGTCTTAGATTAAATTACTCCTAAATAATATAAAGTTTAAAGACTTTTTGTAAATTTTTAGTAAATTACAAACAAATTTTTAAAAAATTAATTCTCCTGAATGTTACATACAATAAGTTAATATTTAACAAAATAAATTAAAAAAAAGAAGTAATCATAATTTAAATATCATATATAATGTATTTAAAAGTATATATATATAATTCGAATTCGGGTTGGCACAAATTGCTAGCACTTCAACTTGATATATGATTTAATTTAAAAACAGAATAAAAATCTCAAATGTGTCCAAATTAATTAGGTAGACTTTTATTATTATATAATGGACATATTATTCATTTACATACATTATCTTTTATAAGACAATAAGGGTTAGAAGTTAGATTAATAGGTGCAAAGAGTCGAAGGCTGACACTCTCAAAATCCGCCAAAGACACTAACCACTTGGCTATCGAGGCATCTGTCTCTAAATGAATCCCTAAGAGCACATTATCCTCTAAATTACTGTTTAATAAATGCATTTTTTTTTTGTTTTTTTTTTTTAAAAAAAGAAAGAGTTAAGATCATGCTTCACACGTGAGGGTCACACGCTTTCTTTCTCACTCACTAGTTGGGTGGGCACCAAAAACATGTTTGTGGGCTTCTCCTTGTTGGATTGGGCTTGCTGCCATGTTTTGTAATGTCCACAAGACTGTGATCTGTGGACCAAAACCTATTTATGGGCTTTTAAAAAAACCAAAGAGATTACTTTCACTAAAATTTCATCAAATATCATCTTTAAATATCTCTCAAAATTAATTACCACTCTAACCCTAATTTCCTTTTCCTTTTCAGTTACTTTTTCCATTAAAATGGTACAAAATGTCTATTTTATTCATACCTTTTAATTTATTTTGGATCCCCCCCCCCCCCAAAACTCTCATTTGCTACCAATTTGTATCTCCTCGCGCGCGTGCACACACATAATAAATAAATATATATATATATATATATATATATATATATATAATATAAATTATATGAATTATATTATATATATAATATAATTCATATAATTTATATTATATATATATATATATATATATATATATATATAGATAAATAGTTGTAGAAAACACAATAACCGTCCGAGATCGCAAATTTCAATCTCGGACGATCATAAATCCCTTTATTTCCTCTGCTTATCATTTTCTCCAAAAACCCCCAATTGACCAAACTTAAAGCCTTTTATATGTATATATATATATATATATATATATATATATATATAGGTTGTAATTAGACTTTCCGATTGGTCTCAGTTGGATCAGAACGTAGCTTTGGCTTCAGTTGGACATCTATTTACCCAATAAGAAAGAAGCTTTGGTTTTGTTTATCTCACTGATTTGGGTCTTTTTACCCAATAAGAAAGAAGCTTTGGTTTTGTTTATCTCACTGATTTGGGTCTTTTGAAATTTACGGTTTTTGGGTCTATTGAGGCTCACCGATTTTGGTATGTTGAAGTCACCGATTTTGAGTTTGTTGAAGCTTGACGATTTTGGATATAACTGAGGCTCCTCTCTTGCTAACAGTAATGAAGAAGAAGAAAATAAAATAAAAAAATAGAGAAAAAAAGATATATATATAAAGAAGAAAAGGAGGAGAAACCAAACACATTTTTATTTTTATTTTTATTTTTTATATGCATGTTAGTCCTAACACATTTTTATTTCACCTCACTTTCAGACCTCTTGCTTGTACAAAGAACATCACGTACTCTTCCATTAACCCCAAATTTCACCCAGTCATTTCATATGGAAATAGCATAGTTAAAAAGTTTGTTTAATCTTTTTCGGACACTAACCAACTTCTTCAATAGGGCATTGATTCTTTTGCTTTTTTCTGAGTGGTTTTAAATGTTTTCAATTTATTAAGATAATAACTTGGCAAAAACATTATGTTCAGAAAATGACACTCTTAATGCAAATTTTTTATGGTCTACATTTTATATGTACCAACTTCACCAGACTCACTCTTAACATCAATATTACTAACCTCCTGAACTACTTCTACTCATTAACTTGCTCATAAAGTTACATCTCCATTCTCGTAAGCAAGGGCGGATGCAGGAGGGTCGGGTGGGCTTGAGCCCCCCAAATTTTATATTTAATTATTACTATAGGTAAATTTAGTCCAATTAAAAAATATAAATAAAATAAAATAAAAATTAGTAGTATTAACCCTCAAATATTAGCCCATCCAAACAAACCCAATAGTTAAGTCACAGTTTTAAAATAAAGGCTCAACCAAACAGGCCCAAGCCAAACAAACCCTAAATTCCTAATACATCAACTGGTGTAGATAGATATGCTTATAAACGGCTAGGCTTTTAAGTTTTTCGGTTGATAGATCAGAAAACATCCTAGTTTATCGGTTGATGGATCAGAAAACATCCCAGCTTGCATTTGGAGAGGGAAGAGCAACTAGGACATCTGACCTCACTTAAATTTATATTTAATATTAGTTCTCATTGACAATTCCTAAATTCGCCTTTGTCCATAAGTCTCAACCCATTCAGTCCTAAATCCAAGCTAGTCTTTATTAGACAAGAATTACAGTTTGCCTACTAAAAACAATTCTTCCAGATACAATTCCTAACACCTGGTATACAAGGCCTCCATTCAATTCGACTAATTTGTTCAATTAGATGACCCATACTGCCATGCATATTAAATTTTCATGCAATGTTTCATAAAAGAATTTCCGTGATGCCTAACATGTTAGTTATGAAACTGTTTGAATAAATAACAAACCAAATGAACACATGTCAATTAGCAGACCTAGCAAGTATGGTGGGTGTTATTTGAATGCTTGGTTGCTCTCGAATTCGTGTTCGAACCTTGCACCCTTTCCTACCCTCTAACAACTAACACCTAATATTCCTGAGTGAAAAAAAAAAAAAAAAATGATATTAGCGCCCCAAAATTTGATCCGATAATTCGATAATTCGAATCTGATCCGATAATTCGAATGATATGAATTGAAGATTTAATCCGATAATTCTTTAACAAATCGGATATGAATTTTGATCAACCGTTCCGATAATAAATCAATCCGAAATAATATTTTATATAATATATTATATTTTAACATATTATTAATATTTTCTTATCATTATTATAGAAAGTATAAAATCAGCAATTAAAGACCAAATATGCCTTGGGATGATAGCTTTATTTGATGTTTCAATATTGGCAAAGGAGAGGTGAGTGGGCTCTAAATCTTTACCTCTCCACTGGTGGAAGTGTTTGTTGAGATTAGGGCTTCTGTAATTGAGGAGATCACATCCATTGCAATGACAAATAGAGAGGAAGTGTTTGTAGACTTGTTCTAGCTGCAAAATGCTATTTTCTCATATTTTGCATGAAAATTTTGTATAAAAATTCAGCCAATTTTATACCTTCTTTAAACAATTAGCTAGTCATCTCTACATTTGCATATCCTAATAACCATTTGTTTTTTATACAGAACCTAGTGCCACTGAACTATTTCAATTAGCAAATGCTTCATAAAGAAATTGTTAAGGACAGTAAATTACAGAAAATTTTCATGTAATGTATCACAAAAAAATTTCATCATATATATCCAACATGTTATTTATGGAACTATTTGAAAAGCAAATTAAATTAACACGTCTACAAGGATGTCAAAAGAACAATAAGAATAGGGTAGTAATAATATTAGCGCCCCAAAATTTTACTCCAACTCTCAATAAAATAAAATACTCATGCCAAAAAAACAATTTTTTTTTTTGAAAGGTAAAAAAAAAAAAAAAAAACACTTGTTCTGCATGGCTTCAACGAGATTCTTGGCGTCTCATTTCTCTCTCCTTCCTCTCTCAAGTTCCTATCTTCCCATCGGCAATGCCTGATCATCTTCAAACTCTCAAATCTTTTCGGTTATTAGTGAGCCAAGGCGACTGCCCTCTTACTCTGCCAAAGCTTCACACCAGCTGTGACCGACTGCTGCCGTCTCTCCCACCGCCCAAAACCTCGGTACATAGTTTAAATTTCACAAAAGGAAGGAAATGTTAGGGTTTAGTGGCAGAGAGAAAATAAAAGAACGATTGCCTAGAAGGGATGATAGATTTGTTGGGGATAATTCAACTCCCTCCAACCCACTCAATGGTTGGCTGTTGTTGAGAGTTAAATCCCTCTTTCATCACACACAGCGGAAGTATCATCACATCACATCAACACAAGCATATATGGAGATAACAATCATACACATCAACGCATAACACAATATTTTACATGGTTCACCCAACTCTAGAGTTACGTCCATGGGAGAGAGAGATTTCACTATTATGAATCAAAGAAGAGAATATACAACCACATGTCAAAACCGCACTTACTCACCCATCATCTCTTTTGAGGCTACATGTATACACTTGGGAATTACATATACTCTCCCTTCTCCTCACAACACTCATCCTTAAACCCCTTACATCTTTTCTCTCTTCTCTCTCTAAACCCCTCATACCCATCTCTATTTATAGAGTTTTCAAAACTCAATTCCTTGTTGGACAAGTATTCCTCAAATCCAATTTCTTGTTGGACAAGGATCAACTTACCTACAAGGAGTTACCATATCCATCTTCAACTCTAAAATAGCAGGTATAACTTTTTTCCCAAATCTTTAGCCTTTTTTCCCAAGTCTTCTGGATTTTAAAACCAATCAGGAAACTATTTCTCGCAGCTTCAAAAACGAAAAAAAGGAAACTAATTTTCTGCGCACAAATTTTGAGCCACAAACCTAACAATCTCCACCTTGGCTCAAAATTCTATCTTCACGTGTTTCCCCATAGCTCCACCTTGAACAAGAATCTCTTCATAACTCCACCTCAAGCTCTTCATAGCTCCACCTCAACTGAAAATTTCTCCACCTCAAATAAAGCACTATGATGAACTTGAGAAACACTCTAACAATCTCCACCTTTTCTCAAATTCATCATTCTTCATTTTTTCTTCTATCTTCTCTATCTACCCCATTGGTGTTAAATTGCTCACGCATGGCAACCTACCAATCTTCAAACTCATCTTCATCAATTGATTTTCTGGATCAAAGCAACAAACCTCTCCTCTTCACTCTTCATACTCCCCATCTTGAGAACTAGCACTCACTCTTGACTTGCCCTCAAAACTTATTCCTCGTGGGCTTCACCTCTATCACCTTTGCCCCATCTTGAAAACGAGCATCCTCTAGCTTGTCACAAGACTTGTTCCTCATGGGCTTCACGCTATCACCTTCTTCATACCTTCGTGTCATCATCAACTTTGATTGAATCTCCATAGCACATCACTATCATCATCTGCTCTGACAAACTTCGCAGCAATCTTCTTCTACTAATCTTCAGGACCACATGCTCTGACCCACCATCGACTCTGATACCAGTTGTTGGGGATAATTCAACTCCTTCCAACCCACTCAATGGTTGGCTATTGATGAGAGTTAAATCCCTCTTTCATCACACACAGCAGAAGCATCATCACATCACATCAACACAAGCATATATGGAGATAACAATCATAAACATCAACGCATAACACAATATTTTACATGGTTCACTCAACTCTAGGGTTATGTCCATGGGAGAGAGAGATTTCACTATTATAAATCAAAAAAGAGAATATACAACCACATGTCAAAACCCCCCTCACTCACTCATCATCTCTTTTGAAACTACATGTATACACTTGGAAATTACATATATTCTCCCCTCTCCTCACAACACTCACCTTTAAACCCCTTACATCTTTTCTCTCTTCTCTCTAAACCCCTCATACCCATCTCTATTTATAGAGTCTTCAAAACTCAATTCCTTATTGGACAAGTATTCCTCAAATCCAATTTCTTATTGGACAAAGATCAACTTACCTACAAGGAGTTACCATATCCATCTTCAACTCTAAAATAGCAGGTATAACTTCTTTCCCAAATCTTTAGCCTTTTTTCAAAAGTCTTCTGGATTCCAAAATCAATCAGGAAACTATTTCTCGCAGCTTCAAAAACGAAAAAAAGGAAACTAATTTTTTACGCACAAATTTTGAGCCACAAACCTAACAAGATATGTTCGGATTGAGGTCAATTTTGTCATTTCAAGTGTAGAGCGCGGCCCTACATTTTTTTATTATTATTTTTTTTTTATTTTTTTTATTTTTTTTTTTGGGAGCACCTCAATCATTGCCCTAAAAATACCGTCACTCAGTTCAGTAGTAATAGTCTCTTTTCCAGAGTAAAACTTTTTAAAGAACATGCTATTACTCTAACCTTTTTGAGGGTGATCAAGTTATGTATATCCTTTCAAATTTAAATATTATAAAAAAGGTGTATTTATCTTATTTGAATAAAAGTATTTTGAGACGGCCCAAAAACGGAGTACAATCTTGGCCACACAAATTGATTGAAAAACCGAAAGTAGAATGTCCAAATTCTATCATTAATTTTTATTTAGAAATGTGTTTGCAGCTGTGATTAACTTCCAACCTATATCCCCTTTACAACCATATAAAAACCATCCCTTTAATGAAAACTAAAAATTTGACATTCTCCAATTAACTAGAGAAAAAAAGAAGATGAAGCCTGCCTCCTGCTTCTTCTCTCTTTTTCTCTTCTTTTTCACCTTCCATGTGATCACAACTAGCTCCCTTAACCTCAACTCCATCTACGACACTTGCAAAATATGTGCTAAAGACGAACCGAATCCAAATGAAAAGCTCAGTCTCTGCAAAACATCCATTGATGAATCTATCAAGCACTTGAACCAGGAGGAAAAAGCCGAAGTTACCCGCCGTTTTGTTGGGAAGAACATAACGAGGATACTCAAAAGTAATGTGAATGAAACAATGAAACACATCCAAGGGTTGCTCGGAAACAAGAAAGTTAATAATAATGCAGCTATGACCACATGCCTCCAAAATTGCTTGGAACTCCACAAGGATGTTGCTAAACCTTCCATGGGTAAGGTGTTGAAATACTTGCAAACTAAGAATTATCAGGAAGCTATGGTAGAGATAAGTGCAGTCATGAATGTTCCTATAGTTTGTGAGGATGGATTCAAGGATATGAATGGTTTAGCTTCGCCATTGGCGAATAGAAATGGTCGTACATTTCAATTGGGTTCGTTGGCATTGTGCTTTTTAGATGTGATTCAGGGTGAGAAAGCATTAAATTAACTGATCTTGGTACTAATTTTTTTTATATATATTCATTGTTATGTGGTGGACTACATGATATCTTGTTTCATTTTCTGTTTTTTTTAGTAAGTATTCGCTTCTTAAAGATTGTTTTATTTTTTCATATAAATCAAGCAATATATATATATATATATATATTAGACAAAAGTATATATCATTTATTCTTCTTGTCATGTTTTTGTGACTCTTGGGTTCATTTATATGTGCATGCACAAGTGAAAATTAGATGGAGTGAGTTCTATTTCCGTTTCAAAAATACCCAAAGACCCATGTACTATTGATTGATGCTATTAAGGGTGACGATATTTTTTCAGTAATTGTTGGACTCGTGAGGATCTGCATATGTCAACAGTGGATTATAGAGTGTTCTGAAAAGAACACCATCAGAAAAAAATATAAAATCTGAGCCATGCAAGCTTCTTTTTGCCCAACAGAAGGACTCGGCTACTTCAAATAAGAGGCGGAAGAGAATGGGATTTGCCTACTTCCCGCATCCAAGGTCGCTTGATGGCTAGCTGTTAGAGGTGTCCAACCTCAGATTTGAATGAGAAAGTGAAATGAATATATACTGGTTGGGAGTTAGATCTACCTAATAATTTAATTTTTTTGATTGGATCGCAAAACACTCGGTCCATTACAATTGGTATTCGAGCTACACTCAATCTTTCATCTAGCCAGAGGTGTCTGGATTTGCCCGAGTGGGAGGGTGGGGTAGAATGTTAAAAATGTCCCACATTAAATCCAAATGGAAATTCATTAATTATGAACCCTTTTGCTAATGGAAATAGTAAATTGAATGGCACTAGGCTCTGATTGAAAAACAAAAGGTTTCTAGGACATGCACATTCAATTAAGGCACAAATTATTATTATTTATTTTTATCGGTGGTGGTGTTAAGTCTCTTGAAACACGCTTGTAATCGAGCGCCAGACGCATGCAGTCCCCTGGGGGAGTAATTCCAAACAAAATCCCTTGAATGTCCCCAAGGAAAAGAAAGTGTAGTTTTTCTATTAACAAGGAGGTATAGCATTTTAGTTGCCTGGAATAGAACTTCTAATTATGAATGCGATTCAGCATGGGTCACAGTGATCTGGGTCTATGTTGACATGAATTTCTCACACATTGTTAAAGGTGTAATGCTTCTGAGAGCACTTTCTCATGAGAAGAGTTATGAATTTTTTTTGAATTGAAACAATTTTTTAAAATATACCAAAAATCAAATGAATTATTTAATACACATTTCAATTCAGAAATTAAGAAAAAATAGTTCATTACTCTTCTAACAATGGGTTAGATCAAACCTAACAGGAATGCTAGTTTGGTAATTTCTATCTCTTGGAATTTCTATTCCAATGGATTGTTAAAGATAGAAAACTTTGTTAGGTGTCTTATTTGTTAAAATTAAAAATTGTGGATTCCAGTCTCTTCAAAATATTGTGGGAGTTTTTTTTTGGGTCCGAAGACAATCTGGACCAGCGAAAAGAAATAATAAATAAAATAAATAATAATAATAAATATATATCATCGTGTCTCCAAAAATATATAAAGATCAATACGAGAATGGAAAATGATTCTTAAACTGAATTGAATTATATTAATCTATAAATCATACCTTCATAAAAATTAAAATTATGAACGAACATACCCAATTAACAAAAAAAAATGTAAAGTATCACAAAAAGAATTTTCATGATACCAACATGTTAGTTAAGGAACTGTTTGCATAACCAATTAAATTTACACGTCTATAAAGGTTGTCAAAATAGCAATAAAAAAAAGGTTGGTCCCAAAATTGTCCTCTTGGGCCCAATGTTATTTTCTATAAAATAAATATATAAAAAAGAGTGTAGTACAATGACACCCATTGCTATATGGATAGTCATATACAAGTTGGTTATTTTTTGAAAATATAAAATTGTCCTTTAATATTAAAATCAATTTTATTATAAAATATCAAACTGGTTGAAATGTCAAAATTACTCTTGAATTAATATGAGCTACAAAACGGCGCCAATTTATTATGCTAAAAATTCATTAATTTCTCCAAGGTATTGTAATATTGTGATTGCTATGAAATTTTAACCAAGGTTCGTATGCATGTCTAGTTACTCTCTGAAAAATTTTGTAATTTTTGGCCAAACATATATTTTTATAAAAATTCGACAACAGCTGTTGTATGGAATTTTTCACTTTTTAAAATCATTTTTTTAATTAATTTATGAAAAATGATAGGTCTTCCGATCTCAATTACAAACTCTTTTTCCGAATACAACGTGATTGGAAATGAGTCGAAGAGAAAGAGATGTTTATGGGATTTTTTATTTTTATTTTTAAGAGTTCCAATGTGATCTAACCACGTTGCATTCGGAAGAAGAGTCGACAATTGAGGTCGGGAGACATATCATTTCTTTTAATTTATTTGACAACCTTTTGGACATTGTGTCATCTCCAAATTTTTAGTTTTATACTTCCGTAAGTCTACTTTCCAAAACATTTTTGTTTGTCTCTTTTCGATTTCAAATGAATTTTCTATGATATTGTTTTATTCGTTGCTATGCAGATTTTTCCTCTAACTCAGCACCTCAACTGTTTTGCATCAAATGTTAATGAGGAGTAGATTAGTCCAATTCATTAAGTTATAAAGTGAACTTGTATATGAATGTCAATATGACAAACCTCACTTCCCTCTTCTTCCTCTCTCGCGTTCCCATCATTCAACGCAAACCTTTGTAGGATATATATATATTTTTTTTATCCATCCGCCTTGTCTGATTGATCTTCAAACTCTCAAATCTTATCAATATATTGTTAAGGAGCATACAATAGATATTGCAACTTACCATTCAAAAAAAAAAAAAAAAATTAGATATTGCAACTTTTTGACTTTGTCTTGTTGAAAATGTTTTACCTAGTTAAAATCACATTTTCCTCTCCCCTTTTCACTCTAATTTCAAGGGCGTCTGATTCATATATTTTTGGCACATGAATAGTTAAAATTTTCTGGCTTTGGCCTTTCTTGCGCAGCTTAGATACAGAGCGAATAAAGCCTCCTTCTAGAACACCGAGCCATCAGTGAGATACAATTTTGGAAGAGTTACAATTCTAACCTTGTGTTACGACCTACTGGCCCAAGGGACAGTCTCAAGTACGCTATTTTTATTGAAAGTAAATCTCCCAAAAGGTAATGCAGACGTGCAAAGGTTTCCTCGATCTTTTCCATTCCTGATGATTAATTAAGGTGAAAGCATGCCCCAATCTCAAATTTCAAAGCCACTCGGAATGCCCTCTTACTCCGCCAGAGGTTAGTCTCTTCCGCTGCCCAAACCTGGGTACGCAAATTAGATTCCACAAAAGGAAGGAAATGTTGGAATTTAGTGAAAGAATGGGTGGAGAGCACCCACAATACTTTAATGGAGCGTTGAAATCACTACCCTAAAAATAAACTCTCCCTATTAATAGTCTCTTTTTGGGAGGACGTAGACCTTTTTTAAAAATAACATGCTTTCATCCTCTCCTTTTTAAAATAATCAAAGTTTTATATATCCTATCCAACTTGAATATTAATATAGACATGTGCATTTATCTTTATCCAAATTTTTGAGTTGATTGAAAAGTATTCTGAGACAGCCAACTCATGTCCAAATTCTACCATTAATTTGTATTTAGAATTAATGTGTTTGCAACTGTCCTTACCAACCAACTCATGATCATCCCCTTAATTTACAAGAATATAAAAACCATCCTTACCCAAAATTAAAAATTTGACATTACCCATATAATTAATTAACGAGGAAGAGAGAAAATGAAGCCTTTCTGCTTCTTCTCTCTCTTTCTCTTCTCCTTTTTCACCTTCCATGTGATCACAACAAGCTCCATCAACCCCAACATCCAAGAAACATGCAACATATGTGCCAAAGATGATCCAAATCCAAAGGCAATGCTCAGTTTCTGCACCAATGTCCTTCAAGGTGCCAAAAAAAGCGAACACGCTAGCCGCCGGGGGCTCGGGAAGATCTCAATGACCCTACTGAAAGCTAATATGAATGGCACAAAGTTTTTCATCAGAGAAACTCTGAATCAAACAAAGCTTGATCCAAATCTCAAATTATGCCTCAAATCTTGCAGGGTAGAATACAAACGTATGAAACTTGGGGTAGATTTAGCCCTACAAGACTACAAGTTTGAGCACTATCAAGATGCTCATAATGAGATTAGTGGAATTATGAATGCTCCTACAACTTGTGAGAATTTGTTCAAGGAAAAGAAAATTTCTTCTCCGTTGACACAGAGAAATGAGCATGCCCTTCAGTTGTCTACAATGGCACTGTGTTATATAGATAAGGTTGTGAAAAAATGATCTTTGCTACTTTATGATTCATTGTTACGTATGGATACGGAAAACATCTCTTGTTTTATTTCTGGTATTAATAAATAATTATCTATATCAGGGAAAAAAAAACAATTATATATTATTCATATTTATGTGATGGAATTATATACAGTTAGGCAAAAAAAAAATAAAAATAAATGATAGAATTAAAAATGATTATATTCGGAGATGGTTGGAGTCAGAGACTGGGAATGCCCTCTCCCTCAAATAAATTTTATTTAGAAAAAATATATCTTCAATTTTTTCTTTCTTTTCCTTCTTACTCTTGTTCTTCAATTTTTTATTTTTATTTTTATTTTTTTTATTCTGGTCAAAGAAATTTGCATTTCTTTTTTCAATTAAAAATTTTCTTTTTAGAACTTCCAAGCAAATGAATTTAACGTCCGCCATGTGTCTAATGTACTTGAACCATCTATTAATTTCTCCAATAAATATATATATATATATATATATATATATATATATATATATTCTTTTCTGTCAAAAATAAGTGTCTACCCTTTAATTTTTTTTTTGTAGTAGAATAAGTGTTCTATTTGAAAAGTATTATTTTTTTTAATATTACTAATTTAACCTACTTGTATTGAATTCAATTTATTAACAATAAAATTGATAATTCATTCAATACTAATACAATAATAATAATAATAAATAAATTATTCTCTTAAAAAGTTTGATGGATAGAAAGGTCACATAAATGGATTGAGACCAAAACCAAACCATGTGTACGTCCCTGCCAATCAGCTCATGCCATGCAATAAAAAAAATTGACACATTTGAGACATGTCATGATTGGTAGGAACCATATAATTTTGTAATAGATTTATAGATATCCAACTCAAAAGATTAACCTGTTAGGTAGAGTGACACTGACACCATATAAATCCGAGATTTCCTTCTTTACTAACCGACGTAAGATTCGTTTAACTACCCAACAATTTCGATAGATAGAACGTCATTGATCGTACCATTTTTCTGTTAGGCAGAGGATCTTAAGTCCACTTGTGTTTTCTTAGAACTTGACTTTGATACTAGTTGTATTTTTTATTTTCAAGATACCAATTGTTGGACTTGTAGGTATCCAACCAATAAAAATTAACCTATGAGGCAGAGGTAGAGGTAGAGGTAGAGGTAGAATGATTCTTACCCATATAACTTCTGAAACTAGTTTAACTTTCCAACGTTCTGGACCACTATCATTAACCGACCTACCATTGGCTATCTTACTAACCGATGTGGATAGAATGTCACTGACCGTACCTACCATTGGCCATCTTACCAACCAATGTGGGACTTTTCAACTACTTAATAATCGATCCCCTCATTTTTAATAAAACCGCCCCAGTGGATAAAACCTTATCGGTCTTATCATATTTCCGCCAGTTATAGGGGATCTTGAGTGTACATACGTATTTTTGGGACTTGACTTTGATACCAATTATTAGACTTGTGGGTATCCAACTAAAAAGATTAACCTATTAGGTATACTGACCATTGCCCAATATAAATTCCAAACTTACTTGTTTACCAACCGATGCATTCAACGAGACAACATTATGCACCACCTAGAGATTTATATTCCAAACCAGAATATCCAAACTCTATCATTAATTCTTGTGGAGAAATGCATGTGTTGCAACTCATGCCCATACCAAGCCAACCCATCCCTTCTACAACTACATAAATCCCTTACCAGGGTGAAAATTAAAAATATGAGGAAAAATGAAGCCTGCCAATATCTCTCTCAAACTCCTCATCATCTCTCTTTCTCTTTTCTTGTTTTTCTCCTTCCATGTCACAACAGGTGCCACTAACCAAATCCGCGCAAGTTGCGACATATGTGCCAGACAATATTATGATTCAGATCCAAATCCAATGCTCAATTTCTGCATAAATTCCTTTCAAGCTGCCCGGGGAGCCGACCGCGCCGGCCGCCGGGAGCTCGCGAAGATCGCGATGAAGCTACTGAAAAATAATGTGACAGAGACACAGTCTTTCATCAAAAAGACTCTGAAAGAGAAGAACCTTGATCCAATTACCAAGTCATCCCTCAACAATTGCTTGGGAGAATATGGATTTCGTGCTAAAGCTTCCATAGATAAAGGGTTGCGAGCCTACAAAAATGGGCAATATCAAGAAGCTGGTACAGATATGAATGAACTCAGGTTTGTTGCTAAGAGTTGTGATGAAGGGTTCAAGGACAATAAATTTTTTTATTCTGGAATTGCCAAGAGAAACGACGATTTGCTTCTGTTGGCTTCACTGGCATTATGCTTACTAGATAAGATTTCGTAACCACTGAATCGTACGTCATAGTTTGTATTCATTGTTAATTACATGGTGGCCTGATACAACATCTCTTGTTTGATTTTCTAATATGAATAAATTAATAATTTTCTATATTTATTATACTAGAGGCTTAACACCATTGTGCATGTCAATATATATATTTCAATGCATAACATCTAATTTGAGTTTGTTACACTTATCTTCCATGTGTTTAGACATATTATAGTCACCCCCTTCTGAGTGAGACGCAACAATGAATCGCGCGTTTTATTATTATTAAAACATAATAAAGTATCAAATTTGGTCACACCAGTGTTGACCATTGTATGTACCTAATTTTTTAGTCAAACTGAAAATGAAATTGTAACAGGGAATATCACTAAAACAATGTGAGGAATACAAAAGAGTGGATTGAGTGAGGGAAAATCAGCCTAATTTGAGAACTAAAACTGAGGAGGCCCAGGACGACATGGGCCGGATCCGACTTGCAAGCACTACATTCGGTCCATACAGCTGGGTCGGCCCATATAAAGACACTGCCATATGGGCCGAACGCGAGTAAGCCCATCAAAGGTGACCAAGACTTATGGAGGAATAGGCCCAGATCCAGCAATCAGTCAGCATTTTGTAAATATCTTGTAAATATCTATAAATAGGATAAGGAATGGAAAGGAAGGGGGATCTTTTTGGGTTGAAGTGTAAGAATTCTAGAGAGAGAAAGAGGGAACGAATTTCTTGCATCTTCAATTGGCGCCGTCTGTGGAAAACGCATGGAAGTTTGGTTGATCAATAAGGAATATCGAGTGGATTCAAACCAATTCGGTTGATCGAGACTCGATCTTTGGGATTTGGATCCAGATCTGAGCGATTGTGACCTACTCTGGAGGAATTACAATTCTTGAAGCTTTGGCAGGAGTGGCTTCAGATCTACGCAACAACGAGTTGTTCGATTGTGCCAAGATTTGACGGATTTAGAGTTCAGACAATTCAGATCTCGTAAACAGTGAGCATAATTCGGAGAATTAGAAGCCAGATCTAAAAATTCATACTCACGAAACTCGGATCTACTCGCGAACTTGAGATTAATGCCTTTACTCCGTTCAGGAATAATGATAGGTGAAAGCTCCAATCCGATAGAGGCTGTCCAGCAAACAAAGCTTGAGGAGTTGATGAACTTGATTGAAGCTCTCAAAAAAGAGAATGCAGAATTGAAAGCTGGAATGCAACATCGGCAAATACCTGCGGTTTCGCATCCACTTCCGGTCGGAGAAGGAGGTGTTCAATCTAATATCGCGCGTCAAGGCGAACAGGACGAGAACAATCAGTCAGCTCACCACCGTGATGAAAGGATGATGGACAATTTGCCGCCAAATGTTCGTCGAGTTGAAGATCACGAAGGATCGACTCACGTTGATCCGCATCGGGAAAGGTTTGACCGAGAGGAAGTGATAGAGGTTAATCGCCGTCGAGGAGCGTCGCCTTGGCAAAGAGAGTTCATAGAGGAACGGTCGTTCGATCCGTCTTACCGGCCCTCCATGGTTACTATCACTCATCGCGGTTCGGAGGGCAGAACCGTAACTCACAGAGCTACCGCTGGACTCCAGAGAGAGAATGAAGCTCTCCGATCCGCAGCTCGGACGGTGGATTCACCATTCACCGACGAGATCTTGAATGCCCCGCATCCAAGGAAGTTTGCTATGTCAGTCTTTATTCTGTTCGACGGAACGACCGATCCGATCAATCATGTGTATCATATCCAGTTGAAAATGGCCCTGAATACGGAAAACGACTCTTTAATGTGCAAATGTTTCCCTACAAGCCTAGCCGGACCGGCGCTCAGCTGGTTCAAAAATTTGCCTAGGAGCTCCATTGGTAGCTTCAGAAACCTGTGCGATCGGTTCATAAGCCAGTACTATGGGAACAAGCGCCCGCCGAAAGACATCTCGAGCCTATTCACGATGAGGCAGCACAAGGATGAACGTCTCCAGGCTTTTCTTACCAGGTTTAATCTCACTAAGAGTATGGTGATCGAATGCCACCCTTCTACAGCAGTTCAAGCCTTCAAGTTAGCCATGACACGTGGAACTCCGTTTCACACCAGTCTGGTAGTGAACACGCCAACTACTATGGATGAACTTAACGAAAGAGCCGATGGCTTTGTGCGCCTAGAAGAAGAGGAGGCAGCTAATGCTCGGACAGCGTCGCTCGTGTCGACCGAGGAAAAGTCCAAGGCAAAGATTAGGCAGAAGCAGGCTCAGCCGCAATGTCAGACCTCTTGGAAGGCAGAAAAAAGGTCCAGGGAGGAAGAGCTGATTACTCCGCTGAAGGTCACTCTGGCGAGGTTGTATCAGGAGAACAAAGATAAGTTTCATCCACCACTGCCAATTAGGCAACCCCTCGAATAGAGGGATCAAACTAAACATTGTGCTTTCCATTCTGACTTCGGTCATCAGACTAACGAATGCAGGAACCTGAGGAGGCAAGTGGAGATGTTGATAGCTAGAGGGGAGTTCGCGAGTTATGTTCAAGGTTCGGCGATAGAGCAGAATCGACCGGTGGAACAAATAAAAAGGAGTCATAAACAAAGCTCCCACAATTCACAACCAGTTCGTATAATCAATGCTATCCATGGTCGACCTGAGCCTAGTGAAGAGTCGAATGAGCTACTCCGGGCGCGCCTGCGGCAAGCGCAGATGAAGAAAAGGGTCAGCAGTGTGAATACTCTACACCAGCAGAGCCCGTCGATGCAGATAAAATTCGACTGGACAGACCTGCAGCGTGTTCAACTGCCGCATGAAGACCCGTTGGTAGTCAGTTTGACAGTGGCAGACTGCTTGGTGCGCAGAGTTCTGATCGATCCTGGGAGCAGTGCGAATGTCATGCCGAGGGACACATTTGATAGGCTCGAGATTCAACCAGAGAGGCTCAAGCCCACCGGAAATCCCTTGTTAGGGTTCGATGGGAAGAGGGTGGAGCCCGTCGGGATGGTGGAAGTGGAAGTTCAAGCTGCAGAACGAGCTCTTATGGAAACTTTTGTGGTTGTAGAAATTCACCCCTCGTATAATTTCCTGATGGGAAGAGGATGGATTCACAGAGTCCAAGGTGTACCCTCAACTCTGCATCAGGTCATGAGGTGCCTCGGACCCGAGGGAGATAAAGTGATAGACATTCGGGGGGATCAGGTTGCAGCCAAAGAGTGTTATTCCTTCACACTAAAGCATGCTGGGAAAGGGAAGGCGCCCGTCCGTTCGGCAAGCCCCAGATAGCAATTACAGGAACCTCCGCCCGAGCAGAACAGGGTGGAGGAGTCAGTCGACTTGACCGAGGAGCCCCTTCTAGATGTGCAGATCGATCAGTCCAGGCCAGAACGAACTACCAGAGTAGGTATAAGACTGACCAGAGAAGAGCAGCAAGAGCTAGTGGATTTCTTGTCCCACAATGCCGACGTATTTGCATGGAGTCACCTAGACATGCCTGGAATTAGTCCCTCCGTATCCTGTCATTCCCTGAATGTCAATCCCAATTTCAAACCGGTGAAACAGAAGCAGCGAAGATTTGCTCCAGAACGTAATCAAATCATAGCGGAAGAGGTCGATAGGCTGCTTGATGCGGGATTTATCAGAGAAGTGCACTACCCTGATTGGTTGTCCAACGTCGTTGTCGTGCAGAAGAAGAATGGGAAATGGCGAGTATGCATTGATTTCACCAATTTGAACAAAGCCTGTCCGAAGGACAGCTTCCCGCTGCCTAAGATTGATCAAATGGTGGATGCCACCACCGGGTATGAGCGTTTAACCTTTCTGGACGCTTATTCAGGTTATAATCAGATCCCTATGGACCCCGCAGATGAAGAAAAAACTTCTTTTGTTACCGAGCGAGGAACATACTGCTACAAAGTTATGCCTTTCGGACTAAAGAATGCGGGAGCAACTTATCAAAGACTTGTTAGCAAAATTTTTAAGAATCAAATGGGTAAGATTGTGGAAGCCTATATTGATGATATGGTGGTAAAGAGTAGGAAGAAGGATGATCATCTGAAGCATCTGCAAGACGTATTTGATGTACTGAAGCGATATGGGATGAGGCTCAATCCAACCAAGTGCTCGTTCGGTGTGAGTTCCGGACAGTTTCTGGGACACGTGGTCAACCGCAGAGGCATCGAAGTTAGCCCCGCTCAAGCAGAGGCTTTGATTAAGAATGCCGAGCCAAAGACGATCAGAGAGGTGCAAGCCCTCACAGGACGAATAGCTGCATTAAGTCGATTTATTTCAAAATTGTCAGATCACTGCAAACCGTTCTTTGACACGATTCGGAGCCATGGAAGGCAGGTCTGGGGGGATGAGCAACGACAAGCATTGACTCATTTGAAGGAATATATGCAGAATCCACCAGTCCTGTCAGCCCCAGATCCGGAAGAAAAGTTATTTCTATATCTTGGAGTATCTGGTGTCGCGACGAGTGCCGTTCTGATTCGTTGCAAGGAAGGGGTGCAATACCCGGTATTTTATGTAAGCAAAACACTGACAGAGGCAGAAAAAAGATACTCAAAGGCCGAACGGGTGGTACTTGCACTTGTAAATGCAAAAAGAAAGTTGAGGCATTATTTCGAATCCCACCCCATAGCTGTTCTAACAACTTTCCCAATCAGAACGCTTATGCACAAGCCAGAGCTTTCGGGCAGAATGACAAAGTGGGCCATAGAGTTGAGTTCATTTGACATAACGTATGAGCCGCGAACAGCTGTTAAAGGGCAAGCGGTGGCCGATTTCCTGCTAGAATGTGATGCCGAATATACGGAAGAGGACCTTAGATCCGGCTCTTGGAAACTTTTTGTGGATGGCTCCTCTAACCAGACGGGGGCTGGAATTGGGATCAAACTGCAAACCCCAGAGGGTACTTCCTTGAGCCAAGCACTCAGACTTGAGTTCCGAGCCACCAATAATGAAGCGAAATACGAGGCGTTGCTAAATGGATTAAAGTTGGCCAGAGAGCTACAGATCAAAAGTTTGACTGTGTATAGTGACTCGCAGCTGATTGTTCGGCAGGTAAATGGTGAGTACGCGACCAAGGATGACACGATGGGGGCATATCGTTCTGTCGTTCTGCATAAAGCCAAGGACTTTGCAAAGATTGAATTCATACAGCTGCCGAGGGAACAGAATGCAGACGCGGACCGGTTAGCATGTAGTGCTTCGAGTTGCGGTGAAACATTGGCGAGGGTGATTCCAGTAGGAATACTGACCCAGCCATCTATTCTCGAAGGACCCTTGGACTCTGACCCTTGGCAAGTCAACGTCATACCGTATGAACCGAGTTGGATTGACCCCATCATCACCTATATTCGAGATGGCGTTTTGCCTATGCAGAGGGATGAAGCTATGAGACTCAAAAAGAATGCTGCAAAGTACGCCATCGTGCGTAGCCAGCTGTACAGAAGGTCCTACTCTGGCCCATACTTGAAGTGTGTCACCCCCGCGGAGGCGCAGCAGGTATTGCGAGCTATTCATGAGGGTGTGTGTGGCAATCATTCTGGGGGGCGATCGTTAGCGCATAAAGCAATGACACAAGGGTATTTCTGGCCAAACATGTCAAGAGATGCGGAGGAGTTCTCTCGAAGGTGCGATAAATGCCAACGATATGGACCATTGATCCACCAACCACCTGAGGAATTGCACGTAATGGCCTCGCCATGGCCTTTTGCGCAATGGGGGATGGATGTGGTCGGTCCTCTGCCAACTACGAGAGCTCAGAACAAGTATGTGTTACTGGCCACGGATTACTTCACTAAATGGGTGGAAGCAGAACCATATCCTAGCGTGACTCAGACTCATGTGAGACGATTTATTTGGAACAATATTATCTGCAGTTTCGGTGTTCCCAGATCAATAGTCATGGACAATGGCACAAACCTCGACAGCAGGCAAGTAAGAAAGCTGCTGGAGGAGTATGGAATCAACCAGAAGTTGGCTGCAGTAAGTCATCCTCAGGCCAACGGACAAGCAGAAATCACAAACAGAACCATTTTCGCCTGCATCAAGAAGAAGCTGGAAGATCATAAAGGGAAGTGGTTGGATGAACTCCCGAACGTTCTATGGGCTTACAGAACCACCCCAAGGCGGCCGACTGGGGAGAACCCGTTTGCAATGGCGTATGGTACCGAGGCAGTTATACCGGTTGAGCATTTGGTCCCCACTATCAGAAGCTTAGCATGGAGTCGAGATCAGAACAACAAGATGTTAAGATTGAACCTCGATATGATAGACGAAAGGAGGGACACAGCGGCTATAAGGTTAGCTTCGTATCAGCAAGTATTGGCGAATAGTCACAACAAAAGAGTAAAACACAGGGATTTTGCCCCTGGCGATCTGGTTCTGAAAAGAAAGGTGGGGATGGTCAAAAAAATGATGCCACCCTGGGAAGGCCCATACAGAATTGCAGAAGTCATAGGCAAGGGGGCATATACGTTGGAAACCATGGCGGGAAGGTTGGTCAGCAAGCCCTGGAACGCCACGTCTCTGAAGAGGTACTACCAATAAAAGCTAAGTTTCGGCTTTAATTGGATGTTGTTTGTTGTCAATCAAATACGTATGAATGAGCAAGTTACTGAAATTTATAAAAAAAATAATAATAAATAATAACTTTTTTTTTTTTCCAACGGCCTGCTAAAAATTTAAAGCCAAGTGGCAAGTGGCATTCTAGCCGAGCGCCAGGCACTTGAGCAAGATAAGTGGCAGCTGGCACTATAAGCCGAACGCCAGACACTTGCTCAAAATTTAAAGCCAAGTGGCAAGTGGCATTCGAGCCGAGCGCCAGGCACTTAAGCAAGATAAGTGGTAGCTGGCACTATAAGCCGAACGCCAGACACTTGCTAAAAATTTAAAGCCAAGTGGCAAGTGGCATTCTAGCCGAGCGCCAGGCACTTAAGCAAGATAAGTGGCAGCTGGCACTATAAGCCGAACGCCAGACACTTGCCAAAAATTTAAAGCCAAGTGGCAAGTGGCATTCTAGCCGAGCGCCAGGCACTTAAGCAAGATAAGTGGCAGCTGGCACTATAAGCCGAACGCCAGACACTTGCTAAAAATTTAAAGCCAAGTGGCAAGTGGCATTCTAGCCGAGCGCCAGGCACTTAAGCAAGATAAGTGGCAGCTGGCACTATAAGCCGAACGCCAGACACTTGCCAAAAATTTAAAACCAAGTGACAAGTGGCATTCTAGCCGAGCGCCAGGCACTTAAGCAAGATAAGTGGCAACTGGCACTATAAGCCGAACACCAGACACTTGCTAAAAATTTAAAGCCAAGTGGCAAGTGGCATTCTAGCCGAGCGCCAGGCACTTAAGCAAGATAAGTGGCAGCTGGCACTATAAGCCGAACGCCAGACACTTGCCAAAAATTTAAAGCCAAGTGGCAAGTGGCATTCTAGCCGAGCGCCAGGCACTTAAGCAAGATAAGTGGCAGCTGGCACTATAAGCCGAACGCCAGACACTTGCTGAAAATTTGAAGCCAAGTGGCAAGTGGCATTCTAGCCGAGCGCCAGGCACTTAAGCAAGAGAAGTGGCGGCTGGCACCATAAGCCGAATGCCAGACACTTGCTAAAAATTTAAAGCCAAGTGGCAAGTGGCATTCTAGCCGAGCGCCAGGCACTTGCCATAAACAAACACACGGCAAAGCTAATATAAAAGAAAAGAGAGAAAAGATATGTATGTATTGAAAATAAGTTGAATAGAGCACAACACATAAGGAAAAAGAGTTCTGTCATTTCATTGATATTGAGCATTGAGTTTACAAAAGTGAGATGTCCATCGTTACAAAAAGATATGGAATGGAAGAGTCCAAAGGAGCCCTAGCTAGACGCCTCAGTACCAACAGCATCCTGGTCGTGCCGACCCGCCTCCTCGGCCCCATCAGCCGTCTCACCTTCACGAGGTGGGGAATCAAGATGAATGACTGGATCGTTCGGCTGGGGCTCAGCGTCAGCAGTGGCTGTGGGAGGTACCACGGTTGACGATTGAGGAGCGGTCAGAGGCAGAGCGGTAGGAGGAGCTGTGATGATCCTGGAGGAAGCAATGTCCTGGCACTCGTCGAATATGCGCTCCGCTTCGGTGGGCTCTGGGTCGACATAGACCCCCAGAGGTTCGATCCCTAGATCTTTGTCGACCTCATCTGGAGTGGAACTGGTTTGTCCCTCATCCGGAACTCGGTCGGCGAAACCTTCCCGGAATCCTTGAGCATACCTAAGAGCACCGACCCTTGAGAACCGAGCGTGAAGAGCCAGCATCCCACCACTCACTCTGCTGATCGCATCGATCAGAGCGGTACGCTCGTCCAGAGCTCTTTTCTCGAAAGCCATCCGAGCAGACTGTTCGTCAGCCAGAAGGCGCTGGAGTTCTGCCTTTTCTTCTCTAATTGATTCACGCTCAGTCTGCCAGACGCTCTTTTCAAGCTGGAGGGCGTCCTTCTCATCCTGAAGGGAGTCATTCTCCTTCTTCAGGACATCTCTCTCTTGTTCGATTTTGTCAAGCCGAGCCAGTACCTCGGTATTCTTCATGGCGAGGAGGTCGTTTTCTTTATTAGCCACCTCCAGGCCGTCAGAAAACTTACGGGCCCTGGCGTTCCCCATCTCCACCTGCTTCTGCATGGCCATCATTCCGAACAATGTCTGCATAGGTGTACATTAAAAACGGTTAAGCCAATAGTTAGGTCGGGCGAAGGCAAGACCAAATAATATGAGAGAATTCATGAGTTGGAAAATAAAAGTCACCTCCATAGCAGATTGGGGAAAGCGGCTGAACACATCCTTCTGGGATAGGCCCTTTGCTGCCTCAAGGTCCTTCGGAGTCCACATGCTCCTGTAGTAGGCCATGGCGGTCTGGCCATCCTTCAGCATGGTCTCGTTCGGTTTCACGAACGTCCCATCCGTTCGGGTGTACCGAGGGGCCCATGGCGGTAAGGTGGGGATAGAAGGGGGGCCTGAAGCAGAAGCGGAGCCACCAGCTGCAGTAGGCCCAGAGGGAGCAGGAGCTCTGATCGCACGGTGCAAGAGAGCACCCGGCCCGGAGACCCGGGTCCTTCTAATGAGAGGCTCCTCCTCAGGATTGACTTCGCTGTCAGGATGAGGCCTTTTGCCTCGTTCTTTGTCCCGAAAGCCCCCCGCAGCAGCAGGAGCTGTGGTAGCTTGGGGAGACGCGCTCTGGTTGGCAGCAGGGGCGCTGGCAACAGAGTTAATAGCCACTGTGCTCGGGACAGTGTCAGAGATGGTGGCTGAGGAAGAGGCTGACGCTGGAGAGGAGGTCGCCCCAGCAGCAGGAGTGGCTGGGGGAGTATTTTTCTTCCTGCCAAAAGAAGGAATCTGAAGCCTGCTCATGTTGTAGCAGAGTGATGAGAGCGCTAAGAGGTTGTCTGAAGTGAGGAGATCTGAGCAGGAAGGAATATCGTTCAGAACGTATTTCTTCAAGTAGTTACTCCTATCCCTGCAAACACTGTAGCTCAAGTCATCACAAGGTATCCCTAAGGAACGGCATAAGAAAGTGCAAAAACGAGGAACGCATGTTTCGCAGGGGCAATCATGTTTATGAGATTTGAATTGCTTATAGGAGGAGACAGAACAGACACCAAAGGCGCTAGGGATTGGGTAACCCTCTGCAGCCGGCGAAGACCAAGCCCCACTAATGCCCACGATGCTATCCCTCCAACCCTTCTCAGATTTTATTGTGTCCGTACATATGGACATCTTCTCGAACGGGTAGAGGTGGTAGAAGGGTTCGTTAGTACGGATCTTACTGACCTTATAGCACAGAAGAAGGTCTATGAGGTCAAGGTCCAGATTTCTGTCACGCATCAACAAGAGCATAACAGATATGATTCTAAAGAAGTTGGGGTTGACCTGCAGGGGGGATATCCCCAATCTATTGAAGACATAACTAAAGAAAGGGTGCAGAGGGAACCTAACAACATTCAATTGAAGGTTCGTGAATAAGACTTCGCCGGGCAGGAGGCCGGCGCCGGTCATAATGTTAACGTCCTGAGGGCAAACCCTAACTTCGATGTTGTCAGGAAGTCTAAGTCTCATACGAAGAACATCCAGATCTACAACCATGGTGGAAGTGCTTGAAGGATCTAAAAGGGGGTAAATGGAAGCCTGCCGAAAGTAAAAAAGAACGAAACTAACCTCGGAGGACTGCAAGATCACTGGAAGAATGACTCTTGAAGGATTTCACCAGAAAAAGCTTAGCACTGTTCTAGAAAGAGAGAGATTTGACTGATGATGGAGACGGTAAAAGGACGTGAAGTGGTATTCTAGAGCATTATAAAGGCGAGGGGGCCCGAGGGCCGAAGCGTCGGGAAGGCGAGAAATTCCTCGAGCCCCGGAACATTGATTCTGGATCTGACCGTCCGTTCCCTCACGTGGTTCTCTCGAGCCGTCAACATCATGATGAGACGCCATCAATAATTACCCCTTATTAAATAAGGGGCAATTATGGGGGCAGTTGAGGAGGCCCAGGATGACATGGGCCGGATCCGACTTGCAAGCACTACATTCGGTCAGTACAGCTGGGTCGGCCCATATAAAGACACTGCCATATGGGCCGAACGCGAGTAAGCCCATCAAAGGTGACCAGGACTTATGGAGGAATAGGCCCAGATCCAGCAATCAGTCAGCATTTTGTAAATATCTTGTAAATATCTATAAATAGGATAAGGAATGGAAAGGAAGGGGGATCTTTTTGGGTTGAAGTGTAAGAATTCTAGAGAGAGAAAGAGGGAACGAATTTCTTGCATCTTCAAAAACTGATGCTAAAGAATAACGAAGTATAGAGTATGACAAAGCCCGATCTCTCCCTTATCTTCTTTTCCTAGCCACCTTTTTATAGCGTTAGGTCATCCAAATTGTATCTGTTGGGCATATGGATAAAGTGAGCCAGGACGTACCCATGTCCCTTTATGGATTATGATGCCCTAGTCCCTACTTTTCCGGATCTGCTGCCAGGTGTACGTACCTTCCTTAAATGACTTAAAAAGAGGGTGGTTGTCAGGGTCTATGTGCTTACTCCAGCCTGTCTTTCGCTTTTTCTCCTCGGATTGGGGCTGCTTTAGTAAGACTCAAAGTTGATTCTCCATCCTCCATTCCAAAATCCCTTTAGCATTCCCAATGGTCTTGAAGAGTCCTACCACAACTTTTAGTTGCTAGTTCCCTCGCTCAGCACGACATGTGGAGGGTCTAGGCTCGTTGATCGATTGGCTATAACTTGAATCGAGGTTCTAGGCCCATCGATCAACAATTTGTGGCTTGGTCGGATCGAGTTTCTGGGCTCATCGATTGACGGTTTGTGGCTTGGTCGGATCGAGGTTATGGGCCTATCGATCGACAGTTAATGGCTTGGTCGGACCAAGGTTCTGGGCCCATCGATCAATAATTCATGGCTTGGTTGGATCGAGGTTCTGGGCCATCGATCGACAGTTCATTGCTTGGTCGGATCGAGGTTCTGGGCTCATCGATCGATAGTTCATTACTTGGTCGAATCGAGATTCTGGGCCCATCGATCAACGTTTGTGGCTTGATCGGATTGAGGTGCTGGGCCCGTCGATTGACAGTTGGAATCTATGTTCTTGCTATGGGCTTATGTTTTTGATGAGCTGGCC
Source organism: Cornus florida (assembly GCF_030987335.1). NCBI lineage: Eukaryota > Viridiplantae > Streptophyta > Magnoliopsida > Cornales > Cornaceae > Cornus > Cornus florida. The sequence continues at coordinate 6,280,956 of NW_026775573.1, forward strand.
AGTCTATGTACATCGACCGAGTGTTCAAAACATTCTGTCTTGTACTTGGTGGTGATTGTATACATTGACTACTTTGCTGTTGTGGCTACCTTGCTGACGTGGCACAACTTACATCCACAACAATTGATCGTTACTGGTTGTTAATGTCACATCAGTGCTGATCGTTGCTGACCATTAATGTCATTGACGGTAGAGAATATTTGTTACGGGTGCACAAAGAACCATTGGAACCATTATAAATATATATTTACTGGTCAACCAATAGGCCAGTGGTCTAACGGTATCAGACTCCTACTTTCCAAAAGGAGATAAGGGATTCGAATTTCAGTGGAGACATGTGTGTGTGAGTACCAACTAGGAAAAAAATAAAATAAAAATAAAAATAATAAAAAAATTGTGATTAGACTCACTATTTTCGCGGTTCCAAGAACAAGTTCCATTTAGACTATTGTTTAAATATTAAAACAAAATTTATATGCAGAAGCTCTCAAATTATATAAAATGCTTAATTATCGAGAAAAAAAAAAAATTATACAAAATACTCTCAATGTCCCCCTCACACCCTTATTGTAGACCACTTCTAGCAGCAAAATGCAATTTTCTCATCATTTTGCATGAAATTTTTGTATAAAAATTCAGCTAATTTTATATCTTCTTTAGACAATTTGTGCACATCCTAGCAAATTACATACAATTCACCTGACATGTGCACTGAAGTTTTAGTTTAGAAACAAATAGAAATGGAGCAACAAGTATTTGAATCAATCAGCGAAAAGATTTATAAAGTTAAATGAGCTCGTATTAAATTTTCATGATACATGATGTCAAAAAAAAAAAAATTCACGATACGTGACATTACTGATAAAATCTTGACCATGATGTGTATGAGAGGTCAAAAAATCATCCAAATCTGCACGTCATCACAAGAAGAATGTCAAGAAAACCATAATATATAAATCAGGTGTCACAACATTGAATTGAGACCTAAACCAGAAAGTTTGCAATGGCTGAAGTCGTCGTAAAAGTAAAGTGACAAATAAATTGAAAAAACTAGCTAGTGGAAATCAATTCTTATATTTTAAGGCAAAGCCTTAACAAAAGGACTTTTATTTATTATTATTTTTTCCCCCTTACCTCACAATATGAGATAAGATATATAGAAATTGAGCAGAACCTAATTTATAAGGTGTCCACTAAATTTTCATGAAATGTATGATACAACAATTTTTATGAATCCCAATCTGGGACGGATTTAGAAATTTATATGTGAGGAGGCAAATTTATATAGAGGTGTTTTTTTTATAATTTCAGTGGGGATAATTTCAAAATTTTATAGACATAATGCAAAAATTTATAAATTTAGAGGTGTAAAATACAATAACAAAAAATTTCAGTAGGGGCAGATACCCCAATTAGCCCACTGTAGATCCATGCCTGATCCCAACTGTCAATTATGAAGCTGTTTGAATAACCAATGACATGTACAAATGTCAACACAACAAGAATATCATAATAATAATAAAAATATAAAAATAACAAAGGGACAAAGATCGAACATTTATTGAAAGATAATATTACGATGACTGACGTCTTAATAATGTCATCCCCTACTCACATAAAACATACCAACCAGCCGGGCAGCATGTCCAAGTCCTATCATTAATTCTTTAGGAAGAAATGCATGTGTTTGCAACTGTCCATACCAACCCACCCATCCCCTCCACGACTATAAATTCATACCATAATGAAAATAAAAAATATGACCAATACCCAAATAGGAAATTAATTAAAAAAAGAAAAATGAAGCCTGCCTTCTCTCTCAAACACCTGTTCTCATTCTTTGTATTCTTGTTTTTCTCCTTCCATGTCACAACTGGTGACACTAATCACATCCCTGAAGCCTGCAACATATGTGCCAGAGATGATTCAAATCCAAATGCAATGCTCAATTTCTGCACAAATTCCCTTCAAGCAGTCCGGGGAGCGGACCGCGCCAGCCGCCAGGAACTTGGGAAGATGACAATGAAGCTACTAAAAAATCATGCGAACGACACAAAGTCTTACATCAAACAGTCGCTGAAGGAGAAGAAACTTGATCCGAATATCAAGTCATCCATGAATTCTTGCTTGGCAGAATACAAGGCTCGTGCTAAACCCTCCATAGATAAGGCATTGCAAGCCTACAAATATGGGCAATATATAGATGCTCGTTTTGAGATCACTGTATTCATGAAGGTTACTGCAGCTTGTGAAGTGGGGTTCATGCAAAAGAATGTTGCTTCTCCATTCACCAAGAGAATTGAGGATGCCCTTCAGCTGTCTTCACTCGCATTGTGCTTTATAGATAAGGTGATCATACGTTGATCTTTATATAACATCTCTTGTTTTATTTTCTGATATGAATAAATAATCATCTCTATCTCTATATCTATATTTATATCTACTATACTACTGGTGTACATTTTTTTATTTTTTATATATTTTTTGGTACTTTATATATTCATCGTACATTTGTACCCGACCGGATGTGAAAAAGAGGCAGCTTAGTGTTGGGTACACAATTGATCGTTAATTCTAATTTAATTGAGAGAATTAGGTTGCACACGCGCGGTTCGGTTTAAGAATTTTTTGAAACTAAATTAATCCGGATTCATAAAATTTAAAACTGAACCGAACCATTTGACAAAAGAAACCAAACCAAATCAAATCGTAAAAAAACAGTTTGGTTCGGTTCGGTTCCACCTCCACAGTTATTTTTTTTTATTTTTTTATTTATTTTTTATTTTTTACAGAACTATTAATATTTCAAAATTCACATGCAAAAAAATAAATCAAGTTACCAACACATTCATAACTATTAATATATTCAGAACTTTTAATTCATTAAACTCTATCACTTCTAGGACTGAAGTGAATAAATTCAAAATTGCTAATAACCTAATACATTTAGAATTACTAATTCAACAACAAACAATCAGGCACAATTCAAAATTCAGCCACTATAAAAATAAATAAATAAATTATCTAATAAATTGATAAGATCTAAGAGAATTAAGAGTGGATAATTGGATTGATAGTTGTTACAAACTTGTAAGTGATTTGAATTATAGGATTATATTATATTATATATACTGTATAAATTAACATATATAAATAAATAAATATTTATATATATAACATAACGGTTCGGTTTGGTCCGATCTACTTCGGTCCTAAAAGACCTTAAACTGTATCTTTACGGTTTCACAAATTTAGAACTGTTACTGAACCAAACCATTAGTAAACCAAACCAAGTTGTTCGATCCAGTTTAAATTTTCAGTTTGACCGGATTTTTGTGCACCCCTATAGAGAATTGATGTGTCGGTCCAATTTATATGGAATTAAAATAAAGATAATGATGATTATGTTTTTAATATTAAGTTAATGTGTCAAGCATAGCAAGAGGTAAATATCATAAGTAGTACTAATTTGAGCTATTAACCTTTCACTATAAAAGGTCAAAAATTTACAATTAATTTTTGGATAAAGTGTAACAAATTATTCTGAATTATACTTGAATTAGCAAATAATCCCCTTAAAGTATATATTGTGCATAATACCCATTGAATAATCACATTTTGTTACAAAATGTCATTATGTCTATACTATTTTTCATTAAATGACCATAATGTCATTTCTTATTGAATTGGATTTAATTTATTTTTCTTGTTGAAATAAATTATGAAAAATATTCATACTAATTTGAAGACATATTCTCCATTAAATTTGCATAAATTTACCTTTAATTTTTGAAAATAATTGTGTAAATAAATATCTTAAGTGAATTTTTTTTAAATAATTTAAGTAATTTCGTAATTTTTTATAAATATATTGCATGAAAAACAATGTATTTTTTATTTAAGTAATTTATTCATTTTTCATGAATATAATGTATGAAAAATAAGGTGCTTTTTTGTGGTAAAAAAGTATAAACTGAGTATCAAGTTTTATTATAAATAGTAAATTTTAATAATAAGTTAATCATTTTAGAAAATGATATTTACAAATCTATTAATTTTTATTTTTATGAAAAATTGATACTACTAATAAAATTAAGGTAAATGGTATACTTAATATTTAGATAAGAAAAAAGTTAATAAAATTTTAATTAAGAAGTGACAAATTTAATGAAAAAGGGTAAATTAGTCTTTTGTAATGAATTTTTCCTTAACTACAATAAATCAATAATTCAGAGGTAATTTGTAATTTAAGAGAATTATTTTAATAAGGGCAATAATTTAAGATTTTTTTTTCACTTTATCCTTAATTATGTCAAGTGTAAATTAGGAAATTATGTCGAAGTGCAAAAACATTTTTAATGCATAACATTTTTTTGTTTGGGGGATAAATTATCCTAACCTCTCTCTAACCATCCAGATATTTATAGTCTCACCTAATACTTAGATAAGTTTGATTACAAGATGCTACATCAAATTAAATTCCTATCACATACCATTGCGAAGTGTTAGATCACCTGACATATGCATTTAAGTTTCGATTTAAAAATAGAACAAAAGTATTTGAGTCAATCAGCAAAAAAATTTATAAGGTTAAATGAGCTTCATGATACATGATATCAAAAAAAAAAAAAAAAAAAATGACTATGCTTGACATTACTGATAGAATCTTGACCATCATGCGGATGAGACGCTGAACAATCATCCAATTCTCCACATGTCAAATGTCAAGATAACTATAATATATAAATCAGGTGTCACAACATTGGAGGAGACCTAAACCACCAAAATTTCCAAAATTTTTATTAATTAATTCTGAAAAAGAAATGTGTTCCAACTGTCCATACCAACCCATCCCCTCTACAGCTATATAAACCATATACCATAGCCAAAAACAAAAATGTGACATACCCAACAAGAAAAAAAAAAAAAAAAAAAGAAATGAGGCCGCCTCTCTTCTCTCTCTTTCTCTTCTCTTTCTCTCTCTACTTGTTCACCTTCTTCCATTTCACAACTGGCTCCAATCTCATCAATGACACTTGCAAAGTATGTGCCAAAATTGATCCAAATGTGAAGCTCAACTTCTGCACCACTTCCCTTCAAGCTGCTCCGGCCAGCGAGTGCGCGGACCTCCGGGGACTCGGGATCATCTCAATAAGGCTAGTGAAGTATAATGTGACAGACACTAGGTGTAAAATCAAACAGTTGATGAAGAACAAGACGCTTGATCCTTATGTCAAGGCCTGCCTGTATGATTGCTTCCAGCTCTATTCGGATGCAATTCCTTCGGTGGAAAAGGCCATGAAATACTACAATTCCAAGAACTATTTTGAAGCCAACATTCAGATAAGCGGGGTTATGACCATGGCTACAACGTGCGAAGACGGGTTTAAGGAGAAGAAAGGTGTAGTTTCTCCGTTAACAAAGAGGAGTAACGATACGTATCAGTTGTCTGCAATCGTACTTTCTATTATGAGTGTGATACAAAATAGGTCACAGTGATCTTGGTGTTTATGTATATTGATTGTTATGTGATGATGATCGTGGTCTCTTGTTTCATTGATTTCTAATGTCTTTTGGTGTTCTTTGTTTCATCTTTCTTGTAAATTTTAGGTTTATAAGTGAGAGTTAATTTGTCTTCTTTGTGTTTTGGGTGATTCGACCTTCGGAAAATCCAAGAATGTATAGGGAAGAAAAAACAATATGCGACAAGAGTCTATCCTAATGGGGTGTTTTGAAGCAATTTCAATGATAGAGTGACTTCTAATTCATCTCTTATCTCAAACTTCGAATTTTAAACAAGTGCTAAACTTTTGGACTGTCAAGGATAGTTCACAAGCAATGTTACTGCACAAGTGAACACATATATATATATAAGAACATATGTATGTGTGTGTGTGTGTGTGTGTGTGTGATAGATATAAGAAGGGTGATTTTGAGGATCAAAGAGAACGAGGTGAGTGGTCATTTTCTTTATGGGAATCATCCTATCTGTCCATGTTGACTTTTTCGTTCACTACAAAGTATCCATATAGGAAGCATAATGCAAAAATCAGAATACTATTTCATCTAATTACATGACTATGAGTCTATGACCCCATAAGCTAATCTATTTATAGTTATACAAGGACAGCACATATTTCATAGAAACATAACTTAAATTCAATCTAATTAGCGGATAATTTTTGTAGTCAAGTCAAATCCTGAGATTTATAACAAGTTTCCAAGCACTTTGACATGGATTATTTTGGGGTACCATATTTCATGGAACATTGATTTCCTCTTCAATTTACATTTTTTCAAACAATTTTTAAACATGTCTACCACTTTCCCGTATGCACCGTTCAATTAGCAAAAATTCTCTAGAGAATAGACAGGGATTCAAACTCTCAAACTCTCTCGATCTCTGAGACGTGAAGAGTGAGTCTCACAACTTGTATTTTGAATCAATCTTCCAAGTTAAACACATTTAACATAACGCAACGTATGGGTCACAGAATGGGCTCACCCTAGTTGGAGGAAAACAACCGAAAGGTATCTATTACTTTAAGTCACATGCTTAAGAATACTATTTTCCTGCAAAGGAATAAAGATAATAGAAAAGCAAATGAAAACAGTTCCAATGTCAGCTTTCAAATCATTCACTCAATCTCAGAATAAACACGAACATGCCAACTACAGTAAAAAGTCGTTGTTTTACCACAACCTTGGATTATAGCATAGTCATACAGTTCAAGTCCTACGATGGTCACATAATAATTACTTTTTTCTTACTTAAAAGTAAATGTACTCTAGAAAAAATGAAAAATGATGACGTAAAAGATTGTGCCTTAAAACAGTTAAATTAGGAACAAGGAATCTCAGACATATCATGCCAAATGAATTTTCTACAAAAAAAAAAAATCACATGTTAAATTACGGTAATTACCATAACATGATGAACACATATCACAAAGTTGATCAAGCTGTTACTGGTCCACATCAATGCTTACAAAGTTTCTGAATTCAACCACTGTCTCATTAAATTCTTGAAAGGGTTTGTTCAAAAACCAGATTTTGATGGCTAATGACCAAACCTCATCTTCAAGGCAACAATATTCCTATTAGTAAAACATTCTAATATAGAAGTGTAACAACTTTCTATTTTGGGTAAATAATGTAACCTCGACATGATAGACGACACCCACACATAAGTTTACGCAGTGAAAAACTACAGGATATTTAAACATTAATCAACATGTTAGACACCCCCCCGATAGATAGATAGATATATGTTTCCATCAGATCGAATAGCATCAATAAGCCACTGTGGCCAATAATTCCAGACCCTATCCTTCCTCTTACACCCTAAAGACCATAAACTTAGCTCATGAGGTACACCATTACAATGACGAGGTGCCAATTCCAGTTTATGACCTCGGCAACTATTGAATTCAATTGCTTAAAGATCATCAGAGGGCACACTCTTACAGTCACCTTCCATAACAATTCTATGATCAGAATATCCCCATTGATCAAGGATTTTAAGGCTCTCTGAAAGAATGAGAGCTTCCAGGTAAGTTTAGGCGGGAAAATATACATGAATTTAAGCATTAGGAAATGCAATTAAATATTATCAGTATCATTCCTGACCCTACGGGGTGCTGAAAGTGACCCGCAAACTGGAGATAGGTCAAACTTAATTACCTGTCCTCACACTCGTTAACCCAAGCTTTACTGTTACACCAAGAAAATGGCATAGAGAAACTACAGCTATTATTAGGCCATACTTTGATATAATCTTCTTCAAAAGCAACAATATAACAGCATTCTCTCTTTACGCATATATCTGCCAACACACACACACACACACACATATAGAAGCTTTATAATTCTTCTTTCATTTTTGAGGATTTCTGTGGTCTCCCTCCAGCTTGTGGCCCAAAAACTAGGCATCCTTTTCAAAATAGTTTAAAACACAATATTAAATATGGTGATAGCATGTGCTAAATGCTTTCTAGAGCCACCTCTTCAAAAAAAAAAAAAAAAAAGGCTTTAGAACAACAGCACAAGACATATTATTAGCATATGTCAAAAGCTTTATAGTAGTATCTCTGTTAAATAAAAAAATTTAGAACACGAGCACAACCTAAGCTAGTAGCTTTTTAGCATATATCTTATACCTGATTTTTTTCTGGGTAATAACCATATTCTTTTGTTAGGCCTCAAATAATTTCTTACAGGTTTGACATCTCTTTATTAACCTCCCTTAAAATTCTAACATCCCTAATTAAATCAATTTATAAACAACTGAATATGAAATTAATGACATAGGTGTTTCACAAAATAATTCAGATGACCTGTCAATCTAATGATATGTGCTTGACTTTGAAGCAATACCTTTAGGGGAGAAAATGATTACAATAAAGATCAAATCTCAAGGTTCATCTGAAGCAATTTCAAGGAAAGTGACTTCTGATAGATCATTTCGTTCAGATTTCATTGTTAAACCAAAATACAACAAGGACTTGGTCAAATAAACCAAAAATATCCTGTTTTCCCACTCCCAAAACTGACATTTTCACATCAATGAAGTTAAATAGTGAATATTAGCAGTTTTAAACATTGTATATGCATTAACATAATCATGAAAAGTAAGTTTTACAAACTACTCTCAATCAAATACACTTATTATTTCCCATCCCTCTTACCAGGATCAATTTTCTACAAACACCCAAGCAGTCAAACAAAGATGGGACATAGAAATATCATGATAGCAAGCCAATTCATGAAGTAGAGGATATTAATGGCTAAAGCAGAAACATATAGAAACCAGGAAATGCAAGTTCTACAAACTACTCTTAATCAAATAAACTCTGATTATTTCCCATCACTCTACCAGGACAAACAAAGACAAGGCTGAGCGACCATCGTTTTGCAGGGATATCATAAGAAAATGAAACAAGATTGGAACTCAAATGAGGGAAGCTGGCTTACGCTAACCAGCCATTGGATGGTTATAAATATACTCAATTGCAAGGGGCAAAGAGTCAATCTTATCAGCTTCCTTATCAGGAATCTCCAGCTTGAACTCCTCTTCAAGAGCCATTACAATCTCCACAGTGTCTAAGCTATCCAAGCCCAAATCTTTCTGAAAATGGACATCAGGAGTCACCTGCATATAGCAGAAACAATTATAAACCCAACAATATTTTCTTGCTGAGATATGAATGTAGTTAAGTGAAAAATATAGTAATGCTGCTTCAAAAAATCTAATGAAAATACAAATACCCATAGGACAAAGATAACCTTTGCATTCAGTGATAGAAAACTTAGAGGTCCAAACAATAATGTTGATATGAGAACCAGAACCTTCTACATTTCTTTGTCTATCTTCCAAGAGGTCCAAAACTTATCCTCATAGTCCATGGTCTTCTTCTTTTTGCTATTTTATTAACTGGTCTATTTAGGAAGGCCCTTTAGGTGGCTTCTTGGTGCCTCCAAATTTCAACACCCTACGTACCCCTATTTACTGCTTGATATGAGCCTTTCTATTCTAGGCTATGTTACCTAGACTCGGGTGTGGGTGTCGGACACGGGTGCGTGTCTAGAGGTCGGATCCATCCATCTATCAAATTATAGGACACGGGGACACGGAATAAAAGTGACATGGACACTTGGACAATTGTAGGAAAGGACAAAAATGTACCCTTTTTAAGTTAGACCTCAGTTTTTTAATGAAAAATTGAATAAATATATAAATGTAAAGATAGCAGCGTGGAGCCTTCCAAGCTCTATTTTTTTGTGATGCAGGTTTTCTTTTTTTGCTCTGTTGTTGCACTTGTATCTGTTCTTACAGTTGTGGATGCAACTGCAATGTGCTCCTGTGTGGGCCTGTTTTTGTTTTGTTTTTCTGGGCTGCCTTTGGGCTAGGCCTTTCCTTGTACAGTTTCTTTTTTTTAATGAATGGATTTACTGAAAAAAAAGGTAATACAACTTGTATAATAATATTACCTTATTTATAAAGTCAAACTGTCAAAGTTATAAAGGTCAAAAAATTTGCTCAAGATTGACCGATATATGTTACTTAAATAAAATAATGCAGCTGTCCAGTACAGTTGTAAATTGTTCATAGCCTTAGATAGTGTTTTACACTTGTAAAACATTATCCTTGTTAAAAGACCAAACTCTCCCATATTTTTACATCCAAATTGACAAGTGGCATGATCGTGACCGTTGAAGGGTATTAAAAGCATTAGTAAGAATGTGCAAACACGCTAGGCCGTTACAAAATTTTGTGCAAACAAAGCGCGTACACTTCAGTCTTCTTTAACCTTCGAAAGACGCTACTTTTGAAGCAAACCGCAATTTTGTACCAGTAAGTTTTCTGATCTCATTAATGGCAACCTATTTAACAAATAAAGCATGAAGAAAGTTCGCAATCCTTCACAAGTACCAACCCAAACATCTTTGTTTGAGTTTTTGTCATCTATCAGCCGAGTCAGGTAGACGCCATGAAGGATCCGACTCAGATCCAGTGTCGTGTCGTGTCGACATGGACACTTCGGCCTAAGCAGGCGAGTCCAGGTAACACAGATTCTAGGGTGCAGAGTAACATCCCTTCCATCAACTTATTTGGGTATACCATTGGATTTCTCCTTTAAAGCCAAAGCAATATGGTTCTCAGCTGTGGAGAGATTTAAAAAGTAGGCTGGTAGCCTGGTAGGGTGGAAAAGGCAACACGTCTGGAGGGGCAGATTAGCTATGATTAAGAGTACTGGCCTTCCAATACATTTCATGTGTTTGTTCACAAATCCAATATCAGTGGTGAAGTAGCCCAGTTTGGAGTGGGAAAACAATCCATATATCATTTGGTTGATTGGAAGCTGTCTATTCCTAAGTGCACGCGTCCATTAAGGGTACATAAATTGAGAATTATGAATTCTATCATGAGTTCTTCGCAACTTGATGTGAGGATTTGCTTATGTGCGGGTTAACTTTTGGAGAAAGGATTGTGGTTACAAACATGAGGAAAATAGGTGGATGGACTACAATGAGGTGAACCCCACTCATGGAATTAGTACATGGAAAAGACAGCAAGAGAAAACAGCATGAAATTTCTAAATATGATAGGTTGAGTTTTGGCCTAAAGATGATGCAGGGATGTTAAACTGAAAGATTCATGCCCAAAATTATATAGGATTGAAATAAATTAGAACAGATGACCCATAATATTGTAGTAACAATGCCAATTGAGTAATTTTTTATGCTAGGTTTGGAAGAAAAGTTGACGGTTGGGATACAGAAGCACTGGTGGTATTGTTTGATGCTTAGTGGAGGAGGATGAAGTGAGATGGGAAGCCTCAAAGTCAGATAAATTTGAAATTAAATCATATTACATAGTGTTGCTATGCAATTGGTATGCTTTCTTTGAAAAATCATATGGAGCAGTTCCCTTGTAGGGTGGTTGGCAGCTCATGAGAAGACTATCAAGGAAAAACAGCATAATGAGGTGAAGCAAAGTTCTCTCCAATTGGTGATGCATGCTCAATGAGACAGGAAGTCAATCAATCATACTCTTCTTCATGGTAGAGTGGTCAAATAGGTAATTATTGTTGGCTTTACCTTGTACGTCAAGGGTGCTACACAAACCAGAGGCAGAAGCCCTTCAAGTTGGAGAGCAGCAGGAGAAAGAGGAGTATAGATGTTGCCTCTCGTTATTGAAATGCATATAGGGGAGACGAGGAATAGACGCCCATTTGAAGGTGTGGCAAGCTAATTCATTAATTGAATATCATTTTTGGGGACACTGTTTTGCAGAAAGAGAGAATGCGTAAACCACTATCTTGAGTCTTGAATTGCATAGAAAAGTTGAATTCTTTTGTCATTTTATTGGGTCTATAGGTTTCTTCTGAAATGATCATCAGTCATGTGCCCCTTAGACGCGCTTCGATGATACAGTTCCATTTTACTCATCAACAAGAATATTAAGCAGAAATTTATTAGAGTATACTTGGATATCACATTGAAACTGAACAAGCATATTGTGCTTCATGGATCATTAGAACATGTAAGTTTCACAATTAGCGGAAAGACATGTCGAATCTTTATAAATCAAAGTTTAGATTGTTCAACAGGTAGTTAATAGCTCAAATTACAGTATTTCACATCTCAAATCCTCATTAAGTTGGGAAGTCATAATTTTTTTCAGTTACATGCTACATAAAAGAGTAATTCAATGCAGAAACATGCTACGAGCTAGAAATTGACTACCAATGGACATTTTAACTTGAAGTAAGTCTTTCAATTAAAAATAAAACATCAATCTAGAGGCAAGAAAAAACAGCGATAACAACACAGAATGTCGGTTAAAACTCAGCAAAATCAAACCCTAATTGTATGAAGAGTAAAGATCAATCACTCTTCCCCGTAAAATTGTTAGAGATAATAAGAGACGCAAACTACAGTAATAAACAATAGCTTTTGTTTGGTTGCTAACAGTACAAAGGAACACAAAGCTAGCTTTAGATCATAGATTGTCTAGTATTTTGTTTTCTATTTCCCTACATTTTCTCAGTAACCAAACAGAGGGGAAATGAAAGACGAATAAGGAAATTGAGAGACCGACCTTGGAAGGATCGACTTTAGGGAAGCTCTTGACGACATCAAGGACTCTCCCGATGACCTCTTCTTTGTCGAGATGATCGTCGCCGTGAGACGACATAGATCGGACGGTGCTGCACAGACTCAGCTTCGATCCATTTAGGGTTAGGGTTTGAGCAACAGGGACTCGAATGTTGCGAAGTACGGCTGCTCTCAAAGCCGAAGCCATCCCTCTCCTCTCTCTCTCTCTCTCTGCCTCTTCCAAAGAGTGACAGTAGTAAATTAGACCACCGTCGTTGGCATTTGTTCTATTAAACTCTTGCCATTTGTCGGATCATATTTATTTTTCTTCTTTTTGATATTACATAATCGATAATGTTATATTTGTTGTAATTTATTTATTTTATTTTTTTAAAAGAAAAACATTAAATATGTGTTTGCAGAGAGCCTCAGCTACATTATTAACATTGCAAGTAAATCAAAAAAAAAAAATTTAAAAGTATTTTAATTAAATTGGTATTAGTAAATCTCTTACAAAATCAAAATTGAATTAACTAAAAGAAGAGAGTAAAACTCTTACAGAATTTGTGTTACATTATCATATGGCTGATGTATAGTTTAATTAATAGAATGGCAAATCTTGACCACAATTTGTTGAGGTTTAGTAGCACAAATTTTATATAGAATTTATAGTTAATTGTTTAAATTACCACCCATGTATGAATATTGCATTTTTGTGTCTAAATATAAAAGTAACCTCATAGCATCTCCAATGCTAAAAGTTATTTTTAGCTGTCAAATGTATATTTTAACGGATGTTACAGTGTCAAAATGTTACATTTTAGCAATTCTGCTCCAATGGTGCATTTAATGCAAAATGCTATTTTTTGACACAACCACCATTCTTTTTTAATTACCATTCCCACCATTCATATTTGTATCACTAATATTAATATTAGGCACATTCCAAGTTAAGTTGTAGACATTAGAAGGAAACTAAAATTAAACCTAATTAAAAAGAAACAAAAATCTAAAATATCTGGTCAAAAAAGGACCAATATATATATATATATATATATATATATATATATATATATATATATGTATAAATTTATATATTTGATTAGATTGTTATATAATTTCTTTTTATATAATTTTTTTTTACTTTTTCGAAAGTTCATATATTATTGTGTGTGTGTTCATATATTATTTTGTGTGTGTGTGTTGAGGGGGGGGGATAGAGCTGCCAAAAAAATTTGGTAGCTCTTATATTTGAGAAAAATTTTGAGATTTTCAAATTTTGAGAGGCCAAATGAAAGGTCATTGGAACAACTTTTTTTACACATCTCTCAAATTATGAGTTTGAGAGCTCAAAATGAAAGAGTATTGGAGATGCTTTTAAACACTCTTGGCAAATCTTCTAAATATTTATTATACTACAAATTCTTTACTGTTTTAGAATATTTTATACCCAATACAACTATTTACAATTCTTTTAATTTTTTAGAATAACCCATATTCTTTGCAGCATGTTGAGTTATTGTCTACGTGACGAAAGCGTTGGAATCACCAACTTGATACTTTTAATTTTAGCCGCTTTTTTAAAAATATTTTTTTTATCAAATACACTTTTATGTTTTACTTCATTATGGTGCATTGTCCGAAACAAAATAATAATAATAATAAAAATAAAAACACAACAATTACCAAACAAAAGTTTAACAATTAAAAGTATCTTTATCAGTCAAAGTGAATTTAAATATATTTCAAAACGTACTCTGTGCTCGACTTGAAATTTTAAATTATTTTAATGAGTAGTTAGTGAGTATAAGGGAATGAAATTCAATAATAGAAGTATAGGATGGGAGCACTTAACATTATACTAATTGGTGCATCTTAAAAGTTGAAATTATCTAAATGATTACCATCTTCGGCATTATTATTTATATGGCACTGCATGTTAATATCTAAATTTTATATTTTTAGATACTTTTTCGGATCTATTGCCGATACTAAGTAGCAGTCAAAAATTTGTATCCATTTTTCATGATATTATGCATGGATCAGATATATCATGGCAAATTCTTCAGAAAAAATTGTGTCTTCCACAATGGAATTGGATAAGTGAGATTTCGAGTAAGTGCTTACATAATCTTCTTCTGTCCGAAGAAATAATTCATCGAAATAATGAGTCACCATTAGTGTGTTTGTATTATCTAAATTGTTATAATTTGAATTTTGTCAATTACAACAACAGTGACTAGTGACAAGAAGGGGTGATCAACGTAATTGTGCATCCAAACAATGTAATTTTAATACACAATACACATAAACACCACCATAAATTAAAAGTATAAGGCAAATAATAATGGTTACATTAAAAATAAAAACACCTAACACCCATCACATTTTAAACAAGCTACAAACAAATTAATATAGAAATGAATATTATCATGTTTGTTGGTTTCGATGGCTTGCTGACTATAGAGGGCGAAGAAGAAGGTCATTTTTAAGTTTAATCTTATTACAATGGAGGAGGAATGAAAAAATGAGGTGAGAGAGAGAGTTTTATAGAGAGGGGAGAGGAATTGAATGAATTTTGAATTGAATCGAAGAATAAATTTAAATATTATTGTGTTGTTGAATTGAATGTCGACTTAATAATTATAATTGTTCGTGTAAATATACTGTAATGAACTCTTAAGGCGTGAGTTTATGGCTAAACCTACTGAAACTAAAAATTTTAAGAATTAAAAACCAAAGTGAAATTCTGAGGCTATGAAAAAAAAAATTAGTAAAACAATTTTGAGAGCTGAATTTTGAATGTTAGTTTTAAATTTTAATTATAGTTCATCAATTTGTGAAAAAATAAATAAAATAATACTAATAATAAGAAGAATAATAATAATAATGAGTAAATGAACAAAAAATAGCATCACATGCAACAACTGATTTGCTTGCGTTACAGAAGCAGAAAAAGTGAAGAGTTTCGTTTGGGCGAAACAACTTTCAAACCAATAAACGCGCATAAACACGCACAACAGCTCAACCATATTACTCCATTGAACCTTGCATATATATATATATATATACGCATACAAACAATTTAGAACAGACCTCGCGCATCGGGTTCTCCGGCGACACATCCGAATTGTTTCCCGGCAAGATCTTGTCTCTCAGTCGGGAGATTTCAACTGTTCCGATCAGTGTGTCCGATCCGACTGCTTTTCTGGATAGATCCGACTGATGGCTCCGGTTTCAGCTCTCGCCAAGTACAAACTCGTGTTTCTCGGTGACCAATCAGTCGGCAAGACTAGCATCATCACTCGATTCATGTACGATAAGTTCGATAATACATATCAGGTATGGAATTCATCAACTGGACGTTTTATTTGAAATTTACTCCGTAGTTTGTTTGCGTTTACGGATCTGATTGGTTTATTCGGTTTGTTCACTTTGCACTTACGAAATGATTCTGTGTTTTGTTAAAAGCATTTGATCTGATTAGTTTTGATTTTGCTTTAGTTTTGGAATAACGGAGTAATTCGAACTTTGAGCTGATCCTGACGCTTAGTATATTAACTTTATTTAGTTGATCAGAAAATATAGAAATATGACGGAAATTAAGCTAAACAATATAGTTTTGTAAGGCTCGGTTGAATGAAGGGACGCGTGATCTGTTATCTCTCATGATCAGTCATGCAAGATTCAAAATTCTAATTTATATTCTCACACATTTTCCTAGCAACCAAACAAAGACTCCGGTTGGCATATATTTATACTAAATATTGTCTTCAACTTAAGGCTCTGGCCGACTATTTGATCAGACGTTGTGTGCCCAAAATGATCATATTCAATCCGCATCTACCCAACATAAAAGAGTAGAAAAGAAGATTTTTATAATTAAAACCTCCTTCACTGTGATTAATTTTCCTGTGCTGCTGAGGTGTGTGCTTGTTTTAACCCAGATGGAGTTGCGTCTGGAAGTTACAACTATAATAGCAGCTTAATTAAATCTACAATGTAGAATGTTGTACATGCTTACATACAATTTCTGTTATTCCTTTTCAGGCTACTATTGGTATTGATTTTCTATCAAAGACAATGTACCTCGAAGATCGAACAGTTCGACTGCAGCTCTGGTAAAAGATGCATTTTCTTATTGTATTTTATTATGAAAAACTGCCTTCAATATATTTTCTTATTGTATTTTATTACGAAAAACTGCCTTGTATATGTATGTGGTGCTAAGGGTTATTAAATTATTGATTTTCTAAACCTGAGGTACAATCAGAATTCAGTTGAAATTGGTCAAGTTATCTGGTCTGTGTCCATTTTTTGTGGTACATGGGCACTTTAAATGACATACACCATATAAAATGTGTGTATCCTGAACTCACTAAAATTATAATTAGAATATTTGAAGATATATGTTTCAGAACGATCTATTATCTAGATCAGGAGATTTAATCTATTTTTTGGTATCAGTTTATGAGTGAATTTTTATTAACATTTCAAAAAAGCTAATCTTATAAATGTTTGGTGCAATGTATAAGATGCCATTCTGTTTAATGCGAACTCCACGGAGTCACATGTGCTTCTATATGATGTGGTCATTGCCTCATACATGATTCAATCGTTTTATTGTTATAATTTTGCTCTCATTAGATATCCACTCCAGTCAAATGTTCCTTTTTTTTTTTGGATAGGTAACTCCTGGCAAATTTTGTCATTGATAACCTCATTTAGGGCGCCTTATGGCTAGTTTAAAATTTTCAAGAACAAATTTTTGTTGAATCTTATGTATCTGATTTTATATTTTTATCCCTTTTTTCATGAGAACAGTTTTTTTTTCCTTCTCTCTCTCTCTCCCTTCAAATTGTGAGAGAACTACAAATGGTTTTGTTTTATCAGTCATCATGGAAATGAAAATTTTGGCTTCTAAAGTATTTGAAAGAACTGCTATTTTACTTAATAAAAATCTATTTCAAGTTTATAGTAGAGAAGCTTTCTTGACAGTGACTTTACATATCAAGTCAGAAGGTTGTTTTTTGTCAATGGCCACAAGATTGTCATTGGCAATTTGGTAGCATTTGTATCTGGGATATTGTGGAAATGTTTCTTCTGGTTAGCTTATGCATGTGGTCAATGCTTTTAAGATTTTGAGGTTCAGGCTGCCACATCTTTTAGCACTGATATCCTGTTTATCATCCATGAAAAGATGATGGTATCTTTTGTATATACTTGTTCATTAGCAATTGGAACTTAGCTGAGACTTTTTGGCATTGTGAAAGAGGTACTAGAAGCTAACTTCATATTTCCATAATTAGAATTTCTGTTTACCATGGACATGATTGACATTTGGAAATGTTTTTTATTCAGTGCTCTTTCAATTAAAATTTTGAAACATTACATTACATGATATATTTAAATGCATACTCTTTGGAGACTTCATCTTCTGTGCTTTGTATGCTTGCAGGGATACTGCTGGACAAGAAAGGTTCAGGAGCCTCATTCCAAGCTATATTAGGGATTCCTCTGTTGCAGTCATTGTATATGATGTTGCAAGTATGCCTTTTTCCTATATTCTTTGTCGATTAACTGTTCATTTACTCAAGGGCTCGCGAGCATTTAACACCCTGCAGTATGCATATAGCTCATATAACCACCTATAGGTTCTGAAAACCCCCTAACATTTATTGTAGGGGAAAATAAGGACCTCCCGTTAATTGACCGTTAATGGGGTGATAAAAATACTAAAACGCCCTTCTACAATTAAAAAATAAAATAAAATAAAAATTCAGTTAATGTAAAATTACTATTACAATCCTTTATTTTTAGATTTATATACAAAAGGGAAGGGCGTTTTGGGAATCAATAAAGGGTAATTTTGGTATTTATTAAATTTAATCAGTTATGTGTCAGGCACATGTTTTTTTAATCTAAGAGCACAGTTGATTGATCTAGCGTATGCCAAACTTTTGTCAACTTTGCTAACTACTCTGCCGATCTTTTGGGGTTTAGGCAGGCAATCATTTCTGAACACTTCAAAGTGGATTGAGGAGGTCCGCACTGAGCGGGGCAGTGATGTTATAATTGTTCTTGTTGGAAACAAAACAGACCTAGTGGATAAGAGGTAAGGGTCAAGCGTCTTGCTTCTAATTTATTTTTAATACAGTCGAATGTCTCCTTTTCTAATGCACTCTTTAGCTGCTCATTTGGCTTTATACACACACACACGCACATATATATCCATGAGCATAATGTAGACGCTATGGACTAATAATCTGCAATTATGCAAGACCCGTGGTGACAATTAAAATTCAGTATGGAATCTAGCTCTTTGATGAGCAAAGCTATGCTGCATGAAAATTTGAAAAAAGATTCTCTCTTCTGGAAAATTGGAAGGGTTTGCATCATTGTTTTGATCTGAGGGTGACTCTGGTGGGTGGGTTGGTGGCAAAGTCTGAATCCTTGCTGTTATGCAAATTTGATTATTCTCTTGGGTTGGGACGGCTATTTCATGAATTCCTACCCTCTTAGGTTATGCATAAGAGTCTTATATATTGGTAAAGGAGGAGCAGTGAATCCTGGGTTTTCTAGAGGTCATTTTTTGTCCTCCTTAGTCATAATGACGTTGTAAGAGCCCTTAAGTAATTTTTCCTTTTTTTACGTTGGGGGTGGGGAGGTTACAACAGTCTAGTTCTTCATTTGATTCCTTCTTTTTGTTCTATATTTGTTACAATAATTATCACATCTTTCTTGTCATTGTACACTTTTGCTTCTCCAAAAATAGATGTGAAAAGGCGTTACTTTGTTGCAATTGCAATATGTTAACCTTTTAGCGCTTGCGTATATTATATTTAGAGTGATAGAAGCTTCCGTTGCTTGCCCCCATTCTCTTGGGTGTCAGGTATAAGTTTAGGCTTGTGTATTCCATAAAAGAAACTCACAATAGGACGTACAAGAAAATTAAGAAAATGGTAAAAAAATGGACAATTTTGTAAATTGTACATTTTTGCATGAACAGGACAGATTTTATATTTTCTTTCTAATTTGATGTTATACACAACTGTATTTATTGTATAATTTTGAACTCTACTCCTACTCTAGAATGTTATAGAAAAGAGTGGAAGAAGAGAGCTCACGTGGTCGACTCCATTTAATTGGCATCAGGATGATGATGACGAGGGTACGACTATGGTCACTATACCTCAGCATAGTATTCTAGGTCTTTCCATAGAAAAATGGAAATACGGAGGAGCACTTGTGTAACAAGGAAGTGGGCAAGATGGAGAAAAAGATATCTGTTACTAGCAATAGAGGTCATAGTTGTTGCTTCCTCCACTGCACTCTGCTGCTGCCTTTTTTTTTTTTTTCATCATTTAATTGGTTAATGGCTACTCATTTGATGTTAATATCTCCATAGACTTCTCCATTTCCTGACGGATAATTTCAGTAATTTATAATAAATGATCCTTTCATAAATGGCTACATTCTCTAAACTGCTCTACTGAATATTATATTCATTTCTGTTTATACTATATATAATACAGTAAATATCATGTCTTGAATTTTTTGCGGTGTCATCTGACAACTTGTGCACATGTTTCCAAGGTTTAGCACTTCGTAAATCCATGTACCTGTGGATTGTTGTCAGCTTGAAGAATTTTGAATTATGAATTTGAGGCATTAACATGGGAGGAAAATAAGACAATGAAGAGAACAAAGTATAGAGGAAAAGAATGAGGCCAATTTTCTGTATGTGAATTTAAGCATACGTTTTGGTGTTTTGTGAAAACATGACCAATAAAAGAGCTGAAGTTTCTTTTCTATTTGCTTTCACAATGGAAACCGAATCACTTTGAAAATAAAATAAGCACGGGCTTATTATTATAGATCATGTGTCTGATGCTAGTGAATAAAACAAGCACCTCCATGCCACTAAAAGGTTCCTATAATACCATATAGAATATTTTACAATAAATAGCTACTGGTCCCTAGTGACTGTAACCTACATATTTCAGTTCTTTTGATTTTTGCTCATACTTTCTGTTATGTTGTGGTTGATCTATAGGCAAGTCTCAATAGAGGAAGGAGAAGCCAAAGCTCGTGACTTGAGTGTTATGTTTATTGAAACCAGTGCGAAGGCCGGCTTCAATATAAAGGTAGACAATCACGTTCTTTAATGAGGTCTCCGTTTTTTGGAAATCTAAAGCAGAAGTCCTAAAAAGTTCAAAACTCTTTAGATTGTTAAAGTGTTATGTTGGAATAGGAGAAAGTTCAAAATAAGAACAATGTCTTATATTTAGTGCTAACGACAGTATCTGATTACTTTATCTGTAGATGGGTGTCTGTACTCCTTGTATGAAAATAAGTCGGTTTATTACTTCACATCTTCTGTATTAGGCTTGTCGCGTATTAACTGCTGAGTAACCTTTGCAGGCGCTATTTCGTAAGATTGCTGCAGCCTTACCCGGAATGGAAACACTATCTTCGGCAAAGCAAGAGGACATGGTTGACGTCAATCTCAAGTCCAACACAAGTGCATCTCAGTCACAGCCACAGTCGGGAGGATGCGCCTGTTGACACAGTTTTTATTCGGAGACTGGTTCTTTGCCTCATTCCTTGTATTTTTCCGTGACCCCCTACAACATGTCATGTAAAGTTCTTCCTAGTCGTCCGGCATAGCATTTGAATTTTGAGTGTGCATTGTTTTTAAAAGATTTAGCTTGAAACAGGTGATGATTATCATTGTGTGTAGTTGAACAAATCCTAAAAATTTTCATTTTTTCTGTATGATTCTTGTGGACCTATAGTGAGTCAGGCGTTTTTTTGTTTTTTGTTTTTGCATATAAAATGTATTAGATGAAATATAATTTACTCAAAAATTATGATTCCATTTGATCAAGCTGTAGCAATCTTGTAGTGTTTGGATCATGGGTCACATTGGCTTCAGAAAATTTTGGAATTTGAAGTAGGGTCAGAAAATTTGAGTGTTTGGATCATGATCTTATTCGACAGGTTGGCCGGAGGAATTTGAGCTTGCTTGGAATTGGAAAACTGTTTTTCTTCCTTGGCATAAATTGAGTTCCGAGTATGAATTTAAATATATTTTTTTAAATTGATATTAGAACTCAAAAAACAGCTCTACCACCTCACTTTTCTTTGATATTTAAGTTCAAGAAGTGAAGTGGCCGTAGTTCCACTATCGCATCCGAGATAAGGAAAAAGTGATGATTAACGCTCCTCTAACGTACCTTATTAGCCAAGTCAACAAGTCAACTTTTGTTTTACAATATGTAAAAATATCACTTTATAAATATATTATACGTAATATATTATTATATAATTCAACTATCTTTTGACTAAAATTAAAATAAAATTAAAACGTTCTTTTTTCTTTTTTTCTTTTTTTTTTTTTTTTTTTGCCCTTTTCCACCTCTCTCCTTATATATACACAGATATGTGAAATCATTTTTTATTTTTATTTTTATTTTTATTTTTTATTTTATTTTCCCCCCTCCAACCTCTCTCCTTTATACCCACACATACATGAAATCAAGACAAAATTAGCCCCAAGAATCATGAAGTGAAAGTCAATTAATTATATACTCTCTGATTGGTTATTAAAGTAAAATTAGTAACGGGAATCATGAAATGAGAATAACTACTTTTATTTTGTAATGTAGAGAAATTCTGAAAAAAATGGTAATGTAGAGAAATTCTTAAAAAAATGGTAGGATTTGAAGGCAATTAACTATTTTTAAGTTTCTCGTTTTACAACTTCCTTTGTAATTGTCACATCTTTTTATTCCAAAGTGGTATAAAAATTATTTTATTTCAAATTCCTTTTTATAAATTCGAATGTATTCCAAACGTCAAATACCTTTTATTTTAATTACAATTCAATTTCTTTTCGAATTCCAAATTTAAATTCCAAAGGTTCCAAAACAAAGCATGATCACAATTCACAAGAGGTGTGGTGAGATTTTTATTTTTATTTTTTTATTTTTTCAGCCTGACAGTTCTGATAATGTACTAGTACTTTGAGCCTTTGACCCATTATAAATAATTATTTTTTATTATTTAGAAAAATATTCCGTATTAAGGATTTCAAATATCTCGAGTGCCCAATAATAATTTAGGTATTATTCAGTGGCCAATGCCCAACTCGTGCCCTCCCCCTTCCTCCCCTTGGTTTGTCACTAATTTAAAAGTGCCCAATAATATATAATGAATGTCACTAAAATTAAAAATAAAAAATAAAAAATCATTAGTTTTTTTTCTGACCTTTATGGAACTTTTTATTTTTTACTAAATTTATTTTTAGTTAAAAGAAATAACAGAACGTTGAAGATAATAGATATTGACTTTAACAAAAGATTCGGAATACTTTCTATAATGTGGGATTCTCTCGTGCCATCTTCTGTATACTTTCTAGGTTGCGCAGTCTATATAGAAATACATTATATATACGTGTGTGTATATATATATAGACACTCGTATGTACGGAATCTTAGTGTAGACTTATATCAACCGCCATTCAAACATCGAATTGAATCGTCCGAACATCAGTAAATCCTTGAACCCCGCCGCCTTTGATCTTCGTTCAAGGGCTCGTTGCTATCTCCTTATTCAAACATGCCAGGTATATTTCTCTCTCACACACACACAAACACACATCGATGTTTCAACGATTAAATCAGATTTTAGTGATGTTTTTCATTAATTGTCCTAATTATGTTTTTGGGTTTATCAAAATAAACCGAATGAACAAATATTTTGGTTTGCTTTAGATCAAAATGATAAAGAAACTGGGTTAAACCCCTTGTATAATATGAGACTTGTATACATGCATATATATATTGTTCAATCTGTATTATTTAAAAGCAATTAGATTGGACAGAAAAGTTTGGACTATCAAGTATTGCTTCCTTTGAAAACTATCTTATACAGTCCGATTGAAGAGTACTTAGAAGCCATGAAAAAGGAGTCTTTGAAGTTGGGGTTTATGAATTCTTATCAGTATTGTTATTGCTATATAGAGATCATAACCATGTTTTGACTTTTGGGAGGTTGAATTGCTATTTGGAATTGTTGTTGGTTCCGTCATATTTTGAAGTAGAGCTAAGTTAATACAATGTTTGATTACGGAGAAGTTGGGAGAAAGTGAAAGAAAAATTGGATTCTTGAACAATTTTTAGAGTCAAAAGAAAACAGTTATCTCATCCCACTTGTAATGCATGCTCTAATGCAACATACAAAATTATATGTTATTTCCAATATGAGACTTGCATACAAGCATATATAGTATTGTTTTGGAATTATCTTATACAGTCCAATTGAGACGACACGAAAAAGGGAGTCCTTGAAGTTGGGGTTTATGAATTTCTAATATAGAGATCATAACCATGTTTTGGTTTTTGGGAGGTTGAATTAGTATTTGAAATTGTTGTGGTGTCAGTTATATTTTGAAGTTGAGGTAAGTTAACACAATGTTTGATTGCGAAGAAAATGGGAAAAGTGAAAGACAATTTGGAATCTTGCACATTTTTAGAATCTGAAAAAACCAGTTATCTCATCCCATTTGTAATGCATGTTCTGATGTAGCATACATCCTTAAATTCAGAGTCTTGTACTTTAGAATCCTATTTCATGGCCCTGTTGGAAGAACATATTCATTCTGTGTTGCTTGTCATCCTTACATTTTTTCCATGATTGCTCTTGGCTAAGCACTTTTTATTCTTTCCTTAGCTTTACATGTGTATTTTGGGGGAGTCATATGGAATGTTGCTAACATATGGGTTTGCAATTGCAAAAGATGCAATATATGCATAGAAAGGTGTGTCTAGAATCCTATATCGTGGCCCTGTTGGAAGAACATATTCATTCTGTGTTGCTTGCCATCCTTTACATTTTTTCCATGATTGTTTTTATTTTTTATTTCTCAAGTACGGTAGATGAGAGAAAGCTGTGTTGTTTATTGTTTAGAAAACTTTGCTCTTGGCTAAGCTTTTATTATTCTTTCCTTAGCTTTATGTGTATTTTGGGGGAGTCATATGGAATGATGCTAACATATGGGTTTGCAATTGTAAAAGATGCAATATATGCATAGAAGGGTGTGTCTAGAACTTCTATGACAGACAACAGTAGTAGGTTCATACCAATATTAGCCCAGATGGTATGATATTTCCTTCCCAAAGGAGAGGTTGAGTGTTCAATCCCTGTTAGGGGCAATATTGTGGGTGTGTGCTCGTCTGCTTGAACTTTCAGGAAAAAAAAAAAGGTAGTGGTTTCATCCTGATAACATTCTTTAAAGGATAAGGAATTGATCTGAGACTTATCAAATGAAGAAAAACAAGGAATTCAATTCAAACCTTGCTTATAGTTAGCAGAAGATCTATTGTGTTAAGAACTTTTTCTCCTATTTGGTATTTGGGATTATATTTCTGTGCTGAGTTCCATATTGCTGCACATTTTCTGTCTCGGGCTTGGATTATCCTATAAAGCAATTCCACTTGAGATTAAATACACCACTTATGATTTCTTTATATTTAACAGTTTATAACAATCCAAAAAACTAAGTTGTTGATATAACAGTTTATAGTTAACTAGGTTGTTGTATATAGTTATATGTATTGATGTTACAATATTTGCTTAATTTGTTGATTTTTCAGTTATATTATTCACTATTAAGTATTTTTGTGTCGTGATAACATCGATGCTCATAGATTACAAATATATGCTAAATATGTTTGCATTTGTGCTATGTCGACTTACAGATAATGAAGAACCAATGATAAAGGATGGAACTTCAACTTTATTCATCAAGCTTAAGAGATGGCAATGGTGGCTTTTGGTGGCTCTTAACATATTTTTCCTTCTTGCTGGTCAATGTGCTGCTGTTCTTCTAGGGAGATTTTATTATGCTCAAGGTGGAAATAGTAAATGGATGGCTACACTTGTCCAAACCGCTGCTTTTCCAATTCTTCTCATCCCATTTTTTCTTCTCCCATCCTCCAAGAAGCCTTCATCTGCTTCTCCTCCACCTTCTATCGCCATTATATACTCGATCTATTTCGTTCTTGGAATACTCATTGCAGGTGATAACATGTTGTATTCCATTGGATTATTGTACCTCTCTGCTTCTACTTATTCCCTCATTTGTGCAACCCAATTGGCCTTCAATGCGGTTTTTTCATTCTTCATCAATTCTCAAAAATTTACTGCTTTAATTCTAAATTCCGTGGTTATCCTTTCCTTATCTGCTTCTCTCCTTGCTGTTAACGACGATTCTAGTGGACCCTCTGGAGTCTCTAAGTCGAAGTATGTCATTGGATTTCTAAGTACTCTTGGAGCTTCTGCTCTTTATTCTCTTTTGCTTTCCCTCATGCAGCTTTCATTCCAGAAGGTTTTAAAGAAGGAAACATTTTCCGTGGTTTTGGAAATGCAAATCTATACATCATTTGTTGCCACTTGTGCTTCTACTGTGGGGCTTTTTGCAAGTGGGGAATGGAACACGTTACACTCGGAAATGGATGCTTTTGGTAAGGGCAGAGTTTCTTATGTGCTGACTTTGGCGTTTACGGCTGTGGCTTGGCAGGTTTGCTCCGTTGGGGTCGTAGGCCTGATTTTCGTGGTCTCGTCTCTATTCTCTAATGTTATTAGTACCTTCTCCCTGGCTCTTACTCCTATTGCCGCCGTGATAGTCTTCCATGACAAGATGAATGGGGTAAAGATAATCTGTATGCTTCTGGCTGTTTGGGGTTTCGCCACTTACATCTATCAGAATTATCTCGATGATTTGAAGGTAAAAAAAGCACAAACTGATCTAAATGGGACGCGAAATGATTCATCTTGTTGACCATTTTTGTGCTATTGGGTTCAATTGGCTTGAACTATTTTTATTATTTATTCCTTTTTCTTTTTCTTCTTCTTCTTCTTCTTTTTCTTCTTCTTCGTTTTTCCAATTGAAATGGATCACATTAGTACACCATACAGATTTATGGTCTTTAGTTGTCTGTATTTGAATTTCCAATCAAAATTGTTTTAGTAGTTCTTTGATCACTCCTTGTTTATATGGCTGTGAGAAGATTGACATTAGTTTCATAAAGCTTGTTTCTGTCTATTATGGCATGTTTGGTTCAATGCTTTAATATAGTACTTACCTTATGTTTTACATAGCATTTGAAATTGGTCCATTCTTTCTTTCATGGCTTATTATGAGAAATTCTTACTCCAGCATTGGACTTGATTGTATAGAAATCATGATTACGAAAATCTGCAAGGGTTCATTTATGGTATACTAAGGGAGGAGGAAGACCGAAATTAATGTGTAGAGTTAGTAAGAAAGAAAATAACTGTGCGTGGATTTGACCGAGAATATGGTCTTAAATAGGGCGGAATGGAAATGTATGATTCATGAAACGGATTCTGGTTTGATTGTTGCAATTCTGTTGCATGTTGATGGAGGTAGAGGATTTTGGTAGTAAACTTTTATGGATCAAACATGATTAGAATAGATAGAATTTGCATGTGAAGGTCGGTTGTTTGATTTGATATGGGACATTCAGTCTATTTATCTTTTGACTTCAGGAACCTTGCTCTACTTCCTCTACCTATATGAGTGTGAAAGAAAGGGCTGTCCCATGGGTTACCCTATCCCATCACAAAATATCCTTGCCTAGTGTTGTTCCCCTTAAGTACGATTGATGGCGATTACATTTTATTAATGGGAACCACTCATAATTTTTTTTTATTATTATTATTTTTTATTTTGCCGCGTTAATTTAAAATTTTGAGATGAATGGAATAATACACAATCGGATGAGAAAGGACTTGTTTGGTTCAGCTTTTTGTCAAATAATTTTTTGATAACTAAAAATTTTAATGGTATACAAAAAATTGTTTGTTAGTTTCTGATTATCATACCAAGCAAGTTCTAAATATTCTTTAAAAAATAAAAACCTAAAAAAAATTAAGTAGCACAAAGTGATTAAAATTAGGATTACACTTTGTTCAAAACGCCTTTATATGTTTAAGGGATGTCCACACATATAATCGGCGGTATGGAATGCAATAATCTCTTAATATTATAATGTTACAATGCCATAATGTATGTTTTATTTTTGATATAAATGTGTTAAATATATATTTTTTTAAAGTTGTATTAATGTTGTATTTTGTGATATAGCGATGAGTGAGACGATCCTCTAAACAAACAAAAGGGAATCCGGGGAAATCGGGGTTCAAGTGTCTGACTAAATTTAGTATTAATTAAACAACTCACATGAACTGTAAAATTTGGGAATTTGAAAAAACAATAGATTCATTGATTCTTAGAAGAGATTGCTGAATCTCAAACCTAGGTTTGAAAATTGATTAGCTAATATATCTATATATATATATATATATATATATATATATATCTATCTGTGTGTGTGATGTACGACTGTTTATTCTTTTCCCTTTAAAATAAGAAACCGTTAGATAAGTCTCTATATATTTGTGTCGTGAATTGTTAGGCTGATAAAATACAACAAAAAAATTATATTTTTTAGTTTCTCAATTATATATGTATATATATATATATACACACACAAATATCTGTATAGGCATTATATAGTCATGATATAGGTCCGCCCAATTAGATGTAAAAGAACTACCCACCAAACAGGATGCTACTTAGATATCTGGTTGATATTATTTTATTTATTATTATTAAAGCACTTGACTTTTTAGAAATAAAAGTTATGATCATACTATTTAAATCAAATGGGATGTGATGTTAAAATCATTGTGATTAATGTTAAATAATTATTTGAAAACATTTATTTTTGGAGTCATATTAATAAGAAGAAAGAATAGGCTAGTGCATGAGACTTTTATTTACAAAATAGTGAATCAAATATATGTAGTGTTACTTTCTACAAAGTCTTGTGAGTCATAATAATATTTACGCCTAAAAACATATAATATGGTCTTTTATTAAGGTAAAAAACGAACATATATATCAACCGTCGATTAATAAATTAATAAAAATTTGAGAATTTTTATTTTTAATTCTGTCAAATTACTTTCACAATATTATTGAAAAGAGTTAAATCCTCTATTTTTTATGTTCAAAATGAAAGAGTGAAAGATCGACATTTGCTCTATTGAAATAGTGAAAAAGAATGGACCACAAAATTAATTAGTCTGCTAGTGCAATACATTTCGTTATGCGGTCGTTAAAGTTATGCATATTTGTTATTATTATTATTTTTTAATAATATGCACATATATATATATATGTATCGCACATACACATTCAAGAATAAATATAACCTCACCAAGAATTGGTGTGCAGTAAAATTTTATAATAAAGAGCACATGCGAAAACTTCGGTGGTTGTTTGAAGTAATTCCCAAAATTACTCTTTCTTGATGTGCTATTTAATTCATTACCTAATATTTGGTTATAATTATGTTGACACCATAATCCCTTATTTAGATTAAAACGTTTAAAACACGAGCCATGGTGCGCAATTACATCATCCCGTTGCTCATGCTAAAATGGTGTAAGAATATATATAAAATTATACAATCAGAGTTACGATGATTTAATGTGATTTATTCTTATGATTATAAATAAATATTGATACAAAAAATTGAATTACTTAAAAAACTTATTGTGGCAATTCTAAAAGAAAACGAGTGGATTAGTATAACAAGTGGGAGTTTGTCCTACATCTAATCTGAATGTAAAGTGACTGGGTATATATGGCTCCTAATAGTTTAGACTTTTGGATCAAATTGCGAAACGATCATCCATTACAATTGGTACTAGAATCAGATTCACTCCTTAATCCGGTATCACGCTAAGAGCCCAAACCAAAAGAATTCTAGGTAGGCAGGGTGCCGTGTTTAGCCCCCACACCCACCAGTTACAACTAAATTATGTCTTTTAAAACAAGGTCCTTCCTCAACTCCATCTTTGAAGCTAACCCATATCAAGAATCTTTTAAGACTAAATAAATTATATCTGGATTATTTGACTTGTAAAGAAAATAAAAAAATAAAAATAATTAAGTGGTTCTTGGATAAATATGGTTTATTATAAAGTTTTGTATTATATCAAGTATGTGTCTTTCACACAGCTAAGTTTCTTCATATTTTTAGTTGGCCCCAAAGAATCACTTATTGTCCAGTTACAAAAGATGTAACATCACTGTCTTCAAAACTTTTGAACCCCAATAATTTACCAAAACCAAACCCCCCTGAATTGAGCTGTATATCTCAAGATAATTTGCTCCAAATCAAGTTGCTGCAAAATTGATTCTAGATTTGACCTAATTGATTGAAAAATAGAACTTGCTTAAGAGATTTTGCTCCAAATCAACCCAACAAAAAATTTATGTGTCGTTGAATTAATTTCTATCATTTTCGTGCACTGTAAAGTCTGCTTGTCACCACATACCACAAATGCACTATAATTTTTTTACACAATTACTTAAAAAGTGGTGGCGAAATCGTAAAAGATTCTCTTCTG
Organism: Cornus florida; assembly: GCF_030987335.1. Lineage (NCBI taxonomy): Eukaryota > Viridiplantae > Streptophyta > Magnoliopsida > Cornales > Cornaceae > Cornus > Cornus florida. Next base: position 6,311,067 of record NW_026775573.1, read on the forward strand.
TAGTATATTGTATGCGCCCAACGCCATTAAATCGTATTTCTAACACATTATTTCAAACAATATAGTGCATTGTAGTGTAAAAGTGTGCCGTATGAATTCTCTGTTATAACATATTCTTTCTGTAATGTATTGTATGCACTCAACACAATTAAATCATGTTTCAGCACATTTATGCAATTAAATTGTGTTTTTGATACATTATTTCAAGTGCATTGCAGTGTAAAAGAGTAGTGTTTGATTCTTCCTCTGTAACGAGTTCTTTTCTGTAGTGTGTTTGTATGCACTCAACACTATTAAGTCGTGTTTCAGCACATTTATATAATTAAATTGTGTTTAGAACACATTATTTCAAACAATATAGTGCATTGCAGTGTAAAAGAGTGGCGTCTGAATTATCTATTGTAATGGGTTCTCTTATGTAGTTTGTTGTATATGCATTTAACGCAATTAAATCTTGTTTCAGTACATTTATACAATTAAATTATGTTTATAACACATTACTTTGTATTTCAAAAAATACAGTGCATTGCAGTTTAAAAGAGTGGCATCTGAATCTTCTGTTGTAACGGTTTCTTCTTTGTAGCGTGTTGTATGTATTCAATGAAATTAAATTGTGTTTCAACGCATTATTCCAAAAGCGATTACTCGTGTTTTGACAAAATACGGTGCATTGCAGTGCATAGGATTCTGACTAAAAAGATTGATGGTAGACCATGGAACTAAAAATTGATCATACGGCTACTGTACTAGTCCTTCATTCTAGAATGCGGCAGCAATCAATTGCAGAGGGCCTAGAGTAGTACTAAATGGTTTGACTTTTTCTGATGGTCTATAAAAGATCTGGGCCCGTTGATTCCTACCATGGCCCACCAAAACTCAAGATCACAACGGTTGTACCAATTGCTTTGATCGTACAGACTACAGACCAGCCTGTTACCAATTGTTGAGTCAGATAGAAATTTAATGGTACCATGACACTGCATTGCTACTCATCAGACTCTCACTTACCCTCCATTAATAACATCAGGTGCATCAGGGTCCAGGCTATTGACTGTGAGACATGTATCATACGACATATCATAAAATCTGTGGGACCCACCTTCAACTCTCCCAAAAAATTAAAAAAAAATTTATTTCCACATTGTGCTTTTTCAATTCCCCAACTGCCCTCTTTTGATGCCTCTCTTAACTGCCCAAACCAAATGCAAATGAATTTCATTTAAGTGGTTTAAAATCAACATTGACTTCAAAAAAGCTTGATTATGTTCATTTTTAGAAAATAAAATAAACTTCTCGAATCAACTAGCATTTTCAAATTTTCTTTGTTTAGAAATTAGAATTGATGAATTTGTGTGGTTTATTTGTGTAATTTTTGTCCCTTTCTTTGGTCTAATAATTGTTTGATTCTCTCCTCCGTAGTTGCTTTGTTTGTAGGGCATCTTCCCTTTTCCATCTATGCTTTCCTTGGTTTTCGAATGTTTTGTCAATAAAATCCAACTTTTATATATACATACATACATATATATATATATATATCATTTTCAATTTCATTAAAATAGAAAAATCATCTGAACTCGTTTATAGATATTATGAAGAATATTAATTGACTAATCTCAAGAAGTTGGATCAAGTGAATAAAAACTTGTCCTTAATACCTCATGAAACATCAAATCTAAAGTTAGAATCCTCTGGCTACAAACAATTTCTTTAAAGGTGTTAAAAAAAAAAAAACAAGAAGAAGATATTATTTAATTATTTTAATTTCATTCCTATATATATATATTTTTGCAAGTTAGTGAGTTGAATCCTCTCAGTACAAACAATTTCTTGAAAGGTGTGTGAGTAGCGGGTTGAATCCTCTCATTACAAACAATTTCTTGAAAGGCGTGCGAGCAAAAAAAAAGAAGATATTATTTAATTATTTTAATTTCATTCAATTTATATATATATATTTGCAAGTTAGCGGGTCAATATTGCAAAAAAAAAAAAAACACTTCTTTATAGTTGAATTCAAGCATGACTAAACAAGTCAAACGAATTAAATTCGAACTTGAGGAGAAGTGTGCAAACCCAACTCGAAAACTCATACATGAGCTACGCGTTTGAGGCAAATTTGAAAATGACGATTGTAGTGGACCCTCTGGAGTCTGTAAGTCGAAGTATGTCATTGGATTTCTAAGCACTCTTGGAGCTTCTGCTCTTTATTCTCTTTTGCTTTCCCTCATGCAGCTTTCATTCCAGAAGGTTTTAAAGAAGGAAACATTTTCCGTGGTTTTGGAAACGCAAATCTATACATCATTTGTTGCCACTTGGTGCTTCTACTGTGGGGCTTTTCGCAAGTAGGGAATGGAACACTTAACCTGATATTCTTCTTCTTCTTCTTCTTCTTCTTCTTCTTCTTCTTCTTCTTCTTCGTTTTTCCAATTGAAATGGATCACATAGTACACCGTACAGATTTATGGTCTTTAGTTATCTGTACTTGAATTTCCAATCAAAATTGTTTTAGTAGTTCTTTGATCACTCCTTGTTTGTATGGCTGTGAGAAGATTGACATTAGTTTCATAAAACTTGTTTCTGTCTATAATGGCATGTTTGGTTCAATGCTTTAATATACTACTTACCATATGTTTTACATAGCATTTGAAATTGGTCCATTCTTTCTTTCATGGGTTATGATGAGAAATTCTTAATCCAGCATTGGACTTGATCATATAGAAATCATGATTACTAAAATCTGCAAGGGTTCATTGATGGTGTACCAAAGGAAGAGGAAGAACGAAATTAATGTGTAGAATTAGTAAAAAAGAATATGACTGCGTGTGGACTTAACGGAAGGTATGATCTAAAATAGGGCAGAATGGAAATGGTTGCAATTCTGTTGCATGTTGATGGAGGTTAGGATTTTGCTAGTAAACTTTTGTGGGTTAAACAAAATGATTAGAATAGATATAATTTGCATGTGAAGGTTGATTGATTTGATATGGGACATTCAGTCTATTTATCTTTGACTTCAGGAACCTTGCTCTACTTTTTTTTTGGTTTAATGGAACCTTGCTCTACTTCCTGTCCCTGTATGAGTGTGAAAGAAAGGACTGTCTCATGGGTACCCTATCCCATCACCAAATATCCTTACCTAGTGTTGTTCCCCTTAAATACGATTGATAGTGATTCCATTTTATTAATGGGAACAACTCATAATTTTTTATTATTATTATTATTTTTTACTTTGCCTCGTTAATTTAAAGTTTTGAGATGAGTGAACTAATTCGTAATCCAACGAGTAAGGATTTGTTTGGTTCAGCTTTTCGTAGAATTATTTTTTGATAACTAAAAATTAAAAATATATATATATACAAAAAATCGTTTGGTTGACAATTTTTGAAAATTATTTATGAAAACTCAATTTTAAAAAACAGGTCGGGAATAGTTTCAATTCTTAAGAACTAATTTCTGAGTATCATGTCTAGCAAGTCCTAAATATTTTTAAAAAAATTAAAAACCCTCAAAAAATTAAGTAGCACAAAGTGACTAATATTAAGATTACGCCCCCATCTCAACTCGGTGTTCACAGTTTTGTTCAACATATAATGGGCGATATGGGATGTTATAATCTCTTACAATTATAATGTTACAGTACGATAAAATATGTTATATCTTTGATATAAATGTGTTAAATACAAAATATTTTTAAAAATTGTTGTATTAATGTTGTATTTTGTGATATAGGGATGAGTGAGATGATCCTCTAAACAAAAGGGAATCCGGGGAAATCGGGGATCAAGTGACTGACTAAATTCAGTATTAATTAAACCTTTGCATTAGCATCATTACCACACTAAACACGGGACATTCTTTTTTTTTATTATTTAAAACAACATTGGAATTTCATTTACATATCAAAATAACAAGTGGGGAATAATTGAAAACTCACATGAACCGTAAAATTTGGGAATTTGAAAACACACACCGGCAATTATAGATTCATTGATTCTTAGAAGAGATTGCTGAATGTCAAACCTGGGTTTGAAAATTGATTAGCTAAAATATATATATATATATATATATATATATATGATGTACACCTGTTTATTCCTTTCCCTTTAAAATAAGAAACCGTTAGATAAGTCTCTATACATTTGTGTCGTGAATTGTTAGGCTGATAAAATGCAACAAAAAAAATTATATTTTTTAGTTTCTCAATTATATATGTGTATGTATATATATATATACACACACACAAATATCTGTATAGGCATTATTTAGTCATGATATAGGTCCGCCTAATTAGATGTAAAAGAACTACCCACCAACTAGGATGCTACTTAGATATCCGGTTGATATTATTATTAAAGGACTAGACTTTTTAGAAATAAAAATTATGAATCATACTATTTAAATCAAATGGGATGTGATGTTAAAATCATTGTGATTAATGTTAAATAATTACGGAGTGTTTGAAAACATTTATTTTTGGAGTCATAATAATAACCAGAAATAATAGGCTAGTGTGCGGGACTTCGGGACTTCCGCCGTTACGGAATGGGAGACCAAATGTATGTACTCTTATTTTATTTGGAGTTTTGTGAATTCTAAAAACGAATTAATGATTTTTTATTAAGTTGAAAAACGAACATAGATATAAACCGTCTATTAATAAATTAATAAAACTTTGAAATTTTTTATTTTTTATTTTTACTTCTGTCAAATAACTTTCTCACCTCTACTTTTTTCTTTTTTCTTTTTGAAAATGAAATAGATGCTATTATACAGTATGTTGTGGAAGATCGACATTTGCTTTATTGAAATAATGAAAAAGAGATCAAAATATTAACTAGTGCAATGCATTTTTTTTTATTTAACTCGGCAAAGTACAAACTTTCAGGACACCTCAACAACTCGACTAATTCTCAAAAATTCGAAAAGCGTCTTCTCACGCGGGTCAAAAAAGTCATTATAGGGATAGCAGAGACTAATCACAAAGAACACTGACGTTATGTAAAAGTAGAATATATTTGTTAATTTTTTTTTTTTTTAATAATATGCACATATATATATATATATATATATATATATATATAATATATACACACATATATGCGCGCGCAGTGCACACACACGATCAAGAGTAAATATTACCTCACCAAGACTTGGTAATGCAGTAAAAGTTCATAATAAAAAGCACATGCGAAAACTTGGTGGTTGGTTGAAGTAATAACCAAAATTACTCTTTCTTGATGTGCTATTTAATTCATTACCTAATATTGGTTATAATTATGTTGACATCATAATCTCTTATTTAAATTAAAATATATAAAACACGAGCCATGGTGCGCAATTACATCATCGCGTTGCTCGTACTAAAATGGTGTACAGAATATATATATAATTATACAATCCAGAGTAATGATGATTTAGTGTGATTGATTCTTATGATTATAAATAAATACTATACAAAAATTTGAATTACTTAAAAAAATTAATTGTGACAATTATAAAGGAATACGAGTGGACTAGTGTAATAAGGGAGAATTTGTCTCACATTGAATCTGAATAGAAAAGCGATTGGATATATATAGACTGGTCTCCACCTAATAGTTGGACTTTTGAATCAAATCACAAATCAATTACCATTACAATTGTTATCTGAATCAAATTCAGTTATTGATCCGGTGTCATGCCAGAAGAAGAATTTCGGGTAGCTAAGGTTAAAACAAAGTCCTTCCTCAACTCCATCTTTGAAGCCAACCCACATCAAGAATCTTTTAAGTCTAAATAAATTATATTTGGATTATTTGACTTGTAAAAAAAATAAAATATAAAAATAATTAAGTGGTTCTTGAATAAATGTGGTTTATTATAAAGTTTTGTATTATATCAAGTATGTGTCCTTCACACAGCTAAGTTTCTTCATATTTTTAGTTGGCCCCAAAGAATCACTTATTGTCCAGTTACAAAAGAAGTAACATCACTGTCTTCAAAACTTTTGAACCCCAATAATTTACCAAAACCGAACCACCCCCTGAATTGAGCTGTATTTCTCAAGAAAATTTGTTCCAAATCAAGTTGCTGCAAAATTGATTCTAGATTTTGACCTAATTGATTGAAAAATAGAACTTGCTCAACAGATTTTGCTCCTAATTGACCCAACAAAAAATTTATGTGTCGTTGAATTAATTTCAATCGTTTGCGTGCACAGTAAAGTTCATTTGTCATCACATACCACAAATGCATTATTTTTTAAAAAAACACGAATACGTTAAAAGTGGTGTCTAAATTGTAAAAGATTCTCTTTTGTAATATATTGTATGCGCTCAACGTCATTAAATCGTGTTTCTAACACATTATTTTTCAAACACTATGGTGCATTGCGGTGTAAAAGTGTGAAGTATGAATTCTCTGTTGTAACATATTCCCTTCTGTAGTGTGTTGTGTGCACTCAACACAATTAAATCGTGTTTCAACACATTTACGCAATTAAATCGTGTTTTTGATACATTATTTCAAGTGCATTGCCGTGTAAAAGATTGACATTTGATTCTTTTGTTGTAACGAGTTCTTTTATGTAGTGTGTTGTAAGCGCTCAACACAATTAAATCGTGTTTCAACATATTTATACAATTAAATTGTGTTTGGAACACATTATTTCAAATCAGTATAGTGCATTGTAGTGTAAAAGAGTGGCGTCTGAATCATCTGTTGTAACGGGTTCTCTTCTGTAGTGTGTTGTATATGCATTCAACCCAATTAAATCGTGTTTCAACATGTTTATACGATTAAATTGTGTTTATAACACATTATTACTCTGTATTTCAAAAAATACGGTACATTGCAAATTAGAAGAGCGGCGTTTGAATCTTCTCTTGTAAAGACTTCTCCTTTGCAGTGTGTTGTATGGTCTCGACAAAATTAAATTATATTTCAACACATTATTTCAAATGCGATAATTTCAACGAAATTAATCGTGTTTTGACATCGTACGGTGCATCGCAGTGCATAGGATTCTGACTAAAAAGATTGATGGTAGACCATGGAACTAAAAATTGATCATACGGCTACTGTACTAGTCCTTCATTCTAGAATGAGGCAGCAATCAATTGCAGAGGGCCTAAAGTAGTACTAAATGGTTTGACTTTTTCTGATGGTCTATAAAAGACCTGGGCCCGTTGATTCCTACCATGGCCCACCAAAACTCAAGATCGCAACGGTTGTACCAATTGCTTTGATCGTACAACCCCAACCTATTAGCAATTGTTGAGTCAGGGAGAAATTTAATGTTAGCATGATACTGCATTGCTACTCACTTACCCTCCATTAATAATATCAGGTGCATCAGGGTACAGGTTATTCACTGTGAGACATGTATCGTACGACCTATCATAAATCTGTGGGACCCACCTTCAACTCTCCCCAAAATATATATATATATATATTTCCACATTGTGCCTTTTCAATTCCCCAACTGCCCTCTTTTGATGCCTCTCTTAACTGCCCAAACCAATTGCAAATGAATTTCATTTAAGTTTGTTTAAAATCAACATTGACTTCACAAAAGCTTTGATTGTGTTCATTTTTAGAAAATAAAATAAACTACTCGAATCAAATAGCATTTTCAAATTTTCTTTGTTTAGAAATTAGAATTGATGAATTTGCGTGGTTTATTTGTGTAATTTTTGTCCCTTTCTTTGGTTCAATAATTGTTTGATTCTCTCCTCCGTAGTTGCTTTGTTTGTAGGGCATCTTCCCTTTTCCATCTATGCTTTCCTTGGTTTTCGAATGTTTTGTCAATAAAATCCAACTTATATATATATATATATATATATATATATATATATATATATATATATATATCATTTTCAAATTCATTAAAAAAGAAAATTCATCCAAACTCGTTTATAGATATTATGAAGAATATTAATTGATTAATTTCAAGAAGTTGGATCAAGTAAATAAGAACTTAACCTGCCTCATTAAGCATCAAATCTAAAGTTGGAATCCTCCCGGGTACAAACAATTTCTTGAAAGGTACGTGAATATCAACTATATATATATATATATTTTTTTTTTCATTATTGACCCCTTAACTTGCAAATATATATATATATATATATATATATATATTTGCAAGTTAAGGGGTCAATAATGAAAAAAAAAAAAAAAAAACCTTTATAATTGAATTCAAACTTGACTAAACAAGTCAAACGAATTAAATTCGAACTTGAGGAGAAGTATGCAAACCCAGCTTCAAAACTCATACATGAGCTACGCGTTTGACGTGAATTTAAACAATAGTTTGACTGATTCAGCCAAATGCTCAACTCGAATTGGTTTAATAATAAGACCGACTCATGTGATCTCTAAATTGCCACAAAATATCCACCACCTGTCTTTTTATTATTATTTTTATTTTTCCTTCCTACCTCGTCAAAATTATTCAAAATATTAGAGTTACTACATTAATATCTCAAGTTTGAATTTAAGTGATCTTTGTAATTTAGATATTTGGAGTTGCACTTAGGAGTTCAAAATATGACTTATGGTTAGAAGGGTTCATTGTAACTAAAACCGATTCACTACAATTAAGATTCATTTATTTCCGATTTTTTTAACCCACTTAAATAAATTTTTAGCACATTTGATCTAATTTGTTTTGAAATCTTATCATGAAAAAACCCGCGGAACACAATAAGGCTTATTCTTGAATTTTTTGTCTTGAAATCTATGATAAATGTGTCGAATCTTAAAACACGTTTAATTTTTTTTTTTTTTTTTTTAACATCATTATTTTTAATTTAGAGGCAGTAAATTATATATAAACACAATTAAAAATGTAAGTGCATTAAAAAAAACGCTTAAGCAAATGTTCTAAGGATGGTCCTCGCTCAATGAGAGTATCTCTATTGTAATCGAAGTGTTAGAAATATGATTACAATAAAAATAAATAAAAACAAAAATATGTGTTTATTTCTCGTATTAAATAGGAGTGTTTACAGAGAATTAAAGAGACTAATATAGTAAAAATCCAAAATTACAAGGGTAAAAACCGTACTTTGACATCATCGTCATTCGTCAACCATCGTCGTCCCCATCAATTATGATTTAATCTCCCGAAATCCACAAGCTTCCTAGATCTGTTCGCACGGTTCGACGCCGCCGTCGACAGGTGGGGCTTCATCGGAACCCTAATCTCCCCTGAACACCCCATATCCGGCGTCATTACCTTCTGACTATTCCACTGCCGGTGAGGGCTGGCACGCACTAACGGACTCAAACAAAATGCCATTCCCGACACGGTCCGACTGTGAGTCTGCCGTCCTCCTCCTCCTCCGCCTCGGCGTGCAGCCGCCGCCCCCGCCCTCCTCGGTGTCTGCCTCCATCCCTGAGACGACTCCGAAGAGTACCCGCTCGATCCTCCGTAGCATTCCTCGTCTTCCACGTCCTCCACATACCCCACCGGCGACATTCCCCGATCTCGATTCCGGCAACTCCTCCGACCTCCGGAGACCGTCGATTCGTTGACAAACGTCTGCGATTGCTTCTTCCGGCGGCCTGGGAGAATACTCGAAAACCACGACGGCGAAGACGACGAGGACAGCGTCGCCGCGCACGCGTCCCGAGAATCCGAATCCGTCACCTCCGATTTGGATCTGAACAGATTCGCGAAGAGAGAGAATTTGCTCTGCTTCTTGTGGTACGAGCTCGCGGTGACGATTGAACCATTGGGCCCCACTTGCGGAGTACTGTAGAACCGCTGATCCGTGACGCTGTTGTTGTGGAGGTGGTGGTTCCAGGCAGTGTAGTCAGATTTCCGGCGACTAACATAAGGCGAGACGGAGCGAGGGAAGATAAGCGGCGGCGGAAGCGCGTCAGATTTCCGGCGATCTTCTTGGGCCTGCCAGGCCTGGGCCTGGGCTTGGACTTGAGCTTGAACTTGGTCCTGGGCAGCTATAAGAGCGACGAGGCGTTCCCGCAGACAAGTAGCACAGACGCCGACGCTGCTACTCAGGTCCAGCAGGTGTTTCTTACACCTCATTTACTTATATGTATAAAACTATATATACATATACATATATATATATATATATATCTATAGGTTTGTGTCTAAATTTTTAGTGGGTAAGTTCGATTCTTCTTCTTCTCTCCTGTTATATGCTGAAATTTGAAGATCTGATAGAGGAAATTTGAGAGAGAGAAGGAGAGAGTTTGAGGTGGGATTTTTATGCGAGTGAGAGAGTATTTGTGAGCGTTGGGACTATTTGAGATTTTGGTATCTGCATTAATTAAATATATATATATATATATATATAGATATAGAGATATAGAGAGAGAGAGTGAGGCTAAAATTGGGACACGCAGACTTTGGAGTATTTACTTTTATCATTGTTTACTGGGTGGGTTTCCTTGTGAATGGTCTAATATTGATGTTTGACAAAACTTTTATAAATGGTTCTTCTCCTACCTATGCTTTGTTATATATATATATATATATATATATATATATATATATATTTTGGGTTAAAAGTGGTAAGCTACTATCTATCTATGCTTTGTTGCTTCTGTTTTTCCTCTATTTTAGGTGCTCTGCAGTTAATGAGTGAAATCCTCCTTCTAGAAGTAGTGCAGTGATGATACTTTTTTATTTTCTTTCGAGAAAGTGCTTATACTTTTCCATGATAACCATTTTTTTTGGAATTTACTTTTCCATGATAACATGTCAAAAATAAGATCAATTTGTACAGGAAAATTTATTACATGGTGTTCACACCATTGGTTCGGGACCAATCTTCAGTTGACAAATAAGCAAGAAGTGGAAAAGTTTGGGCACTTTGTTTACAAGGATGTATCCTTGTTCCTGGATGGACAATTTATTTGATTTTGTTTGGTTTTATGGAATTTATGCTTTGAAATTGAAATTAAAATTAAAGAAAAATTAATTGGAATCAAATTTATGAAATTGAATTGTAAAAATATTAGTTTATAATTATTTGGAACTTAGTTTGATCTAATTTTCTTCAAATTCATCCTCAAAGCATTATTTATAACTTACTCATAAAATTGGAACGGTATGGAGAAAATTAGCATAGCCCTGCCCAAGATTGACATGCACAAATGGAGAAATGGTCCCAAAAAAAAAAAAAACTTAATAATAATAACCCATTTCCAACTAACCGAACATGTTTTCACGATCCAAAAACAAAAGGTTAGTATATGCATTGAAATTATCAAATTCTGATTTGTGTTTGAATTTGCACTTGTTATAAACATACTTGAATGACTCCACTGGAAAATAATAATTGAAGTATAAAAATATAATCATTGTAAATCCATCACATGATTACAGTTCTGACTTGTAATTGCATTTTTTCTCTCGGCAAGACACGTTTTATCTATACATCCAATTAAATCGGAGAAAGTTGGGAAAAAAAATGAGCTAGACTACAATTGTGTGTAGTTTTTCCTTCTTAGAAATTATACACGCGTGTTTACTATATATATATATATATATATTATAGTATAATGGCAATGAGATGAAGAATACAAGGTTAGGTTTTGAAGCATGCTAAAAAGTATATATGGTCCATAATAAACACACGCCTTCTTGTCCGCGCATGGAAGTTGGCTTTTCAGCTACAACTTTGGTTTTTGTATGAATGGGTTTTCACCTTGGTTTCATCATGATGGCCACAAGCAACTTTGGTCACCAAACATTGGGTTTAGTCGTTTACTCTCCTAATCACCTTCATTTTATCAAGATTCAAACTCTATTTGAATTTTGCATTGTCCAATGACTCTTTGTTAAATAATAATAATAATAATTAAACCACTCTACTAACAAATTAATAGTCATTTTTATTATGTCATATCCTTACTTATATCACGGCCATACTTTATTTCAGTGAATGTTGGGCCGCTAAAAAACAACATATGTATAAATTGTAGTAAAAATGTAAATATTGAGATGAATGTGTGATAAGACTACAAAAAATAAAATTAAAAATAATTAATTAGAGAGATAGTTGGAGTAGCTGAAATTAGAGATAAAATGAGAAGAAAAAAAAAAAAAAAAACCATTAAAATATTTTCAACATGTGCAAAGCAAGACCTTTAGAGTGTAATTAGGGTAATTCGAGGGGGAGAAGAACATCAAAGTACACATAGGTGGAGATAATATGTCGGTTGACTTAAGTTATAATCTAAATAGAGTATAATGGAAAGATAGGATTCATGTAAGCGGTTGTAATTGAAAAAACTTTTAGTTGTTGTTTATTCTTATTTAGAGAATATGTGTTAGCTAGAGAAACTTTTCATATAATTATTTATCACAATAAAATACATACATCAATATGAATTAACATACATAAAAGAAATAATTTATACGGTAACTTTATTCATTGCGATGAAACATACACAAACAACATACTTTATTCATTGCGATGAAACATACACAAACAACATCAATCATTAGGAATGGAATACGATGTGAATAAAACAATTAGTTTAGAATTTAACAATATAATTAATTTAGTACTAGAAAAAATTAACTCAATAATATAAATTAAAATCAAAAAAATAACAATAATAAAATAGGTGGGAAATAGCTAGCCCGATGGAGAGACATATGTAAACATATTTATCTAAAGTAGATAGTTCACTTCATGAGAGTATTAATGAAACTAGTCAGCCTCCACGATACAACATAATCAGTTCATAATCACGCCTCTTCTATGTGTACGACCACATGAAGACTAAAAATTCTAAATCTATATAGTTACCATACACTTGTAAAGTAGTACAATAAATATATATATATATATATATATATATATATATATATATATATATATATATAGTTAACCATACACTTGTAAAGTAGTACAATAAATATATAAATATATATTATCAGTTCATAATCACGCCTCTTTTATGTATACGACCACATGAAGACTAACGACTAAAAATTCTAAATCTATATAGTTAACCATACACTTGTAAAGTAGTACAATAAATATATATATATATTATCAGTTCATAATCACGCCTCTTTTATGTATACGACCACATGAAGACTAACGACTAAAAATTCTAAATCTATATAGTTAACCATACACTTGTAAAGTAGTACAATAAATATATATATATATATATATATATATATATTTATTGTACTACTTTACAAGTGTATGGTTAACTATATAGATTTATATAATGAAATAGAGAGTTGTAACAATGAGCAGTATCTTTATAAAAAAAAATGACAATTGTAACAGTTTTTACACTTAATATGAATTTAATTCTGGGAGATTATATGGTGTTATTTAGAATTAAAAGTAGTCAAATTGGACACTCCACCTTTGAGCTCATGGTTGATCCAATAAGATAAATAGGTAAGTGAGCAAAAGAGAGAGGGTTGGAGTGAAAATAGTTTTTATTGCTTTGGGAAAATGCTTACAACTTATTTGTTTGGTGAGGAGTAAATGATCTATCCATCCCTATTTATAGCCAATGATTTGACTAAAAAATATGCATGGGAGAATTTTAGAATGGACTTCTAAAACCCTCCAAAGAAGGTTTAAAATATCTCTATACAATGCTGAATTAGTTTTAAAAGTAGCGTATAAATCTATATAACTCTAGAGAATTTTGTACAAGTCTAAAATGTTCTGATCATGTAGACTACTCGTGTCATCATCATATTGTGCATGTGGGTGGCATATCATCTCACCACGGAACAGTGACATTATGAACCAAATTGTTTTAAAAAAATTCATTATAATTATATATTTTCATACTTTATTTGTCAATAAATAAATATTAGACTACTCAAAACTATACAAAAATAGTAATAATGATAATAAAATAAATAAATAAATAATCCCTGTATACATGTGTTCATGGCTATGAACTATGCAAGCCATGTTGGAATTTGAGTTAGAATTGATTTCTTAATCAAGATTAACCAAAAAATGACATCCACAAAGCCCATGAAATAAGTGTCTTAATTCATGTATGCATATTTGCCATATTGATGATTTCACCAAAGCAATTTACAAATCATCTTATTCTAGCAACCTGCCTATTGCATACATGTGTGTGCTACCAATAGGCAATATAACACAAGGCAACATCAAAATCAACTAGTGTGATGTAGCATTCTACCCAACTGCTACTATTAACATCAACATAGACTTTTCTTTGTACACTCCCTCTATGCTATATGTTAGTAGCATTCCAGCTTCTAACCTAATGTACATGCACTGTCCCTGCAAATTTTACAAGACAACACCAAAACAATTTGCCAGTGGACAAACAGCAACAGGACATGCCTCTGTCCCATTTGCAAAATCGACAACTCGATCAAGAAACCCCCATTCTTAACCTAATAAACCACCTACTCACCTACTATTTTGCCCCTAGTCTTCGTTTTTGGATTACATTCTTGTAATTTATACACATTTTGTGCATGAGGTACTCTTAGTACGTGACATTGTGATGGATGGTGGACCAAGTTAGCCTGTAATTGGAAGTGCGTTACAACCCAATCCCATTTAGTAAAACATGAGGTTGGATTGCAATTAGTAAGTGTGCCACTGTCCCCATTTTTAGGAACGTGTGTGCGCGCATAATTATTGATAAGAAATACACACACTCACCATCTACGTGCTCACTTTGTTCTTTCTGTTGAATATATTGTAATATATATATATACACACACACATGATACAAAAACAACGAAGGCTTTTGATTTGCATTTACTGAATAGGTTGTAACCATTCAGATGATACATAACTTCTGATTTGCATCTTTTGGTAGTCTATAAATAGTGATGGGTGCTGCACATTCTGGATTCACTTTTTTCTGTTGTCTTTCTTATATCTAGTCATAACAGTTTTAACGAGTGTTTAGGAAATTCCTTCAATATTGCTAATTGCAGGAATTAAGAATTTATTGTATTCTAAAGGTGTTTTGCTATGTAATCTGATAGCAAACTCTGTGAGAGTGGGACAAATAACACCTTAAGGAAAGTAACTACACGACTTAAAGTTACAAATCATTCTTCTTTCTTCGAATTGTTGAAACCATGGCCTTCTATTTTCAAAGATGAGAAAGTGTTGTTAAGTTATGAACTTATAATGTCATTGATGAATCCGAGTACATATATATAAATATATGTGTGTGTGTGCGCGCGATAACACTTAAGATGCTTGTGGGATTTCAAAATGTGTTGTATTGGGCTGAATCTCATTTCATATATATATTGACATGTTATATTCCAATGAATGATGTTGTAGAAGTGTTAGAACCAAAGCACTTTAATTTCTTCCATGAATTAACTAGACTTATAATAACTATGTCATACAACAATGTATAATGGCATATATATATATATATATATATAGTGTGTGTGTGTGTGTGTGTGTGTGGTGTGTGTGTTTATAACTTGAGAACTAAAATATCTTGCATGTTTGTATCAACTACATCAAGTGATGGAACCATGTATAACACTTCAATTTCCTGCATCAATCAACTCAACTTACAATAATAACTAATGATGTTATGCCACAATATGTAATAGCATTATCACAAAAATGATTGAGGACACAACTCATGACGGGATCACACCATGGGAGACGGAATCACACTATGGGAGAAGCTCAACCCAATAAATGTTTTATTGAACATAATATAATATATGTGAAGTCATAATTGTGTAATAATTTCTAAAATAAACCTAGTGTATAATTTAACGAAAACTAAAATGTAGTGGGATAACTTAGGCCAGAAATTTCATTTAAGAGAGGTATATAAAGCAAAAGAAAAAAAGAGTACATGAGTGCAAGAAAAAAAAAATTAAGATAAAAACAAAAGAAAAATAAAGAATGAAGAATAAAAAAATAAAAATATGAGAGAACTATGAAGGGAAAATATTAAAATTTAATTGAAGAAAAGGACTGAAAATTTACTTGGAGATAAAAAATATACATATATAATAATTGAAGAAGAAGAAGTAGAGTAAGAAAAATAGAGAAAAATTTGGAGATAATTATAGGTGGGTGAATGTAAAATTATATACTTATATTCATATAAATAATGAAAAAAAAAAAAAAAAATTAATAGGCCGCCCATGCTGGCTTCACTCCTGCTTGCTCCTACATTGTCTTCTTAAATCAAGCTCTCAAACTAAGCACCGCATGACGTTGTAGGGAGAAATAATTTTAAAAAAGCAAAATTAAGGGAATGTTTGATGGACGAGATTGCTTTCATATAACAAATGTCTTGCTATTAATTATGTAGATTTCGGCTAGAAATCGCTGATACCATTTGTTATAATCCGTTGCTTTTTTTTTTATTTTTTTATTTTATACATGAGTATTGTTTGTCTTGCACTTTCTTAAGGGTCAATTTTTTATTTTGGACAACTTGAGTCGCATCATGCTTATTCTAAAAAAATTTCTGGATTCAAAAACAATGTTCCATTTCTCCTTTTGAATTTTCACCCAGGAATCGTTAGGATGTCTTAGGGTCGTTTTAGACTGGACAATTTTTCTCCATTGTTGAGATTTTCCTAGAAGTGCTGTGGACAAAACTTTACAAGTGTCACACTTGTTGGGGTTTCGAAGAGTAATAAACTCTGCGTATTAAAATCAAGGGATAATTTCACTGACCACCCCAGTAGTTTGGCCAAATATCAGTCTAAAATATCTTTCGAAAATAACTATCACTCACATTACAAACGTTTGCTCCGTTTTTTACTCACACCCCAAAAGTTAGTTTACAGATATGTCAGACCACTTTTTACATGTAAAAAGACATTTTTACCCTTTGACTTTAGTTTGACCCTGACTTTGGTATACCCTCATTTTTTTAATTTATTTTTTTTACAAAATATCAGTATTAAAAGACAATATGGCCCCTCAAAAATTTGTAAATTTACAAATTATATTATATATACAGGCAGACATATATATACTCCTATACACACACACACACACATACAAGCACAACACCACCACCAAATACAGCGGCGGAGTCGTCGTCGAATCCGACAACGGCCGCTCATTCGCCGTCAAAGTCAACTTTCCCACCTTCCAAACCGATGCCTCCCTTGCGCGCGACCTCATCTGCAAGGTCGCTCGGATCCTCCAATCCTCATCATCGGACCCTTTCCTCGACCTCTCCGACTACCTCCAAGACCCGAATCTGTCTCGCTGGATCTCCAAGACCCAATCATCTCCCTCCTCGTAGAGCTCGTCTCCGCTGGATCTGCTACCACCGGATCTGTCTCGCCGGTGCCATCAACATTCTCACAGCCGTCTTCGCTCTCCATCTCCAAGCTCGCCGTTGCCGCTACTCCACCGCCGAGCCGAGCTCTTCACTGCTGAATTGGAGTTGTCATCTCTCCCGCTAATCCACTCGCTACCAAGTCCCGCGAATCCTCCTCCAGTCGCCCCTCGCCGGTTCTCTCAAACCCAGATAATCAGTATATATATAGTTCTCACTGTTGATTCAGTCCACCGAGCTCGGCTGTGGCCGACGAGCAAGGGTCTTCAGACGGCGGCCGACGAGCAAAAAAAGCTTAGCTCGCTCTCTCTCTCTCCCGACGACAAGCACTCGTCCTCGCCGTCGCCACCCTAAACCATGTTGCCGCTTCTGTCGCCTGAAGTTTCCCACAGTCGTCAGCGGCACCACCACCACCATCACCCCATCATTACCGATCACCAACCACCAATCTCTCTAAACACTTTCTCTCTTTTCTGCAACACACCACCCACCACCAAAAAAGCCTTAACTTTTGGAACCACCACACACCACCACCACCACAACGGCCAACAGTTCCATCTACCCAATTGTCGGGATATAATTGTCTTTTAACTAATCTGATATTTTGAAATAAACGTTATTAAAAAAATAGAGGCAAAGTTGTCTTTTCACATGTTTTTAACAGAGGCTGTAACGGAAAATCAAAAATGGACCTAAGTGATAGTTATTTTCGAAAGATATTTTAGACTAATATTAGGCCAAACTATTGGGGGTGTCAGTGAAATTATCTCTAAAATCAAAGAAACTTGGGAGGGGGTTTCAATAAAATTCTTACCATATATAGGCATAAGCAACATGACTTCAAATAGAGGGAAAGCCATACAAGCTAAAATAAGCTTTCCAATGTTTTTAGATAATGGACTTTTCTGTCTAAAAAAAAAAATAAAAAATGTTTTTAGTTAATTAAAAGATTTAGGCTCTATTCCACATGCGTTATTTTTATTTTTGGACCGCTACAGTGTCGATTCTGACAAAAAAATATATATATTTGGTGCGGCCTTATTTTATTTTACACAGTGCTAAAACATTTCATAAATAGTGGCCCATAACGAAAACACGGGCCTGTTTAGTAACACTTTTGCTTTCTGATTTTTGCTGTCAATTCCTAAAAATAGAAAGGAAAAGTAAAAATTATATTTATTAACATATTTTTGTTTTTTTACTTTCAGAAAGTACTTTCACATTTTAGGAAAGAAAAAGAAAGCACAGATTTCTCACTTTCTTGTTTTCTCCACTGTAACGGAGGAATTACTTCCGCTACTATAGTGGAACTTAAAAAACGCTGTGCTCCATCATTTATAACAATACCCACAACCCACAATCATCTCTCCCACCCACAACCCACAATTGTCTCTCCCATGTACCACGATGATGGCCACCAGATGGGCAACTCCGATGAAGATGATTCACCAATCGGTATCGTTGGCAACCACCATATTGGCGTTGATGGGACTTAGGTAAGTTTTACTTTCCTCAAATCTAAATTTTTTTTCTCTCCCATCCTTAAGGACAAAATCCCCTCTCTTCCTCCCTCTGTTTTCTTACCACTGAATCCTTAGCACAAAATCAAAGAGTTAGGCACGTAATAACGAATACGACGATGAAAGATTCCGATGACAACAAGGAGAATCAACGCGGTGACGACAACGGCAAAACGCTCATCCAATTGGTGATGACTATGATCGTGTTACGAGGCCTAGACTCACTGACGTGGTTGTTGCGACAAAGGGGTTTCGGTGAAAGTTAAGGGTTTGAAGATAATGGGTTTAGATTTCTGGTTTGATTGTCGATTTGAGATTGCACGGCGGCGGGATCGGAGAGTTTTTTTTTTTTTTTTTTTTGATACTGTGATTGGAGCAATTGCAATTGTAGCGGGAAGATGGGGTTTTGGATGGTGCTGAACATCTTGGTTCTGGAAGAGAATTTAATTTTGTGTTGGAAAGAGGTTTGTCTTCTTTAACAGCAACTTAACCCAATCCGACATTATTGGCTGTATTGGCCCATCATGGTCAATTGTTAAGCTTCTCACGCTGTATACATGAGAAATCTTATATCCTTTTCCAATGCCAATGTTGAAACTTGTTAACTCTAGCACGCGTTCAGTTAAATTTATATGCAAAATATGGATTGGAATAAAATTTTGCTGGCAAGCCAATCCAGACGATGAATTGAGCTCAACGACATTATTGATGCTTGAAAGCTATGATGGGAGGTGGTGGTGGTTTCTGGTAGTGCTTGTAGTTAGGTAGAAATGGGGGATAGTGGATGCGAACTTGAACGGGGAGAAGGTGGGATTGGGATGGTAGATGATAGAACTACAGTAATGATAAAAAAAATAAAAATAAAATCATAATTATTAAACTTGATTTTGTTATTTTGCTTTCAAAATTTTGAAGAATATGAAATATTAGTAAACATGATTTCATTTTCTATTTCATTTTAAGAAATCAAAATCATACTTTTACTTTTGAAGGAAGCAAGAGTAAAAAAGTGAAAACGTTAGTAAATGGGCCCTAAGAAGTTGTTTTTTCTTATTTTGACAACTATTCATGGCCCAAAACCATAACAGTAGCGCAATACAGGCCAAAAACAAAACGTCTAAAACATCGTTCTCAAATATGCTTTCGATTTTTTTTTCTCAAAACTATCATACAACAAAACATTGTTTATGTTTTAGCCAAAAACAAAACGCCTAAAACAAAGCGCATGCCAAATGGGTCCTTAGATTTCTCTAAAAATAGTTTTCAAATATTTTATAAGGTTATTATTTTTTTTTATGGTAAATGTAAAAAATCTCCTTGAATTATGTCCGAATTTACAAATACCCATTTGAAGTATATATATATATATATTTTTATAATACCTTATGTATCACATTTTGTTACAAAATGCCCCAATGCTTAGACTATTTTTTATTAAATGACCATAATATCCTTTTTCTTATTGAATTGCACTTCAATCTATTTTTCTTATTAAAATAAATTATGAAAAATAATTTATACTATTTTAATTACATATTCTCCATTAAATTAAAAAAAATTTACCTTTAATTTTATGAAATTAATTGTATAAATAAAAAACCCGAGTAGAAAATTTTTAAAAAATTTATGTAATTTCTTAATTTTTCATGAATATGTTGTATGAAAAGAAAGTATTTTTTATTTGAGTAATTTATTAATTTTTTCATGGATATATTGTAAGAAAAATAAGGTATTTTTTTACGGTAAAAAAGTTTGAATTGAGTATAATAAGTTTCATTATAAAAATTAAAGTTGTAATAATAAATTAATAATTTTAGAAAATGGTAGTTTTGAATATACTTATTTATTTTTTCTATTTTTATAATAAATTGATACTAATAATAAAATTAAGGTAAATTGTATAATTAATATTTAGATAAGAGAAGAGATAATAATTTTTTTAATAAGAAATGACAAATTTGACGAGAAAGAGTAAATTAGTCTCTTGTTATATGTTTGTCCTTAATTGCAACAAATTAATAATTTAGGGGGACAATTTGTAATTTAAGTGGGTTATTTGCAAAAGAGCAATAATTCAAATGATTTTTTTTTGCACTTTACCCTTATTTTTACTATAATTTTAGAAAACAACTAATGAAACCTTTGACGGGGCAAAAGAAATATTTATCTTTATTAAGTGAGTAACAACATCAACAACCAACTATTTACTTATTTTTTTTCAATTATTTGGAGTTGACTACATAAATTCTATAATTCTATATTTTCGTACTGCACTATTCATTAGGCGAGTGATGAGTACAAAAAATGAATTCACTTGCTATAAAAAATGCAACAAGTAAATTGTTTGGGCCAATTAATAAGAGCTTGTCCGGCATGCGTTATGATATATATATATATTTTTGATATTGGTATATAAATTTGGGCCCATATCATGTTTGGGCCTACTGATATTGGTTTGACATGGTTCATAACGTATCAAATTTTTTTGCTATAAAATTGTTGTGTATTTGACACAGCCACTTCAATATATTTCATTTCTCATTTCTCCTCTCTCTTTCTCATTTCATTAACTAAAAATTATGTATGGTCCAGATATGACACTGATTGATTGTTATTGGGGGATATATTTTTACACAAAATGTATAAAATAACAGCTGTAGCTAAAAATAAATAATTCAATTTTTTTTGTGTAAATCTATTATGACACAACCGATTTACAAAAAAAAATATACATAACGGTTGGAGATGCTCTAACAGAGTAATTAAAGCAAATTTCTCAAAACAAAATTTTGTTATCATACATGGTTTGATTTTTACCCAAAATATTTTTACAACAAAACAAAACAATTGTTTTGAAATTAACAAAAACATAATGTTTAAAACACATTGCATACTTATCGGTTCCTAACATGACCAACCTCACGAGACCAATGCATCCATTAGGACTATATGTCTATATATGGTATAGCAGCAGTGGGAAAAGAAAAGAACATTGGTTAAGACATCCTCTTATATATTTGATTAATTAGTAATAAAAAAAGAAGAAGTGAAATCTATTCATATTTCAAAAGAAAAAAAAACACTATTTCATTTAACATTTTGTTATTGCTCTTTACAATTTTACTGATGGAGTTGTTTTATGAGATATCCTTCTTTTTAGTTCCTTTCATACTTTTAAAGGACAATTTAAGCACTGTTATTGATGTTGTTAATGGGACTGGGATGGTGTACTTTTTATTTACTGCACCATCAAGTAGTTTTAAATCAACTGTGTAAACTGATACAACACTGATACAACAATCGATACAACTTATTATATCAAATTGCAAATTTACAATACTATTAAAATGAAAAGATTCTGATTCGGGGTTAGTGGAACTCATTTTTTTTTTATTGTATATCCTTCCAAAATTTCATAAAAGGTTTCTTTTTCCTTCTCCTTTCCTTCTAAAGTATTGTTTCAAATCAAACAAGTCTGAAACTTTACCGCTTATTCGGATCGAGTGTAACCCTGTTCATTGTTGACCCGAACCCATATGTTGCCCGAGACCAAACACAACGGCACGACCACTTCTCTCAATAGTCATTAGTCTGAACTCTCAACTGAAAATCATTGACCAGTTTACTACCCGAGCACGACCACTGCTCCTAACAACTCTCTCTATCCTCTCTCTCTCTCTCTACTCTGCAACGATGTCGAACTTCTCTCACCAGATGAGGCTATCTTCGTCTCTGATCAGACGTTTGCACCAAAGAATCAGTGCTCTGAACACTAGATCTTTTACTACAATTGAAGGTCATCGTCCCACTATCGTTCACAAGCGCAGTATCGATATTCTTCATGATCCGTGGTTCAACAAGGTGAGATTTGAACTTCAGACTGAGTTGTCGTGATTTCAATTTCAAGATCGGGTTGGTGTTTCAACGAGACTGTGATCTGTTTGCTTGATTTGATTCTTAGTTACCTATGTGTTCATCGATTAATCCACAATCATTATTTTTCTAAACGAGTTTCGTTGATTACACAAACGTCTTTTGCACGAATGGGATGTGGTTTCCAATTCCGAGTTCTCTACAATTTAACCTTACATTTGGTGTGTGTATATACTCATTGAAATCGATGACGAAGCAATTAGAAGTAAGTAGGTTATTAGCTTAAAACGTGTTGATTTTGTTTAGGACTGTTGCTTTTGATTTTTCTTTTTAATATATGCAGTATTGAGCCTCAAAATAGATGTGGAATTCAAATCTGACTTTCTTATGTACGATTATGATACCAGGGAACGGCATTCTCCATAACAGAACGAGATCGTCTTGATCTTCGCGGACTTCTTCCTCCAAATGTTATGTCTCGTGAACAGCAAATTGAACGCTTCAGTAAGTTTCTATCCCCTCTCAGTTTATACTATTCTTGTTTAAATTTGATTGTACAACTAAGATTAAAAAGTGGCTAATTTTTCAACTTGGATAATGATTTTTACCCTTAGCATGCTTTGGTCACTGGAAAGAGTTATTCACGATGTTTGTATATTACGGACACAAAAATATTCCTGGAACTGTTTCATTTTATTGCTACAAGGGTAGATCTCTCTAGCCGAATTACAGTCATGGCCTGATTACTGGCCTCTTGACCAAGGTTGCTTGCTTGCTCAAAATGACAAAGGATCAGTCAATCTAGCTATAAATGAAGTTGATTTATCTGGTTCACCAAAAAAAAACAGATATTCCTTTTGTTTGGTTCCTTCTAGAGCTTTAAATTGTTATACTTTTTTAAAGTATGGAATAATTTACTGTTTTCATGAAAAGCATTAGTGAATGGTGTATATAAATTTTCATTTCTATTAGTATTCTTACACTCCAGTGTTTATCATTTTTGAATTATAGTGTATGACTTGAAGAGGCTTGAGGTACACGCTAGGGATGGACCTTCCGACCCATATGCTGTAGCCAAGTGGAGGATACTCAACCGGTTGCATGACAGGAATGAGACAATGTACTACAAGGCCAGTGAACTACATCCTTTTATTTATTAATAGGTTTCATCCTTCTATTTTCTTTATACACTACTGTTGTCTAAAACTGTAAGGAAATTACTATAATATTAGTAGAAGTTTTTGGCACGCTTATAAATTATAATAGAATTTAAAAATTTATGAAACCAGTTGAGTCCAGTCACTACTACTCTGTGTTAAGTTTTCAGATAAAAGCTTTTTGAATCACTGCCACAAGTACTTCGCAGTAGCACTATGCCACCAAAACTAAAACCAGCTTTAAGCTCTTACAAACTGTCTGTCTGTCCAAGGAATGCTTTTAGTTATATTGGGAAGGCTGTTTTTCTTGGCCAGTCTGTAGCAAAGTTCAGATTGTGTTGATGTAATTTATGTCCCGACTTAGTAAATGAAGGAATTGCGGATTGATAGCTGATTGAAAAAATTGTGCAAGCTCATACCTCAACCCTAAGGATATTGTTGATACAATCTTATGGATCCACTTGTAAAATGTGCCCACATAGTTGTTGTGGGAACTGGTAAACATAAATAGGAGCAAGGTATGGAGTTTTCCTCTAGGAAGTATTGAACAGACTCTAGAAATGCAACTTGTAAAAATAGTCGATCAATTCTGTTATTGTGTTGTGCAAGTTATAAAAGCCCAAGATAATGTGATTTTCCTTTTTCTATCACATATCAATGTGATCTATAGGGCCAACTTTTTGCAGTTATGGGGTATCCGGCACATTATGCTGTAAAGATAATGTGTGACTAGCTTGGATATCTTGCAAATTTTAGCGATTCTGCTTGATTCAGGTTCCTTTTCTACCTTTTTTTTTTTTTTTTTTTAAATTTTTTTTTTTTAAATTTAAAATAAATACTTTTTTATGCCTTCAACTAGAACTTAATAGAACATAAATCTATACTTCATCAACCATGACTGAAGCCCACAGTAGTTGGCTACTAGCCTGCCGTCAAACTATGGCCATTGCCACCTCACCCTACAATGTTACTACTATTACTGCATTGGCACCCTTACTATTTGATGACATTCGTCCCTAGTCCTTGCACAATTGTTGGTTGCAGGGGCATTTATAGTGGACATTTGTCATGTGTCATGATGCCACCATATGCCTAGCTTGGTTTATATATTTTCTATATTGCTTCTTTCAAACTATATTAGATTATGTTTTGCATTTCATTCTGGCGGAGGTACTTGAAACATTTATAATGTCTAAACCTATCTTTCTCAGTGCTTTAATTTATTTTACTTTTTTTTTTTTTTAAGTTACACTTAGATTATTATCAGTTCATGCGCTGAACCGCGATGTTGTTTCTTGATTTTTGACAGGTTTTGATTGCCAATATTGAGGAATACGCACCTATAGTTTATACTCCTACTGTAGGCCTTGTTTGCCAGAATTACGGTGGATTATTTAGAAGGCCAAGGGGGATGTACTTCAGTGCTGAAGATCGTGGAGAAATGATGTCAATGGTTTATAATTGGCCGGCTGATCAGGTTTGCGATAATTGCAAATGATGACAGTAAAATTATTTTATTCAACGGGTTGATGCCTCTTGAAAATTAGAAGCTGTTACCACTTGATTGCTATGCCAATGCCCTTAGACATATCTTGTCAAGAATATTCAAACGTTTTTGGATATGCTAATCTTTTTCTCAGAATATTTATTACTCTTTTGGGATTTGAAATCATGCCTTCTCCTTTATTGGTTGGTTTCAACTTATATTTGTTTTGATTATTCTCTGAAGTGTTTCTAACATATGGCATCTATCAGCAACTCTTGTAATTTTCTTTTTCATTTTTATTCTTTTTGCTATCCTGAATTGTGCTTTGCTATACTGAGATAACGGTTTGAACAAACAATACCAGCAATCTGAGTTGGTGATCCTTTTTGGCTGCAGTGGGCTTGGTTAGCTCCTTATATTTTTCATTCACTCTTTTGCCGAGTTTTGCAGCTTGACATAGCATTTCTGGAGAAACTGCTTCTTTCTTGAGTCTCTTACTCAAAGTAATTTGGTGGCTGTAGATCTCACTCAGCTACTTATAATACACTTCTTGTTTGCTTCTTGTGTTCTAGTCTCTTCACCACTCTTTGACTTTACTAGTTTGGATATTGTGTCTACGTATCCCCTTATTTTTTTCAATTTTATTCCTACTTACCTGAAATCAGGCTATACCTTTTTTTTTTTTTGAAAGTAGGAAGATAAAAAAAATTCGAAGGTTTATAAGAATTTTGAGCTCCATTTGTGGCCCGGTCTGACTGATGATTGTTGTCATTGTCAACAGGTAGCTCATGTCTACCATCAATGGATACGAGGGACAAGTTAAACTAATTAGAAAAAATATGGGACATTTGTAGGACTTTATGGGCATAACATCATATACGAATCATATTGTTGCTCCCTTTTTTTCTTTTTCCTTCTTAAAAGTTGGCATTGTCTGTGATTAATGAGTGCATATATATTTATATATATGCATCTTCATTTCCCTTCCTCTCACCCCCCAACATACAACACACACAAACACCTAAAAGGAAAAACGGCTGGAATTATATGAATCTCTCCTTCGATTTTTGGCTTTGATTGTGATATGTATTGATGAATGCATTAGGCCACATACATCACATTTCACTTTTTTCTCGCTGTATTCATTTCAGTATTGGTAATTCTCAATTAATATTAAAGCTATTCAGTTTTGATCATTCACATTTAATGTAGGTTGATATGATTGTTGTAACGGATGGAAGCAGGATATTGGGTCTTGGAGATCTTGGAGTTCAGGGTATTGGAATTGCAATTGGGAAGCTGGACTTATATGTTGCTGCTGCTGGGATCAATCCTCAGAGAGTATATTCTCTCTTTACATAGCTGTCTATTTTACATATGAATTTGTTTGAATTACAGTTTCTTGTGAGTTATTTATATTTCTTAAGGCATACAGAGTTCTTTGGCTGTTGTTTTGTGGAGGTTGTATTTGCATTCTCAGCAGTGAGAATGCGCAGTCTTATTGGTTTGTTTTAATAATTTAATATTTCTAATGCAATATTACAGTATCACCTCCCCTGTGACCTTGTTTGATAAATGCCTATTATATAAATAGGTATTTAGGAAGCATAGTGAAGCAGGAAGGAATTCTGTTTTACAAAAGTTGAAGTAAGATTGCTAAAATTTTAATTGTTGTTTATAGTATGATTAGTATCTAGTGTTCTCTGTTTGCTTCCATTTCTTGACCTCATGGATTTTGGTGTAATCATTTATTGCTTGTTCTCTACCAATTTTTTTCCTTGTATGGGTGTTTATTACTATTTTATTTTTTTGTTCATGTTTTTTTTTTTTTGCCTTCTTGATATAGGTACTTCCTGTCATGATTGATGTTGGAACTAACAATGAGAAGCTTCTCAAAGACCCATTGTGTAAGAATTTTTTTATTTTATTTGATTGTGCTGACGAAGTTCCGAAGACATCATTTGCAAATACTGTTTTGTATTTTGTAGTTTTGTACTATAAACAACTAATTTTTTTTCCTAATTCTCTAAACAACTATTGACCATGTCAACTTGGTAACAAAGAATTAAAAGTGATTTTTGACACACTTTTCTATCAGTTTAAGCTTTTAGTGTAAGTAGTTCTATGACCCATCACCCTCCAAAGTAAGAAATACAATTCTTGTTGCTTGACCATTTCATGTCTTCATGCTGCAAGTTTGAAGTCAGGAACTCTTCTCAGTTCATGACTCCAAACTCAAGTCCTGGGTTTTACCAACTTGGGGTAGAATGAGATGGAGATTTGTAACAACAAAAAGTTGTAAATTTCATGTGGAGCACAAAGCGGATTTTTTATAATCATGTTTAGGTGAATTTGAATATTAATTTTTTTCTTTTTTGTTTTCGGTTTTGCTATTGCTTCAAATTATTTATATTTTCTTATGTTTAAGGAGTCCAGGGTGCATTTGTAAGTTCTCAATTGGACAGCTCTGTGTTACTAGTCCAAGAGTCTTATTATTTGTCTCTATGTGTTTTCCATCTTTATGTTCTTTGATAGGTCTATTGATGTAGGACCAGTGTTGTCAAAGGTGCTCGCCTAGGCTCTAGGCTCATATAGGCACAACACTTGCACTTGTTTTCTGCCCAGGTGTGCATTTGACAACACTTGCGCCTTTAATATGGAATATGAATGCTTTAAAAGTAATTTAATTTTTTAATTATACGCCTCGCTTCCCTCAGGTGCGCGCCTCGCCTTGCGCTTAGGCTCCAAAGGACCTCTAGCGTCTTTTTGCGCCTTGGGCCTTTGATAACACTGTGTGGGGGACACTTCTAGAAGCTAATTTCGAAAATTGATATGGGGCAGCTTTAAAGAGGGTTTGTTTGTTAAAAGTTTTGGTCAGATTTTCTGCCTAAAAGGCTGGCAAGAATATAGTGTTTCAGGGCTTGCATAAGTGTAAGAAAGGGAAAATGTTTGGAGTGTTGATTCGGCAAACAATACTATGATTTGGGGGTCGTTTAGTTAGTACTATGGACAGTACCTGTGAATGGTATATGTGAATAATAAAGGGGTTGTTTGTGTATCTTTGGAGGACCCGAATTGTTTATTGAAAGGGAGAAGAGTTATAACTGGGCGCCCAAGTGGTATGAACTGTCCTCCCTAAAAGAGAGGTGACTGGTTCGTGCTGATATGGGACAGTGTGTTGTGTGTGTGCGTGCACATTTGTTGCTTACCTAGCGAAAAATTATAGCAAAAAAGAAAAGAAAGAAAGGGAAAAGAATTAAAAATGGGCTTAGACTGGTCTGGTTGTAGAGTTTATAAAGGATTATCATCAAAGGAAAGAAGAAAGATAAAAGAGGCTAGGCATCACACCTAGATACCCTTATGGATAACACTTACGTTTTGTTTGTGTTGAAATTAGGGTTTGAAGAGAAGTACATGGATTGCTTGGGAAAAGATATATAAGAGAGTAAAATCTGATCTTCCTTACTCCATAAATATATGTACAAGAGTAAAAGACTAAAATAACCTTATTGGGTAAGCTAATTACAAGTGTGCCCCATATATAACTATTCTAACAGTTTGGTTGGAAGGATGGAAGAAAGAAGGAATGAGGATGCATGATTGCACTTATGCTTTGTTTTATTTGGGTTAATTAGACTCACCTTCCCTTAGGTATAGCATGATTACACAGGCTTCCGCTATTGATTTAAACATCACACTATTTATTATACATTTTTGCCCTCTTTGGTTTTTTTTGATCAGGTGTACTCACACTCTTTTGCCCACGCCGGGGGTCGAACCCCTCCCCTCCCCTCCTCTTTGAAGATGGGGAGGTTATACCGTTGGACTAGTAACAAGATAAGACAAATATGATACTTTCAATTCTAATGTTGCTGATATACTTTCGAATCAAATTTTGTTGACAAAAGCATATTTCTTTCTTTGAATCTTGACTATTTATGTAGAGAGAATTTGTAATCTTGGGGGATTCATTGTAATTTTTGAATCAACATAACAGACCTACACAATAATGCTATACTGTAGGGGAGATGAGTGTAATATACGTGCTCTCTCTCTCTCTCTCTGTGTCTTTTAGTTTATGGATCAATGTACATTTTTGGATGGCTGGAACAATAGATATGTTTAAGAAAAAGGGGGATTAGCCTAGTACACAAGTTTCCCCACTGTAGGGTCTAGGAGAGGCATGTGGAGAGGCTGTGCCCTGTTTCGAACCCGTGACCTCCCTCATAGATACACTATCATCTTATTTGGATTTGATATGTTACTTCTAAATTTTTCCTAGAAACTTTTGGGTATTAGCATCTCTGGCTTTATTGGCATGAACCATTATAAATCAATTCTCTCACATTTAAATATCCTTAAAATTATGTGCATGCTTTCAGATTTTTTTAATTTTTTTAAAAAATAATTTTTTATTTATGAAAGAAAAAACAAATTAATGATGTTAATAATCTGTGCCTATAGATTTGGGATTGCAAGAACACCGGCTTGAGGGAGACGAGTATATTGCAGTCATCGATGAATTCATGGAAGCTGTTTTCACTCGTTGGCCACATGTGATTGTACAGGTGTTTTCCTAATTGTTGCATAAGTTTATTTTCAAATGGCAGCCAATTCACATTGAATTTTTTTGCTTTCTTCTTTTGAGAAGACACTGATATAATTTGGAGTAATGCAGTTTGAAGATTTTCAAAGCAAGTGGGCCTTCAAGTTATTGCAGCGTTATAGAAATACCTACAGAATGTTTAATGATGATGTCCAGGTAAACAACTTTCTCAGTAATAAAGTGATAGCATCTCATACTTTTGTATTGTGCCATGATATATGTTAATTTGATTGATATTGTACTGAAATCATATTATAGTAATCTGATCACCCTCTTCAACGTTTGGTCTATGTGTAATTTCAAGAAAGCTTGTCATCTTACTTGAGATACTTCAACAATCAAAATATTATTTTTCATTCATGTTGTACCATCTGGCCTTAAATGATCCAAGTATGCTGCATCACTAATGCTTGAATAATTCTTTTAATGATCTTGTGTAACATTATGTGTCAACAGATGACAAGAACCGGAATCACGAAGTATATTGATAGGTTATATCAATAACCTTTTGTGGTACTGCAAGTTCCTGGTTCCTCTGGTATCGACAGTTCGTAATCTGAAAAAATGTCAACCAATCTCTATATTGTATTCGCTTGAGTGTAATACCGGAATGGAAGGGTAGCACTGCACATAAAACCCTATTTCTTTGTTAACCTTTTGTATACTTTGTATGTAAATGGATTCCACTACCTTTGCATCTTTAGCGAATGTTCCTACTGAAGAATACATAGAATACCCTGTTGACTCAAAACATTCTAATAGTACTTAACCCTTTGAAACAATCGAGCTCTCCCTTATTATATTTATGTCTTGGCAAACCTAAGGCTGCCAAGAGCTTAGCCTGTGGTCAACTATGTGGGAAATGAATTTGAGCCTAAAGTGGATGTTGCTTAAAATCGAAGATAATAATTATATATAGATGTACTTATCAAAAAAATATTTATATATAGACGTATTAGAAGGCATTAATACGAGTACTAGCACCATCTTACAAAGCCTTCAATTTGTGAGGAATATAACAATTTGAAACTTTAAATGGAAAAGGAGTTGATGTATCTGCATTTAAAATTTTTCTCATGTTCCTCAGCTTAGTTAGTGCTACCTTTTTGAATAATGAGTTGGACCTCCAGAGTTTATCCTATTGGTTGCTGCTCATTCATTTATTCTCTCTTTGCTTTCTGGATTTTTGTACAATTTTATATGAATTGTTGAAAGTTTTTGCTTTAGAGAATCATATTCAATTTGAGACCTGAGAATTTGTATGTCAATGACATGGTTAAATATTTTTAACTTTATTCTTGACATCTCGAGTTACTTTATCCTTGTGGACCTGCATGATTCACTGTCAATTTACAATATAGGGGACAGCAGGAGTAGCAGTTGCTGGTCTTTTAGGAGCTGTAAGGGCACAAGGAAAACCAATGATTGATTTCCCGAAACTGAAAATCGTTGTTGCTGGTGCTGGAAGGTTCGATACTTGTCATTTTACCTCTCTCTCTCTCTCAATGAACTTTTCCCATTCAAGCGTCTCTACATTGTAGAGAAAGATAAGTGGTTTACAACGAATCCAGTAGAAGTCAGACAAGGTTTCATGTATGCATCAGACAGAGTCCAACTCCAACATTTTAGACAATTTTTATGAGTTATAATTGTTTTTAAATAAGTAGAAGAGTTAAATTAGAATGTAGTGTATGATTTTTGTAACCTAGGAATTATTTCGGCTTTTTGGTAAAGAGTGCTTGCTAGTGAATGAAGACGTTGTGACGGAGTACAAAATACAGTGAAAGGAAATTTAGAATGACAGAATTCATACAAAATTAGAATTAGCTGGAAATTAGGGCAAGATGATTGAAAAGTTGCTGAATTGTCTGATCATGTAAATATAGTCAAGGTGATAGGATGGACAAGGTGAAGGTCAACCAATAAACGAAAAATGAGAGGAAGAAGAAAGAAGGGGAAAAAAAAAACTTGTTTTGAAGCTATGAGAAATTGATGAAGTTTTATGTTTTATTTCAAGATATGTCTATAAACAAAGCAGAGGATTTGTAGAGCTGATAAGGTGGGTAGGGGTGTAGTTGAATTAGGTTGAGTTTTAGTAAATACCCCTTTGCTTTAGAAGTATGTGTGTTCTTGTTGTGCTGTGTTGAATTTATTATTTATTTCTGTTTTGCATGGAGGTTAATTTTAATTTCTAAAGCATGAAATGGACACTGTTAATAGGATACACGCAGCTCCCATGGTTTTCATCTGAGCAATGAGTTCAACATTACAGAGTTGTTTAACCATTTTAGTTTTTGATGTAGTGGTATTATTGAGCAGATTAATAACTTAAGTAAGTTCCCTTTTTCTTTTTCCCTTCATTAGTCCAGGGTTAGAAAATCTTAATATTCTTACTAATTTTTCATGGTAAAATTTTATCTGTAGTTTCAGATTAAGATTTAGTTTGGTTGTTGACAAAATTTATTTGTTTTACCTCTCTGTTTTATATTTTTGAAGACATGCAAATCTGCTAATTGGTTTTGGCTGAGTGGTTGATTGCTCTGGTCTTGAAAACGCACACAAGCAAACAAAGGAAATCTGCTTAACCTTCAGCTATTGCAGTGCAGGAATAGGGGTTCTTAATGCTGCTAGGAAAACAATGGCAAGGATGTTGGGAAATAATGAATCTGCTTTTGAAAGTGCACGTAGTCAATTCTGGGTAGTTGATGC
This sequence comes from Cornus florida, assembly GCF_030987335.1. Classification (NCBI taxonomy): domain Eukaryota; kingdom Viridiplantae; phylum Streptophyta; class Magnoliopsida; order Cornales; family Cornaceae; genus Cornus; species Cornus florida. Next base: position 6,343,695 of record NW_026775573.1, read on the forward strand.
CAAGGTGAGTATTTTTATCATATCCATTCACTCTCCCAAAGTTGTAGTTTTGATACTAAGTTTGAACTTTGAGAGTTGTGCATTCAAATTAACCTGGTGGAAGCACAGTTGTGGTGCTAGACGGCCTAGAGGGTGGAGGGTTAATCAAGTCTCTTTTTCATGATGATTACTTGAAGATCCATCAATTACCAGTTTTTAATCTTAGTTCCATTAATCAATTATGCATGCATAGAAAATCAGTCAAACAACCAAAATAAAAAGACAACGATTTATATGGAAAATCCCAATATGGAAAAAGCATGATGACTCCATGGAATGCATCAGTTTATATTCTGGTTATGCATGTATTGTCTGTTATTCTGGCTAAAGTATTTGGTGTTTTCCAGTTCAGTTTTCTCTGGCATATATATTGCTACTGTTGTGGTCATCTGATCCTTGTTTTCTGCATTGTCACACTAGATGCATGTGTGATTCATTAATTCTCAATTTTATGTGCTCCATCAAATGCTCTATTGAGAACCTTTTGTTACCCAATAAATGAGTCTAGAGGGGGGGATAGTGTCTATGGCAAAAATGGCTAATTTTCCGGATTAAAAGATTATGCAAATCTAAGCAAAAATGGCTAAATTGTGAAAGATGAATATAACAATATAAGCAATGTAAGCACAATAAAATATGAGATAAGGGAAGAGAAATTGCAGACTATAACGCGCTGATTTAGCGAGGTTCAGAACTAACTCCTCGGCTTAAGATCCCTCTTGAGACTTTCCCAAATCCACTATGACTTCTCCTTTCGGGTGAAGAGCAAACCTTTACAATGAAGGAAACTTGCTTCCTTCCTTCTTGCTAAGAGAAAAACCTCCTCTTAGGTTTCCTCTGTGTCACACCAACCCTTTGGGTTAAACCAATCCTTTAGAATAGTTTGTAGGAAGAATATGTGTACAAGAATATCTCTCAAAAGATTGATATACAAATCAAATGCTTGCAAGACTAGAGTAGATATGAAATAAAGTTGAAGCTCAAGTCTATTGATGAAATGGGAGAGAGAATCAAAGATTGTATTGAATGCTCGTAAATGTCTCTCCAGTGTAGTAGTTCTTCTTCATAAATGCACAACCCTATTTATAGAGAAATTCTGCAGAGTATGGCTGTTAGAGGTAGGTGGGGGAGCATTAAATACTAAACTAGCCGTTATAATTCAAACCCAACAGGTTTCGGTCGGCTGAAAGAAGTTTCGGCTGGCTGATAACTAAATTGGTCGGCTGAAACCCAGTTTCAGGCGGCTGAAACCCAGTTTCAGGAGGCTGAAACGGCATTTCATTTTAGCATGCTCACTGCCTCAATTTAGGTCCAATACCTGTTGGCTGAAAGTTTCACCAGTCGGCCGAAAGTACCTAAATGTGAATTTTGACTACCTTTTAAGGTGTCTTTGGCCTTGTAATTCGTGTAGGTTAATTTTGAATAAATCAATAATGTTCATGACCTACTTGTAGGTTGTTTCAGGGTCAAAGATAACGATATGAATGATTTATACATGATCCTATAGAGATGAGCTTCAAAAAGAATTCATAAATACTTTAACAAATAAATCCTAAGCACTCACCAACCTATCTATCCCTTTCTTCAAGCTTTGGCATTGATCATTGAGCTTTAGGGATTCTTCCTTGATCTTCAAGTTGCATTCTTGGCCTTTGAGGTCCAAGTCAACTTTGAACGCTCAATGCTTTGACTTTTTGGATCTTTGAGTCATTTCCATGTCCATAGTTTCATCATGAATGTCTTCATGTATAATGGAATGGTTGGAATGTGACTCTGATCTCCTTTACTTCATTGAGATCAATCTTGGAAATATGACAAATCTAGCACAACACTCAATGTAAATATTAGTGCCTAAACACTATTAATGGTTTGTCATCATCAAAATTACTAGATTGCCCTTAGGTCAAAACCTTTGGGCCAACACCTTTAAGTACCTTTGTATCCCTGCCACTGCCTATAGTTTATTGGCTCTATTGACAAGCTGGATATATAGGATCAATCAATTGAAGTATGCTAAATCTTCATGCAGGAGTCAAGAATTAATTTTTTATACAACAGCAATACCAGCCTCATAAGTCTTGTCAATAGAACTCTTCCTATCCTATCACAGAAGAAAAGACTGTCACTGTAACTTCTATGTCACACAATCTGATGGTTTATATGCATCTTTGGAAGTGGTGTTCAATTTCTTTGTTGTGGAAGGTGTTAGGACCTCTATGTAATGCTGGTCTTTCTGCTTTTGCATCCTTGTAATGCTAATCATCTCTTTTTGTATAATGGCGGTGGATTTAACCTTTGAATATATTTTTTATTATTATGCAGAACTAAATGAGGTTTCTTATCACCGGGCAAATATGATAAACTAAAACATTTTTGTGTGAACCCAGGGCCTGATCACAGAGGAGCGTGAAAGTATAGATCCAGATGCCCTTCCATTTGCAAGGAAGGTCAAAGAGGTTGGTCGTCAAGGATTGAGGGAAGGGGCAAGTCTTGTGGAAGTGGTATGTGAAAAATTGCAGACTTCATACTAGTTAACAAGTAATGTGGTTGTTGACTAGTTTTCATTTTACTTAGTTGGCTATCGGGTGCTGTTAGGTACATGCGATCACACAATAGGTGGGAGGCCAAGTTGGTTTCTGAAAGATTCTAATTTGATATTTCTTTGAGATTCATTTTATGTCTCCTTTGAATCGAGTTTACTTTCTTTGCTAATGTGGGGGTTGAACCCTGGTTCTAGTGTACAGTTGCCCCCAGGTATTTACAAATTCGATACCTATCTCTAAGGTAATTGTGGGGCATAATTTGACAAAAGCAATATGTGGTGTCAGTGTATTGAATAAAGCAAACTTCAACTGATTATGTTTCCTTTTATGTGCTCTTCACAAAGTAACTCAGTATTTAAATTGGATAGATTGATAATTGGTGCCGGTGGTAATATAAATTTTGCATGGGGGAAATGTTTTTTGTATTTGTAACAGTTATATCCACATGAAGGAGAGCTTGTATTGCTTCTCTCTTAATAATTACTTTTCTCAATTAGACTTCCTCTCCCCTCACCCTAACAAAAAAAAAAAAAAAGTCCCAACTTATCGTACTTTCGTTATTGTTTGTTAATCAGGTGCAGCAAGTAAAGCCTGATGTGCTTCTTGGATTGTCTGCAGTTGGGGGCTTGTTCTCTAAAGAGGTATGGAAGGAATCAGATGGCTTTCCAATAAGAATTTTTTTTGCCTTTTCTGTATTTACCAACTTTGGAACTAAAATGCATGAAGGAATCTTGCCCCTTAGAAATTTTATGTCTCCAGAATCATACACATATCAGAAATGCATTTATATATCAAGCATGACGTTATGTAATTAGAATTTAATGTTCTTTGACATAGGAAGCCCCCAAATCTGCTTAGGTGACACTTCCTCACATGTTTAAAGAGCTTTGTCATGATATGGAAGACAAAAATTTATGCAAAGTCCATACACTATAGAGGAAATGATGAAATTTAACTGTACTTGCTGTGATGCTTTGCATCCATATCTTAGTTTTAAAATCACTTTAGAAGATACATGACCACATATGGTAGAATTTATACTGATCATATTTGGTCTTGACAAAAGTTTGACGCTGGCTGCTAGAATTTGTAGTGCATCATATTTGGTCTTGACAAAAGTTTGACGCTGGCTGCTAGAATTTGTAGTTCACAATTATAGCATGTTAACCAGTTTGTGGAATTTTCATTTTCATTTTTTTTTTTTTTCTCATTTACCATGTCACCTTTTTACAAATAACAAATGTGTCAGTTACAGGACTCTATCCTGCCTTTCAAGCAACATACATAAGATAATAACCCATGACGGTATTCTTAAGTGTCCATGTATAAGAGACAGCACAACTGACTGATGCAATCATATGTCAAAGCAAATTGAAAGTTATATGGCCCTCATCCCATCATTTGCTTTTCTTATCGCATACTCCACATTGACTATTGGCAACTTTGTAAAAGGTTACTGTTAGCATGGATTTGTGCTATGTCATTATGTTATTGTTTAGCAGCCTGCATTTTTTATTTTGAGGTCAGGACACAAACAAGCAAGGATCCCTGTAACATACGTGAACACTTTTGTTCAATTACATGAGTAGCTGCTAAACTTAACTCATTCTCTTGTATTTTAGGTATTAGAGGCCCTTAAAGATTCAACTTCAACTAGACCAGCAATTTTTGCAATGTCAAACCCAACAACAAATGGTAGGTTCTTCGATGAAAATTCACATACCATGACCTAAATTGTTGCTCATATTGTTCATAAATTATTCTTGACAGCTGAATGCACCCCTGAAGAAGCATTTTCCATTGTGGGTGACAACACTATATTTGCAAGTGGAAGCCCATTTAACGACGTAGATCTTGGTATGTATTTTAAACAGCGTGTTGAATGATCTTGGTACTTTCTATTCTTTTACTCTACTTTCATATTTCATACTGTGCGATGGATAAATCTGATATGGACAGGATATATGCTGTGACCCTTAAAGTGCTGATAAGACACTGAATTATGAAGTGTGTGTAAAAACAACTGGTAGTACATGACATATCAACTTTTACCCCCTTGATAATTAAGTCAAACAAATATTATTTCTGGCTTCTTGGATGCATTACCTATATCTGGCCAATTCAGGTTCCCAGGAGCTGAATTAGCAGTGTCTATGTCTCGATAAATTGAATAATACAGTACAGATTCAAATAATTTTCTGGTAGATTTAGTTTGAAAATGGTCATCTTTAATTTTAATTTTAATGATGATGATAACTTTAATAACAACTACAATAGTAGCAACAACAGCAATAGTAAAAACCCACTATCTATGTCGACGGAAAGGGGTAAGAAACTAATGACTACATCTATCAAATGTAAACTTAAGAAAACAGGAATTAATTAAATAGCAATATCTTTTTCTTTTTTAAAATTTATTGAATAAAATGGTATTTTTCTGTGACAGAGTGTTCAACATGGACACTGCATTTGTTTCAAGTACTTTGAAAGGAACATAATGAGAGAATATTTTGTAGAATCATATTGTAAACTTGAATTATCGGGTATGCTTGATAGTTGCATTTTGACTAGACATGTAGAATGCATATCTACTCATACCCAAGTGTCATATGTCCAATAGGTAACATAAAAAAAAAGATCAAAAAAAAAGGTAACATAAAATAATAACGAAGAAGGGAAGCATCGGTAGAGCCACACAAGTCTAAATGGGTTCTTCGGGATATTAGGAAGTGTTAAGAAGTTCTATTATATAGAAAATTAAGTTGGAATTTAGCCTTATTTGTTTGAAGTTACAATGCAGCTTCTGTTCCAAATCGTCTGTCTTGCGGTTGTCTATTTTTTAGCTTTTGATATGTATTAGATTGGTTTTAACGTGTTGTAGTTTGTTTTGTTTTTATAATTTTGGTTTGTATTTATAATAATAATGACATTATAATAAAGTCTATTATTCTCTAATTGTATTAAATTTGCAACTCATGATCATAATAGTCAATGATCATGATACAACATACAACATTTAGTCACATGTTCGTGAGTGTCCGATATGAATCCTAAATTGAGAATTTTACTTCTAGTTATGGACACTTAGATGTATCTAACACTGTCTGAGGAACTGTCAGATTTTTCTGTGCCTGACTCATGGCGAATACGGGGACAGCTACTTTTTAGAAGTGTTTGCGCTTCTCAGACGAACAGTTTTAAGACCATAATTATCTTTATCTTGTGCAACATTCTTCGTCTCCTAGACCAAGAAGACTTTACCCTGTGATGAATACAGGTCACAGTAGTATATATACTACACCTGAATGCCAAAGCACATAATATTTTGCTGCACAATGCCAAAGCACTTGCACATGCACTCATTTATTCTGCTCGATGTCCTCTCTTCTTCTGCATAATCTAATCTGCCATAGCTTACTTAATTTGTTTTTTCTTCAAGTTACCAAAAGCAATTATTTGATCAATTTACATGTATTTTTTCAAATGCTACAGGAAATGGTCATATTGGCCATAGCAACCAGGGAAACAACATGTACCTTTTCCCTGGGTAAGTTATCTGATTTCCATCTATGAAGGGAGAGCTGATCTAAAACTTTCTTTCACCTTTTTTTTTGGTTTAAAATTTCTATGTATCTGATTGTGCAGGATTGGACTCGGTACCCTGCTATCTGGTTCTAGGGTCATCTCTGACGGCATGTTACAGGCTGCAGCGGAGTGGTATTTCTTGAATTTATTTTTTTATTATTATTTTTGTTTAAAAATTTGTGTTGAGAATTGAAATTGACTTGGCAACAAGTTCAGGATGAGAGATTTATTCAGCTCTTATAACAATTCAGAATTTAGTAACATAAGCTTGCAAACAAATCTGGACTTCTTGAGGGAATGTGACATAATATGCAGTTTGATCTACAAGAGTGATTGGAACAAAGAAAAAATAAATGGTCATAGTTGAAAGGAGGTTGGAAGCAAGTTTGTGTTCTAAATAAAGGCCTATGTCTGGACCCTTTGGAATATTTTGGATATCATTTACAAGTTGCAACATTGGTGATACAACTGATATATAAGTAATTAATTTACTTTGTTTAGACTTGGCTGGTTATTGTAACAAACGCATAGACGTGTCGAGTCCCAGATCAGGTGTGTATTGGGTGGTCTTAGGGTTTTAAGTGGGTCTGGGAACCGGTAAGCGACTAGTCCTTTTGGATGTGGAACTGGCATTGTGATAGTGGCATTATAACTGGTCTGGGGGTATTGCCATGTGATCTGTAGACGTATTCAAATTCCCGCTTTGCGAGGTCCTAGATTCTTAAGTTGGTATGGGAACCTCACAAGTGACTAATCCCATGACAAACACGCTGAAAAGAATTTGGGCATAGTCAAGCTTCATATATATATATATATATATATATATATATATATTCTTCCAATTGTTAAGAAAACGCTGTAGCTGGTTTTCTGTTCTTTAGTTTTCTAACATTTAATTGAAAACTACAGCTTAGCTGCTTATATGACAGAAGAGGAGGTTATCAGAGGGATCATATATCCTTCAATATCCAGGTAACCATTAAGAATTTTTGGCAGAGTGAAAGGCTTTAATAGAAATGCTTTGCACCTGGGCATTGATCTCATTCGTATATACAGCATTCGTGATATAACAAAGGAGGTAGCTACAGCTGTGATTAAGGAAGCTATAGAAGAGGATTTGGCAGAAGGATACCGCGAAATGGATGCCCGAGAACTCCAGAGACTTAGTCAGGTATTTGTTATAATGCCAAATTCTTTTTTACTTATTTGTCTTCTTGGCATTTCTTGGTTGTTAATGGCTCTGGACCCTTGGTTGTTAATTCTTAAATTGCCATGAGTTGCAAGCTCTATCATGCCATGCTTGGCATGCACATAAATTCAAAAGTTGATGCATTGCATTTAGTTATTGTTTGCTTGCTGCATAAATTCAAAATAAGGAAGAATATAATAGTTATTGTTTGCATTTTGCTATGATACAAAATTTCGTTATTGTTTGCGTTTAGTTATTTGTTTGCATGCCCAAATCTCTTTCATACTTTGAAATTAAGAATAATAATAATATAATTAGGAAGAATAGAATATAGTATGATACTCAACTCAGCCTTTTCCAAGTTCTTGGGATTTGTCATATATATATATATATATATAAATATATATATTTTGTTCATGTATATTTTTAGTATTTATTATTAGTCCTGATGAAAGATTTATGTCGGTTGTCAAGCTACCTAACGCCTAATTCTCCTTTTTTTGGGACTTGGGGACCGACTGCATTACACAGATAAGACATTAACATGGCCCTAGCGGAGTTAACTTAGTTAAAAGATGAATTTTGTAATTTTATGAAAGTGGATAAAAATAGTTAACACCACCTCCCCCCTCCTTCTTCCGCTCTCTCCCTGGTATATGATGATGTACGAACTTCAATGATGGAAGGGAAGGAATTTTAAACGACAATCAATCTATGTTCACGTTATACCAACTTCATTGACACCATTGTCTATGATTGCAGGAGGAAATTGTAACTTACGTGAAGAACAACATGTGGAGTCCAGAGTACCCAACATTGGTCTACAAGATGGATTGAGCCGCACCACTCCAGCAAAACTCCATTTGCATCAACTGATGCATTGCAGTGGGAACCGATCCACACTAATTATATGGAACCCGACCACATCGTTGTTGTATCTGCTGATTGTAATATCAGATCATTCATTTTGCCTATTTCCAGAATGTGTATTAGTCCCTTGTTCACTGTCATGTACATTTGGTATTTTTTGGAACTCTGATGTTAAAATAAATGACCCAATTTTTATGTTATTTTTAATTTTAAGGTTGAGAAAGTTAAGTTTGACTCGATGGCTTTGACATTCATTGCAGGGGTGAAGAGATTTTAAGTTTATTATATATATATATATATCTGCACTAGGTGATGCATAGGTTGCAATGTGTCAGGTTACCGTTATAAGGAGTATAAAATTTTTGACTCTTATCTGTTTTGCATCCCCATCGAACAAAGTTTTGTTGTCACAATATTTGATTTGTCCTCGCAATGAGAAAATGCATTAATTCAAAAGGCAGTACAATCCCTATTTGCAGAATCTCTCTCCTAGCTGCTGCCGTCCTCCACCCCATCCACCGAACTAAGCTCAACCACTGTCGACGCCATCTTACAAGCTAGGGTTTCTTCGCCGGAGTGTGGGGCAAAATCTCCATTAACGGCTAATCATGCCGTTAATTGTGGTTTTTGTATTGTTGTAATAACTCTATTGTATTGGGCTGTCCCATTTATGGGCTTAACCCTTTTCGGCCTTCTCACCTGTTCTCTTTCGGGCTTCTTGGTCCCTTTTTGGGCTGTATGGCCGAAGGCCCACTATGTTCATTTTTTCTAATTTATATATTGACAAACCATGTTGGCCAAACCTCCCATTTATTACTATTTAAATTGGAAACATAACTCAATATTGGCCGTTTCTAAGTACGCAGTACACATGCAAATAAATATATCAATTTTTTTTTTTTTTCTTCATGTCATCATCAAGTGATTGATTGAACCCGTCAATTAGGCATCTTCCAAAGTTAATACGGCAATAGCTTATAAAAATAAATCAGCCTCCATTTCGATTGTAGGAGTAGTAGATAAATTAAAAGAAATATTTATCCGCAAAATATAATAATATAATAGTAGTGAGTAAACTTTTATTATAGGAGTGGTCTGGATTAACATTTTTTCTTTTCGTGGACAAAAATCTCGATTAACGTGATGTGTGCCAAAATTCCTTGTTATAATAAGGAAAATTTATTAAAGTACCAACATATATTATTTATTTTATTAAAAATCTGTTCACATGTGCTTTGAGTCTCAATTACCAATGAAAAATTTCGATGTAATATTCCTGATTAATAACTGTCAAATGCTCGTTGAAACCTATGTACCAACATGTATTATTTATTTTATACTTGCTCAAAATGGAAATTTTTAAAAAACCAAACAATTTTTTATACTCGAATTTATCTTATATTTTTGTTCTTTTGGACTCATGCTGTTCATGTGATTACAGACCAGACAAGGTGGAAGGTGGACCTTGGATTTCAAATTCAAAATTTTTCTAGACGTTGGGAGTTAAATTTAAAATGTTAAAAGAATTTGGGGCCCAACCCATTAGACCGACAACCCTGCGCACCTGGCGCACTATATCATCGCCCCTCTCAATAGCTCCATTTAGTCAGCCAAACTCTCCACCGAAGTCCATACCATTCATTCATCAACGCTCTTTCGCTCCGCGTTCATTGCAAGTCTCAACCCTCTTTATCTCTCTCTCTCTAAAACCTTGGTTTCTTCCTCACGAATTCTAGGGTTTTGAGCTCAGATCTGCTAGAATTCTGTGAAGATGACGACTATGGAGAGTCTCATAGGACTAGTTAATCGGATACAGAGGGCATGTACTGCTCTCGGAGACTACGGTGGCGGCGACAACGCCTTCTCGTCTCTTTGGGATGCTCTTCCCTCCGTCGCTGTTGTCGGTGGACAGGTTCGTTTACTCCATCTTCTCATTTGCTTTAGAGAGAGAAAGTTAGGTTACAAATCGCCAACATAAGAAAGAATAAACTTGGAAAATTGATTTTTCAACTTTTGTGGTTTTTGAATTGAATTGAGATGGGATTGAACTGAATCGCTATTATCGGAACGGGACTGGAAATATGTAAGAGATGGAGAAAATTCGTAAGAGGGTAGTTGATTGAGTCCTTCTCTTGTTTTCCTACTTCATATGGTTTATGTTTGATGTGGGCTGTGGCCGGAGTTCTGTTAAAATTCTTTGTAATCTGTTATTTTATTGCGAAGAGAAATTTCTGTTGACTGATTTTTGTTTTGTTTTGAGCTGATGTCAGAGCTCTGGAAAATCTTCGGTATTGGAGAGCATAGTTGGGCGAGACTTTCTTCCTAGAGGATCCGGTTAGGATTTTGATGACTTTGCTTTGATTATTTATCTGTGTTGTTTATCCTTAGTTTTTATTTGTGTTTGTGAACTTTGATTGAAGTTGATACTGGGTATTTGCAGGGATTGTCACAAGGCGGCCTTTGGTGTTGCAGCTGCACAAGACAGAGGATGGACAGCAGGAGTATGCTGAATTTTCTCATCTGCCACGAAGGAAATTTTCTGATTTTGGTATGTAACATCAACTGCAAATTCTATTTATTGTTAGTAATTATAAGTTTGTACTCTGATTTTGGTATGTAACATCAACTGCAAATTCTATTTATTGTTAGTAATTATAAGTTTGTACATTTCGGGGTTATAAAGTGATGCAATGAGAATTCTCATTCAACTTGTCAATCTACTTTTGCAGCTTCACTGATCTAAGTTTAAATAGGGGTGACAATTCATGTTGGCGGGTCATGTTCGTGTCAGGCATGGGTATTCTGTTGTATGGGTACACGATTATTATTCATGTCAAGAAACTTGACACGAACACAATACGATTATTACATGGGTAACATGACACGACACGCCTAACCCGTTTAATAAATGGGTCAAAACTTGACGCAACAAGAGACGTTTAAGTCATTTTTGACACGAACACGATACGTTTATTCAACAATTTTAGCTAAACGGGTCATTTTTAACACGAACGTGACACGTTTAGTTAAACTAGTTATAAATGGGTTGTCAGGTCAAATACGAACATAACACATTTAATTACCGTGTTAATTCGGGTCGACAACACGATTAACCTCAACCCAAACCCACTTGTCCCGTGTCGTGTTAGCCTGCCGTGTCAAATATTGGCACCCCTAGTTTTAATCCTCGATTCTTACAGTTTTGTTGTTGGTGTGTTACTATAATTTTTAAAATTATGAACACTTTTGAAAGAAAAAATTAAGATTGAGTATTTGTGTTCCTAATTAATCCAATTTTTTTATGCTTCACCTCATTTGGGTTGTTGGATATATTGATATGCATCTCCAATTGTTATGGTAATTCTTTTTTCTCCTTTTTAAATATTAAAATTTATTTTTTATTGTGGAAAATTGAATAAGTTGTGACATGTTATAGTTTACTTTATCTGTATAGTCATTATGATTTGAGCTTATCAAGGAAATAATACTCTTTTGAGGGGCTTTGGATGGTTTTTAATTTTCTTGGGAGTAAGGGTCTCTTTTATTCCCCTTTCAAATTTATGACTATAAATAATTGGAAGTGAAAATGCTAAGGTTTCAGGCAGAACTCTTGAATCTCTTTTTAGGAGTATGAATTTCTGCTTTCTCCTTATTGCATGTGTTCTCAGGGTTATAGTACATCTTTGAGGGACTTCTGGATGATGTAATTTTCCTATATCCCTTTCAAATTGATGAATCATATGGTAATTGGAAGTGGTTTAAGGCTGAACACTTGAATTTCCTTGCTTCACAAGTATGGATTTCTGCTTTCTCAATTGTAGTTAATGCTGTTTGCCTTTTCTTTTTAGGGGCTGAAGGGTTTTAATGTTTAATATGTATGCATCATCTATACATGTTTAGTTGTTCTTTTTAAACTTCATTATTACGTTACATTGAGAAATTTTTTATTTCTCCTTTATTTCTTTTGAACAATTTTGGAGAAGGTGGTCTTCGTGTATTCTTTAGGCCTATATTAGTCATTTTCTATTGTGAATTTCTGCTAAACTGTGATGCTGGAACTGATTTTTTGCCATTTGATTTTCTTCTACAGCCGTGGTTCGCAAGGAGATTCAGGATGAAACTGATAGAATAACAGGGAAGTCAAAACAGATTTCCCCTGTTCCTATTCATCTCAGTATCTACTCTCCAAATGGTGTGTTATTCTTCAACCATGATTCCTTGTAGACCTCGTGAAAACATATATACTTCCAGTTATTATTTTTTATTTTTTTATTTTTAAATGTATTTCTTTCATCCTATTTTATATTATTTGCCCCTTGAGAGTTGAGACACCATGGAATTCCCCCCATTATTTTTTATTTTTTTATTTTTAAATGTATTTCTTTCATCCTATTTTATATCATTTGCCCCTTGAGAGTTGAGACACCATGGAATCACTCCCCTCATTCTTTTCCTCTCTTCCTTTGAAATTGTTTTTGTCTCGGGTCTGTAATTTCTTGAACTTGAGGTTTCACTGAAGCTTCCCGTACTTCGCTTCAAGACCCCCTTTGATGTTATTTTTAGGGCTTCGGTTTTCTTGTTCAATATAATTTGTTGTGTGGAAATAAAGAAACTGGTAGGGTCTTGGGTCTTTTAGCAGATGTTCTCCATGAAGCCTAAAGAAAAAACTTGAAAAGGAACTGCAGATCTTTTTGCAGATGTTCTTGAAAGTACAAAGAAAGAACTTGAATTGGGAAGTAATCATTTGGGATACCTGTATCTATTGTAAATACAAATGTGACATTAACTAGTTGTGTAACCTTTTTTAAGCATAAGCACTCCTGTAGACCGTGCCTCTACGCATGATATTACTAAAAAATTTAGTCCACTTCTAGAGTGATGCAATAATGTGGAGTAAAAATCTGGGACATTGAATGGGTCCGACTTGATTTTAAAGTTTTTGATGAACTCAGTGAATCAAGTCCACTTGGTTAATAAAAGTTTTTTTATGAGAGAAAAACTTCAACTGGAAGGTCAATCGGCTGACAGTATAATAACATCCTAAATTGGTGTATATCATCTGTATATGTTTTTTGGTTGGTCCAAATTCCTGCATAATTTTTATTTATTCTTGTATTGTTAACTTCTTGTTGTTTCTTTTACACCCTCTTGGGTTGACCATGACCGTCGCAATGACTAAATCATCCCATTTGGCTAATAACCTATACGAAGGCCACCTGATTTTGAGTATGTAGAGGCGATAGATGGGGCCCACCGTAGATGGTGAAACCATAGTGGCCATTGCACTGTGGCAGTCACATGCAGTAGTTTTGCTCCTCTCTTTTTTGTTTCTTATCACCCCACTGACGTTATTTCGTGTTTTCTTTTGTCTGGCAGTTGTCAACTTAACCTTAATTGATTTGCCTGGTTTAACGAAAGTTGCTATTGGTAAGTTCTTTAATCTCATTTCTTCATGGATCTTGTAAATGATATTTTTTATCAGTCAGTATGGATCTTGTAAATATTATGAGCTTCATTGAATCATAAATTAAGAGGTTTGTTCTTTGCAGAGGGACAACCTGAAAGTATCGTTGAAGATATTGAAAACATGGTTAGAACTTATGTTGAAAAGGTAATGATTCAAGATATTCATGATTTTTTCTTATTAAAACACAATGAACATATTCTTGGGATTCCTTTGGTTAACACATTATTTCTTTTTCTTTGAATGAGTGGAAATATGCACCCTTCCTCCCACCAATTGCTAGGATTCCTGACATATCCAATAGAACACACAAAAATCTCAGGAATGCGGTGGAAATTATTACTGGATTCTTGAGAGCCATGGAAGCAATCTAGCATATATTATGAATTTCATCATTTTTTTCAATCATCTTCACTAGGAAATGTAATGTTTTGCTTATTGCAAGTGCTGTTCATAATTTGGCCCACAACTTAAGCCCCTCGTTTGTCTACTGGTGTTCAAATTTTGGTTTGTGACATGTGTCATGTGCTTTATTTGTTCGATCATCTTTTTATTCTGCCATGCAAAGTAAAATCTTGGTATATGCATCATTAGATTCAACTCAAATGTCCTGCATTGCATGATATTTTGTCATTCTAATAGGTGAATATATGGTTTCTGTAGCCTAACTGCATTATACTAGCAATATCTCCAGCCAATCAAGATATTGCGACATCAGATGCCATCAAACTTGCTAGGGAAGTGGATCCAACGGGTATGTTCTGCTTACTATTTATTAAAGCTGAATAATTTTGTTCAACTCCTTTCACATTGCTTCTTGTTGTCTTCTCTTATGAATTTTTCACTTGCAACCTGCCCAGGTGATCGCACATTTGGGGTGTTGACAAAGTTAGATTTGATGGATAAAGGAACCAATGCATTGGAGGTAGGCTCTCTCTTGCCATACAAATGTCTCTAACAATTTTTGGTGTTATTTTAGTGAGTGATTTGAATGTTTTTTCTTTATGATAATTAGGGCTAAGCTTTTATAATAGGATTGATTCATTTAAGAGAAGTAGTTATAATAACTTGTAAACAGTGTCCATATTTCTATACGGTTACACGATCTTTCTGTACTCTCTCCTATACCTGTTTAGTCATACATACAAAGTATTGCACAAAATTTTTATATTAACAGTTCCTTTTCTCCTTTTGTTTTATACCTTTATTTTTGCTGGATTGAATTGAGTTGTTCCCCACTATCTGATTTTATTCTTTTTTCCTTTTTTCTCCTAAAGGTTCTTGAAGGAAGATCTTACCGTCTGCAACATCCCTGGGTTGGAATTGTGAACCGTTCACAAGCCGATATAAATAAAAATGTTGATATGATTATTGCGAGGCGAAAAGAGCGCGAATACTTTGCTTCGAGCCCTGACTATGGACACTTAGCCAGTAAAATGGGTTCAGAGTATCTTGCAAAACTTCTCTCAAAGGTATAAGTTTTTTATCATATTTATCTTCCGGGATGTTCTTTTTCTGAGGTAAATATGATATCATTTTGATGAGTATTTTATTTTCAGCACCTGGAGACTGTAATTAGGGCTCGAATACCAAGTATCACATCTTTGATTAACAAAAGCATTGAAGAACTCGAATCTGAGATGGACCACCTTGGTAGGCCTATTGCTGTTGACGCGGGGGTCAGTAGCTTGCACCTCATAATTAGTCTTGATTGAGACATTAAGTGTGTTGTCAGTGACTAAAGTACTATGTATCAGGCTCAACTATACACTATCTTGGAACTTTGCCGTGCATTTGATCGGATATTTAAGGAGCATCTGGATGGCGGGTAAGCTCATCTTTTCCCACATCTCAAGTACTTCGATTTTTTTTGCCCTTTTTGAAATGACTCTTTTAAGACACCCAAATCTTTTATTCCACTTGAAGTAATGATAGGTTCAAACTAGCAATGAGTTAAAATCTTGTCTTTGATATATCTATCAATTCTGACCTGAACTCAAATGAATGTGATAAATCATAAATGGCTTCATATTGTTCATTCAGTTATATATCTCACATTGAATTTTAATAAGTTCAAATTATTTTGCATAGTATTTGTTTTTGAAATACATCGTCTAGAAAGGAGACTCGCCACAAATTTCTGGGAACAATAAAAGTCATCATCTATAAAAAGGTTGCCATTGGTTGAATGGTACCATCAAGTATGTTGGATTATTCATTCAAAATGATCAAATTCAATCAGCCATTCAAATTCTGATTGAAGTTAGGACCGAGAAAAAGAAAAAGAAAAAGAAAAAGAAAAAGAAAAAAAGAAAAAAAAGCAAAAGAGAGAGAGAGCTTTTTCAAATTTGACTGCTCCCAAAATTATTGTAGTTCATCTCATTGATCTTATGTGTAAGCAGAGACTAGTCGCCGCCCACAAAATAAATTTTCACATCTTACAGAATATGCTCTAAAAAGAGGGGAAACTAACATTTGATAATATCTGAGCTTGTTATGGATGGAGGGTATGGGTATGATAAAGAGTTTAAAGGAAAACCCTGAAACAGAGATCTCATAGCCAAAATTCTCCCTCTATTGTATGGGAGTACCAGCCCTTGATTTTATTACGACAAACAATGCAAACCAAGAACACAATAAAAAATCACGACAGAAAATTAAACACGCCAAACACAAAGAACACAGATTTACGTGGTTCGGTATAAGCCTATGTCCACGGTGAAGATCCAGCTAAAGATCTCACCATGTGAAAAACAGGAGATTACAAGTTTCAACCCCCAAATCTATTGCGTTCTCTCTCTCTCTCTCTCTCTCTCTCTCTCCTGTGGTTTTCAGTGTTCCCTCATATCCCGCTCCAAACCGTAAATGCCCTTATGTAATGGGCTACAAGAGATTCCTGAACAGGGTCCAACCTGCTATGGTATGGGTCAAAAAAATTCAGGTTGTCATAACAGATTTTTTATAATCAAATTTCCATTTTCACGACAAGGATATTATAGTTTGATAGATTGTTGTTGGAACCTGGGTGGTTTTGTAAGTTGTCTGCCTAGTAAATGGGTGAAACCTGATTATTGTGGTTAGCCTTCCAAGCTGTGATCTAAACTAGCTATTTTTCATCTAATACCTGGTTTTAGAAAGCTCAGTTGTTTTTTTTAAGCAACTAAAGAATGCAAGATTCCACGATTTTACATTTGGACTTGCTTCTGATTTCAGGCGACCTGGGGGTGATCGGATTTATGGAGTTTTTGACAATCAGCTTCCAGCTGCTTTAAGGAAGCTTCCATTTGATCGCCATCTTTCTCTGCAGAATGTAAGAAAAGTTGTTTCTGAGGCAGATGGTTACCAACCACATCTGATTGCACCTGAGCAAGGTTACCGACGCCTCATTGATGGGGCATTAAATTATTTCAGGGGCCCAGCTGAAGCTTCGGTGGATGCTGTAAGTAGTTTTATGTTACCTAATGTTATAGTGGGCATTGCTTTTTATATAAAATGTACCCACAAATTCGTCTGAAAAATTATCACTGGATTCATAACTGACCAAGAGAGATCGATATGCAGGTTCACTTTGTCTTGAAGGAACTTGTGAGAAAGTCAATTGGAGAAACTCAAGTGAGATATTGGAAGTGTATCTTATAGTTTTCTTGTAAAAGAGGCAGTTGTGGCCTTGTTGTTTGAAAGTCATTTTTATTTTTTTTGTGGAACAGGAATTGAGGCGGTTTCCTACCCTGCAAGCTGAAATTGCTGGTGCTGCCGGTGAAGCCTTGGAAAGGTTTCGGGAGGAAAGTAAGAAGACAGTTATTAGAATGGTGGACATGGAATCTTCATACTTGACTGTGGATTTCTTCCGGAAACTTCCCCAGGAAGTGGATAAAGGTGGGAACCCAGTTGCCACGAACGTGGATCGCTATGCAGAGGGACACTATAGGAGGATAGGTTCAAATGTGTCGTCTTATGTGTTTATGGTCTCTGAGACACTCAAGAACACAATTCCTAAGGCAGTGGTTTTTTGTCAAGTTAAGGAGGCTAAGCAATCTCTACTCAATCGTTTCTACACACAAATTGGCAGGAAAGAGGTGCTCTCTCTCTCTCTCTCACACACACACACTCTCTCACACACACACACACGCACACATCTATAGAATCGAATGACAGTTGAGAATTAAGGCCCTTTATCAAATCTTTACAGGTTTTGCATTTTGCAAGTTAAATATTAAGGCCCTTTATTTTATTTTTTTTGATAAGTTAAGGCCCTTTATTTCTTAGATGATGTACAACAATTGGGTGAAAAAGAAAAAAAAAAAACCACAAATAGGAAAAAGAAAAAATAGTAGTCAAAGTGATGTTTGGATAAGCCATATTATGTATGATATTAAGTGACATTACCTAAATTGAGGGTGGGCCTTGGCGCATAGTTTCATAGAGGTCATAGTTTCATAGTTTTGAAACCGGAAACCTCCTCTCCATATAGAGATGAGGTTACGTACATCTGACCCTCCCCCTCCCTCATAATGGCGGTAGCTTCGTGCGCTAGGCTAACCCTTTTTTTAAGTGACATTACCTAAATATATTAGACCACTTCAATATTTTAATAATAAACTGAGCCATCTTTTAATACCGCGAATAACAAGTTAAAAATAGAAGTTAATTTGTTAACACTTGAGAATTGGCATCGTCTGGCCATTTAACGGCTGTAAATGCTTCCTTTTAGTGTTAAATGGCTTCCTTGGATAAAGATCTGCTGTGTAAATTTTCCAAAGGTTTGTAAAAACTTGAGTTTCTGGTTAAGTACCATACTTCCTTGGATAGCATAAGCTATCGAGTTTCTGGCTAAGCACCACTTGAGCAACAGGGTTGACCATACTCTATCCTAAAGTGTTATTTGTACCATACATATATAGAACTTGTAGCTTGATTCAAAACTGGGGTATTTTCGTAAACATGGACAAGGGGTAATTGGTGTTTTTCAGGGTAAGCAACTGGCACAATTGTTGGATGAAGACCCAGCATTGATGGAAAGGAGGCAAGAATGTGCTAAAAGGCTTGAATTGTACAAGTCAGCCAGGGACGAGATCGATTCTGTATCATGGGTTCGATGAGAAAATGCACATGTTATGATGCTTTTCTTGTAGGATACGACGTAACCTCATTATACAGATGATTCCAAGCTTCTGCTGGTTGTTGAATTATTGAACAGGTGAAATTTTTTCTACATTGTTGTGTAATTTCTTCCGATATTTATATTTAATTGATTGTTGGGTTGCAGAGTTTGGTTGACTTGGTTCCATGTCGATGGATTGTACTATAGAACTTACTATTCTTGCGCTCTATATATATATATATAGCACATTAATTTTGCTCTCTCTCAATAGTATCTTTCCACGAGAAGGAAACCGAGCTCTCTCAAAATTATTTCAATGAAAGCCATAATTTCTTAGCCATGTGATGGGAATAAAGCTATTACATTTTTTTATGAAAATAAATGTGAATTCGAGAATTGTGACTTTTTATTTGGTTGAATTAACAATGAGACTTGAGTACTCCTAAAAAGTTTTGAATTTATTCTTTCCTAGTGACTCTTACGGTGAATCCTAAAATTCAGGTAAAATTCTCTCAGCATTTTGGTCACTTTTACACCATCCTTAATGGCAAAGTAACCGAAGTGAATCTATGTCATGCCCCGTTTTCTTTGGGATGGATGGTGATTTATTAGGTTGGAAATTCTAAAACATTAAATATCTAGGAATATTGATGTGTAGGGGAACATTGATCCCTATATATAGGGAGAAACAAGTGATCAAGGGTGTGGTTTAGCCTTGTTGATTAAAGTCAACTAATGATAATTAATTAAAACATTCTCCTTGTTTTAGAAATTTGAAAAGCTGAATTAAACCAACCAAAATATCCACTATCAATATTAGGTTGAGATTATGATAATATACAGATAACAAACCTGTCAACTACGCGACAGACAAATAAATGCAAGAATGATGATGATGACTTTAAAGAAGAAACTGGTGGGCGATTGCTCCAATCACAGGAAAAGATATACGGGTCATCTGAAAAGCGAGGGAAAAGAGCAGGAGGCAAACATCATGTCCCTTGTAGAAGCAGGAAAGTAACCAAAAACAAATCCATTTATGAGGAGGATAATGGAAGAAGCCACAAATGCAAGCTTCAACCCAAGAACACAAGACAGCTTGGACAAAAGATTCACAAGAAATTACAAACTAGCAACCAGGAATGATAGGGCTCTCGCAGTCTCTAGCAAAAATCTCCTTTGGCTAAGCTTCTCTATTATCAGCTAGCGTAACCGACTCAAGATCCTCTCAGGCAAAGCAGCTAGCTTAGACAGGCAAGGGCAGTAAACTTTCGTGTCTATTGGTATAGGGTTAGAAGTGGCTAAACTACTCTATGATCTTGGGAGAGAGGAGAACCAATATACAACAACAACGTACAAGCCCTTTTTTCAACTACTTGAAGTCGGCTACATGAATCTTATATTTCCATTATGCTCTATTTAAGATCTTATAGGAGAACCAATATAAGTTCTTTAAATATTTCGAAGGGAGAACAAGTAGACATTTCAGTCTCAATCAAAATTAGCACTTTTAGAAGGAAAAAAGAAATGGTATGCTCTTTCTAAACTATGTCTCTATTTTTCTCTATCCCATTGACCATATAGAGAACACAGGTTCAGGTATTATTGTTTACAATGGCTATCATGTAAAATTTAGTCCCAGTTGCAATTGAATCAATCCATTAATCGATATTTAACACACAATGTGACAATGCAGTACGAATGGTTGAAGGCAAGAATCATCGTAATCCAGGTACTCAAACTTAAAAAGCCTTGCTGTTTTTTTCCCAACTATACGGAGGGAGGCACATGAATTGTATTCCACCAATAACAATGATTCAAGTAATTTGTAGAGATCTTAGGATGTCCTTATTTCCTAAGAGAAATAAACAGGTGGTAAAAAATGGATTCTGAAATCTATCTAAATCACTCTCTAACTGATTTAAACATAAATCCCAAACTGAGTCCTAGTTTGATTATAGTTTAACCTATAACAGTTCAAGTGGTAGCTGTTGCTAAATCTGATTCATTCGATAGCTCTTCCAAAGCATTCCACAATTTTGTATCATCAAAATCCTTGATAGTGAAAGTCGCCCCAGCTTGTTCCAGTAATTTTTCCGGGTTTCTTCTAGCTACACCCACCACTGGCATCCCAGCTGCAACCCCAGCTTTTATCCCGGAAACAGAATCCTTACCACGCAAAAAGCCAAAGAAGAAATAAAATTTCCATCAAAGTTTGAAGGCATGCAATGCGTATGTTCTCCATGAAGTACATAATTGTGCGAGTAAGACAAACCTCAAACACGAATGCGTGCTTAGGGGACACTTGAAGTGCTTGTAGAGCCTTCAAGTAGGGGTCTGGGAATGGCTTTACTCGGGCACATTCGTTCCCAATGACTAGTATCTTAAAGAAATCTGCAAGGCCCAGCATCGAGATCAAGAGTTCAGCATTTGGTCTCGGAGCACTAGTTACTGCAGCACATTTCAGACCGTGATCGTCAATCCATTTGCATAGCTTGTTGAGGCCGTTCATTGATTCTAGTTTTTCTGATGCCAATCTGCAATTTCCATTAAAAAAAGACGAATTTGGATGGATATCACAATTTTATTTGCATATTGGATCTTTGCAGGGTGAAGGTACGGATCAATTAGTTGTGCGAAAAAGTAAGATTGCCGAGTATTAAGGGGATAATCAGGTCTTAGTTATTTGTGCAGCTTGTTAAGGTTTGGAAGTTTTTGACACACACAACATGGCACGGATAGGAGGAGAAACCAGGTTTCGGGAACATAGAGCGTCCAATGACACAATACACTAAATTTATCATTAACATACAAGTATCAATATTTATTAACAAGCGAGAGGTGCTTCAAGTTACCTCCGAAACATTGCTTCCTTATCGTCCATAAATTTCATGGCTCTATGGAAATCCCAGTCCGGGAGTAGGACGCCACAGAGTTCGATGTTGTGCTTGCCACTAATATTCTGAACGAAGAATTCCTCCGTTATAGGTACTCCTCCATTGAAACCTATCTGTGGGAAACTCCATTTTAGTTAGTATATGACAGTGCCACTCATGAATTTGAGTAATATGGATAAATATATCATAATAAATTAATACCTCTTGAAGCATTTCTCGGAAAGCATAGTAATGGACAGGATCTGAATCGCACAATGTTCCATCGATATCAAAGAATATTGCTTCCAAAGGAGCGATAAAGGAGAGTGAACAATTGCCACTTTGAAAGATCCAATTAGTATTATTAATTTCATTAAAGTTAAACTGTAAACATTTTCTCCAGTTCATGACCCCATAACAAGGCATTTGGCACAAAACTTAAACTATACATCTTTAAGTAAATGATCTATACAACATTTGTGATAAGAAGCATACATATGGGAGAGATCAATTGTATTATTGTATCATACTCAGCTTTTAATATCAATGTACAAATGTCCACATAATTGAATTCGTAAAGAATTTTAGGTGCAAATGATTTTTTTTTTTTTTTTGGGATAAGTAAATGATGTAATAAAGGGCATTCAAAAGGGGAACGCATCCTTTTGAGGTACAAAATGCCAAAAAGTGCCTCTGAAGTCTGAACCCTCGAAGAATCCAAAATCCCAATGTAGGTGCAAATGATTGCAATTACTTTATCAAAATCCCAATGAAAGAACAACATAAGTGCACATAAAACATAAATTAGGAATAAAAACTTATTTTGTCGGAAATCCTATTTCTTAAGATCAGAAGTACAACGGGTTTCGTCAGCTGTAAAAAGGAAGATCCACAATTTCTACAATGGTAAAATGGAAAATTAGCTACACCAAATTCAGAATGCTACCACAAATACTCCATCCAGAATTCCAGTTGAGTATGTACACATGAATAAGGGTAACAAAGAGAGGAAATGAAAAAAGTAGGATTATGGAGGGGTTTGTTTACAGAAAAGCTTGTACATTTATGAATTTAAAAGATTAAACAAAAATTGGGCTTTGGAGACTGTGAATATAAATATATTGCAGTTTTATGTATACACGTGAAAAATCAATAATTCTTACTGATTAAATTTTTTCTATGAACTTGTAATACTAAAAAATCAATAGATTAATTCATCAACATGAATCTATCCAAATTTTGATTGATTTGGTGTTCTATTAATTTTGAAAATATGAAATTGATGAACTTGTAATACATAAACACCGGCAAGTCCACACAAAAAGCAATGGTGATAATGAATTTTATGATTTTTACTACGGTCTGCTGTTTACATAATTCTCACAGGATTAAAAATCATCCAAAGAATAATAAGAAGGAAAGAGAGAGAATTTTAGATTTTGCGCACAAATAAATCCAAATTGCTATGAGGCGAAGGAATGTCCAATTTATTTGTCTATCAGTGGACAAAATGAAAAGAACAAAGAAATAATAAAGACTCAAAAAACAAAAGCGAAAAAAAAAAAAATACAGGGTAAGCAAATTACCTTTGTACAGGGTAAGAATTTGAAGAAATGCACATCCGATGAGTGAGAATGGTGGATTTGGACAGATTTTTTCTGGGAACTGGTGTTTTGTGGAGGTGGGTTTTGGTGACAAAGTCGGAGAAAAAGAGATGAAGAGATGGCATAGTCTCAAAGATGGTGTTTTGGCTTCCGAATTTCTTGGAGATTTCAATAAGGTGCAAAAAATGTTAAGGGGGTCAGAGAAATTCAGCCAACCAACTCGAAGGACACAAATCCTCTTTTGTATTGTATTCCTTGGGGCGGGTTGGCCCGTTTGTGATTTGAATTTAGGTTGACCCATCAACACACCCAACCCGCCTGACTTGCACTCTAGCTGGTATGCAACACTGTTGAAATTATCAAAAAAGACATCTCTGCCCATCAATTTAAGCTTTTAGATTGAATAATAAGGACTCCACTTGTTATAAGCGGTAATTTAGCATGTAAGTCTTTCAACCGAAGTCATACCTTATTAAGCTTACTCAGTTTTTTTATCCGGTCTTTAATTTGGTTCATCACGCCAAGTCAAGCGCCGGGGCAAGAATTGTCATCTTGTTATTAAGGGACAAAATGTTCTGATTAGTCACACCAAGCCAAGTGCTCGGGTAAGGATCGTCATCCTGCTATTGGGGGATAGATAAACAAGTTGGCCCGAAAAGAGAGCGTTATAAGTTTAAATGTAAAAAAATATTAGTGGAAGATAGGTGGAGTGATTTGACTAACAAAGAACTTGCAAAATTATTATTTTTAGTTTTAGTGTGACTATTTTGCATTTCTTCATAATATTGGCAAAAAGTTTATTTAGGACAATGGCATTGACAGTTCCGAGATGTTGGGAAAATGATTAAATTTAATGTTCTCTTTTTCAAAATCAAGACAAGTCTCAAGTTACATTTGGATTTTTTTTTTTTTGAAACACCACTAGGATATAGAAAAACTATAAACACAAAACAATCTTCTCTCTGTACAAGTATTACACTTAAAAAAGAGAAAGAACATAAATACCAGAGATAGTTGGAAATTTTAGAGGGGTGAGGGAATCACATGGAAGAAAGCAATTTATCAAAACAAATTTTAGACATTTTGAATATAAATTTTACTCCCACTCTCTCTTGATTTTCTACCATAATGACCGGGAAAATAAGATTAATGAGATAAAAACATGTTTAAAGGAAACATGAATAATTGAAGGATGAGAAAATATAAAAATCAAACAAGGTATGTGTCAGATTTGAACTATTGTATCAACATTTCAAGACTCTAATGTGATGCATGCAAGGAACTCATATTTAATAAAATTAGGTGAGTATCAATTTCAAATTGTTTTATTATATGAACTCAACTTTGTTGTTTTATTTGATAGTGAACTTCCACATAATGACTGATACATGAGCTATTTGAAGTGTGAGCTTCTAAAATAATTGTTGGCTTCTAGAATATTTATGGAATGTTGAGAAAGTTGAAAAAAATCCAAAACATTGATATTGAGGAGGTAAATATTTAGAATATTTTTGTGAGGAGGAGGAGGTCTAGAATGTAAATTATGTTACTACGTAAGAGGGAAGATGATGTCTATATATAAGATGAAGTTTTTTTTTGAAACATGGAGTTAGTAGGGTGACTGTAGCAGAGGGGTGGAGTGGAGTGAATTAGTAAGCAATTAATTTTTTTTTAAAAACAATGGCTTCACCGAATATATTTTTTCTTTTAAAAAATGCTTTTAGCAAGGTGGTTTATGTATCATTAAAGGGGAAAATTAATTTTTAAGTGATCATCATTTCTAATATATTTATTATAGAGGTGTGGGAGGTAGGTCTGCGATAAAAAATTGTATTTGGATCTGACACCAACCACACAAAAATAAAAGGTGTCAAGATCTATTGAATGGAGGAATTCAAGTAAAACTCGTCCTTCTCTGAATGGAAATTAATCTCACCTTTCTTTAAATGGTAATTAAATTAAGAAACAAATGAAAAATTCAAAATTTCTCTCGAATTTCTTTCCCTTTTTATACCTTCCCAATCCTCAGAGGTATGAGCTGGGTTGTTCGGATCTTGCTGGATCATCCCACGGCCCAATTCTTTGTGTCTTGCTCGTTCTATAGTTTTCACCCATGGTCTAGACACGGGGACATGCCGTGGTTGGAGCAACACGTTGTATAGGTGTCGGGTTCTTATTTAAGGAGATTTTTTTCTCTAATTTTATATTGTTTATAGGGCTAAAATCTAAAAATCCCTGTTGTTTACAAAAACTATCTATTAATCCCTTCAACTAAAAAAACTATTATATCACCTCTTAATATTTTAAAAAGACTATCATAATAGCCCCTCCCGTTAATTTTCGGTCAAAAACTAACATATCAGATCACATGATTGTCACGTGCATAATATTTCATTTGAATATGACCATACTACCCTTTTAACCACTTAATAACTAAACTGCCCCTACCTAAGTCTAATGAATCTCTTCTCTCTTCAACAACGTCACTCCATGTTTTCCGGCATGTTTTAGCAGTGGCCAATGTGAGTCCAAACAAACAACCTCAACTAAACTTTAGAGATTGCTTCAGTCCGATGAGCTCCTTTTCCAGATGAAACAGGACCCATCAGATTGCTTTAGTCCGGCGACGCCTCAAGCCGTCCTTGGCAAAACTTAGTTCAGTCCAGCGACGTCTCAAGCAACCTCGACCCACCCCGACGAAACCCAGTTCTATCTTATCTCGTGAGCCTCATGGTTCTTTCTGCATGAAACCACAACGGTGACGATGACCAAACCAGGTAGTACCGTGACCTGTATGCTTCATCCGACAATAAATCAACGAGCTTTGGTGAATGACCAAACTAGATCCATTATCGGCAAACTTTACTAGTGAGCTCTCCTTGGTGAAACCCAACAAATTGCTTTAGTCCGGCGACGCCTCAAGCTTCCTTGTTGAAATCCATCAGTTTAGCGATGTCTCAAGCAACCTTGATCCACCCCGACAAACCAGTTCAATCCCAGTGGCCTATTTCGTCCAAGAAACCCTAGGGCAATTATCCTTTGTGCGTCATGCCATTTATGTTGGTATTTATTGTCAATTGGCTTCTTCGTTTGCAGATAATGGAGGATATATATATATATATGTGTGTGTGTGTGTGTATAATATCTATATAATTACTATAATTATTATAATTACTATAATTATATTTAAATAAATATTAATATATTATCAAGGGTATTTTTGTCATTTCGCAGGAACTTGACGGTTATGTGACAGAATGGGAATAATGTGATAGTTTATGTTATATCAGAAATGTTTTTTAATACTTAAGGGGTTAGTAGATAGTTTTGATAAACAATACGAGAGTTTTCAGATTTTAGTCCTTGTTTATATATAGCATAAACATAATTACACTGAGTTTGATTTAAATTTTATAGTCTGTGTATCAAGTTTTTTGGTCCAACATGTTTGTTCAAATTTTAAAAGTGCACTGCTTCAAAATTGTTTAAATATATATAGCAATCACTAATTGCCACGTCAAGTCAGCTGTGTAATTTGTAAAAGTAATCATCATCTGTATTATTTTTATTGTTAAAAATATCGAAATAAACAAATGAGAATAAATTGATATTTTGAACAGTAATTTTCATATGTTTGATACATATTATGGATTTTAAATGTTAATTTTTTAAGAAAAATTACATATAGGTAGAATTAGGAGTCTTAAATAACAAAATGATCTATTTTAAAAGTTCATTTTTAATTTGATTGAATTAAAGAAAATAATTACAAATGCATCAAAAAAAATATTAATAAAGTCCAAAATACCTTACAAACTCTTATTTCAAAATACTAAAATATCAAAAAAAAAAAAAAAAAAAAAAACTAAAATATCCTTTTTAAAATCATATAATTGCAAAATACCAAAAATTTTAAAAAATATTGAACCCTGCTTCTCGATGGTTTATGTCTTTCAAAGGAACAAGCAACTGTGATGCAAATGCAAATCAAAGGATTATAACAAGGAAATTGGAAAGCATTATCACCAATATTTAGTGGCTTTTAATCAATTTTCTCATTCTTGCTACACTTTGTAGCCCATTTTTTAAGTTTTCATTATCAACTGTGTAATTCGTATTTGTTAGTTCAAGCTGGTTCTCAATGATCTATTTTAATATTTTAAAATTAATTTTAAGAAGGGTATTTTGATATTTTTGAATAAGAGATTGAAGGGTATTTTGAACCTTAATAATAATTATTGAAACATTTGCAATTATTTTATTTAATTCAATAAAATCGAAAAATTAACTTTTAAAATATACCCTTTTGTTATTTAAAACTCCTAATTTTTATTTATGTGTAGTTCTTTCAAAATTTTAAGTGGTAATTAAAAAATAAATAGTTAATTATCCAAAAATAAATTAAATTTATTTTTGAAATTTCTCTTGCACTTAAAATTATTATGTATTTTGCATAACTCTTTTACACAGCCACTAAGCCACATCAACATATTTTATCTCTTCTCTCTCTTTCTCATTCCATTAAAAAATCAATCATATATTAAATAGGTTTATAAAAGTTATATGGGTCTTGGACATGCTATGTGGTTAGTTCTTATTGATAAAAATATTTTTACTCAAAAAGTATAAAATAATGGTTTGAGCTAAAAATAATTTGTTCATTTTTTTTTTTTTTTTTTGTAAATCTAATGTAACAAATTATATTTACAAATATATATATGTATATAGACACACACACACACGACCATCCTTATAGAAAAGTAAATGGAGCTGTCACGCGATGTGGTTGATATGTTAATGGAAGCAAATATCCTCCATGGCTCCATTTACTAACTTTATAGACACCTATTATAAAATGTCTTCCATTCCCTCACTTCATTTATGATCTTAATTAATGACAACTTGATCAAACTCACGTATATATCATTTTTCTTATAAAGTTAGGAAGAATAGTGCATTTTTTTGAAATACTCAAAACCTTTTTTTTTTTTTTTTCTAATAATAATTTTTTTTAAAAAAAGAATATAGTGTATTTTTAGACATACATAATTACATATATGTATATGTGCTTAAATCTCACGACTTGTCTTTTGATATTTTTTCAATGCACAACATAATTGTTAAGGCATCAGCCTTAAGATAGGAGAGTTCGACTAATTTAACGTGGATATAATTGATATTATTAAAATATTAAAAATATTAATGACATGATTATAACAATGTCAGTCCTCACTCCTTAGTTATATAAATCTCGGTATTGTCCGACCTTTTGGATTCTAAATCATTGTCTATTTTATATTGTTTTGAAAAATCAATCAAATTGTATATATAAAAACGAGATATCAACAACCAAAAAGAAAAAGAACAGAAAAAAAAAAAAAAAAAGCCATTGGACAAACAAGCCCAAACAGCAATGGGATTACAAAACAGGACAAGCCCACACACAGGATCAAAAGATGCAATGCCCCAAAGAGCCAAAACAAAAATAAAGCGAAGAACAAACAAATAGCGGATGATAGCAAAGTCAGAAGACCTGTTACCAAAAGTTCTGTTTGGGGCTTTCCGGTGAAACAGCCATTGACGGCGAGCTAGAGCACCGAAGCTCTCAATCTGGTGGACAACAGCAAGACGGAGGAAGGTCCCAGTCATGGAGAATGGAACTTGAAACAGCACAATCCTTCAGAAATCCCATTTTAAGGGTCGAAGAGATGGTAAATTTGGGTTTCTCTGTTCTGTTTTCTGGTATGTGTAATGAGATTAGGGCATACAAGATTTGTGCATGATTTTGTGTATTTGGTGTTTGTTTCTTGTTACAGATTCAATATTTGTTGTTAGATGTAAATGAAAGTGGGTTGGTCTCTATTGGTCATGGTTGATTTTAGGAGTTTTTGAGTTAAATTGGTTTTTGAGTGTTAGGGTTTTTGGTTGCATACCTTATGAATCCAGCCTGATTTTTTATTTTTATTTTTATTTTTATTTAGTGCCATCAGTTTTATTTATTTTTCTCCCCATTTTTTACTTCTCTCATCATATATTTGAGTACCAAAGGTACAACCATAATCACTTTCTTGACTGTGAATGCTACAAGATTGGCACATGTTTATAAATCTATAATGTTGGCCTGTTCTTAAATGTATTTATCTATTTGGATGTGAAAAATTACATGTATATATGGAGTTTCCAAGTATGGTCTAACCATTGTCTGAAGTCTTCATAGAATAAGATGAGGTTTCTGTAATGATTGAGTGGCTAACTTTAGGTGTCTGGAAAATTACATCTCCTGTAAAAATACATATTTTTCTCTTCTATGTGTTTGTGTGTGTGTGTGAGATTGTAATAATAAATCCCAACACACCAAATGGGTAATAGCCCAGCTGGTACAAGCCCCTCATCCCCAAAGGGGGAGGTTGGGGGTTTGAGCCTCAGTGGAGGCATGGGTGTGTGTGATTGCTTAACCTTCCAAAAGAATAAAAAAGAAGATAAATCCCAACAAGACAGATCCTATGACCACAACTGGGTATTTGCGTTAAACTAAAAAAAAATTGTGAACTGAAAAGCAGCAATTTTTATAGGTTATAAGTTATAACAGTTTAACTGGTTGTTTTGAATTAATGTTAGCCCTTTTCTTCCATTTTTTTTTTCTTGTCAAATCTTGTGAATTTTTCTTGCAATTATTGCGGACACTTATTTACGGTAAAGGAGCTCACTTTGTTACTGAAAGCCATTTCAATTGAAGCTTCATGTGATATGGTAACTGGCAGGGCATCATTTGCTCATAAGAGGAATTTGGCTGTAATTCATCTTTTGATCCCTGCTGTGTCTTCTACAGCTATTGGAATCTTGCAGCCAGTGGAGTTGTGGTTTGGAATAGGATGCACGTAGACTGTGCTGGAAACCTTGACTCCTGAAAGAGACAGCAATGGAAGATCCTCGTTCTGTCAATAGTCCCAGAAGAATCCTCAGTTTCAATAGGAATAAGAGGGCAACTGTTTCCTTTCCTGATCCAGATAACAGGGCTTCTGGGGTTGGTATTTCTGCATACGGTCCAAAGCCTTCAGAAGTTTATGGGTTTGTTGGGTCCATTTCAACTGTTGTTTCAACAGGTCCACTTCTTCTCTCACATTTTCTAATTTTTGTCGAGTCTGAGTTAAGTTGGAAATCGCCTAGTTAAATGAGTTCCCTCTAATGCACAAAGTCTAATCAGAGGTGGTGGGAATCACATGCATGTTTAGCTAGGACATGTTAGAATATAATGTTGCTGGAAAGAATTGCATGATTGGACTTTTTCTGCATGGCACAAAACACAGTGCCATGGGCAATAGACTTGTCTTTTAGCTGGATACTTCTACAAGCTGACTGATCTCTTACAACTAAAAGAATGATCATTTTAAGTGTCCATGATAGCTCACTTTTTTCTGCGAGTTGGTTTGCTTGTTTCATGCGTGGAGGCTGTTTGTATTTCTTCACAGTTTTAAGTTTAAAATGGAAAAGGAGAAAGATAATGTTAAATAATGTGGCTTAAGAATTATATTGTCAATCTGAAAGCACCCGAATATTGTGGTGTTGATGTCATTTCTCTATCTTGTTTGCCACTTAAAAAAATATATATGAAAAGTACTTCCATCTTCCATGCCTTTGGTTAATATCTAGCTGTTTGACAATGTTCCATTTAGATGTACAAATGCATTATTAAGAGTGTTTTTGGTTATTTATTCAACATTGCCAATCGGCCAGATATCAAGTAAAGGCAAGCAAGATGAAGTATTTTCATATATATATTTTCATTTTTTTTTAAGTGGCAAACAAGATATTTAAATGACATCAACACCACAATATTTGGGTGCCTTCAAATGAACAATATTATTCCTGAGCCACATTATTAAACATTTATCCTTTTCTTTTTCCATCTTAAACTTATAATTGTGAAGAAATACAAACAGCTTCCAAGCACAAGACAATTAAATCAACTCGCACAAAAAAAGTGAGCTATCACGGACAATAAAAATGTTCGTTCTTGGTATCACTTTTGGAGTTTATTTATTTTATTTAATTTTTTACTTTCTGATAGAATTCTGTGTGCAGTTCTTTTCTTGGTATGGGCATATGTTCCTGAGCGGTGGTTACATTCTATTGGGCTTTTCTACTATCCTAGCAGGTCAGTAAGATGCATCAATGTGCTTTCTTCTTGGTTGCTGAGCGTGTTTTTGTGTCATCAAATCCTTTGATACACACATTCCCTTGTTCTAATAAGCATCTGTATACTTATCTTGTTTGGGGAGAATTTTTCAGTCTCTCATTTGATAGCAAACTAATGTTTTTGGGATGCCTAGGAGCTCTCATGGCTTTAACATTCCACATTCGGTTGTATAATGTCAGCCAACGTCAGACTCAAAGGATGTGCCTGGTCGATTGTACCTAATCTGGTTCATTTAGATGGAAAGGTGTTCAGATAAAAGAAAAAACTTGTAAAACAAAATTGAAACTGTTAGATGCTTTCTCATAAACAAATAAACTATAAATTGGATTGCCAGATAAGTAAAGAATTTGAAAATTTTGGGATGCTTAAGTTTGAAAATCTGGACAAATCCAAATTCACTACAAAATGCTCAGAAATATGTAAAATGACACTTCTGGAAATGTGCTTTGATTCAGTGTTTCACCTGGGGAATATGTGTAGACATGACGTGGCACAAATATGAGTGCAGGACATGGGTAGGTGACGACTGCTGATCAAATCACATGCCTTAGTCTCATGTAATTAAGAGAAGAAGATGAAGAGGAGGAGGATAGGGAGGAGAAGCGTCCTTACTTGAATCTTGATCTAGTTAGTTGGGGTCGATTCAGTCATTGGTGTACTATAACTATCATTATGTTGATCCTGTTGCAGGGCATGAACTTGGTTTGAATGACAAATCTGATATTCAGGAGCTCTTCTACATTATCTTTTTTGCAAGCATCCACCTTCATTTCTTCTGTTTTAAATTTCTTGAGTAATATTAAAAGATCTTATATTTTGTATTTTCACTATTGTGAAAATTATTCAGTTTCTTTTTGCACAGTTATCCTTTACAACAGACAATACATATAACTATACATGTCTATCCATTCACTACATTTAAGACACTCACAGCTGTGCCTGTCCTAAAATTTTGAAGTGTGGATGAATATGGCAGCTAAACATACACTAACATAGTCGTGGGCGTCATTGATATTTTTAAGTGTCAACATTGTCTTCCTTGGGACTTGGCATGGAATTCTTGTGCTTTAGATTGTTAGATTGGTATTTTACCTTTCAGGTACTGGGCATTAGCGGTGCCAACTTACGCAATGGTGACAGTAGTATTAGCAATTGGATTTTACATTGGCCTCAACTTCATGGCAACCCCTCCTCCAACTTCCTTCAACACAATGTTTGGTAAGTGTTAGCTTGTACTTTCTAGGGATATATACAAATTGGGGAGGTTTTTCCCTACTAAATGAAATTCATCCCAAGATTTGGAGAATTTTATTGATAGAGGCAAAAATGTATGACATGCAATATTGAACCCCATATGCTATTAATCTAGTCATCTTGATACAACGTGTTGCTGGTCTACCATGCAGATGAATTTAGTAGAGAACCTTTGGGCTTTGTCCCTTCAGCAGAAGGAAGTGAGCAGCCCATCGAGCCCATATCTGATATTAGCATCAACCAAATCAATGACCTCATGTTCAATGACCTGAAATGATCATCCAGCTCTAGTAATTTTGATCTTATGCCCTCCTTGGAGATATTTGTGCTTAATCTATTGAAAACTATTCTGACAAATTTTCTTTTTCAAAATATTCATAAAATAAATTTTAATGAAATTGACTTGGCTGATTTCTCATTCATAGAATGTATGAAATCAATAGCTCATATTAACTGGTTCAACTTTGATAACAAAAATTGTTTTCTGGAAAGAGGGCACTTCAAGAGTAATCAACTATGGAAGTTACATGGTAATTGAAGAGGTTGAATTTGACACATGATTGGTTAATTACAATGCACCCTCAGTTGACCAATCAATTCCTTGAAGCCATGGTCTACGCGGGCTATTTGGTGGTTGAACCAGGTACTTCAATACTTGGTTAACATGTAAGAGCTTATAACCAGGTTATTGTATTCTTCCTTTAATGAATGTGTGAGGAACACTAGTCAAATTGGGAATTCCATGTAGATTGAGATAGAGTTTCTGAGATTTGGCTTGCTAATGTATTTGCCCTGCAATTGTTATTTTCGTAGTGAACGTTGATTGTCTTCATTCATGTACTACTAATAATTGTTGTGATTCTGCAATTTTGCCTCTCCCTGTTATTAATCGTTGTTATCTCCTAATAGAGAAGCCTGAACACCGTGTGATTCACAGAATTGCATTTGGTTAATCTATCTTTAGTTGAAGGAATGTAAGAAATTATGTTAATGATTTCTACTCCATTTTGTTTCAGAATTTGTTCAAGTTGGCTTGGTTTGGTTTGATCTTGAAAACTATATATCAAACAGAATACCAGAAAATAATATTTTTGCTGTTCATCTGACTAGTGTGGCAGATTGATTCCAATTCTGGTCCATATAAATTGGACCCCAGACAACTGTTAGCTAGCTTATAGTTATACTTGATTCCTTACTTGGGTTAGATGCATGGCAGGGCTCTATTACTTGCATGCACACTGAATGGCATCAAAGTATCAAAATTGGGTGGAATGTTTATAAAATTGTGGTGACCTCACAGCTCCTTGTGGGGCCGATCATGAGTGTGCTTGTGAGTGTTGCGACAGCCGCTTGCAAGTGCTCTATAGATAAACCTAATATCCCTTATTATTTGAACTCGTGTCCCGACTCTCTCTCTCTCTCTCTCTCACACACACACACCCATTGTTGTTCCATTGGAACTAAGATACACACCCCTCTCATCTAGGTGGAGGAAATATGTTGAAAGGGCTAAAATTTAGGATTATTTTATATGGTATTGCTTAGCAACTTAACATAGAAAATGAAGAAAAGAACAATAATTGAGGTATATATTCTCATCTGGCAAAGAGTGAACTTGAAGCCAACAGCAAAGCCAGCAAGAGCAAATGGAATGGTCTAAGGAATTGAATTCCCTAAAACCTTCTAGAGAAAGCATTCTCATGTGGTTGCCAACTTGCCATGTGTTTGGAATGTGATCTACTCCATTAGGTAGGTATATATGTTCAGCATGTTGTCAAATATCCAACAATGACACTTATTGTGACTTAATAGGATGTCATTTGTCATATGGTACATATTATTCTTCCTGTTTTCTTGGGAAAAAAAGAGAGAGAATACTAAAATCAGGAGCCTTGAATTATTATTTCTTTGCTTCTATTGCCAGAAAAATCAAATTTTGTGTATTCATTAGTCTTACTTCTCTAAACTTGGAATTGGGAAAACCAAAATGCAAATCTTTAATACTCGATTGTCTTTGGTGAGAAATAATAGATTTTTTTTTTCTTTCTTATTTTAAACTAAAATTGTCATTTATTTAAAATTTTTTTACTACTAAATATAAAAAGGGCAAATACACGACACTCTTGTCAACAATGACACCAATTGTGACTTAATAATAGAATAATCATTTTATATGTTTAGTTGTGCAAAAGATTTTCATTCAAAAAAATAGTCGTCTTCCCTTTAAATTTTATACTAAATAAAAGAAAGACAAAACTTGCATACTTATCGATGGGTTCAATTACAAATGTACAAATAGTCTGTAATTTTAAAATTTAGAAAGGATATCAGCAAGGGTGACCAACTTTATTATATAAAAATTATTTTTCTTATTTATCACTTTTTAAATTTTATAATTACAAATTATTTGTATATTTGTGAATAGACACATGAGCAGGGATAACTTACTCACTAATAAATAATCGAAATAGATATTTTATTATATTCCATATTAATTTCCTTTCCTTTCATAACAAACGAAAGGGCAATGTTGTATAATTAATCATCGGTTTAAAAACCATCAGTTTAATTAATTAATATCATTATTTAAAAATAAATAAATTCCGAGCCCACAGAGCCAGACTGTGAGAGTGGTACGGAAACTCCCTTTCCCTAAAGCCGACGGGGGAGTTACCATTAAACGCTCCTATTAAAAGTGGGCACGGAGATATTGTGGTACCTTTGTCTTCGGTTCCATCTTCTTTCCCTCCTGTTTCTCTCTCTCTCTCTCTCTCTACAACTTCAGGAGCTTCTTCTTTCAAAGGTAAACTTATGATTTTGTCCATCTCAAGCTATTACTGTGTAATTTGGTGAAACTGTTGGCTCTCTTACTTACATTATTAGCTTCATATACCTTAACTCCGCTGAATTTGAATTCTACACTTTTCAAAGTTTGCAATTTTGCTTTGATTTGATCCGAGTTGCACTTTAATTGATCTTTGTTAGTTTGGTGTTTCGGGGTTCTTATTAATTTTTGTGGAATTTGAATGAGTTATGAATTTAATATATATATATATATTGTTCTTGTTAGCCATTTGCAGTGATATTAATGTAAAGTTACTCTCTTTTCTATTGCATTCGTGCCATGTAATTCCAATATGCCTGTTTTCAGAGACCCAATTCCACATATGTAAAATTTATTGATTGCAAGGCACTTGGATGTGTTTATTCTGTTCTAATACGGTGTTGAGATGAGTTAATCTCAATAAACACATTTGGTATCATATAGTTAATTAATATAAGGGCATATCAAAATGTTAGTGATGTTGTGCTTGGAAGCACTGAATCGGTGACTTGGAATTGAAATTGGAGAAAAATTAGTTGAAACTTTGAACTAATTTTTTTCAAATTCCAATTCCAAGGCGCCAACTCGGTACTCCTAAACTTAGCATAAAAGATTTTGTTTCTGTTATTTTCATTGGTTACATGGTGTTCGGACGAGTCCATTTTACTATGAGTTGAATTGAGACATTGAATTCTTGGTATTAGTAAAATAACCCCAGTTGTTTTTGTTGACAGTTGATTGAAACAAACCACTTGGCCATTAGCCTAGCTAGTATAATCTCTCCTCCCTCAAAGGGGAAGTGAGGGGTTTGAGCCCCATAGTGGGCATTTGCCAATTGTGTGTGGGTATTTACCTAACTGGAAAAAAAAAAAAGAAAAAGAAAGAAACAGGGACATTCTATAATTCCAATCGATGATGCTATTTATGTTTTCCGTTGGTGAATATGGTAACAGCTTTTTTACTGGACCATTTTATGAGTTCAATTTCTATATGAATCACTATGGGATCATTGTAAATGTTCTTTTTGTATATAAAACTGTTGGTGCAGTAATTCACTCGTCCTCAGGTTGTGCGGATGAAATGTAATTGATCAGGAAACGTATCAAATCAAAGTAAAAGCTATCTATTGGATTAGGAATTAACCCTTTGGCAGTTTATATGTTTATGTTTTCTGTCTTCAATGGTCTTGCAGTTAGTAATAAGAAGTGTACTATCTTTCTCTCCAAGTCTGTGAGAAGGAGACTTATCTCTTCCATTCCTCACTGCACTCTTTCTTCTTTTCCTGTCAGGTACCAGGGTCTTCCTTTAGCGTGATTAACTTTAACTTCAGTTCTTGGTTGCATGCAGATAATATATTTAAATACAATATAGTTGGCAGTGATGGGGACTGTTGTTGATGCTTCAAATAAGGTAGCTTTTATTTTGTTTCTTGTTGTATACTTGTATGATAAGTTATTTTTGAAAGTTTAACTGATCAATAAGATTACCTTTTGGAAAATTTGGTCAATGCAAGCTAAGAGTACACTTATCAACCATAAATTTGTGCTTAAGAAATCTGTGGGTGGTGTCACCATTTACTGATTTCCAGCTTGAAACAATACCGATCTATTCTGAATTTCAAACAATCAGAAGAACCATAATTTTCTTTCTGTATTAGAATTTACTTGATGTAATGATGGACAAGACTATTATCATCAATAGCATGTGTAGCACTGCTCTACAATTGTCATGGTCAAAGAATTGTTTCTGTTGATCAAGTTGTCAACCTACATTTGAACTTGTAAAGCAATTCTTTTTCTGTTTATAAGCCCATTGAATATGGCTGATGTTGTCTGCTAAGTTCAGAAGATTAACCTGCTAGGCATGGATGCTTCTTTTATGGGCGATTCTTTTTCATGTGTTACATGGGCATACACACACATTGAATCTGGGTAATCATTTTGACATATATGCTGGATTACAGGAGGCAAATGGAGGCTCGCTGTCCGAGAAGAAGTTTAGAGTTGTTTTTGTCTTAGGTGAGCGCTTTGATTTTTGTATCTAATTATAAATCTTTCAACTACTTATTTGAAATAGTAGGGTCTCTGCCAGTATAAGTAATTTGAATAACTCAAAGGTGAACTATACTATTACTCCTGAACATCACCATATATATATGGACAAATATTCCCGTACAGGTATAAGTGGATCCCTCCTTTTTTATCCATCTCTAGATATGTATGTTTGCAGATATATATTGAAGAGAGGTGAAATTGAATGAGGGATGTGGTCAGATTGTTTATATTTTTAAATCCTTCAAAATGGAATCCAGTACTTTCACTTGTTGAAGGAATGATCAGTATGGGAATGACCATTTGACCAAACCAATCGTGACAAAATTTTGACCAAGGAATGACCATTTCATTCCCCTGTTATTCAGTGTATTGGATGGGTCTAAGTTTGTGAGGTTTCAGATATTTAGGTCTATTGTTTCCATTGTTCCATTAAGACTATTTTCTCAAAGTTACACATCAAAACTCATGTAGCTTTTCTAGTTTCACTGGTTTTTCATTAATGAATCATCCCATATAAAAATTGTAAATTTGAGTATGAATTTTTCATGGCATATGAGAATTCCAAGTCCCCAGTTTACCATTTTCTTAACAGATGATAATAGCAAGTTTTATGGGTTTAGAAGAATTTGGAAGCACATCATTTCCTGGGAAAAAAAGATCTGGGATTATATTGTATTTATTTATTGCATAAAATAGTCTTAAGTATTAAATTTTCTGCTGTTACTATAGGCAATGATAATGAGTTTGAAGGTTGGTAAGATTGTGGATATGTAAATATTATCCTGATTTCTTGACACATTTGGTTAAAAAAAGAAAAAGAAAAGAGCAGAGTGTTTTTTATTTTTAGCTACAATTGGGGTGTATTATTTTTTTATAGCTTATTTGTTAGAGTCAGCGTTTCTTGTCTTTTTTCTTTTCTTATGGAACTTTAGTGGCTTTTTGACTTCTTAATTGATTTACCATTTTTCACATATTAAATTGAACAGGTGGCCCAGGCAGTGGAAAGGGCACCCAGTGCGCAAACATTGTGCAACACTTTGGGTTCACCCATCTCAGTGCTGGTGATCTTCTCCGAGCAGAAATAAAATCCGGTTCTGAAAACGGGTTGAGTTCTCTTTGTTTCATTTCTTTGCTGATATGTCCACACACTATGTTAAAATTCCTCTTGAAAAAGCAACAATTGAATTCCGCTTCCCAAATTTGGCATAAAAAGCGAGCAATGTGCTTGATGTAGATTGCTTACGATAATTCCCGATCTGATGTGATTAGATCGTTGTTGCTAGAAGAATGCAACTTTAAATTAGGCATTAGCTTGAGAGTGGTTAACCTCATATTGGTTAATTTTTTCCCCTCTTATTTTTAACAATTAGGTGAAGTAGCAAATTCATGTTTAACTGATTGGATGCTATCTGATCTACAATGATAAGTTATGCTGTGTTTGTCTCTGTGCGAGTTCTTTTGGCCAAAAAAGTTACATTTTTATTTGAAAAATCATTACTGTAGCTTAAATCTTCTCTTCGGTGAAGTTTTCCTTTCTTTTTGAGAGATTTTATTTTATTTTATTTTATTTTTTTATTATTATTTTTTTAAAAAGTTGGTTGCAAATTGTTTTAACTGATTTGTTTAGTGTGAAGACTATTTTTAAAACTGACAGGATTCGTGCCAGTATTCATTATAATATAGAAGTGCTAATTTCCATTTGTAGAAAGGTGACGTTGTGTTCCTTTCCAAGAAGGGATTGATGTAATACCAAAAATAAAACTTTGTTTTTGCAGCATATTTGTATAGGACTGTCCAATTTTTCGATAAATGAAATGATTATTGCCTTAATTAAGGTTGATTTTTGTCCTATTAATCTTCTGAATTTGCATGCATGAAATGGAAGAATTCTCCTAATGTATGGAAAAATAATTTCTTGGTGTAGGAAAGTTGCATTGTCTTTCTTGGTAGGATAGGATTAGTAACAAGTGAAAATGTTGTATTTACAGTATATTTCTCTAGGGTTGTGTTGTTCCTATCTCCACAAATTAAATGATTGGTGCCATCGATTAAGATTGATTTTTGTTCTATTATACGTCCTACATTGTATGCATCTTTCTTGCATGCTTGTTGCATGTGTTTATCTACCGATGCTGAGATAATTTATCTACCAGATATCATCGTTTCCAACTAAGTAGAGCAGGACATGCTTTTTCATCTCAAGCTTTGGTTTCTAATTTTCAACTTTGTTATGCGATACCTCAATTCTAAATTTCTGCGCTCCAATAATTTACAGGACCATGATTCAGAACATGATTAAGGAGGGAAAGATCGTCCCTTCAGAGGTAACAATTAAGCTTCTCCAACGAGCAATGCAGGAAAGTGGTAATGACAAATTTCTTATCGATGGTTTCCCTCGTAATGAGGAAAATCGTGCAGCCTTTGAGTCTGTTGTAAGTCTTCTATACAGCCCCATATTTGAATCTTTATGTTGTAACTGTATATACAAATACAATTGCTTTGATTGCCAGTTCAAAGTGGCTCATTTGTTGATATTTCAATTGAAGATACTACTTTAGGATATGTTGTCTTAATTGCCACTAACTTGGATGGTTTGCAGACTGGAATTGAGCCAGAATTTGTACTTTTTTTCGAATGTTCAGAAGAAGAGATGGAGAGGCGCCTTTTGAATCGGAACCAGGTTAGTCATATATTACTTGTGCATGCCCTTAGCTCTCATATCCAATCTCTGTTTCTTATGCTGTTTCTTCTTTTTAAAATTTTATTTGTTCTTCTCGTCTTTTTTTTTTTTTTACTGGCAATGAAGGGAAGAGAAGATGATAACATTGATACAATACGGAAGCGATTTAAGGTTTTTATGGAATCGAGCCTCCCAGTGATTGAGTATTACAAGTCCAAGGGGAAGGTTCGCCAGGTAATGTTTTATCCATTTTCCTCCTTGACAACCTTCTTGTTTTATGATTTATTGCAACAACTGATGTTGCTTCTGCCCTCAGATTGATGCTGCAAAGCCTATTGAAGAGGTGTTTGAAGCTGTTAAAGCCGTTTTCACCCCATTGAATGAGAAGGTAAAACACCGACACCGTAGTGATGCTTCATGGAGTTTTAATCGATGTATGCGCCAATTTGGAGAGAAAATAAAATGCTTTTGGACGAGACGTGTATCGTCTTGATGAAAATGTCTGTGTACTTATAAAATTTAGTGTGGAATAAAATGTTCAATATCCTACTTTCCAGAAGTCAATTTTTTGGCAAAGTGATGTTCTGCATTTTTTGGGAGTTCTGAATGCAGCCGGCACATTACAGTGATGGAATAAAATAAAAAAAAGGTATGATTTAGATTTAGGAACAAAATGAAGTAGATATAATGGATGTGTTGTGGGTACACTAAATAATGGATTTGAATGAGGGACAAGCACTGCATGTAGAAAGCATTCAGAAATTTCATCGAATTGCAATATTTAGGACAGAAGCCTGTCTCCATTTGGTCTGTCCTACTCGGATCCGGTTAGAGTGTTGGGCGTTAAAAAAGAAACAAGAATAGCACATTCGTGTAATTGAAATGTGGATTTGAGGTGGATGATAGGAGTGACTAGAAAAGATAAATTTACTATTCAAAGTATAAGCGAGATTTTAGGAATAAGACCTAGAAGGCTAGAAGAGATAGTGTCACTAATGAAAGTGAGAGAAAAATTAGATGTCCACCCATTGGTGAGAAAATTAGAGAGAGTAGACTTTGATGGTTTGGACACTTACAAGATACTCCTATGGAAAGAGGAAGACTAGTTGTAATAGAAGGCAAGAGACAGAGAGAGTGACCAAAAATAACATGGGATGAGGTTATTAAAAATGACTTAAAAAAGTTATATATAGTAGGTGAAATGGTATGCCATAGAAAAGAATGGAGAGAGAGAGAATTCATGTGACCCACTCCATGCATATGAGATTTAGGCAAGGATGATGACCTATTAGCAGCAAAATAATAGAAAAGCAGATCCATTGATGCGTCCACAAGGAAGGAAAAATTAGTTTTCATAGAAGATAAAAGACAGCAAGGTTGACCAAAAATAACATGGAATGAAGTTGTTAAAATGACTTTAGAACTTAAATATTAGAGGAGACATGGTGTATAATAGAATATAATGGAAAAAAGAAAATCCATGTGGCCGACTTCATGCATTTGGGAAAAAGGCAAGGATGGTGAAAGTATTATCCACCATGGAACAAGAAAAAGCTCAATTATGTTCAAATAAATAATAAAAAAAGTAGTTTTTGGACAGTTACAGAATTCAGCCCTTATTTTCCTTTAAATATGATATACAATATTTTCATTAGCAATGATACCTCTTGATTAGTCTTCATTTTAGGTAAGAATTTTTTCCTAGTGTAGCTACACCAAGTTCCTTCCATTAAAATAATGCGCCTGTGGCAGAGTTATGTGAAGTTTTTTCCCATCATATGTTGATCTTTTTAGTAGGGGAAAGATTTATCTTTTAAGCAAGTTTCGGGTTCCCTCCATTAAAAAATGAGCATGTGGCATAACTTTTCGAAGTTTGTTTCTTGATTTTTCGTGCAGGAACCTGATCATGTATGACCACTCAATTTTTTTCTCATAAATCAAGGAATGACTTGATATTTTTATATTGTAAGGATAAGGATGTGGCATCATGTGATAAATAATTGAAAGAATTTCCTGGGAAAAAATTGGCAGATATATGCATTGACCATTCATTTCAGTTGTCCATGTCTTTTTTTAATTCAAACAATCGAATTGTTTGTGCATTGCAGGTTGCTGTCTAGGTGTCGGAACTGTACCCATCATTTGAAAGCACTTTTCCATTGAGGTAATGCATTCATCACAATTCACAACCTCAGGAATTATTTTAATTTTTTTATATTTTAGTCTTGGTTGGATCATACATTTTTGGAGATTTATGGAGTTTTGATGGAAATTTCTGTTGCATATCTTAGGTTTATAAGTTTATATGGTTGAGATTTTGAGCAGAAGCAGTGATTTTTTGTCATTTTCCTTTCCAAGTTCTAGCTACATTTGTAAAGCTCTGCTAAAAGCCAAGAAACATTACTGGGGCTGGATCTTTATACAGCCAAAGAGTTCATTTCATTTTTTATCGTCAAATTTTCATTTTAATAACCATTTTTATGCTACTGCTTCAAAAATATCGGAAATATTTGGTTCATGAAGGATTCTCAATAGCAAAGGTCATTGCCTAGTGGAGCTCCTGTCTCTTCATGATATTGAGTGCTGGAATTTGTATAGACCTAATTTCCAGGTTTATTTGCGGAAGTGAGAATCTCAATGTGTCGTTATGCGGTGCTAGTCATGTCTACTCCAGTGCTGGGAGAGACAATGTGGCTACTCTTAGACTTTTCGGCTCAAACTTTTGCCTTTTCACTAATCAGTGGTCCCTGGTCTGACTTTTAAATGTTCCATTGTTGATATTTGAGAAGCTGCTCAGCAGCATCAATCATTTCCTTGTTTATATGTTCTACTACTTGGTAATCTATAAATAGTCATGATGCAAAATTGTTTATGGTGTAGTGTTAAATATACTGTTTGGTCTTGAGATGAAATTTCACCTGATAGTTAAGAATAGTAAACATTTTGTTGACACTCGAGAGAGATGCATTATGAAGAATTTATATTT
Source organism: Cornus florida (assembly GCF_030987335.1). Lineage (NCBI taxonomy): Eukaryota > Viridiplantae > Streptophyta > Magnoliopsida > Cornales > Cornaceae > Cornus > Cornus florida. Next base: position 6,386,961 of record NW_026775573.1, read on the forward strand.
GGAAGTATTGTTATGGAATTTCCAAGTTTTCTTGTGTTCCTAGTAAAGTGTACAAGGCTATGTATGAGACTTCGAATATCCTTAACACGATTTTTATATATTTTCAAAAGTGACAGTTGCAGCGAGAATTTTGTGGATTAATAAGATCGGAACTGTCATTTTCTTGGATTCTTCTTAAGAAAAGGACTCTCTCTCTCTCTCTCTCTCTCTTCCATTTTCTTTTTGCTTTCCTAGGCTTGAAAGGATTCAATTGTTACTAAAACACAGAATTTCATTAGTGAGTTGACATAACAATGTATCACCACATGTTGCAAAACTATCCTTCTCCATTTATAATGATTTTTCAATTGTTTTATTTCAGCTTTTTGTTGTTTTGAAGCTAATTTCTCTATATTCCCTCTTTTTTCCAGGTGGTTTTCTATTTAGCGAAAGCTTTCTTGCACTCCGGCCCAAGTTTTTTTACTATAGAAAGCTACAGTTATTGTTAATCGATAAACAGGAAAGTTACAGTTTATGTAATGTGGTTTCTGCCTTTGCATTCTTGTTATATGACTGAATTATAATAGAGATTAATTTCAAATGGTAATCATCATATGCTCTTTGTCCCACTGATCTCTCTCAAATTGAATGTTGGTATTTGGCTTATCCTACAACACACACACACACACACACACACACACACACACAGTACAAGTAGAAATCTTATGAAAGAGTACATTAAAGTAGAGTAGAATAATCTTAAACATGTTCAATTGTCATAGTTGCAGTAGATGCTCCAATAATACTCTAAAGACATCCATAATAGAACATTATTGTTGCCAAAAAGGCTTTGAAAGGCACAACATCCTAACTTACGGCTTTAGAAGTTCATGGTTTCTCAAAGTTTACAAATGACCAAATCGATAAATATTGCACTAACCTGATTCTTTGGCAAACTGGGGAATCATCAGAGGCTGAAACCCGTGTTTAAGACTGGCTTCCCAAACTTTGTCACCGTCAAACATATTGTCACCACACTCATGTACATTCCATCCTTCTAAGCCATGCACTATCCCGGCTACGCGCCAAGCACTCATCACTCTTCTTGGCAACCAATTCTGTCACATTAATCGCAAAATACAGAAGTTTATATATACACACTCATATATAAATGTATGTTTTGAAACAATATGTATATGTGTGTGTGTATGTTTTGAAACAATATGTATATGTGTGTGTGTGTATAAGTTCCAAACCTCACAAGAGTCCAGGTTCTGGAGAGACATGGGAGTTAACATTGCTGGTGTGTTGTGGTACAAGCAATCGCTGCGCCTTTTCTTTGGTGGGAATTGTGAGAATGGAATGAAGAGTGTTCCTTTTGATGCATTCAGCTCTTCTTCTTCAGTCAATCCATCTCCCACTAGCCATACCTACATTAATTTATTTGCACACGTCACTGTATTGAAAAAAAAAAAAAAAAAAAGAACTAAAATTCATTTATTATTAGCATAGTACTCTTCTTGGAATTTCATACGAGAATTTCTAGATGAATGCAACATGATATAATATTAAATTTAATATATTTAGAAATCCATCAATTTGTTAGACTAGTATGTCAATTTTCAGAATTTAGATAGCTTGCAGTGTCTCAACTAGTCAAAATGAGAGAAATAAAAATACTAATAAACTTGACAAGGCCTTAAACTGATGTTGGAATTTTAATTTTCAAATTTAATCTAAAAAGAAAGATGAACCTTGGACTTTATATTTTATTGGTTTTTATATATATGGTATAACCAAGACTCTAGTGGATTATATTGTGTTTGTCAACTGTTATAAATCGCATATACTTAATTTCTATTCTAAGCCCATATCTTTCCTGTTTGGCCATAGTCTGTATGACATTTAGGCTTGTTAAGGAATCATAATAGAAACAATTTGGGGTACAAGAAAGAAAGACCAGTATTGCAGACATAGGAAAAAGGTATGATAACTACCTTGTGAGCATATCCTTTTGACAGGACCAAATTACTTTCACACTCTGTTTCCAGCTTCAGCTTCAGCTTCTCATACTCATTTTGATATAATGTTGCCACCTGACATAAATTCAAGTAATGTAAGAAAAATTAATACACTTTCACAACTGTCATACTTTGTTGAATCTTCACATTAAAAAGAGCAAACTCAAGCTCCCGTCATTGCAGGGTCTGAGAGAATCAGATGTACGTAACTTTAAGATCTTCACGCGGAAAAAAGTAATAATTTGGAAATACTTTTCCTGATTTGAGGAAACAAGTCTCCATCTTTCTCTAATCCTAACCAGAACTTCAATATATATATATTTTTTCCTAATTGATGCTCACACATCCCCCTCAGAATTGTTCACACATGAGCAAACAAAAAAAAGAAAAAAAGAAAAGAAAAAGGTAAACATACCTGGATGCCCTTTTGGCATAAAGCATAAGCAATGGAAAAAGCAATTCTGGATAGATTGCCTCTGAGGAGCACTTGTGTTGTTCCTTTTGGAATGCTATTTAGCACAACACCAACTGCTAAGCTACTTCCATCTACCACCTTCATTTTGAGCTTAGGATACTTTTGGATGTAAAGCTCACCATTTCTGTTAAGTTCCTCCCCCTGCAATATTGTGCGTGTGTGTGTGTGTGTGAGAGAGAGAGAGAGAGAGAGAGAGCAAATAGTACCTGATTAATCATGATGGACAAAACCAGGTCTAACTATATATTTTATAGTATTACAATATTGTTGACTTGATGAACAGAAAATGTTTAGAAGTGTTATATATTTAAATTACACCATCTCTAACAACTTAAGTTTTCAGAGTAGATGGTGGTTAACATGGTATCAGAGCAGTCAAAATCTTTGATAATTAAAATTGAAACACGTGTTGGACTAATATCCAGCGGATTAAACAAGAAACAGGCTGCTATCCTTGTTAAAAATTCCTGAAGTAGGCAAATTGCAGCAAAGGAAGTAGGCTGCATGCTCTAGATGTCAATTGAAGATTATAATATAAGGACACTCTAAATCTCTAAACCTTTAGTTCATAAGAATTTATAAATTTACCGGATTAGGTACCTCACTTGTGATCAAAAGAGACCATAAGGAAGAAAAACAAGAGATGAGAAAGATGAATGAACTTGCCTGGTTCAAAAGGCCTAGACTTAACACCTTAATACCTCTTCCCTCGGCCTCTAGTATGGCCTCTTCAATCTGATCATTGATGTCCTCTTTTTGCCTTCGAAGTGAGTACTGAAAATAAAATCAGCACAATGCTTTAAACATTGCAATGAAAATACACATAACAGAGTAAGAAATGTGTGTCCAAAAAAGGAAAATACTAATAATAATGTGAATCTTACTTGGATACTGTATCTTGGTACTGCCCATGATTGTAATTTGAGCTTTCTAAAGATATTTCTCTCGAGAATGAATGTCCGGCCATAGAGATAAGTGATGATCATGGACCAAAATGTCACCGGCCACATTAGCCACAGGTACCAGCTAGATGTGTGGGGCTTGGAGGCCAAGGAGGCGAACCCTAGCCGGAGATGATAGATGGAGTCTGGTGTTGTGAGATGCGTTAGATGCACTACATCCGGCGACTCTTCTTGTCTTTTGAGTGAATCTTTGTATAGTGTATCTGTGGACTTGTCCATGGTACCATATATGTAATCATAGATTGGCATGAACAATGAGTAATTGGTCCGAAATTGAGTGTGATGCAGGGAGTGATATCTGTTCACTCGAGACATTATAATGTGATTGAGATATTATATAAGAACAAACTCAATAAATTGAATTTTTTTTTTTTCTTTCTAAATTTATACGACGTACACATGTATGCAAATATATTGAATTTCACTTGTTGGTTTATATCAACATTATGTTGGTTGTTAAGAATGAAGAATTAAGTTCAGAATTTCAAAGAGATTTGGAGACTTACGACGGCGTATACATAATGTACTTGAGAGGGGGAAAGATTGTGAAGAGGCACTTAGGAATGAGCTCAAAGTTGCAGTGTCCCATGTTGTTCATGAGATCAATGTAAGTGATATAACCAAAGATTGCCACTATAGAGCCAGTCCCAGTCAACACTGTCGCCATCATTGGTATCGCAAAGAGCAAAAAGTATGCAATATGTTCTGCAAATGGATGAATAACAGCTGAAACACACACACACACACACAGTTATTAGAATACCAAATTCAAAAAATTGAAAAGATTCAATTGTTCCAAGACATATAGAAGAGATATGATAGATATGGTCTTACACGAAATGGGCTCGGTGACAACAGAGGAATGGTGGTGGGAATGGTAGCGAGAGTAGAGGTAATGGTGGTGCAGTGCTCTGTGTAACCAGTAGTAGAGGAACTCAACAGGTCCAATATGGAGCAAAGTTGTGATGATCACACCATCTGTTCTCCACAGGGGTAAGTTTGAAGCCTCAGGAACTGCCATGTTTACTATGTAGAATATAATTCCATTCATAAGGATTTGGTCATCCCTGCCAATCACCCCCATCAGATCACAATTTAAACACACAAGATTAAAAACACATAGTTCACATACAGTCACACTGAGTGAAAATTTTGAGACACTTAAAGTACCATGTCATCGGTGTTATCAATCAATTATATCTTTGTTTTTTCGTCGTATGCACGCATGTTCTACATTGTTTGGGATTTTCACCTAAAAAACTATATGATTTAAGCCTACTTGAACTGTAAATAATTTGCATATTACCACTGTACATATATACTAAATTCCCTTATGAATAAATGGCATAAATTGCCCTAAAATATAAGAATTTTGCATATATGTCCTATTAGGGATAGCAACGAGGGCGGGTTTGGACGGGTGTACCCTCCCCCGCCCCTGCAACCGTTTAAAAATCTCACCCCCAATCCCATCCCCGCCCAAAACTGCAAAAACGGGAACTTTCCACCCCATCCCCACCCTCGTTTAACATCTATACCCCGTGGGTATCCGCCCTCCCTTGTTTAAGACTATAAATTCTCCTCCATTTATTTTTTTTCATCAACTCAAATTATATAATTATTTAAAAGATTCGTAAAAAAGAATGGGCAATAAATAGTTTAACATAAAATTCAACATTAAAAACATTCTAAATGGTCGCGCAAACAACTTGTTCCGGATTTTCAAATTTTGTTGCAAAACAAACTATCTCAATATATATACTAATGAAGTAAGGGTACTAAACGAAAATATATATACTAATAAAATAAGGGTACTTAAGTAATTTAGCTATCTAAACGGGGCGGGGCGGGGCAGGGCGACCCCCCCCGCCCCCTCACCGAACTCACGCGGATTTTCATTACGTCAAACCATCTCCGCCCAAATAAGCTAAACGGTTTCTAAAACGGCCAAAAACGAGCTGGGACGGGGGTACCCGCCGCCGCGCGGCAGGGGGGGGGGGGGGGGGAATTGCTATCCCTATGTCCTATGTTCTTATAGCTTTGTGGATTTTGTGCAAATAAACTAAAGGGCAATTTAGTAACTATCATGACACATTTAGGGCCTGTTTGCTGACCATTTCCGTTTTGCATTTCTATTTTCACCCAAAACAGAAACAGTATTTTTGTTGTACTTTGTTAAATAGAAATTGAAAACATATTTGGTAACGTAAAATTTGTTTCAAGATTTTTAGAAGGAAAAAACACGAAAATGTGTTTGGTAAAAAAATATTTGCAACATTGAGAAAAATTGTTATCGTAATACTATTCACAGCTACTGTGTTTTTGTTACCACCCAAAAACATTAGGAAACACCAATTTTGTGTTTTTGATTTAAGTCTCTTTTCTACAACAAATGCGATACTACTCAAATCCTAACAAAAATTACCAAAAACGTTTTGGTGTTTTGGTTTGCTTTCTTAATTGCAAACTTTCAATAATTCAGCGTTGACTAATTTAATTTCAGGGGTAACTTTCAATTTGATTATGGTGCAGAGCTTTTGTGTAACTATCCCCAAGCCATATCCCTTTGACATTGATATATATATATATATAGAGAGAGAGAGAGAGACAGAGAGAGAATCAGTTACCAATTGCTTTCTCTGTCAACTTGGTCAAACTCAATAGTCTTGTCAACAATCCTGTTATTGCCTTTGGCTGTTCGGTGACGAGAAATAGAAATCCATATTTGGTTATGAAGCATCCTCCACAATAGAAATGGGGCTGTGAGAAAGTTGAAAAGGTCTCTCTCTTCTTTCATAACAATCAAGTACATGCTACGAACCACCCATGGCGCCAAAATTACATGCTTCACCATGCAATTACATGAAAACCCAAGTTAGAAATTAATTCTATTAAAAAAAAAAAAAAACAAAACTAATACTATATTTTGATTTCATGGTGAGTATTAAAAATGCAAGTGTGTATATATATATATTTTTTAAAAAAGAAAAAGAACATCAATGTGTTGTGTACATCGTACGTACTTTCCAAAGTACTACAACAAATGAGATGCATTAATTTAGCAACAGTATTTATTATGGAATTCGTTATAATATTTGCCAAGTTTCAATGCATTTGGCTGAGTAGGTGAACTCACGTACTTGTGAAATAAATGATTTATGCATGAAAATAAAAGTATTCAGAATAATATTTACAGAACTAAATATTGCTGAATCAAAAGTAACTCTAGTTTAAGATGAATGAAATGATCTTTACAATAAAATAAAAGAGTTTGGAATGATTAACGAACAAAATACTATAGAATCAAAAGCAGCTCTAGTTTAAGGTGAAAGAAATGATCTTCACATGAAAATTTTAACAAATAAAATATTACAGAATCAAAAGTAACTCTAGTTTAAGGTGAACGAAACAATATTTACATAAAAATAAAATAATCCAGATTGATTAATATATGCACAAAATATTACAGAATCAAAAGTGCGTAGCTCTAGTTTAAGGGGAGTGAAATGATTTTTACATGAAAATAAAAGAATTCGGAGTGATTATCTAATAAAATATTGCAGAATCAAAATAAGAAATAATATTTACATGAAAATGAAAGATTTCGGAGTGATTAACGAATAAAATATTGCAGGATCAAAATAACTCTAGTTGAAGATGAATGAGCCGTATATAGTTCATTTATCTGTTCTATAGAGTAAACACATTATGATCAATAACGTAGAAGGTCTAAGATATATATATATGTGTGTGCGCGCGCGCGTGTTCGTATATATGGTTGTAAACTGTGAAAGAAAAAAGTGGTTGAAAATGCAAGAGATAAAACTAGGAACATATACCTTAAAGCTTCCGAGATGCTTCCATGGCCAGTCAGTGAGGACTCCTGGTTTTGAAGCCATTGTTTTAGAACTACTCTACCTAGCTATCATGTGATATGGAGTTGCCTATTCTAAGGTTTATATATATATAGGTCCTCTTGAATAAAGTATTTTGTCACATGTACCAACAACTAAATGTAACCATCAATGACCATACGAACAAAATGAGGGTGTTAGCTGCACCAATACGATTCACATGCTTTTGTCTGTTCAAAACAAATTGTAACGTATACTTCGTCTTTCTCTTAAATATATATATACACACACACACATTTTGAAAGATAAATCAATGATAAAAAAACTGTCATATACCTACATTTAAAAGTAATTCTTTTTTTATCTTCGAGTGGGGTTGAGTTAGATGGGTCATTTGGTAGAGGCACTTCTCTAGCTCTAATCGTGTGCGAGTCCAGAGTCAACTCACCCTATCCTTCCTCTACCCTCAAACCAAAACCAAAAAAAAAAAAACCTTTGATTTTTATTGAAATATAAAAAAACTATTTGTAAAAGTTTAGCTTTGATTATTCGATTAAAATGTCTCTAAAAAGATAACAAAATTCGATATGACCCACCGATACAACTCAAACACATGTAACACGAATTTAGCGGATTTGAATTGACCTTAATCATTCTTGTGTCATAGTTATTTCATCCAGTTTAATTAATCGTGTTGTGTTCATGTTTTAGAGTTTAATCCGTTTTATTTGATTAGACTTATTTAATTAATTGTGTCAAATCAGTCCTCTTCAACCGTAACGTACTTGTTTTAACCTAATTAGTACGAATTGCCATCCTACTCTAATGCACCGTGGCCTACATCATGTACATGCAAATAAAGTTTGTGGAAATGAATGAAATTACAGAAAATGTTTTGGTTTTCGCTGGAAGCGAAGAAGTCTGGACCATAGTATAAGATTTGTTGTCTTTGAAAAGGAAAAATCTAAAGAATTTAAATAAAATAATAGTTTAAATCAAATGATTTAAATTTACAAATCTTGCTCAAACATTCTAATTTTAATTAGTTGATTCTGTCGGTAAAAAGAATCTTTCACTAGCGATTTCTTCCAGCACACACATTATATACATATACACACACACAGTGACACGGAATTGACCTCTGATGGAAAAAGCTTCTATTAATTAATTATAGTAACGTTTCTTTATTGGATTAATTGGGACCATATTTTTTGTTCATTTTAGAGTACAATTATTAATGCGAAACTTTGCCAAATTTGTGATTTGTCACATTGGTTGGTTTATTTGGCTAGTGTACTGTGTAACACTCCCCCATTTATGATATTTCCATGAGTAGTGATATTCACCTAACATTTTATCACAATTATGTTGGGATATCCAGTGTCGTGTGTGTGTTTGTGTACATGATTGTTGTCATATGTATAGTTATATACTTTTTCCGTTAGGAGTGCACACGGTTCAGTTCGGTTTGGTCCGGTTTCTGACGGAACCGGAACCGGAACCAGAACCGGAACCGATCTTAACGGTTCCTTAAAAATGGAACTGGAATCGGAACTGTTGAGACCTAGAACCAGACCGAACCGAACCGGCATTCACGGTTCGGTTCCAAGGAACCGCTGACTGTTTGAATCTTCCTTGATTGCTACAATCGAAACCTAAATTTCCAAGGGAGTTTCGCAAATCTCTGGCTACCCATCTTCCTTCCAAGGCTTGATATGAAAGGTCATTCCGGTACGTAAAAAAAAAAAAAAACAGAAATATGTGGGTTTTGATTACAAACCCATACATACAAGTTAGCAGTTGCAGAGAGAGAGGGGGGCAAGCTTGAGAGTTGAGAGACAGCGGCTAAAGCTTGCGAACGGTGAACCCGAAGTGGAACATCGGGCGATGGAAACTGAAAGATATGGGTTTTGATTTTTTGAACAATCTTAAATGATATGCCGATATGGGTTTTGAACTTTTGATTCTTGCAGACAGATAGATAAAGTGAAATATATGGGTTTTGAACTTCTGATTCTTGTAGATTTTGTAGTTTGCAGTTGCTGAGAGAGAGAGAAGTTCAGAGTCAAGAACGAGAATAGAGATGGAGGCGATTGGGGAGGCTGAAATGATTTGCCCTAAAAATATTTTATTTTTTTGGTTTAGAATTACTAATAATATAATCAAATATATATAATATTACGGTTCGGAACCGGAACCGGAATCGGAACCGAACCGAATCTCAACGATTCCTCATTTTAGGAACTGAGACCGGAACCGGAACCGGAACCGGAACCGGAACCGTAAGAACCGGAACTGAAGTCCCGGTTCAGTTCGGTTCGGTTCCGGTTCTGGTCCCGGTTTCACGGTTCTTTTGTGCACCCCTACTTTTCGTCCCAAAATACATGAATATTTTGAAAACTATGATTCACATTTTTTAGTGCAATTATTAATGCGAAACTTTGCCAAATTTGGGATTTGTCACGTGGGTTGGTTTATTAGGCTAGTGTACTGTGTAACACTCCTCGCTTATCATATCTCCATAAGTAGTGATATTCACCTAACATTTTATCACAATCATGTTGGGATATCCACCGTTGTGTGTGTGTTTGTGTACACACAAAAATGATTGTTGTCATGATATACAGTATGTGTTTGTGTGTGCACGTGTAGATAAAATAAGTCCGAATGGGGACAATCACAAAGAAAAAACGAAGTAAAAATTGATGCGAATCGTGTAATGGATGCATGTATACGATGGAAGAAGAGAAAAAGAGAAGGTAACTAAACACTGACACCGATAAAAAAACAAACAGCATACACCACAAGAAAAAAAATTTACAAGAAAAATATATAGTTTACAATGCACATGCTCGAAAAAAAAAGTGAATCGTGTAATTGATGCATGTTTACGTTGTAATAAGAGAAAAAGGGAAGGTAACGAAACACCGACACTGGAAAAAACAAACAGCATACACCACAAGAAAGAAAATTTACAAGAAAAATATATAGTTTACAATACACATGTTTTTCGAAAAAAAGTGAATCTTGTATGGGTGATTAAAAAGTGTTACAAGAAAAATTACTTTTTACAACGCACCATGAACCTTGTAAAAGATACTACAAATTTAATTTCAAAAATTGAAGTAGAAATGGTGCATTTTTAATATATATATATATATATATATATATATATATATATATATATATATTGGTAAGTTTTGAAAGTTTAATCAATTAAATTGACAATTGAAAATCTTAAACTTGATGTCTTATAAAAAATTGACTAAAGCATGTGATTTACTATAAATGCATAAACCAAATTAAGGTACGAAAACGAAAAATTCATGACTGCTATAACCAGACATAATATTCTTTGTAATATTAAAACTTATTTGACGGATAGATTTTCTCAACCTCCAACCAACTTGACTTGATTAGTTGTGGTGACAATTACACATGATGGATTATTCCGTTTGTCATGAATCATGATTTAGGTTTATGGTATTAAGTGCAATTACTATTGTGTCCAAATATATATATATGTGTGTGTGTGTGGTGTAGTCAAATCAAAATTAAAATATTGAACATGAACGAGTTTGTCAATTTTGCTACCATCATGCAATAACTAAATTTCCTACATTTATTATTAATGTGACCAAACAATGCATGTGTAAGCGTACTTAGCATTGAAGTAGCAGTTATTTCAATGGCAGCCGTATAGCTTTAGGAGGACATGCTCGTGGTACTACTTCAGAGAGCTGATTGAATGGGTGGGTAATACAAAATGGATCAAAATTCTCTTCCTCTGAGAGGATTCCTTGGTCTTAATTGATTCCCTCCGTTTTAATATAGTTGTTAATTTCGTAAACCGTGACTTACAATTATAATCGTGTTTTTTATAAAGCACTAAGATCGAATTTTGTTTTGTGTATTTTCAATATTAATATATTTCATATATTTATTGTTTCATTTGAATAAAAATTATGCCCTCTTATAATTTTTTTGTGCGTGTAAAACCTTATGTATAAAGGGGCTCGTATGTGAACGCCCCTAGGGCCTCTCAAATGTACTAAATGTAGGTCCAATTTACATCATATTTAAATTGAAAGATATACCACTGTTACTTCAAATTTTTTTCATGAGTTTTAGTTTAAAATAAACTGATGCTAGATCATATCGGAATGAAAACATAATAAAAAGCATATCTACCCATGAGATCTCTAACACCAATATTGGTAAGTGCGCGTGTTCGATATGATTGTGTACGTGAATTTTCAGCAATCATATTTTGAGTTTGTGAATGGTCAAGTTGTGTTGTGTTGACAACTAAAATGACATTCAAGTGATAGTCATCTTAAGGTCTACATGGACTTATGGAGAGTAGAACAACTCAACCGAAGTATGAACCAATAATAAAGTGAAACATGGACGTACATTAATTATATTCCAAACCCTTGGGGATAACTTATTTGTTAGCACTTGGGCTGGACTTTGATGTCGCTGGGTGAATGTTATAAAAGTGGGCCAGATTAATTGGGGCACCTACACAGAAAAGAGGAAATGAGCTACTGGACCTCTTTTAACAAGAAAAGGGGATTAGTTGGTGGGCAAATTAGGTACTAAAGATTTTGGGCTAGATTGGCATATGCAGATTTAAAACTAGAGACAACGCCTATTTTAATCTAGATGGGAAGTGAAATGGGTATAAATGGATGGCTATGCAGTACTATTCAAGGAACAAAATCATCTCCTGTGCTACAGGAGAGCCGGTCCCATCCAGTGAGTTAAAATGTTAAAGGTTAAAAATTAAAAAGCAAGACTTTTGTATATACATACACACATGCATACGGATCAAATTAAAATCAGACCAACTTCTAACTCTCTTTTTCTCTCTCTACAATCTCTCTTTACACAAACTTTAAAGAAGAGTTATTATAGAGTATACTCATCAATCTAAAGTAAAACTGGAGCCCTTCCAAGCTTTATGACATACACAACACAAGTTTATTGACAGTAAAGAAAGATGCAACGTACTTACGACGTGAATAAATTTGATATACTTTGGGATGTACGTTAGAAAAATGTTGGGATATACGTTTGGAAAATGTTGGGATAGCAGATCTATTCCAACCGGTGTAGATATTTTGGTTGTAATGTTGGGATACATGTTAGAAAAATGTTGGGATGCTGATGAGGAGAAAGTTGGGATGTACATTAGGAAAATATTGTAATGCAAGGCTAACGTCCCAATATTTTCCTAACATGTATCTCAAACAAGAGAAATAGATGAATAGTGGACCTTGTTCCTGCCGGTGAGATACTTTGGGATGTACATTAAGAAAATGTTGGAATGTACGTTAGGAAAATATTGGAATGCAAGGCCAACGTCCTAACTTTTTCCTAATATGTATCTCAAACAAGAGAAAGAGAAGAATAGTAAATATTGGTACAAACTGATATATATACATGAACCACCTAAGGGGCTAAAACCACATACTTCATCCAAATCAAACAAAGAAAATAAAAATATGTAAGTATCACAAGTTATTAAACAATAACCTTTCAATATATAGATGACTACAGTAAATTTAAAATAATAATAATACGGAGCTAGCTGAGGAAATAGACTCCCGCCATTGTGGGATTTAGGAAGGTTCAGACAGACACAACCTTACCTTTGATGGAGAGCTTGATTTCGGTTTTAAAACTGTATGTGACCTCTAGGTCACAATGAAAAACTTTCTACACTCATATATATATATATATATATATATATATATATATATATATATATATATAAAAATGTATATCAAAGCTAGGTAGATTGTGATTACAATACATATACATTTTCAAGTTTTGATTTAGTCAAGGAATTATTAATGCTAATACATATATGCAAAACTATTAAATTTTATCAACTAAAGACTACTATTTAATAATTGAAGATGCAAGAAACTCCTTCTATTCTTTCTCTCTCTAGAATTCTTACACCTCAACCCGAAAAAGATCCCTCTCCTCTTCATTCCAACTCCTATTTATAGATACTTACAAGATATTTACAAGATATTTACTAATTGCTGGACCTGGGCCTATTCCTCTGTAAGCCCTGGTCACCCTTGATGGGCTTACTCCCGCTCGGCCCATATGGCAGTGTCTTTCTATGGGCTGACCCAGCTGTTCGGACTGAAGGTTGTGTTTTGCGAGTCGGACCTGGCCCATGTCATCCGGGGCCTCCTCAACTGCCCCCATAATTGCCCCTTATTTAATAAGGGGTAATTATTGATGGCGTCTCATCATGACGCTGACGGCTCGAGATAACCACGTGGGGGAGCGAACGGTCAGATCCAGAATCAATGTTCCGGGGCTCGAGGGATTTCTTGCCTTCCCGACGCTTCGGCCCTCGGGCCCCCTTGCCTTTATAATGCTCTAGAATTCCACTTCACTTCCCTTTACCGTCTCCATCATCAGCCAAATCTCCCTCTTTCTAGAACTGTGCTAAGCCTTTTCCGGTGAAATCCTTCGAGAGTCATTCTCCCAGCGATCTTGCAGTCTTCCGAGGTTAGTTTCGTTCTTTTTACTTTCGGCAGGCTTCCATTTTCCCTCTTTTAGATTCTTCTAGCACTTCCACCATGGTTGTAGATCTGGGTGTTCTTCGTATGAGACTTAGACTTCCTGACAACATCGAAGTTAGGGTTTGCCCCCAAGACGTTAATATTACGACCGGCGCCGGCCTCATGCCCGGCGAAGTCTTATTCACGAACCTTCAACTGAATATTGTTAGGTTCCCTCTGCACCCTTTCTTTAGTTATGTCTTCAATAGATTGGGGATATCCCCTCTGCAGGTCAACCCCAACTTCTTTAGGATCATATCTGTTATGCTCTTATTGATGCGTGACAGAAATCTGGACCTTGACCTCATAGACCTCCTTCTGTGCTATAAGGTCAGTAAGATCCGTACTAACGAGCCCTTCTACCACCTCTACCCGTTCGAGAAGATGTCCATATGCACTGACACAATAAAATCTGAAAAGGGTTGGAGGGATAGCATAGTGGGCATTAGTGGGGCTTGGTCTTCGCCGGCTGCAGAGGATTACCCAATCCCGAGCGCCTTTGGTGTCTGCTCTGTCTCCTCCTATAAAAAATTCAAATCCCATAAACATGACTGCCCCTGTGAAACATGCGTTCCTCGTTTTTGCACTTACTTATGCCGCTCCTTGGGAATACCTTGTGATGACTTGAGCTATAGTGTTTGCAGGGATAGGAGTAACTACTTGAAGATATACGTTCTGAACGATATTCCTTCCTGCTCAGATCTCCTCACTTCAGACAACCTCTTTGCGCTCTCATCACTCGGCTACAATATGAGCAGACTGCAGATTCCCTCTTTTGGCAGGAGGAAAAATACTCCCCCAGCCACTCCTGCTGCTGGGGCGACCTCCTCTCCAGCGTCGGCTTCTTCTTCAGCCACCATATCTGACACTGTCCCGAGCGCAGTGGCTACTAACCCTGTTGCCAGCGCCCCTGCTGCCAACCAGAACGCGCCCTCCCCAGCTACCATAGCTCCTGTTGCTGCGGGGGGCGGTCGGGACAAAGAGCGAGGCAAAAGGCCTCATCCTGACAGTGAAATCGATCCTGAGGAGGAGCCTCTCATTAGAAGGACCCGAGTCTCTGGGCCGGGTACTCTCTTGCACCGAGCGATCAGAGCTCCTTCTCCCTCTGGGCCTCCTGCAGCTGGTGGCTCTGCTTCTGCTTCAGGCCCCCCTTCTATCCCCAGCTTACCGCCATGGGCCCCTCGGTACACCCGAACGGATGGGACGTTCGTGAAACCGAACGAGACCATGCTGAAGGATGGCCAGACCGCTATGGCCTACTACAGGAGCATGTGGACTCCGAAGGACATTGAGGCGGCAAAGGGCCTTTCCCAGAAGGACGTGTTCAGTCGCTTTCCCCAATCTGCTATGGAGGTGACTTTTATTTTCTAACTCATGAATTCTCTTATATTACTTGGTCTTGCCTTCGCCCGTTCTGACTATTGGTTTAACCGTTCTTACTGTGCACCTATGCAGACATTGTTCGGGATGATGGCCATGCAGAAGCAGGTGGAGATGGGGAACGCCAGGGCCTGAAAGTATTCTGACAGCCTGGAGGTGGCTAATAAAGAAAACGACCTCCTTGCCATGAAGAATACCGAGGTGCTGGTTCGGCTTGACAAAGCCGAGCAAGAGAGAGATGTCCTGAAAAAGGAGAATGATTCCCTTCAGGATGAGAAGGACGCCCTCCAGCTTGAGAAGAGCGTCTGGCAGACTGAGCAGGAATCACTCAGAGAAGAGAAGGCAGAACTCCAACGCCTTCTAGCTGATGAACAGTCTGCTTGGATGGCTTTTAAAAAAAGAGCTCTGGACGAGCGTACCGCTCTGATCGACGCTATCAGCAGAGTGGGTGGTGGGATGCTGGCCCTTCACGCTCGGTTCTCCAGGGTCGGTGCTCTTCGGTATGCTCAAGGATTCCGGGAAGGTTTCGCCGACCGGGTTCCGGATGAGGGACAGACCAGCTCCACTCCGGATGAGGTAGACAAGGATCTGGGGATCGAACCTCTGGGGGTCTATGTCGACCCAGAACCCACCGAAGCGGAACGTATATTTGATGAGTGCCAGGACATCGCATCCTCAAGGATCATCACAGCTCCTCCTACCGCTCTGCCACTGACCGCTCCCCAATCGTCAACCGTGGCTCCCTCTGTAGCCACTGCTGACGCTGAACCCCAGCCGAACGACTCAGTTATTCACCTGGATTCCCCACCTCATGAAGGTGAGGCGGCTGATGGGGCCGAGGAGGCGAGTCGGCAAGACCAGGATGCTGTTGGTACTGAGGCGTCTAGCTAGGGCTCCTTCGAATTCTTCTAGTTCATATCTTCTTGTAATGATGGACATCTCTCTTTTGTAAACTAAATGTTCAATATTAATGAAATGGCCGAACTCTTTTTCTCTATGTGTTGTGCTCTGTTCAACTTATCTTCAGTACATACATATCTTTTCTCTCTTTTTCTTTTTATATTAGCTTCGCTGTGTGTTTGTACGGCAAGTGCCTGGCGCTCGGCTAGAATGCCACTTGCCACTTGGCTTTAAATTTTTAGCAAGTGTCTGGCGTTCGGCTTATAGTGCCAGCTGCCACTTATCTTGCTTAAGTGCCTGGCGCTCGGCTAGAATGCCACTTGCCACTTGGCTTTAAATTTTTAGCAAGTGTCTGGCGTTCGGCTTATAGTGCCAGCTGCCACTTATCTTGCTTAAGTGCCTGGCGCTCGGCTAGAATGCCACTTGCCACTTGGCTTTAAATTTTTAGCAAGTGTCTGGCGTTCGGCTTATAGTGCCAGCTGCCACTTATCTTGCTTAAGTGCCTGGCGCTCGGCTAGAATGCCACTTGCCACTTGGCTTTAAATTTTTAGCAAGTGTCTGGCGTTCGACTTATAGTGCCAGCTGCCACTTATCTTGCTTAAGTGCCTGGCGCTCGGCTAGAATGCCACTTGCCACTTGGCTTTAAATTTTTAGCAAGTGTCTGGCGTTCGGCTTATAGTGCCAGCTGCCACTTATCTTGCTTAAGTGCCTGGCGCTCGGCTAGAATGCCACTTGCCACTTGTCTTTAAATTTTTATAGTAGACCATTGGAAAAGAAAATTCTTTTTTTGTAAATTCCAGTAACTTGCTCATTCATACGTATTTGATTGACAACAAATAACATCCAATTAAAGCCAGAACTTAGCTTCTATTGGTAGTACCTCTTCAGAGACGTGGCGTTCCAGGGCTTGCTGACCAACTTTCCCGCCATGGTTTCCAACGTATATGCCCCTTTGCCAATGACTTCTGCAATTCTGTATGGGCCTTCCCAGGGTGGCATCATTTTTTTGACCATCCCCACCTTTCTTTTCAGAACCAGATCGCCCGGGGCAAAATCCCTGTGTTTTACTATCTTATTGTGACTATTCGCCAGCACTTGCTGATACGATGCTAGCCTTATAGCCGCTGCGTCCCTCCTTTCGTCTATCATGTCGAGGTTCAATCTTAACATCTTGTCGTTCTGATCTCGACTCCATGCTAAGCTTCTGATAGTGGGGACTAAATGCTCAACCGGTATAACTGCTTCGGTACCATACGCCATTGCGAACGGGCTCTCCCCAGTCGGCCGCCTTGGGGTGGTTCTGTAAGCCCATAGAACGTTCGGGAGTTCATCCAACCACTTCCCCTTATGATCTTCCAGCTTCTTCTTAATGCAGGCGAAAATGGTTCTGTTTGTGATTTCTGCTTGTCCGTTAGCCTGAGGATGACTTACTGCAGCCAACTTCTGGTTGATTCCATACTCCTCCAGCAGCTTTCTTACTTGCCTGCTGTCGAGGTTTGTGCCATTGTCCATGACTATTGTTCTGGGAACACCGAAGCGGCAGATAATGTTGTTCCAGATAAATCATCTCACCTGAGTCTGAGTCACGCTAGGATACGGTTCTGCCTCCACCCATTTAGTGAAATAATCCGTGGCCAGTAACACATACTTGTTCTGAGCTCTTGCAGTTGGCAGAGGACCGACCACATCCATCCCCCATCGCGCGAAAGGCCACGGCGAGGCCATTACGTGCAATTCCTCAGGTGGTTGGTGGATCATTGGTCCATATCGTTGGCACTTATCGCACCTTCGAGAGAACTCCTCCGCATCTCTTGACATGTTTGGCCAGAAATACCCTTGTGTCATTGCTTTATGCGCTAACGATCTTCCCCCAGAATGATTGCCACACACACCCTTATGAATAGCTCGCAATACCTGCTGCGACTCCGCGGGGGTGACACATTTCAAGTAGGGGCCAGAATAGGACCTTCTGTACAGCTGGTTCCGCACGATGGCGTACTTGGCAGCATTCTTTTTGAGTTTCCTAGCTTCATCCCTTTGCATAGGCAAAACGCCATCTCGAATATAGGTAATGATTGGGTCAATCCAACTCGGTTCATACGGTATGACGTTGACTTGCCAAGGGTCCGAGTCCATCGGTTCTTCGAAAATGGACGGCTGGGTCACTATTCCCACTGGAATCACCCTCGCCAATGTTTCACCGCAACTCGAAGCACTGCATGCTAAGTGGTCTGACGTTGCGGCTGAGCCTGCTTCTGCCTGATCTTTGCCTTGGATTTTTCCTCGGTCGACACAAGCGACGTTGTCCGAGCATTAGCTGCCTCCTCTTCTTCGAGGCGCACAAAGCCATCGGCTCTCTCATTGAGTTCATCCATGGTAGCTGGCGTATTCACTACCAGACTGGTGTGAAACGGAGTTCCGCGTGTCATGGCTAACTTGAAAGCTTGAACTGCCGTAGAAGGATGGCATTCGATTACCATACTCTTAGTGAGATTAAACCTGGTAAGAAAGGCCTGGAGCCGTTCATCCTTGTGTTGCCGCATCGTGAACAGGCTCGAGATGTCCTTCGGCGGGCGTTTGTTCCCATAGTACTGGCTTATGAACCGATCACACAGGTCCCTGAAACTGCCAATGGAGCTCCTAGGCAAGTTTTTGAACCAGCTGAGCGCCGGTCCGGCCAGGCTTGTAGGGAAACATTTGCACATTAAAGAGTCGTTTTCCGTATTCAGGGCCATTTTCAACTGGATATGATACACATGATCGATCGGATCGGTTGTTCCGTCAAACAGAATAAAGACTGGCATAGCAAACTTCCTTGGATGCGGCGCATTCAAGATCTCGTCGGTGAATGGTGAATCCACCGTCCGAGCTGCGGATCGGAGAGCTTCATTCTCTCTCTGGAGTCCAGCGGTAGCTCTGTGAGTTACGGTTCTGCCCTCCGAACCGTGATGAGTGACAGTAACCATGGAGGGCCGGTAAGACGGATCGAACGACCGTTCCTCTATGAACTCTCTCTGCCAAGGCGACGCTACTCGACGGCGATCTACCTCCATCACTTCCTCTCGGTCAAACCTTTCCCGCTGCGGATCAACGTGAGTCGATCCTTCGTGATCTTCAACTCGACGAACATTTGGCGGCAAATTGTCCATCATCCTTTCATCACGGTGGTGAGCTGACTGATTGTTCTCGTCCTGATCGCCTTGATGCGCGATACTAGATGGAACACCTCCTTCTCCGACCGGAAGCGGATGCGAAACTGCAGGTATTTGCCGATGCTGCAGTCCAGCTTTCAATTCTGCATTTTCTTTTCTGAGAGCTTCAATCAAGTTCATCAACTCTTCAAGCTTTGTTTGCTGGACAGCCTCCATCGGATTGGAGCTTTCACCTATCATTATTCCCGAACGGAGTAAAGGCATTAATCTCAAGTTCGCGAGTAGATCTGAGCTTCGTGAGTAGGAATTTTTAGATCTGGCTTCTAATTCTCCGAATTATGCTCACTGTTTACAAGATCTGAATTGTCTGAACTCTAAATCCGTCAGATCCTGCCACAATCGAGCAACTCGTGGTTGCGTAGATCTGAAGTCACTCCTGCCAAAGCTTCAAGAATCGTAATTCCTCCAGAGTAGGTCACAATCGCTCAGATCTGGATTCAAATCCGCAAGATCGAGTCTCGATCAACCGAATTGGTTTGAATCCATTCGATACTCCTCATTGATCAACCAAACTTTCATGCGTTTCCCACAGACGGCGCCAATTGAAGATGCAAGAAACTCCTTCTATTCTTTCTCTCTCTAGAATTCTTACACATCAACCCGAAAAAGATCCCTCTCCTCTTCATTCCAACTCCTATTTATAGATACTTACAAGATATTTACAAGATATTTACTAATTGCTGGACCTGGGCCTATTCCTCTGTAAGCCCTGGTCACCCTTGATGGGCTTACTCCCGCTCGGCCCATATGGCAGTGTCTTTCTATGGGCTGACCCAGCTGTTCGGACTGAAGGTTGTGTTTTGCGAGTCGGACCTGGCCCATGTCATCCGGGGCCTCCTCAATAATAGTGTAGAATTGAACATTAACCAATCAAACTATTAAAGATACGATCGTTTTGTTAAGCCAAATAATTGAGATCCATTGATGAGCCGATAAACATGGTACAATATGGTTGATTTAACTGATCTTTCACTTCCAATATCAATAAGAAGAATGATTGATTATAAGAAAAATGAGAAATTGATGAGCCGATAAACATTGTACAGTATGGTTGATTAATGGCCTCAAAATTAGATCATCCCAAATACACTTTGATGAAAATTAGTTAGAAAAATGAGACATTGATAAGGAAATATTAATTAGGGCATATTAACATGTCCGTAGCTCATCTGAAATAATCTAACAGTTAAGGATTCGTTTGGCATGTGATGCGTTTTAGGCACTATGCTTTTAGTCAATACCAAAACACAATTGTTTTGTTATAGGAGTATTTTGAATAGAAATCAAAATTATATTTGGTAATGAAAATTTGTTTTGAAAAATTCGGATATTTACTTTAGCTCCTCTGCCATAATACCAAAAAACACAATTTGGTGATATGGTTTTGGACAAAAAAAAATATGTTATGTTATGAATTATTTCAAACCAAAATCAATAGTCCCAAACATAATTCAGGCCCAAATTGAAATGGCAATATCAAAATAACAATATCATAATGCATGGGCACTTAATTTGGTGGGTTGATACAGATTTCAAATTAAATTTTATTTTCACCTATAGATTAGAGAGGAACCCACTCGACTATTAAGTACAGGTGACACATCAAAAAAAAAAAAAATTATTTTTTATTTTTTATTTTTGATATGGAAATAGGATAAGTTTAACTTAACTAATATATCATTTACTAACATATAAACCAAGGAAAACTCGTTATAATGGAAGAAGTATGAGGAAGAATAATAGAAAAAATTGAGTGTTCGACCTGCAAGCAAATAATATGAATTTATGCCAAAAGAAACCACTTTAATTATCCCTAATCCTAATATTCAACTTCTTAAAGGTTGTTCATGGTATTTGTTGGCTTTTTGGGACACTTTTTATTGTATGGTATAATCAAAGTGGATTGATCATTTTACAGTTTGAATCCACGCAAAAACAGAGATTGAAACGGAAAAACCACATGATGGGAATGACAAC
The DNA here is from genome assembly GCF_030987335.1 of Cornus florida. Lineage (NCBI taxonomy): Eukaryota > Viridiplantae > Streptophyta > Magnoliopsida > Cornales > Cornaceae > Cornus > Cornus florida. The sequence continues at coordinate 6,408,314 of NW_026775573.1, forward strand.
TTGTAATCAAGAGACATGTTAGGATTACCATGGAAAGAGTTGCAAGTAGAAACTTTCATTCGCTCAATGGAAAAATCTACTCCTCTTAATTTAATGCCACCAGTTGCACATCATATCTTTCTTTTCACTAAGTTGTTGTAATTTGGAGTCATTTAAGTGGAGTTTCAATCAGATTGGGGTTTAGGAATTCCATTATTGTCAACTAATGTCAAAAGAAACATAATTGAGATCCTAAAATTCATTTAATTTGATAAAGACACACCATTCACTTAGATTGCAATCTGGAGTAATTTAAGTGGAGTTTCAATCAGGTTGGGGGTTAGGAATTCCATTATTGTCAACTAATGGCAAAAGAAACGTAGTTGAGATCCTAAAATTCATTTAATTTGACTTCCCAAAGTTTGCTTGAGTTGTACGCAGCGGAAAATACTTAAAAAGTTTTGATCTACAAGAAAATAGGTCTTTAGTGACAGTCAAATCCGTCACTAAAAGCCCTTAAACCGTCACTAAAAATCAAAATTTTTATTGTCACAAAAAATAAGGGTCTTTAGTGATGGTACAGTCCTAAATAATTCCGTCACTAAAAGTTATTAGAGACAAAATGTACCGTCACTAATAAGTTATATATTAGGGACACACTAATAAGTAAACTATTTGTGACAGTATTTACCGTCCCTAATGACTTATTTTTTTATTTTTTATCACAATTGTGACAATTAGAAACCGTCACTATTAACTTCTTCTTCTTCTTCATTCATTTATTATTTATTATTATTATTATTATTATTATTATTTTTTTGCCGCAGCTATATTTGTATGTTTTTATTTTTTTCAGGTTCTTTATAAGAAAAACTCTTAAGATGAAAATTCAAAGCATTTTATACATATGACTGGAAATAACTGATAGTAACCCACAAAATATTATATCACATGCAGCATAGATAAATTAATATCAAAAGCATATGACATGTAGAATATAAAAATATACTTTAAACCTCTTCCAACATGTTCAAAAATCTGAGTGACATCCAAATAAAGCCCAACAAAATCTGTAGCTCAAAGACAAAAAGGGCTAGATATCAACTATAGTCATAAGAAAGCTTCATGGTGGTGGTTGCTGATATTGTGGTGGTGCTCGCGGGTGGTTATGATATCGCCACCATGGTGGTGGCGACTGTTGAAGGTGAGAGTCTGATGGATGCTCATACCCGCTTGGCGGGATTGCTTGTTGTTGGGAATCTGATGAGGATTGCTGGTATTGGTGGAACCATGGCGGCGGCGGCGGCTGCTACTGCTGAAGCATCTTCTCAATACTTTCGACTACCCCCAGTATGATGAATCCAAGACTTATCCTTGTAATTGGCCCCACACACGCACACAAAAAAAAAATAATAAATAAAAAAAAAAATAAAAAAAAAAAATAAAAAATCAGTTATAAATAAAGTCATTTGATGCATGTGCAAACAAGAAGATGAAGGCTTGGTGAACTGACTAATCCTGCTACTAACAAATTTTCATATTAGATTTACATTTAGAATTACATTTCTATTTTGAGGATTTCTATGAAATGGCTCCTAACCAAAGTAGAGATATATCTGCTATTACATTTGTCTATAACCCACTACAATATAATCCCAAGTCCAGTGTTTTTGACTTATGATGGAACTGCTTAATCTGCTTAAAGATGCGTGTAATGGATGAGTTCGATTCATAAAAAACATAACACTCCTTATAATTTGAGACCATTTCTTTTTACTGGCATCATATATGGTAATCTAAGTTTTTTTTTTTTATTTGAGTAATTGAATTCTCTGAATAGCTTCTCAGGGTGGTGAGGCTGGGTTAGTAACATATCATTGATTCAATCATTTTCTCTACCCAAAATCCCATTTGCCTCTCCTAGGTTTTCTTGTCCAATTTTGATGATAAAATTTTTTGCGTTATTCTTACTGTAGAGTCTCTCAATATTAAAAGTTTAATAAAAATCGTTTTCTACTAATGTTACAAGAATGATTTCGACCAACAGTCAAGAAAGATTCAAACACTTAATCTTACTCCATAGCAGTTCTGCACAGGAATTATTATTATTTTTTTAAATAAAGAACCATATAGCATTTATAGATAAAAAGAAGCAAAATAAACTTCTCAGAAAGACAAGAAACTAATAACACCAACAGATTTAAAATACCATAATATGTATATTTATAACTCTCTCCAACCAAGAAGAAAAAATGATCAGAAAATAAACAACGAGCTGGTGAGAACCAATTCTAGCATTGGACCGGGTCGATCACTTGTTTTTCATATCATGTAGTAGTATATAAATAATTAAATATAGACTACATGAAAGAGATGGGAAAGATGTGAAAGCATAAAAGATCTTTCTCAATAAGATTGAGGTTGGAAGTTTGTCTACCAACCATTTTCACCTTTGTGAGCAAATCCTTATCTCCAACCAAGAAGCAAAAACATGTTTTCAAAATAGGTACTACTAATTGGTTGGAATAATGGAAATACTTTTCCAAACTCATTCAATCATTCCAAATTAACTTTTTCCTAATAAATATAACTAAATGCTAAAGTCTTGAATCACAAGATTTTTAGAGTATATATATAATATTATATAGATGTTTAGGTTAGGATGGGTCTAAGTTTGTGGGGTTTCAGATGTTTAGGTTTATTGTTTCCATTGTTCCATTAGGACTATTTTCTCAAAGTTACGTACACATCAAAACTCATGCAGCCTTTCTAGTTTCACTGGTGTTTCCATTCTCTGTCCTATTAATGAATCATCCCATTTAAAATTTGTAAATTTGAGTATGAATTTTTCATGGCATATGACAATTCCAAGTCCTCAGCTTACCATTTTCTTAACAGATGATAATAGTAAGTTTTATGGGTTTAGAAGAATTTGGAAGCACATCATTTCCTGGGAAAAAAAGATCTGGGATTATATTGTATATATTTATTGCATAAAATAGTCTTAAGTATTAAATTTTACGCTGTTACTATAGGCAATAATAATGAGTTTGAAGGTTGGGAAGATCATGGATGTGATGACCCTGTGGGCGGCTGTGCCATGGGCGGGTGCGAGAGACACTGATAGGCTACCACACTGACGAGTTGCGGGTGCACAGTCCCACATCGCCTGGGTAGAGGAAAGGTGAAGTGCCTATATGTAAGTGTGTTTTCTCCAATTGGTATGAGGTTTTTTGGGGTAATGTTCAAGAACAAAACCGTACGGGCTCAGGCTCAAAACGGACAATATCATACCATGTGATGGAGTGGGTCGTTACAAATGGTATCAGAGCCTGACCCAGCCGGAAGTGTGCCGACGAGGACGTCGGGCCTCCAAGGGGGGTGGATTGTGATGACCCCGTGGGCGGGTGCGAGAGACACTGAAAGACTACCACCCTGGTGAGCTGCGGGTGCACAGTCCCACATCACCTGGGTAGAGGAAATGTGAAGTGCTTATATGTAAGTGTGTCATCTCTAATTGGTATGAGGCCTTTTAGGGTGAAACCCAAGAGCAAAACCGTGCGGGCTCAGGCTCAAAGCGGATAATATCATACTATGTGGTGGAGTGGGTCGTTACAAATGGTATCAGAGCCTGACCCAGCTGAAAGTGTGCCGACAGGGACGTCGGGCCTCCAAGGGGGGTGGATTGTGATGACCCTGTGGGCTGGTGTGCCGTGAGCGGGTGCGAGAGACACTGATAGGCTACCACACTGGAGAGCTGCGGGTGCACAGTCCCACATCGCCTGGGTAGAGGAAAGGTGAAGTGCTTATATGTAAGTGTGTTATCTCCAATTGGTATGAGGCCTTTTGGGGTAAAGCTCAAGAACAAAACCGTGCGGGCTCAGGCCCAAAGCGGACAATATCATACCGTGTGGTGGAGTGGGTCATTACAAATGGTGACCCAGCCGGAAGTGTGCCGACGGGGACGTCGGGCCTCCAAGGGGGGTGGATTGTGATGATCCTGTGGGCGGGTGCGAGAGATACTGACAGACTACCACACTTCATCTCTAATTGGTATAGGCCTTTTGGGGTAAAGTTCAAGAATAAAACCGTGTGGGCTCAGGCCCAAAGCGGACAATATCATACCATGTGGTGGAGTGGGTCGTTCCAAATGGTATCAGAGCCTGACTTAGCCGGAAGTGTGTCGACGGGGACGTCGGGCCTCCAAAGGGGGTAGATTGTGATGACCTTATGGGCGGGTGTGCCGTGGGCGGGTGCGAGAGACACTGTCAGGCTACCACATTGGCGAGCTGCGGGTGCACAGTCCCACATCGCCTGGATAGATGAAAGGTGAAGTGCTTATATGTAAGTGTGTCATCTCCAATTGGTATGAGGCCTTTTGGAGTAAAACCCAAGAACAAAACAGTGCGGGCAAAGCGGACAATATCATACCATGTGGTAGAGTGAATCGTTACAATGGATATGTGATATGTAAATATTTTCCCGATTTCTTGACACATTTGGTTAAAAATACAAAAACAAAAAACAGAGTATTTTTTTTATAGTTACAACTTACAATTGGGGTGTATTATTTTTTTATAGCTTATTTGTTAGAGTCAGCGTTTCTTGTCTTTTTTCTTTTCTTATGGAACTTTAGTGGCTTTTTGACTTCTTAATTGATTAACCATTTTTCACATATTAAATTGAACAGGTGGCCCAGGCAGTGGAAAGGGCACCCAGTGCTCAAACATTGTGCAACACTTTGGGTTCACCCATCTCAGTGCTGGTGATCTTCTCCGAGCAGAAATAAAATCCGGTTCTGAAAACGGGTTGAGTTCTCTTTGTATCATTTCTTTGCTATTTTTCTTGAAAAAGCAACAATTGAATTCCGCTTCCCAAATTTGGCATAAAAAGCGAGCAATGTGCTCGACGTAGATTGCTTACGATAATTCCCGATATGCTGTGATTAGATCATTGTTGCTAGAAGAATGCAACTTTAAATTAGGCATTAGCTTGAGAGTGGTTAACCTCATATTGGTTAATTTTTTCCCCTCTTATTTTTAAAAATTAGGTGAAGTAGCAAATTCGATGTTTAATGGGACTAATCATCTTTCCTTGGACATGTGGTTGATGTGATTCATGTTGGATATATCCTAGTCCAGGAACTAACCTGATTGGATGCTATCTGATCTATAACGATAAGTTATGCTGTGTTTGTCTCTGTGCGAGTTCTTTTGGCCAAAAAAAGTTACATTTTTTATTTGAAATATCATTACTGTAGCTTAAATCTTCTCTTCGGTCAAGTTTTCCTTTCTTTTGAGAGATTATTTTTTATTTTATTTATTATTATTTTTAAAAAAATTTTGGTTGCAAATTGTTTTAACTGATTTGTTTAGTGTGAAGAGAAGACTATTTTAAAACTGACAGGATTCGTGCCAGTATTCATTATAATATAGAAGTGCTAATTGCCATTTGCAGAAAGGTTACGTTGTGTTCCTTTCCAAAAAGGGATTGATGTAATACCAAAAATAAAACTTTGTTTTTGCAGCATATTTGTTTAGGATTGTCCAGTTTTTCGATAAATGAAATGATTATTGCCTTAATTAAGGTTGATTTTTGTCCTATTAATCGTCTGAATTTGCATGCATGAAATGGAAGAATTCTCCTAATGTATGGAAAAATAATTTCTTCTTGTACGAAAGTTGCATTGTCTTTCTTGCTAGGATAGGATTAGTAACAAGTGAAAATGTTGTATTTACAGTATATTTCTCTAGGGTTGTGTTGTTCCTATCTCCACAAATTAAATGATTGGTGCCATCGATTAAGATTGATTTTTATTCTATTATACGTTCTACATTGTATGCATCTTTCTTGCATGCTTGTTGCATGTGTTTATCTACCGATGCTGAGATAATTTATCTACCAGATATCATCGTTTCCAACTAAGTAGAGCAGGACATACTTTTTCATCTCAAGCTTTGGTTTCTAATTTTCAACTTTGTTATGCGATACCTCAATTCTAAATTTCTGCGCTCCAATAATTTACAGGACCATGATTCAGAACATGATTAAGGAGGGAAAGATCGTCCCTTCAGAAGTAACAATTAAGTTTCTCCAACGAGCAATGCAGGAAAGTGGTAATGACAAATTTCTTATCGATGGTTTCCCTCGTAATGAGGAAAATCGTGCGGCCTTTGAGTCTGTTGTAAGTCTTCTATACAGCCCCATATTTGAATCTGTATGTTGTAACTGTATATACAAATACAATTGCTTTGATTGCCAGTTCAAAGTGGCTCATTTGTTGATATTTCAACCGAAGATACTACTTTAATTAGGATATGTTGTCTTAATTGCCACTAAATAACTGTACCCTTGCGTTATTTCCAAAACTTCACATAATTCACATATGTGAGTATAACTGTACCCTTGCGTTGTTCATCTGTCCCATATTAGTAGTCCAGTATCTCATTTTTAGCTGTTCCTACTTAGTTGTCCACGTTGAAAAGTGAAACCAAATAATCCAACCATTTACCATAATTGGCAAATGCATATTTCCAGAAATACATAATACATAATTGGCAAATGCATATTTACAACATTTGGCAATTAACAGAAATTTCAAATAATCCAATCCATTCATTACCTATGCTAACCTACCAAACTAGGAACCTGATATAGAGTTCGTTCATGCATACAACCCAAAAAAATCGTATCCTTCTTTTGGGAATTATCTTTTCGAAACAGTAGCACAAATTAGAGGAACTGGACATGGATAAAGTCAAATATATCAACATTACTTACTGAATTTTTTAACAACTGTTGCTTTTACTAATACATCATTCTATCTCGAATGTCTAAAACCCTCAATACTCTACTTTCTTCCTTGTTTTAGGTACACATTGCCTTTTCAATTCCCTCTCTTTGCTGCACCTATTTTTCCTCGCCAGTCTCCTTTCCCAACATGTATAAAACACTCACCTCAGCCGTTGATCCTCCATCGACAGTACCTGCAAAAATATTTTATCCATTTCCCTATCAACCTTAACTTGTACAAATCATGAACTAGTATCATAATTACAACAACCTAATTTGGATTGGGAAAATAAAGTCAGGGGTAAGGTACTTCATACTTCACCGTCATTCCACAAGGATATCATTATAATCATACATAACATATGGAAGTGAACAAGTTTGAATCCCCCATTACAAAACCTGAGACAACAATTGCGATGTGATTTGGATCAATATTTTCCAAACATGCGAACATCATTATAATCATGCATCAATCATGTAACTAACAGGTATAGGCGCACCACCAATTTATGTAAAACAGATCATCTATTTCTATGCTTATTTTGCTTAATGATTTTTCGTACCCCTTTCATGCGTCAAAGAGTACGAATACGGAATATACTTGCTACTACATTTTTTCCTTTTTCAACATTTATCTATTCGATTCTCTGGTTGCTTATGCGTAGTTTGTAGTTTAATTTAATTGTCGTAAAAAAAAAAAACTATTGGTGCATTTTTTGTCAAATATTAAATCAGCAAATCATTACATAATTAGACCAACTCGTTTTGAATTGTCAAAACAAACAAAGGGTAAAGTCACAAACCTTACATGAAAGGTAATTGATAATTCATAGCCATTCCACAACTCCATGTACCTCATCACGAACAATCCACAACCAATTCTAACATCCAATGAATAAATTACATATATATTCAGTGACTTATAGAATAGTAAAATATGAAACTTTTTATCACAATTTTCATTCAATAATTATATTTAAATTTAAACTATACATACCCATCATTCTGAACTGGTATTTTCTTTGCAACCTTTGTTTTGTATGATGGCCAATTTTCCCCTAATGCAATCTCAATGAACTCTTTCTGTCATACATAACATGATCCCATTTACGATTCTATTCAATATGATGTTTCAAAAAGCATGTGTTGATTACTAATGCCAGTAGAAGACATAGATTAAAAAAATAGAATGCGTAAGCATAGAGTTGTACCATGTAGTCGGCATATATAGTGTATCTATATGGTCGGCCCAACATACATAGGTAATCAACTGACTTATTCAGCCGGTTGACAACGAGCAAAAACCAGTGACTCTCGACAAGTGCAGGAAAAAATTACTATGTCACAGTGAATCAAGATGAAGTAAGGATATAAAAAGACAGCACATACAACTGACTGAAATAAAATTAATGAGAAAAAATGAAACAAACCAAATCACACTTTTTCAGCACGTCTTCATTGATTTTCGCATACTTTCTGTAATTTTCCCACACTTCTTCTGAGGCTGGCCGTCGCTCCTCAACCTTTTTCAAATTCACCAACTATTTTGCCACAAGGAACTGCACGGCTGTAGTTGGGAAGTAGTACTTTGTCATACGATCTCCTTGTTGTTTGTTCAAAACATTTGCCCAGAATAGTATGACCTGAAATAAGTCAACACTTATATTCACTACGTATATTTATAACAATAAATATTAATTACAAATAACATGCGATTACAATCACTCACGAAGTTAGACACCCAATTCGGGTTAAACAATTGAGCTATCTCCCTCCTTGAAGGGCCCCACCATATATTTCTACCAATATCTCCCTGCACAGATTAATTAAAAATAAAATATTCATTCCAATGCAACATTATATTAATTAACAATAAATGAAGATGGACATATCACGACACATATACAAGTGCAAAGGATTTTAACAAGTGTGTGTTGCAATTACTCTTTATCATGCTCACACGATGCCGCATAACTTAACAATTTCTTTTGCTTCATGCCCAATTTAATCTTCTTACCTCCCTTATACACAAACGGAGAGAAGTAATATTTTGTTAGCTTTTTTGTCCTCTTACTTCGTCTCAGTTTTGCTAGGACTTCATCCTCTCCTATGTCCGTAACATTCATGGGATTTTGAGGCCCTGTAACATTTATGTCTACCTGACTACTGGAAGCTGCAACTGCTATTACACTTAAGTCCTGCTCTATATCCATGGCGACAACCGTATCGCCCTCTTCCCTTTGTTGGTTATTCATTTTAGGGTTGGTGGTAGGAGTAAGGTGGCCTGCATCTCTCTCAAATACATCCCCATTAATTGATTCCCCTTCACCACCTGTTTTCGTACTTCATCTCAGTTTTGCCAGGACTTCATCCTCTCCTATGTCTATAACATTCATGGGATTTTGAGGCCCTGCAACATTTATGTCTGCCTGACTACCAGAAGCTGCAACTGCTGTTGCACTTAAGTCCTGCTCTATACCCATGGCGACAACCATATCGTCCTCTTCCCTTTGTTGGCCATTAATTTTAGGGTTGGTGGTAGGAGCAAGGTGGCCTGCATCTCTCTTGAATACATCCCCATCAATTGATTCCCCCTCACCACCTATTTTCCTATCCTCCCTATATTCTTCATCTCTTGGCTCATCAGCAGATTGTTGCTCCTTACCTCTACAATCCATTCTTGACTTCTTCTTCATTAAAGTCTCTATTTCCTTAACCTTTCTCTTCAACGTCTTTGTATTTTCTATATCTTTTCTTATTTCTTTTTCCATATCTTTAATGCAACGCTACATACAAATGTAGTAATTGGTGAACACTAATTCAAATACAATTACGAGGCAGCCTATTCATACATACATCATCATCTGCAGCATTAAAATATTTATTTACCTCCAATGCAACATTGGACGAGCCTGAACGAGATTGGGACGGACCACATGCAGTTGGGCCAACGTTGACATTGCTCAGATCTATTATACCCCAAGCTGTGATCAACTGTTCCAAATTCAAATTATGCACAGTGTGAAACTGTTGTTCTAGCTGATGCTGGAATGATAAAATAAAGATACACAAGCACTTAAATTTGTAACGTAGCTAACAAATACTAACTTGACCATTTCCAAACCCTCCCATCTGTTCCTCCCATTTCAATCGATCAAGTACGAGGCCATCATCCCAATAACCTAGGCTATTTCTATCTCCACTAGGATAGCATAGGTACTTCACTTGACATCTTATAAAATAAAGCAGCTATATTGTATGAAACAAAATGCAGCAGATTAGACATGATACATATTATATACAAAACAATTTAAATTCATAACTTTCAATTTGCAAATTAAGTTAAATTAAAAGTTGTATACCTGCAAGAAAAGTAAGCAACCAACATACTCTCTTTTTAGCTTGCCATCACCCAAACTACCAACCATATGGTCCACCACATACAGGCACCAGTTATAAGAACTTATTGCTTTGACATTGTCAACGGCCAATAATTCTTATACATGCGAATGATAACGGCCGTTTGGGGTTAGTACAGTCGTACATGCGAATAATACAAAGGCCCTTTTGAAGTCATCTCCAGCTTCACATTCTACAACCCTTTTTATCAATTCGCCTACAGACAACGACTCCCGATATCCACCCTCGTCTATCCAGTCCATAGAAAACTGACGGGATGTAGGCACTGGCACTATACCGGCAGATAGGCCCACAATGTTTTGCACCTCAGACGCATTTATGGGCAACAACTGATTGCCCTTCAGTTTTATGCCACATTTGTTAGCGTCAAACTATTCTATCAAGTAGTTGAAGAGTGGAGTCGACAAATGGGAACACTTGAGGTCCAACAGAAATCCAAAACCGATATCCTCCACATCCTTCCTCTTCTCAGAGTTCAGTTTCGCAACTATTTCTATGAATTTCGGAATGGAGTTTCTGTGGAAACCGGCCTTGATCTTGTATTCTGCCTTCTTCTATACCATTGAAAAACTAATAACATTATATTTCAATTTTCAAGTCTATGTTGAATGAAATAAATATAAACAATTCAATTTAACACATTACCTTTTTCCTTCTTTTATTTGCAGCTTTATATCCGGACCTTCAGAACTCCATTTCAAGTCTACTTTTTTCCTCAAAATATGAGGCCTTCTCTTCACTGCTCATTATTTTTAATGCATGCGTAGCTTCAGTCTCTATTTCTCTTTTTAGAGACATCTTGATTTTTTCAGTCAATCCATGATCTTCTCGGTATTTCCTTATATATGCCGCTCTGATTAACCATTAATAAACCAAGCGTAAGGATTTAAATACATAAACATTACAAGTTACTTTTTATATTCTATACTCTCAAATTCATATATCTTCCATTTACGAAAAACCAAAAATTTCATATAACTTCCCAATTTGTTCCTACTTTTCCATGACTTTAGACTTCAAACCAAATTTCAATTGCAAAATTAACATTAATACATATATACTTGAACATAACGAACACTCCAGCAGGACGACATGGCATAGTTTCTTTGGTCTTGGAGGATGTAGCAGTCTTTGCCTCTGGCTCAAATTGTTCATCATCATCTTCATATTCCTCTTTATGTACCTCCTCTTCACATGGCACATAATCAAAATCGCTCTCAGACGATATTCTCGAACTCTCACCAACCTCACCACTCTTTGGGTTACTTATCTTCTTTGGAACCGGTATAATATTCCTTTTCCCTTTCCCTTTGTTACGCGCTACAGTTTTCAACCTACCCATTTGCAAACCTAAATTCAATTCAAGCCACAATTAGATATGACAGACAGAGACTATAAATGTACATTGCATGCTACATACCAACAATATGTTAACTGTCAAGTATATAACACAATCATCAGTATTTTGCAATTAAAGTGCTGAAACATGTCCAACATAAACATTTCCTTTCAATCCAAAATTAAAAAAATACTAATATCATTATTACACAATCTGTCAAATCATGAAGTTTCATCAACCTACATGTGTACAAATAACAAGATTTTAGACAAGTGTTGTGTATTTGGAGGCTGATTCACTAATATGAAGACAATTATTGTGAAAGATATTAGCCAAACATAAATAGTGGATTATTTGACAAACCTGTATTTTCTTACTCCCTAAAACAAGCCACTTCAAAATTAATACTCCTACTACACAGCAAACTATACGGAGTATATGATATAAACATAGTCTTTTTCTCTAAGAAGGCATATTACATAGGTAATATCAACAAATCAAGGCATACTGGCTCTTCTGCCCAATTTGTCAACCAGAAAATACGCAAAAATGAAATTGTGTATGTAACATAAGTTAAGTGGACATAAATTATATTACCATAAACAAAATTTATAGACATTAACATTATAATCATATACATGTGACAAATTTTAAATATAAACAAGATCATCACTAAGGAAGACCAAAGCAAATTATGCTCAAAACTCAACTGCAGTGAAGATAAACAATTTAATCACTAAAAAATTATGAATTCAAATACATTTATGGTCGTCGTCCTACCATAAGATTAAGAGTGTGCATTAAGGCGAGGGCCAAGAGTTTTACATTTATAGAAGCCACTACTACCTTTCACTAAAAATATAGTTAGGGTGAGTATGGATCGTCCCAAGGGACTGTGAGTATCGAGCAATGTCGTGGAATTACAATTAGGGCTAGTAGGTCGAGTGATCAAACAATTGGTTGGTTGGTTGATTAAAAAGCAACTAGATTAAGCTAAATGACAGCAAAAGAAATGCAATTAAGAGTAAGTAAGAAAGAGAGAGATCTTGGGGTTTAGAGATTACCACCAAGCAATGCATTTTTATATCATTGACAAGTGATTAATGAGGGCAAATGGTGTGTTTGTGTGTTTAGTTGATTCAACAAGTAAGGATGACTAGTTAAGCATGTATTGTCTAAACATCATGTAAAAGGCACAATATATCTAAGTAATCAAGCATATATTGTCTAAATAACATGTGAAGGGCACAATAAATCAAAACAAGTCATTAATCATTTCATTAAGCTCACAATCCAGATACAACACAAGGATAGAGACATATGCTAATTGCATTCAAAAGTTTGGATCATCAAACAACAAGCATAGATTGTCCTCCCATTTAACACTACACTACAACTACACTACATCTACATTACTAGCATAAAAATAAACTAGGGGAGAGGCACAATCCATCAAGAGATAAGAAAGAACCATCAAGAGAATCACAAGAGTATTCCTTTAAGCACTATGTTTTGACAATCTCCAAATCTATAGCATCAATACACATAAACATGCATCAATAACACAAAATCTAGAGACAAGCACATGAACATCTATTCTAGCATACATAGACATATGGATAAAATGAAATGACCAATTGGAAGCATTAAACCACATAAATCATTGAATAAACAAGATCTATATATATCAAAGTATCAAAACATCAATTATAACACTAATCCCTCAATAATACACAAGATTAAGATATAGAAAGCATGCTTGGGGCTAACTATAGCCCCAAGAGGATGTCTAGCCACTCATGATGATGATGCTCCAACCCTCAAGGGCTAATTCCATGGTTGAAATCTGTTCCTTATTGATGAAGAACTCCAATGGTGTCTCTAGCCTCCTTCTCCTTTAAGCTTGCTCTCCAAGAGATGATATGAAAATAAATGTTGGCTCTCTTTGTAAAAGCAATCCTTATCCTTATATAGGTATGTCAAAATGACACCCAAAACGAGCTGGGGTCGTGCACACAATATTCCCTAATGATTGGATAAAGAACAACTTTCAATGAGATGGAATTTTAACTTTTTCGCACTGGAGGGAGTTCGATCTATTGAACCTTGAACTTAGATCGATCGAAAATAAGTGAGATCGATTGAACTTATGCTGGATCGATCCAACTGACTGAGCTTTTTGGAAAAAGACAAATCCGAGATATTTATGGGAAAAGGATAAAAGTGGTTAGTGGGTGGTACAGCTGTGGATAGGATCAATCATTTGAATAAGGGCAAAAGTGTTCGATCGATCGAAGGATGGTGTTAGATCGATCGAACTTTTGGAACTTTATGCTTTTGGGTCAAGGTTTGGATCTATCTTGAAGTGCTGAGATCGATCATTGTTCGATCGATCGAACCTTGAACTTGGATCGATCGAACTTTGCTGCTTCCCACCTTTGGCTTCATTTGCTTCCCTCTTTCTCCATTTTGCTCCTTTATTTGTTTAATCCCAATTAAGCTCTTATTTGGCTGAGTTAGCTTATTTTCTGGATAAGTGCCTGAAAAAGGAAATAATACGAAATCAATTTAAAACGGTAAAGTAAGATAGATAAAGGTACTAGAATGCCTAAGCTTAAGGGGTTTAAATACGCACTTTTCAGTGCTCATCACACCCCCAAACTTAAATATTGCTAGTCCCTAGCAATGAACTAGAAAGTAAAGGAATGAAATGAACAACTATACAACTATGAACTAGAAAACAATAAATGGATACGCCACTTTCGTAGAGAACACGATTGAACTTAGCATATGCAACAAGCCTTTTAAACCCCTAGGTTATCCCTAGTGGACAAGTGAAATCTCGTGAGGGTTTTCAGAAATGGTACCCACAAACATTAAGCTCATTCTTTCAAAAGAGGCACCAATATTGCAAATAAGCATTGGAAGAAAACTACCTCAAGCATGCAATTTTTTAACCTTTTCTAAGCAATCTCCCAAAATTTCAACATCAAGCAAGCAAGTATGGTCCTCCACACATCAAGAAAATGATCATGCAAATTAAAACAATTCTAGAATCCTTTTGAGTGGACCGGCATCAAATGTATTGCTATCTTAGTTAACTAAAGAATTAATCACATCCTTACCCTCAAACTAGCACACAAATCTAGTACCGATCATCAAGACAAAAAGTTGACCTTTTATTAAAGTTTTATTGATCTAGGTGCGCTTATTCTTTTCACTCGATTTTCTTTTATTTTATTATTATTATTAAGGATCAAAGATGGAAGTATAGTGCAATGTGTTGATCTATTAAGCTTTCTAACGATTCATGAGGTCGAGCGTTAGGTCAATGACTCCCAAACTAGACGGCTTTAGGGCATTAGGCATTCAAATACCCCTACGGACTTACAAGCTCAAATCAACTAGGCTACAAATCAAGACAACAACCATCTAATCATTTCCCACTTCTCACCATTTGGGAGAAGTCCCCACTTTTTATTGCTTTTGCTTTTTCTTCTTTTTTTTTTTTTTTTTTTTAATAAAGCAAGTTTAATTATTAACCTAGAGTTTGGGCCTTCCACCTTTCCGCGCGAGAAGTTCAGTGCTTGATGAGGCTAGAATCCCGGCTACTTAGTGAAAAGGGGTTGTTATCCACCTTTATCAAGAATGAAAGCTTTCAATGCATTACTAGCTCAATTGGGATATAACCAATTCAATAATTAATAAAGCATGTACCCCACAAATGAATGCTAGTGTGCGCCGGTGTTAGTGTAGAAGACTAGAGTGAATCTCAAAACAATCACAAAATTAGGATGATGTGGACCACAAGTGCAAGCATGATATCAATTTTTTAAAAAATTTACTCCTAAATGGCATTCATAAGGCATACAAGGAGTATTGGACTCTCAAGTCAAGCAATTTTTAAATTTTAAGCAAAATAGTTCTCAAAAGATCAAAATCATAGCTAGACATAGACCAATCATATAAATATCCCTCAAATACACAACTCATGCTCAAAATTTGAATTTAAAACTAACACTGTAAAGCACCAGTCCCCCCAAACTTAAATTGTACAATGTCCTCAATGTGCAAAGAGAACAAATGAAAAAGTATACCAGTGCAACTAAGCAAGAATGATCGGGACTGAAGTATCCGAAGTGGGTGGCATGGCCCCCCCAAACTTGGGATGAACTGTGGTCCTGAAAATTGGCACTTAGATAAACTTATCAGATAACAAAATGGGATAATCAGTACACAGTGGACATGCAAGTGTAAATAGGATAAACAGATAAAGAAATGAGAGATGTATAAGGGTGGTCCTGAAAATTGGGTAGCACTCTCTCACTGAAGTCACTGTGATGCACCTGATGGAGTCAAACATACAGATATAAGAATATAATCGTATGACATCCATAGCAAAAATAGATATATATAAAACGGATAAAGTATAGGTACAACAAAAATATCAAAGTCCACAGACCGGCTGTAAAAATAATAATGTACAGTGACAATAGGAAAATATCAAAAGGAGAGAGGGATCATAAGATAGAAAAGACAGGCAGGTCTGGCTCCGCGGATGTCTCTGGATAAATCTCTGAACATGGTCGCGACATCCATGCGGAAGGCAGCAAAATCAGCTCTGTGGGCTGTAAGGTCAGCTCAGATGGAAACAACAGCATCCTCAAGCGTCTGCAGACGTACTCCAAAGCCGGGGGTCATATTTGGAGTCTCAGGCATAGATGAATCAGAAGAAAGCTCCTGAGTCTGCTCGTACTCATGACTGGGCGACCTGGCTGGAGAGTCCTACTCTACATCGTCTGCAGGGCGCTCTAAGTCTATGACTAAACGTTTGGCAGTTGGATCGACTGGTGCGTTGTCTGCTGTGGGATATGCTGTTGTTGCCTCTGCCGCTGCCTCTACCTCTGCCTGGGCCTGGGCCTAGGCCTGTACCTGTGCCTTCTCCAGCTCCAACTCTGCTACAGCCAGTACCATGTGGTCCTGCAACCTGGTAATAAGGGAGCGGTAGGTCTTGTTCAAGTCCTTCTTGAGGTAGTGACAAGAACCTCTCTCGGGGTACTCCCGAGGATGGATGAGGTAGCGCTGGTCGATAAGGATCTGGGTGATGAGGTGGCTAAAAGGAAGAGACTTAGCCCGTCCGGGCGTTTCCTTGCTCATGTACTCGTTATACAGCTTCCTCATCACACTCCAGATGAGCACGGGAATGGACACCCAATGCTCGGTGTAGAAAAAATAAAGGGCTGTCAGATAATCGCCCCTCCTCTGAATCTTGTGCCCCGCCATGTAGATATTCCGGTAAAGAACGGAATCAGTAAACTATAGGTCATTAGGAAGGAATGTCCGGGTGGCGAAAGTCTCGCCACTGGCATGGTGACCTGTAAGGAAAACTGCCATGTCGGCATATGAAGGCCTGAATAGCCTCGGATATGTGTCCTGAAGCTCTGAGGGACATCTGTGTGGACAGCGGCAAGAGCGGGCTAAGTGTCCACTATAATGGTGATCGGATGGCCATCGATAAAAGTGACCATCTCGGCTGCGGTACGCGGCGATGGTCGGAGGTTCTGGTAGAACAACCGAACCAGCCTTGGGTAGACCGGCTCTGTAACGGGGGCAAGAGTAGCGGCTAGGCCCCTTTGAATAATATCCTGGTAGGCAGATCAGGTCAGCACCAATCGAGATAAGAAGGCCGTGTCAAACTCTGACTCATAGTTGAGTGTCTGTGCGCATATCGAGGCGTGGGCTTATCACGCCCTAGATGAGATGGTTGAGCAGGTTGAGCTGGCTGAGGTGGTATATATGAATGCTTAGCTCCAGTCTGTGGTGGAGATGGTGATGGAGTGAAAGCAGGATGAGCTGTAGAAGTGGATGGTATGTGGTCATCCTCAAGCTCATGAGATGATGACTGAGGCGGGGTAGCCTGTGCTGGCTCCCGCTGTGCATAAGAGGGCTCTGCTGGCTCCTTTGTCCGTGGCCTAGTATGTCGGGTGGGCCCGTGTTGCCTGTTGGCAAAGGTCTTCCTCTTTACCATGGCCTGCAAAAAGAAAAAGAAAAACTTGTAATGGGAGTTAGTGCCAGAATAAGAAATTTAAAAGCACAAAATAGAATCATGTATGTCAAGTAAAATAGACAAAACAAATATGACATGAATCTATGCAAGTGGTAAAATATGAAACATGCTAAACAATATAAGTATGAAGTGCATCCAATGTGGAATATCACAGGCATTGGGCATAGATATGATAGCATGAACATAAGAAATGATGAATGAAGTGTGTGTGTGAGATCTGTGAAGCTCGATCGATCATAAAAAGAAGTGAGATCGATCACAAAAGTTGGATCGATCGAAAGTAAGTAAGATCGATCTCACTACTTCGATCAATCGAAGACATGAGTTCGATCGATCTCTCAAGATCGATCGGAGATACTAGTTCGATCGATCGAACTGTGCAACGTTGAAAACTCAAAAGTCATAGATCTGTGACCTTGGAAGCATGAGGCCCACACGAATGTGTTCGTGGGCCAAACAACACATCAAATCAACAAATTCATCACAAATTAAGGCCCATACTCCAACAAATCTAAACAAATCTCAAAATATCTACAAAACATACACACGTATATACACACATATATACAATGCTTCAAAGGCTCATCAATGGTGGATTCATCCATTTAAGCAACCTAAATCGAATATGTAAATCATTGAACCATCAAATCTCAAAGTGAATCTCGGTTCTTACCTTGAACAAGTGAGAGAAGTGGATGCGAAGAAGGAAAGATGGAATCCGAGATGAGAAAGAGATATGAAGCTTGGAAACTTGTCGGAAATCTTCGCCAGAGATGGTGAAGACGGTGACGAAGAGAGGTTAGGGTTTTGAGGATGAGGGTGAGTTAGATCGATCTTTGTAATTAATCATGCAAACCCTCGGTTCTATTTTTAAAAACATTCTTGACAGAGTTCGATCGATCGAACTCAACTGTGATCGATCGAACTTTGATGAACTCTCTTCAAAGTATTTTTTTTAAAAAATAAATTAAATTGAATAAATACTAATAATTAAAAATTAATTAAGATATTTTGGGATTTTTGAAAAATTTTTGAAAAATAAAATAAAATATAATAATATAAAATGAAAATAAAATGAATATGCAAATGCAAATATTTTTGGATTTTTTGAAAATTTGAAAAGTCAAAACAAAGTCAAAATAATGAAATGAAGACTGAGATCGATCGAAATAAGAGTTCAATCGATCAGACAGAGAGCAAAAGTATGCAGGTTTTTGGCTTAGAAAATTGGCCAAGTGTTGGAATATGAGATCGATCGAACTGGGAAGTTGGATTGATAGAAAAACTTTCAGATCGATCTTAGAATGTTTCGAACAATCAGATAGAGAGCTGAAATATGCAGGTTGATGCAGGCTCAAAATTTTTCTAAGTGTTGAGTCATGAGATCGATCGAACTTGGAAGTTGGATCGATCGAAGATCTCTTGATCGATCTTGGAGTTCGTTTGAACGATATGACAGAGAGGTGATTCGGACGCAGGTTTCTGCAGGTCGAAAAATTTTTTAAGTGTTGGATGCAGAATGGAGTTCGATCGATCGAACTCAAGTTTGAGATCCATCAAACTATGCAGAATGCTTAATAATGACATGAAAGCTTATGCAATCCTCACCAAAGTTCCTTGAAATGCATATGAACGAAAAACAAGTATCTAGACTTCGCAAGAAATGAAATGAAAGATAGAAATGGGGGAGGAATAGGGTTTTGACACCCTACGAATGCTTTTGCTAGTCTTTAACATCTCTAGCAAGACATTGGGCTCTTTTAGCCCAGATCAAAGATCTTATAATGCATCCCCTCCTTGTTGGGGTGATGATGCTTTGAACTCCTCCCAATAAATGGTTCTTTGAAGAACTTGTTGGATTAAGCTCAAAAGAAATCTTTGGTCCCTTGTCTATGCAATTACAACCTTTGTGCTTCCATGCCCTTTCAAAGCAAGAGTTTGAAACAAGACTTTTAGAATGCACGGTTGAAGATGATCCTTTAGAAGTTTTGGTTTTACACAAAAGCTCATTTCCTTGGCATTGAAGATCATGACATTCATCTACAACATTAACTTCTCCTTCATATTTGTCAAATGAATTGGGTGTGGGATTAAAGATATTCAACTTCACCTTCATGTGGCCAAATGAGATCTTCATTATCCTCATCCTACAATTGATGTTGGCATTAGCGGTTGCCAAGAAAGGACGGCCAAGGATAACGGGAATTTGGCTCTTAGGATTGGGAACCGGTTCCGTGTCTATGACAACGAAATCAACCGGGAAGAAGAATTTGTCAATCTTTATCAAAACATCATCAATTATACCCCTAGGCTTCTTAATGGATCGGTCGGCAAGTTGCAAAACTACCGATGTCGGTTTCAATTCACCTAAGCCCAATTTGACATAAACCGAGTATAGAAAAAGGTTAACACTTGCTCCTAAGTCAAGAAGTGCTCGATTAATGATATGATCACCAATAATGCATGATGTAGTGGGTGAACCGGGGTCCTAAAGCTTTGGAAGAGTGTTATGTTGCAAAATTGAGCTTAATTACTCGGTCAAAACCACTTTTCTTGATGCTTGGCTCTTGTTCTTCCGCTTTTGGGTGCACAAGTCTTTCAAGAATTTTGCATAAGCCGGAATTTGCTTGATTGCATCTAATAGTGGAAGATTAACTTTCACTTGCCTAAACATTTCCATGATTTCATTGGTTTTTGCCTTTTGTTTGTCATTTGAAATGGATCATTTTAAGGCATCCGGAAATGGAACCTTTGGTTCAAACACTTTTTTAAAATTTTCTTTTGAACTCTCTTCAACACAAGAAGTTTTCAAATCATTTTTCAATAAAACCTTTTCAACATCATTTTTTAAAACTTCTTTTTCAAACACATCTTTCAAGACTTTCTCATTTACAAGGTCATGTATATGCAATGAAGGAGGAATGGGATGTGAAACGGGACGGGTGACAACTTGAGGTTGTACCGGTTCACTCTCTTCATTGGACGTTCCAACTTAGTTGTCCACAATCCTACCACTCCGCAAGGTAGTCACCGCATTAACATGTTCAATGGTGTGGCCTTCCGATGAGGAATGGGTTTTCACAACATATTGTTGCTTAGGTGGGGCATTTCTAGGCATCTTTCCCTTCTCTTTCACATTGAGAGTGCTAGCTATTGGCCCTACTTGGGTTTCTAGCTTCGCAATAGATTGAGGTGAGAATGAAGCAATTGAGTGTTAGCCTCTAAAGTGCCCAAAGCATTCAAAACTTTCTCTTCAAAGGCGGGACTTCTAGTATTACCTTGGGAATAAGATTGGTTGGGAAAATGAGAATTAGCAAATTGATTCCCTTGTGATTAATAGGGTCTATAACCTTGGGATCCTTGGTTTTGAAGTGGAGGTGAAATGTACTTCCCTTAAAAACCGCCTTGGGAAGGGTTTGAGCCCTCTCATTGGTTTTTTCAAGAGAAATTCGGATGATTCCTCTAACTTGGATTATAATGAGTACCATAAGGATTGTTCCCTTGGTTCACAAAAGCCGCATTGACTTGTTCATTAGGTTCACTTTGCACTCGTCCGTGAGGACAATGAGAAGTAGAATGAAGAACACTAGAACAAGTCATATATGTTTCATTTGATGTACGATAAGAATGGTTAAGGAAGGAAGATACTTGATTCGCCGAGTTTTGGTTAATCAAAAATTGATCAAACCTTTGAGATAAAGACTTCATTTCGATGGCTATTTCATTTGAATGGTCAACTTGATGTAAGCCAACACTCTTCCTACCTTGTGAATTTCTACCATTCTTGGATGATAGTGTTCTATGCAAAGAATTTTCACTCATGCTCTCATAGAGACGCCACACGTCATCCTTATGCCTATTAATGTATGAGCTACCCATGGAAGCATCAACCATACCCTTATAGTTGTCCAATAAGATCTTAAAGAAGTATTGAACTAATTGCCATTTGGGCATGTCATGATGTGGACACTTCCTAAGCAATTCATTAAAGCGTTCCCATGCCTCATGAAACGTTTCTCCATCCCCATATGAAAATTCTCGAATTGAGGTTCTCATGGCATTAGTCTTAGAAACTGGATAGTACTTCTTCAAGAACTCTTGTTGCATTTCTGCCCAAGAAGTGATTGAAAAAGGCCTAAGATTGTTAAGCAAATACTTTGCCTTGTCTTTTAAGGTGAATGGAAAAAGTTTGAGTCTTAAAACTTCTTCCGACATGTCCGTATATTTTACGGTGGAACATACTTCAAGGTTCTTCACTTGGAAGTCCATGATAGTAAGGAAGCATTTGAATGGTTTGTGGCTTAATTTCATAATGATGTACTCTAAATGGAGGCAATTGGATGCATGTAGGTGCATTATACTCATTAGGTACATAATTGTCTCTTAAAGCAAGAGGTGGATTAGCTACTTGAGGTACAACATGAACACCTTGGTTTTGAATTCCTTGATTGTTGATGGGAGGTTGTGGAGCATACATTGGCCTTGGCATTCCATATGGAACTTGGCCTTGTTGTTGTGGTGGTTGGTGAATGAATGGCTTAGGCATGCCTAATGGTACTTATATGTTCTCATTGTGCACATTAGGATGAAGGATACCTTGTTGGTCTATGTGACTAAGGTCTTCAACTTGATTATAATTATGGCCATCCATTAAAAGATTGGCTCTATTTGAACTTCCTCTTCCCCTAGGATTTCTTACGATAGATTCAAGATGCAAATCAAGAGGGACAAGAGTTGGTCTCAATGAACGACGTCCATGCATGCACAATGCAAAACACAACAAACACAAAGAATGACAAACACTATGCCTTCACAATAATGTAATTAGACTTCTTCTACAAATATTTAATTCATACTCCCATACTTTAACAACAATGATGCAAGACAATAAAAAATAAGCCTCCACGTGGGCCGATGATTTAACTAAGGGATTGAGTAAAGAAAATCTCACAAAGTTCCTTTAGCACTTCAACTCCAAATTTAAAGCTTAGCTTAGCAAATTTTGAGAATTTTTAGCTTTTTACTTTCTTTACTTGCTTGAATTGAATGCTCAATGGCTCCTTTGCTTGCTTCCTCTCTAACAATGCACCTAGTTAAGTAATCCACACAATAAGTAACCAAAAAGAAAAATAAAAATAAAGTAAAGACACGATCAAAAGAGTACTAATCCTAATCAATTCCACAAATCCGACGTTGCCAAATCTAATCAACAAATCCCCGGTAACGGCGCCAAAAACTATGGTCGTCGTCCTACCATAAGTTTAAGAGTGTGCATTAAGGCGAGGGCCAAGAGTTTTACATTTATAGAAGCCACTACTACTTTTTACTAAAAATATAGTTAGGGTGAGTAGGGATTGTCCCAAGGGACTGTGAAGATCGAGCAATGTCGTGGAATCACAATTAGGGCTAGTAGGTCGAGTGATCAAACAATTGGTTGGTTGGTTGATTAAAGAGCAACTAGATTAAGCTAAATGACAGCAAAAGAAATGCAATTAAGAGTAAGTAAAAAAGAGAGAGATCTTGGGGTTTAGAGATCACCACCAAGCAATGCATTTCTATATCATTGACAAGTGATTAATGAGGACAAATGGTGTGTTGCAATATTGGTGTGTGTGTGTTTGGTTGATTCAACAAGCAAGGATGACTAGTTAAACATGTATTGTCTAAACATCATGTGAAAGGTACAATATATCTAAGCAATCAAGCATATATTGTCTAAACAACATGTGAAGGGCACAATAAATCAAAACAAGTCATTAATCCTTTCATTAAGCTCACAATCCAGATACAACACAAGGATAGAGACGTATGCTAATTGCATTCAAAAGCTTGGATCATCAAACAATAAGCATAGATTGTCCTCCCATTTAACACTACACTACAACTACACTACATCTACACTACTAGCATGAAAATAAACTAGGGGAGTGTGATACCCCCGGATTTTCGAATGCGGGTTAGCCAGGCCCACACCCGAATACCCGAGGATATCAAAACAAATTGATAATAAACGAACACAGAGTACAAAAGAATAAAGAAGAATAAATAAAATGCTGACAAGAAACTAAAATGATAGTCTAATAATAAACCTCAGAATATATTTCCATTAATTAATAAACTCCTCTGATACAACTGATCCTCCAAAACACAACTCGGGAATCCATACTGTGTGGACCCCTAAAAAATCCAAACTAAACAAATGACAGTAATAACTGTCTAAATCAGGAAACTGAATAATAAAGGAACTCCTATGTAGCATCGAAAGAATGAAGTAGACTGATCCCCGCTCAGCACGAACAACCTCTACTCCTGACGAACACTTGAAAAATAATGGTGGGTCAGGCCCACAAACAAGTTCTACTTTACTACAGTCCAAGCAGAGATCCGATACACGTATACATCCTAGTCAATCCAACAGTAACTAATAGTTCGTATATATATATATACACACTAAAGGAAACTCACTAGACTATAGGGTTATCTCAACCTGAATAATAGGCAATATGCAAAACGCACATATAGTGGGCATGAGTACCTAGACCTACCAAGGTACACAACTACACTATATCTAACTACACATCCCTGGCGATATACGCACTCTAATCACTGATCCTGAGACTCAAGCTCATATCATGGCACCATACTTATATATATATAATCTAGTAACCATCCTATTCAGTATAAATTAATCCTCCATAAGTCATTCAACTTGTTCAGCTGACCTGACTTGAATATAAGTAGGACTTAACATTTTAGTTAATCCATTCCCTTATATAATAAATTAATCCTCTATAAGTCATTCAACTTGTTCAGTTGACCTGACTTGAATATAAGTAGGACTTAACATTTTAGTTAATCCATTCCCTTATATAAAATATGTAGGACTTAACTGATAAGTTAATCCGTCCCTAGAATGCCACAGTCCCATACCGGCGCATTAAACCACACAATCCAACAATTAATGTAACGATTAAGGAAATACATCAAACAATCCAGAAATAACTATGATAGTATGATATCAAGTTATCACAAAATAGGAATGACTTATTATTTTTTTAAGCTTCCTATATCATATGTCCTACATAAACTGAATCTTATACATATGATGATATTTTATTATACCGTCAAATAAGCATTCTCCATATCCAATTCATCCTACACATTTAATCTCAATTGCTAAAACATATTAAAAGATTAAATTCATTCATTTGTTTAAAACATTCAAATAGCAAGCCTCATTATGATTGAGTCTATTTAAATTTATTTAAACCCAAACCTAGTTCCTATTTAATGTTCAGGAATCCTAGGCATGTTTCTACGTTCCATCATTCCACAGATATGAAAAAATACATAATGTAATCATATAAAAATTCACACCGGAAGTCAAATCAAAATCATGCATTTATCAATTCATAACACAAGAACAAATATGAACCAATTTCATAAAACCTATATTCTAATCCAATTAAACATGCATAATTATTTAATTTTATGTGTTTAATAAATCCTGAAATTTCTTAGGCATGCATAGAAACACAAATCAAAGGGAAAGAGATAGAAAAAGAACTTGCCTTAAACTTTCGGATCGAAAGTTAAACTTCTCCTTCCTTAATCTTCTCTCTACAGGGTTTTTTTCCTCCTCCTTCATTTTTCTCATTCCCTCTTTAACTCTCTCTCTCTAGAATATATCACGTGAATATTTCTAACCCCCTTTTACAACCTATAGTTATATATTTATAGGTTAAATAAAATAACCCTAACCCTTTTCCCAATCCAAGTCAACTTAAAATAAATAAATATTAAAATATTAAAAAGGTAAGTAAAATATGTTACGTATATAATTTATGTATATCTTTATTAAATAAATGAATTATACACATCCCATTATTTATTAATCGATTATCCAATAATACTTAAGTTACCATAATATTATAAAGTATCTTAAAACATAACACGTATCAAATATATGTATATTTTTATTATTTAAATATAAAACATATACATAAGATTAAATATTACTACCCAAGTTACCATAAAAGTAATTAATAAATTACTTTCCCTTTTATATGTATTAAAAAGGTAAGTAAAATATGTTACGTATATAATTTATGTATATGTTTATTAAATAAATAAATTATACACATTCCATTATTTATTAATGAATTATCCAATAATACTTAAGTTACCATAATATTATAAAGTAACCTAAAACATAATACGTATCAAATCTATGTATATTTTTATTATTTAAATATAAAACATATACATCAGATTAAATATTACTACCCAAGTTACCATAAAAGTAATTAATAAATTACTTTCCTTTTTATATATGTATATAATATATATCTATATATATACATACACAACTATCCATGGGTAATAATCCACACATATCCAACCTCCTATCCAAGTAGTACATAGGACCCAATTGGTTGACCCATTACCACTAACCATAACCATAAAAGAAAAATAAAATAAAATAATAAAAGAAAAGAAAACATTTAATTTACAATTAAACAAAACACCATTTAAGCACATAATCTAATTAAACAATTAACACATGAACAAATATAAATAATACATAGACACATAATCAAATAATCAAGAAATACCTAATTCAATTAAACACATAAGTAATTAATCAAATAATCAATTAAATAATTAACAATACAATTAAAATAAATAAATAAATAAATACCGAGACTATCCTTTTAAAATTAGGGGTATTACAGGGAGAGGCACAATCCATCAAGAGATAAGCATGAACCATCAAGAGAATCACAAGAGCATTCCTTTAAGCACTATGTTTTGACAATCTCTAAATCTATAGCATCAATACACATAGACATGCATCAATAACACAAAATCTAGAGACAAGCACATGAAAATCTATTTTAGCATCCATAGACATATGGATAGAATAAAATGACCAATTGGAAGCATTAAACCACATAAATCATTGAATAAATAAGATCTATATATATCAAAGTGTCACAACATCAATTACAACACTAATCTCTCAATAATACACAAGATTAAGATATAAAAAACATGTTTGGGGCTAACTCTAGCCCCAAGAGGATGTCTAGCCACTCATGGTGATGTTGCTCCAACCCTCAAGGGCTAATTCCATGGTTGAAATCTGCTCCTTGTTGATGAAGAACTCCAATGGTGTCTCTGGCTTCCTCCTCCTCTAAGCTTTCTCTCCAAGAGATGATATGAAAATAAATGTTGGCTCTCTTTGTAAAAGCAATCCTTATCCTTATATAGGTAGGTCAAAATGACACCCAAAATGAGCTGGGGTTGTGCACACAATATTCCCTAATGATTGGATAAAGGACAACTTTCAATGAGATGGAATTTTAACTTTTTCGCACCGAAGGGAGTTCGATCGATCGAACCTTGAACTTGGATCGATCGAAAGTAAGTGAGATCGATCGAACTTAGGCTGGATCGATCCAACTGGCTGAGCTTTTTGGAAAAAGACAAATCTGAGATATTTATGGGAAAAGGACAAAAGTGGTTAGTGGGTGGTACAGCTGTGGATAGGATCAATCATTTAAATAAGGATAAAAGTGTTCGATCGATCGAAGGATGGTGTTGGATCGATCGAACTTTTGGAACTTTATACTTTTGGGTCAAGGCTTGGATCTATCTTGAAGTACTGAGATCGATCATTGTTCGATCGATCGAACCTTGAACTTGGATCGATCAAACTTTGCTGCTTCCCACCTTTAGCTTCATTTGCTTCCCTCTTTCTCCACTTTGCTCCTTTCTTTGTTTAATCCCAGAATTGCTTCAATTAAGCTCTTATTTGGCTGAGTTAGCTTATTTTCGGGATAAGTGCCTGAAAAAGGAAATAATACGAAATCAATCTAAAACGGTAAAGTAAGATAGATAAAGGTACTAGAATGCCTAAGTTTAAAGGGTTTAAATACGCACTTTTCAGTGCTCATCAATTTACAATTTACAATGTCGTATGTATGTTATTGCACATATGTGAATGCAAACATCAGTCACCTCATCTACTATGCTCAACACATTAGGCAGCATTATTAAACTAAAAATGGCTAATTCACACGCACCCAACTACAGAACTTTAGAATTTTGGAACATCCGCTTACTATTGATGAAAATAGGCCTCTAAATCAACAATAATTAACTTCTGCACTTTGTGGATTTTTAGGGTGATCGGTTATGGGGTTCTCTTTAATCACCGAAAAGGAATGACGGAGAAAAGGCAAGACAGAGGCTTCGGTTTTCTTCAATCAAAGAAAGAGCAAGAGAGGTTAGGGTTTTCTTCAATGTAGCGATGGTTCTCCTCATAGACCCAAGCCTCAGACGCAGAACAGAGGTTAGGGTTTTCTTCAGAGGAAAATGTTAGGTTACAATTTACAAATATTTTGGGGTTTATATTACGAAAATGTTAGGATGTACATTAGGAAAACGTTGTGACTCACTTTACAAAAATATTGGAATGCAGATAAGGAGGAATTTGGGATGCTTATTAGGAAGAATTTGGGATGCAACTTAGGAAAATGTTGCGATACAAGCCCAACGACCAAACATTTTCTTAACATTGTAACACTCTGGGTTTCTTACCAAAAATGTGTCTATATATTCTTACTAATTATATTTGTTTCTTATGAAAATAAAACGATTCCCTTCAAAATCAAATCTGAAAATTATGATTCATACCTGCTTAGTTTTAGCAACCAAATTTTGGGTTCATTCACAGCACAATCGCAGCTTTCGGATTCTATTTGGAAGAAAGGTTAGGGTTTCTTACCAAAAAAGTGTCTATATATTCTTACTAATTATATTTGTTTCTGCCATTTAGTTCTTATGGAAATAAGACGATTCTTTTCAAAATCAAATTTGAAAATTATTATTCGTACCTGCTTAGGTTTAGCAGCCAAAATTTGGGTTCATTCATAGAACAATCGCTACTTCTGGCTTCTATTTAGAAAGAGAGGTTAGGGTTTTCTTCAATGTAGCGATGGTTCTCTTCACAGACCCAAGCGTCAGATGCACAAGAGAGGTTACGGTTTTCTTCAACTTAAAAAAGGCCAACACAGGACCTTCTTCCTTCTTTCTTCTTCGCAGACCCACACAGACCTTCTTCACGCAACAAAGCACCTTCTTCCCACGCAGACCTTCTTCCTTCTTTCTTCTTCGCAAACCCACGCAGACCTTCTTCCTTCTTTCTCTTCTTTGCATTCTTTACAAATTCTATAAAGTAAGGGCTATGGGCTAAATGGACAATATGTCGTATAAATATAACTTATATCGTATTATTACACAAAATATACAATATTATTACACACATTTAATACAACTTCAACAATGTGCAGTTACTTTTTTTTTAACCCACTTTTTTAAGTGACGTGGCCATTTGTCCTCCACTCATTCCAAAATGGAGGAAATTGTGCACTGTGCGACTGGAGCTGATTTTCCCCCGTTAGAATACCCCCCTTTAATTGAGCTCAGTATCTGATAGACATCAGCATATTTTTGACTTTTCATCCAATATTTCAAAAATCTTCAAAGTATCCCAAATAATGGTTGGCAATATGTGATAAAATCACGTACTAGGATCATTTAAGTTAAAAACTTTTTACATTACCTTAAATTGAATTATTAAGATATGAACATGTGGCATTTTATACAAATCAATAGTTTATATCATGCTACATCAGTTTATTAACTTAGAGAATCCTAATTCTAAAATCATACCTATGTTTTTCTCATGTTAGTCTAATTTTTTTGTTTTCGTGGTTGGAGTTTATTTTCTTTTAACATTTTTAGATGTTAGAATAAAGTTTTTGAGTTGATTAGCTTTAAGGCGAGTCCTGAGCTTTGCAGGTTTTGAGAATGGTTCCTGAGTTTTAGTTCAAAATAAATTGGTGCATCAAGTATCTAGTACTAGTGCAATATCATACTGGAATGAAAACATAATAAAAAGTAGGTGCACACGGTCCGATTCGGTAGGAATTCTTAGCTGAATCAGAACTGTTTACAACTGTTCCTAATTTTTGGAACCGGAACCAGACCCTTGGGTTTCTTTAATTGCTCTTGTACTAATTCATTTCCGCTCCTGCCCATCACTTGAAAGCCTGTTAAGCCGTGGTTGGGGTTCGTAAGGTGAAGCTCGTTGGATGATTGAGAACTTGAGACTGAGAGGGAAGATGATGAAACTGGTGAAGAAAAGGTGTATCAGTGACCAATATCAGCAAAACAAGCAACAACAGAAAAATTCCAACACGAATCTGCCAACAAACATGCATGAATTGAAACCCTAGTTTTGAAAAAGGCCCTAAAAAAAAAGACCTAGGGTTGCGATCCAAATCGATTGATGATTTGATGAATGGATGAAGGCTTGAAGCTTGCTATAACTCCAAATCGACTGATGGAGGCTTCAACCAGACCACAGATGACTCGAAGAGACAAAGACGAATCAAACGATTGATCAAATGGAGGCTGTGACCTTTTAAGTTTGGTGAGTGGCGGTGACTTGGTAATATACTTATAGTTTTATAGTATTAAATTAGTAATTATATAATTTAAAAATAATATATATAATATATATTAAATTATTGGTTCGGTTCCGATGGTTCTAAATTTTCAAAACTGGAATCAAAATGAAAACGGTTTTGAAACCTTGATCTGGTTTGGTTTCATGATTCCACTGTGTTTTTTTTATGCACACCTAATAAAAAAACATATCTACCCATGAGATCTCTAACACCAATATTGTAAAGTGCATGTGTTAGAAGACTAGACATTTGCACCAAATGTGTTTCGAATTTTCCCCATATTTGTTTGATATATTCATCACTTTTCCTTTGAATTTTCAACAGTCATATTTTGAGTTTGAGTTTGTCAACGGGTCAAGTTGTGTTGAGTTGACACCTAAAAAGACACCCAAGTGATGGTCATCTTAAGATCAACAGGGACATATGGAGGGTAGAACAACTCAACCCATGTATGAACCAATAATAAAGTGAAAGGTGGACGTTAATTTAGATTAATTATATTCCAAACACTTGAGACAACTTATTTGTTAACACTTGGGCTGGATTTTGATGTCGCTGGGTGAATGATACAACAAGTGGGCTAGATAAATTGGGGCACCTACACAGAAAGGAGGAAATGGGCTAAATGGGCTACTGGACTCCTTTTAACAAGAGACAAGGATTAGTTGATGGTACTAAAGATATTGGGCTAGATTGACATATGCAGATTTAAAACTGGAGACAAGGCCTATTCTCAAGAAAGTTACAAGAGTACTTTTTCCGTATAGAATTTAGATGGGAAGTGAAATGAATAAAAATGAATGAAATTGTAGTATTATTTAATATTTCAAATTTTTGATCAAATATACAAAGCTTTTATTGACACTGTGTGTTGAATTTTTAATTAAAAATTATTTATTTATTTATTTATTTTTTTTACGTAAATTTGAATCAATATCAATGGGACTCAATTCCTCATGTCTCAAGTGCATGAGATAGTCTTGTATTTATATAACACATATGACATCGAATTACAATAATATACAACATTATTAAAATAAAACTGTAATATATTTTTAATATAATGATATTGGATCCTCGCGTTGCATGTGTATCACAATTGGATTGCAAAGATGTCACGCAGAAGAAAGAAACGATGCATTATGCATGCATGCATGCATGCATGAATAACTAAGTGTGAAGGTGACATATGATGTGTTATTTTTTGTTTTTTTGTTTTCTTGTTTTTGTTTTTGAAAGGTAATATGATGATGTGTCATTGGTAATCAATATGATTAATGTACTGCCATGTTACATGTGACATTCATTGTATTTGAAGATGGAACAACACACAACATGACTACACCAATTGTGCTTTGTATTCTATCCTCATTCATATCTACTCTCTCCCTACACTTGTTGGACCAGACAGTTCAACCGCATCTCCTTCAGTATTAATTTAGGAGAAGATTCGAATTCAATATTTAACTACTATGTATGTTGCATCTAATTCGATCCTCATTCATGTCTATTTTTTTTTATCGTACGCTTAGAATAGACAATTCAAGTATATAAGACAGAATTCGAGTTCTAACATTTGACTACTCTATTTGAAACAAGAAGGAATCAAATTTTGTTGGAAGCTAGCCAAATTCTATTGGGCTCTTTAATTAGTAGGCTGAAAAGGAAAAAAAGATTGTCGTTAATTGAACAAGAAAAAATTATTATTTGGTCCGTATTACATGATCTGGCCAATAATCGTAACCGTCAGTCAAAAAAAATAAAATTAACTCAATTATTTAAATGGCGGGTTGTGATTGATGAAGATCATGAACAATTAAAAAATAATTAATTTGTATTTTCATTTGAAGTCTTTGTATTTTTAACAAGTATTGATCAATTTGCATCACATTAATTAGTTATCGGTTAAATTTTTCTGTGGTGGTAGGATTCACTTCTCAATTAAGAGTTGAATAAACTTGGTAGAAATTAATGGAGGTGATACATGTCCTGGTGTCAATACACACACATATTTGGGTATCACAATCAATTTATGAATGTAAATTTGGGCTAATAACAAAAGATTTTGCCTAACATTCTAACTTTAGTCTTCAATAATTTCACATGTAACTAAAGTACGAACAAGATGAATGTTTTTGTCCCAACCAATTTTTTTACCTTTTTTTTTTTTTTTTTGGGTATACTTGTATCTTTAATTTCACAATATATCCCACATTAATACAGTAGTCATAGAAAAATCAAATGAATAAATTGATTAATTAACATGTTAATTGGTTGACAGGGTTAGCTGTTATATTTTTTATTTTTTTCTTTTTACTACTAGATTTTCTTGAGGTCCCACAAATTTAATTGTAAGATCCATCTGGTTTTTACAACCATGTTTTTTAGTTGTGGATAAATTTTTCAACCACCCCATATTTATTCACATACATAAATGCTATTTTCTTTCTTCACTGTAAACTGTACGTATCCCTCAGTATGACTTTAACACCCATTGATTTTGTGGAAAGACCTCTTTAACATTAAAGAATTAGATATTTGATCAATTTTGTTAACTAATTGTTCTAGAGTTACACCCTAAGTCACAAAATCCTTCTTAATAAGTGTCGTTTTCACGTACCATACCCTTCCGCTCTCATGTTCTACACTCGCTCTCGCTTAAATTCTCACTGCTTATGATTTAATTGTGTCGCTTTCACGTTTTCGTTTTCGAATTCGCTCTCACTTTATGTGACTTAAATTACACCAATTGTGCTTTGAATTTTCACCGCATTTAGTTTGATGTATTCACTTTCTTATAATTTTCACCAGTCATATTTCGAGTGCACTTCTTTATTTGGAACTACACCATTTTTAATTCCAATCTTGTACTTTAATTAAAAGGGTCACCACATGCATCTGCTTGGAGTTGAGAAACAAAAGACCATCTAACCAAACAATATCCCTTTCTCTAGAAGTGATGCATTAAACGGTACGTCGTTGAATTATGAGGTACTCTAAATTTTTAAGAGGCCTGACACCGTTGCCCAAAACAAAAATATTAAGAGATAGATCCAAAAGGGTTTAATACTAGTCAAATATATATATATAAGTGAACATAAAATATAACATGGTTTGATGTGATTATACCAAAATCACATCCATCATTTGCAGATTACAACAAGAGCTGATGCATATATATATATAGTCTAATTAAAAAGGCTTGGAGTCCATGGACATCTTCAAAGGAAGAAACCCATGTCGAAGACTGGCTTTCCAAACTTGGTCAATGTTGAAGATGGAGTTACCGCACTCATTCACATTCCATCCTTCTAAACCATGCACTATCCCAGCTATTCGCCATGCACTCATCACCCTTCTTGGCAGCCAATTCTATGATCCAACACATTCACATTCATATATATATATATATATAGATATATATACATATATATCCATGTACGTAATCAAAAGAAGCCAAAATAAAAGATTAATCAAATTTAGAAAGAAAATTACATATCTAACCTCACACGAGTCCACATTCTCGAGATAGTTGGGAGTCAGCATCGCTGGTGTGTGGTAGTAGAAGCAGTCTTTTCGCAGTTTCATTGGAGGAAATGGCGAGATTGGAATGAACAATGTCCCTTTTGGTGCCTCCCATTGTTCTTCTTCAGTCAATCCCTCTCCCACCAACCATATCTGTACAAATTGGTCACATCTTGTAATGTTTCAAAACTATGTGTTTATATATATACACACACTATATATAATGTATAAAAAGAACAGATTTTTGGACGTCAAAGGAAAAAAGTAGGTATATAGAAGATATAATTTACCTTTTGAGTACAAATTTTTGATAGGACCAAATTATTTGCAGCCTCAGTTCCAAGATTTGCTTTAAGTTTGTTACACTCATCCATGTGTAATGTGGCTACCTATTACAAATACAACTTTGTGTTAGTGGTGATAATGGAGATTGAATTTTGTCTTACATTACATAGATTAATTAGTGCAACTTAGCATATATATATATATACCTGTATTCCCCTTCGGCATAATGCAAAAGCTATTGAATAAGCAACTTTGGATAATTTGGCATTAAGGAGTAGTTTTGTTGTTCCTTCAGGAATGCTGTTTAGCACAACAGCCACTGCTAAGCTACTCCCATCCACCACCTTCACTTTAAGCTGTGGGTGCCTCCGGATGTACAGCTCACCATTTCCATTAAGCTCCTCCCCCTGCACCACACACACACACACACACACACACAAGAGAGAGATTAAAGTTTCTTGTATCGTCAAAGAGTGAATATTTGATTAATCAAATAAAATGAATATTTAGCAGTACGTGTCCGCGTATCATTATGTTTAGAGATTTAACACATCCGACGCATAAATACATACTCGTATCTGACACTCGTACTCAAGTCCATATAACATAACTTGCATGTACATATAAAAGGGATAAAGAAGACAATGAGCAACAACTTGCCTGGTTAAGAAGACCTAAACTCAACACCTTAGTGCCTCTTTCTTCAGCTTCTAGTATAGCCTCCTCAATCAAGCTATTGATAGACTCTCTTTGCCAATTGATAAAGTACTGCAATATGAAAATTAATTAGTGCGAAATATGTAACGTGTCTTGATCCTTTACAGTACAACACATATGCTAATTACAGTGGACAATCAAAATTATTTATACGTGTAAATAATCTGACCGTCTCTACGTAACTAAAAGATTTTATGTACCAATACATAAATAAATTATAAAAGAAATGAATTAAATAATACTTACTTGTACATTGTACTTTGGTATGGCCCAAGTCTGCAATTTGAGATTATTGAAAATATTTCTCTCAACAACAAATGTTTTACCATAAATCCAAGTGAGCATCATGGACCAAAGTGTGAGAGGCCACATGAGCCACAAGTACCATTTGGATGTGAGAGGCTTAGAGGCCAAAGAGGCGAACCCAAGGCGCATATGATAGATGGACTCGGGCGTGGTTAGATGGGTCAGGTGCACCACATCAGGTGACTCCTCTGGTCTATGGAGTGAAGTTTCATATAATGCGTCTGTTGACTTGTCGGTGGTACCATAAATGTAGTCATAGAATGGCATGAAGAGTGAGTAGTTGGTTCGAAATTGAGTGTGATGTAGAGAATGAAACCTGTGGTATCAAACACTTAAACTTCAATATCTAGCTCAAGCTGCTCCATATAACAAATGTGTGTGCATGTGTATGTGTTGACAATAAAGATTTTTTTTTTTTTTTTTTAATTTAATATATATATATATATATATATATATATATATTTTTTTTTTTTTTAATTTTTAAAAAAATGAGCTTACAAACTTGATAGTATTATTATTAAAATATTAGTAATTGAAAGTTAACACGAACATAAATCGTATTTAAAATACGAACATAATTTCACCAATCCAAATTTAATTGGATCAATCAGATCCGGACCAAATCAAATCCAACAACTGAAGAAAAATAAATTCAGCTTGAACTTGTTAGGTTGAGGGTCAAATTGAAAGACATAGTACATTCATATCTGCCATGCAAGAAAAAGAAACAATGCATGTATGGTATATCTAACTATTTATTATCACGCCTACCATGAGCACAAATATTTCACAGAACGATGTGAATAAGTTCTTTTCCGACAATAAATATTAAATGTGTCGGTGGTAATCAATGTAATGTACTGTATTATGTTCCATGTCACAGTGCATTTGAAGATTGTGAGGTCCAATAACATCAACAATGAATGCATTTGTAGTTTGTACCTCCATTCATGTCAACCATTTGACAATTTTGGATTTATGTATGACTAGATAGTACAATTTAAAGATATTGATCGATAACTATAATGTGATTTCATCTTTTTATCCCTTGTATAAATTGCATTGACACTTCTTTGAAGGTTTTTGGTTAACTTCACTGAGTGAATGGTTAATAATATATATATATATATATATATATATATATATATATATATATTTTACAATAACACCTTATGAAGTTTTAAAAATATGTATGGCTTTTTTATTTTCTTTTGTTTGAATGGTAAAAAAAAAAAAAAAGAAAAAAGAAAAAAATTGTGTATTGTTACCTCTCCAAATCTCTAAAACTATATAAATTTAACCTTTTAACCTTTTAACTTGTTAACAACTCTATTTAAATTATAAAATTATAAATTTAACCACCTAACTAAATTTAATAGACCAAACTAATATCTTCATCTCTTCTATACATATAGATATAATTTATATATAATAACACTTATACCACCATAACTATCACTACAACATAAAATAAAATAAATTAATTAATTTTTTTTTTTTAAATAGCTAGATAAAATGTACACCATCATAACCGTCTCAACATAAAAATAAAAAAAACAAAAACAAAAAATAAAATTATATATATATATTTTTTAAATAGCTAGATAAATGTATACTACCATAACCCCAATATAAAATTAATAAATAATAAATAATAAATTTTTTTAAATAGCCAGAGAACTATATACCATAATCACTACCACAATATAAAAATTAAAAATTAAAAATTAAATTAATTATTATTTTTTAAATAGCGAGATAAATCTACACCACTATAATCACCACCACCACACTCAAACACTACATTGAATAAATAATAATAATAATAACCATAACCAACCATACTTTATATGTGCTAGATGGCACCAGAACAACCACCACCAATTTAGTTGTAGGATTCACTTCTCAATTAGGAGTCGGTGGGCTCCCATGAAGTTGCTTGAAAATTATGTGTAATACATGTCCACACACATTTGTGCAGAACAATAGATTGTCTGTCTAACTTTCTAATTTTAGTCTTCAATGACTGTTGTCCCAACCATTTTTGTCAGAGTAGCAAAATTGATGCCATTGTGAAAGTACTAAAATACCCTCACTTATATTATACCAAATAAACGTCATGCCAGCAACCATTTCAATGAATATACGTGGTTTCAATAGTTTATGTATGTGTGTATATATACAGACATCAATGCGCGCGGCGCGCACACATGTATATTTATATAAGCACATAACTACAGAAGTGTTTATGTTGGGATGATTAAAGAAGAATGGGTTGAAAAACTTACGTGGGTGTATACATGAGGTATTTGAGTGGGGGGAAAATGGAGAAAAAGCTCTTGGGGATGAGCTCAAAGTTGCAGTGTCCCATGTTGTTCATGAAATCAATGTAGGTTATATAACCAACAACTGAAATCAAAGAGCCTGTTCCTGTGTTCGCCACCGTCAACATTGGTATTGCAAAGAGTATGAAATATGCTATGTGTTCAGCAAATGGATGAATCACAGCTGCAATAACACCACCCACATTATGATATATATATATATATATATATATATCTAATAGTAATTAGTAATACAATGTTAACAACTCTACTTATATCAAAATTATTAATGGGAAAATGGTCACAAGCTAAACTTTTTAGGAGAATATCTATACGTAATTTTTTTTTTTTTTTTTTTTATTATTTTTGTGTAAACCACGATGATGGTTGAGGATAAGTCTTGTAAGTAGGGGCAAAATGAGTGCTTCTGAATTTAAAAAATGAGGGTTTAAACCAGCTGGTACAGGTCCCGATATATATATGTGGACCTCAATAATTGCATTATTATGTGAATACGATGTACCTAGCTTGTCTAAAATGTGATAGTTGGCACTCATAATTGTTTAAAATGTGAGAGTTGGCACTCATAATTGTCACCGACGCTTGAAATTAATTGATAGACTATACTCTGTTCTTGGTGTTAATGAAGTTTTGATTTGTTTTATTTCAAAATGAGGGTTCAAGTACAGGTTTGTGGTCCCTAATAGTTGCATTAATATATGGATCCGGACCACAACGACGAAAATTGACATACATAAATATTGTCAACAATCCAGCCAATATTGGCACTACATGTTAATGAAGTTAGGAGTGCTCCTTATTAACGATCGATTGACACTCATTAATATGTCTAAAAAGACGAAAATTGACCCATAAATATTGACACTACATCATTAGTGTTAGTGTTACTGTTAGTGCTAGTGAAGTTAGGGATGCTCCTTATTAACGATTGATTAAAATAGATAACCAAAATCTACGAATCTAAAAAGAAATTCAAAGAAATCTAGTAATAAAGACATTTCATAACAATTATATATAGAGATATAGATATATGTAAACAAAATTAATGTCATGGGATCTTACATGTAATGGGCTCAGTGACAACGGAGGAATGATGATGAGAATGGTAACGAGAGTAGAGATAGTGATGGTGCAGTGCTCTGTGTAACCAATAGTAGAGGAACTCCACAGGTCCAATATGAAGCAAAATAGTG
Organism: Cornus florida; assembly: GCF_030987335.1. Taxonomy (NCBI): domain Eukaryota; kingdom Viridiplantae; phylum Streptophyta; class Magnoliopsida; order Cornales; family Cornaceae; genus Cornus; species Cornus florida. Next base: position 6,446,821 of record NW_026775573.1, read on the forward strand.
ATGATCACACCCTCTGTTCTCCAAATTGGTAGGTGAGAACCTCCTTTTAGTGCCATGTTACCCAAATAGAATAGTGTTCCATTAAATATGATTTGATCATCCCTGTCATGTCCAACCACCAAATATATATTTCAGACCCAAATAAAAAAATAAAACATAAATATGGAATATATATATATATATATATATATATATATATATTGGGGATATGGGATTAAATGCAAGTTAAAATAGAACAATATTTATCTAGGCATCTATATAAATTTGGTAAGATTAAAGGCTACTAGTATAATATTTGAGTGGTGAATAGAGAGTATTTACTCATTGATGAAAACTTCAAATATATAGATATTTATATGTATAAATAGAGATATATATATATATACCAGTTCCTTTCTCTGTCCACTTGCTCGAATTCAATGCTCTTGTCAACAATCCTATTATTGCCTTTGGCGGTTCGGTGGCGAGAGAGAGTAATCCATATTTGGTTATGAAGCATCCTCCACAGCATCATTGGTAATATGAGTAAGTTGGAAAGGTCCCTCTCATTTTCATCCTTTACTATGTATGTGTATATGCCGTGAACCACCCAAGGGGCTAAAACCACATACTTCATCCAAATCAAACAAAGAAAATAAAAATATGTAAGTATCACAAGTTATTAAACAATAATCTTTCTATATATATATATATATATATAACACTACAGTAAATTTAAAATAATAATAATACGGAGCTAGCTGAGTATATAGACTCCTGCCGTTGTGAAATCTAAAAAGGTTCAGATGTACACAACCTTACATTTGATGGAGAAGTTGATTTTGGTTTTAAAACTGTACGTGGCCTCTAGGTCACAATGCAAAACTATCCACACTCACATATATATATATATATATATATATATATATATATATATATATATATATTCAAATTATTTCATCACTATAGTCTACAGCCAATACTGTGTATCAGTAAATGCTCTGAACTGCTGCGAGGGCTAAAACCACATGGTACTTCATCCAAATTAATGAAACAAAGGAAAAGAACATATGTAAGTATCACAAGTTATTTAACTGTATATGGTAAATTTAACTGAAAACAAATATACTATATGAGAGCTAGGTTGGGATCAATTAACGTACATATGCAAAAATAAAATTTTGGTATTTTTTTAGTTGGTACTCTACCATTTAATTATTAATCATTAATACTATAGTCAACATCCAATACTCTAAGAATGCACAAAAGCTCAGAAGATGCATGAGAGTGTGTGAAGTAAAAAAAAAAAAAAAATACAACCTTAAAATATAATTTGGTACTGCTTATTACTTTAAGAATGTGCATGATTCGAACTTCAACCTCCCATGTGAGAGAAGTTGCAGATACCACCACTAGAGTTACACCCTTAGCTTGGTGGTGTATATATATGCATGTTAACTTGTATACATAAATATATACATGTCTATAGATAGATATATAGGTAGACAGAAGGATGAATGTGGAGAGAGAGAGAGAGTACCTTGAAGCTCCCAAGGTGTTTCCATGGCCAGTCAGTGAGGAGTCCTGGTTTAGAAGCCATACTCTTTGCTGATAGACTCTTATATGTTCAACAATGCATATTTGAAGTGCAATATATATAGAGTTTCACCTGATGAGTAATTAAATACAAATTGGACACGTACCCCGGCCACCTACATGCTTTATGTATGCCAAGCTAGCTTAAATATTATTATTATTATTATTTCTATATATAAATATATTCAAGTTTTAATTTAGTCAAAGAAATATTAATGTTAATACATATATATATGCAAAACTATTAATAATACATATATTATCAACTAAAGGCTATTTAATAATAGTGTAGAATTGTAGATGTCTCGATAACTCAGTGGATTAATATTTTTGGTAAATTTTGAAATATCAGGCTTCAAATTTTTACATTTACTAATCTAACATAGAATAGAATTGAACATTAACAAGTCAATCTCTTAAAGATATGATGACTTGGGATGTCTTTTTAATTTGTTAAGCTAACTAATAATTGAGTTGTCTTTTTATTTAGGTTGATTAATTAACTTTGGTCTGATGACTTCCAAGACATCTTTCATTACTTGATATGTCGTCATTATCATTTTGTTAAGGGCAAGTCATTGCGAGATCCATCTTCTTGACAATAATTGTCACATGTTATTAAGCAAAAACTTACCAAATAGCTAATTTTCAAATTTTGGAAATTCAAACTTGAAATTAAGAGTGACATTTATCAACAAGAAAATAAAAAGGATCGATTAGATTTAAATGGTTTGGACACATAAAATAAAGATTTATAAATGTCACGGGAAGAATAGGAATTTATTTTGGCAGGGAGGCCGACCAAAATAAATGAAATTATAAGAAACGGCTTTAGAAAGCTAAATATATTGGATGAAATGACAAGTAATAAAAGAATGAAAAAAAAGAGAATTCATATGATCCATCACATTAATATGCATACATGGGAAGGATGATAGCGATAACGGCCATAACATATTAAGACAGTGCTTTGATTAAATAATGAGCACGAATACACTTAACATGGGTGTCTCACAAATAGGTAGTCTCCATCACAAGAGCATGTGGTGAGCCTGCCTTTATGTGAGACACCGCCAATTTTTTTTTTTATTTCCTTAAATAATTTTAGTTAGGATTTCATTTTTAAATAGTCTCTTTAATACTATATACTTACGTAATTAGTTTGTATACCGAGAGAGTTTATGAAGAGAACATTTTCACCTAGTTCACTGACTTCACACTCTTCTTATCATCAAATTAAGATGATGGCCTCAAAATCTCTCTGAATATCTAACAGGATTAAGAAGTCAATAATCAAGAATATCACGTTATTGGTGTGCCTGTGAGTAAAAATACACCATATAGTGAGTGCATTTTTTTTTATTAGGAAAAAAAATAAAAGTATCAATCAATTTTTATAATGTATCAATCATCGATAAAAACATTTTTAATTACTTATAAGAAGTTCTTGGTAAACTCTATTTATTGGAGTTACCTAAAATAGGAGCATGGTAGAAATACTCTTCGCATAAGTAGGTGGAACAAATTGATTAAGTGGGCATTTACCAACTACCCGAATATCTGTTTTAGGACTCAGCATCATGTGAACCATTGTTTGTAACCGTTGTCATAAATTTTTGTAATGATCGGAGTAAAAAAGTTATAAAAAAAAAAGTCTAGTAATTATATTCAACGATCATATATATATATGTGATGGTGTGAATGAATTATTCGTCACCGATGATGTGCAATAAATTATTTGTGTGTGTGTGTGGGGTGTATATACACACGTATACATATATACTGCCTCATGAATGCGCATATCCCGAACCCCCAACTAATTAACAGGTTGCTTTTTCCTATTTGTCACCTTCACCAAATCCTCTCTATCCAATAAAACGGAAAATATGAGGTTGCATTTTCTCATTATTCTCTCGGGTAAAGTGCAAAAAATTCACTTTGAATTATTGACCATGTAGCAAAAAACCCGATCTAATAATTTGACAATTAACCCCCCTAAACTAAGAATTTGGTAACAATTTACCCAGTCCGACGATCTGTCGGTGAATTTTGAACGCGTGCAAGTCACCTAACAACCCAAATATAATTAAATGACAATATTGCCCTTTAATATATAATTCATTTTAATAATAAAAATAAAAATAATATCTAAACTTGTAATCACCTATTTCTGGAAGAAAATTTAGGGTACTTTTTCCTTTCATTCACCAATCGATTTGTGTGTTTCACTTTGATGGCTCTGTCAATTCAAGGGATTTTGAAAATACACCGGAGCAATTCGTCTCAATCAAGTTTTGGATTAAACAAATCTGGAGCAATTTGTTTAGTTTTTGAATTCTGCAATGATCAAGTCGTTGATGGTGTCACCACTGTCCATCTGGATCAGCCGATGACGGAGGAACTGCACAGCGGCAGAGGTGGAATGGACCGGTAGTGAAGTGGCGGCAGCAGCGGTGGGGAAGAAATGCAGCGATGAGCTCGGTGGGTTGGTTCGGCAGTGGCTCGGCCGCGGATGACTCGGCGGCGCTCAGATGAAGCGACGATTGCGGGGACAAGCTCGGATGGTGGAGAGGACCGACGAGCAAGGTGGGCTGAACGGCGATGGGCTGGTTCGGCCATGGTTGCGGCTGAACAGCGATGGGCTTTCTTTTAATCAAATCTTGGATCTGGTTGTGTCCTTACCCCAAATTAGAAAAACATGAGAATTTTTTTTTTTCTTTTTTTCTTTTCTCCTTTGCTCAAAAAATCTGCCCACAGTCAACCTCTGTCCTCAATCATCTTCATCCTCACCGGACAGCCACACCAACCAGTCAACCCGTGACTTCTCCATTATCGGCGGTAGCATACTCGCCGACTTTCTGCCTTCGCCATCTTCTTCACTGTCGGCACCCTTAACCGTCGGCAACCATAACCTCTTTATTGTGTCGGCAATCATAACCCTTCACCGCCGAAGCCGCAACATCCTCACAGTTCATCACTGTCGTCGTCTGACTCGCGGCGAACGGGCTTCTTCAATCTAAACTCTACGCCGCCGCCGCCTTTATGGTGGTGGTTGTGGAATTGGGTTTAAGGAGCGTCGTGCCCGCCGTTCGTGATCGGAATCGATGTTGTCTCAGACCGTCTTTCGTTGTGATTGGCAGCAGTCTAGAAGCTTTTGCCTACTCATCACCCTCCATGTTAGACCATGGTTTTTGTTATTGAAATTTTAATTGAAGCGGCGTAGTTTTTTTAAAGGGTAAAATTATCTTTTATTATTTTTGTTTACATCAATTGGCCGGAGATGTCACGTTGGGGGTCAATTGCACCAAATTCAATAGTTCAAGAAGGCAAATTATAATTCATGAGGGTTAATTGCACGTGACCAGAAGGAGGATTTTTTACACTTTACCCTTATTTTCTCATTGGTCACCCTCATGAATCCTATCCTATCCCTTCAATAAAATGGAAAATATTGAAATCATTTGAAGCAATTTTGTTTTTATTTTATGAGTTACTTGAAGCAATTATATGAGTCACTTTTACAGTCAAATTTTTGTTGCAACATTTATTGGCCTCAGGGCCCATTTAACAACATCATAAAGCATTTGCTACATTTATTGGCTTACACATGCCCCTTAACATCCTCTGAAATAGTACACCAATTCACATTAGACTCTCGTACTTACACATGGCCCTTTAACATACACCAATTCACATGTGACTCTGCTACTTACACATGCGCCCCTTTAAATAATCGGAACAATAGACTTTCACAGTGAAGAGATTTATGGAAAGCTATGAAGAAATATTTTTCATTTTTCATAACATATCAGAAGGGAGTTGATATTGACATTGTACATTTGACTCTCAAAATTAATTTTTAAATTTAGTAATTGAAATAACTATTTTTTTTTTTTTTTGATCTTTTTAAATAAAAATAATACTATCGTGAGAGTTCTCTCGTAACAAGATGTATGAATTTTCTTTATTTTGCCATTGAATTAAGACAAGTTTATTGATATTTGTGAAAAGTCAAATGAATTTTTTTAATGAATCTCTTAAAACATTGGTTAAGTAAGAAAACTTTCAAATAAATCCTTTAGACTTCATTTAAGAGATGAAGGGTAAAATTTTCATTTCAATTATTAAAATTAAAAGATAGGGTTTTAATATCAGCTCCCAATCATAAACTCTCTTTAAAATAATTTTTTTCAAATAAGTGACAAGTCAAAAAAAAAAAAAAAAAAAATGATTTAATTGACCTTTCACTTCTAAGATCAAAAAAAAAAAAAGAATGATTGGATTATAAGAAAAATGAGACATTTATGATAGGTACAGATTTCCAATTAAATTTTGTTTTCTTCTATAGATTAGATAGGAATCCACTTGACTATTAAGTACATGTGATAGATCAACTTAATTTCAGTATGCAAAATTTTACTGTTTTTTGGTTAGGATTATTATGGAAAGAGTTGCAAGTACACACTTTCATTTTCTCAATCAGGGGCGGCTCGATGTAACTTGAAGCTTTAGGCGAAAAATAAAAAGTGGTTTTTTATATTATAATACGTAATATATTAATTATTAAATAATAATTAATTAAAAATCATCCTTCTTACTTTTTGAGATGCAAACTTACTAATTAAATTCTTATTTTCAAGTGTGGTTAAATTTAATTGGACTAAATTTCTTACTTTTGTATCAATATTTTTCCATTGTCCATGTTCATATATATTTGTGGGAATAGTCTTATAATATGATTTTCAATTACTTATTTCACTTTCTTCCAATTATTTTTGTTGTTCTTGATTATTATTGTGAAACAAGTCACAGTATTTTTTTTTTTCACTATTATATAATCTTTTAATTCTTTTAGATGATTTGATTGTTCATTTGTTGAACTTTCACCTAATTTTTTTGTTAGGTTTTGATTATTAGTTGTAACAAATTTATCAATAACTTCCTTTTAAGATTGAATTAGTTTATCTATTCTTTTTTCTTTTTTTTCTTTTTAAGTTTTTCAAATTTGGATTCATGCTTTCTAGCATACATATTAAAAAATTTGGGTAAAAATAGTCACAAGACTCACCACTCACAAACAAATATACAAATATATGAAAAATATAGTTATATACAAATTTATAATAACAAAAGTTAGTAAAACTAAAAAATAATTAAAGAAAAAAAGAACAATATAACTTGATTTAGAAAACTCCAATTCAATGAGACTGTAAATTCTTCGATAAAATAAAAGTGTGTTCAAATTGAGATTTGAGATTAATGAATCTTGAGTCGAGAAGAAAGAAAATTGTAAAGTTGTAATGAGAGAGGACTGAAAAGGGAGATGACTTGTAACTTGTAACTAACTTATTGAGTTTGCTGAGAGAGGAGGGAAATCAAAATGAACATGGGGATTAGGAATAGGAATAAGAATAAATAAAATTAAAATATAGAAAAAGAGAATATGGAAAGTTTGTTCGCTTCCCATACAACGGATAAATATTTATTGTGGTGCAACTTACTGAAAAAATATATATATATATTGTGCTGGTGTAAAAAACAAAAAAAAAAAAAAAAAAAAAAAAACGTGTATAAGATAAACAAAAAAATAAAATATTAATGAGATATTTTAGGAGATAAATAAATAAAAAATGAGATATTTTAGGAAATAATTGAAAAGGCATCAATGATGATAAGGTGAAAAAAGAAAAAGAAAAAAAGAGAAAGTTATTTTAGAAGATAAATTTTTTAGAATTAGTGTTCAATAAGGAAACAATTACAATATACAAGACAACTATAATATTTTGAAATCTTTTTATTAGTTGGGACTTTAGGCGGCCGTCTAACTCACCTAAGGCTCGAGCGGCCTGTGCTCTCAATGGAAATATCTGGTCCTCTTAGTTTAATGCCACTGGCCGCACATCATATCCTTCTTTTCACTAAGTTGTTGTACAGTTGCACATCACTAAGTTGTTGTACAATTGCACATCATGTTTTTTGGTTAGGATTATTATGGAAAGAGTTGCAATTACAAACTTTCATTCTCTCAACGGAAATATCTAGTCCTCTTAGTTTAATGCCACCAGTTGCACATCATATCCTTCTTTTCACTAAGTTGTTGTACAGTTACACATCATGAAAATTTTGGCATAATATTTCACGAGCTTTTTATTTTTTATTATGATGATGTACGAATTGAGAATTGTATCAAAATTATATAGTTAAAATTTTAGAAGCTCAATTTTTTTTTTTTTTTTTTTTTTTTATTATTTATTTATGACAAACTACACTATTAACTTTAACCATCTTTTACTCATGGCTGCTGGCTATATTTGTCATGTATATTTGCAATTTGGACTCATTTAAGTGGAGTTTCAATCGGTTGGGGGTTAGGAATTCCATTATTGTCAACTAATGGCAAAAGAAACATAGTTGAGATCCTAAAATTCATTTAATTTTATAAAGACACACCATTCACTTAGCTTGCTTGTGAAATAAATAAATCTATCCTGTTAAATGGTTAATTTTTCAAAAGCTGAAATTGAACAATCTACTCTAAACTTGTTTACAACATAGCCCGCTCTTTATCCATCACAACAATTCATTCTGAAAACATACATACCCTTGCTTAAAACTGGAATTGCAAGCTTACCTATTGACAACAAGAAGAGGATGAAATTTGTGAGCTAGGGTTAAGGTCATTTTAAGGGCCATTCAAAATGTGTTTAGATAAAAAGATAATTGGCGCTTAACTGAATAACTAACTACAAGATAGTAGTTAAAAAAAAAAAAAAAAAAAAAATTTCAATTTGAGGTCATTGAAAAAGTAATATTTCCCTCTCCAGGAACGAGCGAATCCGAGACATTCATCCTTGTGCAGATGACCTGCAGCTTTCAATAATGTGCACATTCCGTCAAACATTGCTTTAAAAAAAAATCAGAGACAGTCGAGAAAAAAAAAAAAAAGAAAAAAAAGAAAAGAAAAGACAGATATGGTTTTAAGTTAAAAGTTCATTGGCAAGAAGACAACGGAAACTTTAACTTAAAAAAACAAAGAAAAGAAGACAATGGAAAAACAACAATTACATATACTTGAGAAACCATGAACAGAACTAAGCCACCACCTAAAACCACCCTTCCATCCCATCCCATCCAACCGCAAACCACCACTACCTCGCCCCACTGCATCCTCAAAGCACTCACCTGGTCCACTACCACACAAGTTACTTACTCGCAAGCCATCCAACCATCTAGAGAAAGCACCTATTATCACAACAAAGTTTGGAGAAAATGAAGCACAAGTCTGTCAACCACATGAAGCTCTTATTGCTGAAACACAACAGGCTTTGGATACACCAACAACCTCTTCCCCAGATAAAAATTTTCTCAAAGCTAGACCCCCATCCATCACTGGCTTTACTAAGTCAAAAGTCTTGAATGCACTTCAACAGGATAAAATCCTCAATCCGTCTAACAAAACCATTAAGGACATTGTGTACCCCCCAGAGGGCATTGATGCTTCCATAATGGAAGCCTCAAAGTTTGAGCTCATTGAGGAAGTGGCAACGCTGAAGGAGAAAATTACATGCTTGGAGGTGGAGCTGAATGAAACAAAATCCAGGTTCTCTCTTTTCTCTTCACTCTCAATTGACATGGCTACTCTTAGAAACATTTTAACTAGATGGGATGCTACCCTTGGACATGCACCACCGCCGAGGTTGCTAATATTGGACTGAAGATTGACCACGCGCCGCCAGAGCTCGGCAACTGCATAAAGCACTCCAAGTCAACGGATCAAAATTCAAATTCAAAAGAAAGGTCAGTTTCTTTTCCCATTTTGGGGGATTTGACTCCCACTTTTCCTGCCATGACAGAGCATCAAAACCCAAGCACTGATTCATCTAATCCACCTAACACTCCACCTATCTCATCGCATCCCAACCAGACAAGCCCCATGCCTCAAGTCAGTACAGAACCACCAATCCTTCGTACACAACCAAACCAAATAAACCCTGCTCAAACTACCCAAAATACGGCTCAACCAAATACCATCTCTAATCCCAATGCATTGTCTAATTGCTACCCCAACCCAAATACAAATACAACTACAACCACAGAATCCCATCCCCCACCTCTTGTCCAGCTCGAACCCACACTTAATCCACATAATCAATCTTCTCACCCCAATCACACTACCCCCACTTGGGCCTCCATTGTCAAGAGGCCAAAAAGAACACCATTGTATTTTATTAAACAAGCTGTCAGCTCAAGCTCTATCATCTCCCCACCTCCTGACATTGAAAATGCTGAACTCCAACAAATGAAAACTAGTCTTCTTGGTTACTTTGTTCATAAATGCCTCCCCTTTAGCATGGTAAAGGATTTATGCACAGACCTTTGGGCAGAGAAAGGTCTTAAAAAGGTTACAAGCTCAGTGAAAGGTCTCTTTGAGTTTCACTTCTCATCCATTGACCAATGCAATCAAGTTCTTGCTGAAGGGCCATGGTGTCTCTCTAACAAGCATTTATTCCTCAACCTCTGGGAGCTTAATTTTCAAAAGTGCCAGCACTCGTCCATCCCAATTTGGGTTAAGCTTTATGGTATGCCACTACACTATTGGACAGGAGATGGCTTAAGCTACATTTCAAGCAACATCGGACAACCCCTATTTGCTGACTCTTACACTGAATCCAAGCAAAAAACAAAATTTGCAAAAGTGTATCAATGTTGAGACCACTGATGACTTCCTTTCCAGTCTTAAATTACACATGAGTAGTGGAAAGATGGCAAATGTCAATGTGGAGTATATAAATTGCCCAGCAATCTGTTACACCTGTTTGAATTTTGGCCATACTTCTAAAACCTGTCACAGCTCTAAACAGCAGGCATATTCTTCCAAAGCAAAGCATCCATCCCCAAGTAAGGACTAGCAAATCATAACCCCCAAGAAAACCATTATATCCACTCAAACTCTCTTACCCAAACCAAACTCTTTATCCTTACATTCCAAGATTCCCCTCCACTCAGGTCAGAATGTCATCACTCATTACTTCAAGCCCAATGAGAACTTCACTATCGATCTCAGCCCTTACAAACCTACACTTCTGGACATCCCTGAACTTTCAGGAGCAAAGTCACCACCTTCATCCCCAACCAAGCTCAACTGTACTATCACAGCCCACCACTTCCACACAGTTGAACCCGAGAGCTCATTCTCTGAAATAGAATCATCCAAAAGCTTACCAATAGACCTTAACAAGGTCAAGTCAAAGATTGGCAATAAAGGCAAAGGTAAGAAGAAAGCTTCAATCAAAAAGCCTGCTGGGCCTCAGAAAGGTAGCCTCCTCCTTAGAGGCAATTTTTTCAATACCATCAAATGGTATCAAATGCCATCTGGAATATAAGGGGTTTAAATGATCCCTTGAAACAAGATGAAGTTAAGAAACTTCTTCGAGACCAGAGGGTGGACATTGCTGCCATCATTGAGACTAAGATTCAGTGAATCAACATTGATTTGGTGCATAGGGCTATTGCTAAAAACTGGAGCCTTGCACATAATTATCAGTTCTCTCATTTGGGTAGGATTTGGGTTCTATGGAACCCCAATTCAATCAATCTGCAAGTATTACCGAGCTCAAGTCAGGCAATGCATTGCTTTGTTACTATTCTCAGCTGCAGAACTACTTTTTTTTTTTTTTGCATCTTTTGTGTATGGAGCAAATGAGGCAGACCACAGAGTGAATCTTTGGAATGATATTGTGAATCATTCTTTTACACTATCAAATTCACCATGGATTATTGGGGGAGACTTCAATGTCATTAAATTTACTGCTGAAAACTCGGGAGGCTCAAGGAAAACCACAAAGGCCATGCTGGAATTTAGGCAATGTCTTCACCAAGCCAATCTTGATGATCTTAATTACTCAGGGGTGTACCACTCTTGGACAAACAAGAGTTTTGGTGTTTCAAACATTTCAAAAAAGCTTGATAGGGTCTTGATTAATGATATTTTGTCCCAAACTTTTCCTCTCTCCCACTGTACTTTCCTCCCACAAGGCATCTTAGACCACTCCCCTATGATCACAAAGCTTGGTAACCCAAAGCCAGTGAAGAAAATTCCATTTAGATTCTTTAACTGCTGGGCTGATAATGATGAGTTTCTTCCCCTTATTCACTCATTCTGGATTAAACCTGTGGAGGGCTGCACCATGTACCAAGTGGTTACAAAACTAAAATCCCTAAAACAACCCTTGAAGAAAATGCAAAGGATCAATCAAGGGTGAAGTTCAAAATGCAAAGGATCTTCTGGATAAATGTCAACTTGCTTTGGATGCAAAACCTGATGATAGTTCACTGAGGCTTCAAGAGAAGCAACTGAGCTCCAACTACACTAAACTTTGTGCAGCTGAAGAGAAATCTTATAGGCAGAAGTCTAGAATCCAATGGCTCAAAGATGGAGATTCAAATTCTTCTTTGTTCTACAAGTCAATTGCTTCCAGGCAAAACAGAAACAAAATCACATCCCTCATCTCTTCATCCGGAGCGCTGCTGGACACTGAGAATCTTGTCAAAGCTGAACTCATCAACTACTTCAAAATAGCATTGGGAATGAATCCTCATCCCTATCCAGGTATGGAGTAGCTATCCCCATTTATACAGCAAACTCTACCATCACATTTCATACCATCCCTTTACTCTATTCCCTCTAAGGAGGAGATTAGGCAATGCATGTTCTCATTGAACAGGTTCTCATTGAACAGTGACAAGGCTCAAGGGCCTGATGGCTTTAATGCCCTCTTCTTCAAGAAAAGTGTGACACCCCCTAATTTCGGAACACGGGTTGATCAAGTCCGCGCACAAAATCAAAAGAATATTAAAACAATTAAAGTATTTCAAACAAGCACAAAGTACAAAATGAAATAAAAGAATAAAAAATACGCTGAAGAAAACTAATAAATAAAAATTAATTAACGATTCTCCAACAATTACAACTCGGGAATCCCATAACTCAAGGACCCCTTAAAATATTATCCAATAATCTAATACTACTTAAAAATACATAAGATGAATAGATGAATGACAGTCTCCCAGCTGCGGATCCTCAACCTCGAGACTGGAACCTCTAATAACCTGAAAAATAAATCGTGAGTTAAACCCTATGAGCAAGTTCTCTCTACCAAACCTCTGAAAACTAATAAGTAGATCATCTCTGATCAAAACTAAACCTAATAAAGTTTTAAGTTTAATAAATAAGGATACACATATATATAAATAGTTATATACAGTATAACCCTCACATTCTTTAATAGTTTTATTAATTTTCAAAATCATTAAACCATATTTAAAACATAATCATACCTAAACCAATTCAAAACCCCTTCTCTTTTAAAGAGAAACCCCTTTAACCTTAATTCCATTTTAAAATAATTATTTAATCATTTAAATAATAAAATATAATTCAAGAAAAATTATATTTAATCCAAATGAATTTAATTATTTAAACCATATATCCACTACCTAGGCTTTGACAAATCATCCATGTCTCTACCAATATTATTTTATTAAAATAAATAAAATAATAAACTAACATGTCACTACTAGATTATTCTAATTTCAGAATATCTAATCCTAATCCAACTTATACATACAGTATACATAGATGAATTTTAATCATTTAATGCACATAGCTATTTAGTTATACTTTAGCAATTCAACCATGCCATTATGAATATATTTGTTTACATATTGGCAACTCAACCATGCCTCCTTAAGTATATTTATTTATACTTTTGGCAACTCAACCATGCCATTATAAATATATTTATTTATACCTTGGCAACTCAACCATGCCTTCTATGTATGTATTTTATTCATACAAATACTTAGGCATTATATTTAAGCCTTTGGCAACTCATCCATGCTTACAATTTAACTATGTACCGATTTAAACTTAACGATAAGCTTAATCATACATAGACTTCACATGCGTATTATAAGCACGCCCTTACTTTAATAACCACTCTATTAATATTATAAATCAACCATACCATCTACAAATCAAGATATACCAAATAAGATTTATAATATTTAATAATCATAAACGATATATATACACATATATTTTTTAATATGTATGTATATGAAACCTTTCATAATAATCCTAGATTATTTAAATCACATGTATACATACATATATATATATATATATATATATATATATATATATATATATATATATATATATATATATATATATATATATATAACCCTCCATGATTACCATAAATTAATTAAACCATATACATGTATATATATAAATCATTGTAGATATATATATACATTAACCTCTTTCCATAATAAAATTGTTAATTAATTGTTTTACGCAAATAAATGTTACTAAATATTTCAGTAACATTTAACGGCTCTCTAAACCCTAATATCTCCACTAGTGGCTGATTTCAACCCTAACAGGCTTAAAATTAAATATGAAAATTTACCGGACCCCACAGGACCTTACCGGGACATCAAATAGCCCAGCACGCACCCCCACGCGCCGCTACACGTGCCTCCACTTGCTACATTTACCCCCACGGGCATAAACACACTGGCAGGCGCGTCCACACGCTGCCACGCGCCCTCACGCGCCTGTGGTGTGCTCCACGTGTGCTGGCGTGCTCCCATTGGCCAACCTCTTTGCGTCAGGTGAGATTGACCACACTGGATCCATCTCTAATGATCTAGCTGCCGCCAACGCTTTGGATCCGCGCCAACACCATAGCGCATAGAGTTGCGCTGCACCCAATCAATCCATCTACCTCCACATACTCCAACGATCTAGATTTACGAGTGTACCCTCTCTCCATGCTCTGCACCACACCAAATCTTCACTTGATTATTAGGACCATCCTAAGGTCCTGATTTTGAGCGCACTATAGTGCTGTATGCCGCGCCGCACAGTAGCGCACCTCCTATTGGAGGCGCCGATTTCCCCAGCGTATATAAACCATATTATATATATATATATATATATATATATATATATATATATATATATATATATATATATAATGTAAATTTCTCACACAATTAAATATAAAAATCACTCTAATTTAATTCTAGAAAAATATAAAAAAAATACCAGAAAATTTCAGAAAAATACCAGAAAATATAGAAACCTTAATTAATCCTCTTGGGTTACAAATTCACCTATACCTTGATTTTTAAAAATATATACAACACCTACGTACACCATTAAAATCCAATAAATCCACAAATCAGATATAATAATTTATATTTTTAATTATTCTGATCTAACTATGATTTAATCAGTAAATTTAATTTAAAATTCTGATACTCAAGGTGATAAACTTATAGGTTATAAGAGGAGAGTTAGAAAATAACTTGCCTGAAGGTTTCGAAATGAAGTCGACGCTTCAATCTTTGATTGTCTTTTCAAATTCCGGCATCCTCTTTCTCAGATCCGGCCTACTCTTTGTCAGCTTTCCCTTCTTCTTCTCTCTCTGTCTCTTTTATTTTTCTAACGTACCAACCTTTTAACCCGAAACTTTATGTATATATTTATACACATTAAAACCTAAATCCTATTCCAACTAGGACTATCTAATAAGATAATAATCTTTAAATAATTTATATCTATAAACATATATTATATTACATATATATATATATATATATATGTGTGTGTGTGTGTGTGTGTGTGTGTGTGTGTATATATATATATATATACCTTCCATAATTAACCCATTGGTTAATTAAATTATATATATCTATATATATATCAATAAATATATATATATATATATATATATATATATATATCTTTCCATAACAATTATTAATTAATTATATTTATATATAATTATATATATATATATATTTATAATTAATACAAAATAATCATTTAAATAATTAAATAACCATGGACCTTTATTACTTAACCCAATAAGGCTTCATACAAGCCCAAGACCACATCTTTTGGTCCAACTTCCCTTAAGCTCAAATCCATTTAATTTAAATAAACTAAATAATTAAAAAAACACTTAAATAAAAAAAAAACTACAAAATAATTACACTAAGCACATAAACAAAATAATAAATTACAACCAAGTCATATCATACCAATAAAATCAACATGCCAATAATTTAATCAATAATTAAGCACACACACAACATTCATCATATCAATAATTCACAAAATATAAATAAAATAAAATAATTAATTTAAGCATTCAATAAAACAAATCAATTAAAAATTAAAATAAACGCAATTAATTCAAATTAAATCAAATAAATTTTTTAAAAATAAAATTAAAGTAATTAATTCAAATTAATAAATCCTTAAAAATATCGGGGTATTACAAAAAGTTAGCCAATCATTAGTCATGAGGTGACCAAAACAATTAAGGAGTTTTTCACTAATGGCAAAATTCTTAAAGAAATCAACACAACCTATATTGCATTGGTTCCAAAATCATCCAATCCCTCTAGTCCAAATGATTTTAGGCCTATCTCATATTGCTCTACACTATACTAATGCATATCTACTCTCCTTGCTAATAAGCTAAAACCCACACTGCCCTACATCATTGGACCTGCACAGTCAGCCTTTATTCAAGGCAAACACATTGATGACTTCATTCTCCTTGCACAAGAACTCCTCAATGTTACCACAAGCTAGCTTCTTCTCTAAGATGTGCCATCAAGATTGATATCAAAAAAGTATTTGATACTGTATACTGGGAATTTTTCTTTGATTGTCTTAAACTACTTGGGTTTCCCCCTCCCTTCCTGATATGGATTAAATCACGTGTCTCTACACCCTCATTCTCTTTATCAATCAATGGTGAACTATGTGGACACTTCAGAAGTGTTAAAGGCCTTAGACAGGGTGATCCCCTCTCACTTTTTCTATTCACAATTGTTATGCAATGCTTCTCCTCAATTATTTCCAAGCTCATCTGTGAAATGACCTTCAAATATCATTGGAGATATAAGAAACTTGGACTGTCCCACCTCATTTTTGTAGATGATCTCATGTTATTTTCACATGGCAGTATCCCATCTCTGCATACATTATTAACTGCCATTGAAAAATTCCACACATTGTCTAGATTACAAATTAACCACAGCAAAAGTCAGGTTTTCTTATCTGGTCTAACCTCTTATATGGAGTCTGCCATCCTTGTTTTTCTTGGCTTTGAAAAAGGAACTCTTCCTGTGAGGTATCTTGGAGTACCATTGGTTACTACTATGCTCAAAACCTTAATTGATAAGGTAACATTTAGAATTGCACATTGGACAAACAAAAATCTCTCCTTTGCAGGTAGGTTACAGCTTATTAGAGCTGTCCTCTTCTCAACTGAGATTTATTGGAGCTCTAAATTCATCTTACCAATGAGCATTTTACATGAGCTTGAGAGTATCTTTGGTCCTTTCTTGTGGTCTGGTCCAACATTGAAAAGGACATGTGCTAAAGTTGCTTGGAACAAATGCTGCCTTCCTAAAAGGGCTAGGGGTCTTGGGCTACCAAATCTACAAACTTGGAACGAGAGTGTTATTATGAAACATTTTTGGTACATTTACAGCTCAAAAGACATGCTATGGGTCAAATGGATTCACACCTATCTCCTTAAAGGTAGAAGTATTTAGGATATTAAAGTTCTAGGTCAGTGCTCATGGAGTTGGAGAAGACTTTTTGGCCTCAGAGATACAATTTCTTGCCTTGTCAAGGTAGAAATTGGTGATGGAACCTCAACCAATTTCTGGTTTGACAATTGGAGTTCTCTTGGACCACTACACCACCTTGTTCAACCCTAACAAATGGCTGGATTGGAGTTTGGAAACATGACAAAATGTAGCTCATTCATCAGCTCCAACACCTGGTCTTTCCCTACAACCATCCTCAATCTCCTACATAATTACAAAACATTGGCTCATTACTTAACCCAAACCCCAACAACAAAGACAAATTCATTTGGCTTCTATCTAATTCCAATCAATTCTCTATCTCAAATACAACGAAGCACTTCAACCAGCAACATCCTACCTTACCTTGGCCTCATCTGGTCTGGTCCAAACTATCCATTCCAAAACACTCTTTCACACTTTGGGTTGCTATACAACATAATCTACCAACACCAAACAGAAGGTGCACAACACACATCAACTCAATATTATACAGTCTATGCAACACTGAAGATGAATCCCATGATCATCTATTCTTCTCTTGTACATTTGTCAAACCCTTGTGGAGTTTTTTACAAGCAAGATGTGGTTTCTACACCCAACCATCCTCTTGGGCAGAATTTATTGTTTGGGCATCGCACCATTGGAAGGGGAACTCAAGATTCAATAGCAATGCAATATCTAAGTTGGGATTAACAGCCCTTGTCTATCATATTTGGACTGAGAGGAGCAACAGAATTTTCAAAAAGAGAACACTCAGTGCTAATTCAATCCTTCACCAGTTCTTGGAGACAGTTCTAGTAAAGCTACTTACCTCTACAATCACTGATTCACTCCACAGTACCAGAATTGCTTTGGAATGGAATATCCTTGAAGCAGTGATTCGTCCACCTGCAAAACCACCTGACTTAAACTGCTGAAATTCTTCAACACTACTGGATATTAGCTCCCTGATCAAAGGATTGTTGTGTTCAATTTCACAGTACTATTGTTGAGCTGCTTTGTATGTCTTCATTGTTGTTTATTCCAATTGTGCCTTTGGGCTGTGTTTGTATAGTTCTATTGTGTTAGCATTGGGCTAACTACTAGACTGTATCTTTCTCCATTTTAATATTAACTTTAACTTTAAAAAAAAAAAAAAAAAAAAGACAATGGAAAACTGTACTGGAAATGCACACCATAGCATAAGCTCTAGCCTAAAAGGTATAAACAGGAAGGTTGAGTGTTCGAGCCCGGTGGATGTGTGCTTGAACAAAAAAAAAAATAAAAAAAAATAAAATTTTTTGAATCACATCTCAATAGTATTTACTAAACAACACTCCTACCCAAGTTAAGGATAGAACCTCCTCTAAAACATCCAACACCTCCTCAACTTCAATTTCTTTTGTCTCATAAACCTCTTCTTCATCACTGGCTTCCTCGTCCCTCAGCCTCTCCAATCTCTCTTCATCACGTAGTCATTTCTACTCGTTGACCCACCTATCCCATTTATCTTTCAACATCTCCCGCTTCTCACGATCCTCCTCACTTAATTGCATTAATACATCTTCATCATCTGCCTCATACTTCTTACTATACTTCTTCAGCTCACTCAATTACATTTGGTAAACTGTTTTCCAAATCATAGATATTCATACAAAATATTTACTTTAAGATAACAATGAAGAGGATTAGTTGGTGGGCAAACTAGGTACTAAAGATATTGGGCTAGATTGACATATGTAGATTTAAAGCTGGAGACAAGGCCTAATCTCATGAAAGTTACCGGGGGTACTTGTCCCACATTGAATCTAGGACTTAGTTTGAAGGTTTTGCACCTAAAGTCCTTTTGGAAACTAGTTTCAATGACTCAATTGACACATAATTGATCAAATCATCCTTTTTAATCCACACAGTTTTCACTTTCACTTTCTGAAAAGTTTTTTCAGATCTTACCTATTTCTTAGGCAAATTTCTAGCTTTAGAATTCTTAGGTGACACAAAATTCTTTTTCTTCTTAGAATGCACCTTTTTCTTATCATGAACATCATGAGAATGAATTTTAGAAAAATCTTTCTTTTTCCTGTGAAAACAGGAATGATGGTTATGTCCATTCTTACCACAAAAAGTGAAATGCAACAATTTAGGCATATAAGACATATCAAAATGTAATGCATCAACCAAACTAGAATCAAGCATATAACATATTATTCACCTGGTTTCACAAAAACTGTTTTACCTTGACTATTAGATGAGCCTTTAACAAAACCTAACCTAGTTTATCATTCACATTCTTACTTATGTCGATCATTTTATTCAACTTGACTTGACCAGCAGTAAAACCTATCAGCCTATCTTGTGCCTTTTTTAATTCAAGTTCATTATATTCAATTCTCAGAGCAAGATATTCTTTTAAGGAGTTAGCACTACTTACTTTATCTTCAAGACTATTGACTTTTTCATTGAGATCAGAGATGATTCAAAAGCTTTTCTTTTTCCTTCATCAATCAGTTTTCTTAGATCTTCATTCTCTTCTTTTGCTTGAATAAGCTCATTTGATAACTTATTAACAGCCAAGTTGACTTCAATAGTTTCCTCAAACATCTTCTTTAATTTTTCTTAATCATTTTCATCCTCTTGAACCTGTTTATCAAAAACTTCATTGGCTTCATCATCTGAAATGTAAGAATCAAACAAAGAAACAATATGAGGACCTTTATCAAGAAAATCAAAATTAGAAAAATCAATGCAATCATCATCAGGAAATTCATTATCACTAGAAGTATAATTTTAATTCATAAATCGAAACTTTCATTGTTTTTCCTTTATTCCTATCATTTTGATCTTTCTTACGACTAGGACAAATATTGGCTGTGTGACCTTTGCCACCACAATTCTAGTAAGTGAATTCGGTTTCTTTTGACTCTTCTACTTTCTTTTCATTTATTCTCAATTTTGACCCCTTGTCAAAAAATTTAGGATTGGTTCTCTGGGCACCACGTTGATTAGAACCACCTTCTTTCAATGCATAAGATATAATTAAACAAATTTTTGAAAATAATCAAAAACTTTGCACAAGGATTAACTTAGTGTGTAGAGATTGACTCTGATACCAATTTGTGAATTGTGCAGCGGAAGATTACTCACGTAGAAAGTTTTGTATTTTAAAATCAAATCTATGTCTTTCTAAGTTTACTTATTCTAGCATCATTAATAAATTAATCCCATGCAAGATAAAATAAAGTAAAGTAATAGAGTTAGAGATGATACTAGGATTTTTAGCGAGAAAACCCCAATTGGTAAAATAGACCAACTTTTTGCGTGGAAAAAACCTCGTGGACTATGCAGTCCAAAGTAACCGATCCACTATGTTTGAAACAAAGTATAATGGACTTTGATTCAGGCTTACACCCTATCGTTCTACCAATTAAACACCAATAGCTAACAATCTTATGGCTTTGCGACGTCCAGTCCAACAGCTCTTGACCTCAGGCTTACTCTTGATCTCTGTAGAATGAATGATTACTGGTAGATTAAACAACACTCATCAAATGCTTTGACCATTCCAAAGTGTGATTGTTTCACCTCTGTTCTTTAAGATCTGGATTTGATGTAGAAGAAGTATATCTATTTTTTCTGATTGTTGTTGATGCAATACTTTGATTACGATTAGGATTTAAACAACACTCTAAACTCACTCTTGTGTTCATATGTATGTTCTAGAAAGAAAGACAGAAAAATCAGATTATGATTTTATGCAAAAATATCTCTCTGATAGGCTTTTAAGAATTATGAAGTTATAGTGCAAAATCTATATCAACCTAGATGAAAATCAAAGTTTATATAGAATTTGGAAGAATTCTAAACCAAATAAGAAGTTTTAGACAGAATAGGAAACAATTACCTAACCTGTATTAGCAGTTGGAACCGGTAGCCAGGAAGTGGAACTGGTTCCCAAAGGACAGAATGGTTTCTTTGTAGTTAAGGTTCTTGAACCGGTTCCCAAGTTTGGTACTACATGGTTCCCACTTGACAGAATTTTGAAGAAGGTTTGAAACTTGGAAAAAATTATGTTTTGGTAACTTTGAAGAATATATTATGTAGGTATAATGTCCTAAGTGGGAAACAACTTTATAAAGTGTTGTTCATACCTTTTTGTAAATCAAATATTATCAAACTTGAACTACCATCCAATTCCGCAGCCGATCTCGATCTTGATATGGTAAATTGAGAATTACAACTCGATCAGACTTGTTTCGACATAGAAATTTTCCAATTATAAAAATTATATCTCACAAATACCACAAAAACAATGCTTTAAAAAAAAATGTCAAGCCTGGGCACAATGGAAAATTAATTTTATTGTGACCTCAAGTCACGTGTTTTAGTTTGACCAACATTGGTGCAAGTCTGCAAGATTCCAAATGAATAATAAGCTAGTTGGTACATACACTCCTCCCCAAAAGGGATGTTGATCGGGTGTCCGAGCCTTCATGAAGATATGGGTGTGTGTGTGTGTGTTTGCTTAACATTCCAAAAAAAAAAAAAAAAAAAAAAATGAATCAAGATCATAATGAAATGAGGAATGATTGTTAACAAAATAGAGATTTTTAGTACCAGTAAGCATGGGTTGGAAGATTACACCAATTGTACTACTACTGTGTTCTGATATATATTTTCACTTTCTATTAACTTAAGCTTACACCATTTTTAATTCATACGCATTTACTTTGAAGGTGCAGAAACAAAAGACTTAACATCTCACCTATAAATGTCCTAACTCCCTCCCTCATAATGACTAGGGATCCTAGCTCCTTCCATCACTAGATTATAGGGATGTTTTAAAAGCCCTACACCTTCATTGATAAATTAAATAAATAAACGTACGAGTCTAGTACTCCTATGTTCCAATAGAGTTGTTCACTTCGTAAACTGTGACTCACAATTATGATCGTACTCTTTATAAAGCACTAAGATCGGATTTTGTTTTGTGTATTTTCAACAATAATATATTTTATGTGTTTATTGTTTTATTTTAATTAAAATTATGCACTCTTATAATATTTTTGTGCACGTGTGAAACCTTATGTATTAAAGGGCTCGTATTTGAAAGCGCCTAGGGCCTCTTAAAAGTACCAAATGTAGGTCCAATTTGCACCATATTTAAATTGCAAGATATACCACTGTTAGTTCAATTTTTTCATGAGTTTTAGTTAAAAATAAACTGATGCAAGATCATACCGGAATGGAAACATAATAAAAAGCATATCTACCCATGAGATCTTTAACACCAATATTGTAAAGTGCATGTGTTAGAAGACGCACTTCGAATTTTCACATATTTGTTTGATATATTAACCACTTTTCCTGTGAATTTTCAGCAATCATAGTTTGAGTTTGTGAACGGTCAAGTTGTGTTGTGTTGACACCTAGAATGACACTCAAGTAATAGTCATCTTAAGGTCTACAAGGACATTTGAAGAGTAGGACAACTCAACCGAATGGACATATGGAGAGTAGGACAACTCAACCGAAGTATGAACCAATAATAAAGTGAAACGTGGACATTAATTTAAATTAATTTTATTCCAAACACTTGGGGCAACTTATTTGTTAACATTTGGGGTGGACTTTGATGTTGCTGGATGAATGATATAAAAGTGGGCCAGATTAATTAGGGCACCACACAGAAAGGAAGAAATGGGCTACTGGACCTCTTTTAACAAGAAAAGAGGATTAGTTGGGGGGCAAACTAGGTACTAAAGATATTAGGCTAGATTGGCATATGCAGATTCAATGTCGGAGACAAGGCTATTCAAATCTAGATGAGAAGTGAAATGGGTATAAATGGATGGCTATGCAATACTACTCAAGGAACAAAATCTCCTCATATGCTACAGGAGAGCCGATCCCATCTAGTGAGTTAAAATGGTAAAGGTTAAAAATTAAAAAAACAAGATTTTTGTATATACATACACTGACACACACATACATACGGACCAAATCAAAACCAAACCTACTTAATTCTAACTCTCTTTTTCTCTCTCTACAATCTCTCTTTACACAAAGTTTAAAGAAAAGTGATTATAGAGTATACTTATCAATCTAAAGTAAAACCAGAGCTCTTCCAAGCTTCATGACATACACAACACAAGTTTATTGATAGTAAAGAAAGATGCAACTTATGACGTGAATAAATTTGAGATACTTTGAGATGTAGGATAGGAAAATGTTAGGATATATGTTAAGAAAATGTTGGGATAGTAGATCTGTTCCAATCGGTGAGGATATTTTGGGATGTACGTTAGGAAAATGTTGGAATACAGGTTAGGAAAATGTTGGGATGCTGATGGGGAGAAAATTGGGATATACATTCGAAAAATATTGTGATGTAAGGCTAACGTCCCAATATTTTCCTAATATGTATCCCAAACAAGATAAAGAGATGAATAGTGGACTGTATTCCAGCCCGTGAGATACTTTGGATGTACGTTAAGAAAATGTTGGGATGTATGTTAGGAAAATATTGGGATACACGTACGTTAAGAAAATGTTGGGATGCAAAGCCGACATCCTAACTTTTTCCTAACATGTATCTCAAACAAGAGAAAGAAATGAATAGTGAATATTGGTACAAACTGAAATATATATATATATCAATACGTGTTTATGTGTACATATATGTGTGTGTGTGTGTAAAAGGTTTTGTCATGCTCGGTAAAATTTTGTTATTAAAGATTTGTCTTTTTTGTTCCCAGTGACGTGGCGCAAGGAGGAATACATGTTCCTCACTTGATGGAACCGGCTCTCTTGTAGTGCAAAAGAAGATTTTGTTCCACTATTCAATACCTTAAACTTTTGAACAAATAGACAAACGCCCACTTGTTACGTAAACATGAATCAATGAATCAATGCGACTCAAGTGCATGAAATAATCTTGTATTTATATAACACATATTATATTAAATTACAATAATATACTATATCATTAAAATAAAAATGTAATATGTTTTTATCATTATTATATTTTTAAATCAATGATATTGGATCCTCGTGTTGCATGTTTATCACAATTAGATTGGACTGATGGCATGTAGAAGAAAGAAACGATGCTTCATGCATGCATGCATGGATAACAAAGTGTGGAGGTGACAAATAATTTGTCATTTTTTTTTTTTTTTTTGAAAGGTTATATGATGTGTCATTGTATTTGAAGATGGAACAACACACAACATGACTAGACTGTTCAACCACAACTCCTTCAGTATTTAGGCCAAGATTCGAGTTCAATATTTAACTACTATGTTTGAAATGACGACACCTATGTTGCATCTCATTCCATCCTCATTCATGTCTATTTTTTTATCGTACACTTAGACTAGACAATTCAAGTATATAAGAGACAATTCCAGTTCTGACATTTGACTACTCTATTTGAAACAAGAAGGAATCAAATTTTGTTGGAAGCTAGCCAAATTCTATTGGGCTCTTTAATTAGTAGCTGAAAAGGAAAAAAAATTATTACATTGTCGGTATTACATGATCTGACCAACTGTAACTGTCACGCAAGAAAAATAAAGTTAATTGAATTATTTAAATTACAGGTTGTGATTGACAAGGATCGTAAACGATTTAAAAATAATTAATTTGTATTTTCATTTGGAGTCTTTATATTTTTAATAAACATTGATCAATTTGCATCACATTAATTAGTTTGGTAGGATTCACTTCTCAATTAAGAGTTGAACGAACTTGTTAGAAATTAATGGAGGTGATACATGTCTTGGTGTCAATACACATGTATTTTGGTACCACACTCTATATATGAATGTAAATTTGGGCTAATAACAAAAGATTTTGCCTAACATTCTAACTTTAGTGTTCAATAATTACACATGTAACTAAATTACGAACAAGATGAATGTTTTTGTCCCAACCATTTTTTTTAGCCCCTATATATTTATTTATTTATTTATTTTTATTTATTATTATTATTATTTTCCTTTGGGTATACTTGTATCTTTAATTTCACAATATATCCCGCATTAATACAGTGTCATAGAAAAATCAAATGAATATATTGATTAATTAACATGTTATTCGGTTGATAGGGTCAGCTGTTATATTTTTTATTTTTTTCTTTTTCTTTTTACTACGCACTAGATTTTGTTGAGGTCCCACAAATTTAATTGTAAGATCCATCTGGTTTTTACAACCATGTTTTTTAGTTGTCGATAATTTTCAACCACCCCATATTTATTCTACATAAATGCTATTTTCTTTCTTCACTGTGAAGTACTACTGTACCCCTCAGTTTGACTTTAACCTCTTAAAAATTAAAGAATTAGATATTTGATCAATTTTGTTAATCAATTGTGCTAGAATTATATCAAGTGTGTATGTAAAATAACTTAAATATCTTTTAATTTTGTCAAAAACCTCTTTAACCTTAAAGAATTTGATATTTGATCAAATTGGTTAACCAATTATGCTAGAGTTACACCAATTGTGCTTCGAATTTTTTCCGCATTTAGTTTGATATATTCACCTTCTTACAATTTTCACGAGTCATATTTTGAGTTTGTGAACTTCTTTACTTGAGACTACACCATTTTTAATTCCAATCTTGTACATTAAACGGTCGCCACATCTGCTTGGAGTTAAGAAACAAAAGACCATCTCACCAAACCATGTCCCTTTCTCTAGAAGTGATGCATTAAAGCTGTCCGACGTTGGATTATGAGGTATTATTAAGAGGTACTCTTAAGTTTCTAAGTCAAGATCCCTGGCCAGTGGTCTTGGAATTGGAACCATTGTCAAGCTTGAGATTGGCAATGGAAGAAATGCCAATTTCTGCTTTGACAACTGGTGCAACCTAGGGCCACTTCACCTCCTCCTTTCTCCACAGCAGCTAAGAAACACCTCTATTGATACCAAAACAAAACTGTGCTCCTTCATATCCAACCCTACATGGCAATTCCCACCTGCCATTACCAATATATTTAATTCCCCAATTGCAGCAGGCCAATTATGTTCCATTGCCATGCCCACAGAAGCAAGACAGAGTCATATGGTTACCATCCCCCACTGGAGCATTCTCAATTGCAAAGACACTGAAACACATCAACCACTATCTGCCTAGCCTACCATGGACTCATTTAGTCTGGTCCAAAACTCAATACCCAAGCATTCATTCACTCTGTGGGTTGCTATATAGCAGAAACTCCCAACCCTAAATAGAAGGTGCACTGCTCATGTCAATGCCACCCTATGCACCCTTTGTAACTCCCAGTTAGAGACTCACAACCACCTGTTCTTTAAATGTGATTACACAAAACCCTTGTGGACATTTCTTCAAGCAAGATGTGGGTTCCACATACAACCATCCTCATGGCCAAACCTTATCAATTGGGCATCTCAACACTGGCGATGCAACTTAGGGTTCTACAACAACTCAATTGCAAAACTAGCTCTGTCTGCACTTGTTTATAGTATATGGATGGAGCGCAACAGAAGGATCTTCAAGAGGAAGTCTCTCTCCAAAAATTCACAGCTTCATCAAACACTGGACACGATTAGACTGAAGCTCATGTCTACAACGATCATGGAATCGTCAAATGCCAGGCGTACGTATTATCGAAGAATGGGACCTTCCATCTTCAGTCATCCGTCCTCGGGCCAAACCTCCTGACTGGAATTGATGCGTGGAGTGGACATCATCTCCATGATCACTGCAGAGTGCTGTGACCTGCAACGGTCTCCTTTGTTTACTCTTTAGGCTGTCTTCGGCTTTGGGCCTGAAACTCTTTGGGCTGGTTCTCATTTGGTTAGCTTGGGCTAACTTGCAATGTACATTTCATGTTCTATCTATAAAATTACCTTCATCTTTCAAAATAAAAAATAAAAAATAAAAAAACTCTAGAGTCTATTAGTTTTATTGAGAGATAGATCCAAAGGGGCTTAATACTAGTCATAGATACCAAATCACATCCATCATTTGCAGAACACAACAAGAGCTGACGCATATATATAAATATATATATATATAGTCTAATTAAAAAGGCTTGGAGTCCATGGACATCTTCAAAGGAAGAAACCCATGTCGAAGACTGGCTTTCCAAACTTGGTCAACGTTGAAGATGGAGTTACCGCACTCATTCACATTCCATCCTTCTAAACCATGCACTATCCCAGCTATTCGCCATGCACTCATCACCCTTCTTGGCAGCCAATTCTATGATCCAACACATTCACATTCATATATATATATATATATATAGATATATATACATATATATCCATGTACGTAATCAAAAGAAGCCAAAATAAAAGATTAATCAAATTTAGAAAGAAAATTACATATCTAACCTCACACGAGTCCACATTCTCGAGATAGTTGGGAGTCAGCATCGCTGGTGTGTGGTAGTAGAAGCAGTCTTTTCGCAGTTTCATTGGAGGAAATGGCGAGATTGGAATGAACAATGTCCCTTTTGGTGCCTCCCATTGTTCTTCTTCAGTCAATCCCTCTCCCACCAACCATATCTGTACAAATTGGTCACATCTTGTAATGTTTCAAAACTATGTGTTTATATATACACACACACTATATATAATGAATAAAAAGAACAGATTTTTGGACATCAAAGGAAAAAAGTAGGTATATAGAAGATATATATAATTTACCTTTTGAGTACAAATTTTTGATAGGACCAAATTATTTGCAGCCTCAGTTCCAAGATTTGCTTTAAGTTTGTTATACTCATCCATGTGTAATGTGGCTACCTATTACAAATACAACTTTGTGTTAGAGGTGATAATGGAGATTGAATTTTTTGTCTTACATTACATAGATTAATTACTGCAACTTAACATTTTTGCAGTATATATATATACCTGTATTCCCCTTTGGCATAATGCAAAAGCTATTGAATAAGCAACTTTGGATAATTTGGCATTAAGGAGTAGTTTGGTTGTTCCTTCAGGTATGCTGTTTAGCACAACAGCCACTGCTAAGCTACTCCCATCCACCACCTTCACTTTAAGCTGTGGGTGCCTCCGGATGTACAGCTCACCATTTCCATTAAGCTCCTCCCCCTACACACACACACACACACACACAAGAGGGAAAGAGATTAAACTTGCTGCATTTTCTTAAGTCCTCACTAGTGAGGATGTATTCTCACTGCTGATGTGGACCAATTTTATATTTTCTTTTTTTTATACAATTGCTTGATTTTCAAAAATAATAATAATAACAAATAAATAAATAAAGGTATCCTCTCCATAATTTTCTAACTTAGAAAACTATTTTATGTTTTTTAAGTTATTAAAAATTGTTTTAGAACATTGAACCAAATATGCTTATAGATTTCACTTGCATGTAATATATAGAAGGGGATAAAAAGGAGAAAGAGCAACAACTTGCCTGGTTAAGAAGACCTAAGCTCAACACATCAGTGCCTCTTTCTTCAGCTTCTAATATAGCCTCCTCAATCAAGCTATTTATAGACTCTCTTTGCCAATTGATAAAGTACTGCAATATGAAAATTAATTAGTGCAACATATGTAATGCATGGTCGTTAATTGCAGTGAATGATCAGGATCATTTACACATGTAAATAATCTAGCCGTCCCTACTGTTACAGTATCATATTATAATAATAAAGAATAAAAATTTGCACATGCCAATACATATATAGAGTCTAAAAGAAATGGATTAAACAATACTTACTTGTACATTGTACTTTGGTATGGCCCAAGTCTGCAATTTGAGATTATTGAAAATATTTCTCTCAACAACAAATGTTTTACCATAAATCCAAGTGAGCATCATGGACCAAAGTGTGAGAGGCCACATGAGCCACAAGTACCATTTGGATGTGAGAGGCTTAGAGGCCAAAGAGGCGAACCCAAGGCGCATATGATAGATGGACTCGGGCGTGGTTAGATGGGTCAGGTGCACCACATCAGGTGACTCCTCTGGTCTATGGAGTGAAGTTTCATATAATGCATCTGTTGACTTGTCGGTGGTACCATAAATGTAGTCATAGAATGGCACGAAGAGAGAGTAGTTGGTTCGAAATTGAGTGTGATGTAGAGAATGAAACCTGTGGTATCAAACACTTAAAACTTCAATATCTAGCTCAAGCTGCTCCATATAACAAATGTGTGTGCATGTGTACGTGTTGACAATAAAGATTTTTATTTTTATTTTTTATATATATATATTTTTTAATTTTTTAAAAAATGAGCTTACAAACTTGATAGTATTATTATTAAAATATTAGTAATTGAAAATTAGCACGACCATAAATCGTATTTAAAATACGAATATAATTTCACCAATCCAAATTTAATTGGATCAATCAGATCCGGACCAAATCAAATCCAACAACTGAAGAAAAATAAAAATAAACCTGTGGTATCAAACACTTAAAAGTTCAATATCTAGCTCAAGCTGCTCCAGATAACAAATGTGTGTGCATATGTGTTGACAATAAATAATTTTTTTTATTTTTTTATTTTAGTTTAAAAAAAATGAGCTTACAAACGTGATAGTATTATTGTTAAAATATTAGTAATTGAAATTTAGCACGAACATATTTGTATTTAAAAATACGAATATAATTTCACCAATCCAAATTTAATTGGATAAATCAGATCATCATACCAAGTCAAATTCAACAACCCAAGAAAAATAAATTCAGCCTGAAGTTGTTTGGTAGAGGGTCAAATTGAAAGACAAAGTACATTCATATCTGACTCAAACAAGTTAAAATTAATAATAATCAATGACCCTACCTAATAATAACTTAAAATTGCATAATTAATAATTAATGAAAACCTCTAACGTGAGCACACATCATGGAATATCATGAGGCATGCACCATATTAGTCCACCATATTAGTCGTACTCAGATCCTCTATAGTGCACTAGATGTAATAAGATTCACTATATTATACCTTACGAAAAAAAAAATAATAACAATGCAATATTTGTATAATATATTTATTTTCAAAATGCAATATTTATACAACATATTATATCAAGTTGTAACAACATTACAATACTATTCTATTATAAATACAAAATGAATTTGATTTTCTCAATGTTGCATATATATCAATCAAATTGAATTTGATTAGATGGCATGCAAGAGAAAGAAACACTGCAATCATGCATGGTATATCTAACTATTTATTATCACTCAGATAATACGCATACAAAAGCATGTATTACACATACGATCTAAATACACGTCACAGAAGTTCTTTTCGGGCAATTAATATTGGGATGACACATGATGTGTCCCTGGTAATCAATGTAGTGTACTGTATTATGTTCCATGTGACAGTGCATTTGAATATTGGGAGGTCCAATAAGAAACACGTAGAAAGTGAAAAGCCACCTTGTCTACAATAATAAATTTGAAAGCAACTGCATTCATGTGAGCCATTTGACAAATTTGGATTTATGTATGATTAGATAATACAATTTAAAGATATTGATTGATAACTATCGCTTTATTTCATCTTTTTGTCGTTAGTGTAAATTGCAGTGATAGCACTGGAGGTTTTACTCAGCGAATGGATAATATATTTTTTTTCACATTCACATCTGCTGAAATTTTAAAAATTTGCATTGCCACCCTTCCAAAGCTCTAAAATTATATAAATTTTATTTTTTAATCTTTTGACTTATCAACAACCTTATTTAAATTATAGAATTATAAATTTAATCTCCTAACTAAATTTAATGGACCAAACTAACATCTTTATCTCTTCTATACAGTTTTATATATAATAATACTTATACCGCCACACCTAAATCACAACACAACAACTACCACCAAAGTAGAAAAAAAATTAAAGATACCCATAGTCAATTCAGACCCACCACAAAAAAATAAAAAATAAATAAAAAAAATACAGCCATGTCCGAGATTGGGAAGAAAGAGGAGTTTCGGAAACTAGGTACTAAAATGAACTAAAAAAAAATGGTTAAAGATTAGGGTAAAAAAAGAGGCTTAATGACGAGGGAAGTTTTGCCAATTAAAATGATTGATATTTTGTTAATTAAATGAATTAAATCATCAATCAGGGGTAAATATGACATTTAAAACTACATGGAGTGTCATTCTAAAAAAAGTCGTTGATCCATATTTGAATGACATTGACCAAAACTTTAGAAATTATCAATGCAATTTACCCATATCATTATTAATCGGTAGGTTGCTAGACTTGAAAGTTACGTCTTCGAAATCGAAAATTATCTAGGGTTAAGTTTTGGGCACTGGACTTGGTCTTTTTAGCCATTTGAGTATGATATTAATTGGTACTTCATGGGTATAAGGTTTTTTTCACCTTGAAAAGATTACCTTTGGTTGTTGGATTCACTTCTCAATTAGGAGTCGGTGAGCTCCCATGAAGTTGCTAGAAAATTATGTGGGTGATAACATGTCCACACACATTTGTGTAGAACAAAAGATTGTTGTCTAACTTTCTAACTTTATAGTCTTCAATGACTGTTGTCCCAACCATTTTTGTCAGAGTAGCTAAATTGATGCCATTGTGAAAGTACTAAAATACCCTCACTTATATTATACCAAATAAATATCATTCCAGCAACCATTTCAATGTATATACATTGTTTCAATATATGTATATGTATGTGTATATATACAGAGGCATACATGTATATATATATATATATAAACACATAATTACAGAAGTGTTTATATTGGGATGATTAAACAAGAATGGGTTGAAAGACTTACGTGGGTGTATACATAAGGTATTTGAGTGGGGGGAAAATGGAGAAAAGTCTCTTGGGGATGAGCTCAAAGTTGCAGTGTCCCATGTTGTTCATGAAATCAATGTAGGTTATATAACCAGCAAATGAAGCCACAGAACCTGTTCCTGTGTTCGCCACTGTCAACATTGGTATTGCAAAGAGTATGAAATATGCTATGTGTTCAGCAAATGGATGAATCACAGCTGCAACAACACCACCCACATTATTATATGTATCAATATATATATATATATATATATATATATATATATGTATATATATCTATATATCTAATAGTAATTAGTAATACAATGTTAACGACTCTATGTATATCAAAATTATTAATGGGAAAATGATCACAAGCCAAACTTTTTAGGAGAATTTCTATATGTAATTTTTCATTTTTTTTTTATTATTTTTATGTAAACCATGATGGTTGAGGCAAAATGAGTGCGTGTGAATTTAAAAAATGAGGGTTTAAGTTGGCTTGTATAGGTCCCGACACGTATATGTGATCCTCAACAATTGCATTATTATGTGGATACTATGTACCTATCTTGTCTAAAATGTGAGAGTTGACACTCATAATTGTCCCCGACACTTAAAATTAATTGGTAAGACTATACTACATTGTTGGTGTTAATGAAATTTTGATTTGAAGTATTCAAAATGAGGGTTCAAGTCTCAACCGATATGTGGTTCCTAATAGTTGCATTAATATGTGGATCCCGTGACGAACCACAACATCTAAAAAGACGAAAATTGACACTCATAAATATTGTCAACAATCCAGCCAATATTGACACTACATCGTTACATGTTAATGAAGTTAGGAGTACTCCTTATTAACAATTGATTGAAATAGATACCAAAATCTACGAATCTAAAAAGAAATTCAAAGAAATCTAAGTAATAAAGACATTTCATAACAATTATATATAGAGATATAGATATATGTAAACAAAATTAATGTGACGGGATCTTACATGTAATGGGCTCAGTGACAACGGAGGAATGATGATGAGAATGGTAACGAGAGTAGAGATAGTGATGATGCAGTGCTCTGTGTAACCAATAGTAGAGGAATTCCACAGGTCCAATATGAAGCAAAATAATGATGATCACACCCTCTGTTCTCCAAATTGGTAGGTGAGAGCCTCCTTTTAGTGCCATATTACCCAAATAGTATAGTATTCCATTAAATATGATTTGATCATCCCTGTCATATCCAACGACCAAATATATATTTCAGACCCAAATCAAACATATATATATATATATATATATATATATATATATATATATATATATATATATGTTGGGGATATGGGATTAAATGCAAGTAAAAATAGAACAATATTTATCTACGTTTCCATATAAATTTGGTAAGATTAAAGGCTACTAGTATAATATTTGAGGTGAATAGACAGTATCTACTCATTGATGAATAGGTAAGTATTGTCCAGAAAGAAATTATATCATTTTGAACTTCGGCAGTTAGTAAGGACGACCTAAAAATAATAATAATAAAAAAAAAGGAGTATAAAAGAAAAAAAGTGGTGGCCTAATGTTAGAGGTGTCCTAGGTATAAATGGACGATCGAGTATACAGCACTATCTAATAACTTAATTTTTTGGGTCAGCGGATAAGCATCCACCTATTACATTAGATCCAGTTTTTGATTCGGTGTCAAGCCAAGCGTTTGGCCCGGAAGCGTCCTGGTTGTCACTCAGAATAAGCCGGGTGGTCTAACCGCAACGAGGGCGTTATGATGAGTTCAGGTGGGGGAGAATGTTAGAGGTGTTATGAGTTTAAATGAGTATGTATGCAACACTATCCAATAATTTAAGTTTTTAAACCAGCGAATAAGCACACACCCATTACACCTAACCACCGAAGGTTAGTCCATTGATTTCTCCCATCCTAGTGAAAGATTGAGAGTTCGACTCCTCTTAAGAACAAAGTCGATGTGTAATTTATTTGGAAAAAAAATAGTGTGAAAATATCGTTTTTTTTTTCTAAAAATAAAAAAAAAAAAACAAAAAGTAGAAAAAGAAAAAATGTTTTTAAAGGCATTGGCACGTGAAAAAAAAAGTATATGTATATGTGTGTGTGAGTGCAAATAGTTACTGAAACAGTAATTTTTTTCTCAGGCCAACCTTTTTAGACATCTTATGACTACATCAAACCTACTAAACTTGGCAAAGTTTTTCTTGGACCTCCATTCTTCATTATGATGTGCATGTTTAATTGTATGTATATGTGTGAGTTGAAAACTTCAAATATATAGATATTTATATGTATCTATAGAGATATATATACCAGTTCCTTTCTCTGTCCACTTGCTCGAATTCAATGCTCTTGTCAACAATCCTACTATTGCCTTTGGCGGTTCGGTAGCGAGAGAGAGTAATCCATATTTGGTTATGAAGCATCCTCCACAGCAGCAATGGGAATATGAGTAAGTTGGAAAGGTCCCTCTCATTTTCATCCTTCACTATGTATGAGTATATGCTATGAACCACCCAAGGGGCTAAAACCACATACTTCATCCAAATCAAACAAAGAAAATAAGAATATGCAAGTATCACAAGTTATTAAACTATAACCTTTCAAAATGATAATAATAATAATAATAATAAGGAGCTAGTTGAGTAAACAGACTCGCGCCATTGTGGGATCGAGAGAAGTTCACATATATGTCCTCCATTACTTGTGTGGTTAAGGCCTATGTTATGGAGTATATAACTTCCATCATAGGAATCAATTTTTAGTCGCATAGCTTCATAATAATTCTGTAAAGCTTCTGCATAATTTTCTTCGGATTGTGTTGACCATCCGTTACAGTCGTCATTAGATTTAAAGAATCTCCGTTCCAGAACCGCACAGCTTTGATGAGGAGGGTGTTTTCGGTTTTAAAACCATGACCTCTAGGTCACAATGGAAAACTATGCACACTTGTATATATATTAAAAAATGTGTATCAGAGCTAGGTAGATTGTGATTACAATACATACATACATACATATATATATATATATATATATATATATATATGTATGTATTTTGCCAAATTATTTCATCACTGGAGTCTATAGCCAATACTGTGTATCAGTATATGCTCTGAACTGCTGAGAGGGCTAAAACCACATTGTACTTCATCCAAATTAATGAAACAAAGGAAAAGAAAATATGTATGTATCAAAAGTTATTTAACTATATATGGTAAATTAAACTGAAAACAAATATACTATATGAGAGCTAGACTGGGATCAATTAATGTACATATGAAAAATAAAATTTTGGTACTTTTTTTTAGTTGGTGCTCTACCATTTAATTATTAATCAATAGTACTATAGTCAACAGCCAATGCTCTAAGAATGCACAAAAGCTCAGAAGATGCATGAGAGTGTGTGAAGTAAAAAAAAAATTACAACCTTAAAACATAATTTGGTACTGCTTACTACTTTAAGAATGTGCATGATTGGAACTTCAACCTCCCATGTGAGAGAAGTTGCAGATACCGACCACCACTAGAGTTACACCCTTGGTGGTGTATATATATGTATGTTAACTTGTAAACATAAAAAAAAAAAATATATATATATATATATATATATATATATAGGTAGACAGAAGGATACATGTGGAGAGAGAGAGAGAGAGAGAGAGAGTACCTTGAAGCTCCCAAGGTGTTTCCATGGCCAGTCCGTGAGGAGTCCTGGTTTGGAAGCCATACTCTTTGCTGATAAACAATGCATATTTGAAGTGCAATATATAGAGAGTTTCAATACTGCCCGCCCGCCCGCGGGGACATGCTTTCTGTATGTCAAGCTAGCTTAAATATTATTATTATTATTATTATTATTATTATTATTATTATTTCTCTATATAAATATATTCAAGTTTTGAATTAGTGAAGGAATTATTAATGCTAATACATATATGCAAAACTATTAAATTTTATCAACTAAAGACTATATAATAATAGTGTAGAATTGAACATTAACCAATCAAACTCTTAAAGATATGATGACTTGGGATGTTTTTTTTTTGTTAAGCTAACTAACCCGTTTGGCAAACACAGTTCTTTTGTGCTTTTGCTTTGATTCGAAGCAGAAGCAATGTTTCTACTTTTAGAGTGTGTTCAACACTATTTAAAAGCATGTTTGGTAATGTAAATTTGTTACAAGATTTTTAGAAACAAAAACATGAAGTATGTTTGGTAAAAAGTGTTGCAAGTTTGAAAATTTGAATGGTTAGTTAAAAATGTTATTTTAGAAAAAAAAATTTAAATAAATAAAATAAAATTTTGAACAGTGTTTTGCTACAATGCGGAAGCAAATAAAAGCATCATTTTGATGGTTTTGATTTTGGCCTTAATTTTAAAAGCGCTTCTATACTATTCAAAAGCACAACAAATATTAACAAACATGCTTCATGCTTTTATTTCGATACAGTACACTAGCAAAAAGCCATGATTACCGGATCAATCTAGGCAAACCTCAAGGAGATGAGGCTGGGGCTCAAAGCCATGATTACCGGATTGTTGGCTATCATCGGCCATTTCAGAACTGCTTTCCATTTTGGGAATTTTGTGCTTTTGTTCGATGAAGGCAAGGAAAATGTAATTGTTGGGTTGGGCTTTGGGCCTTATTCCTGAAGTTAGCCTCGGCTAACTGTGCTTTTTGGCCCTGTTTGTAATCCATTTCTCTATTTATAATCTTTACTTCACTTTTCAAAAAAAAAAAAAAAAAAAAAAAAAAAACTCTTCAACTATATATATATGCTAGGTTAATTAGTTAACTTTGTTCTGATGACTTCCAAGACATGTTTCATTACTTGGTATGTTGTTATAATCATTTTGTTAAGGGCAAGTCATTGCGAGATCCATCTTCTTGACAATGATTGTCACATGTCATTAAGCAAAAACTTGCCAAATGGGTAATTTTCAAATTTTGGAAATTCAGACTTGAAATTAAGTGTGACATCTATCAACAAGAAAATAAAAAGGATCGAGTAGATTTAAATAGTTTGGACACATAAAAAAAAGTTCGATAAATACTCCAGGAAGAATAAGGATTTATTTAGGTAGAGAGGGCGACCAAAATAAATGAAATTATTAGAAACGGCTTTAGAAAGCTAAACATATTAGATGAAATGATAAAGAATAAAAGAATGAAAAAAGAGAATTCGTGTTATCCATCAAATTAACATGTGAATAAGGGAAGGATGATAGTGATGACAGCCATAACAAATTAAGACTGGATAGAAGTACTTTAATTAAATAATGAGCACTGATACACTTAATAACACTTGACTGCACTAGTTGGGTGTCTCACAAAAAGGTGGTCAGTGTCACAAGAGCATGTGGTGTGCCCCACCTTTATGTGAGACACCATCAATTTTTTTATTTCCTTAAATAAGTTAAGTTAGGATTTCAAAATCAGATTTTCAGATACTCTCTTTAATATGATATATTTACGTAATTAGTTTGTATATTGAGAAAGTTTATGAAAAGAACATTTTCACCTAGTCCACTGGCTTCACACTTTTCTTGTCATCAAATTAGGATGATGGCCTCAAAATCTATCCAACCATCTAACTGATCAGGACTAAAATGTCGATAATCAGGAATATCACGTTATTGGTGTGCCTATAGGTGAAGTACACCATACAATGAGTGCATTTTTTTTAGTAAAGAAAAGATAGAAGTATCAATCAATTTTTATACGGACGGATGTATTAATCACTGATAAAAACATTTTTATTTATTGGAGTTGCCTAAAATACTCTTCCCATAAGTAGGTGGAACAAATTGACTAAGTGGGCATTTACCAGCCAACCGAATATCTGTTTTAGGACTCAGTGATCCACTGTTTGTAACTTTTGTCATAAATGTCGATATGTTTATATATAGTAATTATATTCGACGATCATATACATATATGGTGTGAATGAATTATTTGTCACCGATGATGAACAACAGATTATTTTGTGTGTGTGGTGTATATGTATACACACATACATACATACTGCCTCATGAATGCGCATATCCCTAACCCCCCAACTAATTAACAGGTTGCTTTTTCCTACTGGTCTGGTCACCTTCACCAATCCTCTCTCTCCAATAAAATGGAAAATATCAGGTTTCATTTTCTCATTATTTCTCATTGGTCACCCTCATTAATCCTATCCTGTCCCTTCAATAAAATGGAAAATATTGGTATATTCAAATCACTTGAAGAAGACAAAAAAAAAAAAAAAAAAAAATCACTTGCTATCCAACTTGCAATTATATGAGTCACTTTTACGGTCAAATTTTTGTTGCTCCATTTATTGGCCTCAAAGCCCTTTAACCCATCTAACATCATAAAGCATTCGCTACATTTATTGGCTTCAACAATCCTCTGAAATAGTACATTGAATATTGGTATGCAGTAGTGCCGGGTTGCTAATAATACCAATTCACGTGAGACTCTGGGGCTACATTTATTGGCTTCAACAATCCTCTGAAATAGTACATTGAATATTGGTATGCAGTAGTGCCAGGTTGCTAATAATACCAATTCACGAGAGACTTGGGACTCACACATGCCTCTTTAGGTAATCAAAACCTAAGTCACACAATCATTTTTAACGGATGATGCTTTTACATTTCGAACACGCTCTCGTTCATGCGCTCCGCTCACGTTCTGGCTCAAAATTTTACTATTTTTGACTTAATTATGTCGCTCTCGCTCCCGCTTCTGCTCTCACTTTATGTGATTTAGATCAAAACAAAAGACTTTCCTAATGAAAAGATTTATAGGAAGCTATGAAGAAAAAAATTTCATAACAGAGTATAATGGAGTTGATATTGGGATAGTACATTTGACTCTCAAAACTACAACTTTTAAATTTAGTAATTGAAATAACTATTTTATCATTCTTCTTTTTTCCTGTATCTTTTCAAATAAAAATAATACTATCATGAGAGCGCTCTCATAACAAGATGTATGAGTTATTCTTGTTTGGCCACCGAATTAAGACAGTTTATTGAGATTTGTAAAATGTCAAATGAGTTTTTTAATAAATCTCTTAAAACATTGGTTAAGTAAGAGAACTTTTCAAATAAATCCTTTAAACTTCATTTAAGAGATGAAGGGTAAATTTTTCATTTCAATTATTAAAATTAAAAGGTGGAGTGTTAATATCAGTTTCTAATCATGAACTCTCTTTGAAATAAGGAAATAATTTTTTTCAAATAAGTGGCCAATTAAAAAAAAAAAAAATTTGATTTAATTGATCTTTCACTTCCATGATCAGTAAAAAAGAATAATTGACTGTAAGAAAAATGAGACATTGATGAGCCGATAATATGGTTGATTCATGGCCTCAAAATTAGATCATCCCAACTACACTTTGATGAAAATTTAGTTAGTTGGTGCTAAAAAATGGATCTCAGACCTATCACGTGAACCCCCCAAGATATTTGATTGTGATATATGTAATTTGGCCGCTCGAGTGAAGTTGTTGGGATTATGTGATTGGGCCGCTCGAGTGAAGTTATTGGGACGTGGATATAGTGAACAAGTTTGAGGGAACATTAATCGGGGCATATTAACGTGTCTATATCTCATCTGAAATCCGTTTGGCATGCGATGTGTTTTAGATATTATGTTTTTAGTCAATACCAAAATACAATTGTTTTGTTGTAGGAGTGTTTTGGGTAGAAATCAAAATCATATTTAGTAACTAAAATTTGTTTTGGGAAATTCGGATGTTCGTTTTAATTCCTCTGCTACAATAGCTGTAGACATTAAAATTTTAGTGGACTTTGATTTGGACAAATGGACCCTTTAAATATGGGCCTAATATTTAATTAAGTTATTTAATTGGCCCAAGTTTGATCCACTTAAATTATTTAATTAAGCTCGGTCCAGATGGTTAAATAAAAAAGAATAATTATTCTTAATAAAATATATTTAGAATAATTATTTTTAAGAATAATTATCATAATATAACCGGCCCGGCTAGTTATGATATTTTCCTTATCAGGAAGGACACGTGTCATCATCTTATGGATCCAAGAAGCCTATAAATAGAGGCTTGGAGGAAAGGAGAAGAAGAAAAAAAAAATTCTCTTCCAACAAGCGTGGAGAGAGAGAGAGAGAGAAAAAAAAAAAAAAAAAAGCTTCCAGGAAGCGTGTTCTAGCAGATCCTGCAATGCAACACAATCTTCAGAGGTTGTAATCTTACAAGTCCTTTAGAGCAGATTGAAATTGATGTTAAACCCTATGACTTGGGTGGTATACATAGGCAAGGGATTTGTATAAATTGGAAAGTAAAATTCTAGTGCAAATAAAAAAAAAAAAAAAAAAAGGAAAGTTGGATACTTCAAGTCCCATTTGAAACAAGAGACAAGTCTTGTTAAACTTGGGACTTGAAGTGGGGGCAATTTGTAGATACTAAAATTTTAGTGGACTTTAATTTGGACAAATGGACCCTTTAAATATGGGCCTAATGTTTAATTAAGTTATTTAATTGACCCAAGTTTAATCCACTTAAATTATTTAATTAAGCCCGGTTCAGATGGTTAAATAAAAAAGAATAATTATTCCTAATAAAATATATTTGGAATAATTATTTTTGAGAATAATTATCATAATATAACCGGCCCGGCCATTTATGATATTTTCCTTATCAGGAAGGACATGTGTCATCATCCTATGGATCCAAGAAGCCTATAAATAAAGGCCCGGAGGAAGGGATAAGGGGACACAAAGTCAGAATTCAGAAATCTAGAATTCCAGAGAGAAATACAGAAACTCTCATCCCTAACATCCAAATCCAAAAGCGAAGAACACCAAGTACATTAAATCGTGCCGTTCTTCATCAAATTTCACGGTGATCAACAACAAGCACAGCCAAAGACGTGTCGTTCTTCATCAAATTCTATGGTGATTCAAAAACAAGTTCATGCAGCCCTTGGATCCAACCAACCAACGAAAAAAAAGGAAATTTAATCAGAGAATCAGTTCTTTCTTTTGTAAAGAATATTACAAAGGATTGTACCTCAATTTCTCAAATTAATAAAATTATATTATTTGCTCCATATTTTATTTCTATTTACAGACTTACAAAATTTGTGTGTACAATAGCAAAACACACAATATCACCAATTTTGTGATATGGGTTCTGACAAAAGAAAATAATAAAATATGATTTATTATGAGCTATTTCAAACCAATATCAATAGTACCAAACATGATATGGACCCAAATTTAAATACCAATATCAAAAAAACAATATCATAATGCATAGGTCCTTAATTTGGTGAGTTGATACAGATTTCGAATTTAATTTTGTTTTCATCTATAGATTAGGGAGGAACCCACTTGACTATTAAGTACATGTGACACATTTTTTTTTTTTTTTTTCTTTTAACTTTTTTATGTGGAAATATGATAAGTTTAACTTAAGTGATACGTTATTTACTCAAACTTATGAAACAATGATGCTATTAATTGATTAACCTTTATTTTCTTTTTTTAAAACGATGGGTGTATCGTTCCCTACCCGTTGGGAGGATTATATTCCCAAATGATCGTAAACACAAAACAACTAACAAGTCTTAACACCATGTGTCAAGCTTAGAATATTAGAAACTTATCATTTTCAATTAAGTACTTGATAAATACTTTTTTATTGTATAATCAAAGTGGATTGATTTTACAGTTTGAATCCACGAAAACAGAGATTGAAATTGAAAAATCCCATGATGGGAATGACATAAGTTACACAATATTTCTCAACAGATGTTGTTCTTACGCTCCGAGCGCGTTCCCGCTCTCACGCTCTGCTCGCGCTCTAGCTCAAATTTTCACCATTTATGACTTAATTCTGTCATTCTCACGCTTCCGCTCTCGCTCTTACTCCTGCTTTATGTGACTTAGGGAATGACAACTTGGATTATTTCAAAATATTTAGTCCTCTTAATTTAATGATACCACCATCATATCTTTGTTTTCACTAAGTTGTTGTACAGTTGTCTATCACATTAAAATCAGATTGGTTAGGCAACCAAGCATCTTTAAATCAGATTGGGGATTAGGAATTACATTCTTGTCAATTAACCAAAAGAAACATAGTTGAGATCCCAAAATTCATTTAATTTCATAAAGACACACCATTCACTTGGATTGCTTGTGAAATAAATAATAAATCTATAGTCATATTTTAAAGCCTGTTAAATGATTAATTTTTCAAAAGCTGAAATTGAACAATCTACTCTAAACTTGTTTACAAATTACAACATAGTCCGCTCTTGATCCATCACAACAAATCATTCTGAAAACATACATGCCTTGGTTGCAAGCTTTACCTTTTGACAACAAAATGTAAAGCTAGGGTTAAGGACATTTCAAGGACCATTCAAAATGTGTTTAGATAAAAAGATAA
This sequence comes from Cornus florida, assembly GCF_030987335.1. Lineage (NCBI taxonomy): Eukaryota > Viridiplantae > Streptophyta > Magnoliopsida > Cornales > Cornaceae > Cornus > Cornus florida. Next base: position 6,489,297 of record NW_026775573.1, read on the forward strand.
TTGGCGCTTAACTGAATAACTAACTACAAGATAGTAGGAAAAAAAAAAAAAAAAAAGAAAAAAAAAAAAAAAAAGAAAAAAAAAAGAAGAATAATTTCAATTTGAGGTCTTTGAAAAAGTAATATTTCCCTCTCTAGGAACGAGTGAATCTGAGACATTCATCCTTGTGCAGATGACCTGCAGCCTTCACTAATGTGTACATTTCGTCAAACAGGGTTCTTGCTTTAAAGAAGAATCGGAGATGGTCCAGTTTTTTTATTTTTAATCTTGAAAAAAAAAAAAATTCAGAGACGGTTTTGAGTTAAAAGTTCATTGGCAAGAAGACAATGGAAAACTGTACTCGAGATGCACACCATAGTATAAGCTCTAGCCTAAATGGTATTAATATGCAGGTTGAGTGTTCGAGAGCCCTGTGGGGGTGGGGATAATAATATGCAGTGGGTGGGTGTGCTTGAACTTTCAAAAAAAAAAAAAATTCTTTCGAATCACATCTCAATAATATTCACTAAACAATAATCACCCCTCCCCAAAGTCTAAGGATAGAACCTCCTCCTTTGAAACATCCAACAACTCCTCAACTTCAATTTCTTTAGTCTCATAAACCTCTTTTTCATCACTGGTTTTGTTGGGAAACGTGCTAGTTTTAAAAACTTTTTGAGAGATTTTGATTCATAGATCTTGATTTATCACATAGAGACAAGTTTTATGCAAAAATAAAATATGATGTATCATTCAATTAACAGATTGAATACTTACATCAAAGGTCTGAGTAAACCTCTAAATGTTTCCTCTAAAGTGAATGTTCTCACTTATTGTAGATCCCTTAGCAAGACGCCTTCTCCTTGGATCTCCATCTTCTTGGTAATTATTTTGCTTTTAGGAATCACTCATAAGCCTCCATGAATAACCTTGAAAAACTAGGCTTGTGGGAGCCTCCATTAGATGAGAACACTACACTAACCTTAATTTTCTAGAGTGAGAAAATATATTCCTTTTTTCTTCTCCCAAAAATCATCACTAATATAGGCAACATAATAATAAAGAAAATGAAACTATAAATTCTTCTCAATCTCTAATTTACATGTCTCAAATCTAATAGGATTCCAATATCAAGTTGGGCTATGAGTAAGAATCCTTTGGGCTTATTATTTTATTGGCTACAATGAATTAATAATTGGCCCGGTCCATGGACCTAATTCAATTAATTCATAAATTAATTTATACTCCACTAAAAGAAATTAATTGAACTCCAATTAAATAATAAATAACCTCTAAGTCAATATTGCACTTTGACCCCTCTATGCATAATTAGTTATCGGATAAATAAAGCCATCAATCCGACTACTTAATTAATATATTTATTTTGGTACCGTTGATTATTTCTGTCTCGATCACAATAAAACATTTTTTTGACAAAAATAATAATTTAAATAAATAAATATATAATAAATCATTTTGTCTAAAAACACACGAAGGCCTTCGAATTTACTTTGTGATTAACCATAATCAATACAAAATAAATACAAGTAGCAATGATGCAAATATTGAAAATATAACCCTCTAACTATTAATTACATAACTACCCAAAGTGTCGATCTAAGGATCCCGAAATATCCGCCGAACAAATCAAAGTAATTATTAATTAATAAAAGAGTTTATACTTTTCCCATGCTTAAGAGTCAAATGCCATGACAGTGATAGGGAACAATTGCATACGACGGCTCTCGTAATATATCTCAACCTAACGTGAATCTAGTTCTTAATAAATTATGAGTCCATCCATAATTACCGACTATGACCAATTTATGATTACTATTTATATTCACGTATTGATCGCCATCACATACATATATAAATATCTCTTGTAATCAAGTGAACACTATCAATTCTATAATGAATCGAAATATAATACATTGAGTTCACCAATTGTACAAAGCATAAATATTTCAGAAACGTCAGGAACATATGTCACTTTAATCCAAACAGGAATTTGCTATGCCAGGGCATATAAATCCCAATAACTCCCACTTACCCTCATAGCCAATTCAAATTGCATCTAACTCCAATGTTATCCAGATGATGATCAAAATTATTGATCAATGACACCTTTGTTAATAGATCAACAAAGTTGTGTTCCAATGCAATGTTCTAACCATGAGTACATTTTCTTGCTGGACAATATAATGTAGAACATGATACTTCCTTTCAGTGTACATTGTTTCTCTATGGAACCTTGGGTCATTGGTTTAGACTACTTCTGCACTATTGTTACAATATAGCTCGATAGGCAGCCTAGTATACTCCACAACCTCTAAATCAGTGAGATCAAACCAAAAGGCTTCCTTTGCTACCTTTAAGGCTACAATGTACTCCACCTTCAGGTTTGAGTCAGCAGTTAAAATCTGCTTAACAAACTACTAACTGATTTCCCCTCTATTGAGTAAACATACACTAAGTCATGAACCTCATAGTATCTACTTCTGATTGAAAATCAGAACTAGCATACCTGACTAGGACCATATCATCACATCCATAAATGAGTATGAGATCATTGGTTCTTTTAAGGTACTTTATAATATTTTTCACAACAGACCAGTTATCATGTCCGAGATTGGACTGATATCTACGGATTATCCCTACTATGTAGCGGATGTCCTGTTTGGTATAGACCATGGCATATATGAGACTCCCATATGCCGGAGCATATTATTCCAGTCTCATTTGCTCAATCTCCTCTACTAGTCTTGGATAACTACTTACTAGAGAGAGCAACCCATGTCAATAACGCAAGAACTCATTTTTTAGTTTTGCATACCAAACCTGATCAATACTTTATCAATGTAAGATTATTAAGATAAGCCTATTTTCCTTTTAAGCTGATCTTGCAAAAGCTTGATCCCAGGAATATAGCTTACATCTTGAAGATCCTTCATTTCAAAACAATTGAACAATTACCTCTTTAATGATGACAAAGCCTCCACGTCATTATAAATGAGTAGGATGTCATCAATATATAGAATTAGGAAAAATAATGACATTCCCTTATACATTCATGATTTAATTACTAAGAAATCTTCTGGTATCCCTTTGTAGATTAATTTGCCTTCCATATGTATCACCCTACTATAAAGTTCTACAAGATCCTAGATTTTATTAGAATACATAGATTCCAACTCTGATTTCAAAGCAACTCGCCAAAACGATCTGTATCCATATCGGTCCACGCTTCCGTGGAGCTTACTGGGTCCAACTCATGTTTAACAGGGATGTCCATAACGGTCTCACCTAAAAACATGATTCTGTCGGATTGGATGATAATCCTCCCACTACTATAATGTACCAATGCAGGAATCTGTGTATTAGATGATGCTGACGCATCAATAGGGAATTCATATATTATTCTCAATTTCTATAATAAGTGTGTTCACATGTGGTACATTTGGTACTCATACCATATTCTCTAACATTATGCTACTAGGTATGTAATTCATAATATGATCCTCCTATAGATAAACAGTGAGTGTAAACAATTAACTTTTATCATTGAGATCATAAAATAATTCATCCTAGTGCATTTAGAGTAGCTATCAAATATATCATTCGTATGATCTGTTTCCAACTTACTTATCTATATCAAACGCACATGTGCAAGACTACCCCATATGTGCATGTGATTCAAAGTAAAATATAGTGAAAAACACAGCTCAAATGGTATCCTTGAGATAGACTAAGATGGAATGCAGTTCATAATGCGCATTGATATCATTAACGCTAAACTCTTAAATGAAAGAGACAATGTAGCATAACTGATCATAATCTAACCATGTTAAGCGGAATTCTGTAATTCTTATTTGACACCTAAATTAATTTAGCGTCAATTGCGGAAAATTGGTATACAACACCCTCATTGACCATATAATCTTTGCACTATCCCAAGAAATACTCATATCCACGATCAAATCGAAGTGTTTTGATAAGTTTACCTAATTTGTGTTCCACATCAGTCTTGACACTCTCGGAATATACCAAAAGTTTAAGACTTGTGTCGCAATAGGTAAATTTATCCAAAACGTTAGTAATCTTGCTTGGATGTTCATAAGACTGCGCGTGTTAGTGTGTACCGACTCCAATTGTTCTTTATGTCTATTTCATTTGGCTGATTTAAAGCCCTTAGGGTTATCTATCATTCAATACAGGATTCACAAGTTGGTTTAGACTCCCCTGCCTCACTAGGTTATAAACCTTCTTTGACCAATCTTTGATCTCATTTTGATTGATTACAACCCAAAAATAGACACTAAAAAATACAAGGAGTCAGGAATAATAAATTTTCTCTTAACATTCAATCTAGAAAATGCAATAATAGTATCTTTATCCTGCAAATTTTAAGAGCTTGTTATTATAGTATATCAACCATCTTTCAATGCACTAGAAGCAATCGCACTTATATACAATTTTATAAACCAATTTTACAAAATAACAACACAGTTTTTATAAATCAAAAGTGAAACAAGAATAAGATCGCGTCTAACATCTGTGCATAAAGATAGTTCTCTAATACTAATTTCCTCATACTCTCTAATTTCAGATGTACTACTCCCATTGACTTAGTTATAGCCTTGGCATCAGGTCAAAAGACAAATATATATTCATATCATCGAGTCTTCTGGATTCCTGAAATCCTTGCAACGAATTGCAAACATGTTTAGTGGCTCCAGAATCTATCCATCAAGAATAAATAGATACAACCACATAAAAATGCTCAATGATTAAATATACATTTTCCTATGCCATGTCATTGTTTAGATAGTTTGTCCTTTAGTGTCTTAGTTAGCAGCAAAAGAAACAGTTTCCTTCTCCATCAACATACACTGCCTTATTCCCTTTAACCTTTTGGATACCCTTACTTTGTGTTAGCCTAGTCCTAATATCATTATTCTCCTTTCCTTTGCCCTTCCACTTAGGCCTAGAAGAAGATGGTATAGACTATATTAGATTGATTGGAATGCCTATACTTTTGATTATCCCTTTATCTGTTACCAATTCTATAAGAATATCAGCGAGTGTGAACTTAAACTGGTTCCTTATTTAGTTCACTCTAAAAGAGTCAAACGAGTTTTGGTAACAAGGCAATAATCATGTCAACTTGAAACTTACCACCCAAGTCAGCCCTATTAACCTCCAGTTTAAATTTTAAATAATAAACAATCATTTTCCAAAATTCGATCTTATACTGGAGTTCCTTAAGCTATCTTAATGGTATTCAAGTCTGACATAGTATTTAGACATATCCTCTATCTAATCTCACCAAAATATCTCATTGACATTTAACATAATGCTTGAAGAAAATAAAATAATGTAAATGTTAGCTTTGGAACGTATTCGAGATAAACTCTAGAATATTGCATCAAGCCTTATCATTTGCCTTATTTCACTTATTAAAAGTATTAATGTTATCTTGAGTATCTTAAAGTAAAAGGATTAGGTTTAGGAGTAGTAAATACATTTTGTATCACTACGTTGTGAATAAAATATCTAAGTTCATATTCCAGTCAATATAAATGAGGTCCACATACATTGAATATGTAAGCAAGCAGATAAAATGAATTAGACATAATATCTGAATATAAATGCATTTATACAACACACAAGGTGAATTATTAACACTATCATGCATATTTAAAATTAAAATGAGTTTGTCAACCATATAGTATAATAAATCACACAATCAATAAGTCAATAACTTATCCTGATGGAGGAGTTCATTATTACTATTGCTGCGATTCATTTGTTATTAGGCGAGCACTTCCATTAAAATAATATGTGGGTCCTTTAAACACTGCATGAAAAATTGGATAACTAATACGCCAATAACTTATTCGGTTGACGAAGTTCATTATTGCTATTGGCGGGCAAATCCCATCATTTCCATATCTCTTAAGACAATGCATTGTCTATCATATGAAATGATTTTCGATTATGTTTAGCCTTTCTAAAATCACCTAGTGTAGACCACTCCGTTGGGGAGTTAACACTATTGATTTTAGATTGAGTGTATAACGATATTAACGCTCTAACGAAAAATAAAACATTAAATATCTTGTCACTATAATCTAAACTCTTTAAATCATGCGTAGGGTCTTATTTTTAAAGATCTAATTACAATGAACATTTAATATTTTTATTTTTATGAGACAACCATTCTTGTAATATTAAGACTCTTCAAAAATAAGAGCGTGGGGTCTTATTTTTGAAGATCTAATTACAATGGTTATAATAACGAAGGCCATGGGGTAATGTATAAAAATCCCCGCTCCCGCTCAATTTTTTTAATCACTAATAATTAGGGTTTTGAATTTATATATTTACATGATATAATGCATGCAAAACGCCTTAATTTTAATCCAATTAAATTTAGAAAATATTTGAATTTTTAAATGATTCACTAATATTTAAGTTGAAACATACTTTAAAAATAATTTTTCGTTTCCCAATAAGTGCCTTCAAATTAATTAGTAATCAAATCCAATTAATTTTCATAATTTAATTAATATAAATCAAGTCATTTAATAAAATATCATGGATCCAATGCATGAATAATAATTAATAAACAATTATCTATTCCATGCATTTCATACATCACATAAATAAATAAATAACAGATAAAACAAATAAAAATGGCCAATGGATTTAGCTTTTAACATTCAATTGCTCTAAATATTGCGCGAGAGTCCTTCGTCGGCTTGCAAACACCCGCAGGAGGTTGGTATGCGCCTGAAGAGGTAAAACAATGCATTGAACGCGCCCGGATGACCCCGCACGCGCTGGCACGGGCCTGAGGGATGCAGCAGTGCGTGCCACGCGCCTCCACGTGCTCGCACGCGCTTGGAAAGCGCTGCAGCACGTGGCATGCGCATGGACGCGCTTCCACGGGCCTGCACGCGCGCGTGGAAGAAGTTGGCTCGGCTGGTGCATGCTCCTCACGCGCTAGCAAGTTGTTAACCCTGGCGCGTACTCCTCACGCGCCAGGTTCATTATTTTGGTGCTGCACTGGATTGCAACCCTTGATCAGCGGCTGTGGATCCGGTTGCATGGTCTCGCGCCGCATTGGATCCCACCTCTTCCTTCGGCACTACTTCTTGCTACTGGCGATACTCTGGTCGCCGGAAAGTCGCCGAAATTATTAAAAAATCCCAGAAAAATGAAATTTAAGCCCTAAAAATTTCAGAAAAATTCCGAAAAATTTCTAAAAAATTCCTGAAGCCTAATTTAACTCTCTTGGACCTTCTTGAAGCTTCATAGCATCCTTTGATGAAGATTACATGGCTTTAAATAAATTTACAATTTGAAATACAATGAAAAAAATTAAATTACATCACTTTTAAACGGCTAAATCAAAGTCTTAATTACATTCATTCAAAAATAAAATTACATTTATTTAACCTATAAGTTTCATCCATTACCCAACCATACATCATCATTCATTCACAATTATACATACATCATCATGTATCAATATATATTAACATATTAAATCATACATCAATCATACATTAATAAATACATATATGCATATATAATTAGGATTCATGAATGATAATTTTGATAAAAACATGATCTCTAGTAATGAATCAAACCATGCTCTGATACCACTATTAGGAAACGTGCTAGTTTTAAAACTTTTTGAGGGATTTTGATTCATAGATATTGATTAATCACATAGAGACAAGTTTTATGCAAAAATAAAATATGATGTATCATTCAATTAACAGATTGAATACTTACATCAAAGGTCTGAGTAAACTTTTAAATCTTTCCTCTAAAGTGAATGTTCTCACTTATTGTAGATCCCTTAGCAAGATGCCTTCTCCCTGGATCTCCATCTTCTTGGTAATTATTTTGCCTTTAGGAATCACTCCATAACCCTCCATGAATGACCTTGAAAAACTAGGCTTGTGGGAGCCTCCATTAGATGAGAACACTACACTAACCCTAATTTTCTAGAGAGATAAAATATATTCCTTTTTTCTTCTCCCAAAAATCACCACTAAAATACACATAAACCATGTATATATATAGGCAACATAATAATAAAGAAAATGAAACTATAAATTCTTCTCAATCTCTAATTCACATGTCTCAAATCTAATAGGATTCCAATATCAAGTTGGGCTATGAGTAAGAATCCTTTGGGCTTATTATTTTATTGGCTACAATGAATTAATAATTGGCCCGGTACATGGACCCAATTCAATTAATTTATAAATTAATTTCTACTCGACTAAAAGAAATTAATTGAACACTAATTAAATAATAAATAACCTCTAAGTCAATATTGCACTTTGACCTCTCTATGCATAATTAGTTATTGGATAAATAAAGCCATCAATCTGACTACTTAATTAATATATTTATTTTGGTACGAGTGATTATTTCTAGCTCGATCACAATAAAACATTTGTTTAACAAAAAATAATAATTTAAATAAATAAATATATAATAAATCATTTTGTTTAAAAACACACAAAGGCCTTCGAATTTACTTTGTGATCAACCATAATCAATACAAAATAAATACAAGTAGCAATGATGCAAATATTGAAAATATAACCCTTTAACTATTAATTACATAACTACCCAAAGTGTCGATTTAAGGATCCTGAAGTATCCGCCGAACAAATCAAAATAATTATTAATTAATAAAAGAGTTTATACTTTTCTCATGCTTAAGAGTCAAATGCTATGACAGTGATAGGGAGCAATTGCATACGACGACTCTTTCAATATATCTCAACCTAACGCGAATCCAGTTCAAGTCTTAATTAACTTTGAGTCCATCCGTAATTACCGATTATAAATAATTTATGATTACTATTTATATTCATGTATTGATCGTCATCACATACATATATAAATATCTCTTGTAATCAAGTGGACACTATTAATTCTATAATGAATCGAAAAATAATACATTAAATTTACCAATTGTATAAAGTCTAAATATTTCAGAAACGTCAGAAACATATGTCACTTTAATCCAAACAGAAGTTTCCTATGCCAGGGCATATAAATCCCAATAGGTTTCCTCGTCCCTCGGCCTCTGCCTCTCCAATCTCTCTTCATCATGCAGTTGTTTCCACTCGTTGACCCACCTATCCCATTCATCTTTCAACATCTTCGGCTTCTCGCAATCCTGCTCACTCAATTGCATTGATACATCTTCATCATTTGCCTCATACTTCTTACTATACTTCTTTAGGTTCTTTGCAATCTCTTCCTCTTTCTCCGGGCTTAAGAAGGATGGTGGCCTCGGCCGCCATGAAAACTGTTACAGCCAGCAGGAAAAAAATAAAAACCCAATGCAAACTGTTTTCCAAATCATAGATATTCACACAAAATATTTACTCAAAGATAACAATGTAAACATCAACGGTATAGAAATAGCCGTGGATTGTTGCAGAGTAGTTGCTGTAATGGCATTGTTAGTTTGGAAAAACTAGAAATTATTTAAATGCCTACTAACCAATCAATTTACCACCAAAGAAAAAGAATATTACAGAACTAGATATGATCTGACCTGCAAGAGATGATCCTTGAACATCCGATACAGTAGCTTGCCATTGAAAGACCATATATTGAACCCATTTTCCATCTCATGAACCGATGTAACTGAAGTGGCAACATACCTGCAAATGGATGAAATTATCAGAATACAAATATCACAACTAAGTTTATACAAGATAAAAACAAATGATTCGGTTTCTCTAATAGAGAACAGTCACGTTTAATAGAGGCTTGATCCGGCTCTATGCTAATGCTACCTGAAATTCTCTCAAAATTACCTTCCAGTGGGATCCCATTCAATTTCTGTTGCCATGAAATGCTCAGTTGTTGCCATGGTCTCAAGCTCGTCAACATTGTAGAACTCAACTGTCCATTAAAACCCTTCAACCCTGCCAGTATAATGAAGCGGCCAGCTGGTGGCCAGTAGAGATCATTTGCCTGTTTCCCTTTGAGATTTGTGAGCTTTGAAACCCTGCCTGTGTTAAGAGTGCTCTGCATCGAATAGAAGCTTATGTCGGGCCTTGGGCTATTGCCATGGATAACTGCAAATCTGTGGCCCTTTGGTTCCCAAGCAAATGAAATAATCTTGTCAGTTTTATTATCAAGCTCCAAGACTTCAATGGGTATGTCCCGTTCTTTGATTCTGAAGAGCTCAAAGCCAGTGTACGTGCCCTTTTTAGTCTCTGTGTATCGGTCAACCTTAACAGCAAGGTAGCCCCATTGCTTTGCCAATACATTTCGCAATCACTGACACTGAAGATATTCTTCTGCCTCAACCCTCCTTGCTGGGGATTTGAATAAGACTCACCTATGACATATGCAGAACATTATTCTAAATTTTAATTGACAAAAGAAAATTTAAGGCCTCTGCATCTGGAAAATTTGTACTCACCCTAGGCGGCTGATTCCCACCACCAACTTCAGGAACAAATAGTGCAACAATGGGATCGGTGGGAGACCAACTCAGATCCATCACATTCTCAATCTTAACGGATTTCTTGGAAAAAGTTTCCGTATCATAGACTGAAATGTCATTTTTCCCAATTCTGGCAAAACACTTGTCTTTTCCACCACCCCATCTGGACAATCAAAACTAACATATTCATGAGACAATAACCACAACAGTCTTTAAAGAGTTCACATGAATAAATAGCAATGAAAAGTTACCTGAAAACAGGCCAAGACACACCAGTAATAGCTCCAGATCCTCCAATTGCAAACTTGTCTGCATTTCCGTTGAACTCTCCCTGACTTTTCCCGTCCTCACATCAAAAATATTTAGCACATCGCTCTGGATCATGAACTCAAATTAGAGTTGCCCAAGGCAACAAAATATGACAATAGAGTAATTGGCAAGACAATTTAAACCTCACATGAGATTCACGGGGATTGCTTGGTTGATGGCTAACTACTGTAAGTCAACAAAAATCTCTCACCAGGTGAGAAATCAATTAGTTTTACCTGCAGATAATATCACTAAACCTAAACATAAAATAAGTAAAAAATAAAAAAATAAAAAAATAAAAAAATAAAAAATAAAGAAGAAGGAAAACTTAGACAGATTAGCAAGAATAAAAGCAGAAATAACCTCGGGGTGTGCATAACGCATAAGGCAGTTGAAGGAAATGGCACCACCCCAAACGGCAACACCCTGCCTATGAACTGTGGCTAAGTAAGTCCCTAGAGGTGACCACTGCACAAAACTTTCAGTCCGAACTGCAAAGAGAAGATACATATTGTTACAATGATCCATATAAAATCATTACAAGAATAAATAAACTAACTATATATAACAAAGTGAGCATAGTGCGTGGAAACCACAATATCACTCTGCTCGATCATTAATCGGAGACACTCGGTACGGAAGTTGAGACACACAAAAAAAGACAGAGGAATCATAAAAATTTGCATTATTACATACAAGTTAAGTTAGATAAGAAGAGGAGAGAACAATAGGGAGCATAAATAGGAGAAAAGAAAAAAGAAGGGTTAGAAGGTTTTATTCGTTTGGCTATAAAGAAATGAAGAAAGGATGAGAAGAAAATGATAGGCTAATCATGCCCTTGAATATTTTATGTAATCTGTAATCAAATGTTGTACTCCCTGAACCACCTCAAATCACTTCAACCTTTGTTGTTTATAGTTTTGTACACCCAGGGAGGAACCCTGTCCTCATCACTGAATTTCTTTTAATTCCTCTACTCATTAGGTTATCCAAACCAAAAAGGCCAGATTTTTAAAATTTCTCTCTTAAAAACAGCAATGTTAATGAAATTTGCAGTCATGAAGGAGAAGAGAGGGAGTTGGGGGGGGGGGGGGGGGGGGGGGGGGGGGGGGGGGTTGTTCCACTCGCAAAATGTTTGTAAACAGGCTTCAAATGCCTTGTGTCATTCCAAAAAACCTCCGTGTCTGAGCCAGAACGGATAACAAACTGGTGTACGTCTAGCTTTTGCATCAGAAAGCCAGTGTTGCAGTAATTCCTGTACTTCGGTAAACTTTTCAAACAATAATGGAGCATGCCTTAAACAGAAGCTGATCAGCAGAGTAGAATATGGTAAAAACAAAAAAAGCCACAACAATCTCAAATTTAAGTGATATTACTGAATTAGGATTAAGATATGGAAAGCATTGTTCATACATTTGAGATATCAAACGTTTCAAAGCCTATTTTCTACATGCTTTTTTAATCGCCCTAGCATGTTCTAATAAAATTCTTATACCCCACTAACTCATTTCAAAACTGTTTATATTAAAACAAATTGAGCATACAAAATAAGAAACCAATACCAAACAACAAAATGGAAAAAAAAAAAAAACTTACTACAAGATGCGGGAGAGGATACATCTATAAAATTATAAATTATGTTGTTAGCTAAGAGTATAATGAGGCTGAGAGATTTTGTCAAACTTTGTCAAGCTTTTCTCATTAATACATATATCTAAAGCTTTATAATCATTACACCAACAAATTTCATCCTGATTTATTGAACCATTTCCATCCTTTTTCTGCGCATTTATCCTGCGGTGCATTCAGAATGAATTCTACATCTCATGAATAGCAATGTGCAAGGAAAATAATTCAAAATTCAAACCAAACGAGACAGATTTATGCTAGGCACTGACTTTAAATTGATTTTAACAAAAACATAGAACCTTTTTTATTTTTTATTTTTTTGGTTAACTGGTAAGCCTAAAAACATGGAACGTTCCAACAACTAAACTCTCATAAAGTGCAATCTATTTATACTAGGTGCTCACTGTTTAACTTTTCTCACAGGTAACACTTCTCAGGCTTATTTTGCTGTTGAGATTCAGATAGGCCGTCATGATCCAAAATTCTAAAACAGAAGCTCAATAATAAAGATAGGACGTCATCAGGAAGTACCATACAAAGAAACACAATCTTCAATGCTTACCCTAGGAGTATATGGCGCTGTTTTTGGAGGGCCCCACTCATCTGGAACTTTTATGAACTTCTCAATATCGTCAAACGTGTTAACAGCAAGTATATGCTTTTTATCTAATCTGCGAAGATGTGTTTTCTCCCAGCTACCTCGGCTTCCTACAACAGTGACCAAACATCACCATAATAAAAATGTAAACAACAAAATTTATAAATAGATCAACAGAAACAATAAAACTATAGATCATAACTGTCATAAAGCTGAGATCTAATGATGGAATGGAGTATAGCATTCAAATTGTAATTTATCAATATATTTCAACATTAAACCCAAAAAAAAAAAAAAAAAAAAATGTCTGGAAAAAGATCGTCTCAAGTTGTTTCACTACTGAAGTTTGGCCATCAACCAGTTAGTACGGGCTGATCGCCCCTTCTTTGCCCCCATGATAGAAACTATTATGCTCTGTTTGGTTGAAGGGATGAAAAAATGGATGGAAGGAGAGGGGAAGGGATGGATAAGGCATCCCTAGAGATGGAAAGGTGTCTTCCTCACTTTGTGTTTGGTTGGATAGATTGGATAGCATGAAGGACGGATGGGATGACTTTTTTTATTTTTATTTTTGTTGGAAGGAAACGAATGAGGGTACCAATATACCGTCATTATATAAAATTATAAAAATTCGATATCAATTTCAAATATTTGAGAAGGTTAAAAATGAAAATTACATATTTGTCGTAAGTATTGCTTCTCTCTTCCTCTTCCTCCTAACTTTGGGCAGATAGAAAAATACAAAGTAAGGAGGGATGTTTCATCCCTCCTTGCTTCCTTCCTCTTTTCCCTTCCCTTCAACCAAACACGAAAAAGTCTTTTTATCCCCCTCTCATCAATCCCTCCTCAATTCTTCCCTCCAACCAGACATAGCATTAATGTTTGCCTCACTAGTGAAATTCACCATCATAGACTACCCCTAAACACCTTGGATCAAACAAATTAGACAACCAAAATATTGAACTTCATTACTAGAAATATGAACTCATTATATACCAAGCTCATATTCCTCTTAACTGAACTAGAGAACTTAATTCAATTTAACAATCTCCTTCGACGGTAGACGAGGTCGTCCACAGCAAACTTTTTTTTTTTTTTTGTCTCAAGATTATAAAATATAGATATGCAATTGATTATAATCATGTCATATCTTAACAACATATAACATAACATCATGTTATCCAATCATACGAAGAACTTATAATTTATTTAAGCTTCCTATATCATGTATGTCACTTAAACTGAATATTAAACATGCTGATAATTTATTTTATAGCCAAGTAAGCATTCTCCAAAAACATCTTATACTAATCATTTAATCTCAATTGTTAAAACAAATTACAAGATTAAATTAATCAATTCTTTAAATAATTCAAATAGCATGCATCATGGTGTCAAGCCTATTTACAATTCATTTAAATTCATCCCTAGTCCCTATTTAATGTTTGGGACCTTCCATAATCAATTTGGGGTCAATTTAAATACTTTTATAAAAATTCCTTTGGTTGGGCTCGAGCCCTGTAATAGTAGGCTCAAGCTTTTAAGCGAGCCTTAACTCCGGGTGAGCAATTATAAAAATACATCATTATAATAGGAAGAAATTCATAGAACAATTAGATCTAAGTCATAAATTTATCAATTCATACAACAACAACCATGAACATAATTCATAAAACCTATGTTCTAAATCAATTTACACATGGATTCCAATTTTAATTATCCTTTAAACATCCCTAAAATTATACTAAAGATATATAGATCACAGATCTAAGGGAGAAGTGTAGAATAAATAACTTGCCTTAAACTTTCGGATTGAAAGTTAAACTCTTTTTTCCTTGATTTTCTTCTCTAATAGTCCTTCTTCTTCTTCCTCTTTCTCTTTCATGCTCTCTCTCTTTAGATTTTCTTCCTAGGTTTACTCTCTAGGTCAATATATATAGATAAAATATATTACCTATTCCTTTAAACCTAACATACGTCTGACAATTCATAAACTAGGTAATTAATTTAATAAAATAATATTTTTAATAACAAATATATATATATATATATATATATATATATATATATATATATATATATAAACTACTAATCTCCCATGGGCCACTATCCAACCCACTAGGATCACATTCAAATAGTCCAAGACCCATCTAGGTGGTCCATGGGTTATAACCTAAATCCTTAAAATAAAAACAAAGTAAAAATGAAAATAAAATAAAATCATTTAACTAACACAATTAAACATATAAAACAATCCAATCATACCAACACATCATATGGAAACAATTAAAATGTACATACAATTTGTCAACATATATTAATTTAATTAACTTAAATAAAATAATTAAATAAAACTATAAATCAATTAAATACATAATCAATTAGCCAAATAATCAAATAATTAATTTAAAATACAATAAAATAAATAAGGGTATTACATAATCTCATGAAAGTTATCAGGGGTACTTGTCCCACATCGAATCTAGGACTTAGTTTGAAGGTTTTGCACCTAAAGTCCTTTTGGAAACTAGTTCCAAGGACTCAATGGACACATAATTGATCAAACCATCCTTTTTGATCCACATAATTTTCATTTTCACTTTTTGAAAAGTTTTTTCAGATTTTACCTCTTTCTTAGGCAAATTTCTAGTTCTAGAATTTTTAGGTGACACAAAATTCTTTTTCTTCTTAAAATGCGCCTTTTTCTTCGCATTAACATCATAAGAATGAATTTTAGAAAAATCTTTCTTTTTTTTGTGAAGACATGAATGATGGTTATGTCCATTCTTACCACAAAAAGTGAAATGCAACAATTTAGGCATATAAGACATATCAGAATATAAGGCATCAACTAAACTAGAATTAGGCATACTATTCACAGGTTTCACAAAAACTATTTTATCTTGACTACTAGATGGGCCTTTAACAAAACCTAACCCAGTTTTATAATTCACATTCTTACTCATGTTGATCATCTTATTCAACTTGACTTGACAAGCAGTAAAACATATCAGTCTATCGTGTGCCTTTTTCAATTCAAGTTTACTTTATTCAATTCTCAGAGCAAGATATTCTTTTAGGGAGTTAGCACTACTTACCTTATCTTCAAGAATGCTGATTTTTTCATTAAGATCAGAGATGCTTGAATTACTTTCAAAAGCTTTTTTTTTTCCTTCATTAATCTGTTTTCTTAGATCTTCATTCTCTTCTTTTGCTTGAATAAGCTCATTTGCAAACTTATTAACAGCCAAGTTGACTTCAATAGTTTCCTCAAACATCTTCTTCAATTTTTCTTCATCCTCTTGAACCTGTTTATCAAGAACTTCATTAGCTTTATCATCTGAAATGTTAGAATCAAACAAAGAAACAATATGGGAACCTTTATCAAGAAAAACAACATAAGAAAAATCATTGCAATCGTCGTGAAAAAATTCATTATCACTAGAAGTAGAATTTTCATAAATAGAAACTTTCATTGTTTTCCCTTTATTCCTATCCTTTTGATCTTTCTTATAACTAGGACAAATATTGGTTGCGTGACCTTTGCCACCACAATTCCAGCAAGTGAATTTAGTTTCTTTTTACTCTTCTACTTTCTTTTCATTTATCCTCAATTTTGACCCCTTGTCAAAATTTTAAGGATTAGCCCCATTGTCATTCCTTCTCCTCTATTGCCTTTGCAAAAACTAATTAAATTGCCTTGAGATAAAAGCAACATCATTATCAGAATTTTCATCGACAGAATTATCAACCTGTGTTGATTTTAAAGCAAGATTTTTTTCCTTCTGATTTAGATTAAAATTCTATATCTCAAAAATTTTCAATGAACCTACAACTTTGTCTATTTTAGAAATAGACAAATCACAATGTTCAGTGATAGTTTCTACCCTTATTTGAAATCTTTTAGATAAAAACCTTATGATTTATACACAGATTTTCTTATCACTAACTCTTTTGCCAAGATGACGCAGTTCAAAAATAATTTCAAGAAGATTAGAATAAAAATCAAAAAATGATTCATCTTCTTTTACCACAATGTTCCTAAAGTTAGAAGAAAGCATTTGGATTTTGGACAACTTCACTTTTAAATCCCTTCATGAGTAACCTGCAAAATATCCCAAGCATCTTTAACAGTTTTACAATCAGATAGTCTAGCAGATTTAGATGGAACAACATAATTTATAATTGCATTTAAAGCTTTTCCATTAGCATCATTACGCTCAGTTTCAACAGCAGTAAAGATAAAAACATCTTTCAAAACTTGAGTTATTTTACCATCCACAGTTTTTTCTTCTGTAAGTGGTGTATAACTGATTTAACTACAACCTAAACTTTACCTCTTGAATTTTACAAATAGGCTTTCATTTTAGATTTCCAAAAATTATAATTGTTTCCTTCAAATAAAAAACCACATTTATTAGAACTACATTCTTTCAACGCATAAGACATGATGAAACAAATTTTTGAAAATAATAAAAAAAAACTTTCCACAAGGATCAACTCAGTATGTAGAGATTTGCTTTTATACCAATTTGTGAGTTGTGTAGCGAAAGATTACTTACGTAGAAAGTTTTGTATTTTAAAATCAGATCTATGTTTTTCTAAGTTTACTTATTTTAGCATCATTAATAAATTAATGTCATACAAGATAAATAAAGTAAAATAATATAGTTAGAAATGGCACCAGGATTTTTAGCAAGGAAACCCCAATTATTAAATAGACCAATTGTTTGTGTGGAAAAAACCTCGTAGATTGTGCAGTCCAAAGTAAACTGATCCACTCTGTTTGAAATAAAGTATAATGGACTTTGACTCAAACTCACACCCTATCATTCTACCAATTAAACACCAATAGTTAACAATCCTCTGGCTATGTGACGTCCTATCCAATAGCTCTTAACCTCAGGCTTACTCTTGATCTCTGTAGAAGGATTGGTGGTAGATCAAACAACACTCCTCGAATGCTTTGACCCTTCCAAAAGTGTGATTGTTTCACCTCTGTTATTCAAGATTTGGATTTGATGTAGAAGAAGTATATCTGCTTTTTTCTGATCGTTGTAGATGCAACACTTTGATCACGATAATGATTTAAACAACACTCTAAACTCACTCTTGTGTTTATGTGTATATTTTAGAAAGAAAGACAGAAAAATTAGATTTTGATTTTATGCAAAAATATCTCTCTAATAGGCTTTTAAGAATTATGAAGTTGTAGTGCAAAATCCGTATCAACCTAGATGAAAATCAAGGTTTATATAGAATTTTCAAAGACCTAGATATATGAATAGGAAAATGTAATTTTCGTGCATAGGACTTTTGGAAGAATTCTAAACCAAATAGGAAGTTTTAGACAGAATAAGAAACAATTACCTAAACTGTATCAGCAGTTGTAACCGGTAGCCAGGAAGTGGAACCGATTCCCAAATGACAGAATGGTTTCTTCGCAGTTAAGGTTCTTGAACCGGTTCCCAAGTTTGGTACTAGTTCCCACTTGACAGAATTTTGAAGAAGGTTTGAAACTTGGAAAAAATTCTATTTTGGTAACTTTAAAGAATATACCATGTAAGTATAGTGTCCTAAGTGGGAAATAACTTCCTAACGTGTTATTCATACCTTTTTCGTAGATCAAAGATCGTCAAACTTGAACAACATTCTAATTCCGCAGCCGATCTCGATCTTGATATGGTAACTTGAGAATTACAACTCGATCAGACTTGTTTTGACATCGAAATTTGCCAATTACAAAAATTATATCTCACAAATACCACAAAACAATGCTTTAAAAAAAATGTCAAGCCTTGGCACAATGGAAAATTTAGTTTATTGTGACCTCAAGTCATGAGTTCAAAATTGTAATGTATACTTATAACTTTAACGTTTCACATGTTTTAGTTTAACCAACATTGGTGCAAGTCTGCAACATTCCAAATGAATAATAGTCTAGTTGGTGCATACCCTCCTCCCCAAAAGGGATGTTGATCGGGTGTCTGAGCCTTCATGAAAATATCGGTTATGTGTGTGTGTTTGTTTAACATTCTAAAAAAAGCACTGGATTGAGATCATAATGAAATGAGGAATGATTGTTAACAGAATAAAGATTTTTAGTACCAATAAGCATGGGTTGGAAGATTACACCAATTATATTACTATTGTGTTCTGATATATATTTTCACTTTCTATTAACTTAAGCTTACACTATTTTTAATTCATACGCATTTACTTTGAAGGTACAGAAACAAAAGACTTAACATCTCACCTATAAATGTCCCTACTCCCTCCCACATAATGACAAGGGATCCTAGCTCCCTCCATCACTAGATTATAGGAATGTTTTAAAAGCCCTACACCTTCATTGACAAATTAAATAAATAAACGTATGAGTCTAGTACTCCCTATGTTCTAATAGAGTTGTTCACTTCGTAAACTGTGACTCACAATTATGATCGTACTCTTTATAAAGTATTAAGATCGGATTTTATTTTGTGTATTTTCAACATTAATATATTTTATGTGTTTATTGTTTTATTTTAATGAAAATTATGCACTCTTATAATATTTTTGTGCGCGTGTAAAACCTTATGTATAAAAGGACTCGTATTTCAAAGCGCTTAGGGCATCTCAATTGTTCCAAATGTAGGTTAAATTTGCACCATATTTAAATTGAAAGATCTACCAGTGTTACTTCAAAAAGCATATCTACCGATGAGATCTTTAACACTAATATTGTAAAGTGCATGTGTTAGAAGACACACCAAATGTGATTCGAATTTTCACCATATTTGTTTGATTTATTCACCACTTTTCCTTTGAATTTTCAGCAATCATATTTTAATTGATCGAGTTGTAAACAGTCAAGTTGTTGTGTTGACACCGAGAATGACACTCAAGTGCTCATCTTAAGGTCTACACGAATATATGGAGAGTATGACAATTCAACCGAATGGACATGTGGAGAGTAGGACAACTCAACCAAAGTATAAACCAATAATAAAGTGAAACATGGACGTTAATTTAAATTAATTATATTCCAAACACTTGGGACAACTTATTTGTTAACACTTGGGCTAGACTTTGATGTCATTGGGTGAATGATATAAAAGTGGGCCAGATTAATTAGGGCACCTACACAGAAGGAGGAAATGGGCAACTGGACCTCTTTTAACAATAGAAGAGGATTAGTTGGTTGGCAAACTAGCAAGGTACTCAAGATATTGGGCTAGATTGGCATATGCAGATTTAAAGCTGGAGACAAGGCTATTCGAATATAGATGAGAAGTGAAATGGGTATAAATGGATGGCTATACAGTACTATTCAAGGAACTAAATCCTCTCATGTTTTACATGAGAGTTGGTCCCATCCAATAAGTTAAAATGGCAAAGCTTAAAAATTAAAAAAAGCAAGACTTTTGTATATATATACACGCATACATACGGACCAAATCAAAACCAGACCAACTTAATTCTAACTCTCTTTTTCTCTCTCTACAATCTCTCTTTACACAAACTTTAAAGAAGAGTGATTATAAAGTATACTCATCAATCTAAAGCAAAACCAAAGCTTTTCTAAACTTCATGACATACACAACACAAGTTTATTGACAATAGAGAAAGATGCAGCTTACGACGTGAATAAATTTGAGATACTTTGGGATGTAGATTAGGAAAATGTTGGGATATACGTTAGGAAAATGTTAAGATAGTAGATCTATTTCAACCGGTGAGGATTTTTTGGGATGTACGTTAGGAAAATGTAGGAATACAGGTTAGGAAAATGTTGGGATGCTGATGAGGAGAAAGTTGGGATGCACATTAGGAAAATATTGTGATATAAGGCTAACGTTCCAATATTTTCCTAACATGTATTCCAAATAAGAGAAAGAGATGAATAGTGGACTGTGTTCCAACCGGTGAGATACTTTGGAATGTACGTTAAGAAAATGTTAAAATGTACGTTAGGAAAATGTTGGGATACACGTACATTAAGAAAATATTAGGATGCAAGGCCAACATCTCAACTTTTTCTTAACATATATCCTAAACAAGAGAAAGAGATGAATATTGAATATTGATCCAAACTGATATATATATATATATATGTATATCAATACGTGTTTATATGTGTGTGTGTGTGTGTATATATATATATATATATGTATAAAAAGTTTTGTTATGCTCGGTAAAATTTTATTATTAAAGATTTGTCTTTTTTGTTCCCAGTGACATGGCGCAAGGAGGAACACATGTTCCTCACATGATGGAATTGGCTCTCCTATAATGCAGGAGAAGATTTTGTTCCACTATTCAATACCTTAAACTTTTGAATAAATAAACAAGCGTCCACTTGTTACATAAACATTAATCAATGAATCAATGCGACTCAAATGCATGAAATAGTCTTGTATTTATATAACACATATTATATCGAATTACAATAATATACAATATCATTAAAATAAAAATGTAATATGTTTTTATCATTATTATATTTTTAATATAATGATATTGGATCCTCGAGTTGCATGTTTATCACAATTGGATTGGACAGATGGCATGTAGAAGAAAGAAACGATGCATCATGCATGCATGCATGGATAACAAAGTGTGGAGGAGACATGTGATGTGTTATTTTTTGTGATATTGGATCCTCGAGTTGCATGTTTATCACAATTGGATTGGACAGATGGCATGTAGAAGAAAGAAACGATGCATCATGCATGCATGCATGGATAACAAAGTGTGGAGGAGACATGTGATGTGTTATTTTTTGTTTTTGTTTTTGAAAGGTTATATGATGTGTCATTGTATTTGAAGATGGAACAACACACAACATGTCTAGACTGTTCAACCACGTCTCCTTCAGTATTGAGGAGAAGATTCGAATTTCAATATTTAACTACTATGTTTAAATGACCACACCTATGTTGCACCTGATTCCATCCTCATTCATGTCTATTTTTTTTATCGTACACATAGACTAGACAATTCAAGTATATACGAGACAATTCCAGTTCTAACATTTGACTACCCTACTTGAAACAAGAAGGAATCAAATTTTGTTGGAAGCTAGCCAAATTTTATTGGGCTCTTTAATTAGTAGGCTGAAAGAAAAAGATTGCCGCTAATCGAACAAGAAAAAATTATTACATCTGTTGGTATTACATGATCTGGCCAATTGTAAACAAGAAAAGTAAAGTTAACTCAATTATTTAAATTGCAGGTTGTGATTGATAATTAAAAATAATTAATTTGTATTTTTATTTGGAGTCTTTATATTTTTAATAGGCATTGATCAATTTGCATAATATTGATTAGTTAACCGGTTAAATTTTTCTGTGATGGTAGGATTCACTTCTCAATTAAGAGTTGAATGAACTTGGTAAAAATTAATGGAGGTGATACATGTCTTGGTGTCAATACACACATATTTGGGCACCACAATCTATATATGAATGTAAATTTGGGCTAATAACAAAAGTTTTCGCCTAACATTCTAACTTTAGTGTTCAATAATTACACATGTAACTAAATTACGAACAAAACGAATGTTTTTGTCCCAACCATTTTTTTTTTTTTTTTTTTCCTTTGGGTATACTAGTATCTTTAATTTCACAATATATCCCACATTAATACAGTGTCATAGAAAAATCAAATGAATAAATTGATTAATTAACATGTTATTTGATTGATAGGGTCAGCTGTTATATTTTTTCGTTTTTTCTTTTTTCTTTTTCCTACTAGATTTTGTTGAGGTCCCACAAATTTGATCCATCTGCTTTTTACAACCATGTTTTTTAGTTGTCGATAATTTTCAACCACCCCATATTTATTCTACATAAATGCTATTTTCTTTCTTCACTGTGAACTGTACCCCTCAGTTTGACTTTAACCTCTTAAAAATTAAAGAAACAGATATTTGGTCAATATTGTTAACCAATTGTGCTAGGGTTACACTAAGTGTGTATGTAAAATGACTTAAATATCTTTTAATTTTGTCAAAAGACCTCTTTAACCTTAAAGAATTTGATATTTGATCAAATTTGTTAACCAATTATGCTAGAGTTACACCAATTGTGCTTTGAATTTTTACGGTATTTAGTTTGATATATTCACCTTCACACAATTTTCACCAGTCATATTTCGAGTTTGTGAACTTCTTTACTTGAGACTACACCATTTTTAATTCCCATCTTGTACATTAAACTATCACCATATCTGCTTGGAGTTAAGAAACAAAAGTCCATCTCACCAAACAATGATCCTTTTCTCTAGAAGTGATGCATTAAAGCTGTACAACGTTGGATTATGAGGTACTCTAAGTTTTTAAGAGGTACAAAGTTTCTAAGTCAAGATCCCTGGTAGTGCTCTTGGAATTGGAGGAGGCTTCTCAGTCTAAAGGCATCAATTAAACCCATTGTCAAGCTTAAAATTGGCAATGGAAGAAATGCCAATTTATGGTTTGACAACTGGTGCAGCCTAGGGCCACTTCACCTCCTCCTTTCTCCACAGCAGCTAAGAAACACCTCTATTGATACCAAAACAAAATTGTGCTCCTTCATATCCAACTCTACATGGCAATTCCCACCTGCCATTACCAATATATTTCCCCAATTGCAGCAGGCCAATAATGTTCCATTGCCATGCTCACAGAAGCAAGACAGAGTCATTTGGTTACCATCCCCACCGGAGCATTCTCAATTGCAGACACTGAAACACATCAACAACTATCTGCCTAGCATTCATTCACTCTGTGGGTTGCTATATAGCGCAGAAACTCCCAACCCTAAATAGAAGGTGCATTGCTCATATCAATGCCAATCTATGCACCCTTTGTAACTCCCAGTTAGAGACTCAAAACCACCTGTTCTTCAAATTTGATTAAACAAAACCCTTGTGGACATTTCTTCAAGCAAGATGTGGGTTCTACGTCCGGCCATCCTAATGGCCAAACCTTATGAATTGGGCATCTCTACACTGGCGATGCAACTCAGGGTTCTACAGCAACTTAATTGCAAAACTAGCTGTGTCTGCACTTGTTTACAATATATGGATGGAGCGTAACAAAAGGATCTTCAAGAGGAAGTCTTTCTCCCAAAACTCACAGCTTCATCCAACACCGGACATGATTAGACTGAAGCTCATGTCTACAACGATCACGGAATCGTCAAATGCCAGGCGTATTATCGAAGAATGGGACTCTTCAGTTATCCGTCCTCCGGTGAAACCTCCTGACCGGAATTGATGCGTGGAGTGGACATCATCTCCATGATCACTGCAAAGTGCTGTGACCTGTAACGGTTTCCTTTGTTTACTCTTTAGGGATTTGGGCTGTCCTTGGCTTTGGGTCTGAAACTCTTTGGGCTGGTTCTCATTTGGTTAGCTTGGGCTAACTTGCAATGTACATTTCATGTTCTATCTATAAAGTAACCTTTATCTTTCAAAAAAAAAAAAAAAAAACTCTAAAGTCAATTAGTTTTATTGAGAAATAAATCTAAAGGGGCTTAGTACTAGTCATAGATACCAAAATCACATCCATCATTTGCAGAATACAACAAGAGCTGATCATTTGCAGAATACAACAAGAGCTGATGCATATATATAAATATATATATATAATCTAATTAAAATGGCTTGGAGTCCATTGACATCTTCAAAGGATGAAACCATGTCGAAGACTGGCTTTCCAAACTTGGTCAATGTTGAAGATGGAGTTACCGCACTCATTCACATTCCATCCTTCTAAACCATGCACTATCCCAGCTATGCGCCATGCACTTATCACACTTCTTGGCAGCCAATTCTATGATCCAACACATTCACATTCATATATATATATATATATATATGAATATATATATATATATATTCATATATATGTAATCAAAAGAAGCCAAAATAAAAGATTAATCAAATTTAGACATCAAAGAACAGATTTTTGGACATCAAAGGAAAAACAGATTTTTGGACATCAAAGGAAAAAAGTAGGTATATAGAAGATATAATTTACCTTTTGAGTACAAAATTTTTGATAGGACCAAATTATTTGCAGCCTCAGTTCCAAGATTTGCTTTTAAGTTTGTTATACTCATCCATGTGTAATGTGGCTACCTATTACAAATACAACTTTGTGTTAGAGGTGATAAAGGAGATTGAATTTTTTGTCTTACATTACATAGATTAATTACTGCAATTTAGCATATATATAAATATATATATATATATATATACACCTGTATTCCCCTTTGGCATAATGCAAAAGCTATTGAATAAGAAACTTTGGATAATTTGGCATTAAAGAGTAGTTTTGTTGTTCCTTCAGGAATGCTGTTTAGCACAACAGCCACTACTAAGCTACTCCCATCCACCACCTTCACTTTAAGCTGTGGGTGCCTCCGGATGTAGAGCTCACCATTTCCATTAAGCTCCTCCCCCTGCACACATGCGCGCGCGCACGAACACACCTACACCAGGAATCAATAGCAGCATCTCTTCTTCAATGTCAATGTTAATGGACGATACAGCTGTTACTACTGTTCTGGCCAAGAGGTAACATTTGAGGCTTTTGCTTGGTGTCTTGGCTTGCCCCCTCGCTCCAACTCTTTTAGTACTGCTCAACAACTCAATTAATCACCCCCTCTCTTCACATCAAAGACATCTCAATTCTCAATTGTAAGTTCTATATTTATCCTATAGCCGTAATGGATTTATTTTTAACTAATTAATTAATTTGATACATATATATATTTATGGTACTGATCGATGATATATCTTGCTGTATAACATATATAATAAATAAAGGAGAGGTCTACGGCGCATCACATAATACAACAATCCTGTCTATATATCCTCCAAACGCCCTCTATTCCCACTCCAAAATTCTAATATTTGAACCTGTTGACTTTTGTGGCTCAATTCTGATATCAGCCATTACATCATCAATTTGTATCACCAATTACTTCATTATTCTAGGCAGCCAAGGAGTGTAATCAGTGAGCTACCATGCTTGGTCACCAAGTATAGAAATAGTATGATGACATTTTGGCTATAAATAGTCTTGACTCTTCTTGGTTTAATCCATCCAACAAATTGAGTGAGTTTGCTTAGTAAAGAAAAGCAAAGTGTGTGAGATTTTGGGTGTAATTGGGTTTTAGGTGTGAGCCACTTAGCATTGTATTTCTTTATTTTCATAGTGAAAAATTGTTCTGTTTTCTCCCTGTGGACGTAAGCACAATCGAACCATGTAAATCCTTATCTCGTTTGTGTGTGTGCTTTATTTATTTTCTTCTTGTTATTTTTTTTCTTGTTCTCAGAAACTCCTACTCGATCCTTAATTCGTAATAAACTGGTATCAGAGCTCGGTTCATGTATTGTGTAAAGATACTGTTATCACATACGGTACCGTTCACAAGTACGGTACTATTCACCGAGAAATTTTTTGGAGAGTGTTTTTTTTTTTTTTTTTTTTTTTTTTTTGAGATGTCGACCAGATACAAAAATGAGAAATTTGATGACAACATTAGCTTCAGTCTTTGGCGCATCAAGATGCAGGCCCTACTGACTCAGCAAGGTCTAAAGAAGGTGCTGTTCAGAAAGGACAAGTTGCTAGAAACTATGTCCAATGAAGACAAGAATGAGGTTGATGAAAAGGCGCCCAATGCGATTCTCTTGAATCTAACCGATGAGGTGCTGCGTGAAGTTATTGATGAAGATACGGCGGCAAAGTTGTGGCTAAAATTAGAGAGTCTGTACATTATGAAGTCTCTCACCAATAGACTTTACCTAAAATAGAGACTCTGCACCCTTCGTATGAAGGAAGGTATGCCTCTTAAGAAACATGTTAATAATTTCAATTCTATTATTATGGATTTGAAAAATACTGATATTAAAATTGATGAAGAAGATCAACCCCTTATTTTGTTGTGTTCTTTGCCTCCTTCTTATGAGCATTTTGTTACTACATTGCTCTATGGAAAAGACACCATTAGTATGGAGGATGTTAAATCCTCACTAAACTCTCAAGAGTTGAGAAAAAAGGTGTCTGGAAATAATGGAGATGAACAGGCCGAAGGTCTGGTTGTGAGGGCAAGAAGTGAGAAAAAGGGTTTTGGTAGTAGGGGCAAATCTAGGTCTCATAAAGATACCGAATGTTATTATTGTCACCAAAAAAGGCACATTAAGTGGAATTGTCCAAAATTGAAAAATAAAAGGAAAGATAAAAAGGATAAAAAGGAGTCTAAAGATAAATCTACTAGTAATTCTTCTGATATTGCTAGGGTTGCTGAGGAAAGTTTCTCGGATGTCGAAAACGTTCTTTCAGTTTCTGTCAGTGATTGTCACTCCAATAGTGAATGGGTTCTTGATTCTAGTTGTTCCTATCATATGTGTCCCAATAGGGACTGGTTTTCTACTTACTATTCTGTTGATGGTGGCACTGTCTTAATGGGGAACGACAATCCCTGTAAGACTGTTGGAATAGGCACAGTCCAAATTAAGATGTATGATGGTATTGTTAGAACTTTAACTGATGTTCAGCATATTCCAGATTTGAAAAAAAAATTTGATTTCTCTTGGTACTCTTGACTCTAATGGTTACAAGTTTTCAGCTGAAAGTGGAGTTTTGAGAGTTTCTAAAGTTGCTTTTACTATGCTTAAGGGAAAATAGAAAAAAGCCTCTATTTTTTGCAGGGTAGTACTGTGACAGGCGATTCTTCAGTATCTTCTTCAGTTGATCAAGATTCAGAAACTACCCATCTATGGCATATGCGTTTAGGGCATATGAGTAAGAGGGGTTTGACAGAATTGAGCAAACGAGGTTTGCTAGGTAGACAGAAGACGGGAAAGCTGGACTTTTAGGAGCATTGTGTCTTTGACAAGCAGAAAAGACTCAAGTTCAGTACAGCTGTTCACAGGACTAAAGGCACTGTTGATTACATTTATTCAGATCTTTAGGGTCCTTCCAGAGTTCCCTCTCTTGGTGGTTCTCGATATATGTTGACTTTCATTGATGACTTCGATCTTTAGGAAAGTCTGGCTTTATTTTTTGAAGTAAAAACATGAAGTGTTCCTTAAGTTTAAGCAATGGAATGCTATGATTGAAAAGCAGACCGGAAAGAAAATCAAGCGTCTCATAACAGATAACGGTTTAGAATTTTGCTCTGGAGAGTTTGACGATTTCTGCAGAAATGAAGACATTGTCAGACACCATACAGTTCGGAAGACCCCACAACAGAATAGTGTAGTAGAACGCATGAATAGAACTCTTTTGGAAAGAGCTCGTTCTATGTTTTTCAATGTTGGGTTATCTAAAGGATTTTGGGCTGAAGCAGTCAACACAGCTTGCTATCTGGTGAACAGGTCACCATCGACTACTATTGAGTGCAAAACACCTGAAGAAGTATGGTTTGGTACTCCTGCTGATTATTCTAATTTAAAAATTTTTAGATGTCTTGCTTATGCTCATATTAATGAAGGAAAACTTGAGCCTAGAGCTAAGAAATGTATTTTTATTGGCTATGCATCCGGGGTGAAGGGATACAGGTTGTGGTGTCATGATCCTAAGTCACCTAAGTTTATTACCAGCAGAGATATTACTTTTGATGAGTTTACTTTACTTTACCCGAGGAAGGAGTCTTTTGTTACATGTGAATCTCAGGGTGTTAAGTAGCAGGTGGAGCATGACTTTGAAGCTCCAGAGAAATAAGTTAACATTCCAATTCAGTCCGATGTTGAAGAGGTGCAGGATAATCAAGTACCAGATGAGTAACAGTACAGCATTGCTATAGGGAGACAGAAAAGGCAGATTAAACCTCCTAAGAGGTGATGCAGATTTAGTTGCTTATGTTTTGTCTATGGCAGAGAATATTGAAGATAAAGAGCCTTCCACCTACTAAGAAGCTGTTATAGGAAATGAATCTGCCAAGTGGTGTAATACCTCTAATTTCCAAAAGGATAAAATTGGAATTTAAGGTTGATTTATATGCATTTTTAATTGATTTTGGTCTATGTGTTTATGTAACAAATTGTTTATTTTAATTATGTGTTTTAAATTGAGTGTTAATTATTTGGTTAAATTGTTTGTTTGCATTGATTCGTTGGTTTTAACTTAATTATCTATTTAATAATATTTTACTTAATTGTTTAATGGTAATTTTTAGATAAATTAAATGTGTATTTTATTTTCGTTTATTTTTTTTAGTTTAAAATGATGGGTTTGAACAGTAGTGGTGGACCAACCGTTTGAGTCACATGGACTACTCGGATAGGAGGGTAATGGGTACAGTAAATACCCATAGAGGATTATACATATATTTTTGGGTATATGTGTATATAGGGTAAATCTAATTAATAGGATTTTAGGGTTTTATATAATTATGAAATCCCTAGCCGACTTATATATTATATATTTTATATTTTATTTTATTTTCGTTTGTTTTGTGTTTCCTCTTAGAATTAAAATTAGGTTTTGCATTAAGCCTATATAAGTATAATACTACGTCTGCTTAGGGTTTAGAAGCAATAAAACCTTTTCACGAACAGTGAAGTTTGAGAGATAAACTGAGAGAGGAAACTAGGATTTAGCCAATGGTTGAAAGGCCGGACCAAGGAGGAATGTAGAGGGTCTATTTGTGGAAGAGAACCGGAGTAGAGGAGTTCTTGACGGCAGTCACGATCGCCGGAAAAACTTAGGAAGGCGGCGACGAGGTTTTTATTCAAAAACCACAGAGGCAACTTCTATTCTGTCTCTATCCCGTTGTCTTGTGTTTTGTGCATCCCTAGATGATCTCTAGGATCTTAATCAGATATTAACTGAATACTACATGCTTAATAAGTGTTATATTGCTTGTCTGTATGTTTTTAGCTTCATTGGTAATTGACTTTGCAAGTTGGAAGTTATCGTCTGTTATTTAAATATAGTTAGATTGGTAATGGTTTTTATAGTTCCTTTAATGCAAACAGGTTAAAATGTATAATTGGGATGCTACTGGATGTAAGTTAAGACCCTTAGGATCAGTTTTAATAAAGAATAGAAGAGGTGGAAGCGGCCGGAGACGAAGTCGAAGGCCGTAGAAATTGCAGAAGTGCAGATGGCTCTCAAAGGAGTGAGAACTGGCTCTCCCAAAGGAGAGAGCCGGCTCTAGGGCAAGGAGAGCCGGCTCCCCTTATGGGAAAGCTGGCTCCAAGCTAGGGAGAGCCGGCTCCCTCTTGTGGAGAGCTGGCTCCATGCAAAAAATTACACTGTAAGTGTAGTTCTGGGATTATTTTGGGTTTCAGGGGCTGCGATGTGAATCTGAATTTGTAAATAGGCTTCTAAATAATTTTAAATAACCTGTTAAAGTCCCAGGATGGTTATTCTATGCAATTAAGCTTAATTGACATCATGAAATTTAATTATTTAATTGTATGTTGTCCATGGAAGTGAAGGAGTTAACTATACGTTGCTGTTCTAGCAAGTATTAAGGGTTGGTATAATTATACTCTAAGTGTATTTTGGTATAATATGCTCTATTAGGTATCGGATTTGTAATACATTAGTCCCTGGATTGTTAGTTATTTAATCGCATACTGTAACTGGATAGGGAATACTTAACTATTTGTGTGATTCTATTAAGTTAAAAGGATTGGTATAGTTATACTCAAATATAATTGAACGTAATATGCATGGTTGGTTTTCTGATTATATTATATCATTCTCTGATTTATAATTGACACTTTACTGATGGCTAATGTTGTCTACTGCTGGACAGTATTATGGATTAGTTGAAATTTAAGCTAAATGAATTAAATTATCAACCACATGGATGGATTCTGGATTTTAGAATTGATGAACTATTAAACTTTGTCTCGTCAATTACATGGATATTATTATGGATTTTTAGTTGATGAACTGCTTAAATTCTGTTTTTATCAACGATATGGATTATGTGGATTGTATTTGATGTACTGTTTTAAGTGTTGCAACATTTACGGATCATATGCATGATATGCACCGGTATGGGATAGTGGCATATGGAGGGATGAATTAGATTAAAACGCTAATTCCTACCCATTCATACATACAGAATGGATTAACTAAAATAGTTAAATACTACATGGTTTCGTGTCTTGTCAACTAAAACAGTTGAACGACATATTGGATGGTTGTTTATATTTTTGGATTAGGAAGGATATAAATTTAATTAAAACATTTAAGTCCTAATTATCTGTTGTGCCTTGAGTGACGAAAAGTTGACCGGTACAACATTGTATTTGGATGAAATTTATATATATAATTATGGTACTGTGATCTAAGCTTGAGTCTCACAGTCGACGGTTAGGGAACGTATCTGCAGTAGGATGCGTAACTGGCTATATTGGTTGAGGTATACCCTGTTAGGCTTAGATAGTCATGCCCACTCAGGTGCGTTTTTGCATGTTACCTTCTATTCAGGTTGAGACCCTCATCATAGTCTAGTGAGAGTCATGTAGTGTGGATATATATATTTACGGACTATATAGTTATGATTGAGACATCTAAGATGTTTCTGCGTATCGGGTCTTTGTTTGGATTGTAGTTAGGATAGAACTTTTTCGTGGGCCTGACCCACTATTATTTATCAGGTAACGGACGGTTCCAGTTCTTAGAGCTTGTTTGTGCTGAGCAGAGATGGCTACTCATTTTACCTACGACGTAGGAGGTTTCTTTATGGTTTAGTGTTGGACTTCTTTTTGGTTGTTCGTTTCCAGTATTGGTTTTTATTAGGGGTCCACCAAATGGATTTCCGAGTTGTATTAGAAATAGAGAAGTTGGATGTATCAGAATACTTTCTTATTTGTAAAATTTTATTCTGAGGTTTCAGTTTTTGGATTATCATTTTAGTTTCTTTTCAGTAGTTTATTTGTTCATGTTTATCTTAATTGTATTCTGTATTTGTTTATTACTAATTGGTTTGATATCCTCGGGTAATCGGGCGTGGGCCTGGCCAACCTGCATCCAGAAATCCGGGAGTATCACAAGTGGACTGTTGCTATGACTGAGGAGATCGAATCTCTTCACAAGAATCAAACATGAGAGTTAGTGAAACCTCCTAAAAGCCAGAAGATTGTTGGTTACAAATGGGTCTTTAAGAAAAAGGAAGGAACTCCAGGTGTTGAAGATGCAAGTTACAAATCACGTTTGGTGGCAAAGGGTTATAGTCAGAGAGAATGTGTGGATTTCAATGAAGTATTCTCACCAGTTGTGAAACACACCTCTATCCACGTGTTGTTTGCCATGGTTGCTCTATTTAACATGGAGCTTGAGTAACTTAATGTCAAAACAGCTTTTCTACATGGTGAGCTTAAAGAAGAAATTTTTATACATCAGCCAGAGGGGTTCATTGTTCAGGGAAAGGAAGACCACGTTTGTTTGTTGAAAAAATCCTTGCATGGGTTGAAGCAATCTCCAAGGCAATGGTATGAGAGGTTCGATACTTTTATGGTTGGTCATGGCTACTTGAGAAGTAGCTATGACAGTTGTGTATACTACCGGAAGCTCTCAGATGGTTCTTTTGTATACTTGTTATTATATGTTGATGACATGCTTATTACTGCAAAAGACATGTTAGAAATCAATAAGTTAAAATCTCAGTTAAATACTGAATTTGAGATGAAAGATCTCGGTGCAACAAAGAAGATTTTGGGCGTGGAAATTCAGAGGGATCGTCAAGCTGGCAGATTGAGTTTGTCACAGAAGAGTTATATTGAGAAAGTGTGTGAGCGGTTCAACATGCAGAATTCCAAGCCTGTGAGCACACCACTTGCTGCTCATTTTCGTCTTTATGCAGCTTTATCACCGCAGTCCGAAGACGATAAGGAGCATGTGTCACGTGTTCCTTATGCTAGTGCAATTGGTAGCTAGATGTATGCAATGGTTTGCACTCGCCCTAATATTTCACATTCAGTCAATGCAGTTAGTAGATATATGGATAATCTGGGAAAAGAGCATTGGCTAGCTGTAAAGTGAATTCTTCGGTATTTGAAAGGTACTATAAATATTGGCTTAGTTTATCAGAAGAGCAGTAATGATTTTGGCAATGTTGTTGGTTTTGTGGCCTCTGACTGCGCTGGTGATTTAGACAGAAGAAAATCTCTGACAGGATACGTCTTTACTCTCTCAGGTTATGCAGTTAGTTGGAGAGCAACTTTGTAATCTATAGTTCCTCTCTCTACTACAGAAGCAGAATATATGGCGGCCATTGAAGCAATGTGACGAGTAAAGCCGCTTGATATACGCCAAAATAATGTAGTGAATGTGCGGTTCAAGAAAAGCCTTTTGGGTTAAGTTTAAATTTATGAAACCACTACTACTAACGTAGCAAGGGTGAGTAGGGATTGTCCCAAGGGATTGGAGTCGTACTAGCTTGTGGAATCACAATTAGGGTTAGTAGGTCGAGTGATCAAACAAATGGTTGGTTGGTTGATTAAACTAAAGAGCAAATTAAACTAAATAATTAAATGCAATAAGGAGTAAGTAAGAGAAAGAGAGTTCTTGGGGTTTAGAGGTGTGATACCCCCGGATTCCCGAATGCAGGTTGGCCAGGCCTACGCCCGAATACCCGAGGATATTAAAAACAAAATAGACAATAAACAAACACAGAGTACAAAAGAATAAAGAAGAATAAATAAAATACTGACAAGAAACTAAAATGATAATCTAATAAAAAACCTCAGAATATATTTCCATTAATTAATAAACTCTTCTGATATAACTGATCCTCCAAAATATAACTCGGGAATCGATACTGTGTGGACTCCTAGAAAATCCAAACTAAACAAATGACAGCAATAACTGTCTAAATCAGGAAACTGAATCGTAAAGGAACTCCTATGTAGCATCAGAAGAATAAAGTAGACTGATCCCCGCTCAGCACGAACAACCTCTACCCCTGACGAACACCTAAAAAATAATGGTGGGTCAG
Source organism: Cornus florida (assembly GCF_030987335.1). Taxonomy (NCBI): domain Eukaryota; kingdom Viridiplantae; phylum Streptophyta; class Magnoliopsida; order Cornales; family Cornaceae; genus Cornus; species Cornus florida. The sequence goes on from NW_026775573.1 coordinate 6,523,246, forward strand.
GCCCACAAACAAGTTTTACTCTACTACAGTCCAAGCAAAGATCTGATACACGTATACATCTTAGTCAATCCAACAGTAACTAGTAGTCCGTATATAAATATATACACACTAAAGGAACCTCACTAGACTATAAGGTTGTCTCAACCTGAATAGTAGGCAACATACAAAACGCACATATAGTGGACATGAGTACCTAAACCTACCAGGGTACACAACTACACTATATCTAGCTACACATCCCTGGCGATATACGTGCCCTAACCACTGATCCTGAGATTCAAACTCATATCATGGCACCATACTTATATATATATAATCTAGTAACCATCCTATCCAATATAAATTAATCCTCCATAAGTCATTCAACTTGTTCAGCTAACCTGACTTGAATATAAGTAGGACTTAACATTTTAGTTAATCCATTTCCTTATATAATAAATTAATTCTCCATAAGTCATTCAACTTGTTCAGTTGACCTGACTTAAATATAAGTAGGACTTAACCTTTTAGTTAATCCATTCCCTTATATAAAATAGGTAGGACTTAACTAATAAGTTAATCCATCCCTAGAATGTCACCATCCCATACCGGTGCATTAAGCCACACAATCCAACAATTGATGTAACGATTAAAGAAATATATCAAACAATCTAGAAATAACTATGATAATATGATATCAAGTTATCACAAAATAAAAATGACTTATTATTTATTTAAGCTTCCTATATCATATATCCTATACAAACTGAATCTTATACATGATAATATTTTATTATACCGTCAAATAAGTATTCTTCATATCCAATTCATCATATACATTTAATCTCAATTGCTAAAACATTTTAAAAGATTAAATCCATTCGTTTGTTTAAAACATTCAAATAGTAAGCATCATTATGATTGAGTCTATTTAAATTTATTTAAACCCAAACCTAGTTCCTATTTAATGGTCAGGAATCCTAGGCATGTTTCTACGTTCCATCATTCCACGGATATAAAAAATACATAATTTAAACATGTAAAAATTTACACCAAAAATCAAATCAAAATCATGCATTTATCAATTCATAACACAAGAACAGATTTGAACCAAATTCAAAAAACTTATGTTGTAATCCAATTAAACATGCATAATTATTTATTTTTATGTGTTTAATAAATCCTGGAATTTCCTAAACATGCACAGAAACACGAATCAAAGGGAAAGAGATAAAAGAAGAACTTGCCTTAAATTTTCGGATCGAAAGTTAAACTTCTTCTTCCTTGATCTTCTCTCTATAGGGTTTTTCTCCTCCTTCATTCTCTAACTCTTTCTCTCTAAAATATATCATGTGAATATTTCTAACCCCCTTTTACAACCTATAGCTATATATTTATAGGCTAAATAAAAATAACCCTAATCCTTTTCCCAATTCAAGTCAACTTAAAAAAAAATATATTAAAAAGTTAAGTAAAATATGTTACGTATATAATTTATGTATATCTTTATTAAATAAATAAATTATACATATCCCATTATTTATTAATGGATTATCCAATAATACTTAAGTTACCATAATATTATAAAGTAACTTAAAACATAACACGTATCAAATCTATGTATATTTTTATTATTTAAATATAAAACATATACATCAGATTAAATATTACTACCCAAGTTACCATAAAAGTAATTAATAAATTACGCATTATTTATTAATGCATTATCCAATAATACTTAAGTTACCATAATATTATAAAGTAACTTAAAACATAACACGTATCAAATCTATATATATTTTTATTATTTAAATATAAAACATATACATCAGATTAAATATTACTATCCAAATTACCATAAAAGTAATTAATAAATTGCTCATTATTTATTAATGCATTATCTAATATTACTTAAGTTACTATCTATGTATAATTTTATTATTTAAATATAAAACATATACATCACATTAGATATTACTACCCAAGTTACTATAAAAGTAATTAATAAATTACTCATTATTTATTAATGCATTATCCAATAATACTTAAGTTACCATAATATTATAAAGTAACTTCAAACATAACACGTATCAAATCTATGTATATTTTTCTTATTTAAATATAAAATATATACATCAGATTAAATATTACTACCCAAGTTACCATAAAAGTAATTAATAAATTACTTTTCCTTATATATATATATATACACACACACACACACAACTATCCATGGGTAATAATCTGTACCCATCCAATCTCCTATCCAAGTAGTTCATGGGACCTAATTGGTTGACCCATTACTACTAACCACAACCATAAAAGAAAAATAAAAGAAAATAATTAAATAAAAAAAAACATTTAATTTTGAATTAATCAAAACACCATTTAAACACATAATCTAATTAAACAATTAACACATAGATAAATACAAATAATACATAGACACATAATCAAATACTCAAGTAACACTTAATTCAATTAAACACATAAGCAATTAGTCAAATAATTAATTAAATAATTAAAAATACAATTAAAACAAATAAATAAATACCGAGACTATCCTTTTAAAATTAAGGATATTACAAGAGGTCACCATCAAACAATGCTCTTTCTACACCCTTAACAAGTGACTAATGAGGGAAAGGTGTGTTGTAATATTGATGTGTGTGTGTGTTTGGTTGATTCAATTAGCAAGGGTGACCAATTAAGTATACATTGTCTAATCTATATGTGAAAAGCACAATATATCTAACAATTAAGTATATATTATCTAAATAGCATGTGAAAAGCACAATATATCTAGCAAGTCATTAATCGTTTCATTAAGCTCACAAGCCAAATACACCACAAGGTTAGAGACATATGCGACTTGCATTCAAAAGTATAGAACATCAAATAACAAGCATGGATTGTCCTCCCATCTAACAACTATGCTATCACTACACTACAATTAAGCTAATGACATAAAATTAAACTAATTAAGTTAAGGGAGAGGCACAATCCATCAAGAAATGAGCATGGACAATCTAGAAAATCACAAGAGCATTCTTTTAAGTACTATGTTTTGACAATCTCTAGATTTAAGGCATTAATACACATAGACATGCATCAATAACACAAGAAATAGAGACAAACACATGAACATTTATTCTAGCATACATAGACGTATGGATAGAATGAAATGATCAATTGGAAGTATTAAACCACATAAATCATTGAATAAACAAGATCTATATATATATAAGTGCCAAAACATATATTACAACACTAATCCCTCAATAATACACAAAATCAAGATGTAGAAAGCATGCTTGGGGCTAACTCTAGCCCCAAGAGGATGTCTAGCCACTCATGGTAGTGCTTCTCCAACCCGTAAGGGCTAACTCCATGGTAGAGATTTGCTCTTTGGTTGATGAAGAGTCTCCAATGGTGTCTCTAGCCTCCTCCTCCTCTAAGCTTGTTTTCCAAGAGATGATATGATGTGATATGGTATATCTTGGTGTAAAAAGTAATCCTTATTCTTATATAGGTAGGTCAAATGACACACAAAATGAGCTGAGGTCGTGCACAAAATATTCCCTAATGATTGGATAAAGAACAACTTTCAATGAGCTGGAAATTTAATTTTTTCGAACCAGAAGAAGTTCGATCGATCAAACCTTGGACTTGGATCGATCAAACATGGCTGAGATCTATTGAACTTAAGTTGGATCAATCCTCAATGGTGGCGTTTTTTGGATAAAGACAAATCTGAGATATTTTGGAGATATTTTTGGGAAAAGGACAAAAGTGGTTAGTAGGGTGGTACAACTAGATAAGATCAATTATTTAGATAAGGACAAAGCAGTTCGATCGATCGAAGAATGATGTTGGATCGATCGAACTTTTAGGATCTCTAAAAATATCATCATGGCTCTGATCCATCTTGAAGTGCTGAGATCGATCATGTTGGATCGATCGAACTTTGATCTGAGATCGATCGAAGATGTTGATTTCCACATTTTTCTTCCTTTTGCTTTCACTTGGCTCCTTTCTTTGATTTATCCCAGAATTGCTTCATTTCTGCTCTTATTTGGCTGAGTTAGCTTATTTTCGGGATAAGTGCCCAAAAATGAAAATAATACGAAATCAATCTAAAATGGTAAAGTAAGATAGATAAAGATACTAGAATGACTAAGCTTAAGGGGTTTAAATATGCACTGTTCAGCGCTCATCACAGTGAAAGAAGCCATTTGGTTGAAAGGTTTGGTTAGTGTTTTGGGATTGCAGCAGAGCTCAACTGTTATTTATTGTGATAGTCAGAGTGCGATATATTTAACCAAAAATCAAATATATCACGAGAGAACCAAACATATTGATGTCAGATATCATTTTATTCGGGATATCATATAAGAAGGAATTACTACATTGAAGAAAATTGGCACAGCTGAAAATCTAACGGATATGATGACAAAGTCCATTCCGGTTCTCAAGTTCAAGCATTGTGTGGACTTAGTTGGTATTCTCAAATGTTGAAATTGCCCTTAGGGGCTTAGTGGAAAAGACAGTTTGTTTTGCAGAGATACAGTGGCTCATTTGAATTTTCACCAAGGTGGAGATTTGTTGACTTTTGTGGCTCAATTCTATTGTCAGCCATTGCATCATCAATTTGCATCACCTATTACTTCATTATTCTGGGCAGCCAAGGAGTGTAATCAGTAAGCTACCATGCGTGGTAACCAAGTATAGAAACAGTATGATGACATTTTGGCTATAAATAGCCTTGACTCCTCTTGGTTTAATCCATCCAACAAATTGAGTGAGTTTGCTTAGTAAAGAAAAGCAAAGTGTGTGAGATTTTGGGTGTAATTAAGTTTTGGGTGTGAGCCACTTAGCATTGTATCTCTTTATTTCCATAGTAAAATATTGTTCTGTCTTCTCCCCGTGGACGTAGGCACAGCCGAACCACGTAAATCATTATCTCGTTTGTGTGTGTGCTTTATTTATTTTCTTGTCGTTATTTTTTCTCTTGTTCTCAGAAACTCCTACTCGATCCTTATTTCGTAACAGAACCAAAATCCTAACTAATTCTTGAAATTTTGTATATATTTTGTGAATATGAAAAAAAAACTCTTCTTTTTTTTTTTATTATTTTGGAATTGGATTGGAAGATGAGAGTAGAAGGGAAAATGAGTGAATATGAAAGAGGAGACGACGATGCTGGGGAAGAAGATGATGTTGGAGTGGGAGGGGGTTTACCTAGCACCGACGATTTGAGTCTTCTTTCCCTGAAATTAATACCCCAAAGCCATCTCTATATTCCATTTTGACAACCACCTTCGTTCCGTCACAACTTTCAGTGAAAAGTGAACCCAATTTTTGGTGGAGAGGCTCAGTTTGAGACGGTGGTGAAGAACAGAGCAATAATATGTATTTTATATGTAATACATATATATCTAATATATACAATATACCATATTGCAGTGAGGGCTTGATGGCTTATGCAATTGATGGATGTTGAAGGCTTGGCTGGTAAGAACTTATGCATATACATAGTTCATTACAAGAGTGATGTATATATAATACAAGAGTGATGTATGTATGTATATATATATATATATATACAGAGACGGGGATGCAGATTTACCCGGAGAGGAATTGGATTTTTGTTCTTACTCTTTTTATTTCACTAAATATTTGGGTCTTTCTTAATATCAAAATACAATCCCATTTATAATGATAGATGATTCAGTCATTGAGGGTTCAAATTGCAGAGCATCCCATTATCCCATTATATTGAAGATAGAAAGAGGAAAATGGGTTTTAAATGGGTTAACCATAACAGGTTGTTAAGGGTAAAATTGTCTTTTAATAAAATGAGAGTATCAAGTAACTTTTATCAGTTAGTAATTCAATGGATAATTAATGGAGTGGAATTTTTGGCAACAAATGGAATAGATTAGGGGGTTAAATGTCAAAATGATAGTCTAAGGGGATTTCTTGAGAAAGAGAAGAAAGTTCAGACCCTTAGTTTTATTGAGAGATAGATCCAAAGGGGCTTAATGCTAGTCATAGATACCAAAATCACATCCATCATTTGCAGAATACAACAAGAGCTGATGCATATATAACCACACACACACACACACGCACAATCTAATTAAAAAAGCTTGGAGTCCATGGACATCTTCAAAGGATGAAACCCATGTCGAAGACTGGCTTTCCAAACTTGGTCAATGTTGAAGATGGAGTTGCCGCACTCATTCACATTCCATCCTTCTAAACCATGCACTATCCCAGCTATGCGCCATGCACTCATCACCCTTCTTGGCAGCCAATTCTATGATCCAACATATTCACATTCATATATATATATATATATATATCCATGTACGTAATCAAAAGAAGCCAAAATAAAAGATTAATAAAATTTAGAAAGAAAATTACATATCTAACCTCACACGAGTCCACATTCTCGAGATACTTGGGAGTCAGCATCGCTGGTGTGTTGCAGTAGAAGCAGTCTTTTCGCAGTTTCATTGGAGGAAATGGCGAGATTGGAATGAACAATGTCCCTTTTGGTGCCTCCCATTGTTCTTCTTCAGTCAATCCCTCTCCCACCAACCATGTCTGTACAAATTGGTCACATCTTGTAATGTTTCAAAACAATGTGTTTTTGTCAAATTTGCGCGTGTATATATATAGCATTAATATACACACACACACACTATATATAATGTATAAAAAGAACAGATTTTTGGACATCAAAGGAAAAGTAGGTAGAGGATATAATATACCTTTTGAGTACAAGTTTTTGATAGGACCAAATTATTTGCAGCCTCAGTTCCAAGATTTGCTTTAAGTTTGTTGTACTCATCCATGTGTAATGTGGCTACCTATTATTACAAATACAACTTTGTGTTAGAGGTGATAATGGAGGTTGAATTTTTTGTCTTACATTACATAGATTAATTGCAGCAACTTGACATTTTTGCAGTATATACCTGTATTCCCCTTTGGCATAATGCAAAAGCTATTGAATAAGCAAGTTTGGATACTTTGGCATTAAGGAGTAGTTTGGTTGTTCCTTCAGGAATGCTGTTTAGCACAACAGCCACTGCTAAGCTACTCCCATCCACCACCTTCACTTTAAGCTGTGGGTGCCTCCGGATGTAGAGCTCACCATTTCCATTAAGCTCCTCCCCCTACACACACACACACACAGAGAGAGAGGAGGGAGAGAGATTAAACTTGCTGCATTTTCTTAGGTTCTCATTAGTGAGGATTTACATCATCATCACTGCTGATGTGGACCAATTTTATATTTTCTTTCTTTTATACAATTGCTTGAATTTCAAAAATAATAATAATAACAAATAAATAAATAAAGGTATCCTCTCCATAATTTTCTGACTTAGAAAACTATTTTATGTTTTTCAAGTTATAAAAAATTGTTTTAGAACGTTGAACCAAATATGCTTATAGATTTCACTTGCATGTAATATATAGAAGGGGATAAAAAGGAGAAAGAGCAACAACTTGCCTGGTTAAGAAGACCTAAGCTCAGCACCTTTGTGCCTCTTTCTTCAGCTTCTAGTATAGCCTCCTCAATCAAGCAATTGATAGACTCTCTTTGCCAATTGATAAAGTACTGCAATATGAAAATTAACATATGTAATGCGTCTGGATGTTAATTGCAGTGAATGATCAGGATCATTTACACGTATAAATAATCTAGCCGTCCCTACTGTTACAGATCATATTATAATAACAAAGAATAAAAATTTGCACATGCCAATACATATATAAAGTCTAAAAGAAATGGATTAAACAATACTTACTTGTACATTGTACTTTGGGATGGCCCAAGTCTGCAATTTGAGATTATTGAAAATATTTCTCTCAACAACAAATGTTTTACCATAAATCCAAGTGAGCATCATGGACCAAAGTGTGAGAGGCCACATGAGCCACAAGTACCATTTGGATTTGAGAGGCTTAGAGGCCAAAGAGGCGAACCCAAGGCGCATATGATAGATGGACTCGGGCGTGGTTAGATGGGTCAGGTGCACCACATCAGGTGACTCCTCTGGTCTATGGAGTGAAGTTTCATATAATGCGTCTGTTGACTTGTCGGTGGTACCATAAATGTAGTCATAGAATGGCATGAAGAGTGAGTAGTTGGTTCGAAATTGAGTGTGATGTAGAGAATGAAACCTGTGGTATCAAACACTAACTTCAATATCTAGCTCAAGCTGCTCCATATAACAAATGTGTGTGCATGTGTATGTGTTGACAATCAAGATTTATTTTTTTATTTTTTACTTTCAAAAAAAAAAATGACCTTACAAACATGATAGTATTATTTTTAAAATATTAGTAATTGAAATTTAGCACGAACATAAATCGTATTTAAAAAGACGAATATAATTTCACCAACCCAAATTTAATTGGATCAATCACATCACCGCACCAAATCAAATTCAACAACTGAAGAAAAATAAATTCAGCTTGAACTTGTTAGGTTGAGGGTCAAATTGAAAGACAAAGTACATTCATATCTGAGTCAAACAAATTAAAATTAATAATAATCAATGACCCTATCTAATAATAACTTAAAATTGCATAATTATTAATTAATGAGAACCTCTAATGTGAGCACACATCTTGGAGTATTATGAGACATGCATCACATTAGTCGGACTTAGATCCTCTACCCTGCACTAGATGTAATAAAATTCTCTACATTATACTTTACGGCGAAGAAACAACAACAATACAACATTTGTGCAACATATTTATTTTCAAAATGTAATGCTTATACAATATATATTATATCGAGTTGCAATAATATTACAATTAAAAATTAAAAATACAAAATGAATTTGATTTTCCCAATGTTGCATATATCAATCAAATTGAATTTGATTAAATGACATGCAAGAAATCTTTATCTTAATATATATATATATATATATATGCATCATACATGTATGATTTTGTACATATTTATTATCACGCATATAATATACGCACAAACACGCATATTACAAACGATCCGAATACACCCAAAGAAGTTTTTTTCGAAAGCAACTGCCACACAACAATGACCACATCAATAATGAATGCATTTGTACCGCCATTCATGTCAACCATTAGAAACACGTAGAATTAATTTGAAAGCAACTGCCAAACAACAAGGACCACATCAATAATGAATGTATTTGTACCTCCATTCATGTCAACCATTTGACAATTTTGGATTTATGTATGACTAGATAATACAATTATCTAAATATCATTGTCACCCTTTTAAATATTGTCAACCATTGTCACTCTTCTAAATATCTAAAATTATATAAAATTTACCTTTTTAACTTTTTTGACTTGTACAATTTAAAGTTATTGATAGATAACTATTGTGTGATTTCATCGTTTTATTGTTAATGTAAATTGCACTGATACCTCTTCAAAGGTTTTTTGGTTAACCTCACTAAGTGGATAGTTAATAATTTTTTTTACATTTACAGTTTCTGAAATTTTAAAAATATGTATTGTCACCCCTCTAAACCTCTAAAGCTATATACATTTTATTTTTTAATCTTTTGACTGGTCAACAACACTATTTAAATTATGAAATTATAAATTTAACCTCCTAATTAAATTTAATGAACCAAACTAACCTTTTTATCTCTTCTATACATATAGATATGATTTATATATAATAATACTTATATCACCATAACTACCACCACAACATAAAACTAAAAAAATTAATTATTACTTTTTTTAAAATAACTAGATAAACTGTACACCACCATAACCATCTCAACATAAAAATAAAAATAAAAAAATAAAATTATATATATATACTTAAATTTCTAGATAATTGTATACCACCATAACCACCACCGCAATATAAAAATAAAAAATAATAATTTTTTTTAAATAGCCAAATAATTGTACACCACCATAACTACCACCACAAACAAAAAATTAAATTAATTTTTTTTTTTTTAAATTGCCAGATAACTCTACGCTACCATAACTATCACCACCACCACACCCAGACACTACAGTAAAAAATAAAAATAAATAATAATAATAATAATAATAACCAACCCACACTTATATGTGCCAAATGTCACAAGAACCAACGAATCCAAACTCTACCAGAACCACCACAATAGAAAAAATAAAAAAATTGAAATACCTTAGTAATCTAGACACCAACACAACCACATTACAACAACCACCACCAAAGTAGAAAAAAAATTAAAGACAGCCATAGCTAGTCCAGACCCACCACAACAAGGAAAAAAAAAACCAGCTGGATACTAAAATGTATTAAAAAAAAAAAAAAAAGTTAAAGATTAGGGTAGAGAAAGAGGCTTAATGATGAGGGTAGTTTTGTTAATTAAAATGACTGATATTTTTTAAATTAATTGAATTAAATCATCAGGGGTAAATATGACATTTGAAATCACATGAGGTGTCATTATTAAAAAAGTCGTTGACCTGCATTTAAATGATCTTGGCCAAAACCTCAGGGAGTGTCAATGTAATTTACCCTTATCATTATTAATCGGTAGGTTTTAAGACTTTAAAGTTACGTCTTCGAAATCGAAAATAATCTAGGGTTAATTAGTACTTCACGGTTAAGTTTTTTCACCTTGAAAAGTTTACCTTTGGTTGTAGGATTCACTTCTCAATTAGGAGTCAGTGAGCTCCCATGAAGTTGCTGGAAAGTTATGTGGGTGACACATGTCCACACACATTTATATTGAACAAAAGATTGTTGTTTAACTTCTGAAGCACAGACACAAACACGGGACACGGCTATGACACGACACAACAAATTTTAAAAAAATAGGACGCTGTCATAGCAGGGATACGCCAATAATATATATTGCAATATATATATATATATATATACGCCAATAATATATATTGCAATATATATATATATATATATATATATATATATATATATTCAAAATCCACAATACCACAAATCTAATCTCCCTAAAAAAAAATATTGCAATAAAAGAAATATTTCAATTCCTCATCTAAGCAATTAAAAACCTAACAAATTTATCAATAAAATTAGACAAATAAGATCAAGTACATTTTCAACATGTTTAATATTCCGTCATTCATCAGTTCATTGTCTGCGTAGTTGTTTTTTAGATTTTTCAAAATTTTGCTTTTAAATATTTAAAAATACATTAGGTACCTCTTTTTTCTTAAAAAAAAAAAATTACAAAATATACCTAGCTGTGTCTAGTACGTGTTTTCCGCATGTTCCATCTTTATTTACCCCGTGTCTAATAAAAAATAATTTCTGAACATTTCATAGAAGTGTCAGACACGAACGTCCATACTCAAATATGGGTCTGACATTGGTACAGACCCGACAGGGGATAGGGGTGTCCTTACTTGATGGTCTAACTTTCGAATTTTAGTCTTCAATGACGGTTGTCCCAACCATTTTTGTCAGAGTAGCTAAATTAATACCATTATGAAAGTACTAAAATACCCTCTCTTATATTATACCAAATAATGTATATACATGGTTTCAATATATGTGTATGTATATGTATATATACAGACATCAATGCGCCCGGCGCACACATGTATATATAAGCACATAATTACAGAAGTGTTTATATTGGGATGATTAAACAGAATGGGTTGAAAGACTTACGTGGGTGTATACATGAGGTATTTGAGTGGGGGGAAAATGGAGAAAAGGCTCTTGGGGATGAGCTCAAAGTTGCAGTGTCCCATGTTGTTCATGAAATCAATGTAGGTTATATAACCAGCAAATGAAGCTACAGAGCCTGTTCCTGTGTTCGCCACTGTCAACATTGGTATTGCAAAGAGTATGAAATATGCTATGTGTTCAGCAAATGGATGAATCACAGCTGCAACAACACCACCCATATTATATGTATCAATATATATATTTATATATATATATAATAGTAATTAGTAATACAATGTTAACAACTCTATTTATATCAAAATTATTAATGGGAAAATGATCACAAGCTAAACTTTTTACGAGAATTTCTATATGTAATTTTTCATTTTTTAAATTATTTTTAGGTAAACCACGGCGGTTGAGGCAAAATGAGTGCGTGTGAAATTAAAAAATGAGAGTTTAAGCCGGCTGGTATACAGGGGCAGAGGCAGGCATGGCCCCCCCAAAATTTTTATTAACTTTTATTCATACAACCTAAAATGAAAAATAGCATAGATAAATGCATACTTGGCCCCCAGAATATTTTGTAACTATAAATAGTTTCTAACTTTCTATTAAAAATATACGACTTTCTAATACTTTTTTTCCTTAAACCTTTCAATATTATATTAAACTAAGCCCAATTGCAATAATAGATAATATATTCACTTTCCTTTAGGGTTTAAAGTTTTTTAAATTTTGGTTTAACTGTCTTTTTTGTGTTTGTTATGAAAGTTTGATAAAATAAAAAAAGTTTTTTTAAATAACTAATTGATTGATTAATTTCAGGTTAATTGGTTATACGATGGTCAAGCTACCAATCGATAATATATGAATTTTATTGTCTCAAAGATATTTATTTGGTCTTTTTGGCTATTTTTTGTACATATTTATGTCATTTTTGACTAGATATAGGCCATTTTTTTATTTATATATTTTTTTTTTACACAAATTGGCTAACGGTTGGTTTGATAAATTTTTGTAGGACTATAATTATAATATATACAAGGGCGAATCCAGTGATGGACTTTGGTAGACTTGAACCCACCACAAATAAATAAATAAAATAAAAATAAATTTGTGTGGTACTAGCTCACCCCATAATAGATTAGCCCACCCCATTATACAATTCTGAATCCGCCCTTGAATATATATATATGGGGGCAAACTTACAATTAATATACAACTATTTTAAGTCAAATATATATATAGGGGGCGACTTACCATTAATATACGACTATTTTAAGTCAAATATATATAAGACTTACAATTAGTATACGATAAAATAGTCGTATACTAATTGTAAGTTTGCCCCCCATATATATTTTAAGTCAAATATATATATGGGGGGCGAACTTACAATTAGTATGGGGGCCAATATACGACTATTTTAAGGCAAATATAGGGGTGGGCAATATACGACTATTTTAAGTCAAATACATATATAGGGGGCGAACTAACAAGTAGCCCCCTATATATATATTTGAACTAACACTTAGCCCCCTATAGTAATTGTAAGTTCGCCCCTATATATATATTTGACTTAAAATAGTCGTATATTGCCCACCCCTATATATATATTTGACTTAAATTAGTTGTATACTACTTGTAAGTTCGCCCCCTATATATATATTTGACTTAAAATAGTCGCATACATAAATATTTGACTTAAAATAGTCGTATATTGCCCCTCCCCCCTAACCAATTGAATCCTGACTCCGCCCCTGCTAGTATAGGTCCCAACAGGTATATGTGATCCTCAACAATATACATATATATAGGGGGCGAACTTATATCGTATACTAATTGTAAGTTCGACCCCTATATATATATTTGACTTAAAATAGTCGTATACATATATATTTGACTTAAAATAGTCGTATATTGCCCCTCCCCCCTAACCAATTGAATCCTGACTCCACCCTTGCTAGTATAGGTCCCAACAAGTATATGTGATCCTCAACAATTGCATTATTATGTGGATTCCATGTACCTAACTTGTCTAAAATGTGAGAGCTGACACTCATAATTGTCCCCGACACTTGAAATTAATTGATAAGACTATACTACAGTGTTGGTGTTAATGAAGTTTTGATTTGTAGTATTCAAAATGAGGGTTCAAGTCTCAACCGGTATGTTGTTCCTAATAGTTGCATTAATATATGGATCCCGTGACGAACCACAACATCTAAAATGACGAAAATTGACACTCATAAATATTGTCAACAATCCAGCCAATATTGACACTAGATCATTACTGTTAATGAAGTTAGGAGTACTCCTTATAACGATTGATTGAAATAGATACCAAAATCTACGAATCTAAAAAGAAATTCGAAGAAATCTAAGTAATAAAGACATTTCATAACAATTATATGTAAACAAAATTAATGTGATGGGATCTTACATGTAATGGGCTCAGTGACAACGGAGGAATGATGATGAGAATGGTAACGAGAGTAGAGATAGTGATGGTGCAGTGCTCTGTGTAACCAATAGTAGAGGAACTCCACAGGTCCAATATGAAGCAAAATAGTGATGATCACACCCTCTGTTCTCCAAATTGGTAGGTGAGAACCTCCTTTTAGTGCCATGTTACCCAAATAGTATAGTATTCCATTAAATATGATTTGATCATCCCTGTATATATATAGTATTCCAATATATATATATATATATATATATTGGGGATATGGGGTTAAATGCAAGTAAAAATAGAACAATATTTATAAATTTGGTAAGATTAAAGGCTACTAGTATAATATTTGAGAGGTGAATAGAGAGTATTTACTCGTTAATGAATAGGTAAGTATTGTCTAGAAGGATATTATATCATCTTGAACTTCAGTGGTTAGTAGGGATGACCTACTCATTAGTGAGTAAGTAAGTATTGTAAACAAAACAAGAGTATAAAAGCAAAAAAGTTGTGGCCTAATGATAGATGTGTCCTAGGTATAAATGGGTGGGTATGTAGCAATATCTAATAGCTTAATCTTTTGGGTCGTCAGTGAGTAAGCATCTACCTATTATAGTTGGTATCAGAGTCAGATCCAGTTTTTGATTCAGTGTCAGACCAAACGTCCGGCCCGAAAGGGTCCCGGTTGCCACCCCGTATAGGCTGAGTGGTCTAACCGCAACGAGAGCGTTGCGATGAGTTCAGGTAGGAAAAAATGTTAGAGGTGTCCTAAGTTTAAATAAGTATGCATGCAGCACTACCCAATAACTTAAACTTTTAAGCCAGCGAATAAACGCACACCCGTTACACCTAACCACCGAAGGTTAGTCCATTGATTTCTCCTCTCCTCGTGAAAGGTTGAGAGTTCGACACCTTTTAATAACAAAGTGGATGTGTAATTTATTTGGAAAAAAAAAAAAAAAAATAGTGCGAAAATATCATTTTTTTTTTTCTTTCTAAAATTAAAAAACAAAACAAAAAGTACAAAAAGAAAGGCATTGTCACGTGAAAAAAAGAAGTACATGTATATGTGTGTGAGTGCAAATACTTACTGAAACAGTAATTTTTTTCCCAGGCCAACCTTTTTAGACATCTTATGACTACATCAAACCTCCTAAACTTGGCAAAGTTTTTCTTGGACCTCCATTCTTCATTATGATGTGCATGTTTAATTGTATGTATATGTGTGCGTTGAAAACTTCAAATATATAGATATTTATATGTATATATAGAGATATATATACCAGTTCCTTTCTCTGTCCACTTGCTCGAATTCAATGCTCTTGTCAACAATCCTATTATTGCCTTTGGCGGTTCGGTAGCGAGAGAGAGTAATCCATATTTGGTTATGAAGCATCCTCCACAGCATCAATGGAAATATGAGTAAGTTGGAAAGGTCACTCTCATTTTCATCCTTCACTATGTATGAGTATATGCTATGAACCACCCAAGGGGCTAAAACCACATACTTCATCCAAATCAAACAAAGAAAATAAGAATATGTAAGTATCCCAAGTTACTAAACTATAACCTTTCAATATATATATATAACTAAGTAAATTTAAAATAATAATAATAAGGACCAAGCTGAGTAAACAGACTCCCGCCATGGTGGGATATAGGAAAGTTCACATGTATGTTGTCCATTACTTGTGTGGATAAGGCCTATGTTATAGAGTATACAACTTGGATCATAGGAATCAATTTCTAGTCACATAGCTTCATAATAATTCTATAAAGCTTCTGCATAATTTCCTTCCGATTGTGCTGACATTCGTTACGGTCGTCATTCGATTCAAAGAATCTCCATTCCAGAACTGCACACCTTTGATGAAAAGGGTGTTTTCGGTTTTAAAATCGTGACCTCTACGTCACAATGGAAAACTATCCACACTCGTATATATATAAAAAAAAAATGTATATCAGAGCTAGGTAGATTGTGATTACTATATATATATATATATATATATATATATATATATATATATTGCCAAATTATTTCATCACTATAGTCTATAGCCAATACTGTGTATCTGTATATGCTCTGAACTGCTGAGAGGGCTAAAAGCCTAAAACCACGTTGTACTTCATCCAAATTAATGAAACAAAGGAAAAGAAAATATGTAAGTATCAGAAGTTATTTAACTATATATGGTAAATTAAACTGAAAACAAATATACTATATGAGAGCTAGGTTGGGATCAATTAATGTACATATGAAAAATAAAATTTTGGTACTTCTTTTTAGTTGGTGCTCTACCATTTAATTATTAATCATTAGTACTATAGTCAACAGCCAATACTCTTAAGAATGCACAAAAGCTTAGAAGATGCAAAAGAGTGTGTGAAGTAAAAAAAAAAAAAAAAAAAAAATTACAACCTTAAAACATAATTTGGAACTGCTTATTACTTTAAGAATGTGCATGATTCGAACTTCAACCTCCCATATGAAAGAAGTTGCAGATACCGACCACCACTAGAGTTGCACCCTTGGTGGTGTATATATATGTATGTTAACTTGTATACATAAATATATGCATGTCTATAGATAGATATATAGGTAGACAGAAGGATACATGTGGAGAGAGAGAGAGAGAGAGAGAGAGTACCTTGAAGCTCCCAAGGTGTTTCCATGGCCAGTCAGTGAGGAGTCCTGGTTTAGAAGCCATACTCTTTGCTGATAAACCACTTCTCTTCTATGTTCAACAATGCATATTTGAAGTGCAATATATATAGAGTTTCACCTGATAAGTAATTAAATACTAATTGGACCACGTACCCCCCTGCATGCTTTATGTATGTCAAGCTAGCTTAAATATTATTATTATTATTATTATTATTATTATTATTTCAATATATAAATATATATATTCAAGTTTTGATTTAGTCAAGGAATTATTAATGCTAATACATATACGCAAAACTATTAAATTTTATCAACTAAAGACTACTATTTAATAATAGTGTAGAATTGAACATTAATCAATTAAACTCTAATTAAAAGATACGATGTCTTTTCGTTAAGCTAAAAAATTGAGACCCATCGATGAGCCAATAACCATGGTACAGTATGGTTGGTTTAATTGATCTTTGACTGCGAATATCAACAAAAAGAATGATTGGATTATAAGAAAAATGAGACATTGATGAGTCGAAAAATATTGTACAATGTGTTCAACACTATTTAGAAATTTGTTTGGTAACGTAAATTTGTTACAAGATTTTTAGAAACAAAATATGAAGTATGTTTGGTAAAAAGTGTTACAAGTTTGAAAATTTGAATGGTTAATTAAAAATGTTATTAAAAAAAAAAATTAAACAGTGCTTTGCTGCAGTGCGGAAGTAAACAAAAATATCATTTTGATGCTTTCGATTTGGCCTCAATTTTGTAAGCGTTTTAGTATTATTTAAAAGCACAATAAATATTACTAAACATACTTCGTGTTTTTACTTCGCTATGGTATACTAAAAAAAATTATAAAAAATTTGTTTTAAAAAAATAACTATGCTAGGTTAATTAGTTAACTTTGTTCTGATGACTTCCAAGACATGTTTCATTACTTGGTATGTTGTCATCATCATTTTGTCAAGGGCAAGTCATTGCGAGATCCATCTTCTTGACAATGATTGTCACGTGTTATTAAGCAAAAACTTACCAAATAGGTAATTTTCAAATCTTGAAAATTCAGACTTGAAATTAAGAGTGACATCTATTAACAAGAAAATAAAAAGGATCGAGCCCCAGGGGGCTTGGAGTGGTTGGAAGGTCTTTGAGCGGCAACACACACGGCTTGTGATCGATTCTTGCCACTCCCTTTATCACCTCCAGCATACCTGGTGTATTCGATGGGGCGTTGGGTGCACCCCCAAGTTTGCAGCCTGGGCTGGGTCCCTAAGAGACACTGCCTAGGGGAATTCCTGGTGCCAACTAAAAAAAATAATAACATAAAAAATAAAAAGGATCGAGTAGATTTAAATAGTTTGGACACATTTTTTTTTTTTTTTTTTTCTAATTGGTACTCACACACACATGTCTCTTTTGAGACTTGAACCACTGACCTCTCTTTGAAAGGTAAGAGGCCGATAGCGCTCAGCCACTGGCCCATTGGTTTAAAAAAAAAAAAAATTTGTTCTATAAATACTCCAGGAAGAATAGGGATTTATTTAGGCATAGTGGCCAACCAAAATAAATGAAATTATTAGAAACAACTTTAGAAAGCTACACGTATTGGATGAAATGACAAGGAATAAAAGAATGAAAAAAGAGAATTCATGTGATCCATTAAATTAATATGCGAATAAGGGAAGGATGATAGTGATGACGGCCATAACAAATTAAAACTAGATAGCAGTACTTTGATTAAATAATGAGCACTGATACACTTGACAACACTAGTTAGGTGTCTCACAAAAAGGTGATCGGTATCACAAGAGCATGTGGTGAGCCCCGTCTTTATGTGAGACACCGCCAATTTTTCTATTTCCCTTAAATAATTTAATTTTTTTATTAGAAAAAAGATAGAAATATCAGTCAACTTTTATACGGACTGATGTATAAATCACTGTTAAAAACATTCTTAATTACTTCTTATAAGAAGTTCTTGTTAAACTCTATTAATTGGAGTTGCCTAAAATAGGTTGAAATACTCTTCCCATAATTAGGTGGAACAAATTCACTAAGTGGGCATTTAGCAACCAACCGAATTTCTGTTTTAGGACTCAGTGAACCATTGTTTGTAACTTTTGTCATATATGTTGATATGTTTATATATAGTAATTATATTCGACGATCATATACATGTATGGTGTGAATGAATTATTTGTCACCAATGATGAGCAACAGATTATTTGTGCGTGTGTGGTGTATATGTACATGTATGGTGTGAATGAATTATTTGTCAGCAATGATGTGCAACAGATTATTTGTGTGTGTGTGTGTGGTGTATATGTACATGTATGGTGTGAATGAATTATTTGTCAGCAATGATGAGCAACAGATTATTTGTGTGTGTGTGTGTGTGTGTGTGGTGTATATGTATACGCACATACATACTGCCTCATGAATGCGCATATCCCTAACCCCCAACTAAATGCGTTTTCCTACTGGTCGGTCACCTTCACGAATCCTCTCTCTCCAATAAAATGGAAAATATCAGGTTTCATTTTCTCATTACTCTCTCATTGGTCACCCTCACGAATCCTAACCTATCCTATCCCTTCAATAAAATTTTTGTTGCTACATTTATTGGCCTCAAAACCCTTTAACCCATCTAACACCATAAAGCATTTGCTACATTTATTGGCTTCACAATCCTCTCAAATAGTACATTGAATATTGATATGCAATAGTAGTGCCAGGTTGTTAATAACACCCATTCACATGCATGAGACTTGGGACTCATACATGCCCCTCTAAGTAATCGAAACAATAGAGTTTCACAATGAAAAGATTTATCGGAAGCTATGGAGAAAAAAATTTCATAACAAATTATAAGGGAGTTTGTATTGGCATTGTACATTTGACTCTTAAAACTACAACTTTTAAATTTAGTAATTGAAATAATTATTTTATTCTTCTTTTTTTTTCTTTTTTCTCAAATAAAAATAATGCTATCATGAGAGTCCTCTCATAACAAGATGTATGAGTTATTCTTATTTAACCACCGAATTAAAACAGTTTATTGAGATTTATGAAAAGTCGAATGAGTTTTTTAATAAATCTCTTAAAACATTGGTTAAGTAAGAGAACTTTTCAAATAAATCCTTTAAACTTCATTTAAGAGACGAAGGGTAAACTTTTCATTTCAATTATTAAAATTAAAAGGTGGAGTGTTAATATCAGTTTCCAATCATAAACTCTCTTTGAAATAAAAATTTTCAAATAAGTGACCGGACAAAAAAAAAAAAAAATGATTGATTGTAAGAAAAATGAGACATTGATGAGCCGATAATA
The DNA here is from genome assembly GCF_030987335.1 of Cornus florida. NCBI lineage: Eukaryota > Viridiplantae > Streptophyta > Magnoliopsida > Cornales > Cornaceae > Cornus > Cornus florida. The sequence goes on from NW_026775573.1 coordinate 6,543,361, forward strand.
TGGTTGATTCATGGTCTCAAAATTAGATCATCCCAACTACACTTTGATGAAATTTTAGTTTGTTGGTCCTAAAAAATGGATCTCAGACCTATCACGTGCCCAAGATATTTGATTGGGCCGCTCGAGTGAACTTGTTGGAACGTCTATATTGTGAACAAGTTTAAGGGAACATTAATTGGGGCATATTACCATGTTGGTACCTCATCTGAAATAATTTAACAGTTTAGGATCCGTTTGGTATGCGATGTGTTCTAAGCATTATGTTTTTGGTCAATACCAAAATACATTTGTTTTGTTATAGGAGTGTTTTGGGTAGAAATCAGAATCATATTTGATAACGAAAATTTGTTTTGAAAAATTCACATATTTAATTGCTTTAATTCCTCTGCTACAATACCAAAACACATAATATCACCAATTTAGTGATATGAATTTGGACTAAAAAAATATAATATGTTATGAATTATTCTAAACTAATATAAGCCGTCCAAACATAATATTGGTGAGTTGGTCCAGATTTCGAATTAAATTTTGTTTTCATCTATGGATTTGATAGGAACTCACTAGACCATTAAGTACAAGGGACACATCAACTTTCTTTTCTTTTTCTTTTTTTTAATTTTTTTATATGGAAATATGATAAGTTTAACTTAACTGATATATTAACATATGAACCAATGATGCTCTTAATTGATTAAACTTTATTTTCCTTTTTTTAAAAACGGTGGGTCGTTTCCTACCCGTTGGGAGGATTATTCCCAAATAATTATGAACGCATAACTAGTCTTAACACCAAGTGTCAATCTTAGAATATTAGAAATGTATCATTTTCAATTAAGTACTTTTTATTGTATAATCAAAGTGGATTGATTTTACAGTTTGAATCCACAAAAACAGAGGTTGAAACTGAAAAACCATGATGGAAATGACAACTTGGATTATTAGGGAAAGAGTTGCAAGCACAAACTTTCATTCTGTCCATCGAGATATCTAATCCTCTTAATTTAATGACGCCACCAGTTGCACATCATATCTTTGTTTTCAGTAAGTTGTTGTACAGTTGCACATCATGTCATTTTAACATAAATAATAGATCACGTGAAATTTAGGACCAATTATTGGGGTCTATCACATTAAAATCAGATTGGTTAGGCAAACAAGCATTTTTAAATCAGATTGGGGGTTAGGAATTCCATTCTTGTCAACTAATGGCTAAAGAAACATAGTTGAGATCCTAAAATTCATTTAATTTTATAAAGACACTCCATTCACTTAAATTGCTTGTGAAATAAATAAATCTATAGTCATATTGTTAAATGGTTAATTTTTCAAAAGCTGAAATTAAACAATCTACTCTAAACTTGTTACAACATAGTCTAGTCCGCTCTTTATCCATCAATCAAACATTCTGAAGCTTTACCTTTTGACAACATGAAGAGGAAGAAGTTGTTTGTGACCTAGGGTTAAGGTCATTTTAAGGACCATACAAAAAGTGTATGGATAAAAAAAATAATAATTGGTGCTTAACTGAATAACTAACTACCAGATAGTAAATTAAATAAAATAAAACCAAAAAAAAAAAAAATTTAAAAAGAGAATAAGTTCAATTTGAGGTCTTTGAAAAAGTAATCTTTCCCTCTCTAGGAACGAGTGAATCCGAGACCTTCATCCTTGTGCAGATGACCAACAACCTTCAATAATGTGCATATTCTGTCAAACACAATTCTTGCTTTAAAGAAGAATCAGAGATGGTCCAGTTTCGAAAAAAAGAATCAGAGATGGGTTTGAGTTAAAATTTGATTGGCAAGAAGACAAGGGAAAACTGTACTCAAGATGCAGACCATAGTATAAGCTCTAGCCTAAATGATGGTATAAACAGAAGGTTGAGTGTTCGAGCAAGGTGGGGTGGGGGCAATAATATACAGTAGGAGTGTGTTTGTTTCAACGTTCAAAAAAAAAAAAAAAAAAAAAAAAAAATCCTTTTGAATCACATCTCAATAATATTCACTAAACAACAGTCACCCCTCCCCAAAGTCCAAGGATAGAACCTCCTCCTCTGAAACATCCAACAACTCCTCAACTTCAATTTCTTTAGTCTCATAAACCTCTTTTTCATCACTGGTTTCCCCGTCCCTCAGCCTCTGCTTCTCCAATCTCTCTTCATCATGCAGTTGTTTCCACTTGTTGACCCACCTATCCCATTCATCTTTCAACATCTTCCGCTTCTCGCGATCCTGCTCACTCAATTGCATTGATACATCTTCATCGTCTGCCTCATACTTCTTACTATACTTTTTCAGGTTCTTTGCAATCTCTTCCTCTTTCTCAGGGCTTAAGAAAGATGGTGGCCTCGGCCGCCATGAAAACTGTTACAACCACCAGGAAAAAAATAAAAACCCAATGGAAACTGTTTTCCAAATCATAGATATTCACACAAAAAATTTACTCAAAGATAACAATCTAAACATCAATGGTATAGAAATAGCTGTGGATTGTTGCTGAGTAGTTGCTGTAATGGCATTGTTAGTTTGGAAAAACTAGAAATTATTTAAATACCTACTAACCAATTAATTTACCACCAAAGAAAAAAGAATATTACAGAACTAGATATGATCTGACTGTTAGGATATGTGTGCCCTAACATAGCAAATTCTAATTTTGGATTGTAAAAGTCATGGTTTCTTATCTGGATATTATTATTAAAGCATTATACAATTGGTGAATGGAATGTATTATTTTTCGATTCATTATGGAATTGATTGTGTCCACTTGATTACAAAATATATTTATATATGTATGTAATGGCAGTTAATATTATTTTATAAATTAGTAATGATAAATGGTTTAAAGTCGGTAATTATGGATGGACATTTAATTAGTTAAGACTTAAATCAAGTCCACGATAGATTGAGATATATTGCGAGAGCTGTCGTATGCAATTGCTCTCTATCACAGTCATGGTTTTGACTCTTAAGCATGAGAGAAGTATAGACTCTTTTATTAATTAATAATTATTTTGATTTGTTCGGTGAATACTTCGGGATCCTTAGATCGACACTTTGGGTAGTTATGTAATTAATAATTAGACGTCTATATTCTCAATATTTGCATCAGTGCTATTTGTATTTATTTTGTTTTGATTATGGTTGATCACAAATTAAATTCGAAGGCATTCGTATGTTTTAGACAAATGTTTTATATATATTTATTTAATAAATTATTATTATTTTTTGTCAAATAAATATTTTATTGTGATCGAGCCGGAAATAATCAAAGGTAACAAAATAATTATATTAATTATGTTGTCGAATTGATGGCTTTAATTATCCGATAAATAATTAAGCATAGAGGGGTCAAAGTGCAACATTGACTTAGAAGTTATTTACTATTTAATTAGAGTGCAATTAATTTCTTTTAGTGGAGTAGAAATTAATTTATGAATTAATTGAATTGGGTCCATGGTTTAATGGACCGGACCAATTATTAATTTATAGGAGCCAAAAAAATAGTAAGCCCAAAAGGATTCTCACCAATAGCCCAAGTTGATATTGGAGTCATGTTAGAATTGAGAAAGTTGAATTAGAGATGGAGAATGATTTATTGTTTCCTTATTCTTATTTTTATTTTGCCTATATATACATGAGTTCATGTATATTTTAGGGGTAACTTTTAGAACAAGAAAAAGGAATACACTTTCTCTCTCTAGATTTTAGGGTTTTGTTTTCTCTTCTAAAGGAGGCTACCACAAGCTTAGATTCTAAGGTCATTCATCAAGGCATATTAGTGATTCATAAAGGGAAGATAATAATCAAGAAGAAGGAGAAATGATCTTGCTAAAGGGATCTACAATAAGTGAGAACATTCACTTTAGAGGAAAGTTCAAAAGGTTTACTTAGACCTTCGATGTAAGTATTCAATCTATTTATTGAATTATACATCATCTTTTATTTATCTTTGCATAAAACTTGTCTCTATGTGATGAATCAAGATCCATGATTGCAAATCCCTCAAAAGTTTTAAAAACTTGCACGTTTCCCATCAATGGTATCAGAGCACATGGTTTGATTCATTACTAGAGAACATGTGTTTATAAAAATCATATTCATGGATCCAAATTATATATACATATATAAAATTATTGATATATGTTAATGTATGATTTATTATGTTGATATATATTAATACATGATGATGTATGTATAATTGTGAATGGATGATGATGTGTGTTTGGGCTATGGATGAAGCTTATAGGTTTATAGAATGTAATTTTATTTTTGGATGAATGTAATTAAGGCTTTGTTTTAGCCGTTTGAAAATTCAATGATGTAATTTAATTTTTTTCATTGTATTTCAAATTGTAAGTATTTATTAAAACCATGTAATATTCATCAAAGGATGCTATGAAGCTTCAAGAGGGTCCGAAATGGTTAAATTATGCTTCAGTAATTTTTTGGAATTTTTCAGATTTTTTAGAATTTTTTCGGCGTTTTTCCGGTGGCCGGAGCTTCGCTGGCGGCGAAAAGGGGCGTCGGAGGAGGCACGGATCAGATGTGGCGCAAGTAGGTGAGCCTGGCGCGTGTTCCATACGCGCAAGGAGTGGGCTGGGTCAAAACATGCTGGCGCGTGCATTGCACGCGCCAACCAAGGAGGCTTTTGTCCTCCACGCGCGTGAAGGCGCGTGGAGGAGCGTCCCACGAGCCCCAGGCGCGTGGGAGCGCGTGAGGGTGCTTCCCAAGTGCCCCAAGCGAGTGCCGGCGCGTGGGGGCGCGTGGGAGCGCATGCCGAGTCTTGCAGCCTGCCCTAGGCGTGTGCCAACGCGTGTGGGGTCCTCTGGGCTCGTTCCAAGCGGCGTTTTGCTTCTCCTGACGCGTACAAGCTTCCTATGGGTGTTTACAGACAGTTACAGGACGCCCGTACAGCAAGAATAGTTTTTAAATGTTAAAAGCTAAATTCATTGGCCATTTATATTACTTCTGTCTGTTATTTGATGCATGGAATAATTTAATACTTTTTATAATTGTTCATGCATTGGATCCATGATTTTTTAACTAAATGGCTTAATTTATATTAATTAAATTATGAAGATAAATTGGATTAGATTGCTAATTAATTTGAGGGCATTTATTGGGAAACAGAAAAATTATTTTTGTAAATTATTTTTTTGCCTCAAATTAAATATTAGTGAATCATTTAAAATTCATATATTTTCTAAATTTAATTGGATTAAAATCAATGCGTTTTGCATGCATTAAATCATGAATTGAAAACCTTAGTTTTATATTATTAAAAATTGAGTGGGAGCGGGGATTTTTTATACATTATCCCATGGCCTTCATAATAATAACCATTATGATTAGATCTTTAAAAATAAGGCTCCACGCATGATTTAAAGAGTCTAAATTACAAGAATGGTTGTCTCACGAAAATATATTTATTAAATAACTATTATAGTTAGATCTTTAAAAATAAGGCCCTACGCATGATTTAAAGAGTCTAAGCTATTAATGGCAATATATTTAATATTTGATTTTTCGTTGGAGCATTAATTATGTTATACACTCAATCTAAAATCAATAGTATTAGTTCCCCAACGGAGTGGTCTATACTAGGTGATTTTAGAAAGGCTAAATCTAATCGGGAATTATTTCATATATAGATAAGGTATTGTCTAAAGAGATGTGGAAATAATGAGTTGTTCTCGTCAATAAGCAATAATGAATTCCACCAACCGGATAAGTTATTGGCATATTGATTGTCCGATTTTTCATACAATGTGGTTAAGGGACCCACAATTAATTAATTGATTTATACTTGCATGATTATTATTATTCACTTTATTTATTGTATGAATGTTTTTATTTTCAGATTTATCATGACTAGTCCATTCAGTCCACTTGCAAACATACTAAAAGAAAATCGATTAACTGGACCTAATTATATCGATTGGAAAAGGCAACTAGATATTGTACTCACATATGAGGGGTTGAATTATGTGCTTACTACTCCCAGACCTTCTCCACCTTTGCCTGAGGATCCTTCTGAGGAGCATGAAGTTTTTAAGAAATGGAATAAAGCAGATGAGATGACTAGGTGCTACATTCTTGCTTCACTCTCGAATGTACTCCAAAGTCAACATCTTCAATATCTCACTTCTGCAGACATCATGCTTAACCTTAAGGAAATGTTTGGGCAAATTGGTAAGAGTGCACGCCAAAATGCTATGACAAATTTGATAACCATTAAGATGGTCCAAGGTACTTCAGTTCGGGAACATGTTTTAAAAATGATTGGTTTTTTAAATGAACTGGAGATCCTTGGATGCAACTTGGATGGTGAACTTCAGGTTGACATGATTATCGCTTCATTGCCAGACTCATTTAACTCTTTTAGGGTTAATTATTATATGAATAAGCTTGAGTACACACTCGCTGAACTATTGAATGAGTTGGTAACCTTTGAAGGGATAATCAAAAGCAAGGGTGCATCTATCAACTACACTCAGTCTGCTGGACCATCCACTTTTAGGCCCAAAAAGAGGGGCAAGAAAAAGAAGAATGATGGTGCCAAAACTGTGGTTGTGCCAAACAAAGTAATCCAAAAGGATAAGGGAAAGAAGAAAGTGTGGGTTGAAGGCGAAGGAAACTGCTTCCATTGCGGTCAACCGGGTCACTGGAAACCTAACTGCCCAATACTTCGCACATAAGGCAAAGGAAAAGGTATATTCATTATTGATGCATGTAATGTGGTTAAATCTATAGATTCCTGGTGCATAGATTCTGGAGCCACTAATCATGTTTGCAATTCATTGCAGGGATTCCAGGAGTCCAAAAGCCTCAATGAAGGAGAGATATACTTGCATATGGGATCTAATGCCAAGGTGGAAGCTAAAGCAATGGGAGTGGTTCATATGCAATTTGATAGTGGGGGGAGTCTTATTTTAGAAGATTGTCTTTATGCGCCAAATGTTAGGCGCAATTTAATTTCAGTTTCTTCATTGGTTTGCAAAAACTATATTTTTAATTTTGGAAAAAATGTTTTAATTAAATTAAATGGTTGTGTTATAACTTCTGGTGCATTAAAAGATAGTCTATATGTTTTAACTCCTAACTCATATCAAATGCAAAATTATGAATTAAATGCAACTTCATCTAGATTGAATGTTAAAAGAAAAGCAGTTTCTCCAAACTCATTGTATCATTGGCATCTACGATTGGGTCACATCAATCAAAATAGGATTCAAAGGTTGGTTAAAGAATGTTTATTACCTTATGAGGCAGAGGGGCCTTTGCCAACTTGTGAATCCTGTATTGAAGGAAAGATGACTCGAAGGGCTTACTCAGCCAAAGGATATAGAGCTAAAGAACAATTAGAGTTGGTGCACACAGACGTGTGTGGTCCCATGAACACCCAAGCGAGAGGAGGGTTTGAGTACTTCATCACTTTCATTGATGATTATTCACGTTTTGGATATATTTACCTAATGCGACACAAGTCAGAAGCTTATGGAAAATTCCGTGAGTTTCAGGCGGAAGTGGAGCGTAGATTAGGTAAACTTATCAAAACACTTCGATCTGATCAAGGAGGTGAATACCTCTTGGGGGAGTTCAAGGATCATATGGTTAATGAGGGTATTGTGCGCCAGTTATCCGCACCTGACTGCCCTCAACAGAATGGAGTGGCAAAAAGGACAAACAGAACTTTACTTAACATTGTTAGATCTATGATAAGTTTTGCTACATTACCTCTATCATTTTGGGGATTAACCTTAGAATCAGCGATGTATATTTTGAACTGTGTTCCGTCCAAGTCTGTTTCAGGAATGCCATATGAGCTGTGGTTTGGACATAAACCTAGTTTAAATCACATGCATATATGGGGGTGTCCAGCACACATGCGAAAGAAACAGGCAGACAAATTGGAAGCAAGATCAGATGCATGCTTGTTTGTTGGCTATCCTAAGGGCACTAGAGGTGGATTATTTTATGATCCCAGGGACAATAAGGTTATTGTCAGCACTCATGCTGTTTACCTGGAGGAGGATTATATTATGAACCACAGACCTAGTAGCCAGATAGTGTTAGAGGAGATGGTTGGCACGTCAGATATACCCCCTGTGGACACACCTAATATAAATACTGAGAATGATGAGACACAAGAAGTCCCTGTTGAATTACCATCATCTAGTACAACGATTCCTGCACCGGTCCTTCGGCGTAGTGGGAGGACTATCATCCAACCCGAAAAACTCACACTTTTGGGTGAGGTCTATGAGGCCGTCCCCGATAAGCATGAGTCGGACCCAGTAAGCTATGCGGAAGCGTTGACCGATATAGATGCGAATCGTTGGAAAGACGCCATGAAATCAGAGTTGGAATCGATGTATTCTAACAAAGTCTGGGATATTGTAGAACTTCCTAGTGAGGTTCAGCCTATTGGTTGTAAGTGGATCTACAAAAGAAAGAGAGGAATGGATGGGAATGTTAAGACATTCAAAGCTAGACTGGTTGCCAAAGGCTTCACTCAACGTGAAGGTATTGATTATGAGGATACATTCTCACCAGTTGCAATGCTTAAATCTATTCGCATTCTTTTGGCCATTAGTGCTTATTATGACTATGAGATATGGCAGATGGATGTTAAGACGGCATTTTTAAATGGCCATCTTAAACAAGACATCTACATGAGGCAACCAGACGGTTTCGTGGTTAAAGGTCGTGAGGACTGTGTATGTAAGTTGAATAGGTCTATTTATGGACTGAAGCAAGCTTCACACACATGGAACATTTGTTTTAATCAGGCAGTCAAATTATTTGGCTTTGAACAAAACGTGTTTGAACCTTGCGTTTATAAGAAAAAACAGGGTAATGTCATCATGATTCTCGTTTTATATGTTGATGACATCTTACTCATTGGTAATGATGTAGAAGCATTGTCATCAGTTAAAAGATGGTTGTTCAATAAATTTGAGATAAAAGATCTTAGAGAAGCAAGTTATATTCTTGGGATCAAGCTTATGCGAGATCGGGTTAAAAAGAAAATAGGCTTATCTCAAGAGTCTTACATTGACAAAGTTCTGATCAGGTTTGGAATGGAAAACTCTAAGAAAGGGTTTTTGCCATTTAGACATGGGTTGGCTCTTTCTAATGACCAGTCTCCCAAGACTGATAAGGAAATTGAGCAAATGAGGCGAGTACCATATGCTTCGGCAGTTGGTAGTCTCATGTATGCCATGGTCTGTACCAGACCGGACATCTGCTACTCTGTAGAGATTGTCATTAAATATCAGTCCAATCCTGGACTTGATCATTGGTCAGCTGTGAAGAATATCTTAAAATACCTTAGAAGAACTAAGAATCTAATGCTCATTTATGGAGGTGATGATCTGGTTCCAGTCGGATATACAGATTCTGATTTTCAATCAGATCCAGATGCCAGGAGATCTACATCTGGATATGTGTTTAAGTTCAATGGAGGGGCAGTTAGTTGGAAGAGTGTCAAGCAGGGTTGTACTACTGACTCAACCATGGAAGTAGAATACATTACAGCCTCTGAGGCAGCAAAAGAAGCTGTTTGGTTGAGAAACTTTCTAATTGAACTGGAGGTTGTGGAGCATATAGATCGGCCTATGATGCTTCATTGTGACAATAGTGCAGCTATAGCCCAAACCAAGGACCCAAAATTTCATAAAGGAACAAGACACATTCAAAGGAAACATCATGTGGTTCGTAATATAGTAAAACGAGGAGATATACTTGTGGCCAAGATTGCATCAGAACATAACCTTGCTGATCCATTCACAAAGGCTTTACCAATCAAGATGTTTGATCGTCATATGGAGAATATGGGAGTTAGATGTGATTCGAATTGACTATAAGTGCAAGTGGGAGCTGTTAGGATATGTGTGCCCTAGCATAACAAATTCTAATTTTGGATTGTAAAAGTCATGGTTTCTTATCTGGATATTATTATTAAAGCATTATATAATTGGTGAATGGAATGTATTATTTTTCGATTCATTATGGAATTGATTGTGTCCACTTGATTACAAAATATATTTATATATGTATGTAATGGCAATTAATACTATGTTATAAATTAGTAATGATAAATGGTTTAAAGTCGGTAATTATGGATGGACATTTAATTAGTTAAGACTTAAATCAAGTCCACGATAGATTGAGATATATTACGAGAGCTGTCGTATGCAATTGCTCTCTATCACAGTCATGGCTTTTGACTCTTAAGCATGAAAGAAGTATAGACTCTTTTATTAATTAATAATTACTTTGATTTGTTCGGCAGATACCTCGAGGTCCTTAGATCGATACTTTGGGTAGTTATGTAATTAATAATTAGAGATCTATATTCTCAATATTTGCATCAGTGCTATTTGTATTTATTTTGTTTTGATTATGGTTGATCACAAATTAAATTCGAAGGCCTTCGTATATTTTAGACAAATGTTTTATATATATTTATTTAATAAATTATTATTATTTTTTGTCAAATAAATATTTTATTGTGATCGAGCTGGAAATAATCAAAGGTAACAAAATAATTATATTAATTATGTTGTCAGATTGATGGCTTTAATTATCCGATAAATAATTAAGCATAGAGGGGTCAAAGTGCAACATTGACTTAGAAGTTATTTACTATTTAATTGAAATGCAATTAATTTCTTTTAGTGGAGTAGAAATTAATTTATGAATTAATTGAATTAGGTCCATGGTTTAATGGACCGGACCAATTATTAATTTATAAGAGCCAAGAAAATAGTAAGACCAAAAGGATTCTCACCAATAGCCCAAGTTGATATTGGAGTCATCTTAGAATTGAGAAAGTTGAATTAGAAATGGAAAATAATTTATTGTTTCCTTATTCTTATTTTTATTTTGCCTATATATACATGAGTTCATGTATATTTTAGGGGTAACTTTTAGAACAAGAAAAAGGAATACACCTTCTCTCTCTAGATTTTAGGGTTTTGTTTTCTCTTCTAAAGGAGGCTACCACAAGCCTAGATTCCAAGGTCATTCATCAAGGCATATTGGTGATTCCTAAAGGGAAGATAATAATCAAGAAGAAGGAGAAAGGATCTTGCTAAAGGGATCTACAATAAGTGAGAACATTCACTTTAGAGGAAAATTCAAAAAGTTTACTCAGACCTTTGATGTAAGTATTCAATCTGTTTATTGAATTATACATCATCTTTTATTTATCTTTGCATAAAACTTGTCTCTATGTGATGAATCAAGATCCATGATTGCAAATCCCTTAAAAGTTTTAAAAACTTGCACGTTTCCCATCACTGACCTAAAAGAAATGATCCTTGAACATCCGATACAGTAGCTTGCCATTGAAAGACCATATATTGAACCCATTTTCCATCTTATGAACCGATGTAACTGAAGTGGCAACATACCTGCAAATGGATGCAATTATCAGAATAGAAAGATCCATTAATTTCTACAAATATCACAACTAAGTTTATACAAGATAAAAACAAATGATTCGGTATCTCTAAAAGAGAACAGTCACTTTTAACAGAGGCTTGATCCAGTACTATGCTAATGCTACCTGAAATTCTCTCAAAATTACCTTCCAATGGGATCCCATTCAATTTCTGTTGCCATGAAATGCTCAGTTGTTGCCATGGTCTCAAGCTCGTCAACATTGTAGAACTCCAACTGTCCATTAAAACCCTTCAACCCAGCCAGTATAATGAAGCGGCCAGCTGGTGACCAGTAGAGAGCATTTGCCTGTTTCCCTTTGAGAGTTGTGAGCTTTGAAACCCCGCCTGTGTTATGAGTGCTCTGCATCGAATAGAAGCTTATGTCGGGCCTTGGGCTATTGCCATGGATAACTGCAAATCTGTGGCCCTTTGGTTCCCAAGTAAATGCAATAATCTTGTCAGTTTTATTATCAAGCTCCAAGACTTCAATGGGTATGTCCCGTTCTTTTTAGTCTTTGTGTATCGGTCAACCTTAACAGCAAGGTAGTCCCCATTGCTTTGCCAATACATTTCGCAATCACTGACACTGAAGATATTCTTCTGCCTCAACTCCTCCTTGCTGGGGATTTGAATAAGACTCACCTATGACATATGCAGAACATTATTCTAAATTTTAATTGACAAAAGAAAATTTAAGGCCTCTGCATCTGGAAAATTTGTACTCACCCTAGGAGGCTGATTCCCACCACCAACTTCAGGAACAAATAGTGCAACAATGGGATCGGTGGGAGACCAACTCAGATCCATCACATTGTCAATCTTAACGGATTTCTTGGAAAAAGTTTCCGTATCATAGACTGAAATATCATTTTTCCATATTCTGGCAAAATACTTGTCTTTTCCACCACCCCATCTGGACAATCAAAACTAACATATTCATGAGACAATAACCACAACAGTTTTAAAGAGTTCACATGAATAAATAGTAATGAAAAGTTACCTGAAAACAGGCCAAGACACACCAGTAATAGCTCCAGATCCTCCGATTGCAAACTTGTCTGCATTTCCGTTGAACTCTCCCATGACTTTTCCCGTCCTCATGTCAAAAATATTTAGCACATCGCTCTGGATCATGAACTCAAATTAGAGTTGCCCAAGGCATAAGATACATATTGTTACTATGATTGTCAATCATTAGATCCATATAAAATCATTACAAGAATAAATAAACTAACTATATATAACAAAGTGAGCATAGTGCGTGGAAGCCACAAATCACTTCAACCTTTGTTGTTTATAGTTTTGTACACCCAGGGAGGAACCCTGTCCTCATCACTGAATTTCTTTTAATACCTCTAGTCATTAGGTTATCCAAACCAAAAAGGCCAGATTTTTAAAATTTCTCTCTTACCCACAGCAATGTTAATGAAATTTGCAGTCATGAAGGAGAACTGAGAAGAGAGGGAGTTGTTTGTGGGGGGGGGGGGGGGGGGGGGGGGGGGGGGGAGAATGCCTTGTCTCATTCCAAAAAGCCTCCGTGTCTGAGCCAGAATGAATAACAAACTGGTCTCTAGCTTTTGAATCAGAAAGCCAGTACGTGTTGCAGATTTTCCTGTACTTCGGTAAACATTTCAAACAATAATGGAGCATGCCTTAAACAGAAGCTGATCAGCAGAGTAGAATATGGTAAAATAAAAAAATAAAAAAAAAGCCACAACAATCTCAAATTTAAGTAATATTACTGAATTAGGATTAAGATATGGAAAGCATTGTTCATACATTTGAGATATCAAACGTTTCAAAGCCTATTTTCTACATGCTTTTTCAATCGCCCTAGCATGTTCTAATAAAGTTCTTATACCCCACTAACTCATTTCAAAACTGTTTATATTAAAACAAATTGAGCATACCAAATAAGAAACTAATACCAAAAAAAAAAAAAAAAAAAAAAAAAAAAAAAAAACTTACTACAAGATGCGGGAGAGGATACATCTATAAAATTATAAATTATGTTGTTAGCTAAGAGTATAATGAGGCTAAGAGATTTTGTCAAACTTTGTCAAGCTTTTCTCATTAATACATATATCTAAAGCTTTATAATCATTACACCAACAAATTTCATCCTGATTTATTGAACCGTTTCCATCCTTTTTCTGTGCATTTATCCTGCGGTGCATTCAGAATGAATTCTATATCTCATGAATAGCAATGTGCAAGGAAAATATTTCAAAATTCAAATCAAACGAGACAGATTTATGCTAGACACTGAATTTAAATTGATTTTAACAAAAACATAGAACCTTTTTTATTTTTTATTTTTTTGGTTAACTGGTAAGCCTAAAAACATGGAACGTTCCAACAACTAAACTCTCATAAAGTGCAATCTATTTATACTAGGTGCTCACTGTTTAACTTTTCTCACAGGTAACACTTCTCAGGCTTATTTTGCTGTTGAGATTCAGATAGGCCGTCATGATCCAAAATTCTAAAACAGAAGCTCAATAATAAAGATAGGACGTCATCAGGAAGTACCATACGAAGAAACACAATCTTCAATGCTTACCCTAGGAGTATATGGCGCTGTTTTAGGAGGGCCCCACTCATCTGGAACTTTTATGAACTTCTCAATATCGTCAAACGTGTTAACAGCAAGTATATGTTTTTTTTATCTAATCTGCGAAGATGTGTTTTCTCCCAGCTACCTCGCCTTGCTACAAAAGTGACCAAACATCACCATAATAAAAATGTAAACAACAAAATTTATAAATAGAATATCCCCGCATAGTAACAGAAACAATAAAACTATAGATCATAACTGTCATAAAGCTGAGATCTAATGATGGAATGGAGTATAGCATTCAAATTGTAATTTATCAACACATTTCAACATTAAACCATGTCTGGAAAAAGGTCATGTCTCAAGTTGTTTCACTACTGAAGTTTGGCCATCAACCAGTTAGTACCGGCCGATCTGGCCCCTTCTTTGGCCCCATGATAGAAACTATTATGCTCTATTTGGTTGGAGGGACGGAAAAATGGATGGAAGGAGAGGGGAAGAGATGGATAAGGTATCCCTCGAAATGGAAAGGTGTCTTCTCACTTTTTGTTTGGTTGGATAGATTGGATAGTATGAAGGACGGATGGGGTGACTTTTTTTTTGTTTTTTTTGTTGGAAGGAAACGAACGAGGGTACCAATATACCCTCGTTATATAAAATTATAAAAATTAGATATCAATTTCAAATATTTGAGAAGGTTAAAAATGGAAATTACATATTTGTGGTAAGTATTGCTTCTCTCTTCCTCTTCCCCCTAACTTTGGGCAGATAGAAAAATACAAAGGAGAAATGCTTCCTCCCTCTTTTTCCTTCCCTTCAACCAAACACGAAAAAGTCTTTTTATCCCCCTCATCAATCCCTCCTCAATCCTTCCCTCCAACCAGACATAGCATTAATGTTTGCCTCACTACTGAAATTCGCCATCATAGACTACCCCTAAACACCTTGGATCAAACAAATTAGACAACCAAAATATTGAACTTCATTACTAGAAATATGAACTCATTATATACCAAGCTCATATTCCTCTTAACTGAACTAGAGAACTTAATTCAATTTAACAATCTCCTTAGAAAGTAGAAGAGGTCGTCCGCAACAACCCTTTTTTTTGCTTTTTCTTTTTTTTATCTCAAGATTATAAAATACAGATATGCAATTGATTATAATCATATCATATCTTAACAGCATATAACATAACATCATGTTATCCAATCATAGGTAGAACTTATAATTTAATTAAGCTTCCTACATCATGTATGTCACATAAACTGGATATTAAACATGCTAATAATTTATTTTATAGCCAAGTAAGCATTCTCTAAAAACATCTTATACTAATCATTTAATCTCAATTGTTAAAACAAATTACAAGATTAAATTAATCAATTCTTTAAATAATTCAAATAGCATGCATCATGGTGTCAAGCCTATTTAAAATTCATTTAAATTCATCCCTGGTCCCTATTTAATGTTTGGGACCTTCCATAATCAATTTGGGATCAATTTAAATACTTTTATAAAAATTCCCTAGGTTGGGCTCGAGCCCTGTAATAGTAGGCTCAACCTTTTGAGCGAGCCTTAACTAGGCTCAAGCCCTGTAACAGTGGGCTCGAGCACTGTTACGCGACACAACCCACAAAACTTAATTTTAAGCCCCAAACTCCATTGTTAAAGGTTCTAAACATGCTATCAAGTCCCATCAACTTACATTTATAAAAATACATCATTATAATAGGAAGAAATCCATAGAACAATTAGATCTAAGTCATGAATTTATCAATTCATACAATAACAACCATGAACATAATTCATAAAACCTATGTTCTAAATCAATTTACACATGGATTCCAATTTTAATTATCCTTTAAACATCCCTAAAATTATACTAAATATATATAAATCACAGATCTAAGGGAGAAGAACTGTAGAATAAATAACTTGCCTTAAACTTTCGGATTGAAATTTAAACTCTTTTTTCCTTGATCTTCTTCTCTAATAGTCCTTCTTCTTCTTCCTCTTTCTCTTTCTCTTTCAAGCTCTCTCTCTCTCTAGATTTTCTTCCTAGGTTTACTCTATAGGTCAATATATATAGATAAAATATATTACCTATTCTTTTAAACCTAACTTACGTCTGACAATTCACAAACGAGGTAATTAATTTAATAAAATAATATTTTTAATAACAAATATATAGACATATATATATATATACACCTCTCTCTCTCTCTCTCTATAGATATATATATATATATATATACATACATACATACATATATATGAACTACTAATCCCCCATGGGCCACTATCTAACCCACTAGGATCACATTCAAATAGTCCAAGACCCATCTAGATAGTCCATGGGTTATAACCCAAATCCTTAAAATAAAAATAAAATAAAAATGAAACTAAAATAAAATCATTTAACGAACACAATTAAACATATAAAACAATCCAGTCATGCCAACACATCACATGGAAACAATTAAAATGTACATATAATTTGTCAACATATATTAATTTAATTAACTCAAATAAAATAATTAAATAAAACTATAAATCAATTAAACACATAATCAATTAGCCAAATAATCAAATAATTAATTTAAAATACAATAAAATAAATAAATAAATCGCGAGACTATCATTTTAAAATTAGGGGTATTACATAATCTCATGAAAGTTACCAGGGGTACTTGTCCCGCGGCCCACATCAAATCTAGGACTTAGTTTGAAGGTTTTGCACCTAAAGTCCTTTTGGAAACTAGTTCCAAGGACTAAAATGGACACATAATTGATCAAATCATCTTTTTTGATCCACACAATTTTCACTTTTACTTTTTGAAAAGTTTTTTCAGATTTTACCTCTTTCTTAAGCAAATTTCTAGCTTTAGAATTCTTAGGGGACACAAAAAAAAATTTCTTCTTCAAATGCGCCTTTTCCTTAGCATTAACATCATGAGAATGAATTTTAGAAAAATCTTTCTTTTTCTTGTGAAGACATGAATGATGGTTATGTCCATTTTTACCACAAAAAGTGAAATACAACAATTTAGGCATATAAGACATATCAAAATGTAATTCATCAACTAAACTAGAATTAGGCATATTATTCACAGGTTTCACAAAAACTGTTTTATCTTGACTACTAGATGGGCCTTTAACAAAACCTAACCCAGTTTTATAATTCACATTCTTACTCATGTTGACCATCTTATTCAACTTGACTTTACAAGCAGTAAAACATATCAGTCTATCTTATACCTTTTTTCAATTCAAGTTCACTATATTCAATTCTCAGAGCAAGATATTCTTTCAGGGAGTTAGCACTACTTACCTTATCTTCAAGAATGCTGACTTTTTCATTGAGATCAGAGATGCTTGAATTACTTTCAAAAGCTTTTCTTTTTCCTTCATCAATCTGTTTTCTTAGATCTTCATTCTCTTCTTTTGCTTGAATAAGCTCATTTGCGTACTTATTAATAGCTAAGTTGACTTCAATAGTTTCCTCAGCTAAGTTGACTTCACTAGTTTCCTCAGACATCTTCTTCAATTTTTCTTCATCCTCTTGAACCTGTTTATCAAGAACTTCACTGGCTTCATCAGCTGAAATGTCAGAATCAGACAAAGAAACAATATGAGAACCTTTATCAAGAAAAACAACATAAGAAAAATCATTGCAATCGTCATGAAAAAATTCATTATCACTAGAACTAGAATTTTCATAAATAGAAACGTTCATTGTTTTTCCTTTATTCCTATCTTTTTTATCTTTCTTATAACTAGGACAAATATTGGCTGCGAGACCTTTGCCACCACAATTCTAGCAAGTGAATTCAGTTGCTAAAAGCAACATCATTATCAGAATTTTCTCTTGTCTTTGTAAAAACTGATTAAATTGCCTTGAGATAAAAGTAACATCATTATCAGAATTTTCATCGACAGAATTATCAACCTGTATTGATTTTAAAGCAAGATTTTTTTCCTTCTGATTTAGATTAAAATTCTATATCTCAAAAATTTTCAATGAACCTACAACTTTGTCTATTTTAGAAATAGACAAATCACAATGTTCAGTGATAGTTTTTACCCTTATTTGAAATCTTTTAGATAAAAACCTTATGATTTTCTCACAGATTTTCTTATCACTAACTCTTTTGCCTAGATGACGTAGTTCAAAAATAACTTCAAGAAGACTAGAATAAAAATCAGAAAATAATTCATCTTCTTTCACCACAATGTTCCTAAAGTTATAAGAAAGCATTTGGATTTTGGACAACTTCACTTTTAAATCCCTTCATGAGTAACCTACAAAATATCCCAAGTATCTTTAAGAGTTTTACAATCAGAAAGTCTAGCATAGTTAGATGGAACAACAGAATTTATAATTGCATTTAAAGCTTTTCTATTAGCATCATTACGCTCAGTTTCAACAACAGTAAAGGTAAAAGCATCTTTTAAAACTCGAGTTACTTTACCATCCACAGTTTTTTCTTCTGTAAGTGGTGTATAACTAATTTCACTACCACCTAAACTTTACATCCTGAATTTTACAAATAGGCTCTCATTTTAGATTTCCAAAAATTATAATTGTTTCCTTCAAATAAAAAACCACATTTATTAGAACTACATTCTTTCAACGCATAAGACATGATGAAACAAATTTTTAAAAATAAAAAAAAAAAAACTTTCCACAATTTGTGAGTTGTGTAGCGAAAGATTACTTACGTAGAAAGTTTTGTATTTTAAAATCAGATCTATGTCTTTCTAAGTTTACTTATTTTAGCATCATTAATAAATTAATCTCATACAAGATAAAATAAAGTAAATTATAGAGTTAGAGATGACACCAGGATTTTTAGCGAGGAAACCCCAATTGTTAAATAGACCAACTGTTTATGTGAAAAAAAAAAAAAAAAAAAAAAAAAAAAAAAAAAAACCTTGTAAACTGTGCAGTGCAAAGTAAACTGATCCACTCTGTTTGAAACAAATTATAATGCACTTCGACTCAAACTCACACTCTATCATTCTACCAATTAAACACCAATAGCTAACAATCCTCTGGCTATGTGACGTCCCATCCAATAGCTCTTAACCTCAAGCTTACTCTTGATCTCTGTAGAAGAATTGGTGGTAGATCAAACAACACTCCTCGAATGCTTTGACCCTTCCAAAGTGAGTTTGTTTCACCTCTGTTATTCAAGATTTGGATTTGATGTAGAAGAAGTATATCTTCTTTTTCTGGTCGTTGTAGATGCAACACTTTGATCACGATAATGATTTAAACAACACTTTAAACTCACTTTTGTGTTTATATGTGTATATTCTAGAAAGAAAGACAGAAAAATTAGATTTTGATTTTATGTAAAAATATCTCTCTAATAGGCTTTTAAGAATTATGAAGTTGTAGTGCAAAATCCGTATCAACCTAGATGAAAATCAAGGTTTATATAGAATTTTCAAATACCTAGATATATGAATAGGAAAATGTAATTTCCGTGCATAAGACTTTTGGAAGAATTCTAAACCAAATAGGAAGTTTTAGACAGAATAAGAAACAATTACCTAAACTGTATCAGCAGTTGGAACCAGTAGCCAGCAAGTGGAACCGGTTCCCAGACGACAGAATGGTTTCTTCGCAGTTAAGGTTCTTGAACCGGTTCCCAAGTTTGGTACTAGTTCCCACTTGACAGAATTTTGAAAAAGGTTTGAAACTTGGAAAAAAATTCTATTTTGGTAACTTTGAAGAATATACCATACAAGTATAGTGTCCTAAGTGGGAATAACTTCTTAAAGTGTTGTTCATACCTTTTTCGTAGATTAAAGATCATCAACCTTGAACAATATTCTAATTCCGCAGCCGATCTCGATCTTGATATGGTAACTTGAGAATTATAACTCGATCAGACATTTATTTGACATCGAAATTTGCCAATTACAAAAATTATATCTCACAAATACCACAAAACAATGCTTTAAAAAAAATGTCAAGCCTTGGCACAATGGAAAATTTATTTTATTCTGACCTCAAGTCATGAGTTCAAAATTGTAATGTATACTTATAACTTTAACGTTTCACATGTTTTAGTTTGACCACCATTGGTGCAAGTCTGCAACATTCCAAATGAATAATAGTCTAGTTGGTACATACCCTCCTCCCCAAAAGGGATGTTGATTGGGTGTCCGAGCCTTCATGAAGATATAGGTTGTGTGTGTGTGTGTGTGTTTGTTTAACATTCTATGTTTGTTTAACATTCTAAAAAAAAACACTAGATCGAGATCATAATGAAATAAGGAATGATTGTTAACAGAATAAAGATTTTTAGTACCAATAAGAATGGGTTGGAAGATTACACCAATTATACTACTATTGTGTTATGATATATATTTTCACTTTCTATTAACTTAAGCTTACACTATTTTTAATTCATACGCATTAACTTTGAAGGTACAGAAACAAAAGACTTAACATCTCACCTATAAATGTCCCTACTCCCTCCCACATAATGACAAGGGATCCTAGCTCTCTAACACTAATATTGTAAAGTGCATGTGTTAGAAAACGCATCAAATGTGATTCGAATGTTCACTATATTTGTTTGATACATTCACCACTTTTCCTTTGAATTTTGAGCAATCATATTTTGAGTCTGTGAATGGTCAAGTTGTGTTGTGTTGACACCTAAGTGATAGTCATCTTAAGGTTTACACGAACATATGGAAAGTAGGACAACTCAACGGAATAGACATATGGAAAATAACACAACTCAACCGAATGGACATATGGAGAGTAGGACAACTCAACCGAAGTATAAACCAATAATAAAGTGAAACATGGACGTTAATTTAAATTAATTATATTTCAAACACATGGGACAACTTATTTGTTAACACTTAGGCTAGACTTTGATGTCATTGGGTGAATGATATAAAAATGGGCCAGATTAATTAAGGCACCTACACAGAAGGAGGAAATGGGCTGCTGGACCTCTTTTAACAATAAAAGAGGATTAGTTGGTTGGTAAACTAGCAAGGTACTCAAGATATTGAGCTAGATTGGCATATGCAGATTTAAAGCAGGAGACAAGGCTATTTGAATCTAGATGAGAAGTGAAATGGGTATAAATGGATGGCTATGCAGTACTATTCAAGGAATTAAATCCTCTTATGTGTTACAGGAGATAAAAAAGCAAGACTTTTGTATATATATACACACACATACATACGGACCAAATCAAAACCAAACCAACTTAATTCTAACTCTCTTTTTCTTTTTCTACAATCGATATTTCTTTACACAAACTTTAAAGAAGAGTGATTATAAAGTATACTCATCAATCTAAAGCAAAACCAGAGCTTTTCTAAGCTTCATGACATACACAACACAAGTTTATTGATAATAGAGAAAGATGCAGCTTATGACGTGGATAAATTTGAGATACTTTGGGATGTACGTTACAAAAACGTTGGGATATACGTTAGGAAAATGTTAGGATAGTAGATCTGTTTCAACTGGTGAGGAAATTTTGGGATATACATTAGGAATATGTTAGAATACAGGTTAGGAAAATGTTGAGATGAGGAGAAAATTGGGATGTACATTAGGAAAATATTGTGATGTAAGGCTAACATCCTAATATTTTTCTAACATGTATCCCAAACAAGAGAAAGAGATCGATGAATAGTGGACTGTGCTCCAACCGGTGAGATACTTTGAAATGTACATTAAGAAAATGTTGGAATGTACGTTAAAAAAATATTGAGATACACGCACATTAAGAAAATGTTGGGATACAAGGCCAACGTCTCAACTTTTTCCTAACATATATCCCAAACAAGAGAAAGAGATGAATATTGAATATTGATCCAAACTAATATATATATGTATATCAATACGTGTTTATATATATATATATATATATATATATATATATATATATATAAAGTTTTGTCATGCTCGGTAAAATTTTGTTATTAAAGATTTGTCTTTTTTGTTCCCAGTGACGTGGCGCAAGGAGGAACACATGTTCCTCACCTAATGGAACTGACTCTCCTATAATGCAAGAGAAGATTTTGTTCTACTATTCAATACCTTAAACTTTTGAATAAATAAACAAGCATCCACTTGTTACGTAAACATTAATCAAAGAATCAATGCGACTCAAATGCATGAAATAGTCTTGTATTTATATAACACATATTATATGGATTTACAATAATATACAATATCTTTAAAATAAAAATATAATATGTTTTTATTATTATTATATTTTTAATATAATGATATTGGATCCTGGAGTTGCTAGTTTATCACAATTGGATTCGACAGATGGCATGTAGAAGAAAGAAACGATGCATCATGCATGCATGCATGGATAACAAAGTGTGGAGGGGACATATGATGTGTTATTTTTTGTTTTTTTTTTTTTGTTTTTGTTTTTGAAAGGTTATAAGATGTGTCATTGTATTTGAAGATGGAACAACACACAACATGTCTAGACTGTTCAACCACATCTCTTTCAGTATTTAGGAGAAGATTCGAATTTCAATATTTAACTACTATGTTTGAAATGACCACACCTATTTTGCATCTGATTCCATCCTCATTCATGTCTATTTTTTTTATCGTACACATAGACTAGACAATTCAAGTATATACGAGACAATTCCAGTTCTAACATTTGACTACCCTATTTGAAACAAGAAGGAATCAAATTTTGTTGGAAGCTAGCCAAATTCTATTGGGCTCTTTAATTAGTAGGCTGAAAGAAAAAGATTGCCGCTAATCGAGCAAGAAAAAATTATTACATCGTTGGTATTACATGATCTGGCCAATCGTAAACAAGAAAAATAAAGTTAACTCAATTATTTAAATTGCAGGTTGTGATTGATGAGGATCATGAATGATTTAAAACTGGTGAAGAAAAGGTGTATCAGTGACCAATATCAGCAAAACAAGCAACAACAGAAAAATTCCAACACGAATCTGCCAACAAACATGCATGAATTGAAACCGTAGTTTTGAAAAATGCCCAAAAAAAAAAAAAAAGACCTAGGGTTGCGATCCAAATCGATTGATGATTTGATGAATGGATGAAGGCTTGAAGCTTGCTATAACTCCAAATCGACTGATGGAGGCTTCAACCAGGCCACAGATGACTCGAAGAGACAAAGACGAATCAAACGATTGATCAAATGGAGGCTGTGACTTTTTAAGTTTGGTGCAGGGAGTGACTTGGTAATATACTTATAGTTTTATAGTATTAAATTATTAATTATATAATTTAAAAATAATATATATAATATATATTAAATTATTGGTTCGGTTCCGATGGTTCTAAATTTTCAAAATTAAACGGTTTCGAAATCTTGATTTGGTTTGGTTTCATGATTGGACTGTTTTTTTTTTTTTTTTTGTGCACTCCTAATAAAAAAAACATATCTACCCATGAGATCTCTGACACCAATATTGTAAAGTGCATGTGTTAGAAGACTGGACATATGCACCAAATGTGTTTCGAATTTTCACCATATTTGTTTGATATATTCATCACTTTTCCTTTGAATTTTCAGCAGTCATATTTTGATTTTGAGTTTGTGAACGGGTCAAGTTGTGTTGAGTTGACACCTAAAAAGACACCCAAGTGATAGTCATCTTAAGATCTACATGGACATATGGAGAGTAGAACAACTCAACCCATGTATGAACCAATAATAAAGTGGAAGGTGGACGTTAATTTAGATTAATTATATTCCAAACACTTGAGACAACTTATTTGTTAACACTTGGGCTGGATTTTTATGTCGCTGGGTGAATGATACAACAAGTGGGCTAGATTAATTGGGGCACCTACACAGAAAAGAGGAAATGGGCTACTGGACTCCTTTTAACAAGAGACAAGGATTAGTTGCTGGTACTAAAGATATTGGGCTAGATCGGCATATGCAGATTTAAAGCTGGAGACAAAGCCTATTCTCAAGAAAGTTACTAGAGTACTTTTTTCGTATAGAATTTAGATGGGAAGTGAAATGGAATTGCAGTATTATTTAATACTTCAAATTTTTGATCAAATGGACAAGCGTCCAGCTGTTATTGACACTGTGTGTTGAATTTTTGATTAAAAATTAATTAATTTCTTTATTATTATTATTATTATTATTTTTAAACGTAAACTTGAATCAATATCAAAGGGACTCAATTCCTCATGTCTCAAGTGCATGAGATAGTCTTGTATTTATATAACACATATGACATCGAATTACAATAATATACAACATTATTAAAATAAAACTGTAATATATTTTTAATATAATGATAATGGATCCTCGCGTTGCATGTGTATCACAATTGGATTGCACAGATGGCACGCAGAAGAAAGAAACGATGCATTATGCATGCATGCATGCATGAATAACTAAGTGTGAAGGTGACATATGATGTTTCATTTTTTGCTTTTTCTGTTTTTGTTTTTGAAAGGTAATATGATGATGTGTCATTGGTAATCAATATGATTAATGTACTGCCATGTTACATGTGACATTCATTGTATTTGAAGAAGGAACAACACCCAACATGACTACACCAATTGTGCTTTGTATTCTATCCTCATTCATATCTACTCTCTCCCTACACTTGTTGGACCAGACAGTTCAACCACATCTCCTTCAGTATTAATTTAGGAGAAGATTCGAATTCAATATTTAACTACTATGTATGTTGCATCTAATTCGATTCTCATTCATGTCTATTTTTTTTTATCGTACGCTTAGAATAGACAATTCAAGTATATAAGACAGAATTCGAGTTCTAACATTTGACTACTCTATTTGAAACAAGAAGGAATCAAATTTTGTTGGAAGCTAGCCAAATTCTATTGGGCTCTTTAATTAGTAGGCTGAAAAGGAAAAAAAGATTGTCGTTAATTGAACAAGAAAAAATTATTATTTGGTCCGTATTACATGATCTGGCCAATAATCGTAACCATCAGCCAAAAAAAATAAAATTAACTCAATTATTTAAATGGCGGGTTGTGATTGATGAGGATTATGAACAATTTAAAAATAATTAATTTGTATTTTCATTTGAAGTCTTTATATTTTTAACAAGTATTGATCAATTTGCATCACATTAATTAGTTATCGGTTAAATTTTTCTGTGGTGGTAGGATTCACTTCTCAATTAAGAGTTGAATGAACTTGGTAGAAATTAATGGAGGTGATACATGTCCTGGTGTCAATACACACACATATTTGGGTATCACAATCAATTTATGAATGTAAATTTGGGCTAATAACAAAAGATTTTGCCTAACATTCTAACTTTAGTCTTCAATAATTTCACATGTAACTAAAGTACGAACAAGATGAATGTTTTTGTCCCAAACATTTTTTTACCTTTTTTTTTTTTTCTTTTGGGTATACTTGTATCTTTAATTTCACAATATATCCCACATTAATACAGTAGTCATAGAAAAATCTATGAATAAATTGATTAATTAACATGTTATTTGGTTGATAGGGTCAGCTGTTATATTTTTTTATTTTTTTCTTTTTACTACTAGATTTTCTTGAGGTCCCACAAATTTAATTGTAAGATCCATCTGGTTTTTACAACCATGCTTTTTAGTTGTGGATAAATTTTTCAACCACCCCATATTTATTCACATACATAAATGCTATTTTCTTTCTTCACTGTAAACTGTACGTATCCCTCAGTATGACTTTAACACCCATTTATTTTCTGGAAAGACCTCTATAACGTTAAAGAATTAGATATTTGATCAATTGTTAACTAATTGTTCTAGAGTTACACCCTAAGTCACACAATCTTTCTTAATAAGTGTCGTTTTCAAGTTTCGTGCCCTTCCGCTCTCATGTTCTACACTCGCTCTCGCTCAAATTCTCACTGTTTATGATTTAATTGTGCCGTTTTCACGTTTTCGTTTTCAAATTCGCTCTCACTTTATGTGACTTAAATTATACCGATTGTGCTTTGAATTTTCACCGCATTTAGTTTGATGTATTCACTTTCTTACAATTTTCACCAGTCATATTTCGAGTGCACTTCTTTCCTTGGAACTATACCATTTTTAATTCCAATCTTGTACTTTAATTAAAAGGGTCACCACATGCATCTGCTTGGAGTTGAGAAACAAAAGACCATCTCACCAAACAATATCCCTTTCTCTAGAAGTGATGCATTAAACGGTACGTTGTTGAATTATGAGGTACTCTAAATTTTAAGAGGCCTGACACCGTTGCCCAAAACAAAAATATTAAGAGATAGATCCAAAAGGGTTTAATACTAGTCAAATATATATATATATATATATATATATATATATATATATATAGGTGAACATAAAATATAACATGGTTTGATGTGATTATACCAAAATCACATCCATCATTTGCAGATTACAACAAGAGCTGATGCATATATATATATAGTCTAATTAAAAAGGCTTGGAGTCCATGGACATCTTCAAAGGAAGAAACCCATGTCGAAGACTGGCTTTCCAAACTTGGTCAATGTTGAAGATGGAGTTACCGCACTCATTCACATTCCATCCTTCTAAACCATGCACTATCCCAGCTATTCGCCATGCACTCATCACCCTTCTTGGCAGCCAATTCTATGATCCAACACATTCACATTCATATATATATATATATATATATATATATATATCCATGTACGTAATCAAAAGAAGCAAAAATAAAAGATTAATCAAATTTAGAAAGAAAATTACATATCTAACCTCACACGAGTCCACATTCTCGAGATACTTGGGAGTCAGCATCGCTGGTGTGTGGTAGTAGAAGCAGTCCTTTCGCAGTTTCATTGGAGGAAATGGCGAGATTGGAATGAACAATGTCCCTTTTGGTGCCTCCCATTGTTCTTCTTCAGTCAATCCCTCTCCCACCAACCATATCTGTACAAATTGGTCACATCTTGTAATGTTTCAAAACTACGTGTTTATATATACACACACACACTATATATAATGTATAAAAAGAACAGATTTTTGGACATCAAAGGAAAAAAGTAGGTATATAGAAGATATAATTTACCTTTTGAGTAAAAATTTTTGATAGGACCAAATTTTTTGCAGCCTCAGTTCCAAGATTTGCTTTAAGTTTGTTATACTCATCCATGTGTAATGTGGCTACCTATTAAAAATACAACTTTGTGATAGAGGTGATAATGGAGATTGAATTTTTTGTCTTACATTACATAGATTAATTACTGCAACTTAACATTTTTGCAGCATGTATATATATATACCTGTATTCCCCTTTGGCATAATGCAGAAGCTATTGAATAAGCAAGTTTGGATAATTTGGCATTAAGGAGTAGTTTGGTTGTTCCTTCAGGAATGCTGTTTAGCACAACAGCCACTGCTAAGCTACTCCCATCCACCACCTTCACTTTAAGCTGTGGGTGCCTCCGGATGTAGAGCTCACCATTTCCATTAAGCTCCTCCCCCTACACACACACACACACAGGAGGGAGAGAGATTAAACTTGCTGCATTTTCTTAGATCCTCACTAATGAGAATTTACAAGATCCGATGCATGTGGACTAATTTTACATTTTTTTTCTTTTATACAATTGCTTGATTTTCAAAAATAATAATAATAAATAAATAAAGGTATCTCTCCATAATTTTCTGACTTAGAAACCTATTTTATGTTTTTTAAGTTATTAAAAATTGTTTTAGAACGTTGAACCAAATATGCTTATAGATTTCACTTGCATGTAATATATAGAAGGGGATAAAAAGGAGAAAGAGCAACAACTTGCCTGGTTAAGAAGACCTAAGCTCAACACCTTTGTGCCTCTTTCTTCAGCTTCTAGTATAGCCTCCTCAATCAAGCTATTGATAGACTCTCTTTGCCAATTGATAAAGTACTGCAATATGAAAATTAATTAGTGCAACATATTTAATGCGTCTGGATGTTAATTGCAGTGCAGTGAATGATCAAGATCATTTACACGTATAAATAATCTAGCCGTCCCTACTGTTGCAGCGCCATATTATAATAACAAAGAATAAAAATTTGTACATGCCAATACATATATAAAGTCTAAACGAAATGGATTAAACAATACTTACTTGTACATTGTACTTCGGTATGGCCCAAGTCTGCAATTTGAGATTTTTCAAAATATTTCTCTCAACAACAAATGTTTTACCATAAATCCAAGTGAGCATCATGGACCAAAGTGTGAGAGGCCACATGAGCCACAAGTACCATTTGGATGTGAGAGGCTTAGAGGCCAAAGAGGCGAACCCAAGGCGCATATGATAGATGGACTCGGGCGTGGTTAGATGGGTCAGGTGCACCACATTAGGTGACTCCTCTGGTCTATGTAGTGAAGTTTCATATAATGCGTCTGTTGACTTGTCGGTGGTACCATAAATGTAGTCATAGAATGGCATGAAGAGTGAGTAGTTGGTTCGAAATTGAGTGTGATGTAGAGAATGAAACCTGTGGTATCAAAGACTTAAACTTCAATATCTAGCTCAAGCAGCTCCATATAACAAATGTGTGTGCATGTGTATGTGTTGACAAATAACAATAAAGATTTTTTTTAATTTTTCATTTTTTAGTTTTAAAAAAAAAATGAGCTTACAAACATGATAGTATTATTGTTAAAATATTAGGAATTGAAATTTAGCACGAATATAAATCGTATTTAAAAATACGAATATAATTTCACCAACCCAAATATAATTGGATCAATCACATCACCGTTACAGCGTACCAAATCAAATTCAACAACTGAAGAAAAATAAATTCAGCTTGAACTTGTTAGGTTGAGGGTCAAATTGAAAGACAAAGTACATTCATATCAGACTCAAACAAATTAAAATTAATAATAATCAATGACCCTATCTAATAATAACTTAAAATTGCATAAATAATAATTAATGAGTACGAGCACACATCTTGGAGTATTATGAGACATGCATCACATTAGACGGACTCAGATCCTCTACGGTGCACTAGATGTAATAAAATTCTCTACATTGTACTTCACGGTGAAGAAACAACAACAATACAACATTCATGCAACATATTTATTTTCAAAATGCAATACTTATACAATATGTATTATATCGAGTTGCAATAACATTACAATTAAAAATTAAAAATACAAAATGAATTTGATTTTCCCAATGTTGCATATATCAATCAAATTGAATTTGATTAAATGACATGCAAGAGAAAGAAACAATGTATCATACATCTTTATCTGGAAAAAAAAATAAATAAATAAATAAAAATAAAAAATAAAAAATCATCATACATGTATGGTGTATGTACATATTTATTATATATACGTACAAACACGCGTATTACAAACGATCCGAATACACCCAAAGAAGTTCTTTTCGAAAGCTACTGCCACACAACAGTGACCACATCAATAATGACCACATCAATAATGAATGCATTTGTACCTCCATTCATGTCAACCATTAGAAACTCGTAGAATTAATTTGAAAGCAACTGCCACACAACAAGGACCACATCAACAATGAATGCATTTGTACCTCCATTCATGTCAGCCATTTGACAATTTTGGATTTATTGTACAATTTAAAGATATTGATCGATAACCTATGAAACATGGACACGGATACGAAATACGAGTACGATACGATACGAATATGATGACATGACAAATTTAAAAAAAAAACGACACGGACACGGCGGGAATACGCCGATAAAATTTTATATATATATATATATATATAATTATATATTCAAAATATAATTACTAGAACAGGTATATATAAATACAAAATTGCAAATAAAACAATAACAAATAACATGACCAATTTTAATAATTTCATCTCTGTTATAAGAAAAATATAGACAAGACAAAACAGAAAATAAATGAAAAATAAAGTTGATCCAAATTTCAAACGAAGATGTGCAGAAGAGACATAGCTATAATGAGCTAAATATGTATATGAATAAACATATATACTTTCAGTCTTCCACCAAGTTTTATTCATGTAACTTAAAAAAAAAAAAAAAAAAAGTCTTGTTCATGTAGAGAGATAATTGAAGAAGAGGAGAGACTGAGAGAGGAAGTGAGAGAAAATAAATTTTTTGTGTAATACTCTATTGTCTGCAGTTGTTTTTTTATTTTTTCAAAATTTTACTTTTAAACTTTTAAAATTAGTAAATTACATTAGGTACCCAATTTATCTTTTAAAAAAAATTACAAAATATACCCCGTCGTGTACCCCGCCGTGTCCTATCTTTAAAAAAAATTACAAAATATACCCCGCCGTGTCCCTAGCGTGTCCGAGTTGTGTCCACCCCGTGTCCTCCGCGTGTCCAAGCCGTGTCTAATAAAAAATAATTTATGGATACTTCACAGAGGTGTCGGACACGTGTCCGAGCCTCGAATACGAGTGTCAGTGTCCGAAAAGTGTCCGACACTGGTACGGGACCCCTGGGAGGAGTGTCCGTACTTCATAGTCGATAACTATTGTGTGATTTCATCATTTTATCGTCCGTGTAAATTGCAGTGATACCTCTTTGAAGGTTTTTGGTTAACCTCACTCAGTGGATAGTTAATAATTTTTTTTATGTTGACAGTTTGCGAAATTTTAAAAATATGTATTGTCAGCCCTCTAAACCTCTAAAACTATATACATTTTATTTTTTAATCTTTTGACTGGTCAACGATATTATTATTATTTTTTTTCCTAGTTGGGACTCACACACATTGTCTCCACTGAGGTTCGAACCCCTAACCTCCCTTTGAGAGGTAGGAGCCTTGTATCGCTAGACCACAAGCCTGTTAGTAACAACACTATTTAAATTATGAAATTATAAATTTAACCTTCTAACTAAATTTAATGGACCAAACTAATATCTTCATCTCTTTTATACATATAGATATGATTTATATATAATAATACTTGTATCACCATAACTATCACCATATCTGGATAAATTGTACACAGCCGTAACCATCTCAACATAAAAATAAAAAATAAAATTATATATATTTTTTAAATAGCTAGATAACTGTATATCATCATAACCATCACCGCAATATAAAAATAAAAAATAATGAATAATAATTTTTTAAAATAATTTTAGACTACCATAACCACCACTACAACATAAAAACAAAAAATAAAATTAATTTTTTTTTTAAATTGCCAAATAACTTTACATTACCATAACTACCACCACCACCACACCCAGACACTACAGTAGAAAGAAAAATAAATAAATAATTGAAAATAACAATAACCAACCCATACTTATATGTGCCAAATGTCACCAGAACCACCACCACGCCAAGGCAACACCTAAACTCTACCAAAACCGCCACAATAGAAAAAATAAAAATAAAAATTTTAAAACACCCTGATAATCTAGACATCAACACAACCACACCACAACCACAACCACACCACAACAATCACCACCAAAGTAGAAAAAAATTTAAAAACAGCCATAGCTAGTCTAGACCCACCACAACAGGAAGAAAAAAAAAAAAACAAAAAAAAACAAAAAAAAAAAAAAAGAAGAAGAAGAAGAAACAACCATGTCCGAGATCGGGAAAAGAGAGAAGTGTCGACAATTGGGTACTAAAATGAATTTTTTTTTTTTTTTTTTTTTTTTTTAAAAAATGTTAAAGATTAGGGTAGAGAAAGAGGCTTAATGATAAGGGTAGTTTTGTCAATTAAAATGACTGATATTTTTTAAATTAATTGATAAGGGTAGTTTTGTCAATTAAAATGACTGATATTTTTTAAATTAATTGAATTAAATCATTAGGAGTAAATATGACATTTGAAACCATAAGGGGTGCCATTATTAAAAAAGTCGTTGAGCTGCATTCAAATGACCTTGGCAAAAACCTCAAAAAGTGTTAATGTAATTTACCTTTATCATTATTACGGAGTAATCGGTAGGTTGCTAGACTTTAAAGTTGCGTCTTCAAAATCAAAAATAATCTAGGGTTAAGTTTTGTGCACTAAACTTGTTCTTTTTAGCCATTTGAGTATGATATTAATTAGTACTTCACGATTAAGTTTTTTTTACCTTGAATTACCTCTGGTTGTAGGATTCACTTCTCAATTAGGAATCGGTGAGCTCCCATGAAGTTGCTAGAAAATTATGTGGGTGATACATGTCCACACACATTTGTACTGAACAAAAGATTGTCGTCGAACTTCTATGAAGTACGGACACAGGCACGGGACATGGGTATGACACGACACGGATAAAGCGACATGGCAAATTTAAAAAAAATAGGACACTATCATGGCAGGGATACGCCAATAATATATATTGCAATATATATATATATATATATATATATACAAAATCCACAATACCACAAATTTAATCTCCCTAAAAACAATATTGCAATAAAAGAAATATTCAATTCCTCATCTAAGCAATTAAGAACTTAAAAAAGTTATCAACAAAATCAGACAAATAAGATCAAGTACATTTCCAACATGTTTAACATTCTTCATTCATCAGTTCATTGCCTATGTAGTTGTTTTTAAAAATTTTCAAAATTTTACTTTTAAACATTTAAAATTACATTAGGTACCCCGTTTTTCTTTTTAAAAAAATTACAAAATATATCCCGCTGTGTCTAGTACGTGTCTTCCGCATGTCCCATCTTTATTTATCCCGTATCTAATAAAAAATAATTTTTGAACACTGCACAAAAATGTGAGACACAAATATTCATACTTAAATAAGTGTCCGACATTGGTACCGATAACGGTGTCCTTGCTTGATAGTCAAATTTCTAACTTTAGACTTCAATGACTGTTGTCCCAACCATTCTTGTCAGAGTAGCTAAATCCATGCCATTGTGAAAGTACTAAAAAACCCTCACTTATATTATACCAAATAATGTATATATATACATGGTTTCAATATATGTATATGTATGTGTATATATACAGACATCAATGCGCGCGGCGCACACATGTATATATAAGCACATAATTACAGAAGTTTATATATTGGGATGATTAAACAGAATGGGTTGAAAGACTTACGTGGGTGTATACATGAGGTATTTGAGTGGGGGAAAAATGGAGAAAAGGCTCTTGGGGATGAGCTCAAAGTTGCAGTGTCCCATGTTGTTCATGAAATCAATGTAGGTTATATAACCAGCAAATGAAGCCACAGAGCCTGTTCCTGTGTTCGCCACTGTCAACATTGGTATTGCAAAGAGTATGAAATATGCTATGTGTTCAGCAAATGGATGAATCACAGCTGCAACAACACCACCCACATTATTATATGTATCAATATATATATGTATATATATGTATGTATCTATATATCTAATACTTATTAGTAATACAATGTTAACAACTCTATGTATATCAAAATTATTAATGGGAAAATGATCACAAGCTAAACTTTTTAGGAGAATTTCTATATGTAATTTTTCAATTTTTTTATGTAAACCACGATGGTTGAGGCAAAACGAGTGCGTGTGAATTTAAAAAATATATGTGATCCTCAACAATTGCATTATTACGTGGATAACATGTACCCAGCTTGTCAAAAATGTGAGAGTTGACACTCATAATTATCCCCGACACAAAAAATTAATTGATAAGACTATACTACATTGTTGGTGTTAATGAAGTTTTGATTTGTAGTATTCAAAATGAGGGTTCAAGTCTCAACCGGTATGTGGTTCCTAATAGTTGCATTAATATGTGGATCCCGTGATGAACCACAGCATCTAAAAAGAAGAAAATTGACACTCATAAATATTGTCAAAAATCCAGCCAATATTGACACTACATCGTTACATGTTAATGAAGTTAGGACTACTCCTTATTAACAATTGATTGCAATAGATACCAAAATCTACGAATCTAAAAAAAAAATTCAAAGAAATCTAAGTAATAAAGATTTTTCATAATAATTATATATATATAGAGATATAGATATATGTAAACAAAATTAATGTGATGGGATCTTACATGTAATGGGCTCAGTGACAACGGAGGAATGATGATGAGAATGGTAACGAGAGTAGAGATAGTGATGGTGCAGTGCTCTGTGTAACCAATAGTAGAGGAACTCCACAGGTCCAATATGAAGCAAAATAGTGATGATCACACCCTCTGTTCTCCAAATTGGTAGGTTTGAGCCTCCTGTTAGTGCCATGTTACCCAAGTAGTATAGTATTCCATTAAATATGATTTGATCATCCCTGTCATATCCAACCACCAAATATATGTTTCAGACCCAAATCAAACATAAATATGGAATATATATATATTGGGGATATGGGATTAAATGCAAGTAAAAATAGAACAATATTTATAAATTTGGTAAGAGGCTACTAGTATAATATTTGAGTGGTGAATAGAGAGTATTTACTCATTGATGAATAGGTAAATATTGTTCCGAAGGAAATTATATCTAGGATGTAAATTTTTACCGCCCCGTTCCGCCCCATTAATAACGGATATGGGAACACTTTTTATACCGTTGGGGCAGACATGGATACAAATTTTGTATCCATCGCTGGTCACGAGGCGGGTAAGGGTTCAGTATACATATCTTAGGGGCCCCGCCCCGCCCCGCCCCGCCCCGCCCCGCTAAGCATATATATATATGTAAACTTGGTATTAAATTTGCTTTTGTTTTGGTTATGGTGGAAGTTGGAGCTTAGAATATCTTGTGATTTGATTGTATTAAACTTTTATTTTTGTTTATTATGTTATCCGAATTATGTTATGTGCATGTTATTTTTTTTTTTTGTTGTTGGGATACATAATTTAATTTATGTTGTGCCATTCCTAGGCTTTCCACATTCAAATAGCAGGAGTTTAAGTTCCAAAAAGTGGGAAAAAAAATTTGTTAGCGGGGCGGGCATGGGGGCACAGTATATCCCAACGGGGCGGGGCTGGACATGAAAATCCAACCCGTCGAGGGTTTCGGGGCAGGCATGGACTTGACAAAAATTAAAAAAGGCAGGGTGAGATTAAGGGAAACCCACTCCAAACCCGTCCCGTTGCCATCCCTAATTATATCATCTTGAACTTTAGTGGTTAATTAGTAGGGATGACCTACTCATTAGTGAGTATGTATGCAGTACTACCCAATAATTTAAGTTTTTAAGCCAGCAGATAAGCGCACACCCTTTACACCTAACCATCGAAGGTTAGTCCATTGATTTCTCCTCTCCTCCCTAAGTTGTAAAAGGCTGAGAGTTCGACACCCTCTTAAGAACAAAGTGAATGTGTAATTTATTTGGAAAAAAAAAAAAAAAAATAGTGTGAAAATATCATTTGTTTTTTCTTCTAAAAATAAAAAACAAAACAAAAAGTAGAAAAAGAAAAAATGTTTTTAAAGGCACTGTCACGTGAAAAAAAGAAGTATATGTATATGCGTGTGAGTGCAAATAGTTACTGAAACAGTAATTTTTTTCACAGGCAAACCTTTTTAGACATCTTATGACTACATCAAACCTACTAAACTTGGCAAAGTTTTTCTTGGACCTCCATTCTTCATTATGATGTGCATGTTTGATTGTTTGTATATGTGTGAGTTGAAAACTTCAAATATATCGATATTTATATGTATATATAGAGATATATATACCAGTTCCTTTCTCTGTCCACTTGCTCGAATTCAATGCTCTTGTCAACAATCCTATTATTGCCCTTGGCGGTTCGGTAGCGAGAGAGAGTAATCCATATTTGGTTATGAAGCATCCTCCACAGCATCAATGGAAATATGAGTAAGTTGGAAAGGTCCCTCTCATTTTCATCCTTCACTATGTATGAGTATATGCTATGAACCACCCATGGGGCTACAACCACATACTTCATCCAAATCAAGCACAGAAAATAAGAATATGTAAGTATCACAAGTTACTAAACTATAACCTTTCAATATATATAACTATAGTAAAATAAAAATAATAATAATAAGGAGCTAGGTGAGTAAACAGACTCCGCCATTGTGGGATCTAGGAAAGTTCACATGTATGTTCTCCATTACTTGTGTGGATAAGGCCTTTGTTATATAGAGTAGATAACTTGGATCATAGGGATCAATTTCTAGTCGCATAGCTTCATAATAATTCTGTAAAGCTTCTGCATAATTTCCTTCCGATTGTGCTGACATCCGTTCATTCGATTCAAAGAATCTCTATTCTAGAACCGCACACCTTTGATGAAGAGGGTGTTTTCGGTTTTAAAACCATGACCTCTAGGTCACAATGAAAAACTATCCACACTCGTATATACATAAAATAAAAAAATGTATATTAGAGCTAGGTTGTACCACGTTGTACTTCATCCAAATTAATGAAACAAAGGAAAAGAAAATATGTAAGTATCAAAAGTTATTTAACTATATATGGTAAATTAAACTGAAAACAAATATACTATATGAGAGCTAGGTTGGGATCAATTAATGTACATATGAAAAATAAAATTTTGGTACTAGCTTTTTTTTAGTTGGTGCTCTACCATTTAATTATTAATCATTAGTACTATAGTCAACAGCCAATACTCTGAAGAATGCACAAAAACTCAGAAGATGCATGAGAGTGTGTAAAATTACAACCTTAAAACATAATTTGGTACTGCTTATTACTTTAAGAATGTGCATGATTCGAACTTCAACCTCCCATATGAGAGAAGTTGCAGATACCGACCACCACTAGAGTTGCACCCAGGGACGGAGCCAATGAAGGCCTGGGGGGGCACATGCCCCCCTGAGATGGTCAGCAACCTATAATATATGTCGTAATTTTTTAAAAAAAATTCATATATATAAAAAAAATTATATAGTGCCCCCCTCAAATTTCTAGTTCCTAAAATTATATTTTTATTTTTTCTTTATTTTCTCTTTTATTCTTCACATTCCTTAAATTTCCTTAGTAGAAAAAGTCAAATTTTTCTTCCTCAATTGAAACCTTGTAACTATTTCCTTTTAAAGTTTTCTCATTTTTCTTTTCTTTTATATTTTAATATTTTTTTTTTTCCTTTGTCTTTTGAATTTTATAGTTGTTATACACACACACCCCCCCCCCCCCCTGAAATCCTGGCTCCGTCACTGGTTCCACCCTTGGTGGTGTGTATGTATATATATATATATGTTTGTTAACTTGTATACATAAATATATGCATGTCTATAGATAGATATAAAGGTAGACAGAAGGATACATGTGGAGAGAGAGAGTACCTTGAAGCTCCCAAGGTGTTTCCATGGCCAGTCAGTGAGGAGTCCTGGTTTAGAAGCCATACTCTTTGCTGATAAACCACTTCTCTTCTATGTTCAACAATGCATATTTGAAGTGCAATATATATAGAGTTTCACCTGATAAGTAATTAAATACTAATTGGACACGTACCCCCTGCATGCTTTATGTATGTCAAGCTAGCTTAAACATTATTATTATTATTATTATTATTATTATTATTATTTCTATATATAAATATATATATATAAGTTTTGATTTAGTCAAGGAATTATTAATGCTAATACATATATGCAAAACTATTAAATTTTATCAACTAAAGACTAATATTTAATAATAGTGTAGAATTGAACATTAATCAATTAAACTCTTAAAAGATATGATGTCTTTTCGTTAAGCTAAATAATTGAGATCCATTGATGAGCCGATAAACATAGTACAGTATGGTTGATTTAATTGATCTTTCACTTCCAATATCAATAAAAAGAATGATTGGATTATAAGAAAAATGAGACATTGATGAGCCGAAAAACATTGTACAGTGTGTTCAACACTATTTAGAAATTTGTTTGGTAACGTAAATTTGTTACAAGATTTTTAGATGCAAAAACATGAAGTATGTTTGGTAAAAAGTGTTGCAAGTTTGAAATTTTAAATGGTTAATTAAAAATGTTATTTAAAAAAAAAAAAATTGAACAGTGCTTTGCTATAATGCGGAAACAAACGAAAGTATCATTTTGATGCTTCCAATTTTGGCCTCAATTCTGAAAGCGCTTCAGTACTATTCATAAGCACAATAAATACTACCAAACATGCTTCGTACTTTTACGTCGCTACAGTACACTAGCCAAAAAAAAAAACTTCATAACTATGCTAGGTTAATTATTTAACTTTGTTCTAATGACTTCCAAAACATGTTTCATTACTTGGTATGTTGTCATCATCATTTTGTCAAGGGCAATTCATTGCGAGATCCATCTTCTTGACAATGATTGTCACTTTTTTTTTTTTTTTTTTTTTTAAAAAAAAAAAAAAAGCAAAAACTTACAAAATAGGTAATTTGGTAATTTTGAAAATTCAGACTTGAAATTAAGAGTGACATCTATCAACAAGAAAATAAAAATGATCGAGTAGATTTAATTAGTTTGGACACATAAAAAAAAGTTCGATAAATACTCTACAAAGAATAGGGATATATTTAGGTAGAGAGGCCAACCAAAATAAATGAACTTATTAGAAATGGCTTTAGAATGCTAAACATATTGGATGAAATGACAAGGTATAAAAGAGTGACATCTATCAACAAGAAAATTAAAATGATCGAGTATATTTAAATAGTTTGGACCAAAAAAAAAAAAAATTCTTAATTGGTACTCACACACACATGTCTCTTCTGAGACTTGAACTCCTAACCTCCCTTACCGCTAGACCACCAACCCATTGTTTAAAAAATAAAAAAGTTCTATAAATACTCCAGGAAGAATAGAGATTTATTTAGGCAGAGAGGCCAACCAAAATAAATGAAATTATTATAAACGACTTTAGAAAGCTAAACATATTGGATGAAATGACAAGGAATAAGGTTATGTTTTGTGTGAGTGAATGGAATCAAATGAAAGTGGAATGAAATACATTTGTTTCCATTCTCTTATTTGGTGTGTCACATTAAAAGTGGAATGGCCATTCCTAGGGAATGTCCATTCCATCAAAAAGGTGGAATGCCCATTCCACTTCTTGAGAGGTGAAATGACCATTCCATTCCCACTAAGAATTAATAAAGTAATAAAATAATTTAAAGAGATAATTCACGCATACACACACACTATATATATGCTATTTGTTCCCCCTCTCTCTATCTCGTTTATTTCTCTCTCTCTATTATCTCTTTCCCTTTTATTTTTGCAAATTAATTTTTTTAGTTAATTTTTTTTACTAATAATAAAATGTAATTTAAAGAAACAATATAAATTCATTCGATTCTAATTTTCTTACCAAACATAGGAATGAGAATGAGATTCTATTTTTACACATTCCATGTTTACAACCAAACGGTGGAATGAGAATTATTATTCTCATTCCATTACCACCTCCATTCTCATTCAATTCCAATTCATTCCACCACACCAAACATGTCCTAAAGAATGAAAAAAGAGAATTCATGTGATCCATCAAATTAATATGTGAATAAGGAAAGGATGATAGTAATGACGGCCATAATAAATTAAGACTAAATAGCGGTACGGACTGATGTATCAATCACTGATAAAAACATTCTTAATTACTTCTTATAAGAAGTTCTTGTTAAACTCTATTAATTGAAGTTGCCTAAAATACGAGCATGGTTGAAATACTCATCCCATAATTAGGTGGAACAAATTGACTAAGTGGGCATTTACCAACCAACTGAATATCTGTTTTAGGACTCAGTGAACCACTGTTTGTAACTTTTGTCATAAATGTTGATATGTTAATATATAGTAATTATATTCGACGATCATATACATGTATGGTGTGAATGAATTATTTGTCACCAATGATGAGCAACAGATTATGTGTGTGTGTGGGGTGTATATGTATATGTATGGTGTGAATGAATTATTTGTCACCAATGATGAGCAACAGATTATTTGTGTGTGTGTGTGTGTGTGTGTGTGTGTGTGGTGTATATGTATACACACATACATACATACTGCCTCATGAATGCGCTAACACCCAACTAATTAACAGGTTGCTTTTTCCTACTGGTCGGTCACCTTCACCAATCCTCTCTCTCCAATAAAATGGAAAATATCAGGTTTCATTTTCTCATTAT
Source organism: Cornus florida (assembly GCF_030987335.1). Lineage (NCBI taxonomy): Eukaryota > Viridiplantae > Streptophyta > Magnoliopsida > Cornales > Cornaceae > Cornus > Cornus florida. The sequence goes on from NW_026775573.1 coordinate 6,583,436, forward strand.
TCTCTCATTGGTCACCCTGATGAATCCTATCCTATCCGATCCTATTTCTTCAATAAAATGGAAAATATTGGTATATTCAAATCACTTGAAGAAGACAAAAAAAAAAATCACTTGAAGCAATCTAATTGCAATCCAACTTGCAATTATATGAGTCACGTTTACAGTCAAATTTTTGTTGCTACATTTATTGGCCTCAAAACCCTTTAACCCATCTAACATCATAAAGCATTTGCTACATTTGTCGGCTTCACAATCCTTTCAAAAAGTACATTGAATATTGGTATGCAATAGTAGTGCCAGGTTGTTAATAACACCCATTCACATGCATGAGACTTGGGACTCATTCATGCCCCTCTAAGTAATCGAAACGATAGACTTTCACAATGAAAAGATTTATGGAAGCTAAGAGAAAAAAAATTCATAACAAATTATAAGGGAGTTGATATTGGCATTGTACATTTGACTCTCAAAATTACAACTTTTAAATTTAGTATTTGAAATAATTATTTTATCTCCTTTTTTTATTATTATCTTTTCAAATAAGAATAATGCTATCATGAGAGCTCTCTCATAACAATAAGTATGAGTTATTCTTATTTAACCATCCAATTAAGACAATTTATTGAGATTTGTGAAAAGTCAAATGAGTTTTTTTAATAAATCTCTTAAAACATTGGTTAAGTAAGAGAACTATTCAAATAAATCCTTTAAACTTCATTTAAGAGATGAAGGGTAAACTTTTCATTTCAATTATTAAAATTAAAAGGTGGAGTGTTAATATCAGTTTCCAATCATAAACTCTCTTTGAAATAATTTTTTTCAAATAAGTGACTAGACAAAAAAAAAAAAAAATGAAAAATGATTTATTTGATCTTTCACTTCCATGATCAGTAAAAGAGAATGATTGATTGTAAGAAAAATGAAGCATTGATGAGCCGACAAAATGGTTGATTCATGGCCTCAAAATTAGATCATCCCAACTACACTTTGATGAAAATTTAGTTAGTTGGTCCTAAAAAGTCAATCTAAGACATAAGACGTGTGTGAGATATTAATTGTTTTTGATAATTATTGTAGACATAACAAGAGATATTAATTGTTTTTGATAATTATTGTAGACATGACAAGTACAACGTATGACTCACAATGTGAATCCCACAACATATTTGATTGTGATATTTTTGATTGGGCCACTCGAGTGATGTTGTTGGGATTATGTGATTGGGCCGCTCGAGTGAACTTGTTGGGACATCTATATTGTGAACAAGTTTAAGGGATTTTTTTTTGAAAAAAAAATTTAAAAAAATAAAAAAACAACAAGTTTAGGATATTAACATGTCCGTACCTCATCTGAAATAATCTAACAGTTTAGGATCTGTTTGGCATGTGATGTGTTTTAGGCATTATGTTTTTTGTCAATACCAAAATATAATTGTTTTGTTGTAGGAGTGTTTTGGGTAGAAATCAGAATCATATTTGAAAACAAAAATTTGTTTTGAAAAATTCGAATATTTGTTTTAATTCCTCAGCTACAATTCCAAAACACACAATATCACTAATTTAGTGATATAAATTTGGACAAAAAAATATAATATGTTATAAATTATTTTAAACTATTATAAATCGTCCAAACATAATATTGACTCAAATTTATATATCAATATCCAAAAAATAATTTCATAATACATGGGCCCTTAATTTGGTGAGTTGGTCCAGATTTCATCTATGGATTTGATAGGAACCCACTTGACTATTAAGTACATGTGACACGTCAACTTTCTTTTCTTTTCTTTTCTTTTTTTATTTTTTTATATGGAAATATGATAAGTTTAACTTAACTGATATAATAACATATGACCCAATGATGCTATTAATTGATTAAACTTTATTTTCTTTTTTTAAAACGGTGGGTCGTTTCCTACCCGTTGGGAGGATTATTTCCAAATAATTATGAACGCGTAACAAGTCTTAACACCATGTCAATCTTAGAATATTAGAAACGTATCATTTTTAATTAAGTACTTTTTATTGTATAATCAAAGTGGATTGAATCCACAAAAACAGAGATTAAAACTGAAAACCCCCATGATGGAAATGACAACTTGGATTATTATGGAAAGAGTTGCACGTACAAAATTTTACTGTTTTTTGGTTAGGATTATTAGGGTGAGAGTCGCAAGTACAAACTTTCATTCTCTCCATCGAAATATCTAACATTAAAATCAGATTGGTTAGGCAATCAAGCATCTTTAAATCAGATTGGGGGTTTGGAATTCCATTCTTGTCAACTAATGGCTAAAGAAACACAGTTGAGATCCTAAGATTCATTTAATTTTATAAAGACACACCATTCACTTGGATTGCTTGTGAAATAAATAAATCTATAGTCATATTGTTAAATGGTTAATTTTTCCAAAGCTGAAATTGAACAATCTACTCTAAACTTGTTACAACATAGTCTAGTCCGCTCTTTATCCATCAATCAAACATTCTGAAGCTTTACCTTTTGACAACATGAAGAGGAAGAAGTTGTTTGTGAGCTAGGGTTAAAGTCATTTTAAGGACCATACAAAATGTGTTTAGATAAAAATAATAACTGGTGCTTAACTGAATAACTAACTACCAGATAGTAAATAATAATAATAATAATAATAATAATAAAACATTTAAAAAGAGAATAATTTCAATTTGAGGTCTTTGAAAAAGTAATCTTTCCCTCTCTAGGAACGAATGAATCCGAGACCTTCATCCTTGTGCAGATGACCAACAACCTTCAATAATGTGCACATTCTGTCAAACACAGTTCTTGTTTTAAAGAAGAATCAGAGATGGTCCAGTTTCGAAAAAAAGAATCAGAGATGGGTTTGAGTTAAATTTTGATTAGCAAGAAGACAAGGGAAAACTGTACTCAAGATGCAGACCATAGTATAAGCTCTAGCCTAAATGATGGTATAAACAGGGAGGTTGAGTGTTCGAGCGAGGTGAGGTGGGGGGGAATAATATACAGTAGGTGTGTATGCGCTTCAACGTTCAAAAAAAAAAAAAAAAATTCTTTTGAATCACATCTCAATTATATTCACTAAACAACAGTCAAGACAACTGCCATGGATGATCAAATCATACATAAACGATCGAATCTTCGGATACTCCGAAAATATTATAAGGTGTTCAGAAATGATCGAAGTAGTTGAATAGGAGGATCACTATGACTATAGCCCTTGGTAAATTTATCAAAGACGAAAATGATTTATTTGATATTATGGATGACTGGTTGCGGAGGGACCGTTTCATTTTTGTAAGTTGGTCCGGTCTATTACTCTTTCCTTGTACCTATTTTACTTTAAGGGGTTGGTTCACTGGTACAACCTTTGTAACTTCATGTATACCCATGGATTGGCCAGTTCCTATTTGGAAGGCTATACACACATACATACGTACTACCTCATGAATGCGCATATCCCTAACCCCCAACTAATTAACAGGTTGCTTGTTCGTACTGGTCGGTCACCTTCACCAATCCTCTCTTTCCAATAAAATGGAAAATATCAGGTTTCATTTTCTCATTATTCTCTCGCTGGTCACCCTCATGAATCCTAACCAATCCAATCCCTTCAATAAAATGGAAAACATTGGTACATTCAAACCACGTGAAGTCAAATTTATCAATGACGAAAATGATTTATTTGATATTATGGATGACTGGTTGCGGAGGGACCGTTTCATTTTTGTAAGTTGGTCCGGTCTATTACTCTTTCCTTGTACCTATTTTACTTTAAGGGGTTGGTTCACTGGTACAACCTTTGTAACTTCATGTATACCCATGGATTGGCCAGTTCCTATTTGGAAGGCTATACACACATACATACGTACTACCTCATGAATGCGCATATCCCTAACCCCCAACTAATTAACAGGTTGCTTGTTCGTACTGGTCGGTCACCTTCACCAATCCTCTCTTTCCAATAAAATGGAAAATATCAGGTTTCATTTTCTCATTATTCTCTCGCTGGTCACCCTCATGAATCCTAACCAATCCAATCCCTTCAATAAAATGGAAAACATTGGTACATTCAAACCACGTGAAGTCAAATTTATCAATGACGAAAATGATTTATTTGATATTATGGATGACTGGTTGCGGAGGGACCGTTTCATTTTTGTAAGTTGGTCCGGTCTATTACTCTTTCCTTGTACCTATTTTACTTTAAGGGGTTGGTTCACTGGTACAACCTTTGTAACTTCATGTATACCCATGGATTGGCCAGTTCCTATTTGGAAGGCTATACACACATACATACGTACTACCTCATGAATGCGCATATCCCTAACCCCCAACTAATTAACAGGTTGCTTGTTCGTACTGGTCGGTCACCTTCACCAATCCTCTCTTTCCAATAAAATGGAAAATATCAGGTTTCATTTTCTCATTATTCTCTCGCTGGTCACCCTCATGAATCCTAACCAATCCAATCCCTTCAATAAAATGGAAAACATTGGTACATTCAAACCACGTGAAGTCAAATTTATCAATGACGAAAATGATTTATTTGATATTATGGATGACTGGTTGCGGAGGGACCGTTTCATTTTTGTAAGTTGGTCCGGTCTATTACTCTTTCCTTGTACCTATTTTACTTTAAGGGGTTGGTTCACTGGTACAACCTTTGTAACTTCATGTATACCCATGGATTGGCCAGTTCCTATTTGGAAGGCTATATCAGGTTTCATTTTCTCATTATTCTCTCGCTGGTCACCCTCATGAATCCTAACCAATCCAATCCCTTCAATAAAATGGAAAACATTGGTACATTCAAACCACGTGAAGTCAAATTTATCAATGACGAAAATGATTTATTTGATATTATGGATGACTGGTTGCGGAGGGACCGTTTCATTTTTGTAAGTTGGTCCGGTCTATTACTCTTTCCTTGTACCTATTTTACTTTAAGGGGTTGGTTCACTGGTACAACCTTTGTAACTTCATGTATACCCATGGATTGGCCAGTTCCTATTTGGAAGGCTATACACACATACATACGTACTACCTCATGAATGCGCATATCCCTAACCCCCAACTAATTAACAGGTTGCTTGTTCGTACTGGTCGGTCACCTTCACCAATCCTCTCTTTCCAATAAAATGGAAAATATCAGGTTTCATTTTCTCACTATTCTCTCGCTGGTCACCCTCATGAATCCTAACCAATCCAATCCCTTCAATAAAATGGAAAACATTGGTACATTCAAACCACGTGAAGTCAAATTTTTGTTGCTACATTTATTGACCTCAAAACCCTTTAGCCCCACTAACGAGAAATGTTAATTTTGACGACCACTATTCACACGACTTTAACCGACATACACATGTCAAATCTAGATTGGTACAACGAAGCAGTCTTTCTTCACACAACTTTTCTCCCTCATCTCTTTATCTTTCTCTCTTCTCTCTCCTGCGCGTGGGCCTTCTTCGTACAACTGTTTGAGGGAGAAGATGGTGGTCGCGGATGTTCAGCCGGTTCAACAAAAAAAAAAAAAAAAAAAACATGTATGGTCGTGGGCCTTCTTCGTACAACTGTTCGTACAACTGTTTGCTACATTTATTGGCTTCACAATCCTCTCGAAAAGTACATTGAATATTGGTATGCAATAGTAGTGCCAGGTTGTTAATAACACCCATTCACATGCATGAGATTTGGGACTCAGACATGCCCCTCTAAGTAATCGAAACAACAGACTTTCACAATGAAAAGATTTATAGGAAGCTATGGAGAAAAAAAATTCATAACAAATTATAAGGGAGTTGATATTGGCATTTGTACATTTAACTCTCAACATTAAAATTTTTAAATTTAGTAATTGAAATAATTATTTTATCCTGTTCCTTTTTTTTTTTCTTTTCAAATAAGAATAATATTATCACGAGAGACCTCTCATAACAACATGTATGAGTTATTCTTATTTAACCACCGAATTAAGACAGTTTATTACAATTTGTGAAAAGTCAAATGAGCTTTTCAATGAATCTCTTCAAACATTGGTATAGGAGAACTTTTCAAATAAATCCTTTAAACTTCATTTAAGAGATGAAGGGTAAACTTTTCATTTCAGTTATTAAAATTAAAAGGTGGAGTGTTAATATCAGTTTCCAATCATAAACTCTCTTTGAAATAATTTTTTTCAAATAAGTGATCAGACAAAAAAAAATAATAATTGATTTAATTGATCTTTCACTTCCCTGATCAGTAAAAAAGAATGATTGATTATAAGAAAAATGAGACATTGATGAGCCGACAATATGGTTGATTCATAGCCTCAAAATTAGAACATCCCAACTACACTTCGATGAAAATTTAGTTAGTTGGTCCTTCAAAATCGATCTCAGACCACCCCCTAACAAATTTGATTGTGATATTTGTGATTGGGCCGCTCGAGTGAAGTTGATGGGATTATGTGATTGGGCCGCTCGAGTGAACTTGTTGGGACGTCTATATTGTGAACAAGGGAACATTAATTAGGGCATATTAACATGTCCGTACCTCATCTAAAATAATCTAACAGATTAGGATCCATTTGGCATGCGATGTGTTTTAGGCATTATGTTTTCAGTTAATACTAAAATACAATTGTTTTGTTGTAGAAGTATTTTGGATAGAAATCAAAATCATATTTGATAACCAAAATCTGTTTTGAAAAATTTGGATATTTGCTTTAATTCCCCTGCTACAATATCAAAATACACAATATCACCAATCTAGTGATATGAATTCGGACCAAAAAATATGATATGTTATAAACTATTCTAAACTAATATCAGTCTAAACATGATATTAGCTCAAATTTAAATATCAATATCTAAAAAATAATTTCATAATACATGGGCCCTTAATATGGAGTTGGTCCAGATTTCGAATTAAATTTTGTTTTTGTTTTCATCTATGGATTAAATAGGAACCCACCTGACACACACAAATAATAGATCACGTGAAATTTAGGAACAATTATTGGAGTTTATCACGTTAAAATCAGATTGGTTAGGCAATCAAGCATCTTTAAATCAGATTGGGGGTCATGAATTCCATTCTTGTCAACTAATGGCTAAAGAAACATAGTTGAGATCCTAAAATTCATTTAATTTTATAAAGACACTCCATTCATTTGGATTGCTTGTGAAATAAATAAATCTATAGTCATATTGTTAAATGGTTAATTTTTCAAAAGCTGAAATTGAACAATCTACTCTAAACTTGTTACAACATAGTCTAGTCCGCTCTTTATCCATCAATCAAACATTCTGAAGCTTTACCTTTTGACAACAAGAAGAGGAAGAAGTTGTTTGTGAGCTAGGGTTAGGGTCATTTTAAGGACCATACAAAATGTGTTTAGATAAAAAAATAATAATAATAATTGGTGCTTAACTGAATAACTAACTGCCAGATAGTAAATTAAATAAAACAAAAAATAAAAAACTTTTAAAAAGAGAATGACTTCAATTTGAGGTCTTTGAAAAAGTAATCTTTCCCTCTCTAGGAACGAGTGAATCCGAGACCTTCATCCTTGTGCAGATGACCAAGAACCTTCAATAATGTGCACATTCTGTCAAACACAGTTCTTGCTGTAAAGAAGAATCAGAGATGGTCCAATTTCGAAAAAAAGAATCAGAGATGGGTTTGAGTTAAAATTTGATTGGCAAGAAGACGAGGGAAAACTGTACTCAAGATGCAGACCATGGTATAAGCTCTAGCCTAAATGATGGTATAAACAGGAATGTTGTGTTTGAGCGAGGTGGGGTGGGGGCAATAATATAGAGTAGGTGTGTGTTTGCTTCAACGTTCAAACCAAAAAACAAAAAAAAAAAATCTTTTGAATCACATCTCAATAATATTTCACTAAACAACAGTCACCCCTCCCCAAAGTCCAAGGATAGAACCTCCTCCTCTGAAACATCCAACAACTCCTCAACTTCAATTTCTTTAGTCTCATAAACCTCTTTTTCATCACTGGTTTCCTCGTCCCTCAGCCTCTGCCTCTCCAATCTCTCTTCATCATGCAGTTGTTTCCACTCGTTGACCCACCTATCCCATTCATCTTTCAACATCTTCCGCTTCTCGCGATCCTGCTCACTCAATTGCATTGATACATCTTCATCATCTGCCTCATACTTCTTACTATACTTCTTCAGGTTCTTTGCAATCTCTTCCTCTTTCTCAGGGCTTAAGAAGGATGGTGGCCTCGGCCGCCATGAAAACTGTTACAACCACCAGGAAAAAAATAAAAACCCAATGCAAACTGTTTCCAAATCATAGATATTCACACAAAATATTTACTCAAAGATAACAATGTAAACATCAACGGTATAGAAATAGCTGTGGATTGTTGCTGAGTAGTTGCTGTAATGGCATTGTTAGTTTGGAAAAACTAGAAATTATTTAAATACCTACTAACCAATTAATTTACCACCAAAGAAAAAAGAATATTACAGAACTAGATATGATCTGACCTGAAAGAAATGATCCCTGAACATCCGATACAGTAGCTTGCCATTGAAAGACCATATATTGAACCCATTTTCCATCTCATGAACCGATGTAACTGAAGTGGCAACATACCTGCAAATGGATGCAATTATCAGAATAGAAAGATCCATTAATTTCTACAAATATCACAACTAAGTTTATACAAGATAAAAACAAATGATTCAGTATCTCTAATAGAGAACAGTCACGTTTAATAGAGGCTTGATCCGGTACTATGCTAATGCTACCTGAAATTCTCTCAAAATTACCTTCCAGTTGGATCCCATTCAATTTCTGTTGCCATGAAATGCTCAGTTGTTGCCATGGTCTCAAGCTCGTCAACATTGTAAAACTCCAACTGTCCATTAAAACCCTTCAACCCTGCCAGTATAATGAAGCGGCCAGCTGGTGACCAGTAGAGAGCATCTGCCTGTTTCCCTTCGAGAGTTGTGAGCTTTAAAACTCTGCCTGTGTTATGAGTGCTTTGCATCGAATAGAAGCTTATGTCGGGCCTTGGGCTATTGCCATGGATAACTGCAAATCTGTGGCCCTTTGGTTCCCAAGCAAATGCAATAATCTTGTCAGTTTTATTATCAAGCTCCAAGACTTCAATGGGTATGTCCCGTTCTTTGATTCTGAAGAGCTCAAAGCCAGTGTACGTGCTCTTTTTAGTCTTTGTGTATCGGTCAACCTTAACAGCAAGGTAGTCCCCATTGCTTTGCCAATGCATTTTGCAATCACTGACACTGAAGAGATTCTTCTGCCTCAACTCCTCCTTGCTTGGGATTTGAATAAGACTCACCTATGACATATGCAGAACATTATTCTAAATTTTAATTGACAAAAGAAAATTTAAGGCCTGTGCATCTGGAAAATTTGTACTCACCCTAGCAGGCTGATTCCCACCACCAACTTCAGGAACAAATAGTGCAACAATGGGATCGGTGGGAGACCAACTCAGATCCATCACATTCTCAATCTTAACGGATTTCTTGGAAAAAGTTTCCGTATCATAGACTGAAATATCATTTTTCCCAATTTCGGCAAAATACTTGTCTTTTTCACCACCCCATCTGGCCAATCAAAACTAACATATTCATGAGACAATAACCACAACAGTCTTTAAAGAGTTCACATGAATAAATAGTAATGAAAAGTTACCTGAAAACAGGCCAAGACACACCAGTAATAGCTCCAAATCCTCCAATTGCAAACTTGTCTGCATTTCCGTTGAACTCTCCCATGACTTTTCCAGTCCTCACGTCAAAAATATTTAGCACATCGCTCTGGATCATGAACTCAAATTAGAGTTGCCCAAGGCAACAAAATATGACAATAGAGTAATTGGCAAGATAATTTAAACCTCACATGAGATTCACGGGGATTGCTTGGTTTATGGCTACTGTAAGTCACCAAAAATCTCTCACCAGGTGAGAAATCAATTAATTTTACCTGCAGATAATACCACTAAACCTAAACATCAAATAAATAAATAAGTACTAAAAAAAAAAAAAGGAAAACTTAGACAGAGTAGCAAGAATAAAAGCAGAAATAACCTGGGGGTGTGCATATCGCATAAGGCAGTTGAAGGAAATGGCACCACCCCAAACGGCAACACCCTGCCTATGAACTGTGGCTAAGTAAGTCCCTAGAGGTGACCACTGCACAAAACTTTCAGTCCGAAACTACAAAGAGAAGATACATATTGTTACAATGATTGTCAATCATTATATCCATATAAAATCATTACAAGAATAAATAAACTAACTATATATAACAAACTGAGCATAGTGCGTGGTAACCACAATATCACTCTGCTCGATCATTAATCGGAGACACTCAGTACGGAAGTTGAGACACACACAAAAGACAGGGGAATCATAAAAATTTGCATTATTACATACAAGTTAAATTAGATAAGAAAAGGAAAGAACAATAGGGAGCATAAATAGGAGAAAAGAAAAAAGAAGTGTTAGAAGGTTTTATTCGTTTGGCTATAAAGAAATGAAGAAAGGATGAGAAGAAAATGATAGGCTAATCATGCCCTTGTATATTTTATGTAATCTGTAATCAAATGTTGTACTCCCCGAACCACCTCAAATCACTTCAACCTTTGTTGTTGATAGTTTTGTACACCCAAGGAGGAACCCTGTCCTCATCACTGAATTTCTTTTACTTCCTCTACTCAATAGGTTACCAAACCAAAAAGGCAAGATTTTTAAAATTTCCCTCTCTGAGCAACAGTAATGTTAATGAAATTTGCGGTCATGAACGAGAACTGAGAAGGGGGGGGGGTGGTGTTGGAGTCCACTCACAAAATGTTTGTCAACAGGTTCAGCCTTCAAATGCCTTGTGTCATTCCAAAAAACCTCCGTGTCTGAGCCAGAACAAATAACAAACTGGTCTCTAGCTTTTGCATCAGTAAGCCAGTGTTGCAGATTTTCCTGTACTTCAGTAAACATTTCAAATAATAATGGAGCATGCCTTAAACAGAAGCTGATCAACAGAGTAGAATATGGTTATAAAAAAAAAAAAAAAAGCCACAACAATCTCAAATTTAAGTAATATTACTGAATTAGGATTAAGATATGGAAAAGCATTGTTCATACATTTGAGATATCAAACGTTTCAAAGCCTATTTTCTACATGCTCTTTTAATCACCCTAGCATGTTCTAATAAAATTCTTATACCCCACTAACTCATTTCAAAACTGTTTATATTATAACAAATTGAGCATACAAAATAAGAAACTAATACCCAACAAAAAAATAGAAAAAAAAACCTACTACAAGATGCGGGAGAGGATACATCTATAAAATTATAAATTATGTTGTTAGCTAAGAGTATAATGAGGCTAAGAGATTTTGTCAAACTTTGTCAAGCTTTTCTCATTAATACATATATCTAAAGCTTTATGATCATTACACCAAAAAATTTCATCCTGATTTATAGAACCATTTCCATCTTTTTTCCGAGCATTTATCGTGCGGTGCATTCAGAATGAATTCTACATCTCATGAATAGCAATGTGCAAGGAAAATAATTTTTTTTTTTTTTGATAAGTTTTTAAAAAAAAATTTAAATGACCACGCAAGGAAAATAATTCAAAATTCAAATTCAAATCAAACGAGAAAGATTTATGCTAGACACTGAATTTAAATTGATTTTAACAAAAACATAGAACGTTCCAAGAACTACAATCTGATAAAGTGCAATCTATTTATACTAGGTGCTCACTGTTTAACTTTTCTCACAGGTAACACTTCTCAGGCTTATTTTGCTGTTGAGTTTCTGATAGGCAAGTCATGATCCAAAATTCTAAAACAGAAGCTCAATAATAAAGATAGGACATCATCAGGAAGTAACATACAAAGAAACACTATCTTGAATGCTTACCCTAGGAGTATATGGCGCTGTTTCAGGAAAGCCCCACTCATCTGGAACTTTTATGAACTTCTCAATATCGTCAAACGTGTTAGCAACAAGTATATGCTTTTTATCTAATCTGCGAAGATGTGTTTTCTCCCTAGCTACCTCAGCTTCCTACAACAGTGACCAAACATCACCATAATAAAAAAGTAAACAACAAAATTTATAAATAGAATATCCCCACATAGAAACAGAAACAATAAAACTATAGATCATAACTGCCATAATATAATCATAAAGCTGAGATCTAATGATGGAATGGAGTATAGCATTCAAATTGTAATTTATCAATATATTTCAACATTAAACCAAAAAAAAACATGTCTGGAAAAAGATCTTGTCTCAAGTTGTTTTACTACTGAAGTTTGACCGCCAACCAATTAGTACCGGCCAATCTGGCCCCTTCATTGCCCCCATGATAGAAACTATTATGCTCTGTTTGGTTGGAGGAATGGAAAAATGGATGGAAGGAGAGGGGAAGGGATGGATGAGGCATCCGTAGAGATGGAAAGGTGTCTCACTTTTTGTTTAGTTGGATGGAATGGAAAGTAAAAATGATGGATGGGACTTTTTTTTTTTTTTTGGTTGGAAGGAAGGGAATGAGGGTTTTTATATTCTTTTTACCAATATACCCTCATTATATAAAAATTAGATACCCATTTCAAATTTTTGAGAAGGTTAAAAATGGAAATTACATATTTGTGGAAATTATCCCTTCTCTCTTCCTCGGATAGAAAAATACAAAGGAGAGATGCTTCATCCCTCCTTGCTTCCTCCCTCTTTTCCCTTCCCTCCAACCAAACATAGCATTAATGTATGCCTCACTACTGAAATTCACCATCATAGACTACCCCTAAACACCTTGGATCAAACAAATTAGACCACCAAAATATTGAACTTCATTACTAGAAATATGAACTCATTATATACCAAGCTCGTATTCCTCTTAACTGAAGTAGAGAACTTAATTCAATTTAACAATCTCCTTCAACAGTAGAAGAGGTCGTCCACAGCAACCTTTTTTTTTTTTCTTTTATTCTTTTTTTTTCCCGAAAGGTCAAGCAATTCTATATAACATGTGCTAGCATCTGGTTCAACAACTCTTGGTGCACAACAAGCACCAGTTTAACTTGGGTGTGGTGATTTAATAGTGATTCTTTACTGTGATCTTGTTAATGTCGCGACAATCCTAATCCATGCACATGCAAAGCGACCTTTTTTGGCACCAAGACCCTTCACGAGATAGGGGTGAACCACAGAATTTAGTGAGCAGCGCTGAATATTTCTATGGATTGCTTCTTTCGCCGTAAAAGTGCCTATGGTACCAGTTCATATTTGGTCACCCAAAGCTCTACAATAGGGAACTCATTATATACCAAGCTCATATTCCTCTTAACTAACTGAACTAGAGAAAATTCAATTAAGCAATCTCGGTAGAAGAGGTCATCCACAGCAACCTTTCCTCTCTCCTCCTCTCCAGGCCCCCCCCCCCCCCCCCCCCTCCTCCCTCTTTTCAATATGTCAATAAATTCTATATACAGCAACTTGTAAAATGGAGATAACATTCCCAAAAAAGAATAAAATTCAGGTGCATAGATATATGTTTGTGGGTATGCATAGATCACAACATGTCATGAGTTGCACTATAACTGCAAGTACACTACAGGGACCCCAAATCACCCACTAAATATATATTCAATACGAGTCACAAACTATCAACCTTTTGCATACATTTAGAAAGGGGAAAAATGATACCTGAGGAGTGTTAAACTCAAGAAAGCAGAATCCTAGGGTTTTCTCGGTATTGGGATCAACAGGCATCCAAAGGCCATGATCTTTAATCACACCATATCGGCTGTAAATCTTGCGAATAACTCCTTCAAGCTTTTCGAATTTCTCTTTAGGTTCAATAGGTAAATTATCCACAACAATTATGTTACCGAACCCAGAATCAAATTCCAATGAATCCCTTTCGTTAAGATCTTCATCATCACTATTTATCACAAATTAAATTCTATAAGTGTTCAACCACAAGACAATGCATATAAATACACCAATGCGTGATTAGAGTTTTAGAGTTTTTTTTTTAGGTTTTACCTTCTGATGCCGAAGTCTTCTCTTAGAGGGAGGTGTATGGAATCCAAATTGATTTGCGAGAAATCAATTCCGCGGCTAGAGGCTGTTTCTTGGATTTCCTCCATGGACATCACCACCGTCATCGTTGTGCGCGTTTTGAATTGAGTGTGTATAGTGATTCTAGAGAGAGAAGATTGTGTTCCTACAAAGTACAGGAAACGTAGAGAGAGTGATGAGAAGAGAGACGTATTATGGTGGGAATAACTCGTGAAGGTTCAATACACTTCAAGGCTTCAACGGCTCAGATCATTATCTACCTTTTTCTTTTCTTTTTACTTCTCTTTTATTTTTTTATTTTTTTCCTCTCTCTCTTCCACTAATGCTACAAATAAAAATAAAAAAAATAAATTTCCCTGGCAAAACCACTAATGCTACAATTTTCATTTTTTTTTCCCCTGGCAAACGCAAAACCACTAATGCTACAATGAAACCCCCATCTTTTTTATTTTCTTTTTTTTGCCCTTTATCTCTTTTAATTTTTCTATATAAATATATTCTTTTTTGGAGTTTAGTGAAGTTTATTACAAAAGTAGCGAGTAAAAAGGTGAAATAATTATTAACGGTCTACGTTGCCCAATTTAATTTCTTTGAACCACACTTCAAATTTGAGAAATAATTTATCAATGAAGATAAAAGACCAAAATGTCAAAATACATAGAAAATTGAGCCAAAGTTACTTATGTACTATTCTTAAGAATATAGCGGCGTTAGCATGAATATATTTGGTAAATTTTTGAAGTATTGTTTTCGAATCGCACTCTTCATTTGAATGTAAGTATATTGTGGAGTCGATACACGTGTTTAAAGGTAAAATAAAATAAAATAAAATAATTTACTTATTTACCATGAAGGTTTATGATTTTTATATTTTTAATGCTACAAGTTATTTATATAAAATTAAATTAAAGTTAGATGATTTATTCTTGGTGAAGTGTAAAAAATCCTTCTATTATTAATATAGTACAAAACACGTACCCTATATTTGTGTGAAAAGACTTTAATACCAAAATAAAATAATGTTAAAAAAATCGGGCAATGTAAAATTACCATTTTAGACATTACCACCAATATGGTCCATGATCGTCACTATCGCCATACAACGCAGAGGGGACAGAACCTATCATCGGCGTTCTCCATCGGTTCCACGCTAACCCTCTACCGCCATCCACCTTTGCTTTCTTTCTCTCTCCACACATGCCAGTTGTGGAACTTGCAACTTGGGTTCTCTAAACAGATATGATATGGAATGAAACTTTGCCAAAGTGAGATATTGAAACTCTGTGTGTGCCGAACTATAACGATGTTGCTACTATGAGTTTCGGTTTGTTGCTCCTCGGAGCTTCGATTGTCAAACTGAGACTTCTTGGTTTGGGTCTCGGCTTGGTCTTAATAAAAAAATTGCTGGAGTTAGTGGGCAAGTGAACACAAATGGGATACACTCGCATATATTCAACTGAATTTGTAAACACACATGTGACACCCCCAACATTTTTCACGCATAAGTTGATCAGGTTTATACACGAAAAACGAGGGATATCAAAAACAATTGGCAATATACAAGCATAGAATACAAAATGATGATAAATAAAGAATTTAGACAGGAAAGGAACACTAAACAATACAACATCCATCCATCCTTTATTTAATACAGTACTCTATTACAACTTGGAAATCCTATGACAAGGATCCCTAAATATAAACCTGAGAGTTCAACGTCAAAAGTAAATAAAAACTGAAACTGAAGTAATAAATAAAACTTCTACCCTGAACTGGATCGTAAGAGTAGATGAGTTCGGATGGTGGTCCCTCACTGCTAACCTCAACCTTGGAACGGGTACTGACCGTATCCTGAAATAATAACAATGGTGGGTCAACCCCACGAGCAAGTCCTCTCTATTATGACCCAAATCAGAGAATCAAGTAAATTAATCATTATGAATCGGACGAGTATTATATCTGTATACATCCTCAGGGAACTATCCAATGTATAACATGACCTCAACCAGAATAGACGGTGATCACTTAGACTCACACGAGGTGGTTAAGTGTCGCATTTCCCTACCCGGGAAATCAGCTATTATACATGGTGCATGGTACTGACAACACAGACTATAACGAACTACACAGTGATAACACCTCTCAAAGTACTAATGAATATACTGAGCATATAAATTAGGCAACACATGCCAATAATATTACTAAACATACTGAGCATGTCAATTAGGCAACACATGCCAATAATATTAAACCACATACCCCGACAGCCACACATTTGTCTATAGCAACGAATGCATAAGGTATAAATGAGTCGAAACTTATTAGCCAACTCACATGGTTCTATAGGGCAACATATCCATATAAAATAAATGCGACATAATTAAAACAGTCCATTTATTCTCTGAAATGCATACAGCATAATAATCATGATTTATATATGATTAACAGTATAAACATCCCATAATATAACATGGATAATTTATATGACTAAAACCATGGCATTATTTAATTTCAAAGCAATGATTAATACCATTTAATACAATAATAACACCATCTATATTTAACAATGTCGTTAAATAAATCACATTAATATCCGTACTGTAAACGAGCCAATAAATGCTTAGAAAAGACTAATCGGCTATAAGAATAATTAACGGGTATTAAAATACTAATTTCGTGGCCCGTTAAACCTGTAAATACCAACCTAGTACCTAAAAATCCAAGTTTAAGGTTCTAGAATTTACAAAACAGGTCCTAGGGGTATTCTGGTAATTTCCAGCAGCTGACAGGGCCCCTCACTCGCCCCCACGTGCCGCCCTAAGCTTCCCCACGCGCAGCCCAACCTTCCCCACTCTCCCACGCGCCTCCACGCGCGTCTGGCATCAGCCACGCGCGCGCACGCGCTCCCACGCGCGTCTGGAGAGTTCCACGCTCGCGTTGATGGCTTCTTGCTGACGCGGCGTCCTCCGATTGGTTGGCTGCATCATCTTTCCTACATGCGCGCCACACCGGATCAATCCACCTAAGCTCCTTTCATCCTACGGCTAATGATTAGCGTGCACCATCATATGGTGTCCCGCGCTACATCGAATCAATCTAAGGATTCACAACCCATCTAACGGCTGCTGATCCATGCGCATGCTTGGTACAATACACCGCAACACACCAGATAACTCCGGTTACCTTCCTCACTGCCGGTGGCCGGAAAACTCGCCGGAGTCTCGCTGGAAACTGCAGAAAAGCCCCGGAAAAATCTAGAAAATTCTAGAAAAATCCCTAAAGCCTTATTTAATTATTTTCAGCCATTATTAATTTCATAGGATATTAAATAAATATATACCATCCTATATAATTAAAATTTCATTAATTTAATAAAACTAAAATTAATAATTTATTAACCTCATAACCTGGTCTCTATGCATGAGAATAAACTAAGCAATTAATTTATTAATTCAAAGGGGAAAAGTAGATAATAACTTGCCTTTTTGGATTTAAAATAAATCCGCCGGTTGCGCGTAGTCGGGTAAAATTGCCTACACCGGTACAGGCTCCTTTCTTTCTCTCTCTTCCTTTCACTCTTCAACAATTGCCCACTGTAATTCTTTCTTTTCTACTTAGGTGAGTTGCCTTAAGGGTAAGTTGGCTAACTAATATATATATACTAACTTATATAATATATATAATACAAATATCTAAATTTACATTTAATTCTCACCCATTCCTCACATTCCTACCTATAACCTTTAAGCCAAGCAAGCCAAGTCAAGCAAAATGTCCTAAGGTTCAACTATGGGAATGAAATCCTATCCTAAGATTTAATTTTTCATCATTACATTGATTTATTATTATTATTATTATTATTATACAATACAAAATAAATACTTTAATTAACTAATATTAATTAATCTAAAACATAACCAATATAATTTCTAAACTAATCATTATAATATATAGAACATAAAATCAATATTACATGCACAAATAAATAAAATTAATTAAATAATTTAACATATATAATTAAAAGGTGAATAAATCTACACATTAAAGAATTAATCTAACACAAAATTAATTTAAATAAACTCTTTAAAATTACGGGGCATTACATTCTCCCCCACTAATAAAGGAATTTCGTCCCCGAAATTCACTACATACCGGTATGAAAGAGCTCTGGATACTTGGCACGAATAATATCTGCCCGTTCCCAAGTAGACTCTGTCTCACTATGATGACTCCACTGTACACGTACTAATGGAATAGTCTTCGTGCGCAGTATCTGATTCCTACGATCGAGAATACAGTAAGGTTGTTCCAAATAGGTTGCATCGGGTTGCAACTCAATTTCACCCACATCAATGTGTTGATATCGATCTTCTTCCCGTAGAAATTTTCGCAGCATAGATACATGAAAAACATTATGTACCCTATGAAGATTATCTGGTAGAGCCAGACGATAAGCTACTGCCCCGATCCGATCTGTAATCATAAAAGGACCCACAAAACGAGGCGATAACTTACCCTTTGACCCAAACCGCATTACTCCCTTTATGGGAGAAACCTTAAGCAAAACCTGATCACCAACCTTAAACTCCAAAACACGAGTTCAACGGTCAGCATAACTTTTCTGTCTGCTTTGAGCTGTACGCATCCGATCCCTAATGATAGCGATCTTTTCTGACATGTCCTTAATAAATTCAGGACCCAAAAAGCTGTTCTCACCAACTCCAAGCCAACAGACAGGAGACCTACACGGTCTACCGTACAAAGCCTCAAATGGTGCCATACCAATAGTTTTCTGATAACTATTGTTATAAGCAAACTCTGAAAGTGGCAAATATTCCTCCCAATTGCCCTTAAAATCAAGAACACATGCCCGCAACATGTCTTCTAAAATCTGATTAACTCGCTCAGTCTGTCCATCTGTTTGAGGATGATAAGCAATGCTAAGATAAAGTTCTGTACCCAAAGTCTGCTGAAAGCTTCTCCAAAATCCTGATACAAACTTCGGATCTCTATCTGATACGATGGACAATGGTACGCCATGAAGTTTCACCATTTCTGCAATATAAAGCTTAGCATACTGTTCTGACGTAAAATTTGAACGAACAGGCAGAAAATGAGCGGACTTGGTCAATCTATCAACAATGACCCAAATAGAGTTGTGATTATGATGTGAAGTAGGTAATCCCTCTATGAAGTCCATGGAAATACTTTCCCATTTCCACTCTGGTATGGGAAGTGGCTGTAACGATTCTGGCGGTCTCTGATGATCAATCTTAATCATCTGACAGGTGCTACATTTAGAGACAAAGATAGCTATATCTCTCTTCATGCCGACCCACCAAAACTGGCGTTTCATGTCCTGATACATCTTGTCTCCCCCTGGATGTACAGAGAACTGAGAAGTGTGTGTCTCTCTCATCACAACATTTCTCAAATTGTCAGCTGAAGGCACAATTAAACGTCCCTTGTACCTCAATCCTCCATCAGTCCCTATAGAATAAAAAGAAATATCTCCGGAGGCTAACTCCGAAACCCGATCAATACACTGTTGATCTGAGAGTTGCGCTTGAATGACCTGATGAATGATAGAAGGAGTTACTACCACACATGCCATAAAAGCGTCTGCTAACTCATCAACAGTCTTCAAAGTATCCCACTCTGTTGCAAACAAAGCTGAAAGGTTGACATAGGGTCGACGGCTGAGTGCGTCTGCTACAACATTCGCTTTCCCTGGATGATACTGAATAGAGAAGTGATAGTCTTTCACGAACTCCAACCATCTGCGCTGTCTCATATTCAGTTCCCTCTGTGTGAACAAATACTGTAGACTCTTATGATCGCTAAACAATCGAAAAGTTTCCCCCAAAAGGTAATGCCTCCAAATACGCAAGGCAAAAACCACTGTTGCGAGCTCTAGATCGTGAGTCGGGTAATTAAGCTCATGAGGCTTAAGCTTCCTGGACCCATAAGAAACTGGTCGCTCTTCTTGCATCAACACACAACCCAAACCCTTCAGAGAAGCGTCGGTAAATACTAAATACTCGATTCCACTCTGAGGTGTGGCTAAGACAGGTGCAGAAGTTAACTTACTCTTCAATTCAGCAAAAGCAGTCTGACAAGAATCATCCCATACGAATGGTACATTCTTCTTAGTCAGATGAGTAAGTGGACCCGCAATTTTGGAAAATCCCTGGATGAACCTGCGATAATACCCCGCCAATCCCAGAAAACTGCGAATCTCTGTCGGTGAGGTAGGTTGTCCCCACTCCATAACGGCCGCAACCTTGGCTGGATCTACTGTTAACCCTTCTTTTGACACTACATGACCCAAAATTTTGACCTCTTTCTGCCAAAATTCACACTTCTTAAACTTCGCAAACAACTGATGTTCTCGAAGTGTCTGCAACACTGTGCGTAAATGTCTGGCATGGTCCTTCTCCGACTTAGAGTAAACCAGAATATCATCAATGAAAACAATGACAAACTGATCTAAGTACTCTCTGAATACTCTATTCATCAAGTCTATAAAGACAGCTGGAGCGTTCGTTAAACCGAAAGGCATAACACGAAACTCATAAGATCCGTACCTTGTGAGAAATGCTGTCTTTGGAACATCTTGTTCTCTGACTCGTAGCTGATGATAACCAGACCTCAAATCGATCTTTGAGAAGTAAGTAGCTCCCTTCAACTGATCAAACAGGTCATCAATTCTGGGCAACGGGTACTTGTTGCGAATAGTGACCTTGTTCAGTTCTTTGTAATCAATACAAAGACGAAGAGATCCATCTTTCTTCTTGACAAACAGTACTGGTGCTCCCCTTGGTGAAGTACTCCTACGAATAAATCCCTGGCTGAGCAACTGCTGAATTTGATCTTTCAACTCTCGCATCTCCACTGGTGCCATTCTGTACGGCGCCTTAGCAATAGGCGTAGTGCCTGGAGCTAAATCAATGACGAAGTCTATCTCTCGACTCGGTGGCAAGCCTAGAATTTCTTAGAATACATCCTGAAATTCCTGTACTACCGGGATACTGTCCAGAGATACCGCAGTAGCTTCCTATGAGTCCTCCTCAAGAACGAATAAATAAGTGCTAGGCCCTCTATCAGGTTGTGGTACAACAAGAAGATACATCTCCTGTCCTGGTATAGCAAATAAATAGACTTTTCGTAACAGTTAACCTGAGCATGGTACTGAGATAACCAGTCCATCCCAAGTATAACATCATACGAATGCATATCTAACACTAACAAATTTGCAAGAAATCGAAGCCGGCCCATATCTATAAGGATATCACCGCTACACTCTCGTAAAATTGCGCCAACTCCCAATGGTGTATAAATATTAAGAGGTTGGTCACATAACTGAGTCGTCATACCAGATAAGATAACAAAAGATCTAGACACAAAAGAATGTGATGCACCAGTGTCAAACAGTATACGAGCAGTTCTACCATGTATAGAAAACATACCCTCAATTGCCTGAGGAGCCTGCGCATTATGTGGCATGAAGTTATAAACTCTGCCATGATGCAACTGCTGTGGAGGTTGTCCCGGAGGAAATGGTGGTGCTGGAAGTGCCGGAAAATTCTGAACTTGCCCACGTGGCATCGGTGGGGCCGGTAGAGGTAATGGCTGGTTAGGTCTCGGCTGCCCATACTGTCCCTGCTTAGCTTTGGGACACATCTTGGCCGGATGCCCAATCTCTCTACAATGATAACAACGTCCTGTAAAAGGACCTGCCTGCCTCCTCTGTTGACTTCCCGAAAACTGTTTTTGTCCGGTCTGAGGTACCCCACCTTGTCTACCCTGATTAGGGACTCCATCCCTCTGCACATCTGGGTTTCCTTTGTTTTTCTTCCAAGGTGGATGTCCTTGAAATCTGCCCCGATCATTGGACTTGGTACTACTGCTACTTCCTTTCTCCACTGTTTGGTAGTCTCGGTTAGCCCGCTTATCTCCCTTGGACTTCCGGTAATCACTTTTCATCTGGCAGTGCTGTAAAGCGGCATATACCACTTT
Organism: Cornus florida; assembly: GCF_030987335.1. NCBI lineage: Eukaryota > Viridiplantae > Streptophyta > Magnoliopsida > Cornales > Cornaceae > Cornus > Cornus florida. Next base: position 6,605,530 of record NW_026775573.1, read on the forward strand.
AACCACCTGGATATAAGTGGTATATGCAGGACTACCTATGATCACCACTTTAATCGGCCATATCAACCCCTTCACAAAACGGTCTCTCTTCTTTTCTTCCGTATTGACCTCCTCTGGTGCAAATAATGATAAATTAATGAACTTCTGTTCATACTCAGCCACAGTCATATCCTCCTGTTGCAGATCCAGAAATTCAGTCTTCATCGCTGATCTTACTAACATAGGAAAATACTTGTCATCAAAGCGAGTCTGAAATTCAGCATAAGTCAATCTGGTCCTCTCATCGACAGTAGTAATAGACTCCCACCACTGCAATGCATTGCCTATCAGCATAAACGTAGCTAGCATCTGTTTCTGCACTTCGGTACAGATTACCATCCGAAGATGACGCTCGCTCTCCTGTTTCCACTGATATGCTAACAAGACATCTGTGGACCCCGCAAACGATGGTGGATTCCCTCTGATAAACGAGTGACGAGTTTTGTCCCATGACATTGGCTGTGCCACTGGTTCAGGAACAGGTACTATCGGAGGAGGTTGCTGGTTTCGTAGAGCAGATGTTACTCCTGCTGCTACAGCTCGTGCAATAATATCAGCAACTTGAGGGGAAAATTCCTGATTCTCATTTTGAGTTGGGGAAGTACTGCGATGACGGTTCACATTCCTTGTCCCACGTCGAGACATCCTCCTTTTGAATTCAGAAAAATCTAACGTCAATACATTATAATGGACCGACTAAAAGAATACAAAGAACCCTAATACTTAGGCTCTAATTATCAGAATACACAACGCGGAAGTATAGTAATCACAGATCCCTAAGACACTCGAACCTGGAATGCTCTGATACCAACTGTGACACCCCCAACATTTTTCACGCATAAGTTGATAAGGCTTATACACGAAAAACGAGGGATATCAAAAACAATTGGCAATATACAAGCATAGAATACAAAATGATGATAAATAAAGAATTTAGACAGGAAAGGAACACTAAACAATACAATATCCATCCATCCTTTATTTAATACAGTACTCCATTATAACTTGAAAATCCTATGACAAGGATCCCTAAATATAAACCTGAGAGTTCAACGTCAAAAGTAAATAAAAACTGAAACTGAAGTAATACATAAAACTTCTACCCTGAACTGGATCGTAAGAGTAGATGAGTTCGGATGGTGGTCCTTCACTGCTAACCTCAACCTTGGAACGGGTACTGACCGTATCCTGAAATAATAACAATGGTGGGTCAACCCCATGAGCAAGTCCTCTCTACTATGACCCAAATCAGAGAATCAAATAAATTAATCATTATGAATCGGACGAGTATTATATCTGTATACATCCTAAGGGAACTATCCAATGTATAACATGACCTCAACCAGAATAGACGGTGATCACTTAGACTCATACGAGGTGGTTAAGTGTCGCATTTCCCTACCCGGGAAATCAGCTATTATACATGGTGCATGGTACTGACAACACAGACTATAACGAACTACACAGTGATAACACCTCTCAAAGTACTGATGAATATACTGAGCATATAAATTAGGCAACACATGCCAATAATATTACTAAACATACTGAGCATGTCAATTAGGCAACACATGCCAATAATATTAAACCACATACCCCGACAGCCACACATCTGTCTATAGCAACGAATGCATAAGGTATAAATGAGTCGAAACTTATTAGCCAGCTCACATGGTTCTATAGGGCAACATATCCATATAAAATAAATGCGACATAATTAAAACAGTCCATTTATTCTCTGAAATGCACACAGCATAATAATCATGGTTTATATATGATTAACAGTATAAACATCCCATAATATAATATGGATAATTTATATGACTAAAACCATGGCATTATTTAATTTCAAAACAATGATTAATACCATTTAATACAATAATAACACCATCTATATTTAACAATGTCGTTAAATAAATCACATTAATATCCGTACTGTAAACGAGCCAATAAATGCTTAGAAAAGACTAATCGGCCATAAGAATAATTAACGGGTATTAAAATACTAATTTCGTGACCCGTTAAACCTGTAAATACCAACCTAGTACCTAAAAATCCAAGTTTAAGGTTCTGGAATTTACAAAACAGGCCCTAGGGGTATTCTGGTAATTTCCAGCAGCTGACAGGGCCCCTCACGCGCCCCCACGTGCCGCCCTAAGCTTCCCCACGCGCAGCCCAACCTTCCCCACTCTCCCACGCGCCTCCACGAGCGTCTGGCATCAGCCACGCGCGCGCACGCGCTCCCACGCGCGTCTGGGGAGTTCCACGCGCGCGTTGATGGCTTCTTGCTGACGCGGCGTCCTCCGGTTGGTTGGCTGCATCATCTTTCCTACATGCGCGCCACACCGGATCAATCCACCTAAGCTCCTTTCATCCTACAGCTGATGATTAACGTGCACCATCATATGGTGTCCCGCGCTACACCGAATCAATCTAAGGATTCACAACCCATCTAACGGCTGCTGATCCATGCGCATGCTTGGTACAATACACCGCAACACACCAGATAACTCCGGTCACCTTCCTCACTGCCGGTGGCCAGAAAACTCGCCGGAGTCTCGCCGGAAATTGCAGAAAAGCCCCGAAAAAATCTAGAAAATTCTAGAAAAATCCCTAAAGCCTTATTTAATTATTTTCAGCCATTATTAATTTCATAGGATATTAAATAAATATATACCATCCTATATAATTAAAATTTCATTAATTTAATAAACTAAAATTAATAATTTATTAACCTCATAACCTGGTCTCTATGCATGAGAATAAACTAAGCAATTAATTTATTAATTCAAAGGGGAAAAGTAGATAATAACTTGCCTTTTTGGATTTAAAATAAATCTGCCAGTTGCGCGTAGTCGGGTAAAATTGCCTACACCGGTACAGGCTCCCTTCTTTCTCTCTCTTCCTTTCACTCTTCAACAATTGCCCACTGTAATTCTTTCTTTTCTACTTAGGTGAGTTGCCTTAAGGGTAAGTTGGCTAACTAATATATATATACTAACTTATATAATATATATAATACAAATATCTAAATTTACATTTAATTCTCACCCATTCCTCACATTCCTACCTATAACCTTTAAGCCAAGCAAGCCAAGTCAAGCAAAATGTCCTAAGGTTCAACTAGGAATGAAATCCTATCCTAAGATTTAATTTTTCATCATTACATTGATTTATTATTATTATTATTATTATTATACAATACAAATTAAATACTTTAATTAACTAATATTAATTAATCTAAAACATAACCAATATAATTTCTAAACTAATCATTATAATATATAGAATATAAAATCAATATTACATGCATAAATAAATAAAATTAATTAAATAATTTAACATATATAATTAAAAGGTGAATAAATTTACACATTAAAGAATTAATCTAACACAAAATTAATTTAAATAAACTCTTTAAAATTACGGGGCATTACAACACAATTCAGTAACACTCACTTTTATATAACTGAATTCTTATATCTTGTGTGTCTCCAACACTTACATGATTCACCTATTTATGCTACTCAATAGATACTTCTAGTATATGAATTTAATACATACAATGAACCAAAATATTTCATATGAACCAAAATGTTCCATGTACTAGCAATTATTATAGGATTCTTTCTCACTTCCCAAGTATCACTTGGCCTTCTTAGATGAATCTAGATAAGTCTAGATTCATCTTCTAACATCCCCCCTTAAGCTAGACTTGTGTGTAATGTCTGTGTATATATTTGTGTGTGTGTGGTGTACTTTAACAGCAAAAAGAAAAGATAAAAGAAAAGAAAAAAAAAATGTGGGACCCACGAAAGTTTAAGTGGTTATAAGATCACGTTTTTTTCTTTTTGGCTCTGTAATTTCATTCTCTTTTTCTCCCGTCTCAGTTTGTGTCTCTCTCTTGGCCTTTTGTTTTTTTTATTTTCCAAAGTCAAGGCTTGATTGCTTCATCATTTCTTAGTAATTTTAAGTGCCGTTTGCGGCAAAACGGAGAGCACGGCGAGCTCTACACGTGTGTACCAACAATTTCGAATTTGAGCAACCTAGGGAGTCCGAAAATCTTGACCCATTTTGAGGGTTTGAGGTGGAAATTGGGGGTTTTGGCTTAAATTGAGGTAGGGGTATTTAATCCACAATCTCTTAGATTTTGGTGAATTATTTTTCATAATTTGTGTTTAATCTGTGTTCTAATTTGTGTTATTTTCATATTTGTTATATATTGTATATGAGATGTGTATATATACATGTTAGTTGTTATGTGATAAAGGTGTGGGTGAGACCACCGCCTTAGCTTCTGACATAGTACTCGAGACTACTGAGAAGATTAAGCTGATCAGACAGAGGTTACTTACAACTCAGAGCCGACAGAAGAACTATGCAGATAAGCGGAGACGACCGTTATCCTTTAAGGTGGGAGACCACGTTTTTTTACGGGTTTCTCCACGGAAAGGATTGATGAGATTTGGGAAAAGTGGCAAGTTGTCACCATGATTCATTGGACCATTTAAGATTTTGGACCGAGTAGGAAAGGTTGCCTGCAGACTTGTTTTGCCACCACAGTTGGACAGGGTTCACAATGTCTTTCATGTATCGATGTTACAGAAGTACGAGCTGAATTCATCTCACATTTTGAGTTGGGTTGATGTGGACATTGATGAAGATGTTTCATACGAGGAGGGACCAGTTCAGATCCTTGACACTAACCAAGAAGGCCATACATTCCACTAAAGATCAATGATTTTTAACAAGCACATCCCATTTGCTAAGGTTGTTAGCAACCTTATTAGAGAATCTACGAGTCCAACGAAAACAGAGAAAGTAAAGAAAGTTGGGTGTTTATATATACATAAAGAGAGGTAGTTAACTTCAAGTCTGTAAAGATAGGATACCAGAGAACTCTGATCAACAATAACAAAACTCCATGTATAATTTTCAAATACATATATACATAATGAGCTATATGTATATGTATAGATACATCATACACGATATATTAGTGGCAATAGTACCAATGGAAGTGGGTCATTAATGAATGAGACAAAATATTAAAGAGTTAACTTATCTTTGTATATCAAACCAAAGAACGAGAATAAATTCAAAGCTTCATTCTTACATTCTTTTGGTGGGTTTTCATAATAGGTATCTTGAAATATTACTTAACCAATGAGAATCTTTGGGGGAATATTTTTTTTTTGGATTGGAGTAGCAATTTGTTACTAGAAAACCTTTATAAATAAGAAATAATTGAGTACTTCATAAAAGCTTTTATTATTATTTTGAAATCGATGTTGAATTTTTTAAAAACAGTTTAAGGTTAACAAATATATTTTTCTGTTTATTATTTTTAAAATAAGACAAATACTTTTACGTTATCAAATAAGACTAAGATCCTCTAAGTTAAAATCTCTCTACACTATCTTAAGTTGAATTGTTATGATTTTAACATGTGTTATTTCACATCAAAAATGGAGAGTTGAAGAAATTTTAGCTTTCGTTAAAGGCATTTCTCTATTCATCAATTAAACAACTTTAGTTTTTATATTTTATTTGATGATATATGTACGTGGTGCACGCATTATGAGTCAAAGTTTTTAAGATTCAACTTAGGATAATGTAAAAAAAATTTAACTTATAGGATCGTCATTCTTTCTTCCTTTAGCAAGTTAAAAATGGTTGGTTTAATGCACGATGTTCTTGTCATTGTAGGGTCAGAAGAGCATAAGTTGAGATGTTCTTGTCATTGTAGGATGTACCTAGTTCTAGTCTAGTTACTTTTCGTTTCAAAAGATATCGTGGGACAATGATTTAGTACAACACATTAGTATAAGGTATAAGTTAAATTTTCATTTTTGTCAACCATACCATATATATGTATTATATTTGACTGACTTTGTAGAATTTATTTTAGTCATAATTATTTTCTTAATTGTTGAGATCTTGTAGATCAAGAATTCTTGTTGAACAAGTAAAGAAAATAACTGCTACCTAATCAGTTACACTTTCAAGAATTGTACCTCTGAATCAAGAAGTAATTGTTGAGATCTTTGAAGTACTGCTACCTAGGAGTTAGATGGGGGGAAACTGATAGGAGAATCACCCCTTTTTTGGTGGGAAATAGCCTCAAATAGGTGCCACGCCCACGCCCACGCCCACGCCCGCACCGACTTCAAGAAGTGATGGTGGGAAATTGATAGGAGAATCACGCCCCTTTTGGTGGCAAATAGGAGCCACGCCCACACCCACGCTGAAGCAGAAGCAGAAGCAGAAACAGAAACACCCACAACAAAGGGCGGCTGCATATATCCCTCGTGAAACCACATTATTGGCGGGGAATTTGTGGCACCAACCCTTGGGCTGGACACCACCCTTGACCCTACCCTCGATAAACGAGTAGTTAAACATTATCTGACCACCCCTGGTCGAATCAGCACAACCATCCTTCAGTGTAGCTTAAATGGCTCCTCCTGCTCCTTGAATCTGCCATTCCACAAGGCACCTAAGGATGTATACGCCCCTCCGATGCAGGTGTCCTCCTCCTCCGATCTACTGTACAATGTTCTCTCCACCAAAGGACCTGCCCAACTCACATCGTAATTCGTTTCTGTGAATCTGGACATGTGATTCCACAAAGGGTTTGGGCCGTTGTTTTCGTCCATCACACTCCTGGTTTTTCTCTTCTTTTTTCCATCGTCAATGGAAACTACAGCATAAACCCTTGCCGTGTTTGCCACCGGAAGACCCGTCGCCCCACGCACCATGATTGTAAATGCGTACCAAATAGTCATCATCTAGTTTAGTGTGTGCGAGAGTGTTTTTACGGTGCAGACGATGATGTTGATGTGTGTCAACTATTTATATATATTGAAAGGAAAAACTGAATAATAAGGAAACTAATACAATCAGAAAATAAGAAAACTACCTAAAATCAAATTCTTTAAGAAAAATTACAAAAATAAATAACTTAACAAATTTTCAAATGCGAAAACTATCCTGATTCCTGAAGTGGAAAAAAAAATGCAAAGAAGGGAGGGAGGGGGCCGGAAGGATGAACAAGAATTACCTATCACCGTCTTATTTTCTTATTATAAAAATTGAAGAAAAAATAAAACCATTATTTTTGTTCGTTTAAATATGAGATCAATTTATTAAAAGAAAAAAAATTTATTCTGAAAAAATAAAATAAATTAAAGACATGAGCTTGATTAGAGGTTCATTCCATTAAAGTATTTTTAATTTCACAAATTTCCTTTTTAAGGTTATTGTTTCTTTCTTTCTGCTATACTATGTTGACATAGTCCGGGCCTATATTTAATTATGGGCTAGAGCTTTGTGGAAATATTTTTGGGCTCATTTCCGTCTGACGATAAAATAATGGGCTACACATTTACCATGACCCCAGCCCAATTAAAGTCCAATCATCAAATCCAAATACTTCAATACCAACAAAGTTTTATAGACTAAGCCCAGTATAGTAGTGTCTAGAAGGCGAAGTTTATTACAATTTTCAAACAATCAAATCATGCTAATTTGTCCATTTGATTTCTTTGAACCTAACTTCAGAATTGAGAATTAATTTATCACTCAATATAAAAGACTAAAATGTCATTATAAATAAAATATCTAACCAAAGGTGTTTTTTTTCAAGAAATGTTTTATGATTTTAATATTTTTTAAAATAAAATCAAGTTTGGAATAGCTAGGATTGGGACATGGTGGGCCTAACCTAAGTAACCCAAGGCCTTTTTTAAAATTTTACTAGATATTTGGGACATTGGAACTGAAATTGGGTTTAATCTTGGAGCCCAAATTTATTTTAGGCGGAATTTAAGAATAGATTTTATTAATACAGGCCAAGTGAGAGGTTCGATGATGACGATGACATCATATGTGGACCCATTAATATTATAAAACAATGTTAATTAAGATGAGTCTAAATTGTATGGAAGTCAAAATGGTATATCTCTCTCTACGAGACTTCATCCTCCAAATCAAGAACCCCCCGGATCCCAAGTAATGGGTTTTCAAGACATAACTTTGATTGTTGGTTGTTTGACGGTTTGATATGTGGTTTGATTTGTGGGCCATCGTTGCTGATGTGGTGTTGCTTGTTGACTATTTGACCAACCTTTGTAGACCATTGTTGATGATGTGGCATAGTTTGTTGACCATTTGATCAAGAAATATGGGCCATGTGATGTGAGATATATTCAACACCTGTGGAGGTTATCAAATTTCTGAATATGGATATAATTAATTCTGAAATGCCATAAACTCTCTTGGAGAAAGAGAGAGTATATAACAAAATTGTTCTGGAGTGGCGCGTCCTTGAAATCTTTAAAAAAATACAAGGGGTTTGTGATCTAATTTCACCTACTTTTATCTTCTTCTTTTTTTTTTTTTATTTAAATTGGAGGTTATCAAATTTCTGAACATGGATATAATTAATTTTGAAACTCCTTAAATGGGGATTTTTTATGGGAAATTTTTCAATAAAAAATATATTACACGAAATTACATAAAGGGAGTTGCGTAAAATATAGAATTTTTTAATCCAATCACGTTTTTATTAGCTTATATAGATTAAGATATTGTGGGACAATGATTTGGTACCATGCACACATTAGTATATAATCACAGGGCAAAGAAGTAAAGCATTAAGGAAGTTTTCATTTTTGTTAACTTATACCCTATATGTATTATATTTGACTTTCTTAATTTTTAGGCATAATTATTCTTAGAGATATTGTACATCAAGAATTCTTGTTGAACAAGTAAAGAAAATGAGTGCTACCTAGCCGTTACACTTTCAAGAATTGTACCTCGTGGTAATTGAGATCTTGTAGATCAAGAATTCTTATTAAAGAAATAAAGAAAATGAGTGCTACCTAAAGAATTGTACCTCTGAATCAAGAAATGGTAATTGTTGAGATCTTGTAGATTAAGAATTCTTATTGAAGAAGTAAAGAAACTGAGTGCTACCTAGGAGTTACACTTTGAAGAAAAGATGGTGGGAGATTGATGGTAGAATCGCGCCCTTTTTGGTGGCAGATAGTGCCACGCCGGCGCCCACACCGACTTGAAGAAGGAATTGATAGGAGAATCACGCCCTTTTTGGTGGCAAATAGGCCACGCCCACGCCCACACCGACGGCGAAGCACCCACAACAAAGGGCGACTGCTCGTGAAACCACCCTAACACCCACATTATTAGTATTGGTGGGGAATTTGTGGCACAAACCCTTGGGCTGGACACCACCCTTGACCCTACCCTCCACAAACTTGTAGTTAAACATTATGTGACCCCTGGGCGAATCAGCACAACCCTTCTTCAGTGATAGCTTACATTGCTCCTCCTGCTTCGTCTTGAATCTGTCATTCCACAAGCGCCCCTAACGATGTATAGGTCACTCCGATGTAGGTGTCCTTCTCCTTTGATCTGCTCCCCTCACTATTACTGTACAATGTTATCTCCACCAAAGTACCTGCCCAACTCACATCGCAACCCGTCACTGTGAATCTGGACATGTGATTCCACAAAGGGTTTGGGCCGTTGTTTTCGTCCATCACACTCCTGGTTTTTCTCTTCTTTTTTCCATCGTCAATGGAAACTACAGCATAAACCCTCGCGGTGTTCGCCACCGGAAGATCCGTCGCCCCACGCACCGTGATTGTAAAAGCGAACCGAATAGTCATCTAGTTTAGTGTGTGCGAGATAGAGAGAGACGTATTTATATATATTGAAAGGAAAAACTGAATAATAAGGAAACTAATACAAAAAGGAAAAAATGAGTAATAAGGAAACTAATACAATAAGAAAATAAGAAAACTACCTAAAATCAAATTCTTTAAGAAAAATTACAAAAATAAATAACTTAATTTTTTTTCAAATAACGAGAAGACTACCCTGTCCTGAAGTGGAAAAAAAAATGTAAAGAAGGGAGGGAGGGGGAAGGATGAACAAGAATTATCTACCGCCATCTTCTTTTCCTATTATAAAAATTGAAGAAAAAATAAAACCATTATTTTTGTTCGTTTAAATATGAGATAAATTTATTAAAAGAAAAAAAAATACCATTTTGAAAAAAAAATATAATAAAATAAAGACATGAGCTGATTAGAGGTTCAGAATTTCATACCATTAAAGTATGAGTAATGATGGACAACTCGAACTAAAAAACGCAAAAACTTGTAGAATCTGATTTGGCTAAGCTCGTCAGAATTAAAAAAAAGAAAAATCATATCGTATAGGAAAAGACAAAAATATCTCTACTATGTAAATTTAAATTACTTATTCCTTTCATAAATTTAAATTTACAAAGTAAATATCTATACTATGTAAAAACTAAATGTTTATTATTTTAAAATTTATATTAATGAATTTTTAATCTATAATTAATTCAAAGGAGAGTGATGAGAATCACCCACAGAGAAAAGGACTGTGGGTTTGAAAAGGAAGCCCCGGCTCGTATGGAACATCTAGTTCTGACCTGACTTCCATAGTGACTTCCGGCAAAGGACTCGTTACTTTGTGACTACCCGGCCCCATCAACTAAAACACTATTAAAGTTCTATAAAATTGTTCAATATAAGTTGAGGCCTTTGGCAAAAATTTTAAAAGTGATCTAATATATATATAGTTAATCCAATTAAATTTTCTTGTCACATAATTGGTCCTAGAGTTATGCAATTTATACTTAATGAAAAATGAGGAAAAATATGTCAGAAATAAGAAGGAAAAAAAAAAAAGGATAAAAGTTAAAATAAAAATATGGAAAGTTTTAGGAGGTGAGATAGAGAGAAAAAAGAGGTAAAATAAAATATAGAAATTTTTTGGCCCCTTTTAAATCTCTATTGATTAGAGTCTAATAAATTAACTATACAAATAAAAATTTTGAGGTTATAATATAAGGAAATAAAAAAAATTGAGACCTTTCTATTGGGCGGAGTTTAATTATAAGAAGGAAATAACATTTTAGTAAGGTTATAATATAAGCAAATAATTTTTTTTAAAAGTTATAATATAAGGAAATACAAATTTTGGAGATTTTCTATTGGCTTAAATGATAATAGGAATGAAATAAAAATTTTAAAAAGATTATAATACAAAGAAATAAAATAAATTTGAGGCATTCGTATTGGTTGAGCCTTAGGCAACCGCCTAAGTCGCCTAATGGTCCAGTCGTCCCTGCACCAAATGTATGTCTTTTAGAGAAAAAGTAATTAAGGGTTGACCGTACTTTTACAAAAGATAAGGTTGAAAAGAAGTGTTGTATATATCCAATTTTAAAGAGCTTTTAATTTTCTGTTTATGAGGGGAAAGAGAAAGCACCATTTTTTTCTTATTCTTTCCTTTCTTTCCTATTCATTTATACCATATAACAGGGACTCTTTCTTTTCTAATGGTTACATGACTTAGTTAAATCAGATGGAGTTTTCACATTTTCTCTTTCATGTTGCTCGTCATTACTCTTAAAAGTATTTTTAATTTCACAAATTTCCTTTTTAAGTTTAGTATTATTTAATGGATGATAATTGACCAGTTCATTACATGACATATTAATGATTCTATATTAGTTGTTATATTATTGCTCTATTAAAATGATGAGTCACGATCTAAACAACATTCTGATCTAATTTTAGCTCCCACTAATGTCAAATTAATATATATATATTTTTTTCTTATAATATGTGAATCGGCCCACAACACACTCACCATTTAAGTTAAAAGTGTAATTCGAAAGCGAGACTTCAAAAATAATAATTAATCAATTTTTCAAACTTTACCTAACATATTAATGATAGTATATTACTTGTTATATTATTGCTCTATTAAAATTATAAGTCGCGATCGAAAAGACACCTGATATGATTTTAGCTCCCTATACTAATACCAAATTATTATTATTATTATTATTATTATTTTTTCTTATAACATCTAAAAGAATTTTATAATAAACACACCATCGAAACTGAATTATCAAAGAGGTGCCACCATGCCAATGTGAATTCTTACTAATTAAAGGAGTCAAAATTATTTAACTAACGGACAAAAAATGATTTTCGTAAAGAAATAATTCAACGAGTCTCTTCCATTGAAATCAGGTCAGGTGGACCACCAAGGATATTCATTTCGCAAGGCCAATAAGCAACATTTACGGGCAGAGAAGTCAATTCACATATTTCTTTCTTTCTGCTATATTATGCTGACATCATAGTCCGGGCCTATATTTAATTTTGGGCTAGAGCTTTGTGGAAATATATTTGGGCTCATGTCCGTCTTACGACGAAAGAATAATGAGCTACACATTTACCATGACCGCAGCCCAAATAAAGTCCAATCATCAAATCCAAATACTTCAATACCAATAATCTTTTATAGACTAAGCCCAATATTGTATTGTCTAGAAGGCGAAGTTTATTACAAAATTATACATGTCTACAATTTTGAAACAATCAAATCGTATGCTACTTTGTCCATTTAATTTCTTTGAACCTAATTTCAGATTTGAGAATTAATTTATCACTCAATATAAACGACTAAAATGTCATTATACATAAAATATTTAACCAAAGGTTTTTTTTTTACAAGAAATGTTTATGATTTTAATATTTTTAAAAATAAAATCCAGTTTGGAATAGCTAGGATTGGGACATGGTGGGCCTAACCTAAGTAACCCAAGGCCTTTTTGAAAATTTTACAAGACTGAAGAAGATATTTGGAACGTTGGAACTGAAATTGGGTTTAATCTTGGAGCCCACATTTATTTTAGGCGGAATTTGAGAATAGGTTTTATTAACCATAACCCGAAATACAAAAAAATGTTTATAATTTTCAAGTCTACAAGTTATTTATATAAAATAAGGTTAGGGTTGGATGATTTTTTGTTGTCATAGTATTAGTGATAATAATGATGTTATGTAAATTGAGTCTTTTCAAAATTCTAATACAAAGGAAATATAATTGAATGTATTGGGGTGATCCTTTTGCATAGCCCAAATCCCAAACCTAAAGATAGGCTAGTCAGATATGAACACGACAAATTCATTAATCTATTTTCAAGTATAAAATATAAATATAACTTAAAAATTATAATAGACAAGTAAATTCATGATACGTACACGGATACGATATAAATATAAATATTTATTTTTATTCATTTATTTAATAATAGTATTATAAAATTTTAATTTATTTATAATTTTTATACTGAGAGTTGCTCTGAAATGAATTAGAAATTGAAATTATGTCATTGTTATAATAGTTTATATATCATATATACCATTATTTCACTACATTGTCAAGATAGTATTCGTATTATTTTCAAGATTATTGGTTAGACTTGTATTAAAAATGTTCGAAAAGTGTCGAAGAAATGTCCGAAATAATTAAATTAATTTTTATTTATGGACATGTATATGAAGTGTGGGACATATATTTGAAGAGTGTCGGTGTCTGACACAGGTATGACACGGATACAACTCCTTCATAGAAATGTCCATACTTCTTAAGTTAGATGCAAAGAATGTATACTATTTAGAATGTCAAGGCATGAAAAGAAAAAAGAAACAAAAAAAGGAAATAAAAATTCCAGACCAACTTTTCTAAGATAGATGCAACGAATTTATACTATTTAGATTGTCATAAAAACAGGAAATAAAAATTCCATACCAAAACACACTCCATCACATCAAAACCTAAACTTATACTCGAAATTCTTATATTCCTCGGAAGAAAAGTCCACAAAATTAATTATGTTGTCGATCTCCATGAATTCTAATTTTTTGATAAACATTTAATTAGTCAATTGATAGTTGCCTAGAAGCAAATGTCACATGCAATGCCTTTCTCTTTCAATTAAATGGATTGTTAATTGTTGTTGATCAATAGAAATGTCATTTTCATGATTAATATATGAGACTCCTACTGTCTTTTACAATTCACACGTACCCTAATTAAAAATAATCTCTTTTGACAAATTTACGCGCACACACACACATATATAATACTCGTATAAAACATCTATACAATTTTGTATGGCATATAAACAGATGCATACATGGACTGATAAAATTCCACATGCACCTAACCAAAATATATATTATACGGATGTTAGAGTAATCCAAAATGCAGAAGCACACATAAAATAGCATATCTTTGATTGCTTAATTAATTTATATTGTAACCACCTTTTGGTGGTATGTTGGCATTATGGACTGTGTGTGTAAATTAATACTATTATGTTTTTATCTTTCATTCATTATTGCATTAATTCTTAAACATATCATTTGTTACACCTACCACAAAATGTTAAAAACCCTTGGATCAATAGCTCTAAAGTCTTTATTTATATTTTTACGGAGTGATATATATATATATATATATATATATATATATATATATATATATCGAGAGAGAGAGAGAGGGGGATTCGATCCACCACAGATCGAGGCACAAGTGCAAGCTGACGCATACATGCACTGTTTACAATGTATGTCTACTGAGATCCGCCCCCGTGTCGCAGTGTTAGCCATAGTTTGTCGCTGTTGCGTAATAGTTATAGTGAACTCTGACAAAAATTTGTGTAAATTAACCGAATCAACCGATATGAAACTCTTGAAAAATGATTATATATCGAATGATACAACAAACTATATGAACGTAATAGAAGACTATAATTACTCCCACATATGATAATCGTTGAAAAATGATTATATATCGAATGATACAACAAATTATATGAGCGTAGTAAAAGACTATAATTAGTCCCACATATGATAATCGTATCATATGTGTAAGCCATCACAACCATTAGTTATAGCCGCTCATGTAGTCGCACAAGAATGTTGTATGGAGAGGCATGTTTTCTAGGCTTTTATGCTAGTTCTGGACGAGTTGGACTTTATGTTAGAACCAAATGTGTTGTTATTAATTGGTTAATAAAAGGCCGAACTTCTTCAAATGATACATTTTTCATTTAATTGTATTATATCTTTAATTTAATAATGTTATACGAGTATAAAGAGGTACAACACATAATTTTGTACGAACATTTGGAAGTTCCGATTATATAGTTTCATTCACTATTAAACATTATCAAGTAATAATATTACTATTCACTAAAATACAAATATAATGAATTGATAACACCGATATCATCTAGTGTCTGAATCGATGCAAATTATTAAACTATGATATCATTTTGCTTAATGTAGTTTAATTCAAAATAATATTGTACTACATCCGACGAATCACCGGTCCTTCTTTCCAATGCAATGAGGATCCCGACTCTAAGACCCCGTTTGGCAGGCATTTTGTTTCGGCTATTTTTATTTTTGGACTGCTACAGTATCGATTTTGAGAACAAAAACATGTTTGGTGCAGTCTTGTTTTATTTTACACAGTGCTAAAACACTTTGTGAACAATGATTCAAAACTAAAATACTAAAAAGTTATTTTTCCTTATTTTGATAACTGTTAATGATTCAAAACCATATTTTATATGTTTCTGTTTTTGACATTTTCATAATAAAATATCATTTCTAAACATATTTTAAAATTTTTTTTTTAAAGTAATCTTACAATAAAAAAATTTATTTTTATTTTAATTAAAAATAAAACGTTTAAAACAAAGCGGACGTCAAACCAACCCTCAAAAGTGTATCAAACTAGAAATTGGCCAAATACGGTGGCTTCGAAAGTTGGTGCACAAATCAAGCGGTCCTGATCGAGAATTAGCTTGCAGTGGTGAATAGAGGGCCCCACTGCACGTGGCACAAGATCAAGTGGTTGAATTCAAGTCTCCTCGTGGAGAAGGACCTCACTACAATACAAATTATGTACGAATACATCCCATTAAAGCATCATAATCTGTCACATGTGTCCATAAACATGATATTTTTCTCTTATGGTTCATAATCCCAACAAAGTTGTTGCAAAAAAAAAAAAAAAAAATTCATAGAAATTTCATTGGCACAAAGATTACCACATTATGTGTGTTGTGATCTTAGTTACAGAAGTTCCATTCCTTTTTTTAATCAAAATCATTTCAATTTTTTTACTGTGGGTAAATGAGTTTCACGTTTTTAATGGTAAAATTTCACTAAAATGCTGTCAATTAATGTGAATTATTCATATAAATACTTAAAAGGAGGAGACATGCTTTAACGCTTGTGAAATATTGATGACATATGATAATTACAAACTTATTAAATACAGGTATGTAATGAAATTCACTAAAATAAATATATTTTTATTTACGTGCTAAGAGAAGGAGTAAAATGGCTATTTCTAATTTTTTTTTTACAAAAATAATATACAGTAATTGTTTTTAACCACTACACAACAACTTGATGTGGCAATAATTGCTCTACATAAAAAAAAAAATGTTTTCATTCTTTTGGAAAGTTGACAAGAGTATTTATTGGATTCAATTTATTGATGTAATTACAAAAATCGATTAATCTTATTTCTAATATTACTTGTTTAATGAGAATTTTTTGTTATTTTTAAAAGCTGATAAGCGTCTTTATTAGACTATTTATTGACGCAACTACAATAATCGATTACTCTTATTTTTAATATTACCAATTTAACGAGAATTTGTTACTTTTAGAAGTGTTTTTATTGATCTCTATTTATTAACATAACAACAAAAACTGATTACTTTTATTTTTAATATTACTCATTTAATGAGAATTTTTTATAACTTTTAAAAGTTGACAAGGTCTTTATTGAACTCTATTTATTAAAAAAAAAAAAACGGATAATTTTATTTTTAATATTTACTCATTTAATGCCTATCACTAATTTTTGCCACATCATTAACATAATCATCTCTCTCTCAAAAGCTATATAAATATTCCATAATTGATTACTCTAAATGCTTGCTAATTAGAATATACCCCTTGGAGTGACATTTTGTTTTGTTTTCTTCTCTTGAAAAAGAAATATCATGATTATGATTAAGATGGTACTAGTGACAATACACTTACCAACCACTCAGATATTAACTACCATTCAAAGTATAATACGTTTTAATTGAAATGTGTCAAATTAAGGAGCTTAATATGTAACATGAATACACTTGAGTAATCCTTACAAATTTTATTTTCAACGAGTGATATTATTTGAGTCGATTTCTTCGGTTCGAAAATTATTATTCTTCGATAATTATTTGTCAAGATTTAATCAAAATTTATTTGTAATCGTGTTGACCAATCAACTTTATAAAATTTGATAGGATCTTTACAACCTTAAAGATTTGGACAGATCGAAATGTCCCAATGGAAGAACCAACATCATCAATTATGATGCTACCATTGACAATACGTAAACCAACCATTCAAAAATCAAATTACCATTCAACGTAAGTCTGGTTAG
This sequence comes from Cornus florida, assembly GCF_030987335.1. Lineage (NCBI taxonomy): Eukaryota > Viridiplantae > Streptophyta > Magnoliopsida > Cornales > Cornaceae > Cornus > Cornus florida. The sequence goes on from NW_026775573.1 coordinate 6,622,951, forward strand.
TTATTGTCAATGTGATTTTAAGATGACATTCCAAACATGTGCACTCCTTGAAATTTTTTTACACATTAGTACGATTTAATTTGCCCAAAAAATTGTTTTAAAAAAAAAAGAACAACTTTCACAACATCCCATTTACCATTTCCAAGATAGTTTGTGTGAGCCTGCAAAAACTACAATCAACAACAGTAAATAATTTTTTTTTTTCTCCATTTGTGTGATTAAAAGTGATTTTTTTTAAAATCAATGTTCACATGAATGAAACTATATATGATTCAAAATCTTTCACTAATCACCAAAACAATGGGATTAAACAAATTTTGTAACGACCCACTCCACTACATGATACAATATTATTTGTTTTGGACCTGAATTCGCACGGTTTTGCTCTTAGGTTTTACCTCAAAAAGTCTCATACCAATTGGAGATAACACACTTACATATAAGCACTTCACCTTTCCCTTTCCCAGGCTTGGAGGCCCGACGTCCTCGTCGGCACACTTCCGGTTGGATCAGGCTCTGGTACCATTTATAACGACTCACTTTACCATATGATACGATATTGTCCGTTGTGGGCCTGAGTCCGCATGGTTTTGCTCTTGAATTTTATCCCAAAAGGTTCACCCAGGTGATGTGAGATTGTGCACCCACAACTCGCCAGTGTGGTAACCTATCAATATCTTGCACCCGCCAACAAGTTCATCACAAATTTTCTCTTTCTAGATACACTTGGACAAAATTAATTTGGGATCGCACAAAAGATTTGTCACTTAAAGGTGAACTCCAACAACAATATTTAACAAAGAAAAGCCTAGCTTTCAATTAATTTGTAAAAAGATTATTCAAAATTAAACGATGCGGAGATTAAAACAATGATTTGAATTGGTAGATTTATAAAAATTGATTTAGGCAATTAACACAAAAAATATACACTATTCCGAGGGTAGCGGTTATTGAATACACCCGGCAATAAAAATATCCCATATACTTTAATACAAGTCATAGGAAATGAGGTGTTTAATTGGCCGGAGGTATTATTCAATATAATCCTACTTAAAACTATACCCTCAAGTCTCAACAACATAGGAATCTGATACAAATCTTCCAATACAGTTTAAAAAAAAAAAAAAAAAACCAAACAAAACAAGACACGAGACTGTATCTCATAAAAATAAAATAAAATAAAAAATCTCATTTTAATTATTTATTATGTTGCGAAAATATTGTTTACATAGGTTTTCTATCTTTGGACATTCTAAAAGAAATTTCTTCGGTTAGGTGGATTCCAATAACAACATTACTGAAGAAAAGTTCAGATCTCACCCAATGGATAAAAAGTGTAACAAACGGAACCATATACAAACATGTTCACTTTTAGTATTACTCAAAATGGGGATTTTTTATGAGAAAATTTTCAATAAAAATTATATAATACGAAATTACAACACATTCACTTGATAAAGTGAGTTTGTAAAAATATAGATTTTTTTAAATAATATATAAATGCTTCCAAAATAGATTTTGTGGATGACGTTGTTCCTAACCGAAAATATTAGGTGAGTTGGGAATGCCATATCAATGTAATTTCCGGCTACTAAAAATCCACCAATGAAATTGGTCCTTTTATCTTCCAAAAATTACTCTACAACAACTTCATTTCCATTCCAAAAATTACTCGACAACAACTTCATTTCCATTCCTACCAATGGTATGGTATATTCTGCTCACCTTATATTTATTGTTTAAAGAAAAAAAAAAAAAAGAGATTGAACACGTGGAGGACTCAACTCCATATAATGTGGAGTAACAAAGCAAACTTTTTAAGTAATTGTGGTTTTGTTGAGGACTCTGAAAATTTGAAGTGAAGGGAGAGAGAAGAAAATAAGGTATACGAGAGAGTGATTTTCTTGCTGGGAGATTAATTTGTCAATGTAACTTAGTTTTGTTCCTCGTTCCAGATCTAGAAATATACTCTCCTTGATCTTTGTTTTAACTTTTTCACATCATCTTATTTGATACACACCCTTTTACCCTTTAGATGGCACTAAAATTTTCCTCTGCTAATATCATTATTGTTGTTGAAAGTTGAAATCCTCCTATGGGTGAAAAAATTACCTAGTTGATCCAAGAATATTTACTTTTTTAATCCCTAACCCTAGTTATGTCTGTATACATAGAACTTGTGCAGAACTATTATTTTGAAGTCCCTAACCCTAGTTATGTCATGGTTTGTGATCGTGACTTTAATTCGATTTAGTTTTTTTTTTTTTTTAGCTAGTTAAAAATGGTTGATTCAGTATACGATATTTTTGTTATTGTAGAATCGAAAGAGGATCAGTTAAAAAGAGTTGATTCAATGAACATGTTTTTGTCATTGTAGGATCGAAAGAGAATCAGATATACCTAGTTTAATTACTTCCGTATGTAAAGAAAGATTATTTTGAATCCATTCGTTTCAAATCCGTAATCTCCTAATCACAGTTATAATCCAATCATGTTTTTGTTAGACCATCACAAAAGGACAAAGAAGTAAAGCATTTAATACCGCTTAGATTGTCACTTTCAAGGAATGTCCCACCCCTTTAAATCTCAAGTAAAAACTAGTGGAATTTTAGGTCTAAAGGGGTAAACTCTAGCCCTTGTCTGCGTGTCCTAACTTTAACTTTATGACACCCATTACTTAGTTTTGTTTGCTTCTGACATGCCTACCCTTTTAACACACTAGAAAACACCAACATGAGTTCAAACTACCAGCCAAAGGACCGCCCTCAAAATTACCATCACGTGATACTCTCTCTCTCTCTCTCCATAAATGATTATATTACATGTACAAACAAATTTCTTTTGCACAGTAATATTCTTATGCTCTCTTTCTCTCTCCTCTTTCTTTGTATTCTTTGTCATTGTCCCTGTCAATCCCAAAACTTATGAGCTCTCCAGCATGTTAGATGTTCCAGCCTAAACTTTCTTTAATTATCAGTCACAGACTGACCATATATTATTAGTAGGAGAGTTCACAAGTTGATATATAGTATACACAAGCCACCACAAGTTGAAGGAAGGCTTAAGCTGGAGACAAGCATGGTTTTGGAAGCAATGTTCAATTCCAGAAGTGCAACAAGTAAGCTTTGAAAATGCATACATGAACATCAATTATACAAACATTCACTTTGTTATTCATAGCTGAAAATACAACATGATTTTTTTAATTATATTTATATTTATATTTATGTGATTATAGTTAATAAGTGCTCATTAAGTACACATTTTAATCACTTGAAACATTAAAAGTATGTTGATATGCTTTGTTTGCTCCTTGGTTTAGTTTCTTGTTTTTTCAGGTGTTTTTTTTCTTCTGTGTTTGAGCAAATTTTTTTAAAAAAAATTTAGTTTTCAATAGATTAAGTGTTTTGGATTTGTTGTATATATGTTGGAGATTTGGCTATTTGCTCCATGATTCATGTGTATACAGTTTCATGACAATATTATAGTCAACATGATTTATTTAATTTTTATTTTTATTTTTATGTGATTTTAGTTAATAAGGGCTCATTAGTACACATTTTAATCACTCGAAACATTAAAATTATGTTGATATGCTTTACTTGATCTTTGGTTGAATTCCTTTATTTTTTTGGTTCTATTTTCTAATGCGCGTTTGAGTTTTTTTTTTTTTTTTTTTTTTGGGGGGGGGGGGGGGGGGGGGGGGTGGGGGGGGGGTTTAGTGTTTTGGATTTGTTGTATATATGTAGGAGTTTTGGCTATTTGCTCCATGATTCATGTCTTCAGTTTCATGACAACATTAGCAGTCTCATTTGCATCGCCAGGAGTACAACAAGGCTATTAGATTTTAATGTTTTTCGTATATTTCTATAGTTAAGTAAGTAGAATCTCCAGTATTAAACTATACTAGTATCCACAAACTATGCATTTCTTTAAACATTTATCGCACTTTCCATATAATTACTTTACAGAACAAGAAACTAGCTTTATGAAGTGATTCATCAGGTGCTTAATATGGATCCATCAGCATAATCATCAAATAAAAAAGAATGAAATAATTAATTGAAATCCCAAGAATTCTCAAAAAAAAAAAAAAAAAAAAAAAATTAAATCATGCCAGTCTAGAGAAAAAACAAGATAAACTCAGCTCATACCTTATATGGAAGTCAACAAACATGAATGATTTCCTCAGTACATCAAAGCACATCTTTACTTTTGGCTTCCATTGTTTGCATGCTAACCTCTACTACATGTGAGAGTTGAGTTGGCAGTTCTGGATGCCCTGCATATATTTTTGTCCAATGGGATGTTCCTGGGAGATAGCTGAGGTTGGATGATTTGACTAGGTTCCTCTTTCCTACATACATGTACATGTATGATGAGTATAATACATAAAAATAATGCCAGATTAAACATATTTAAACAATAAATAAGTCGATGTTTTTGATGGACAGGAGAAATCCCGTGCAGAGAGAGTTGTTAAAACCTTGGCAGTCATCATGAATTTTTTGAATTCAATAATCGAACGTCCAAAGTGCACGATAATAAGCACAAGTAACAAGGTGAACATATAGAATTTATCTAATAACAATTTTAATCACAATCTAAGTTTCTACTAGGACTCCAAAATTTGACACTGTTGGATGACAATCCATGAAATTTCAATTAGATATTAAAATGAATCGCTTCAGCCTGAATAAAAAGAATTGCAGAAAGTAGCTGCAGGTCCATTAGATAAGTGAACTTTATTTACCTTATATTTTGGTATATAAGCTAGACAAACAAACTTGCACCATCCAATTCAGTATGCTTCATCGCCGCACGCCTTTTATTGCAAGCGTCCAGGGCCTCATAGCTTGTTATATTGTATTAACTGGAGCATCTTGAACAGATATGCAGTTATACTTAAAATTCCAGCTGATGATGAGATGTATTACATGTAGAGTTCATGCACACTTTATAATCAGTTCTATTATGTGCCCTAAGAGGTCGAATTATTGCATCTTACCAATTGCACCTGTAGCAAAAACCCAAAAACCCTCAGTAAAATCTGAGACTGATCAACTCATTTTGTCAATGATACTGTGAACGAATAGCATCCAGTGAAGGGATATAAGCTTGCTTTTCTCGAGACATGTTCTTACTTCCCTGTTTTGTAATGCATAACAGGTTTCAAGCTGCCTCAGTTTCAGATAGAATGGCCACAGCCAAGCTCTGGTTGTTTGTGGGAGGATGCCAGCATAATTCTGCAACTTGGGCTCCTTGCACTCATATTTATTTGCTTTGTACGGGAAAATCTATGCAAACACAGAACAAAAGGTGTAGAGAAGTACCCTGCTGGCATAACGTACAGCCACTCTTACAAAATCAGCACAATTTGTTCCACTTTGCTTCTGGGAACTCATTTCATGCTACTAATGCTGCACAACAAGACTAGTGCCTGGTGCAAATCTCCAGTCCCAATCCTTTCATCAGAGATCATGCAAGTGATATCATGGGCAATAACATTGATTGCAATATACAAGATTCCCAATAGAAAGTGCATGAAGTTCCCTTGGATTTTAAGAACCTGGTGGTTCTGCAGCTTCTTCTTGTCACTAATTCGCACGGCTCTTGATATTCATTTAATAATTGTAAACCATGACCACCTTAAAGTACAAGATTATGCTGGCTTCCTTTGTCTTCTGGCATCCACATGCTTATTGGTTATTTCAGTCCGAGGAAAGACAGGCATGGTCTTTAAAGTTCCAAATGGCATCACTGATCCGCTTCTGAATGGCAAAACTGAAAAACGTTCTGAAGGTAAAAGGGAATGTCTATATGGAAAAGCTACTCTTTTCCAACTCATTACATTCTCTTGGCTCAATCCACTCTTTGCTGTGGGGTTCAAGAATCCGCTCAACCAGGATGAAGTCCCGGATGTTGACATCAGGGACTCTGCTGGATTTCTATCCAATTCCTTTGACGAAAGCCTAAAACATGTCAAGGAGAGAGATGGAACCACAAGTCCATCAATCTATAAGGCAATCTTTCTGTTTGTCAGGAAGAAAGCAGCAATCAATGCATTTTTTGCAGTGGTAACTGCCATAGCATCATATGTTGGCCCATACCTTATTGACGACTTTGTAATTTTCCTGAGTGAAAAGAAATTTCGGAGCTTACAGAGTGGTTATATTCTTGCACTGGGCTTTCTTGGTGCTAAAATGGTTGAGACAATAGCACAGAGGCAATGGATCTTCGGGGCTCGCCAGCTAGGCCTTCGGCTGAGGGCTGCTCTGACATCTCACATATACAAAAAGGGCCTCTTATTATCAAGTCAATCCCGCCAAAGCCACAGCAGTGGAGAGATCATCAACTATATGAGTGTGGATGTTTCAAGAATTACAGACTTCATCTGGTACGTGAACATAATTTGGATGTTGCCTATACAAATTTCCTTAGCAGTTTATATTCTACATAGGAATCTAGGATTAGGGTCATTGGTGGGATTAATTGCAACTTTAATGGTGATGGCTTGCAACATACCAATCACAAGATTTCAGAAAAGATACCAGTCTAAGATAATGGAAGCCAAGGACGAACGGATGAAAGCCACTTCAGAAGTTCTCCGGAACATGAAGACACTAAAACTTCAAGCATGGGACAATCATTATCTTCACAATTTAGACATTCTGAGGAAAACAGAATACAATTGGCTATGGAAGTCACTAAGATTGTCAGCAATATCAGCTTTTATCTTCTGGGGATCACCGACATTTATTTCTGTGGTGACTTTTGGGGCATGTGTTTTCATATTGGGGATCCCACTGACAGCCGGGCGAGTCCTATCTGCATTGGCCACATTCCGAATGTTACAAGATCCCATATACAATTTACCTGATTTGCTCACTGTGATTGCTCAGGGCAAGGTGTCTGTGGATAGAATTGCTTCTTACCTCCAAGAAGATGAACTTCAGTCGAATGCCATTAAATTTGTTCCAAAAGATCAAACAGAATTCGGAGTTGAGATAAATGGCGGAAAGTTTAGCTGGGATGCAGAATCAGAAAACCCAACCCTTGATGGAATACAGTTACAAGTGAATAGGGGAATGAAGGTGGCAATTTGTGGCACTGTAGGATCAGGGAAGTCCAGTTTGCTTTCATGCATACTAGGAGAGATGCCAAAAATGTCAGGGACAGTGAAGATTAGTGGTACAAAGGCCTATGTTCCTCAGAGCCCCTGGATACTAACAGGGAATGTCAGAGAGAACATTCTCTTTGGGAATCCTTATGATAGTTCGAAGTATGACAGAACAGTTGAAGCATGTGCCTTAAATAAGGACCTTGAGCTATTCTCCGCTGGTGACTTAACAGAGATTGGAGAAAGAGGGATAAATATGAGTGGAGGCCAGAAGCAAAGGATACAAATCGCTCGTGCAGCCTATCAGGATGCCGATTTATATCTGTTCGATGACCCTTTCAGTGCTGTGGATGCTCATACAGGAAAGAAACTCTTTGAGGTTAGTAAATCCAGAATCTTGGAGTTAAGAACTTACAATTAATCACCTTAAGTTCCACTTAGAATGCCTGCACTCTTCATATATGAAGCAACAATTACGAAAAATTTGATAACTGATGTGTTTTTTTTTTTTTTTTTATGTACTCCATGCAGGACTGCCTGATGGGAATTCTTAAGGACAAGACTATACTTTATGTTACCCACCAAGTTGAGTTTCTTCCAGCAGCAGACCTCATTCTGGTATGTACCATGTGACAAAAGATGCCAATTTGTGTTTTGAGTCAATTAAGAAAATTACTTCAGGGACATGTTAACAAACTAATGATTCATGCATTCTTTACCACCAAGAATAATTCAGAATTAAGGTCGTATTGCACAATGTGCGTGGGTGTGGGTGTGTTTGGTACAAAATTCAAAGAAAGAATTTGAGTAACCAGAACGCTAAGCATGCAAGAATACTGATGCTTTGTTATGATTCTCGAACTATTTAAGAACTGTTTTTATTGTTGAGGAAATTGGTAAATGACTTTCAGATTAGAAAAAAGAATTAACATATTCCATAGATTTTGAAAAAACGGAATTTAATTCAGATTTACTTTCAAAAGTAAACATTTGGCACACCATTAGTGACTGCAATTTTAGGAAAAGGTGTCAGATGTTAAATAATGATTTCAACAGGTGATGCAAAATGGAAAAATAGCACAAGCTGGAACATTCGAAGAACTTTTGAAGCAAAATATCGGATTTGAAGTTCTAGTTGGAGCTCATAGTCAAGCACTGGAATCAATCCTAACAGTCGAAAGTTCTAGCAGAACATCTAAATCTGCAGCAATTGATGGTGAATGCGACACAGATCCCACTTCAAATGCAGACCTTCCACTCACTAATCAGGAATCAGAGCATAATATCTCTCTAGAAATAACAGAAAAGGATGGGAGATTGGTGCAGGATGAAGAGAGAGAGACAGGAAGCATTGGAAAAGAAGTTTATTGGTCTTACTTGACTGTTGTGAAAGGTGGAGCCTTAGTACCAATCATAATTTTGGCCCAGTCACTTTTCCAAGTACTACAGATAGCCAGCAATTACTGGATGGCATGGGCTTGTCCTCCTACCAATGAAACTGAGCCAGTAGCTGGGATGAATTTTATATTACTTGTCTATGCACTTCTTGCTGCTGGAAGTTCACTTTGTGTTCTGGTCCGAGCCACGCTAGTCGCCACAACCGGCCTTCAGACAGCACAAAAGCTCTTCACCAACATGCTGCATAGTGTCTTCCGTGCTCCAATGGCATTCTTTGATTCAACACCGACAGGAAGAATCTTAAATAGGGTGAGTAAAACAAATCTCACTTCTAATTTCCAAGAACATCAATTTTGGAGTTAAAACATATAGAGATTGGCAGTGGCTGGTTCTAGTCTAATTTGATATGCTTAATGTGTGTAATAGAGTTTGCAGGTATATAGCATCAGTCTAGAGGAAAATAATAGATGCTGTACATGAATGAACAGTAGTAGCAGTTGCGCTGAAGATTTCAAATTTCAACTCGCACAAAATCTACATCAAAGATCAATGTCTAAAATGCATAAAATGAGTTAGTTTTTTTACTTTAAACAAGAAAACTAAGCATACGAAATAAGGAAGTCTTATTTATTTACTAATTACTGAAGTTTGCATTAACCTATGGAAACTACAATTTCAGATGAATTCGTTCAACCAAAAAAAAAAAAGACATTCCATAGCGGACAATAATAGGAGTATGAATGATATCAGCCAACTTATAAAGAAACTAATATTATTTCCTTAACCTTTGCAAGGGGGTGATTATTGCCATAATATGCTCTCTCTGTTGTTATAACCAGCTCACCTCCAGAGTTTTAATTAAATATTCTTCCCCAAAGAACACACTGATCCCAAAAGGACCACTGCTCCATGACAAGGAAAAGACTTCTTTTAGAAATAGAAATAATGTCCCAGCAGTCTGCATCTTGAGTAAGACAAAAATGACTTGATAAATGATGGAATTAAATAATAATTGATAAGTAATAAAGAAAAAAAATTGAAAAGACATTTTTTGAGTTTACAGCTTTCAAGGTGAAGCCTGAAGATCAATGCAATGCTAAAAGTCTTGCTCATATATTTTCAATTTCTAAGATATGAGATAGTACAGATGAGTTCCGATTTGATTTATTCCTTCAGACATTTATACATCTTGTTCATAAGAAACTGAAAGCATAAATTTCCTGAAGACTCACAGTACCTAATTATTTTATTCTCAGGCATCTACAGACCAAAGTGTGGTAGACTTGGAGATGGCAGCCAGATTAGGTTGGTGTGCTTTCTCAATAATACAGATTCTTGGGACCATTGCAGTCATGTCGCAGGTAGCATGGGAAGTATTCGTCATCTTCATTCCAGTAACAGCAATCTGCATATGGTACCAAGTAAGACACTACGAAGTGATTAAGTTTTGGTGTTAGAACATTTCATTGCTCAATTAAATTATGTAGAGTACATTACAAAATTTTCAATAATAATAAAAAAAAAGAAGAAAAGAAAACGGATGAAAATTATTATGAAATTGTTATAACCACTATTTTGATGAATCTTTTAGAAAAGCAAATAAACTTAGCTACCCAAAAGGGAAAAAGAAATTGATAAGTAGCTTAACATCACCACTTAAAAATTGTTCTTATTTTGTTGATATATATCTAATATCTTTTTGGTAATTTCAGCAATATTACATACCAACTGCAAGAGAATTGGCACGTTTAGCAGGAATACAACTAGCTCCAATCCTCCACCACTTTGCAGAATCACTTGCAGGAGCAGCAGCAATCCGTGCTTTTGACCAAAAAGACCGCTTCACTGATGCGAATCTCCGTCTTATTGATAACCACTCCAGATCATGGTTTCACAATGTATCAGCAATGGAATGGCTTTCTTTCAGACTAAACCAGTTGTCCAATTTTGTTTTTGCCTTCTCACTGGTTTTGCTTGTAAGCCTCCCTGAAGGAATTATTAATCCAAGTGAGCATCAGAAATTTATTGTAATATTTTGATTTTCCTAAGCATAAAATATGCAGACGTCGTCTTTGATCAGAATGACCTAAAAGTGGAGCTCATAAAATATCTTTTGCTTCCTTAGACATGGTTAGGATCCTTTTTAAATGGCACTAACCAAAGGGTGGACACCACTCCCATGTACATCACATTATGAAGGTGTATGCCAAATATGTAGCTTACATGATAGTCAATTTCCTATTTTTTATGAGAAAATATTAGTTTCAATGCACATGTATTCACAAAGAACTAATCTCAGACTTGGATATTCTACAGGCATTGCAGGGTTGGCGGTAACATATGGAATCAATTTGAACATACTTCAAGCTTCAGTTATCTGGAACATATGCAATGCAGAAAATAAAATGATATCTGTCGAAAGAATTCTTCAGTACTCAAATCTAGCCAGTGAAGCACCTCTGGTTAATGAAGAATGCAGACCACCAAACAACTGGCCAGATATTGGAACAATTTGTTTCAAAAATCTGCAGGTAAACCTTCAAAGCATGGTATTAATTTTTAAAATATAAAATATTTTTCAGATAATTTGGAATTTGTTTTCATATGAAACATTTTTCCATACAAATTCTAGAATACTTAATAAAAATGAATGTGTTGGAATTTTGTTAATTACTCCCATCCAACACCTTTTTCAATGAGTTCACAAGTTTTCTTTTTTATTTGAAATTAAGGACCATTTCACATACAACTCTGAGGGGTTAGAAGAATAACTTTGGGCTTTGTCTTAAGCATTTCCTTATGTGTATGCCTCATTTTGCAGATCCGTTACGCTGAACATCTCCCATCGGTCTTGAAAGACATTACTTGCATATTTCCGGGAAAAAAGAAAGTAGGTGTTGTGGGAAGGACAGGCAGTGGGAAATCAACCCTCATACAAGCCATTTTTCGAATTGTAGAACCCAGAGAGGGAAGCATTGTCATCGATGATGTAGATATTTGCAAGATAGGTCTTCATGATTTGAGAACAAGACTTAGCATAATTCCACAAGACCCAACAATGTTTGAAGGATCAATTAGAGGAAACCTTGATCCACTACAGCAGTACTCTGACAATGAAATTTGGGAGGTAAAATATTGTTGCCATACATTCCATAGAACCATTTTTATTATGACTTGAATGCAAATCAGCTCGAGTTATTTATTAAAATACAAGTGAAATGCAATATAGCTACTAAATTGATGCAGTACAAAAGAGCCTAGTTCAGTGGCCATAATGCATAAATTAAGTTGAGTTTTGGCATGAGTTATGTAACAAGGCCATGAACGTGCCACATATATGCTAAATGTGGTTATGGTATGAAATTATTATAACTGAAACAACTCCGTAATCTTACAGGCACTAGATAAATGTCAACTTGGTGATTTAGTGCGTGCTAAGGAAGAGAAGCTGGATTCTACAGGTTAGATTTATCATTGTTCCTTATTATGTAGGGTTTGTAGGTTTTTCAATAGTGAAAGCTCCTAATATATATGGCTCTGACAGTGGTCGAAAATGGAGAGAACTGGAGTGTGGGCCAAAGGCAGTTATTCTGTCTCGGAAGAGCCTTGCTAAAGAGAAGTAGCGTTCTCGTACTGGATGAGGCAACAGCATCAGTTGATACTGCAACTGATGGAGTGATACAGAAGATCATTAGTCAAGAGTTCAGAGATCGAACTGTTGTCACGATAGCTCACAGAATCCACACGATTATAGATAGTGACCTTGTCTTGGTCCTTGATGAAGGTAAGCACAAAAGACGATGTATATATGATAAATGAGCAGATAAGCCTATAGTTGTGTTTCCATGGACTACTTGATTGAAAACTAATTAAATTTTTTTTTTTTTTTCTGTCAACAGGAAGAATAGCGGAGTACGACACACCAGCAAAGCTACTGGAAAGAGAGGATTCCTTCTTCTCAAAACTGATCAAGGAGTACTCCATGAGATCACAAAATTTCAATAGCTTGGTGCAAGTGCAAAACTGAATCTTGATGCTGACAATTTCAAGAAATGAAACTTGCATGGCCATCTCATGAAAGAGAGACCATAAGTTAAGGGGTAGTAGCACATCACTCAGATAGGCAACAAAGGTTTGAGTCATTTCTCAGCTCTGACAGAGGAGACAGATAGACTGCTTTGGAGGTGAAGTGCCGTTGATATTAGTGAATAATAATAAGGGCTCAGTGCACACGACACCCGTGGGGGGAGGGTTTGATGTACGCAACCTTACCTCTGAGGCTATTTCCTGTAACAAGCCTGAAGTCATTCCTTATCCTGATTCAGCATTTCTAGGGCTGTCATATGTATGATAAAAACAAAATAATGAAAGATTCTCCCAGAGGCATCATAATATCATTCAAGATTACTGGTGTATTATTAGAAAAACATATATATGTGTAAGATTATTGCCTAATAAAAGTCTAGTGTGAAATTATGCGATCCATGTTGCATCAATATGCGTCCAGTTTATGCTTTGAATTCAAAAACTCCAGTAAATGGTAATTTTTTGTCATTTGTATACCACTAAGAAGGATTTTCTATAGAGTACATACTATGTAATTGCATAAATGTAGTATGCAAAAGATATATATTAAATCAATAAGCGCATTAAGACTTGAGTCATTTACAAGTTCCCAAATTCTAAAACTGAAATATGATTTACACTAAACTGTATGGTGGAGTTAATTGTGGCATACCATACTATTGAATGAACCATTGCGCCCAAAAATTCTTAATTTTGTGTCCAAAAGTTCTTACCTGAGTCAGATATGCAATGTTGAGTGCAATCCGAGTCATCATTTTATAATGGGTGGGGTGCTTTGCGATCTAATACCCAATCATTCTCCCTTTCGGATCCGATGTGAGATAAATTTCCCCTTGTAATATTCTCCTTGGCCCGAACTTGCAACGCCTTCGGTAGATCCCATATATACTCAATTACTCTCTCATCCGGATCATCAGATGTGAGACAAATTTTTCCTTGTAAACTAACCCTTTTTAAGGTTGAAAAAAAAAACAAAAAACTTATACTTTTGAACTACCTGCAAAACTAAATGGAACTTCATATTCCATAACAAGGACAATGCAACTTCTGGCAGGAAAAGATAAGGCACTATTGTAAAGATGAATTCACAGAGGTGGGAACTAATTATTTTGGAGTTTGGACAATGACAATTTGCATAACAGAGAGATAATGACAAAAAAGAAAGAAATGTACATGAAATTGCCTAGTTTATAGATTTAAGAAATTCCAACATTGTTTATAGGCAAAATGAAGATAGAATTTCACCTAAATGGAGGCATAGAGATATGAAATTGAAATTAAAAAAAGAAAAACAAATTAATGCATACATAAAGCAATAGGTTCAGAAACACAGCATAATCATACAAATGAAGCATTGAAAGCAAATAATTCAATACTAGCATTGCCACCAAAATGAGTTTATATATATATATATATATATATTATTATTTTTTCTTGGGTATAAAAAATATATATTTTATATACACAACAAAATTACAAAGGCAAAGGACATACCGGTAATTTCATATTCATATCTTAATCACTATTAAACCTTTCTCTTCACTTCCAAAAAGTTCCAACTTCACGAACGGAACAACGAATCGCCGATTACTTGCTCAGAGAAACACCTCGCCGGAAATTTTGGGACCTACTATCCGTGCATCCGGTGTGAGTGGACGGTTGAGATTCAACCAAAGATGGCGGTGATGAGAACGCCGAGTGTCCTAACAGCAGTCAGATTCGAGACCACAAATTCTAGTAACGGTAGACATCCACGCAATCCGGACACACCAGTGCCCCGTCTCTCAGTTTCGAAGCCATCTTGGATCGTTAGAACAGAGGCAAGTCCATTACTCTCTCTCTTCTAATCTGTGTATCTCCCTGTTTGTTTGCTGAGAAAATGCTGGAAAAGAAAAGGAAATTTGTTTGTGGCTTTATATTTTTGTATAATTGCTCATGTACATGATTACCTGTACTATGTGTTATTGAAGCATAGTTTTTTTTTTTTTGGCACATTGAAGCATAGTGACAAATAACAATTTTAGCATAAAATTTGAAACATATTCATAAATAATAGTGACTTTATTGTCTATGCTATTAACCAAACTACTCCGTATCTATTATCAAAATATTCAATTGTTTTATTTTTACCATTTATGGATGTTAAAAACAGTCTTGGATCCTGGGTCCATGGTTTGGAGGTTTTTAACGCAGCTAAATCGTGTTTCAACTAATTTCTTCTAAATTTCAACAATAAAGCTAATGTGTTGAAATTAGAAATAATGGTGTTGAAAAGACATTTCAACACAGTTGAATTGTGTTTCTACACATATTTCGTGTTTCAACACATTAGTTTTATCAGTTTAAATCTCGAATAAATGTGTTGAAACACGGCTTAACTACATGCTACAGCCCGTTACAGCAGAGGATCTAGACAGGTTAACAATATCATAAAAATATGGTGCATTTCTCATTTACTTGTAATGTGTAATATATATATACACACACTAAACTAAAACCACATTGTCTAACAACAGCTTTGGAATGAGAGCAGTTTTAGTTAGTTCAAATTCTTTATTGGCATAAAGAGAGATTAGGAATGCTGTGAAAAGTAACCATAAAAATGAAGAAAAATAGTACAACATAGTAAGGAACTTGCACATGGATAGTGTCTCCCCTCTAATAGATATGTATATTTGTATGTGTATATATGTGGGCTCCTGTTAACAACTTTTGTGATTTGAACATGCTATACCTGTTGCCAGTAAGTATAACAAATATTGTGTTTATGAGTGTCTGTATCCACATTAGCTAAAGTTTTATTGAGATTCTATGGATATGCCACAAACTATAGATAATATTATACGTGGTATACATATACATGCGTGCAGTGTAATTCTATATTTGTTGTAACATTGACATGCATACAAACATCAATATCTATTATCAAAATTATTGTTTTAAGAAAAATGGAAGTGAGCTAGTTATAGAAGGATGCAAAGAATTTGATTATTATAGTTAGTCATTTGTTTAAAGGATTTTAGTCACCTTCTTCAGCCTGGAAGAGATGTTTCCTTGGCACATGGAATTTGAAAACAATGAGAGATCAGAAAGTGTTTTTGGTCTTGCCATTTATATGTCCTACTAATGTTTTGACAACAATTACTTGTTGCAGTCAAATGTTCGGATAGAACGAAGGAAGAAGCCAGATCCACCTTGCGTGATATGTAGAGGAAGTGGAAGAGTTGAATGCCATGATTGTTGCGGAAAAGGTCTCTCTCCCTCCCTCTCACACACACACATACATTCATGATCAAGTTGGGCTTTGAATGAATTCTAGAGGAAATCCCAAACGCAAAATGTTACCTATGCTAAAGAGGAAAGTAGAGTTCTGCAAAGCAGTCTGTATTAGAGAAATAGCAACCCAAAGTACAGTCATATATAGTGACATTTTTGTAAAGTAGAAGCACCATTCTTAAGTGGTAAGTAGAGCCATTACTTCAAGCATTTCAAAATTTGAAACCCAAAAAGTTCAAGTACAACACATAGATAATTTATACCTACCTCTTTAGCAACAGAAATATACATATACTTCAAAATTTTAACTTACCCGGTCTCCAAATGTACAGTACACCATTGTTTTACCACATGTAAATGGTCTTTTGGACTGATTTTATTTACTTATTTTCTTCTTCTTTTAATTGGATTGCTTCTATATTGCTGTCTTTTTATTTTTGTTTTCGTCTTCCCGGATGTGTTGTTTGTTGCACAGCCAATCGAATTTTTTCAGTCATTTAGGACTGTTTAATGCTGAGACCAGTACCAATACTTTGAACCATGATATGGTTCTGCTTTGTTTGGGTAGTACTCATTCGCTAGGGCGTATGGGTGTCTCTTCAAAGCGAAATGATTCCTCTTTGATCCCCCTTTAGCAACAGAATGAGTTCACTAACCTTATCAAAACAATAGGTAGCCTGTAGAATGAGTTCACTAATCATTAAGGTTAAGGCAACTTAGTTCAAATGTCTTGATAATTAAATGGACTGATTTCAGTTTCATGTGTATCCAAATAACCCCTGTAATTTTTTCATGCAACTTCATATCTTGCTTTGTCATAACATGGAAACTACTTAATTGGGAGCGGCAATTGTCCTCAAATGAAAATCTGAGTTCAGACACCATACCCTTATTATGCAATATGTGGGGCTGCATTAATTTGTAAATGGAAAACCACTGCACTGCTTCCACTTTGTCCGACCCAAAAATCCATCTTCTGACATTCAATTTGTTTCTGATCTTGCCGATCTGTTATTGCCACGAGTAAAAATAATAATAATAAAATAAAGTGTTTGACCAGAAAGAACTTGCTTAGGGTGTTTCTACAATTCTAGTATAAGTCTCTGAGTGTTGTTCCGTTCATCCAATCCAGACTCGAGCTTGTTCTTATTGTCATCACTCAACTCATGCATGTGGACCTCGTTAAGGTTGGAATTTCTGTTAGTATTGGATAGTAGACCAGATAAACATGTTCCTCCATATATGAATTGGCTTTTACTAAATGTTTCATTCTTCCATTCATCTTCTTTTCCTTTTTATCTTATTTCTATGTTTTGATATCATAGGCAGGACGAATTACTTAAATTTACCAATGCTTCCAAAAGGGGAGTGGCCAAAATGGTGAGTTATAAAATTCTTGTTTTTTCAATTTTAGAAGTGCAATCTATGACTTTATAATTTATAAATTGTATTGTTTTTTCAATTTTAGAAGTGCAATCTATGACTTTATAATTTATAAATTGTATTGGTGCTTCCACCAACTACTCTCAATCCCTGCAGGTGCAGGTCCTGTGGTGGAAGTGGCCTCGGTTATTGCTCTCGTTGTCTTGGGACCGGAGAATACAGGTATATAATGGGCTTTCATTTCATGAAGATGGATGCAGATTCCACCCAAGGTCGCAAAAAACGTTTGGTCTCTGATATCCCAGGTTCTCAAAGTGCAGCAGATTTACTTCTAAATGATGAACAACCAAGTTCAAACCATGAAAGATGATTTTTTTCGTGAAATGTTGGATTCCAGTGTACTTGCTATAAAAATGTAGTTCGTCTTAGGCTCCTCTCTTCTATTACTACAAGGAAGTCTCTATACAAGACTCAACACTCTTGGCGGCTCCTTAATCCACACTCGGAGTTTCTCACTCTTGGAGCTTGCCTCTTACAAATGAAATCACTCCCTATTTATAGGCACCTCATCCCTAACGGACGACTAAGATGCAATCTCACCGACGGTTGAGATCATTCCTGTAGAACTTTCTCCAACCTTCACATACATCTACACACATCTACACTATTCTAGAACTCTCCACATTAGTCTCCACAACTCTAGAGAACTCTAGAATATTCTCATGCCATGCAAACGCCATGCAACATCTTACCCAGCGCGTGTCGCCTACATGGCATAACCTCCATTGGCGGAGCGTGACATGTAGCTATGTATCCGAATTGCAAGTGATTGTTGCTCCAAAATGTTGCTATATGTAGTTTTGTCAATTAAATTGGAAGAATAATGATTTATATTGGTTGTCATAGAATTACATTTACCACCTGATAGGCCAATTAGAAATTTTCGGTCCCCCTATTTTGGTTTAGAGTTTGTCATGTTGGCTTTGAGAATTTTTAGTTTTCCAGCATGTTCATTTCATGTGTGAGCTTTGGGAAAACAAGGTTTTTCAAGAAAGCCTATTTTCTGTTTCTAGAATTAAAATCACTTGACAGGATGTGAAGTGTGCTTGAACAAGAAGTATTCTCCCAAAAGAACCTCAATGCATGTTTGGTTCTGTATTCTGGACAAACACTGAACGATGGACAAGACTATTCTCTTTTTCATAATAAATTGGGTTCATTATTTGGGTGGCTAATGCTGTCAAGAGGCTGAGGCAATTAATCGTATGTTAAATTCTTTACATGTTTTATTTATTTAACCAATTCTATATAATCTATTAAAAAGATATTGATAGGGTGTTCAATTGAATTATGAATTAGAAGTTCCAAAATTTCTCAACAAATCCAATTTTTCTAGGATGTGCTGCGTCACTTTCCATTGTTTTGAATATCTTACAAACTAAAACGAAGACATTATTTAGTCTGATTTTCTCCAAAAAAAAAAAAAATTCTAATACAAATTTTATAACCAAATATCAACTCCTTGAAGTTTTCTGATAGAAACTTTCATGTAGCACATGCTGTCTTCAAATATCTTCCCAGTACAGTTCTATTCCTGAAGCAATTGTAATGAGACATGTGCCCTACCTAGAAGATGACCAACTTCATTCAATTTAAACAACCCTAGGCTTTATAGGAAAGGAACGCTTGTTGCCAGCAACTTTTAACCAGCAAAATGAAAAGATGCATTCAGGTTTTCGTTTAGCAAGCTTTCATGGATGTCCAGCGTACAAAGTTCTTGGAATATGACAGATGCTGGATTCAAAAATTATTCCCTCAGAAACCATAATTTCACACAACTAAAAATTGGTACTATGGGATACAAGTCAGTCACTACTCATTAAAAAGAGAACTAATATACCCTCTAGTGTCATCACGGAAAGGAGAGGTGGAATATAATGCAGACCATTCCTGGGGAAAAGGCAAAAACCAAAAACCATCTGGGTATAGGGTCTGGGCTTCATGAAGAAACTCCATACGGGATAATTGCAGCAGCCACAATCCTGCCTTCCTCATTCAGTACGTTGTAAGTTGATGAAGCGTTTCTCTGCAACAAAAGTAAATGAAGATTATGATAACTGTAGAAGTTAAGGTTACACCATTTCACAGATATGCCCAACAGGATGAAGACCTCATTCATACATGTTTTCTGTGCTACAAAAATATGGATACAAACCCCCCGCCCCCGCAGCGGGTAGGTAAGAAAAATTTATATTAACTCAAAAAAAAAAAAAAATTACACATAACAAAGGGCATCCCCCAGGTTAGCAGAATCTATGAACCCCCCAGGTCCACCAAAGCCACAGACGAAAACAAGACCAATGCTTAGGTATGCACTCAAAGACAGGACTTTTACATGTACATCGATTTGTTTCATATCCTGCTTGCATATTGCTACAACAAATTATTTTTACACACATGGAGACATGCACAGTCTCAGATTGGTAGCGAAGTCTTGCGTTATTACTACTCATATAAGTGTTCCTGTTTCATATGCCCCAACTAGATCTGTAAATTTTAAATGAAATCCAAATACTGGCAGATGGCCCACCTGGAGCCTCTTACTCCTGTTATTAATTTGAAACACCACTACATAAAAAGTTGTTCTAATTAATAATCCTAAAAATGAGTATTTAATCACTTCAATTGTCCCTCCTTAAAATTTTACCTGCTATATTTTTTCATCTAGCTCAACTTTTGCCACAAAGGAAAGGTACTTTCAGTTTTAGATTTCAGCCAAAATTATGTGAACTACAATGATAAAATGGTGCTATATTTTAAGGCTAAGATCCAACAAAAACCAAAATTAAAAGGGGAGCTTTTGGAGGTTGACAGGTTCCAAGTGGAACAATCAGGTGCCAGGTGGGATTATCAAACTTCAAACCTTATCCCAATCGTCCCCACTCTTCACTCTTTTACTTAGCGGCAGGTTCCAATTCAAGTGAGTTGGGTATTTCATTTCTTTAAGGCTTGATGTCTAGCTCTCAAAAGGTCAGTGTTATCAGGTTAAAAAATAACAAAGTATCAAATACAAAAGTACACGCTGCTAAAGCCAAGTATTACCTTTCATTTTAAGGTACGCCACTTATCAAAATAAATTTTTTTTAAGGTATGCCACATTTGTATTTCAGATTATCATTAACCACGGTTTAAGATCTTATGAGGATTCAACTTTAAAAGAGAGGAAAAAAGAAAAAAGAAAAAAAGATCCTATGAGGATTCAAAGATTAATAAAATCTAATGAAGCATAAGGTAAAATAATCTAATGAAGCTTCTAATTTATATCCACGGTAGCTTTGTCATCAGCACAGAGCGAAAAAAATTTACTCTAAACAATCAAAAGATGCTCTAGTGTTTGTGCAGATTGAAGAAGGAAAAAGAAAAGAATGAACATGGCTTGCATAGTGACGACTTATTCTCTAAGGCAGGGAACGATAAAAACAGTAATTTGGGAGGTTAAGCTATACTTAACGTAACTAATCCACGATGCTGCTTATTTATGATTTGATCCATAGATAGCTTGGCCTGTGAGTCAAGCTGATTTGGGACATTTGGCACATACATGGGGGAGCCCATCCTTCTAGGAAAAGGTACTTTCCATTTGATTGGACCCCAAATGAAGCGTAGCCAAGCAGCATTTTTTCGTATTTTTGCCCCAGCTCACCCAGACAACATTAGTTCACTTGTCGCCTAAGCATTTATTATATCTTTTCGGTCAACTATGATGCTTACTATATCAATATCAAGTATTATGTTTTGACATATATCACTATCTCAAAAAATAAAATAAAATAAATAACAAGTACATAGAAACAAATTAATTCAAGATAAATACCGAGTCAACTGCTTCTAATTTCATGCCCATCGACCGAATGAATTGTCGGAGTTCAGGATTGACTTGTTCAGTGTACCTCCCACAACCAAGTATCAAAATTTCTGAAATGAATCATAAGTGAAAGCTTAAATAACAGATGCCGATAAGAATGCAAATGGAAAACATTAATATCATTAGAAAAAGCTAAAAGCAAGTAGTATATGGTAGCCTATAGTAGACAGAGGTTCGGTAAATATGTCAGAAATTGCATTCCTAATTGCTGAAAGTTCTTACTCTATAATATACATTAGAGAGGTTCATTAAACATGTCAAAAGAATTTTAACAAGTACCAATAACACAAATGAGAAACGATTTCTAGAATTAATGAAAGTATATAGATTCAACAAGAAGGCTTTAATTCAAGTGGCATCTCCTCCTCCCGCATGAGAGTTTTAGTCCCATTCGGAAATAGTGAGTGTGTGTTGAGAGTTGGGTGTGCACACCTACCTACCCGGAAAAGGAAAAACGAAAAAGGCAAAAAGAGAAAGAATGTAGAATCATTTCCTTGATATTTGATAGACATAGGGTAACAAAATACAATTTGCAAATGCATGTCTGATGTTGATGACTAGCGTAAATTTTGAATTCTCCATCCCAACTGAAAAAAAAAAAAAATTTATTTTCCAATCCAAATGGGATAGGGATAGTGCACCTAGTGAAGGTTTTAATCTTTAAATGGGGTTTGAAGGACATTATTGGCAGAACTTGGCCAAGTATTATAGAGAGTAATTTCTGCGAAGTGGCACATTTTTTTTTTTTTTTTTGTCATATAAAGTATATTAAGAAAGTACTAGGAAGGCACCCCTAATAACCATTAGTCCAGGAAAACGCAGAATCAGAAAATATATTCAACATGCTGGACACAAAGTCATGCAGTTTGTAACAGTAAAAAAAAAAAGAAGTAAACTATAACGGGTGGTTCATGGTCTCAAGCTTGTTCTATACTTAAATTTTGACAAATGAAAAAAACCCGATTGTATTGTCTGCAGTTTTGAGCAGTTTAGTACAATGTCCAGCATTAAATCTCAGTAACTGAGATCATGGGGCATCGCACTCTTTAGCAGACACATATTATTTGAGTTCTCACCTGGTATAGGCCGCACTGTTTTAAAGATCGATAAGCTGCATCATCAACACATAAATGATTATACGTCAGAAAAATATACAAAATAACATCATGAAGGAGGCATTTTCTTACTCTAGCTAACAGTAGATTTTCATGAGGGAACACTCAAGTTCATATACGGCATAAATAATAATTAGATGATGGGCTGATATTTGGCACTCTACAAATTGTACACACAGTTCAAACCGTCCGAATTATGAAAATTTTCCCTACTGCTAAACTACTAGCATTCAAAGGTGCAAGGTTTGAGAAGCCAAACTATGTCATACAAACATTTCAACTTTGCATAAAATTATGAATTGCACTCACTGCAAAAAGCATTACCAAAAACAATATTTGCATCTGTACTTACCTATCAGGTGTGATTTCTGAAAATTTCTTCGGACTCCAAGACATTACCATGTTTCCAACACAAAGCAAGCTGCCTTCATAATGAACTCCATTCACAGTAAACCCTGTATCGGTATAGCTATAGCACAAATGTAACTATTAGCATCCAAAAACGAAGAACTAGCAAGTGTATCATACTTCAGCCATATAGCCATGAAAATTAGCCAAAATTCTAATAGAAAATCGGCAAACATTTTTAATTTTTCATATTAGTGGAAGATATACAAATAAAATTGGCTTCTTTTTACAAATCCAGCTAACATGTGTGTGTAGATATATATATATATATTCCCCATCTCTCTCTATAGATACATATGCGCGGACACATGCACACACAGATACATAAACTCGGTCTGTTAATAATTTGAACAATAGGTTTGGTGATTCGAGTGAATGCGGATTTCAAATTAGAAAGTATGCAAAGAACGACTTACAAATGCCAAGTTTTGAGCAAACCTGAATTGACTCCGAATGGAAATCAAACTAGTGGTTTAATTATTCCTTTTACAAATTTAGCTCACACACACAAACATATATATAAACACGGTTTTTGACAATTTGAACAACAAGTTTGGCGATTGGAACGAATGTGGATTTCAAATTAGAAAGTCCAAAAAATGACCTAGAAATGCTAGAATTATGAGGAAACGTAAATTGACTTTGAATAATCTATATAATCAGTTTTAAGATGGTGAAAGATAATCGAGATAGGAAAGAATAGAACAATTGTAATAAAAAATAATAATAATAATAAAAAATTGGAAGAATTGTTGAATGAATACTGATGAATTGATACCTTTGGAAGCGTAATTGGTCATCGGGGATGTTATCGATAAGATTGATCTGATCGTAGAGAGAGAAAGCGCGTCGGAGTGATGGCAAGGGTTGGTTTGAGGGCTTTGGGGACTCCTTTCGAAGAACTCGCATCAGCGTCGGAAGTGTTCCCACTGCTTTCTGTCTCACCGCCATTTCTCTCTCTTCTCTCCTCTCTCTCTCTAGCCGAGGATGTAGTTAAACCGGAGGTCTCTGTAGTTATGCCTTCGCGTTTGATTCTTTGGCATTAGTTATTTCTCTGTGTTTTACAGAAATTGGAATATATGGCGCATTCGTCAAATTTTAGAAAAGGGCTCGATTTTAGAGTTTCCAAAAGTACATTTCAAAGCTCCAAATTGTATCCAAAGATTCTTCAATTTTATCCATTTTTTTTTTCTTTCGAATAATTAGATTAAAATTTTATAGGAGACAAATAGAATTTTAAATTTTTTGGTCTGTTTTTAGTTCCTATTTTTAATTACAGTGATTTTTTTAATTACACAAAGCATGATAAGCAACCACTTTTGTTTTATGTTTTTTCATTCTATATGTAATAGAAGGAGTGCTTTTATTTTGTTGTAATTCATTCACAACGTGTTTGGTAACTTAATTTTTTTTTTTTTTTTACAAATTTTCAAGGCAAAATAATAATAATACGGAGTAATAAATAAATGTTTGAAAAACTCAAAAAAATAATCTGACATTTACATTATATAGGCTTTATTTAAATAAAAAAAAAATCCACTACAATCCTTTGTAGTAACAAAAACAATTTTTTATTTTTCACTTTCTTCACCTCTTTCTTTTTCTTTTCTTTTTTTTCCGCACTTCACTTGTTTCTGGATCTGCAACAAGCCACAAAAAAGAAGAATAAAGTAGTTTCCAAACAGGCCAAAGTGATGGGTTATGTTATTTATGTGCAACCACGAAAGACCAGAGTCTAATAATATACCTCTCAAAATCAAAAGTTGCACCAAAGAAATGTAAGACATGGATTTGAACCAATACGAAACTTTCTTATCCACAAATTGTTGCGTCACTAACTTCCAAAACATAATGCTTAATCGAGAAGGTAGTTTCTTGTGTGTGTGTGTGAATCAATTTAACCTGTTGTGTACAACTTATACAATAAAAAGCCAAACAAAATCAACAACCACAATAACATCAGTTATTGCAACCCCGAACAATGCGAAGAACAAAAAATGTACCATATAGTACTCAAAAACATGATCGCAAACCTCGTTGCGCCTCTCCACGACTTTATTAAAGGTAGATATAAATTTAAAAATGTAAATCAGGAGGAAACATAACAAGGAGCTGGCAAGAAAGGAAATGGTGCAGCAGAAGCGTATGCTACAGGAGCACGTGCTTGACCACCAACAGCCTTTTTTCGACAGTTGACATTTTCTGTCTCCTGTATTAGAGTTTCTGGGGGAGATGAGAGCTCGGCAATCCTCTCTGAACTTTCTTCTGTCAGGATCTGCTCACTACCAGAAATGCGGTGAAATAGAAGACCAGACATAAACATGGGAAGATACAGGAGGCTGGCATGGAACATTCTCCTGGCATTCTTCGTTGTGCGGTTTAGGTAGAATGACGCTGCTGTTGCACCGATTGCAAAAGCAAGGAGCGTTGATTCAAGACAAAACCATCCAGAGGTTATACCCCCTGCAACAAGAGCTGGTATTTAGATGGTGCAATGGGACGAATTCTCAATGGAATTACCAACTTAAACAGAAATCTTACATTTATATTACTGCAGCATGCATTGGTAATTGCACACACGCAAACAACTTTTTCAAACAAGGAAAAAAGGAAATTTAAGAGAGAAATTCAAATGTATCAGATCAAAGCTCTGTGGATCTGGTTTGATCTATGTATCAAGTCCTCGATCAATCGATCTATTCGGGATTCCAATTTCCTTTTTTAGATTGAAACAGTCCAAAACATATTTTCTCTGTACTTCTAATTTGCCTGCCCATTCCTACCTATTCTCCATCCTTCTGACTGGAAAGCCATTTCTCTGCCCAGAGACAAACCACTCTCCTCTATATACACTACCCTAGGGCAGACCACATGTATCTGATAGAGCATACACAGAGCATATGGAGAGCATATTTGTGAGTTCTAGAGAGCATCCATATACATTCATTATTCTTCCATTAGAATTGTTGAGTGTGTTCTGACTGTGTTGACATCATCGTTGCAGAGCTATTCTTTCAACACCAACCACTCTAATCAGCCCGTTAGAGATTGGGTTGGACGAGTACTGGCTGAGACTGACTTATTGGTTCGAGAAGCAGATTCGTGCGAAGTTTGTTGATGGCAAGTTTGGTAGATCAATCAGTGTTAAGTGGCAACCAGGGGTTTTCTGGGATTTTGAAAAACTGTTAAACCTAGGTTATAGTATCTAAATTTCCACTAATCTGTCTGAATTTAAAAAGTAGTTAAAATTAATAAATGATAGACTTTGCGAGATTTTCTGTCAAGGCCTCGGGATACGGTCTAACAAACTATCAATTCTCAAAAACTGGGGTTCCCTTAGAGTGAGACAAATTGAACAGCAGCTGGAAAAGTTTACAATGGTCCATTCAATGGCGATAACAAAGAGATCAAATGGCAAGGTACCAGAACCCCTCCAGGGTACAGTGGGGTGAGCTAAAAATAGGAAGGTAAACACACTCAAGGTAGAGGTCTCAGGGTAAAGCCAAAGGCTCTGCATGGAGGTATTGCACTGGAGGCCTTTGAGAAGTTACGCTCTGAATTTTTGCACATGAAGAATTACTACTTCACGCTGCTTACACAGCGACAAGTGGTACATGATACACAAACCATACCACCAGTAACTTTTACATTATAGAATTATGAATCAGACATTAATTTAATTGACAAATGAAAATTGACATTAAAAAGTAAAAGAAAATTTGAAAAGAAAAAGAAATGATCATACATACATATGTGTGTGTGTGTGTGTGTGTGTGTATTGTTATTGGGACAATAACTCACAATCATAGGCCAAGTATCCCAATGGAAGCAGATATAGGCAGTTCCTCAATGCCACCAACGAGGTTCTCCGACCAGAAGCATCGGCAAGAGAGATCATTCTAAACCTAAAGATAAAGAAAATGGCAAAACTATGAGAATAGGAGGAAAGAAACCAAGTAAAACACACGGTCCACACACAAAATTGCATGTACAGACATGCAGAGGTTCTTACCAGCTGCATAGGACATCAATTTAGAAAATTGAAATACATCACGAACCTTTAACTTCCACCTCAAGACCATTTATTTTTTTTGAATATATTACCATTTATTCAATCAATAACTTTTTCCTTACTGGGGAAAGAAAAAAAAAATCAATAACTTTTGGAGTAAAAGATATTTAGACTCATGCCATCAGGTCCTATTTGCACGAAGTTCCCAGTTAATTGTAGTTCAATGGCTATTTGTGAGCAAGTCATACGTGTAAGGCAAAAAATAGTGTAGACAAATGCCAGGTTCATGAAGATCCCTCAAGAAAATTCTCTCTATAAAATCAGTTGAAACGTGGAAGAATCGTGCAGCTGATTCCAAATAGCAGATATGACTCAAATAACAAGGATGATGAGAAAATGAGGTTTTTATACATTTGAACTTCAAAAACGGCTTGTGTACTTACCCTCCAGTAGCATAGTCGTTGCGGCACAAGTATGCAAGGGCCATAAAATGGGGTATTTGCCAAAAATAGAGGGCAGCTGGGAGAATAAGTCCATTAAGTGAAACCTGACCAGAAGCTGCCACCCACCTAAAAAAGGAAGCAACCGTTAGCATGTCAAATAGACAATATATCAGTTAGCCATAGATGTATGTGCACATGCATGTGCTATAACATGTGCTAAAAAAGTCGTGTTGAGGAAATCCAAAGCAAGAAGCACAGTAATACAATTAAACGGACAAATATCAGATGTAATTAATATAACCTATTGACATTCAAGAACAGAAAAGGTGAATCAGTCCATATTAGTTTTGGTCGGCCTCACTATCTCTTACCTTCTATGCAAACAAATCTTCCCCAGTGCATCAATGGGTCTACGTTCTGTGTCTCCATGTCACATAAATCTATTTGCTCTTAATTTGTCACTAAATAGGCGCTATTCTCTCCATCACACATTGATTTGTATATCTATCTTTTCTAGTTAGAACAGTATAAAAAAACTAAAAGTACAGAAACCCCAATTCTATTAAAACCCAAAGACTACGCATTGGATTGGTTGTGCTAATATACCAAACAAACACCAAATGTATCAATTAATTTACTTGATACCACTAACCAAAAGTGTGGTGCCAATTTCTATAGTGCGGCACAATTTGCAGAAAGGAAAAAAAAATATTCAACGCATTTCCTTTCAAAGGGAGGATTAGGGGAATCAACCCCAACTGTGGAACCCACTTAATATTGTGTGGTAGTTGTGTTTCTATTAGTGAAATTATATCGTTAAAAAGTTACAGACTTAGCAGAAAAATATAAAAACAATGATGACGATGACAACAAAAAAATAAATCCCTAAAAGGATGTGAATGATAGAGAAGAAGAAGATGACAATGATGATAAAGTGGGTACATCTTTCCCCACCTCCTCCTCCTCCTCCTCTTCACTCATTCAGCAATTTCTCAGACATCTGAGATTGGGGCTGATAGAGTACACTAGTTTCGAGAGGATTGGAATCTTTCCTTCTGAAACTTCACAAAATAACATCATTTAGGTTTTCCCTAATACTTTGTCGATTCCCATGAAACCAAAAAGTTTCAGATGTTTTTAACAAGTCAAAGCATTGATTACTGCACACATGACAGCTAAAAATGTCGAGAAATCATGCATAACCAAAGCCATTAATGGGGAAAAAATTCTGAAAGAGAAATAAGACACCAAATCCAAGAATCCAAAGGTGTATCAAAGAAAAAGTTACCCAAGAAGGGGTGGAATAGCACCAACAACAGCTCCAACCCAAGTATTTACTGGATGTATTTGCTTCAACGGAGTATATACAAATGCATATAGAATCAGATTAGAAGCAGCAAGCCCAGCTGCTAACATGTTAGCCTGCAAAAACCTTGCCAGTGATTTTGCAACATTAGTCCCTTGACTCAATAGTAATTAAAAAATGAGAAAGACAACAATTCAAAATATTGGTCGAATGGCTTGCAAGCCTGTGAAATTATCAGGTCACCTCGCATGCCAATAAAGCAGTACCAGCCACACCAACAGAAGATGCCCAGGTGACAGCATGAGGTATGGTAATGCGCCCTGAAGGTAGTGGTCTTTGCATTGTTCTCTTCATCTTTGCATCATTATTTATCTCAAAAACCTAACACATGAGATGTGGCAATTAAAAAGAATTCAGATGCAAAGTCACCTAGCTCAAGGCATCAAGCACAGTATATGGTGTTGGAACACTTGAAAGTAGAAAGAAGGAAAAATTATGCTTGCTCTCTCTTTTCTTCTCCTTTTCAAAATTTAAAATTTTAAACTGAGTCATGTGGCGACAAGACAATTCCAATCGACTCAAGAGAATTTATAACATCAACTGATAAGTCACATGACGTCACAGTGACACATTTAGCTGAAGTATTCAAATTTGGCAGGCATTCCACAAAGACCAGAAAATTCACTTTTTCTCTGACTACTGATATGAGACATGCACTCCTTATAAGCAATATAACTGAGACTGCAAAGGATTTCTTTTTTCTTTTTGCCGGACAAAAGTTCGGAAATCCAGATGCACCACTACTCTGGTTAGAACCAGGCCAAAATGAACCCAGAACTCAAGGTGGGGTGGGTCAACTTACCCATGTAATCGGATCTATTGGCATCCCTATCCTTAGAGGTCTTTATCACTGGTTTGTATTATAAACTTAATGGCAAAGCAAAATCAAGACAATGTTACTAATTTGCAATTGTAATTGCGAAACCGACATGGTGTAAGTTTTAAATAGTTGAAACGAAAATGTAAGAGTTTCTTTTTAAAGAAGTTCTATCTCAAACCTGGTTTAAGGAGTTGGCAGATGCTGCAACCATCATAGTACCAGCACAAGTGCAACAGAGACCAGCAAAATCAATGGCATTGCCACTCCCAAGAACAAATCCGGCCCCAGATGTAGCAACTACTAGCATGCTGCAAATAATGTGTAGGAAAAAAAAAAAAAAAAAAAAAGTGAGATATTAGAGTTCTAGAAAATTTGATTCAGCACATCCACGGCTTACACGGAAAGAAAAGAAGAGGCACCAGACATCCCGAATAAAAATTGACCAAATTCAAAGCATAGCTCACCAGGACCTTTCTTATTCAATTTTGTATCTTAGGTGCTGTTTGGTAAAACTGAAAATTAAGTAATGAAATTTTTAAGTGCTGAAGTTTTAAGTGGTAATTAAAAACTAAATAGTTTTTGGTATCTTTTTCAATTTTTAGTGTTCAGCATTCAGTGATAAGTGATGTCCCTCCCTTAAAATTCTACCCCATTTTAAGTGGGGTTTACCGTATTTAGTAATACTCAAATTGCATTATCAACCGCACTTAATTGGATAAGTGCTTAATCCATTCAGAATTAAGCGCTAAATTGAGTTATTTAATAGCTAGACTCTTAGTAAATATCTATTCTATCTCTTCTTTTAAATTAGTACGTTGCAGGTTACTTTTTATATGTTTTCTTATATTTTAGGAGTTAAAATGATATTTATTGGACATGAAACACACCTTACTCCAACTTTGTGACTCTGCAGACTAAGGCAAAACTTCACACTTGTTGTGTAGCTTTAATTCTATAGCAGTATAGTAACTATAGTTGGAGGCAGTGGTTATTCATTTTGAACTATTTAATTTCATTTCGCTCTCCATCATAGTGAAATATCGGCGACTCTGTAGATGTAGCCCAAGTTTTGGGTGAATTGTGTAAATCTGTGTGATCTTTCTTGTGTTCTTGTTTCTTTTTCTGCTAATTTTTGCAACTTGATGCATGGGTCAAACTTGGGTCAAGTTATTACTTCGGTGGTTCATGCGTAATGTGAGTATAACTTCCGACTAGAAGAGTTGAATTACAAAAATTCCTATCAATTTTAATACTTTCAACGTATCAATCCAACAACTAAAGAGGCCAAAACTCAATAAACCTCACAATATAATCACAAACCAAATGTTCAATCACTTAGAGCATAGAATTCAGTAAATTATCATTTTTCTGAACATCCAAACAGACTCCGAACCGTCAAAACCCTAACCTGAGGTGAGCTTTCAAGAGCTACCAATAACACCTCCCATAATGCCAAATCACTTTCTAGAAAAAGTGATTCCGCACATCTTACACGGGAAGAAAACAGAGCATAAATAATAAAATTGATCAATTTGAAAGCAGAGCTCGCTGGGACCTTTCTTAATAGATTTTGAATCTTAGACAGTTAGTCGATACCTATTCTATTTCTATTTTTAGATTAGTATGTAACAGGTTACTTTTTATATGTTTCCTATATTTAAGGTGTTAAAAGGATATTTGCTAGACATTAATTTCAGCTACGGTGCGTGAGTCATACTGGGGTCAAGTTATTAATTTTGTTCTTCATGTGAATGTGCAAAGTTGAATTACGCAAATACCAATCAATTATAACACGATATTCAGCAGATCAATCCAACAAAAAATAGGCTTCCCAATAAATTTCACAATATAATCACAAACTAACAGTTCAGTCACTTTTTTTATTTTATTTTTATAAGCAGTCCAATCACTTAGAGCATATAATTCAGTAAACTATCATTTTTTTGAACGTCCAAACAGACTCCAAATTGCCAAAACCCTAACCTGAGACGAGCTTTCGAGAGCTCCCAATAACACCGCCCATAATGCCGAGCTAGGTCCACGATATCCTTGGCCTTCGACACCGACGCAACCGACGCCGCCGCCGCGGCGGAGGGCTCAACGAAGGCGGCTGTAGAGGCGAATCCAGCTCGAGTCCGATCCAATCTCTGGAACCCTAATTTCAGTGAATCAGAAGAGGAAGGTGAACTCGCGGAATAGAACCGAGACTGGGTAACTGATCTTTCGGAGACATGGTTAACAGTGAAAATGCCCGAGAGAAGATGAGTAGGTCTAGGGTTGGCATTTGAGGAGGTGACGAGTTTGGAAGAGAAACTCAGTGAGTTTCTCCACATGGCGAGTCAAGGGCAAGTCGGAAGAGAGAGAGTTCGGTCCGTGACGGTGTTGGCGATGAGAGAATGTCAGGGAAGATGAAAATTCAGCTGAGAAATATAGGAAATAAAAAGGAAAATGTCTTCCCTTATCTTGTTATTAATATTATTTTATGTTTTGTTTGACCTTCTAAGATGAAATTTTTCATTTTCATTTTTCAGATAATCATCTAAATAAAAAAATTAAAAATATCAGTTTTACTTTTCCTTAGGATTGGCAATTTCCTTTGACCGGACCGGTTTCGCCCAGTCCTATTCCTAATGGGATAGAATTAGTGGTTCCTAAATGAATTTGGAACGGGTACAATAAAATAATTAAAAATCCCATCCGATTATACATATAACTTTTAATTTTTTTATATATAAAACATATATTTTATATTTTTAAAACTCTTGTTCCTTTACTGAAAGTATTTGTTAATATATTAATATCCACTACTTGATAATTTAAAATTTAGTCCACTTATCTATCATATCCTAATTTGAGAAAATGAAAATTCAGCTGAGAAATATAAGAGATAAAGAAAAATGTCTATCCTTATCTTGTTATTAATATTATTTTATGTTTTCTTTGACTTTCTAAGATGAAATTTTTTTTCTTTTTCTTTTTTCAGATAATCACCTAAATAAAATAAAAAATTTAAAAATATCAGTTTTACTTTTCCTTCCAAGCCAAAGTCAACCAAACGGATTGGGTCGTCCAATTTGGATTTCAAAAAATAGAGAATCAGTGATTTATTTTTGAACTATTAATTTATAAATTTTAATTTGAAATTTGAAATTTAATACTTTATATATATATATATATATATATATATGGCCATGTTATGCGAAAATACATGTATTGCATCTTTATAAATGCTACAAAAGTGCCCTGCATACTATATTACAAACAGAGGTCGCCATTTTTTTTTCTTTTTCTTTTCCACAAGATGATAGTCAAAATAAATTGTGCTCAACCTAAAGAAATGAAAAATGACATTTCTCTAGTTTCATTGCAACTATTTATTCCCTCATAGGCATTTCCCCTTCTTGTTTTATTCTTCACACATCATTCCTCTAACCAAACACCCGAGATCACAAATTTTAAACTTCTGAGTAGCTGCAGTTGTTGCAGTTACTATCTCCATACTTTCCTCCAAACTTGATATGCTTATACAACTTAGCGCATATAATGTAGACCACAAAATCTGCCACTGTCAATGCTGCTAAGAGGAAATAAAACCGATCTAGATGACCCTTGTTTAGGTTTCCGGGAATCCATCCCGGCATTTTATCTTCAGTAGAGATTTTCATGACAATGGTCACTAGCAAGCTGCTGACATAGTTTCCTAGTGAAATGGATGTCATGCAAAGTGCACTGCCAAAGCTCTTCAATCCATCCGGTGCTTGTCCGTTAAAGAACTCCAATTGACCTACGTACATGAAAACCTCTGATGCTCCAATGAGCACATATTGAGGGATCTGCCAAAAGATGCTTAATGAACTCGAGCTTTCACAGCTTGTGCAATCTTTTTGTGCATGTTTGAGCCTGAAATGCTCCACTGTGCCAGCTGCAACCATTGCCATTATAGCGATAACAAGCCCTACTCCCATCCTTTGAAGCTCGGTGAGCCCTCTGGGGCTACCCTTTCTTAGCCTCGCGGCAAAGGGGTCAAGAATGCGCCTATAAATGAAAATGAAGGCTGCAACGCTGAGTATATCGAAGCTAGACATGCTTGCAGCCGGTATGTGGAATCCTGCAACGGTAGTTTTCATGGCGGCGCCTTGTTCCACAAAGAGGGAGGCCATTTGAGTGAAGACTACAGAGTATAGTATAGTGCATAACCAAATTGGGAGTAGCCTTAGTACACATTTCACTTCTTCCACTTGTGTCACAGGACACAGATGCCAAGCACTGTCAACTTTGTCCTTCAAGTCATACTCCTTTGAAGTCATCACAGCTGCTCTATCCAAGAATCTGGTTTAATGAATACCAATTCCAATTAGCATTTTCAAATTACATTTTCTAAATGTTAATTTTTAATGGAAATCAATGTAATTCTAAGGCTAAGGGCTGAACTTACTTAAATCCTTGGGTATGAAGTATTTTCCTTTCTTTTCCATCCCCTTCAAAGAGTTCCTCTCCACTTGGCGGGATCACGACCTTCCATTTTCGGGCTGCAGCAACCACTACTTGGCATAATCTAGAGAGAGGGTTGCCTCTAGGTATGAAATGCCTGTACCTAGGGGTCCCAATGAGAAACAAGACCAGTGCCACGATGGCAGAGCCAGTGGATGCCCAAAAACCAAGTGCCCACTTTCCTTCATCCTCAAAGTAGCCCAATATTGTGTTTGAAAAGAGTGAACCAAGGTTCAAGGCCAAGTAGAAGTAGCTAAAGAAGGCCACCTTTAAGTGCCCTTCTTTAGGGTCCTCCTCATCGAACTGATCTGCCCCAAATGTAGCAATATTAGGTTGGTACCCTCCATTTCCAAGGGCAATCAGGTATATGGACATGTAAAACAGTGTGATCTGCAAAGTCGAGTGGGACCCACACGGAATTTGTTCATCGCCACAGCCTCTAGGCTTGACTAAGAATATGGATGACAGTGACAAAGATATCAAACCCTGGAATTAAACAACATTAATGTAAGCAACAAATTGAACTAATCATATGCATATACTTATAAAAAATGATATTTGAGCCGGTAAGTTAGACCTAAATGTCCTTCTGCTAGTGTTTTAGGTCTAATTTATCAGTTAGAGTAACATTGTTCTGTAGTTATAGCATATTTATGCATGATCTTTGATATTTCGATGCAAAATTGTTATGGTGGAAACTTACAATGACATAGATGAACTGAAAGATGGCACAGGTCTTGTACCGGCCCCAGTAGGAATCGCTAAGGAAGGCACCAAGGAGGGAGAAGATATAAACTGTGCCGGTCCATTTGCTAACACTGTTAGCTGCCTCAGCATTGTCTTGCCCCATCACTCTAGTAAGAAACAGGACCAAGTTCACCCCTACCCCAAAAAATGCCAGTGTAGCAAGCCCTTGATTCACTGATTTGTTTTCCAATCAAATAAAACAAATTATCATTCAAGACAAAGTGACTTCATAAGAATGTTTGATTTAGCAGACAGAAATACACACAGAACAATCATATGAACTTTTGAATTTGGTGCGGAGCTATAACAAGAACTAAGAAGTATGGAAAAATTTAGAAGAAATAACATAGAACTATAGCAAGAACTATAGACACATAATATACATATAGACTTTAATTTTGAATCAATATTGTGAAATTGCATAAGGAGTTCATTAAACATTTATCAGAAGAAATAAGGTTCTTAGGAATTTCTAACTGTACTTCAAAATTAGACTAGCAATAACAACTAATAGTACTAACTAATGAAGCTAACAAATAATTATAAAATTAATCAAAATTGCTTATAATTAAATAGTGAGACTTACCAAGAATGAGAATTCCTGCAAACCATCTTCCAGTTCTTGCACGCACTGCAGGGTGACCTTTATGATCAACAGTTCCATCAAGGGTGCAATCCCCTAGTTCCTTTACTATCTTTTCTTCAATTTTATCCTGAAAATTAAACATAGGGTATGAACTCAAAATAAATAAATAAATAAAGTCCAGAAATTAATTAACCAACCAAAAAACTAAGTGAACAAGAACTGTTGTATTCTTGACAATTTTTACTACCCGATTAAGAGTATAATTAACAAATTAAAGTCGTGTTTGGGCCTTCTTTTTTTTTTTTTTCATCAGCAAGAAATACACCCCCCACTCACACACCACTTTGGTCCTTTGGAGACTTGAAGGCTCACCATCCACTTTGGGAGGTATAGGAAATATCAGTAGACCACAAAACCGCCACAAAGCCGTTAGTTTTGAGTTTAGTCTTAAAAGTCCCTTTCAAAAGAGTGGAATTAACCAAGTGAAGTCTATCCATTCCAATTTTTATCTGTTGATTCATTATAATTCTGGCACTAAGCTAGCAGAATTGTTCTTTATGGGACTTGAACTCTTAACTTTCCACTTAGGCCAGGAGGACGTAACACTTAAACTAATCTCTCGATATGATTTTTGTCTATTTTACTTTATGTATTTATTAATTTTGTATTGACAAATAACATATGCATGAACCTCAATCTTTCACTTTGTGAGCTACAAGACATACTATTTGGTTAAATGGTATAGTTCCATATGTTCGAAGCTTGTTCTAGCCATAATAACTAAAAGTGTATAACTATATCACGAGGTTGTTCTCACTGTAAACTTCAAATCATCTACGGCTTATCCTTGTACCCTTGCAAAATATGAACATGCATAAGGTGATTGTCATGAAAATGATGATTGTTAATTATTATCTGCCCATGCAATCAAATTTCATTTAGAGGTTGGTATTGCATCGATCACTATACACATGCAGAGTACCTAGTTAATTATCATATTAAGCCGCCATTAATATATTGGGCTGCAAAATTGACCTGTTGTTAATGTTATCAAAGCAAATAAGTGACCATTAATATCAAAAACAAAATTGCGTAAGTCATTGAGAATATAGGATAAGTGATCATTCAAATGGAAAGAAATATACTAGTAAAGAAGGAAAGGTGGCAATTTTTGCTCATACGAGGGGAATAAGAAAAGAACTAACCACTTTTACATCATTCAAGGTAGCCATTGATGCTGAAGTTGGAGAGAGAGAGAGAGAGAGAGAGAGAGAGAGGAGAGAGAGGGGGGGTTTTTGAGGTAGAAAGATAGTTAAAAGAGGGGGGTTGTCATGTGTATATATAGAGTGTATAATGGTTGAATGGATGGCTGAGATTATATGGGAAGTGATCATGAGGAAGAAGACCTCAAAGTCCATAAATTGGTGACTAGCTTGGAAGTAGCGTGGCACGGTTGGATACAGAGCTTTGGTGAATGGTGATTGTTAAATGATGAATCTTTCATAGTGGTTGTGATATGGCTGTCTTGACACTGACATTTTGAAACATGCACTTCAGATGGGCTCTTTTTATGTATGCTTTTTTTCATTTTAGGTAGGACCTTTTGATGACTCATGTTTGTTGAGTTGTGTGTGTAGATTATAGGTCACTTGCACTCTCACCAAGTTTCATTTCAAGTGGAATATTTCTATGACATTTAAAATGTATAAGAATATTATTTTTTAATTATTGGACTAACTAACATATTCGTCCCAATAATCAACATTTTTCATGTTTCTTGAGCTAGGAATTGGAATTACAACTAAATATTAGTTTAACTTTGAACTAATTCCCTTTTTTTCTTTTTTTCTTTTTTATGTATTCCAATTCCAAAACATGAATCTCATTCTCTCAAATGCAATATTAGTTTAATTTTAAGTATTCTTTTATATTTAGAGATTGTTACGATAAATATAGCGAAAGTACAAACAAGAATTATGACCGAAAAATAAACTTGTCATACAAAACCCAATATCTGGGTCATGTCCACGGTAAAGATCCAACGATGCGAAAATCAAAATATTACAAGTTTCAGTCCTTACACCTTACCTTTTCTCACTTTCTTTTTTTTTTGCCATTTTCAGTGTTCTCTCATTGTTCACTCCAAACCCTAAACGCACTTTACATATTGGGGTACAAGAGAGTTCTAAATAGGGTCCACCATCTGCTAGAGAAAAATGAGTCAAAATCTCATTCACCGAGTCGCAACGCGATAAAGGCGAAAACAAAATTCAGGCCACAACATCACAGTAACATATCTATTTATAATGATATATATAAACATATATTTAACTGTGGATCCAAAAATATCACCTTTCCTGGCCTAAATGCAGGTTAATGTGAGATAGTGCTAAAGAAAATTATTAAATATGTAGGGTGTTTGAAGGCATCCACAAAGTCCCAAAAGTGGTAGCAAGGCATGGATCATTTTCTTTGAACTTTTAGAAGTGGAAGAGGAGACAAGAAAAAGACATCAATGGAATTTTATCATGTAGAAGGCTACTAAACAAAGTCAGATGCAATGTAGATTTTGTAATTAACAAATAGAGTGACATTTGATCATAAACATACAACTTTTGCTTAGCCATTCCTTCCTTGTAAGGTCTTGGCTCTTTCCTACTTGCTTCTTACTAATACATCAACCAAATCTGCCGCCTTACCATTTTAACTTAATTGACAAGTCTACTAAAAAAAACAGACTTATCATATGATTTTATATGTAGAAATTATCTTCATTGCTGTCAAGAGTTTTGAACATTGACTTGTAGACTTGAGTACTCAGGTCTTTCATTGGAGAAATTATTGACTATTTGTTTTGACCAATCACGCATTGACACGTAAGTCAAAAAAGCGAGATAAAGCTGACATATTTATTTATATGTTAGCACATGATTAGTCCGAGGCAATATAATACTTCCTCAATTAATTGATACATAGTCAGGGAGGGACTAACTGGTGAAGAGCCTCTTGGTGATGCTCAGAACAGTGGCTTGTACAGACTTGAGCCAGGTCTATAATTGAGACATAGAAAGGCAGGGACTAACTGGTGAAGAGTCTCTTGTGATGCTTACTTAGAGTATAATGACAAAGAACTAATTAGTGAAGGAATCTAGTATCTATTCCACTGCACTAGACTGGTCCAATACAAATTTAAATCAGGATGCAACATCACACTGTAAAATTAGGATGCATTATCAATTTAATAATTTTACCTCTGCTATTCAGGACAATACTATTCAGACCTAATAATTTAACAGATTGAAAATTTTAACCGAGAGAATTATATTCCTTGAATGAATTGGATAAGGCCAAATTCTCTCTGTTATGATTTTTGATTTGATTATTAGGTCTGAGAATCATTACTCCGATTTATCTGCAAACAGACTTTATGCAGCGTTGAATTAAATTTGTTGTTGGACTAGTGCCAAACTAGTGAGCCAATTTTTAGGTTTGTGTTTAATGATTTATTTCAAGATAGCCATGACTAAATTATAGTTTATGGACCAGTTGCATGCACACATAATTTTATAGAGTTTATGAAGTTTGAGCGTGAGGGAAAACGACATGGATAAAGGAATCAATGAAAATAGCCATTCCAACTGCAAAATCTGCAGCATCCTTTGATAATTGAATGCTGAAAAAAAATGGGTAGGGGTTACAATCAAGAGATTTGATATTATAACATACTGAGCATATCATAAAAATTAAAAAATTTAGAAGTAATATGTAACACAGCATGGAGTCAATATATATGTTATCTTGACACGTGTTGGATAACCTCCCAACTATGTGTTATCTTGACTAAATGACCCCTACCTAATTTATTGACCCGTAGGACATTTTCATTTTCTTGAATATGTAGCATACAAATCCCATTCTGTATGGTAACTAATTCCCAAATTATTCTACCTGTGCTTCTTCACTTTTCGAATAAAAGGCAGAGAATTCAAAGTCTTTTTTTACTAATAGTTATCTCGACGATCCAAAATAACTTATACAAGAATGGAGTTAATTACACCAAGTTTTTCAGAATGTCTTATTCATTCCACTTCTTTTATTTTTTCGTCTATTTTTTCATCCCTCCAATCAGACCGAAAATAAGTGATATAATGTATATTATACATTATACCAAATTAGTAAGGAATCTCCCTAAGAAGAAAGAAAACAAACACAAGGGAACTGCCTTACTCTAGTCCATATCCAAATCATGTGTCGTTTCATTAAAATAAAATTCTAATCAAATTAATAAACTGCAAACTAAAATAATATAGAAAGCTAAAGAACGATTTAGACATATAGTCATTTAATCAAAGTTGATGTTCTCATTTGTGCAAATTTCAGCCGTCGGTTTAGAAGAATCCAAAAATTGGTAGGCTTAAGACGAGTCTAACTCCAGCTTTCACTTTCCAAGTGAAAGGGAACATGAAAAGCAACAGCTCGTATTCAATTCATGCACAGCTTGGCTTACCTATCGCCTAATAAATATATATAACTATAATGATACATATGTATATATAAATAAGCACCGCTAGATATCTTATAGTGACATATGAAGAGAGTGAGTGCTTATCATCTGGCAGCCACCTCAATTGAGCAAGTTGCATATTTTATTTATCTATTTTTTTCCAAAACATGTTTTTATCTTTTGGTGGTGGAGATAGACCTCAATTGAGCAAGTTGCATATATTATTTATCTATTTTTTTCCAAAACATGTTTTTATCTTTTGGTGGTGGAGATAGACATTGTTTGACCCTCAAATATGGATTCAAAGTAACCTTCCTAAAAATAAAAAAAAAAGAAAAGAAGAAGAAGTTGGGGATTGAAAGTTTTTTTTATGCTATTTTTGGTTGGATGGAAGGATTGAGATACATGGATGAGAAGAAAATGTATGAAATTTTTCATATTTGGTTGAAAGGAAAGGTGTTTGGTTGAAGAGAAAGGAAGAGAGGAATCACCCTTTCCTCATGTTTTTCTATCCGTCCAATTTTGAAGGGAATGAAGGAGAGAAAAAACCAATAACTACATACAATATACAATTTTAATTACATACAATATACAATTTTTAATTTTAACCTTTTTAAATTTTTTTTTTTTTTTTTTCCAAAGTCACCGAAAATATTAATCCACTGAGCTATCGAGATATCTGTAGTAACAACAACAACAATAAAAAAAAATAAATAAATATCTACCTTTTATTATTTATCTATTTTTTCCAAAACATGTTTTTATCTTTTGGTGGTGGCGATAGACATTGTTTGACCCTCAAATAGGGATTGAAAGTAACCTTCCCAGGAAAAAAAAAAAAAAGAAAAAAAGAAAAAAGTGGGGATTGAAAGTTTCTTTAATGTCATGCGTAGGTTTAAGACTTTTGGCAAATTCAATTAATGAAGCCATGTCAAGCGAGAATTCTCGGGTAAGAAAACTAAAACAATATTTATGGGAGACTCAGAACTCTTTACTGAATAGGGATCATTATTCTATGCAATAGTTAAAGTTTAAACTCTCAAACGTGAGGATGTATAGTCTAAGGATGTCAACTAATTTATTTAAACAAATGATATCAAAAGCTAACATTATATCCTAAACATCCTACAAAAACTCTAAACCTTATATGCGAATATTCAATTCTTTGGTGTCTCTTCTCAATGAAACGACCAAATTGTCCCTTCTCAATGGAAATTGCAAACATTTAGGCGCCTTAGGTTAAATATTTTTTTAAAAAAAAAGATTTTTATTTTTCAAGTAAAATATATTTTTTTAATTTTATTTTTTTGGTATTTAGTAAATGTGTAGGTCGAGATTGAGGTCGAATTTATCAGGTAAGGCATATAAAATATCTTACCAAAAATTAATAGACAATTTTTTTTGTTAGGTATTTTTTTTTTTTCTTCATAAATATTTTATGACAACCTAACACAAAAAAAATAAAAATATATATTTTAAAAATATTTTACATCCAAATAAAATTTTAGAATTTTATTATTTTATATTTCTTCTGTCTCAAGATAGTTAGGTATTTTAGAACTTGTGACCCTTAAAAATACCTAACTATTTTGGATGGTTATATAAATATATTGTAATGATTGGTCTTTTAAAATATCTCATAATTTTTTTACCCATGAATAATTATTTTGAACTTT
This sequence comes from Cornus florida, assembly GCF_030987335.1. Lineage (NCBI taxonomy): Eukaryota > Viridiplantae > Streptophyta > Magnoliopsida > Cornales > Cornaceae > Cornus > Cornus florida. Next base: position 6,664,307 of record NW_026775573.1, read on the forward strand.
CACCTTCAAAATATAATGTGATAAGTCTTTGCCACATTGGAGTTCAAACATGAAACATCTGGTACCTAACCCAACCACTTTTTTTGACCCCACAGAGACACATTTGACATTTCTTCCATGACGCTTCCGGTCTGTCCCTTCTGTGATAACAGTTTTCAATGACTGCAATTGCTATGGTAGACTCCTGTAGCAAGTCTTTTGGGCCTCGGTTGTTTGTCTTCTTCGTTTGATGCGATTAAAAGGATAAATTAAACTAATTAGAACTTAAGGGTCCTTCAGAAAAAAACAAGAGACTGACTTGATTTGTCATGTTTTTATGAATTAAACTCCCCCCAAAAAAAACCAGGCACATGACTACTAGTTGAGCCCAAATATCGCAGCACAGGTAACACACAATTAATAGTTATATATTCTATATTTTATTTTGAGGCACGTGTCCGCAGGAGCGGAACCAATTAAAGTTTGAGGGTACCTGCCCTATTTAGCCCAGCAAAATAGAATATATATAATTAATTTGTAATTTTTTTTTAATATATATGAGAAATTATATATATGTGTCTTCCTAAATTTTTAATTTCTAAAATTATCTTAATTTTTTTTTTCTTTTGTTCTTTAAGTTTCTTAAATTTCTTTTAAAAAAAAAGTTAAATTTCTTTTGTTCTTAATTTTTTTTTTCTTTCAAATTTATCTCAGTTTTTTTTCTTTTTTCTTCTTAAAATTCTTCTTTTTGCGTGTTATATCAATGTTAGTTGAAATTTTTTTTTTTAAACTGTGCCCCTCTGAATTGAAATCTTGACTCCACCCCTACATGTATATGTATTCATTATGTTCATTTGGCAAATGTCTGGGACGGAAACAATTAAGGTTTGGGGGCATGTGCCCCCCTATTTAGCCCCGCTCAATAGAATATATATAATTAATTTGTAATTTATTTTAGTGTATATGAAAACTTATATATATCGTATCCTCCTAAATTTTTAATTTCTAAAATTATCTTAATTTATTTTTTTTCTTTTTTTCTTTAAATTCTTTAAGCTTCTTTAAACAAAAAAAGTCAAATTTCTTTTGTTCTTAATTTTTTTTTTCTTTAATTCAAATATATCTCAATTTTCTTTCATTTTTTCTTCTTAAAATTTCTCTTTTTGCGTGTTATATCAATGTTAGTTAATTTTTTTTTTTTTTAAACTGTGCCCCTCTGAATTAAAATATTGGCTCCGCCCCCTTTATGTATATGTATTCATTAGGTTCATTTGACACATTCTATGCCCATATAAATGTATTATTATAGATTATAAATATCAATAATCAAATGACTCATGTTGAAATAACCATATTGTGTGTTTGCAAGTCCATGTACAAATAAAAGACCAAATAACATAAAACAATATATGTGCATATTAAATTCAGTTGGTAGAGAGGCACTCCAGTCCTCTACAATCTAGATTCGACTCACCCCATACTTCCCCCTCCCTCCTTGCCGGTTTTGTATTTTTTAAATACATAGACATATGTGTGTGTGTGTATATATATGCATATTTAATCTCATGGGTTGGTCCATAATGGATTTTTTATTTTGGTAAATAAATCTATATTAAAAGAGCAAGAATATACAATATACCAAGGGCAAATACCCGGAAACAAAAAACAATAACTAGCAAGCTAGCATTGGGCTAAAGGATCAAGGATCCGAAAGTAATACCACATAGAACAGGCCCAAGATACTGGGCTACGGAATTACAGCATGTAAGAACAGTCCCAAGACAATGGGCTAAAAGATCATAATTACCGCAACCCAAACAAAGCCCAAAGCCCTTGATTCAAATTTCAAACACGTGACTTAAACAAGGGAGCAATAGGTCTAGAGTTTGTCCACTCCGCCAACCGCGCTAGTTCCCGCACTCCCACTCGCGCCTTTCACACAAGCCTCTTACTTTATTGTCTTTATAGATGCAATTTTTGATAATAGATTCAAGAAAAGTTCGGAATTTAAGAATGTAGAATACAAATTATATTAAATTCAGGATTAAAATGGTTAATTACACTCACACTTTTTGAGGTTTGCCAGAAGAAAGTTAACCTCTTTTTTTACAACACCAATCTTACCCGGATAAAATGACTTAAATAACCTTTGACTTATCAACAAACACACTTGAATAATTAAATGACTTGAATACCCTTCTTGATAGCAGTGGTGGTTTGATTCTATTGTAGCCGGTATGACCTTTTAATTACAATCCTCGCATATTTTAATGAAATGTTTGGATGAAATTTTTGATAGGTGATCTCAGTGTTAAAAAAAAAAATTAAATTTTATCTGACTGTCAATATGACAAAATTCAAAGAGTGCGAGTGTAATTAACCCTTAAATTTACTTGCTAATACTTTCAAACTGTTAGATACTTTTAGGAGTAGATTTTTATGTTCCACTAGTTTTACTGATTTTATTGCACCCAATTATTGCAATCACTGCAACAAAATACTCCTTTAATGACAAAATTTTAACTGAGCAATTTCTAGAAAGTGCCGCACGTGATGGTCTTGCACATTATATATTATATATTTCATTTCGCTTCCTCACATTCTTTATATATATATATATATATATATATATACCCAATTATTGCAATCACTGCAACAAAATACTCCTTTAATGACAAAATTTTAACTGAGCAATTTCTAGAAAGTACCGCACGTGATGGTCTTGCACATTATATATTATATATTTCATTTCGTTTCCTCACATTCTTTATATATATATATATATATATATATATATATATATATATATATATATTTCATTTCATGAAAAATTCTCACGCTTTTTCTTTATTTATTTTTGATAAATCTCAATCTCATTTCACTTCTCACCCTCACTCCCAAAGTCTACGCCAACTTTATTTACATTTTTGAGATAAATCAAAATTGAATTCTAAAAGTAGAGATGAACTCGGGAGTCACAATTCTCTCATCCTATTTTAGTATAATTTTTCTCACGTTTAGGAATATTTTCAATCAAATGCTTCATTTACGTTATAGAGAGAAATCAAAACCAAACTAAATTGTCTAGTTTGTATGTTGTATTTAACTTTGTTGGGAATTGAGGTTATTTTGGTTGTAAATTTGCTTCACTTAAATAATTTGTAATAGTTAGAATAACTATTACAAATATAGTTTTGATATAACAATACATATCATTGTGTTATAGCCTGAAAACCTGTAGTGATTGTATGCCAACGCATTTTCTGGAATTGCAAATAAAATTGTTGCGTATAAATGTTACTAGCTAGTTTTTGGAGTACGTTTTTATCGTGTTTCCTTTTAATTATTATTCTATTAATGAAAAGCAAAACTCTATTTTTTTTTTGTTCTTTTGTGTGTATCTCAAAGTGAGTCGTCACTCACTTGAAGGTGGTTGTTACAAATGACCAATTACCTATTTATAGGCATCATCGTCTTCTAAAACTCTCTACTTTAATGGTACAACCATACCAAATTCTCTACAATTGAAAAACATTCTACTACCTACAAAACTCCTCAACGTTAAACAATCTTTCTAACTCTTTTTACAATACTTCATAATTCTCTACACAATTTCAAAAATTTAGAACTCAAAGGGGGACGTGCAAAAAAAAAATTTATTTTTTATTTTTTTATATACATATTTTAAAAAATTACAAAGTGCCCCTTGAAAATTATTGAAGGTGACCCTTGAAAATTTTTAATCATTAAATTACTACCCAATTATATTGTAGCCTCTCTCACATGAAATCCTGACTCCGTCCGCATATAATTATGTGGGGCTCTACACCTTAACATATTAGATTTCATATTTAATCCTTTACAACACCGTCTTGATGTAGTATCCTGTAAAAATTTGCAACACACTTATATCATATTTCAACACAATTGTTCTAAATTTTAATTTAAAACAAGAAATAAGATTTAGATGCGTTGAAATATCTTTTCGACATCTTTATATCTAATTTTAACCCTTAACATATTTGGTTTCGTATTTAAATCCTCTATAACTCATTATTGTTGTAGTGTGCTGCAAAAATTTGCAACAAACTTATATCATATTTCAACATAATTGTTTTGAATTTTAAATTTATAACAAGAAATAAGATTTAAATGTGTTGAAATTTATTTTCAACATAATTATTTATAATTTTAGCACTTAAACACATTTGTTTTATGTGTTGAAATTGTATTAAATTATAGAATAAATTATTAAAAACAATTTAAATACGTTACAAAACAAAAACGAAAAAAAAAAAAAAAACCATTGCAACATAGTACAGAAAGATTCAGTATAACAGAGGATCCAAACTCATCAGGTTCTTTCTTTTATTCCTTAAATTGTAAATAAAGAAAACCGATCCCAAGAGTATCATTGCTGTTAGAGCTGTACCTGAACCACTAACCCAAAAAAAGCAAAATCAAACATACTGTTCATATAAATGGTAATAGTTAAATTAAAACACACACTAATTAAATCTGTTTCTAGTCTAAGGATGAGGTTTAAGCAGTTATAACCAAATGAGAGAGAACGGTTAAATTGCCTATCTATTCGTGGTAAGCACATAAATATGCCAAATTGGCAATTTCTAGTTTAGTATGTCACAGTGACAAGTCAAACAAGTTTGTTAAATTGTTGATTATGGCCCATAACGAACTATGTTCCTTAAATAACAGTGTCAATTATAAGCATCACAAATAAGTGGCTCTGGCTGGCTTTTGCTTCACCACTTATTAGCTTCACTTATTGAATGCAATTAGTTACAGAAAATCCCTATATTTTATTAGGCACCTTGTTTCTAGATTTTTTTTTTTTGGATAATTATTTCTAGAAAATTCCAAATTAACAAGTTTAATCCAATAGTAAAAAGATTTAAATAAAAAAACAAAAAGTTAAAATTTTGAATTTTCATAAGTCAATAACTAATTTAAAATAAAGATTGTACTTTAATCGTATTTCACCGTCTTTTAACATATAAGGTTTAGAATTTAAGTCTTCACCATTTTTTAAATTATCGTAATGCTGCATTAAACATGTAATTCACACTTTAATTTAGAATTTGGGAAAAATTGATTCAAAATTTGAACTAATAAAATCACAGTTCCAATTTTCCCCACATATATGCCATTTAAGTCCATCAAATTGATTGACTGAAACAAATTCTGTGAATTTCCGTGACCAAGTCCATGAACAGTTTTCTTTCAAATTTTATCTCCTTTGAGTCTATCCAAAACCGATATATATCTATGTATTATATAAATTATAAAAAAATAATAATAATAAATAAAATTAATACTTGCCTATGACACGTGATGAACAAATTTTCTCATTAAAAAATTTAAATTGTGTCGTGATATTATTGGACTATATGAATAGATTTAGTATTAATTTAACCCACCTAAAAAAAAAATTATTATTATTTTTTATATTTATTTTAATATTAAAGAAAAATACTAACATCCAAAAATATTGTTCTTACACGATCTTGATTCAATCCTTACAGCAAGTATTTGTTAACGTTGGGTATTTATTGCTCACGCGCAACGCACGTGATAACGGCTATATCTTGTTATATACTTTTTCAAAGTTTTGGTGCGTAATCTTCGACCAATCATCGAACGGTATTGATTGATTTCCCAAAAACAATCCATCGAACGGTATTTAAAGAGGATCTGATCGATAGAGACGTTGAAGCCTAGCCAAAGCGCAGAGACGAAAGCGAAGGACCAAGAACCTCGAGAGAACATGCAACAGGTACCCTCATTTCTCTCTCTAGACCTCTCTCACATTCTCTCTCTAATTTGTACGAGCTCTATTTCTCATTTGATTAGATTTTGTTTGACTGTGTTGACCTGCTTTTAGTTCATTGTGAAATTGAAGGATTTAAAGAATGTTTTGATTGCATTGAGTTTTGCTAACACAAATTAGGGCTTTTGAAGCGTATGGGGTTTAAAGTTTTTTATTTTTTACAGAGAATTCATAGGTGAAATTCAAATTTAGGGTTTTTTAAAGGGTCTGATTGGAACATAGAATTGGATTAGAGCCGGGAATTCTAATTTCAATATCAATTCCACCAGATTTGGAATTGAAACGAAGTCAGTAACTCTGTTATATGGATGTATTGATTTAAATATGGAACTACAAATCTGTGTTCTTTTGTGATTAGATTAAAGGCATCTCAAAACTTATTGCAGCAGAAATCACAATTCTGACCAATAACCATAATCAGATTGATCCATCGAAGCCTAGTTGTTTCATCATAGAAGCAAGGAAATCCCATTCAATCCTATACAGATTAGTTCTTCGTCCCACATTGCCTTGGGGGATAATTTCTTGACACTGATAAAGGGGATGTCTCCTACTTGCCTAGACACGTTTTGAAAATCCTGAGCACGGGGATTGTGCAAAGCAAACATTATCTACACAGTGTTGCGGGTGCTGACTGAAACTCCAATTGAAGGGGAAAATGTAATAGGTAACAGGAAAACAAAGCTTTGGAAGGGTGAGGAGGTGATGTATCAAACAAAACAGTAGGAGAAGAGGGCCAATTCAAGATTACGTAGAAGCTTTGTTATCTAGGCTCTCCTATTTTCCTGAATTTACCCATGTCTACATGAAAGAATGTGACATGGGAATTGGTATGCAATGTGTTTGACACATGTACCTAAATAGGACACCCAGATCCTCTAATTTTTATGAGAAGAAGAAAGAAGAAAAGCTAATCGTGATAACAAAGAAAAGTTACTTACTTCTGAGATGGATAGAATCCTTTTTCACCATATTTCATTTAATTTCGATGATATTACATTTTCACAGAATTATAATCTCCTGCGTTACACTTTTATGTAACATATTGTCTTATTAAGTGTGTAAGACGTGTCTACGTATCTATCCAAGTTTTGGATGCATTTCAAGTTGGGTCTCGTATCCTAAGATTAAGAATTTGGAGAGGTTTAACTGAGAATGAAAGACAGAATTATGTGGGCTTCGTGGGACTAAAGAGTGGGATTCGTGGGACTAAAGAGAACAGAAATAGGGTTTTGATTGAATTAGGTTGCCAAATTTTGTAGAAGAAAACTGGATTATATAAATTCTATATTAATTTCTAGTTTAGATTAGAATTTTCAATAGTTAGTTAGTGTTGGTTGAAGAAGAAAGTTGAAGCTTCATCCAAGGGTATTTGCGTAATCTTCTTCTACAAGGCTGAAAAGGCAATTTGACACATAGATGAACTCACCAAATTAGGGTTCATGCATACATGATTAAGGCTTCTAATTTTCATTTGATTTGATCTTATTTGATTCTCTAAATCTTTCAAAATATGCATAAATGTGTTATTGGAAACTACCTGGTTTGAATTTTTTCGATTTTAAAACTATAGTAGACTATCACCGATTAAGCTATCGATTGAGGGCCATTGAAATGATCGACCAACTCTTGGACTGACCAAGCCTTGCAGAAAATTAGTTTCCTTTTTTGATCTAAGCATAACAAACCTTACTCCATACATACTCTATTTTGTCTATAAATATACTATGCTATGGCAGAATAAAAATAACTCATGTACATACACACAGAGCATTATTGTGAGTTGTAGAGTTGCAATATATATTTGTGTTGCATTCATCATTCTAAGAAGTGGTGAGTGTTCTTCATGTCTCTATGTTATATCTATTGCTGCCACCACAGCTAAAGAGTTCAACACCACTCTCAATCTATCATCAGAGATTGGATAGGACAGCTTATGGCTGAGACTGGATCACCGGTGGAAAAGCGGATTTTGTGAGGATCAAAGTCTGTTGTCGAGCTAATTGTGTGCGTGGAGACTCAATGAGAGTTTGATGGATTAATATGTGTTAATGAGGTAATTAGGATTTTGGGTTTTAGGAAACTATATCTTAGGTGGTAAACTTTCTTTCTCAGATAGTGGATCTAGTTTGCCAAGAGTAAGTCCCGTGGTTTTTCCTGGTTGAGTTCTTCACGTAAAAAATCATTGTAACCTGGGTGCCAAACCTTTTTTTTTTTTTTTTTCCTTATTCTATTGCTTTATCGTTTAATTGCATTGATGAAAGTTAATTTAATTTTCTGTTATGTTTATTTAATTTTTAAAAAACTATTAAAAATCGATAAGTCAATCTATAAGACCTATTAACCCCTCTCTAGGTTCATAGGTCTTGCACGACACCTATCAAAGCCTCAGGTTCCATTCATAAGTCCTAATTAAACTAAATTTGAGCATGACAAATTTGATTAGTGTTTCTTGCATGCGTGCAGTAGTCAAGTGATTTTCCTTTTAGCACTGTCTAAATGAAACAGAAATCCAGATTGAGAAGGAAGAGGTAGACTAAGCCTTGAGAGCCATATGAGAGGAAGTGTTGTTGAGATTCAGATCACTTTTTGCATTGTAGATACTTAAGCAAGAGGAGCAAGTTTTTAGATGAGAGAATGTCGAGATGAGAGAGTAATATAATTTAATATCTCATATCCAAATGATGGAAGTGGAATTGAGGGCTTCTATTCCAATTATGGCCCCCAATTTTGGCCCCAATCTTGTGGTTGAATCACGGCCTTAGGGTTTAAATATCTCCAGTTGAGAAAGAGGGAGAGAGGGATCTGATATGTAAGTTTATACTTCCAACATTTTAATGTTAGTTTAGTAAATACTTATTTGTTACCTTACAAAAGAAATAAAAAAATTAGTGGTTACTTTTATTTATATTAATATTGCAAAGTTTTATGTTTATTTTCCGAAACTAAAATTAAGTATTAGAATAGGGGGAGATGAGCCCACCTCAAATGTTGGGGGAACCTCTTAGAGGTTCGTTTTGAGAAAAACCATGCATTGTCTTCACAAAGGAAGTTGAAACAAACAATTAGCGTGCATACATTGTTCTAATTTAATATCAAAACAACTAAATTAACAATGGATATAACCATGACTGCACTAATTTGGTAACTACTAAAGAAACCAACTAATACCAGAAGAGAGACCCAACACTAGTTAGTATTGGTTAACTCAATTTAACTAAACAAAGCCTTTTCCCAACTATTTGGAGTTCGCTACATGAATATACTCTATCTAAGCCCATAACCTTAGTTAAACTACATGTTATTATATTTTTCGTTACTAAGCTATCCATGTCAATTTTGATCTTCCCCTAACATTATGGAATGATCATTGATAATAGGTGACATTGGTACTTGATTTCAAAAGGTTCATTTTTTACTAAATTCTTTTTTTTCTTCCTTTTTAAAATTAGAAACCCCTTTCCTTTTTGAAGTGGCCAATCTCATTTGAGAACTCATTTTTACTCCTAAACTTTAGGCATTAACTTGTTCGGTTGCACAAAAGACAACAAGAATGAGGTGCTAAAAGCTAGAAGGCCTAACAGAGCTCTTAGCCTAAAACATCTTCAGAGGGAGCAGTGGATCCTCTAAACATACCTTTATTCAGTGCTTTACCTCCTTTGACCTTTGCCAGAGACTTCGGGCTTTAGCTTCTAGTAGATGGTACGGTCATCTCTTGAGATCTGTTTTCAAGTGTTTGGCAAGGGGGGGAGCTAAAAACCTTTTTATACTTCGCTATCCTGTCTATAATTTGGGAGTAAAGCACTGAGCGAAATTCTATAATATTTGATGATAAGAATTCTTTTCGTGAGATTTGGGGAAGAATTCAATGATGTCTTTTCAGCGAGTGTCAGTTACCAAACAATTCAAAGGAGTTGCGTTTTTCCTGAATCTTGGGGACCACTATACAGCTGTTAGTTCTTTTCATTGCATGCTGAAGTTGTCCATGTTTCTTGCAGGCTACTGCTGAAATCGAAGTCATACTTAACTTTAATAAATGCTCCCTTGGCAACCTGGGGTGGTTAGATGATGGTAGGAATATAGCTCTAGTGTATGGAAAATAAGTTTACACTGGTTTCACTATGGAGGTAAACATTTGGTGCTTTCTTGGAATACCTACGGGTAGCTTCTATAAATTTGAAGCATTTTGTGATTGACAGCTATTGAGATGTGGTGGTGGAATGGGTGAGATCTTGGACTTCTATTGGTTGGTGATGTTACAACCATCTTGTGAAGTAGATCTTGTACTTGCACAAGATTCTTTAGATGCAGAAATCTGTTGGATGACCATCGAACCTTTAGCTCTAGCCTCTAATGGTACCTCCTCTTCCTTTCGAATGAAAGGTTGACGGTTCAAGTGCCCTTGTGCGTGTGCGCCCGTGTGTTGGGGGGGGGGGGGGGGGCGGTGGCCGGAATGTTGGGTGTGCACGAGTAACTTGCTTAAAAAATGTTGGATGTTTGGATCCCAAAGTCAGCAGTTTATAGAGCAGATTTTTCATACCAAGAGAAGAGTTGTTCTCTCTTTTCCTTGCAGGGATCACTTCACCCTTCCACCCTCCTTGAGAGTTTGTGGGAAGGAGATTGTTGTGTCCTTCGATAGTTATCCTATCTTCCTTTGGCATTGCTTGATGTGGTGGTAAAATGTTCGTGCTGTGAATTCCAATATGAGGGCAGTCACTTTGTGCAAATATTGTAGAAGATTAGATCTGTATTTAGTCCACCCTCCCACTATCCTTGATTAACAGACAGCAGCACCATTAGGCATAGACACTAAGAAAAAGAATAATTCTTTGTTAAAATGTGAGCCAACTCAATAGCTGATTTGTGTACTTACAAAAAGAAAAACAAGAAAAAAAACTGATGTATTCAACAAGATTAATAGTATGCTTGCAGCCAACTGTAAATTGAATTATTTGCTGTCCCTTTCAGATATATGTCTAAACTGAATGCATGTTAAATATACATGCTGAGAGTGATGCTTAAAATCACTGGTTGTAGTTTTATGATACCAGACAATGGAAATTTTTAATGATTTCTATTAGTTTTTTGTATCTGTTATCCTTTCAACCTGATCCTTCCTCGTATAGAATGACATGTTATGAGTTATGCAGGTCAAAGAAAATCATTTTATGGATAAGGAGGCTGCTGAAGACAAGACTCGAGAGTCGCTAATTTCCATCTCTTATCGCATACCAGAGAAGGATCTTTCTGGGCAAAAACCCGAAAATTCAAAAAGTAAGAATCTGGGTGACGGTATAAATGGTGAAGGGGCAGAACAGTGTCGGTCTAATCTGATCTCAATGTCTTACACAAAAGCACCAGAGGCCAAAGGCCTGCCAGTTGCACCTGGAGATATCAAGGGTTAACCTGGAATGCAGGCCTATAGTACTGATTGCATGGATTTCTACTGTGTGTGGTTAACACTCTTTATGTCTTTCATTGAAGTCAACGTTATAATAAAATCAACCACACCTGTAAATATACTCATTCATTACTGTGAGAGTTCTTTATTTGATGGAAATTATAATAAAATCTATCACACCTGTAAATATTTTCATTCATTATTGTAAGAAAATCTTTATTTAATAGAAATCGGTTTCTGTCTTCTTCTTTTAATGCAGTACTTCATTGATTTCCCTATAAACTAGAAACGGTTGGATGTGATCATATTACCTTTTTTTTTTTTTTTTTTTAAATACCTGATGGTTTACTGAAAGAAGTAGTGGAACATGTGATCATATCATCTTGATTTTCTTTCAGATTTTCTGAGCTGTAGTTGTTCTTTTGGATTACCCCTGTGCCTTGTAATGATTTGTTCTGATAATTTTATATACTGTTTGTATAGTTTATGTAATCCGGTCGGACAAAATAAAAGATGCATCCATGATGGATTCAGTTAAAATTTATAGTACGGTATTGTATTGACACTGGATCCGCTTTGTGTTTGGCTGGAGTGAAACATGCATTGCAATTTGATTTTTACGCAGGAGATGTTATGTTGGTGGTCATTGGTGTTAGTCTACTTGTTTTAATTACATTGTGGTTGGTGACTGAAATGGTGTTTTTCTGGCAATAAGTGAGCAACCTTCATATTTATATATAATATGATCTCTTGCACACCAGAGCAAGAAATTTATCTCTCCGCGCGCGCGCGCATACACATATACGCGGTTCAGATTTATCCTTGTATAAGGAAATGGTTGATTGGTTCATCTGGAGAGTGTTGGTTCATTGATTGTTTATTCTCAAAACAATTCGACAGATCCATTGTTAGGAATGTTATGTTGTCTGGTTCTGTATGCAAGCTTGTCACTGAAGACATAAAGAATGCATACATGTGTGTGTGTGTGTGTGTGTGTGTGTGTGTGTATTATATTATCCAGGTACAAGGAAATGGTTGATGGGGTTCATCTGGAGAGTGTTGGTTTGTTTATTCTGAATTAACAATTAAACAGATCCATTGTTAGGAATGTAATGTTGTCTGGTTCTGTTTACAAGCTTGTCACTGAAGACACAGAGAATGCATATAATAAAAGCATATATTCCGAGGAATAATCAAATAAGCATTCATGCATCAAACCACGTGTAGTTGTTTTATCAAGTTGTCTATTTCTTTTTGCAAGCTGTGCATATATAGAATGCATACAAATCCAGTGAATGTTGTACATATCGTTCAGTTTTTGAGCTATATACATTTAAAAAGAATCATAGAATAAGAATTTGCATTGTCATGAAATTTATTTTATTCAAGTTGTCCAGTTCTATTTGCAAGCTAGTCACTGAAGCCACATATAATGCATATATTCCAGTGAATGAGGTATGAACCCTTCATTATTTGAATTATGAGAATAACCAAAAAAAAAAAAAAAAAAAAAAAAAAAAAAAAATTCTATTTGTAATGTGATGTAAGTGATGATTCTATATTAATGTGATTAGACAAGAGAGATATTAAGTCCCTTCAAACTAATCGATGGTTATAAGTTTTGAAATTGAGATTGAAAAACAGAGTAATGATAGATTTTGCGACAACTGACTAGTGACCCGAGTTGTTGGCCAAAAAAAAAAAACACTTTCATTATAAAATGATACTAATTGACAGTTGTTTAGTCAAGGTTCATGTGGGACACTACACACACAAACAGAAATTGATTCTAACTTCTGCTTTAAAAAAAATATTGAAGACTGTACTACTTTTAAATTTTTATTTTTTCTATTTAGCACTCCCCAGTAATTCCTTGTGCTGGTACCAAACTATTCTAAGTAATTAATTGTTAAAATATCCTATAGTTATGCTGATTTTCACAGGAGTAACATACATCTGTGTACATTCCTTTGATCAGATGCTTGGCGTGATACTAAGAATTGAGTTTGACTCTAATACCAACTGTAACGGGTCGGTTTTTGTTCATTTACCAAAAAACTTAAACTATTGGGTATTGCTGCATTTCGATCTATTTATACACATTTCAATTCTCATCCAAATCCGACGTTAGATAAGTCCCACTTGTAACAGAAGGCTATCACTGTCCAAAACACAAATGATACATTTCCAAGGACGCTCTAAGAAGAGATGGCGAAGCTTTGTCCTTTTTTTTTTCCAAAAAAAATAAAAATAAAATTCGTTGCGTCCAAAAGAAAATTAAAAAAATTACGACGACTTTTTCTTAATACGAGTGATTAAACAACTATATCAGATTATAAAAATATAAAAACGGCCTCTTAAATTATAAAAAGGGTTGCCTGATAACTGTACTTCAATTTTGTGAAAAAAAAAAAAAGAAAAGAAAAAAAAAAGAAGAAGAAGATGAAGAAGAAGAAGAAAGAAAACCTGTACTAAAATGTTGCACATTGTAATTGTAGTGGGTAGGAGCGACAAAAAGAATTTTTAGTCTCTTTTCTCATTTAAGCATGATATAAGATATGTTGTTTTTTTTTTTTTTTTATCATCAAATGCTTGAACAGAACACTCATTCTAAAACTGTTTACATGTATTGGCAACGAATAATATATTTTCAAGAAGTTTACTGTAAATGAGATTTTAAGACACACTGAGTGATACAAGTTCATAATAATTGAGACTTTGAAAAATGTTCTGACTCATACATTTTAAAGATGTTTACCATAATTGAGAATCTGAAAAAAAAAAAAAAAAAAAAAAAAAGGGAAAAGTTTGTCTATCTAACTATGATAATATGTAACACGTACACTATTCAAAACAAAAATGATAAACACAAATATTCAAGACTGATGTATTTACAAATAAATATCATTAACGTGTGCTCTCAGAATTATTGTCAATCTAATAAACGAAAATCAATCTCATACATTTCTAAGATATTCAGTCTACCACGTACATTATTTAAGACACGAATATTCAGAATACTCATTCATTTCCAACAATATCTTCTTGTGCGTTCTAAGGAGAAATGACAGACTTTTGTCTTGTAAGAAAAATAAAAATAAATATAGTTGCGGCAAAAATAATTTTTTAATAGAAATTAATTCAAGCTATATTTATGCTTAGTTGTGCTAAAATTATATATTTGAATTGATTATTTAACCCTTTGTCCACGTCCGTCGAGTATTTACGAGTTCAACAGTGGACTGCTGTAACGGGTGGGCGTTTGCCCATTTACCCAAAATCTCGAACTATTTATACCCAATTACTTTCCCATTCGATTTCGATGTGGGACAAATGACCCTTGTTACATTTTCCCCCACCAAAACTCACAATGCCCTCGTTGCGGTTCGGGCCACCCTGCCTACCCGGGATGTTAGTCCGGACGCCTTCCGGGCCGGGTGCTTGGCGTGACACCGGATCAAGGACTGGGTCTGGCTCTGATACCAACTGTAACGGGTGGGCGCTTGCCCATTTACCCAAAAGCTCGAACTATTAGGTAGTGCTACATACCCACCCATTTATACCCAATCACTTTTCCATCCGATTCCGATGTGGGACAAATGACCCTTGTTACCACCGCTTACTAACAATGGCAAACTTCTCTACCTTTTAGATTACAAACCTTTCTATATGTTTAAAAAAAAAAAAAACAAACAAACAAAATTGGTGTGTTGAAAAAAAAAAATTTAATATTTATAATTTTTTAAGTAATTTTAGAGAAAAAAAAAAATGGCTTCTTCCATTAACAAGTAAATATTAGTGTTCTAATCTTTAACAAAAATATATAATAATAATATTAGTGCTCTAATAAATAAAAAATATTAACGTGAGAAGGTTATCTGGGAAAACAATTCAAGAAAGTCACGAAATAAATGTTACAGTTTCAAGAAGTTCACAGTATCTCCGGAAATGATACCTCTCAAAAAATTTCACATTAAGTGATAATTCAAGACTACAAAGACAATTGATACATTTCCAACAAGTGTACAACATATAGAGTGATACATTTCCAATAAATTTGACAGAGAATCTAAGAAAATAGATATATTAACTTCAACTACCACCGTAAAATATATATTTCTAAGATGTTCGGTCTACCATATAAGGCATAAATGGTGACACGAGTAATATATTTTTAAGAAATTGACAGTAACTAAGAAGAAAAACCATCATTTAAGACACAAAATTTTAAAAAGTTCACACAAACTATGAAATATAACACCATCCACAAAATGATACATTTTTAAGAATTTCACCGTAAATGAGAATTCAAAACAGAGTGAGCGATACATTTCTAACAAGTTCACATTAAATGACAATCTAGAAAACCTACTTGACTCGTACATTTTTATAATGTCGATAATAACCGAGAATTTGAAAAACGAGATCAATTGCAGATTGAAGTTGAGTACTTCAATCATATATTTCTAAGATAGTACATTTCCAAGATTTTCATAATAACTGACAATTTTTAAAACGGATATCAATTACATATTAAAGTTTGTCTATTTGACTCATACATTTTCAAAATATTCAGACTATCATGTACACCATTCAAGACATGAATATTCAGCACACTGATACATTTCCAACAGTGCCGGGCAGACTTTGTCATATTCTGTTGTAAGAAAAAAAATATATATATATATATATATATATATATATATATATATATATATATGGTTGTGGCAAATTTTTTGGGCCATTTTTTTTTTTTTTTTCAATAGGAATTAATTCTAGCTATATTTATGTTTGGTTGTCTCTTAGATTATAAAAATGCAAAAAGCGTTCCCTAAAAGTACATATTTGAATTGATTATTATTATTTTTTTTTTTCCTGAATGTTGAATTGATTATTTCAAACTTCCAGTGACTATTTATAATTCACTTTCAACCTTTTATTTTTTATTTTTATACAAAAAAAAAAATCGCAGAATCTCTTATTTTTATTTTGTCTAATTTGGTCAGAGACATTGTTTGGCTTCAGATTCATAAATAACGCAGTCAAAAAAAACTTTTATCATTGGTCATAGTTACCCTTCTTCGTTCCCACTCTTAGGCAGCTAAGCTCCTTTATTAGAAGCATAACTTTTTGAATTACAAAAAAATATAAAAAAAATATAAAAAAAAAATGTTCTCTATAATCTTCCATCACAAACACCATACCAAGCAATGTCCCTCTGAAAATAGCATGTGTAATTAAAATTGATCATATATACTGTCTAAGGCCAACTATTTTTTTTTTTTTAATTAATAAAAATTGGAACATGATATTATCATTTTTTGCATATTGTCTGAATCCATTTTTCATTTGGGATATTAGCAAAGTTTCAATATGGATTTACTTTTCAAAAAATATTTTGATGTGTTTTTGAAACTTCTTGACATGACCTTGAAAACCCATACGTGGACTACCAAGAGATTAAACAACTAAATTTTTTTTGTAAGGCTTTATCCAATTCAAGATATTAAACAACTATTTATGTATTGCGTGTCTTAAATTGCTAATAACTATAGTTAATTTTTTTTTGGGTGACGAAATAATTTAAAATTACACATGTTTATTTCAAGATTTTGGGTAATAAAAATCTAATTTTTATACTCAGTAACTTCTATATATATATATATATTTTGGTGTATTTGTTTGTAATTTGTACCTACTTTGAAGTTCAAAAATTCAGCTCCTACGGTGTTTGTACTACTAATTTTAACTCCCCTTCCATCATCTCTGTCACCACCATCACCTTATGATTAGCATGAACACCCTTCCCATTCAATATATTTTTTAATTAAAGTATGTAGAGAAATTTTTGTCTCCTATAAGGCTCTCTCATCAAGTTGTTGGCTACGAATTATACTTTTACTATTTATAGACAATTATATTTATTCTCTAAAACTTTTCTGATAAATTATCTTCTACAGTCCTATAAAATTCTCTACTGAGTATTTATAATCTCTCTAACATTTCAGAATATTTCAACTCTCTCTACAATCCTTGACAATCTCTACTCATGTCATGCACACGCCATGTAAAATCTAAATGCTGAATTTTCGTGATACATAATTTTTATGAAACATATCACAATTATAAAAAAAAATAAAAAATAAAAATGTTCTCTATTATATCACAATTACACCAAACCAAGCAATGATCCCTCTGAAAATAGCATATATAATTAACATTGATCATAAATTGTCTAAGGCGAACTATTTTTTTTTTTTAAAATTTTTATTAATAAAAATTGGAACATGATATTATCAATTTTTGCTATATTTGGTATATAATGTCTGAATCCATTTTCCATTTGGGATATTACTATTAGCAAGGTTTCAATATGGATTTACTATTCAAAAAATATTTTGATGTGATTTTGAAACTTTTTGACATGACCTTGAAAACCCACATGTGGACTAGCAAAACGTCGACGTGTAGGCCAAGATAGCCATGGATATTGTATACTCTAAATGCAAAAGTCATCATGAAATTTGATGACTCAAAAAACAGATTGGTGGCAAAGCCAATGTATTTGTTGGGTTAGCTAACAAAATCAATCAGAATCAATAAGCGGAGACAACCAAATCTCACCTATTTAAAGATATGAAAATTACATGAACACATTTTTGTGTTTTCACTTTAGGGAACATATGGTGTGTGGTGCGTTTGAGGGCTATGTAGTCAGCTCTCATGAACCACAATTTCTGAAACCATTTTCAGAAAACACATATGGAACAAAACTATTATTCCATATCAATATAATATTGTTTATAATAGTCTTTTTTTTAACTAGGTATCTCAATATTCTGTTTATATATGGACTTTACGAATGATAAAAATGATGTAAAGTCAATTAGAGATTGAATGCCTTTGACTGTACATGTTAATACAGCTGGTAAAGTCTTTTCATGGGTTAAAAACTTTACGATTTAATTAAGGTTTGCATGAATTTAGGACAAGAGGGGGCTATTCCAAGCTTTTTGAACTAGTAAAAGGTACAGGGTCCGGCTCTTTCTAAACCGTATTAAGAAAGATAAATGGTTTGACTCTCTCGAATTTAAAATTCAAAAATGGGATGAAATGAAAGTTATGCGCTATTGTAAATATCAAAATGAATAATAATAATAATACTAATAAAAGTATAATTTCGACAATGCTCCATATTGAATGTAGACGAAGAAAATTCGCACTTGTGAATTGTACATTTCAATCTTTTTCGTCTAGTTAGGAATGTAATTTATAAAAAGATTGAAATATTTACTAAGTATTCTAACTTTTTTATAAAGTACATTTCGAATTAAATTGAACATGTCTTATTGTTCCACTCCAAGGGGATATTGTGGACACTTGTGCCTCTGACCATTACACCTTTCGAACAAAACTGAACATGTCTTATTGTTCCACTCGAAAGGGATATTGTGGACTTTTGCAAGGTGTTATGCTCAGAGGCACAAGTACACAAGGCATTGCAAGGGGATGTTGTGGACTTTTGGAAGGTGTGATGGTAAGAGGCACCAATACTCAAAGCATTGCAGTTTGTAAGCATAGATATTAAATAATTATATTTTGCACTTTGGAAGTAGACATATTTACTAATTTTACTTTATAGTTTGTAAGCGGAGATATTTGCAATTTTTAAAATTTCACAAATTTTAATTAAATGCAGCCGATCACACTCAAAAATTATTTTAAACAGAATTCAGTTGCGAATCATGACAGCCTAATTGAGAATCCATTTTGTATACAATAATCTTATATGTGTTATCTTTATTACAATTACATCCCTTCAAAGAACACACTCTCTCTCTCTCTATATATATATATATATATTTTTTTTTTTTTCTTTTTTCTTTTTTCTTTTTTCTTTTTTATCTAAGAACCCTATATTGATGAGACCATGCAACAAGCAAAAGTCCTTTTAAACTCAAAAGCACATCATGAAACTAACGAATTTCTTTCTTACTCAAAAGTCAAAGTTATTGCTTGAAATTCCTCCTCACTTTTTAGCTGGTGTACCCCCCACCCAAATAAACAGTAAAAAACAAGTACTTGATTTAGAATATAAATCTTTAAGAAACAAAAATCAAATCCAGCAAAAAATTAAAAAAAAAAAATTGAAAATGGTGAGGAAGATAAAATCAAAATTCTCAATTGGTGGGAGACAATGGAATTGTGACACATGGTAGTTTCTAACCTCCAGAAATTCATTATCCAAAATAGGCAATGTAAACCACATACCTAACATATCCGGTATAGAATTGGGCCCACTATGATTCAGTTGGTTTGTCGTTTCACTCAAAATAGACTATCCCAGTTACACTAATTGACTGGGGTACAACTTTCACAGCATTATTCGGTGGGGTGATAGTGATGAAAATTATAGCATAAGCCTAAATATGTGGGAAAGAGTATGCCCCTAAAATATCTTATGAAAGTTTTAGCTACCATTTAATTACTGAAGATGCAAGAAATTCATACTCTCTTTTTCTCTTTAGAATTCTTACATTTCAACAAAAAGATCCCCTCATTCTTTCCATTCCTTCCCTTATTTATAGATATTTACAAGATATTTACAAATATTGACGGATTGCTGGATCTGGGCCTGTTCCTCCATAAGTCCTGGTCACCTTTGATGGGCTTATTCGCGTTCGGCCCATATGGCAGTGTCTTTTTATGGGCCGACCCAGCTGTACGGACCGGATGTCGTGCTTGCAAGTCAGATCCGGCCCATGTCGTCCTGGGCCTCCTCAACTGCCCCCATAATTGCCCCTTATTTAATAAGGGGGTAATTATTGATGGCGTCTCATCATGACGTTGACGGCTCGAGAAAACCACGTGGGGGAACGGACGGTCAGATCCAGAATCAATGTTCCGGGGCTCGATGAATTTCTCGCCTTCCTGACGCTTCGGCCCTCGGGCCCCCCTCACCTTTATAAGGCTCTAGAATACCACTTCACGTCTTTTTACCGTCTCCATCATCAGTCAAATCTCTCTCTTTCTAGAACAGTGCTAAGCTTTTTCTGGTGAAATCCTTCAAGAGTCATTCTTCCAGCGATCTTGCAGTCCTCAGAGGTTAGTTTTGTTCCTTTTTACTTTCGGCAGGCTTCTATTTACCCCCTTTTAGATCCTTCAAGCACTTCCACCATGGTTGTAGATCTGGATGTTCTTCGTATGAGACTTAGACTTCCTGACAACATCGAAGTTAGGGTTTGCCCTCAGGACGTTAACATTATGACCGGTGCCGGCCTCCTGCCCGGCGAAGTCTTATTCACGAACCTTCAATTGAATGTCGTTAGGTTCCCTCTGCACCCTTTCTTTAGTTATGTCTTCAATAGATTGGGGATATCCCCCCTGCAGGTAAACCCCAATTTCTTTAGAATCATATCCGTTATGCTCCTGTTGATGCGTGACAGAAATCTGGACCTTGACCTCATAGACCTTCTTCTGTGTTATAAGGTCAGTAAGATCCGTACTAACGAACCCTTCTACCACCTCTACCCGTTCGAGAAGATGTCCATATGTACGGACACAATAAAATCTGAAAAGGGTTAGAGGGATAGCATCGTGGGCATTAGTGGGGCTTGGTCTTCGCCGGCTGCAGAGGGTTACCCAATCCCGAGCGCCTTTGGTGTCTGTTCTGTTTCCTCCTATAAGAAATTCAAATCTCATAAACATGATTGCCCCTGCGAAACATGCGTTCCCCGTTTTTGTACTTTCTTATGCCGTTCCTTAGGAATACCTTGTGATGACTTGAGCTACAGTGTTTGCAGGGATAGGAGTAATTACTTGAAGAAATACGTTCTGAACGATATTCCTTCCTGCTCAGATCTCCTCACTTCAGACAACCTCTTAGCGCTCTCATCACTCGGCTACAACATGAGCAGGCTTCAGATTCCTTCTTTTGGCAGGAAGAAAAATACTCCCCCAGCCACTCCTGCTGCTGGGGCGACCTCCTCTCCAGCATCAGCCTCTTCCTCAGCCACCATCTCTGACACTATCCCGAGCACAGTGGCTATTAATTCCGTTGTCAGCACCCCTGCTGCCAACCCGAGCACGTCTCCCCAAACTACCACAGCTCCTGCTGCCGCGGGGGGCGTTCGGGACAAAGAACGAGGCAAAAGGCCTCATCCTGACAGTGAAGTCGATCCTGAGGATGAACCTCTCATAAGAAGGACCCGGGTCTCCGGGCCGGGTGCTCTCTTGCATCGTGCGATCAGAGCTCCTGCTCCCTCCGGGCCTACTGCAGCTGGTGTCTCCGCTTCTGCTTCAGGCCCCCCTTCTATCCCCACCTTACCGCCATGGGCCCCTCGGTACACCCGAACGGATGGGACGTTCGTGAAACCGAACGAGACCATGCTGAAGGATGGCCAGACCGCCATGGCGTACTATAGGAGCATGTGGACTCCGAAAGACCTTGAGGCGACAAAGGGCCTATCCCAGAAGGATGTATTCAGCCGCTTTCCCCAATCTGCTATGGAGGTGACTTTTATTTTCCAACTCATGAATTCTCTCATATTATTTGGTCTTGCCTTCGCCCGACCTGACTATTGGCTTAACCGTTCTTAATGTACATCTATGCAGACATTGTTCGGAATGATGGCTATGCAGAAGCAGGTGGAGATGGGGAACGCCAGGGCTCGTAAGTTTTCTGATAGCCTGGAGGTGGCTAATAAAGAAAACGACCTTCTCGCCATCAAGAATACCGAGGTACTGGCTCGGCTTGAAAAAGCTGAACAAGAGAGAGATGTCCTGAAGAAGGAGAATGACTCTCTTCAGGATGAGAAGGATGCCCTCCAGCTTGAAAAGAGCGTCTGGCAGACTGAGCGTGACTCAATCAAAGACGAAAAGGCAGAGCTCCAGCGCCTTCTGGCTGATGAACAGTCTGCTCGGATGGCTTTTGAGAAGAGAGCTCTGGACGAGCGTACCGCTCTGATCGATGCGATCAGCAGAGTGAGCGGTGGGATGCTGGCTCTTCACGCTCGGTTCTCAAGGGTCGGTGCTCTTAGATATGCTCAAGGATTCCGAGAAGGTTTCGCCGACCGAGTTCCGGATGAGGGACAGACCAGTTCCACTCCAGATGAGGTCGACAAGGATTTAGGGATCGAACCTCTGGGGGTCTATGTCGACCCAGAACCCACCGAAGCGGAGCGCATATTCGATGAGTGCCAGGACATTGCTTCCTCAAGGATCATTACAGCTCCTCCTACCGCTCTGCCTCTGACCGCTCCTCAATCGTCAACTGTGGTACCTTCCATAGCCACTGCTGACGCTGAGCCCCAGCCGAACGATTCAGTCATTCATCTTGATTCCCCACCTCGTGAAGGTGAGACGGCTGATGGGGCCGAGGAGGCGGGTCGGCACAACCAGGATGCTGTTGGTACTGAGGCGTCTAGCTAAGGCCCCTCCGGACTCTTCGATTCCATACCTTTTTGTAACGATGGACATCTCACTTTTTGTAAACTCAATGCTTAATATCAATGAAATGACAGAACTCTTTTTCCCTTTGTGTTGTGCTCTGTTCAACCTATTTTCAATACATATATATCTTTTCTCTCTTTTCTTTTATATTAGCTTTGCCGTGTGTTTGTTTATGGCAAGTGCCTGGCGCTCGGCTAGAATGCCACTTGCCACTTGGCTTTAAATTTTTAGCAAGTGTCTAGCGTTCGGCTTATGGTGCCAGCTGCTACTTATCTTGCTTAAGTGTCTGGCGCTCGGCTAGAATGCCACTTGCCACTTGGCTTAAAATTTTTAGCAAGTGTCTGGCGTTCGGCTTATGGTGCCAGCTGCCACTTATCTTGCTTAAGTGCCTGGCGCTCGGCTAGAATGCCACTTGCCACTTGGCTTTAAACTTTTAGCAAGTGTCTGGCGTTCGGCTTATGGTGCCAGCTGCCACTTATCTTGCTTAAGTGCCTGGCGCTCGGCTAGAATGCCACTTGCCACTTGGCTTAAAATTTTTAGCAAGTGTCTGGCGTTCGGCTTATGGTGCCAGCTGCCACTTATCTTGCTTAAGTGCCTGGCGCTCGGCTAGAATGCCACTTGCCACTTGGCTTTAAACTTTTAGCAAGTGTCTGGCGTTCGGCTTATGGTGCCAGCTGCCACTTATCTTGCTTAAGTGCCTGGCGCTCGGCTAGAATGCCACTTGCCACTTGGCTTTAAACTTTTAGCAAGTGTCTGGCGTTCGGCTTATGGTGCCAGCTGCCACTTATCTTGCTTAAGTGCCTGGCGCTCGGCTAGAATGCCACTTGCCACTTGGCTTTAAACTTTTAGCAAGTGTCTGGCGTTCGGCTTATGGTGCCAGCTACCACTTATCTTGCTTAAGTGCCTGGCGCTCGGCTAGAATGCCACTTGCCACTTGGCTTTAAACTTTTAGCAAGTGTCTGGCGTTCGGCTTATGGTGCCAGCTGCCACTTATCTTGCTTAAGTGCCTGGCGCTCGGCTAGAATGCCACTTGCCACTTGGCTTTTCATTTTTTAGTAGGCCGTTGGAAAAGAAAGTTATTTTTTTGTAAACTTCAGTAACTTGCACATTCATACGTATTTGATTGACAACAAACAACATCCAATTAAAGCCGAAACTTAGCTTTTATTGGTAGTACCTCTTCAGAGACGTGGCGTTCCAGGGCTTGCTGACCAACCTTCCCGCCATGGTTTCCAACGTATATGCTCCCTTGCCTATGACTTCTGCAATTCTGTATGGGCCTTCCCAGGTTGGCATCATTTTTTTGACCATCCCCACCTTTCTTTTCAGAACCAGATCGCCAGGGGCAAAATCCCTGTGTTTTACTCTTTTGTTGTGATTATTCGCCAATACTTGCTGATACGATGCTAACCTTATAGCCGCTGTGTCCCTCATTTCGTCTATCATATCGAGGTTCAATCTTAACATCTTGTCGTTCTGATCTCGACTCCATGCTAAGCTTCTGATAGTGGGGACCAAATGCTCAACCGGTATAACTGCCTCGGTACCATATGCCATTGCAAACGGGCCCTCCCCAGTCGGCCGCCTTGGGGTGGTTCTGTAAGCCCATAGAACGTTCGGGAGCTCATCCAACCACTTCCCTTTATGGTCTTCCAGCTTCTTCTTAATGCAGGCGAAAATGGTTCTGTTTGTGATTTCTGCTTGTCCGTTGGCCTGAGGATGACTTACTGCAGCCAACTTCTGGTTGATTCCATACTCCTCCAGCAGCTCTCTTACTTGCCTGCTGTCGAGGTTTGTGCCATTGTCCATGACTATTGATCTTGGAACGCCGAAACGGCAGATAATATTGTTCCAAATAAATCGTCTCACATGAGTCTGAGTCACGCTAGGATAGGGTTCTGCTTCCACCCATTTAGTGAAGTAATCCGTGGCCAGTAACACATACTTGTTCTGAGCTCTTGCAGTTGGCAGAGGTCCGACCACATCCATCCCCCATTGCGCGAAAGGCCATGGCGAGGCCATTACGTGCAATTCCTCAGGTGGTTGGTGGATCAATGGTCCATATCGTTGGCATTTATCGCACCTTCGAGAGAACTCCTCCGCATCTCTTGACATGTTTGGCCAGAAATACCCTTGTGTCATTGCTTTATGCGCTAACGATCGCCCCCCAGAATGATTGCCACACACACCCTCATGAATAGCTCGCAATACCTGCTGCGACTCCGCGGGGGTGACACACTTCAAGTATGGGCCAGAGTAGGACCTTCTGTACAGCTGGTTACGCACGATGGCGTACTTTGCAGCATTCTTTTTGAGTCTCCTAGCTTCATCCCTCTGCATAGGCAAAACGCCATCTCGAATATAGGTAATGATGGGGTCAATCCAACTCGGTTCATACGGTATGACGTTGACTTGCCAAGGGTCAGAGTCCAAGGGTTCTTCGAAAATAGATGGCTGGGTCAGTATTCCTACTGGAATCACCCTCGCCAATGTTTCACCGGAACTCGAAGCACTACATGCTAACCGGTCCGCATCTGCATTCTGTTCCCTCGGTAACTGTATGAATTCAATCTTTGCAAAGTCCTTGGCTTTATGCAGAATGGCAGAACGATATGCCCCCATCGTGTCATCCTTGGTCGCGTACTCACCATTTACCTGCCGAACAATCAACTGCGAGTCACTATACACAGTCAAACTTTTGATCTGTAACTCTCTGGCCAACTTTAATCCATTTAGCAACGCCTCGTATTCCGCTTCATTATTGGTGGCTCGGAACTCAAGTCTGAGTGCTTGACTCAAGGAAGTACCCTCTGGGGTTTGCAGTTTGATCCCAATTCCAGCCCCCATCTGGTTGGAGGAGCCATCCACAAAAAGTTTCCAAGAGCCGCATCTAAGGTCTTCTTCCGTATCCTCGGCATCACATTCTAGCAGGAAATCGGCCACCGCTTGCCCTTTAACAGCTGTTCTCGGCTCATACGTTATGTCAAATGAACTCAGCTCTATGGCCCACTTTGTCATTCTGCCCGAGAGCTCTGGCTTGTGCATAAGCGTTCTGATTGGAAAAGTTGTTAGAACAGCTATGGGGTGGGATTCGAAATAATGCCTCAACTTTCTTTTTGCATTTACAAGTGCAAGTACCACCCGTTCGGCCTTTGAGTATCTTTGTTCTGCCTCTGTCATTGTTTTGCTTACATAAAATACCGGGTATTGCACCCCTTCCTTGCAACGAATCAGAACGGCACTTGTCGCGACACCAGATACTCCAAGATATAGAAATAACTTTTCTTCCGGGTCTGGGACTGACAGGACTGGTGGATTCTGCATATATTCCTTCAAATGAGTCAATGCTTGTCGTTGCTTATCCCCCCAGGCCTGCCTTCCATGGCTCCGAATTGTGTCAAAGAACGGCTTGCAGTGATCTGACAATTTTGAAATAAATCGACTTAATGCAGCTATTCGTCCTGTGAGGGCTTGCACCTCTCTGATCGTCTTTGGCTCGGCATTCTTAATCAAAGCCTCTGCTTGAGCGGGGCTAACTTCGATGCCTCTGCGGTTGACCACGTGTCCCAGAAACTGTCCGGAACTCACACCGAACGAGCACTTGGTTGGATTGAGCCTCATCCCATATCGCTTCAGTACATCAAATACATCTTGCAGATGCTTCAGATGACCATCCTTCTTCCTACTCTTTACCACCATATCATCAATATAGGCTTCCACAATCTTTCCCATTTGATTCTTAAAAATTTTGCTAACAAGTCTTTGATAAGTTGCTCCCGCATTCTTTAGTCCGAAAGGCATAACTTTGTAGCAGTATGTTCCTCGCTCGGTGACAAAAGAAGTTTTTTCTTCATCTGCGGGGTCCATATGGATCTGATTATAACCTGAATAAGCGTCCATAAAGGTTAAACGCTCATACCCGGTGGTGGCATCCACCATTTGATCAATCTTAGGCAGCGGGAAGCTGTCCTTCGGACAGGCTTTGTTCAAATTGGTGAAATCAATGCATACTCGCCATTTCCCATTCTTCTTCTGCACGACAACGACGTTGGACAACCAATCAGGGTAGTGCACTTCTCTGATAAATCCCGCATCAAGCAGCCTATCGACTTCTTCCGCTATGATTTGATTACGTTCTGGAGCAAATCTTCGCTGCTTCTGTTTCACTGGTTTGAAATTGGGATTGACATTCAGGGAATGACAGGATACGGAGGGACTAATTCCAGGCATGTCTAGGTGACTCCATGCAAATACATCGGCATTGTGGGACAAGAAGTCCACTAGCTCTTGCCGCTTTTCTCTGGTCAGTCTTATACCTACTCTGGTAGTTCGTTCTGGCCTGGACTGATCGATCTGTACATCCAGAAGGGGCTCCTCGGTCAAGTCGACTGACTCCTCCACCCTGTTCTGCTCGGGCGGAGGTTCCTGTAATTGCTATCTGGGGCTTGCCGAACGAACGGGCGCCTTCCCTTTCCCAGCATACTTTATTGTGACGGAATAACACTCTTTGGCTGCAACCTGATCCCCCCGAATGTCTATCACTTTATCTCCATCGGGTCCGAGGCACCTCATGACCTGATGCAGAGTTGAGGGTACACCTTGGACTCTGTGAATCCATCCTCTTCCCATCAGGAGATTATACGAGGGGTGAATTTCTACAACCACAAAAGTTTCCATAAGAGCTCGTTCTGCAGCTTGAACTTCTACTTCCACCATCCCGACGGGCTCCACCCTCTTCCCATCGAACCCTA
Organism: Cornus florida; assembly: GCF_030987335.1. Taxonomy (NCBI): domain Eukaryota; kingdom Viridiplantae; phylum Streptophyta; class Magnoliopsida; order Cornales; family Cornaceae; genus Cornus; species Cornus florida. Next base: position 6,691,737 of record NW_026775573.1, read on the forward strand.
ACAAGGGATTTCCAGTGGGCTTGAGCCTCTCTGGTTTAATCTCGAGCCTATCAAATGTGTCCCTCGGCATGACATTCGCACTGCTCCCAGGATCGATCAGAACTCTGCGCACCAAGCAGTCCGCCACTGTCAAACTGACTACCAACGGGTCTTTATGGGGCAGTTGAACACGCTGCAGGTCTATCCAGTCGAACTTTATCTGCATCGACGGGCTCTGCTGGTGTAGAGTATTCACACTGCTGACCCTTTTCTTCATCTGCGCCTGCCGCAGGCGCGCCCGGAGTAGCTCATCTGACTCTTCACTAGGCTCGGGTCGACCATGGATAGCATTGATTAAACGAACTGGTTGTGAATTGTGGGAGCTTTGTTTATGACTCCTTTTTATTTGTTCCACCGGTCGATTCTGCTCTATCGTCGAGCCTTGAACATAACTCGCGAACTCCCCTCTAGCTATCAACATCTCCACTTGCCTCCTCAGGTTCCTGCATTCGTTAGTCTGATGACCGAAATCGGAATGGAAAGCACAATGTTTAGTTTGATCCCTCTGTTCGAGGGGTTGCCTAATTGGCAGTGGTGGATGAAAGTTATCTTTGTTCTCCTGATACAGCCTCGCCAGAGTGACCTTCAGCGGAGTAATCAGCTCTTCCTCCCTGGACCTTTTTTCTGCCTTCCAAGAGGTCTGACGTTGCGGCTGAGCCTGCTTCTGCCTGATCTTTGCCTTGGATTTTTCCTCGGTCGACACGAGCGACGCTGTCCGAGCATTAGCTGCCTCCTCTTCTTCTAGGCGCACAAAGCCATCGGCTCTTTCATTGAGTTCATCCATAGTAGTCGGCGTGTTCACTACCAGACTGGTGTGAAACGGAGTTCCACGTGTCATGGCTAACTTGAAGGCTTGAACTGCTGTAGAAGGGTGGCATTCGATCACCATACTCTTAGTGAGATTAAACCTGGTAAGAAAAGCCTGGAGACGTTCATCTTTGTGCTGCCTCATCGTGAATAGGCTCGAGATGTCCTTCGGCGGGCGCTTGTTCCCATAGTACTGGCTTATGAACCGATCGCACAGGTTTCTGAAGCTACCAATGGAGCTCCTAGGCAAGTTTTTGAACCAGCTGAGCGCCGGTCCGGCTAGGCTTGTAGGGAAACATTTGCACATTAAAGAGTCGTTTTCCGTATTCAGGGCCATTTTCAACTGGATACGGTACACATGATCGATCGGATCGGTTGTTCCGTCAAACAGAATAAAGACTGGCATAGCAAACTTCCTTGGATGCGGGGCATTCAAGATCTCGTCGGTGAATGGTGAATCAACCGTCCGAGCTGCGGATCGGAGAGCTTCATTCTCTCTCTGGAGTCCAGCGGTAGCTCTGTGAGTTACGGTTCTGCCCTCCGAACCGCGATGAGTGATAGTAGCCATAGAGGGCCGGTAAGACGGATCGAACGACCGTTCCTCTATGAACTCTCTTTGCCAAGGCGAAGCTACTCGACGGCGATCAACCTCTATCACTTCCTCTCGGTCGAACCTTTCCCGATGCGGATCGAAGGTTATGGCTTCATTCCGTCTAATCTGCTCATGTCGCGGATCAACGTGAGTCGATCCTTCGTGATCCTCAACTCGACGAACATTTGGCGGCAAATTGTCCATCATCCTTTCATCACGGTGGTGAGCTGACTGATTGTTCTCGTCCTGCTCGCCTTGACGCGCGATATTAGATTGAAGACCTCCTTCACCGACCGGAAGTGGATGCGAAACCGCAGGTATTTGCCGATGTTGCATTCCAGCTTTTAATTCTGCATTCTCTTTTTTGAGAGCTTCAATCAAGTTCATCAACTCCTCAAGCTTTGTTTGCTGGACAGCCTCCATCGGATTGGAGCTTTCACCTATCATTATTCCTGAACGGAGTAAAGGCATTAATCTCAAGTTCGCGAGTAGATCCGAGCTTCGTGAGTGGGAATTTTTCAGATCTGGTTTCGAATTCTCCGAATTATGCTCACCGTTTACGAGATCTGAATTGTCTGAACTTTAAATCCGTCAGATCCTGCCATAATCAAACAACTCGTTGTTGCGTAGATCTGAAGCCACTTCTGCCAAAGCTTCAAGAACTGTAATTCCTCCAGAGTAGGTCACAATCGCTCAGATCTGGATCCAAATCCCAAAGATCGAGTCTCGATCAACCGAATTGGTCTGAATCCACTCGATATTCCTCATTGATCAACCAAACTTCCATGCGATTCCCACAGACGGCGCCAATTGAAGATGCAAGAAATTCATACTCTCTTTCTCTCTCTAGAATTCTTACATTTCAACAAAAAGATCCCCCCATTCTTTCCATTCCTTCCCTTATTTATAGATATTTACAAGATATTTACAAATATTGACGGATTGCTGGATCTGGGCCTGTTCCTCCATAAGTCCTGGTCACCTTTGATGGGCTTATTCGCGTTCGGCCCATATGGCAGTGTCTTTTTATGGGCCGACCCAGCTGTACGGACCGGATGTCGTGCTTGCAAGTCAGATCCGGCCCATGTCGTCCTGGGCCTCCTCAATTACACACAAGTTTCTTAGACACAACCAGGAGGGAGCCAGCATAGGCCCCTTTGAAAGGTGCCTCCCTGGACCCATACGGGCCATGCTGCTCTATTAAATGGTTCATATATATATATATATATATATATAATTGCTTAATGCCCTCCCCTTCTAAATTTGTTTTTAAAAAATTGTATTTCCTTTATTCAATGAAATTCTAAATTTTTCCCCTTCGATTTTAAAGGTTTAGTATGCCCTATGAGCCAAGTTTTTGGCTACTTCTCCGAACACAACATTTCTTTTAATATAAAAGTTAGCCTAATGCAAGAGATTTACGCCGTTGTAGAGAAAAAATTAACAAATAAACATTGATAGTATGTAATTAAATAACTTGAAGAATTTTAATTTAATGTTTGAATTAATTTAGTTGTCAATTTTATACTTCCAAACATGAATTGTGAGTTTCTATGCATAAAAGGAAGCTTCATACATCTTTTTATTCATAGGCAGATGATGATTTTGATTATATTAGTGATGAACTTTGAAACTCCTGTTGTACCAGAAATGGAATTGAACAACAGACAAAACAAGAAAAAAATCTAAGCCTTCATGAGAATGAAATGCATCCAAAGACAAAAATTGACGTTTCCCCTAATAATTCGAGAGATTTTTTATTTATTTATTATTTTTTTAATACTTTAGTTGTTAGAAGGTCGAGATAGCATCATCAGTCAAACAATTAATTAGTATGACTTGTTACGTTCAATAACTATTAAAAGTAATTGATTTTAGTGCTGATGATTGAATGAGATGAATGAAAGTGATTGACACAAGAGCTCCTCCAAGTATTCAGTTGGGTGGGACATCTCTCGGACTAATTTGCTACTGATATTTTGAATAAAATAATAATAGTTGCAAATGTCGAGAAATAACATATTTTGATTGGTATAAATTTTTAAATAAAAAAGAAATGAAATGAAGGAATACAAGGGATACAAATTAAGCCCGAGCCGTAAAAAATGAGAAAAATATACGGATAGGGTTACAAAATTTAATGAAATTCTTTTAATACGGACTTTACTTGTATTTAATAACAAACAAAATCAAAATATTTTATGAGTTTTAGTGTATGTTTCTATTATCTTTTAACCTTATTTATTTTTAAATTGTCATTTTGGCTTAATTTGTATCCCTTATATACCTATATATAAATTTGTCTCACAAGACTTGAACTCTGAATGAATGTGCTGCTAGGATAAAGTTTTTGATCTTTATTCATTCTTATTTTATTTATTTATTTTTGTTACAGGATAATGTATTTATACACAACAAAATGCAAGCCTATTCTCAATGAATGTGCTACTAGAATAAAGTCTTTGATCTTTATTCATTTTTATTTTATTTATTTATTTTTGTTATAGGATAATGTACTTATACACAACATAATGCACGCCTGTTTGAGGAATAAATTTTGATTACACCAGACGCACCGTACACCGAACTCATGTGAACCCTACATACACAACACGCTCGAATGTGAACAGTAAACTGAACACTCAAAAATTTATCCTATCTTGGGGCCGACATATTAATCAAAACTACAACACTTTCTTGACTTGTATTGAAAACTCTATTTAATATCGAAATGACACTGATAAAGGAAGCAAAAACATTGATTCCAATGGTGGAGCCGAAACTGCTTTACATTAGATGCAACGAGGTAGGGGCCGGTTTGGGAGGTGACCATTTTTGAAAAGGTGTGAAAGACATATTTGGTGTTTTGGTGGTGTACGCATGCACAACATATCATCAAATCGAGGTACGAGACCATTTGACGCCCGACATAGTAGTAATTGAGAATTATTAGCGCCCACAATTTTCTCCTGTTCCTAGCAAAGAATCTTCATCAAGGAATTGTTTTCTTTTTTAATCATTATACTTATTTTATCTTCTACAATACTTTAACTACATTTTAAGATATTTTATTTTTTCTTCTAGAATACACTTAAAAGTTGAGCATGATTGATATTATATACCCATACTCCAATTTAAGAAGAGTAAGCACCACAATCTTCAAGAAGTTTTTTCTTTTTTAATTATTGTACATATTATATTTGTTTTTAAGAATATTGTAACATATTGTAGTAGATTTTATTTCCTTTTCTATTCGGGGAACTCTTGTATAAACACATACAAAATATTAAATATTATTATTATTTTTTTGATATATCAAAATATTTTGGATACTCAAGATATATTTATTAATTTTGTAAAGATGTTTTTTCTGACTTAACCATATGAATCTTTTATAGGACAGTCTTATATCACTCAAACATGTTATTCAATAAACTTTAAATTTATTATCATAAATATCAAAATGAACATTAATTAAAAAAAAAAAAAACAAAGTTTCGAAACTGCAATTCTATTTGATGAAGAGTAGAGTTTCGAGACTACTGTATTTTTCAAAGTTATGAAGGGCCATAACGCTTCAAAGTTATGAAGGGCCATAATGCAGAGCGCTGGGTGGGAGAAGTATTGGTGCTAAGGCCAAAGGCACAAAGATATTCACTAATTTTTAAAAGAATATATTGAAATATCTTCAATACTCTGATATATATTTACCAATTTTGTAGGGATATCCTCAAATATCTTCAATTCCCACTAATGTACTCCTCCATTATATACACAAGAATACTATTCAATGCAGGGCTCGGGAGGGATCTTGTACTTTTGGATGGTGTAAAGTCAGAGCTACACAAGTTCCCAAACCTTGTATCTTCCGAAAAAAACAAAAAAAAAAAGTTCTCAAGGCTTGCAATTTGTAAGTGGGGATATTTTCTAATTTTCTAATTTCTTTTAACTAGTTAACAGACTTAAAAAACCTTCAGTTTTAAAATTGTGAATATTAAAATAAACATTAATAAAGAAGACACAAACTTCCAAATCTGCTCCTCTGTTGAATGCATTGAGGGTGGGCCTGCGAGGGTACTGTGTGGACTTCTTCAAGATGTGTGAAAGGCAAAGGCATGTCCTCAAAAGTCAAAGACACTGTTTGCAATTACTCAATCCTTTTCAACCTTTTCAACGAATAGCGCTTCTAGGCATTTTCACGTTTTGTGTACGTTTTTATTTCAATTCTTACTATTTATAATTTAATTTTATCACTTCTGCGCTTCTACTCTCTAATTCACTTTTGTTTCTATTCTACTTTAGGTGACTTAAGTAAAAAAATATAATAGGATGCATTGGAAAGAGGAATGAGAGACATACTAAGTAGTAGATTTTATTTCTTTCTTAGGAAATCTTGTATAAATATTGAATAACATTATTTAAAAAAAAAATGGTATTACATTAATTAGTACACTTAACTCATTTTAAAATGAATATTAATTAAAAAAGACAAAAAATATAATTCCGAAGGTTGCAAGCCCGCAACCCTATTTAATGAAGAACAAAGTTTCGAAACTGCAATTCTATTTAATACAGAAATACTCATCTATTGAACGGAGAGGATGGGCTGGGAGGGTTACTGTACTTTAGGGGGGTACGAAGGACAAAGGCACAAAGATATTTACTTATTTTTTAGGGATATATTAAAGATAGCACAGAGATATTTACTAATTTTTAGGGATATATTGAAATATATATCTCCAAATATCTTTGATTCCGCCTTAAACTTTAAAATCTATAATCATAAATATCAAAATAAACATTAATTAAAAAATAAATAAAAAATAGTTCCGGAGCTGCAACTCTATTAATTCTACTTAAGGAAGAGCAAAATTTCGAAACTGCGACAGTAAATAATTGAATCATAATATATTAATTCATATTTCAACACTAATTTCTTTTTAACACCTACTAATTCAGGTAGTTGATTAACCGACCTCAAAACGTTCAGTTTTAAAAATCGTAAATATTAAAATAAACATTTGTAAAGAAGCCACAAACATGATCATCAAGTTCCAAATATGCTCCCCTGTTGAATGCAAGGAGGGCCTGGGAGGAGGGATACGGTGGACCTTTTCAAGATGCGTGAAAGGCAAGAGACAGATACTCAAGACATTGTTTGTATGCAAGCAGTGTGAGAGAAATAGGTAGGGCCCATGGGGGAGGAGAGAGTGAGAGATATAGCCTAGGTAGGGCCCACGGGAGGAGGGGTACAGTGGCCCTTATGAAAAAGTGTGAGAAGGGCAGGGGCACAAGTCGCCAATAAAATTTGCAGCTTGTAAGCACAGAGAGATATATATAAATTGGATCTTGCTCTGCGAAGAGAATCCACAAAATTCACAACAAGACAAGACAATTAATTAGATATAGGCCGGCCACCTCTAGTCCTACCCAATCCTTGCTCATTTTCACAAAAATATATGATCCCAAGACAATAATTACCATATATTTCACCACCTTCCTTAATATTTCATTTCTGATCAATCTTCTTCACATCCTTTTTCTATATATACACACATATGTTGGATGTGTATATGCATATAGCGGTTGTAGGACTTTGAAAGAGATTGAGAGGGATATATCCATCTGTGAGAGTCTTTGTTTTTTTTGATCTAAACTGAGTTTGGTGTACCTGTCAAGGTTTCAAAAAAATGGAGTTGGGGTTCATTTGGGCGGTGTTAGTGGGCGTTTTTGGAGGTGTTTTGGGTGTGTGGTGGCTGCTTAGGAGTGTCAACTGGTGGTTGTATGAAACAAAGTTGGGTGATAAGCGCTTCTCTCTGCCTCCGGGTAATTTGGGGTGGCCTTACCTTGGCAACATGTGGTCTTTCCTCGGAGCCTTCAAGTCCAGCGATCCTGATTCTTTTATCTCCAGCTATGTTTCCAGGTTCTCTATTTCTCTCTCTCTCCTTTCATATTATATTTGATAACCCAGGTACCACTGGGCGCATTTTGGTATTTTTGTGCCTGAATTGAGCATTTTCATGTGATGTGAATTCCTACTCTAAGCCAAAAACAAAAAACAAAAAACAAAAAACCCTCCTACTCTGAGCTATTATATATATATGTGATGATTCACCCTCAATCCAACAATTGGGAAAATATGCATCACAGAGTATTGGGAAAATATGCCTAACAAGAAACTTTTTTTTTTTTTTTCCTTTCAGGAAAGCCATCACAAAAGAAAATATTCCATGTATAAAAGTTCAAAAAAATGATGGTAATAAAAAAGTGTAACTCTCATAAAGCAAAAATGTTGATAAGGACTTTTTGGTAACTTAATATATTAAAAATTACTACCAGGAGTACAATTATGTGGCTTGTCATATTTTAAAGTAATAAAATAAGATATAACTTGTTGATTAGTTTTTGTTATCGGATGACAACTATTGAGTTTAAGAGTCTAAAAAAAATAGACTCTATTCTTATCAAATGGTCTATTCTAATGGTCTATTCTTACAGTAACAGAGTTCTTTTTCCACCTTTGTCAATTATAAGGTTGTTTTTTTCCACCTTCGTCAATTATTTTTTAGGTGATTCAAGATATTAAAGAAGTTGAAGAGTCTAAAAAAAAGACTATATTCTTATGAAATAGTCTATTCTAATGGTCTATTCTTATAGTAACGGAGTTCTTTTCTAACCTTTATCAATTATAAGGGTTTTTAGGTGATTCAAGATATTAAAGAAGTATTTTTGTATTAGTCCTGTTCTAAATCACTGGGAATTATGTTCTCTTGAATTACTAAAACTTACTTTAGCGAGAATTAACGATACTCGGTCTCTGTATTAACGATACTCTGCTCTGATTTACTTTTACATCAACAGATAATCTGATCTGAATTATAGTTACACTGATTTGCTTTATTTATTTTGAAGTAATTAAGATTGGAACAATTATCCCAAACTATTTTTCCAACCCCTCTCGTAATTTTTCTCATAATTTTTCTATTGCCTACTAATACTAAATTTAAATATAATAGATCAAATATATTAAAATTTATATTAAAAAACAAGACTTTTAGAACATTTTTTTACATATTTGAGTTCATTATTTTATACTTTGTCGCTTCGTTGTACACTTGTACACCTCCATTGAGAATTTATAATCAATCTGAACCATCTTAATTTTTTTAGAATTTTTTTTTTAAATGTACAATCTTTAATTTTATTTTCTCTAGTTTTCTAGACATATTAGTATACACATTTTTCACATGTCATTTTCTAACAAAAATAAGAATATTTTAAAAAATCTTTAGGTAATATCTTAAGATTTTTACTAAAGAATACTTTAGAAATTCATCACATTTCATTTATATAAATATAAATATATATATATATATATATATTACTGCAACATTTCATATATTTTTCCATTGTGATCACGGAACAAAAATAATAGTGAAAGTAATTTCAGTTTAACAATAGATGTACTAACATGTTTCCTTTGTTATTTCAATTTTTTTTTCATTCTACTCTATTTAAATCATACTTGTTAGATTAAATTGGTTACATAGTGAAATTTATCCACAATTATTTATCATTGTTGCTTATTTCAAATGTAATTGAATTTGATGAGGACATCGTTTAAGTCTGGATTTTACAGGGCTTTTGCCCTGTTATTCATAATCACGTCAGATACATTATTAACTGATTCTAAGTTATTCCCTCTTCTGTTAAGGACAAAAATTTAATAAGTTAGTAATCTTAACATATGATATTACCCTAATCAAACATATAACCTTAACATATTATGTTATCCTAAATTACAGAAGAATTTTTTTTTTCACAATTTTCTACTACTATTATACCAGACCAAACAATGATCCATCTTTTTAAAAATAACTATATAAATAAAACTGATTATATATTTATTGGTAAATTATTGTACTATGATTATATTGTGTCGGAGAAATTAGTCAATTACATTCTTGTTTAAATGAATTATGCAGATTTGGACGCACAGGAATTTATAAGGCCTTCATGTTTGGTAGTCCAAGTATTATTGTCACTACACCTGAAGTATGCAAGAAAATCTTAACTGATGATGAAAACTTCAAGCCTGGTTGGCCTAGTGCGACCATGAAACTTATTGGAAGAAAATCATTTATTGGTATTACAGATGAAGAGCACAAACGATTAAGGCGGTTAACTGCAGCACCGGTTAATGGTCACGAGGCATTGTCGTTGTACTTGCAATATATAGAAGATATTGTAAAAGCTGCCTTAGAAAAATGGTCAACAATGGGAGAACTAGAGTTCTTAACTGAACTTCGAAAGCTCACATTTAGGATAATTATGTACGTTTTCCTAAGTTCCGAGAGTGAGAATGTAATGGAGACTTTGGAGAGAGAATACACTGCACTTAACTATGGAGTTAGAGCCATGGCAATCAATATCCCAGGATTTGCTTATCATAAAGCACTTAAGGTAAGATTTTTTTTTTTTTTACTTTTCATTCATCTTTATTTTTGAAATCATATTTTTAAGAATTTTTTGCTTAAATCATTGATTCTTTAGAGGAAATGTTCTACAAAGTATACGGACTAAAACATATTAGCAAATCTAATACATTTGAAACAAATTTGTTTTTGTTGACAAAAATAGAATTGGTACAAAGAGAAATACTATTTTAAGTTCAGTTGTTAAATGACCTCACCCTCTTGGATTTTGCATCTAACAAATTTTCAGACTTTCATGTCTCATTGAAGACGCCTATAACTAAAACATTTTGAGAAACATGAATAAAAGTATTTTGATTAGTCTTAAATTTTTTTATTCAATTATTGTTTTGGGTATTGCAATTTACATTTGTTTTCTATATTTTAGGCACGAAAGAAGCTTGTTGCTGTTTTTCAATCTATAGTGGATGAGAGAAGGGAGCGACGGAGGAGCCATCTACCAACATCGAGGAAAGACATGATGGATGCTCTGATGGAAGTTGAAGATGAGAAAGGTAGAAGATTGAATGACGAGGAAATAATCGATGTTCTACTAATGTATCTAAATGCTGGTCATGAATCTTCTGGTCACATCACAATGTGGGCTACCCTTTTTCTTCAAGGGAATCCTGAGTTATTCCAAAGAGCTAAGGTAAATCTAGCTAATGGTCCATTGTGCATCCACTATATGAACTTATACAAGCATTGAATTTGAAAAATGATCTATCAACTTGATGAAGTAATTTTGACCTAATTAAGTGCAACATTCACAATACAACTAAATTAGATTGAATGATTTTTAGTAATTTCTTTTTGTCAGCATGTTGTTATCTAAATATATTATATTGTATGTATGGTGGATAGTGGAGTAGTGTATTCTTTCATATGTAAAACAATAAATATGATTATAAATTTCTATATAAACGTTCAACTCAACATACTTTCTACTTCGAATCTATTTAAGGCAAGATGATGACATAGAATTGGTACGTTAAATATATATATTTACTGTGATTTTTTTATTTTTAAATTTTAAATTTCCTGTGATTTGTTTATTTTAAAATTTTAAAATTCAAATCCTTAAGTAGTTTTGACACATTTTAGGAAGAACAAGTGGCAATTGTGCATAATAGACCACCAACACAGGAGAGGTTGATGCTCAGGGAAGTTCGACAAATGGAGTATCTCTCCAAGGTATGTGATCTTCTAGAATTTTAGATGAGTTCAGTTTCTACTAATTAAATTTACATCCAACATGTATTAATTATTTTCAATTTTTTTTTTTCTTCAATGAAATCTTGAAGGTAATTGATGAAACGCTTCGTTTGATAACATTTTCATCTATGACATTTCGTGAGGCAAAAACAGATATCAACATATCCGGTAAGTTTATGTTTCTTTCTCTGAAAATTTAGATGATATTCAATGTTTGTTCATTTAAATGATATTATTGAGAAACAAAGTAAGTTTCCACAAAAGGCTTTAATCTGAACCTCATATTGTATAATGTGTAGAAGTATGATCTGTTAGCAAACACATATATCAACATAATATAATCTCTTACCAAATAATATACATTACATATATAATATATATATGAATATGATGATTTTCTAGAGTATTTCTTAATGAAAAATATTTGAGATATTATTTAAAGATTTGTAAACATATGATAATTTGGGCATCTAGAAAGAAAATTTAAGAAGGTTCAAATACTCAATGGAGATGTAGAACTAAATAAAAAAATTTAGAGTACTCAACTCAATTTCTAGTTTTACATTGGAAATATCTTCCTTTTTATACAAATCTTAATACTTTTTCTAACTAAATATCTGAATCATCCTACTTAATTTTCGTGAAAACATATCGAAGACTAGAAAAATATTAGGGATTATTGAGAAATGAGGGAGGGAATAAGGTGGATGAAACTGCATTTATATTTATTTGAGCATATCATTTTAATTTACTTATAAAAAAATTTACAAATATAAATGGTTTTTGTGTTATAGGTTATACTATTCCCAAGGGATGGAAAGTTTTAGTGTGGTTCAGAAGTGTTCACTTGGATCCTGAATCTTATCATGAGCCAAAGGAATTCAATCCTTCACGATGGCAAGTATGTTCAGAGTACCACTACTCTTTTCCTCCAATGCATTAGGTGTAATAGAGTTAACATATTTCATTTATGTATTATGTTTTATAAGATGCTTTGTGCTGCAGGGTTTCACACCCAGATCAGGAAGTTATCTTCCGTTTGGAGCAGGAAGCAGGATGTGCCCGGGAAATGATCTCGCGAAGCTAGAAATAGCTGTTTTTCTCCACTACTTTCTGCTTGATTATGAGTGAGTTATATTGCTTACCTAAAGTGATTTAAGCCATACTTGGTTACAGAGAAAGTGGAGGGAAACTTAACTATAACTATTTTACCGTGCAATTTTTTGTTTGTTTTTTTTCAATTTGCAGACTTGTTCGGGTTAATCGAAAATGTGAATTAATGTACTTGCCACATTCAAGGCCTAAAGACAATTGCTTGGCAAGAATCAGAAGGATCTCGCAAGGATGAGTGGCGGCTCATATTTTTGATTCGTCATAAGATTTACGTATTGTCTCATTAGGAACAGGTTTGTCGTATGATGTTAGGTTCTTGTTTTGTTAGAATTCGTTTGCTGCATTAGGAAGAGGTTTGGTGTATGATTTTAGGTTCCATTTTGTTGCAAGGAAACCTATATCAGGAAAAGAAGTTCTATCCATGTTGTTAGCTAGAAAACATATTTAACACCTTCAGTGTTATGTTTTTTTTATTTTTTTTTATTTTTTTTTATTTTATTTTATTTTATGGTATTGGCTCTATGGTTGTATGAAGATGGTTTGTTATCTTCATTTTTAAATCTGTATATGCTGCATTCTTGCTTCAAAGTTAGTAATTGCGGACTTAAAAGTAAATATTGTTAGCTTCATTTTGAAATCTGTATTTGTTGCATTAGTAAGTAATTAATGCAATATATACAGGTAAGTAATTTTGGACTTATAGACCCCCACAGATCCAAGGGGTTGAAGTTTGTGGTCACACACTACAAACCCATTTTTCATTGCTATATTTCCTTGAATTGAAAGGTGAATTTCACCAACTTCAATTCGGTCTATTTATCAAACTATTTTACAAGTATCTCAAATTTTACCAAATTTTACATTTCACTTTTGCTAAATAACTAAGAATATTCAATTTCTATATAATACTTTTTTCCAACCGCACCGAAGTTTTTCAAGTTGAATTATCATAAGAAGGATTGCCAATTATTACCATTTTAGTGCATGCGTCAGATTAAAGTTGAAAACATGGTGAGAAATGAAGGTTATTATTATTTGCACAGAGCAGTTCTCTCAATTTGCTCAAGCATAGGCGTATTTTACAATTTAAATTCACTTTTGGCTTTTTATCCCATGAAGCATCACCTAAACTTCATGGATAAAGAGTACTCCATTTTAATGGCAATCTTCAAAGCAATACACTCAGTCACTCAAGTATCATGCAACACCAAGCGTTTGAATTAGCAAATTACCATTTCCACTTACCAAGAAATAAATAAATAAAATGAAAACAAACAATTTTGTAATTTGAAGCCCGCGGATCTTACTCGGTGCACGTGGCTTGTGAGGATGTTGCTTGTGTCCTGGTTCCTGAAATTAGGGCTGCAACTTAGGCGGGTCGGGAGGGTTTGAGGTATAACTAAAGCCCAACCCACCATATGATATAATAAACTCAAGCCCAACTATAACCCTATCCTCAACCCAAGCCCAATTCATCTTTCTACTTTTAAATTCGGGTTTAGATTTCGTGTTAAAATTTCAGGTTAATTCGGGTTACTCATATGGCTAATTTTACACCGAAAATTTTATATGATCTTGAATTAGTTTTAGATTAAATTACTCTTAAAGAAGAAAAAGTTCAAAGACTTTTCGTAGATTTTTAATAAATTACAAATAAATTCTTAGAAAATTAAATCTCATAAATGTTAACATGTTAATATAGAATAAGTTGAAAAGAAAAAAAGTAATTATAATTTAAATATTATATATAATGTATTTTAATATAAAAATATATATGAAAATAATATTATAATTCTTTTTGGGTTGGCTCAGGTTGCTAGTATTTTAACCTAAGCCCAACCTTAATTTAATTTGGATTGATATTTTTTTAACTCAAGACCAACCCAAACCATAATTGTAAAAATAATTATTCTGAAAAATTAGGCTCAGCTCGAATTTCTAACTCAAGTTGCACCCCAATCTGAAATGAGTCTTGGGTATATGGGTCACGTGGGAAAGAAAAAAAAAAAAAAAAATCCAGGTGGACGATGACATGTCATTTGACTACCCAATCCACTAGATGAGATTGCAAGCTCAAGTGAGACTCCTCTCATTTTAACATTTTTCACTTTTATATTCATTTTCCTATGGCATAGAGTTCCTCACATGTGGCGTCCTTAGATTGCACAATATACAAGTGTCTTATCTGTAATCAACCATATAGGATCACCAACCCCATCAGTTCAATATATATATGTGGTCAAGTTGCCCAAGATTTGTTGCACAAGAACAACCAATGGCGGCAACGGCTAGTTTTGCTAGAGAGTTGGGTGCTGCCGTTAGGAAAATGGCGGGAAACAAAGGGACAACCTGGTACACTCCTCACATGGCGGCTGCGTCTCGTGCCATTGCGGAACGAATTCCATTGGTTGATCTTGTCCTTGAAGTCAGAGATGCAAGGGTAACCAAAAGTCTAACTCCTTTTTCCTTCCTAAAATCCCATTCTTTTTGGTTGACATATCATGGTTGTGGCGAAACAAGTGTTTGATGAAATGCCTAAATGACAGTCTTATACCTTGTTTGTGTAAATTTTCTATTTTGTCATCTGAGTTTTGGTTAAAGTACGAGCAATCAATTCATGGATGTTTGTGCAAATGTGAAGAACTCTCCTCTCTAAGTTGGTAGATTCTATATAAGTGTTTGCATATATACATTTATGTATGTAATATCATATAGATTGTTAAATGAATTTCAAAGATACCCAACATGTTAAATAACGTTCTGTAAAATTTTAATTAATTAATTGCAGATTCCTTTGTCATCAGAATGTGAGCAGCTGAGAAATTTTCCATCTTCTTCAAGGCGAATCATAGCCCTGAACAAGATGGATCTCGCAAATCGTTCACAAATGAAGGTAGTTGTTGTCCCTCAAATTTCCTGTTGTTTCAGTTGGTAGAGCCATGTATAGTTTTGGCATAATATATTCACATCAAGTATATGAAATTTCATATATGTTTATGACTTGGTGCAACTGCTATTTCAGCATTTTGTCCTGTAATACTTATTTGCGATAATATTCTGAAAAGATATATTGAAATGGATAAGAGTAATTATTTTTTATTTATGTAATATTTTGCTTTCTGTTTTCTGTATATAATTCCATCATTTATCATTGACTTATAGGATTGGATGACATATTTTGAGCAGCATGACTGCATATCTTATGGAGTCAATTCCCATAATAAGGACAATATCAAGGAGGTAATGATGTTAGTCCTTCGAAATGCATTCAAGTGAACGTAGAATTTATTAAATGTGTTTCTTGTGGAGTCTCATTTGAGCCCTTTCTGTTTTTCATGCATTCTGAAATGAGTCTCTTTTGTTGCATGCGTATGATCAGTTTCTTAAATATATCTGATCATATTGTTCCAGACTCTCTGAGATCTATAATTCTTGTTTGGATGGTTTATTTGTATGTGTGTGTAGGTAATGATCCTATTTTAAAGTGGGATCTGTGCATTCAATTGATATGGAAAACACGATTCTGTAATCCCACTTCCATGGATTATCCAAGCTGTCCCCATATAATTTTTGCCATGTTTCTTATTTGTGTTTGAATTAAAGTGGGCATGCTCATATGATATATGTGTATGCCTAACTTACCTGAACTTCACATCCATCACTTTAGAAGGGTCTATCACTAGTTTTACTTGTACATGGCAGAAGACTCATTCTTTCAGAACTATTTCCATGGCCATGTTTTAGTTTATTAAATTTTTTGAACCACTTGACCTAGTTCACATCCTACAGTTACTGAACTTTCTACAAGCAAGACTGAGAGAATTGAAAAGGACTGATCATTCCAACTATACTGCAACAATAATGCTACTTGGGATTCCTAATGTTGGTAAGTCAGCACTTGCCAACTCCTTGCATCAAGTTGGGCGGATCAGCGCTGCAGGTACTAAAGCTTTCTCAATCCCATTAGCTATATATATCTATATTTAAAGTCAAAGCATTTATTTGTGACATTTTTGAGACGTTTATTGACTTTTAAGAAAAAGGAAGGTTGAAACATGCAACAGTGAGTCCACAGCCAGGGGAGACAAAAGATATTAGCAGCTTTAAGGTGTGTATCCTTCTTTAATCATCTTACTTCGCTTGAAGTTCTTTTCTTTAGCATGTGCACACCCTTTTGAAGCCATTACTAGTTTTATTACATCACCACCAATATTTTCTATATTCTGAGATGGGCTGAATTAGAATTTGGGTATTCATGATCCACTTTTTAATCCTTATGACACTTAATTTGGCTGCCAAGAAACTAAGGAAAGGAATAAAAAAATTAGATGGTGCTACTTCCTGTCATGGGATTGGTTGCCAGCAGATTCCACGGTTTTTGTCGTTTCATCTGGATTCTTGTCCATGAAATGGACATGAGGAGTAATGTTTGTTATAATTAATGCAGCATTTTATCGTTTGTTTCATTGACCTTATCTGTATGTTTGCTTTATGCTTGTCTATGTTATTATAGAAAGTTAATTTTCTTTTCCAGATTGCTAGCCATCCTAATATTTACGTCTTGGATACTCCTGGTATTTTACCTGCTGAGATTCTAGATGTGGAGGTCTGCTCCAAACTAGCTTTGACAGGTATGATCATATCAAATGCTCTAATGCATTCACAGTTAGGTACGAGTCTTTGACCATTGCTGCTTCAAATTAGTTAGGGTTACTCAGCCAATCAAACTCGTTTTTTCTCATACTGTATTCTGTTTAAGATGGAAGAAATTTTTTTGCAACCTAGACTTTACAGCAATTTCTGCTAAAATTTCCTTGTATATGCAGGAGCTATTAGTGATTGTTTCATTGGACAAACTGAACTTGCTCGATATTTTTTGGCTGTCCTCAACACAAGCAATGAGTACAGGAAATGGGCAAAGTTGTCTAAAACGGAGATTGACATATCATCATTTGATCACAAAACAGAGTGTTCTGGTAGCTCTGAGTTGGAGAAGAGACAAAAGAAGCAATATGCCACAGATCACACACAGGTATCAGAACTTAAGTCTTCAAATAAATCAAAATTAAGTTCACCTTATTGATTTGCTGCATTTAAGGATGATTTTATTCTTTAGTCTCTGTTTGCTACTAGATGACCCCAAATAACTGATAAAAAGGCTTTGTTGAGTTGAGCAAATTATTTCTGTGTAAGAGAAATACAATAGAACATTGCCTTCAAGCAGCAACAACCATATTTGGCCCAATATACTTCTCTCACATTAGATAAAACACAGCAACAACCATATTTGACGCAATATACTTCTCTCACATTAGACAAAACTCATAGACCTTTTGAATTGATGCATAAACTGAAAATCCTTTTCTTGAAATATATATTAAAAAGAGAAAAGAAATATAAATGAATGTAACAAACCGAGAAGTTAGTAGAGTTTGATGTCAAAGTTCCCTTTCCCACCTTCCTTATTAGCATAATGGTGAATGCTGATCAGAGTTCATTGCTTAATAGTTGACAAATGGTAACCACTATCTGGAATCAACTCTAGAATAATACTTTCCCATTTTCCAAGTTGTGTTTTTGGTGCGTTGGGATGGAACGGGATTGTACAAGGTCATATGTCAGAATCTTACCTACCAAAGAAAAGAAATATGAGAATAATAGAAAAAATAAGTTGCTAGCGGCAAACTTGCCAAAGAATTACTTGTAACTCACCGAGTAAAACTGAGTCTTTAGCTCCTAGATCTTTTTCCCTTCATCTGTAATTGATACATATAATGGTTCATACAGGATTTTGTGGTGAATGAAGTTCGTCGAACTCTCTTTGAGGTAATTTCGTCTTTTGACGGCAATCAGGAAGATGAGAAGAATTCAGTACAGCTCATCGAAGCACAGTTTGCAGCAGTGCAGAAAGCTTTTCATGTGCCTTTGGAATCAGTTGATGATACTTGTAATAAAGTTGCTTCTAAGTTACTTAATCTGTATCGTACTGGAAGGCTTGGTCATTATACTCTGGACCGTGTTCTATGGAACTCACTGTGATTCATTTCTTTATTTAGCTTTTGAGAAACACCATACTTCTTTTACATTATTCCAAAAATTGCATTGTCATTCCATATTTTCATTTAGCAATGTCATGGTTATGATTTGAAGAATAATTAAATGAGTTCAGACAACATGGTTCTGAGGCTACCAAAAGCCAGGATTAGGGATGGCAATTTGACCCGCCCCCACGGTTATCCGCTCCGCCTCGTCCCGTTTTTGGTAGTTTTGGGGGACCATTTAGCTTATTTGGACGGAGATGGTTTGATGTAATAAAAACCCGTGTGGATTTGGTGTGGGGGTGGGGGGAGGTACCTCCTTCCCGTTTAGATAGACAAATTACTTAAGTATCCTTATTTCATTAGTATATATATTTCTCACTGAAGAACTGAAGATGACGAGGAAAAAAAAAAAAAAAGAGCAAATCTATTTCAACAATAAATAAATTATGGTCTTAAATGGGGCGGGGCGGGTATCCACGGGGGTAAAAATGTTAAACGGTTGCGGAGTAGGGTGGAAAGCCCCCCGTTTTTGTAGTTTTGAATGGGGGCGGGATTTTTAAACGGTTGCGGGGGCGGGGGAGGGTACACCCGCCCAAACCCGCCCCCGTTGCCATCCCTAGTCAGGATCAACCTTAAACCAAAGGCACATTTTAGAACTTCCATGAAGTGGAGAAAAACTTCTTTGCGCCTATTACACGTATCCAATCGTTATACACTTGGACGGTCTGAATGCACGTTGCAACGGGCACATGGTAATGCACTCCAATTTTATTTTTTGGTAAACCATCAATACTACTTTAAAACAAGGGAAATTTACATATAAGTGGTAGCAGCAAAGGTATATTACCCATACATGAACATAGTTTGCTTATTTACCATCGCATGAACTAAAAGTCAAAGCATTTTATTTGAACCCTTTAGTATTAAAAATTATTTACTTTATGCACAATTTACCCAAAGAACAACTTGTTCAAGTCTTAGAATTTTGTCAAACAGCACTTGGGAACTACTACATAGCACTAGAATTAGGAGACACAACGTGTAGTCTACAAAGAAGAATCGAAGAACTTAGATCCAGAATTATATTAATACAAAATATTTTAGAAGCTAGACGGCAACGATTTTAGAAGTAATACAATAAAGTATTCCCAGAAAATCCTCTAAAGAGTTATCTGAATTTTCAGAAAAAATAAAAGGAAATAAAGTTGTCAACCAATAATCAGTCCTCTCCTGCACCAACCAAGCGTATAAATTTACTACAACCTCAACCTCATAAGCGAATACTACAATGGCCATTATCCTTAGAAAAGCAAAGAAATAATGAGAGTAGAAGATTTATACGATAATGAACTTGATGCTAAAAAATATATAGAAAAAAGAATGAAAAAGATAAAAATAAAGTCAATCTTTATTCAAATAATTTACTAGACTTTCAGAGCATTATATATAATCATTTTAGCCAAAGAAGAATAAATGCAGTTAAGAATCAAGTTATTCTAGACCTTATAACACCCGAAGCATGTCGAGAATTACATGATAATAATTTAGAACTTATGCATTTAGGTGTCATAATGATAGGATTAGTAGGATTAACCAGAGCAGAAAACTAGAGCACTTGCTTATATTTACGATGATCGATGGAATAACCATCAACAAGCACAAATAGCCAGCGCCGAAATAGATCTAGCAGACAATGCAGCAATAGTAGGATGTATCCCCAATTATACGATGACTACTAGAGAATTCAGTAAACATATTAAGATAGTTATATCCATAAAAGGATACAATATGATTGAACAATTTGAAAACTTACTAGTTAATACTTTATTTGTGGGAAAGCAGTTAATCAATATAACTTACAATTTAAAGCACAATTCAGTGAAATAGTTAAACCATTTAGCAGTAAGTATGTTCAGATGATAGAAGCTAGAAAAGTAAATAGTATTACCCATGAAGGAACAGAATAGAAGTTACCTAAACTTACTACTACACTTAAAAAGATTCCTGAAAAGAATACGATATATGTTACAAATAACGGAGAAGCTAGCATAAGGTTTAATAACTATAAAAGACAGGATAATTTAGTAGATGATACCAAGAAGACTTTTTAACTACACTCATAGAAATAGAATTCTCTGAAGAAATAAATGTCTTTTATGATAGATTGGAAGATGAAATTCTAGATAAAATAATGTACGATTTTGATAATTTAGATTTAGAAGCGTTGCAAGACAAGTATCTAGAACCAAAATACAAATTTATAGAAAGTATTTACTTAAGACAAGGAAATAATGATGATATTAAGAAAAATATTTTAAGCGTAGGATTTGAATCGTTCTATATAACATCAGAGTTAAATACAGTAAAAGAAGAGTTAAATGTAATAGAACATAGAGAAGGAAAAGTACCAGAAGGATCAGAATCTTAGTCAATTGACCAAGAAATGATTGACCAAAGAAAGATTAATGCCTCAGGTAGTAATACCATAAATGACGACTATACTACTGGACAAAGATTAAATCCTTCAAGGGAAACTTATGTAGAAAATAGAAATATACCAGATATGTATACATTGACACAATATCGTAGAAATTATGAGAATATACCAGCACAACAAGCATGAACAATATTAGATATAGCAAGACACGATCCCCAAGATTGGGCAAAAGTAATAAAAAAAACTGGGAACAAGATTGTATTAGGCAATCTATTTTGACCAATTTTGACAATAGAACTCAAGCCCTAACCTATTGTGAAACCTTATTAAGAGGAACCATTCATGACTTGTCGCAGTCTTATAAAGTAACTTATCTCAATGATTATGCCCTCTTACGAGATAAGGCTTTACTAGCCTAATAAAAAAGGTATTAGTTGGCGAAGATAGATTATTAGATGATACCTTAATAAAGCAAAACGAAGCTTTACGTAATTTATAATTATTGCAGATTTGTGATTTTAGATACATAAAAAAGTACACTAATAAGTTTTTTTGAGTATTTTGCAACCACTAATAAAACAGGAGATAAAACATTACTTGATAAGTATCTTCAAAAGTTACCCAGAAGTGTAGGAACAAAAATTTGGGAAAAATGGTTAGACAATCCTAGACAAGAAACGCTAACCATAGGAGATAGAGTTGATCATGTGTATAATATGCTAAAAACAGAATGTAGACAACGTAAAGAATCCAAACAAATCAAAAAACAATTTTATTATACTTGTAGACATAGATTTTCCACCCAGTACGGTTGTATGCCTCAAAAAAATTATAATTATAAGCATAATAAACCTAAAAAATATAATCTATGCAAAAGTAAGACTTACAAGAACTATCGTAATAAAAAACCTTATGTCAAACTAACCCTAGGCAATTCAGAAAGCGGACTTGGTATAAAAAGCATAAAATAAATAAAGATAAAAAGGATAATAAAGACAAATAAAATAAGGTAAACACTTTACCCACAAAGGAAAGACATTGCAAATGTTCTATTTGTGGCGATCTAGGACATATAAGACCAAATTGTCTTTATCAATACAAGCTGAATCCCATCAAAAGGATACAAGCAAAGATCAACATACTTGAAGATATTGAAGAACAGATAGAAGAATTATATGAACTAGAAAGTATTTATGATTCTGACGATGATAATGAAAGTATATATAGTATCGAAAGCTTAGATAATAATTTTGATAATGATGAAAACCTTGAACAAGGGCTTCATTCAATAGAAGATTACGTTTACACTATAAGTAATCCATCATGTCAGTATAGTTTAGTTAATTTTCAATTTTCTTCTTATAATTGTAAACAGTGCAATACATCTATTAAAAAAGGTCATTACTGTGAAAACCATTATAAAACTTTATTATGTCATGATTGCTATACAAAATATGAAGATAAGCAATAAGATATTCTAGTCGAATCTATAAATTCAATATATAAACCATCTAGTCTAATCCAATTCTCAGTAACATTAAAATTTAGAGAAAAATTAGTAAAAACCTCAGCTATGTTAGATACTGGAGCATCTAAAAGCATAATTCAAAAGCATTTAGTACCAGAGGAAGCATTAATAAAATTGAATTATAATATTAATATGAGTCAACATAATAATGAAAAACTACTTATAGCCCATTGTATTCAGAATATTCTTATCTTAATTAATAATGAAAAATTTGTTTTACCACAAACCTATGTAGGAAATAATACTCTTAGCACTTATGATTTTATTCTAGGATTAAATTTTATAAATTCACTCACTGGAGGATTCATGTATACTCCTACAGGTTTATAGTTTTTTAAGAAAGGAACCTTTATTCCATCTAGAGATCCTTATATTCCTCAAAAGGAAAAAGGAACCATTACTTATGTTAATACTTTACCTATGACAGAAGAAACTACAGAAAATTTATTTGATGTATCCAAATTTTTAGAGGACGTTTCTGAAGACTTAATGTTTCTTGGTCACCTCGATGAACCAAAGATTTTCCTTAATAAGAAAGTTATATTAAAAAACCCCAAACTGGACATAGATAATCTTATAAGACTAGCTGAAACCACAGAGATTTTAGGCGAAGATCCCCAGAAACACTAGTATAAAAATAAAATTGAAACAAAATTAAACATAATAAATCCTTTTATAACTATAAAAACATAAGATAATCCTTATACCTTAGATGGTCAAAAAGAATTCCAAAAACAAATTAAAGAACTTTTATTACTTAGAGTAATAAGAAATCATTACCTGGTTATTGGGCAGCTGGGTCATTGGCCCTGTAATTTCTTATACATATTTATACAATTTGAAAAAAAAAAAAAAAAAAAAAAATCGAATACAAGATAGAAAATGGTTTTCTAAATTTGATTGTAAATCAGGATTTTAGCAAATCCGTATGGCTGATGAATCCATTGAATGGACAGCGTTCACATGTCCTGAAGGACATTATGAATGGTTTGTTATGCCTTTTGGATTAAAAAATGCACCACAAGAATTTCAACGAAAAATGTATACTATATTCAATAAACATTCAAAGTTCTGTTGTGTTTACATAGACGATATTTTAGTTTTCAGTTAAACTAAAGAAGAGCATCGAAAATATCTTGAAATTATTTTCAACAAATTTATAACACAGGGACTCATTATAAGTAGTAAAAAGATGATATTAGAAAAACAAGACATTGAATTTTTAGGTTTATACATAAAGGACGGCAAAGTAGAATTACAATCTCATATTGTCAAAAAGATTTTAGACTTTCTTGATAAATTAGAAGAAACCAAGTTGTTACAAGCATTTTTAGAATTATTAAACTATGGTTGCAATTTTATTCCAAAATTATGACAGTTAGTAGGGCCATTGTATTCAAAATTGGTTAAACATGGTCAAAAATATTTTAACACTCAAGATATAGAGCTAGTTAAGAAAATTAAAGCTCTAGTCACTCAGTTAGAACCTTTACAACTCCCACTTGAAAATAGTTATAAAATAGTCCAGACAGACGCATCAGCTCAAGGATGGGCAGGTTTATTGTGATACCCCTCGGATGCGAGACATGGGTTGATCAGGCCCAAGCCCAAACCCGAGAGAAATATCGAACAATTAATACTTTAATGCGAACACAGAATACAAAAATTTAAAGAATAAGAAATAAAGAATAATAGCTGAAATGAAATCTATTGAAAATCCTCCAAATATAATTAATTAAATCCAAACTCCAAAACCTCCAATTAATTAACAACTCGGGAATCAATCTAGTGGACCCCTAATAAAAATCCCAACTGCAAATGAAATAACTGAAATAAGACCCACAGCTAAAAAGTAAGCAGTCCTACGTAGTCGGTGGATTAGAAGTCTGTAGCTGCTCTGCATGACCAAGCTCTAACCCTGGAACTGACGAGCACCTGTAAAATAAAAGAGTGGATCAGGCCCACATGCAAGTCCTGATCTACTACGATCCAAACAGGAATCTGATACGTAGATATATCCTAGATAGACTCAACAATATCTAGAGTAGTCCATATATGTATATATTACACACTATAGGACGCTCACTAGTCCAATAGGTTTGTCTCAGCCTGAGTAGAGATACCATGCAAATCGCACATTACGTGGTCATGTGTACCTAGACCTACCGGGGAACAGCAACTACTGTCCAGCTATCCATCCTAGGCGATATACGCATCCTAACCATGGTCCTGAGACTCAAGCTCATACCATAGCACCATATAATAAGTATATAAAGTCCGTATCCATCCTAATACAAAATATCATCCAACTGTTGTAGTGGCTTGATATATGTATTTTGATCCATCCCAGGAAACCAAGTTATGTCATTCAGTTAGTTACTGACCTGACACTAATAGGAGTTGGAATTAACCTTTATGGTTATTCCACACCTTAATCCATTTTAGGTTGGACTTAGTATCTGAACTAATCCATCCCTAGTATGACACCGTCCCATACCGGTGTATACAGTCCTCCAATCCACATAATTGATAAAAATAATATTTAATTAATTTATCAACAGTTCTCCGAAACATGCATATGTATGATTTAATACAAATATAATAGCATTAGGTATCCCCTCCAGAACCTAAAAATCATGCTCCAATTATTTAACATGCTAAAATAATCCATAGCGTTCAAATCCTCCAAAGTGATAAACCGATACAATTTTAGCAATTTAAGTACCAATTACATCCAACTAAGCATAGTTAAATATAATTAATTCACCATACTTATAACACTGAAAAAATATATGATTATATATAATTAAATTATATATAAAAACCTTACACAGTTCCAGTAAATAAAACTAATAAAATAGTGAGCAAACTACCCATCTTCTCTTAGATTCATCTTGCTCTAATCTTTAATCCAATTATGAATTTATATTTTTCCACCATAATACTAGCCTTATACAGTCCCACACATCATTTAAAACCATTTAGATTAATTGCAGAAGCCCAAAAACCCAAACAGTTTTAAAAAAAAACCACGTTACAGTGCCTTTCAAGAAAAGCAGGCTCTAAAAATGAGAGCCTGCTCCATGTTTTCACCTAGAGCCGGCTCCAAGACACAAAGAGCCGGCTCCCAAGAGCCAGCTCTAAGAAGATTGGGAGCCTTCTCTCCCTCCTCTTAGCAGCCCCGTCCATTCTCGCTTCGTTTTCTTCACTTCAGTGATTTACCGAACCTCTGTAATGTGTTCTAAATCTTATTCTAGGTTCAATCTTAGTCCTAAATAAATTTTAGACCACTGATATCCAATTAAAACATGTATAGAACACAAGTTTTAAAGCAACGATTTCAGAAATTTAGTTAGTAGTTTAACGCAACTCAAAATAGATTTATGCCATGAATTTTAAATACTGTTTTCAATACCTGTTCTAGGATTTAATCTTAGACCCAGATCAATTACAAGGCATCCTATGATACCCCTCGATTCTAGAGCCACAGGTGATCAAGTCCGAGCACAGATCCGAGGGATACCAAACAATTAATATATAAAACGAACACGGAATACAAAACTGAATTTAAAAATAAATAAATAATATAGCTGAAAAGAACTCTAATTGAAAATCCTCAAAAAATATTATAAATATCCAAACTCCAAAACCTCCAATTAATTAACAACTTGGGAATCCATCTAGTGGACCCCTAATAAAAATCCCATCTGTAAAATGAAACAAGATCCAAAGCCAATAAGTAAGCAGTCCTACGTAGTCGGTGGAATAGAAATAAGTATTTGCTCTGCACGTCCAAGCTCTAACCCTGGAACTAAAGAACACCTGAAAAATAAGAGAGTGGGTCAAGCCCACATGCAAGTCCTATTCTACTACGATCCATACATAAACTCGATATGCAGATACATCCTAGATAGACTCAACAATATCTAAAGTAGTCCATATATGTATAAGTACACACTATAGGACGCTCACTAGTCCAATAGGTCTGTCTCAACCTGAGTAGAGATACCATGCAAATCGCACATAATGTGGTCATGTGTACCTAGACCTACCAGGGAATAACACCTCTGTCCAGCTATCCATCCTAGGCGATATATACATCCTAACCATGGTCCTGAGTCTCAAGCTCATACCATAGCACCATAATATAGATATATAAAATCTGTTCCAGATGTGTCATTCAAAATGTTTATTGACCTGACACCTAATTATAAGTAGGACTTAACTTATGTAGTTGATCCATCTTATTTCCATATAGGTAGGACTTAGTATTAAACTAATCCATCCCTAAAATAGGTAAGTCTTAGTGTTTTGAACTAAGCCGTCCCTATTATGCCACCGTCTCATACCGGTGCATATTCATCCATCTAAGTAGGACTTAACTTTTTATATTTAATCCAACTCACTCCAAGTTAAGTAGGATTTAGTGTTTTACTAATCCATCCCTAGTGTCATACCCCTCGGATTCGAGACACGGGTTGATCAGGCCCAAACCCAAACCCGAGGGATATCAAAGAATCAATATTTTAAAGCGAACACGGAATACAAATTGAATTAAAAAAATAATATAACGAGCTGAAAGAAAACTAAAAGATAATCCTTAATAATTTAAATACTTAAAAATCGATAATCCAAAACTCTATAAGTTTAACAACTCGGGAATCCAACTCTAGTGGACCCCTAATAAAAATCCAAACTGAAATAGAACAACTGAAAAAACATCCTGATAAGCTATAGAGAGAAATCCTACATCGTCGATAGAGTGAGTAGAAACCTCTGTTCAGCACGAACACGTCTAAGTCTGGAACTATTGTGTACCTGAAAAATAGAAGTGGGTCAGGCCCACGCGCAAGTTCTATACTACTATAATCCAAACAGAGGCCCGATACGCATGTACACTCTAAACAATTCAACAATATCTAATAGCCTGTAAATATATATATAGTCACACTAAAGGACTCTCACTGGACTACAGGCCAGTTTCAACCTGAATAGGGGTAACATGCTAAAACGCACACGAAGTGGGCATGTGTACCTAAGCCTAAACAGGGTACACCTCTAACCATCGTATCCAGCTATGCATCCCAATGCATATACGCTCCCTAACCGTCGATCCTGAGACTCAAGGTCATATCGAGGTACCATAACAATATATTTAAAATTCATCTTGAATCCTAGTTGTGCCGCTCAACTAGTCGTTGCCATGACACTACAATCAATAGGAACTTAACTTTTAGTTAATCCAATTTTTAATCCAGAGTAGGTAGGTTTAGGTATTTTGGAACCAAACCGTCTCTAGTATACCACCGTCCCATACCGGTGTATACCATCCCATCATCCGGCAGTTGATAATACCAACAATTAAAGTAGACCTCAACTGAATCCATATCTCCATCACAGATACTAAAAATCATAATGTAAGCATCTAGGAACACAGTCAACTATATATATAATCATGTTCAGCTTTATCCATTATTGATATTAACAATGTTAATGTAAGCATCAATTCACATAATTACAGTATGTACATAAACCTACACAGTTTAGGTTGTTCCATAAAAACTGATATAGTGATAAGATTAATTCAAAGTAGCATTCAATACTTAGCAGTTGATATTACAGACATTTAGAATAAACATAAACAAAGTCCATACCTCCAACAGTTGATACTAACAGTAAATAGTGCAAGCATCAAAACAGAATTTTTAGTATGTATATAGACATGCTTGTTCAGATTGTATCACAAAATCCAGTTAATGTTAAATTTAAAGTTTAATTTCATTCAACACTAACACATCCTACTCATGTATAATTTAGACACATGACCATGGTATAGGGTGAAGCATGTTTTAATTTTATTGTTCATCTCAGAACATTACTAATACAGAGAACTAAACACTGCAAGTATCCAACTCCAAACACAGTGTAATTATCTGTTCAAGTCCTCTACTGTCCAAGCTATGCTAAGTGAATAGATTAATTAACACTCCTTCTGGAACCTTAACCCAGACCTGAGCCTCTTCTAAACCTTCCACATTCAGTCCTAAACTCATCTGAAAAATTCTAAAACCATCCACTGCATGAAAAACTGTCTGGAAACGAAAAATAAAATAAAATTTCTCAGCAAAAAAACGTCTCCAAAAAGTGGAGCCGCCTCCTTTAGACCTTGGAGCCGCCTCCATATCAAAAGGGAGCCGGCACTCTCCCTGTCTGCCTTGTCTCTTCATCTTCCCTCTTCTTCAGACGCCTTCTGCAACCTCTCTGCCCTACGCTATGGTTTCCAGAAGTTGTAACTCCATCCCAGTAGCCTCCCAGTCCATGTTTAAGTTTTAATACAGTCCATGCATAGATTTAAACAGAGAAAAAATAAACAAATAACATGTTTCAACAGACTTTTCAAGCATCCAACATATACTGACCTGTTTTAGTTTAAGCACGACAGAGAAAATTTATAATTGATTTAATTAATCCTAAAACTGTTTAGGAATGCAAAGAACACGAAGCTTAAGGGAGAGAGTAAAGACAGAACTTGCCTTACACTGACGTCCGTCTATAATCTCCGGCGAAACCTCTGTTTCTTCACTTGGTTGTTTCCCTAGACGTCTCTAAACCTTCTGTGTCTTACTATGGCGTAATATACTTCTAAAACCCTAGGCAGTCACCGTAGATGAGTATTTATAAGCCATACTAATCCTAGGCTCTCTCTCAACCCTAATTGAATTTACACGGCCCATAGATAAAACTAGGTTAGAACTTATGTCTGCTACTTATGTGTATACTATAAATATAACCAACCATAACAGTTACGTTACTAACCAAAAATAAATTACATTTAATTAATTAAATTCAAAACATTAAATCAATACTTAACACAATTAATTAAAACAAAAACAATTAAATAACAATTAACATAATAATACAATTAAAGCAATAATTAAAACCATTAAATAAAACTACTAATTTAAATCAATGAAACAAACACAAATACACTTAAACAATTAAAAATTTAAATTTAAACAATAAAATAAATACCAGGACTATCCTTTTGAAATTAGGTGTATTAAACCTAGTATGCCACCGTCCCATACCGGTGCATATAATCCTCTAAACAGCATACTTGTTAAGACTGTAATTGTTATTTATCAACCATTAGCCAGGATATGCATTATACAGTTTAATACATATACCATGATATTAGACAATCATCACAGACCCTAAATATCACATTCCATCTATCCAAATTTGCTACCATGTGTTACAGTGTTTCCATCCTCTATAAAATGCATATATTGATGCAATTAACATAACATACACATTAATTCTGTACCAAACCAAGTATAGATGATCTCTCTAATTTACTACACTGGTAAACCTGGTTATACACAATTTAAACAGTGATAAATTATGTAACACGAACCATCAAGTTTCAGTGAATAATTTAAATATTCCAAAACAATGTGCATTCTACCTTTGTTCCTTAACTGCCACTTGATCCAATCTTTAATTCAATTATGAATTAATCTTCTTCCATTATAATACAGGTCTGTTATAGTCCCTAGCATCACTTAGAACAATTTAAACGAAGTGTAGATACACTGAATAGCCCAAACAGCCCCTAAGGATCAAAAACTGGACCATTTAAGTGAGAACAGGCTCTTTTAAAAATTAGAGCCTGCTCTAATTCACCTAGAGCCAGCTCTAGGACCTTGAGAGCCGGCTTTCCTCTTTGGGAGCCGGCTCTAAGAGGTTCGGGAGCCTTCTCTCCCTCCTCTTAGCAGCCCTCGTCTGTTCTATCTTCGTCGTCTTTGATTCCGGTGATTACCTGGTCTCTGTAGTATGTTTAAATCCTTGTTCCAATGTTTAATTATAATCCCAGAATAATTATAAGGCAACTATACACATCGTTGTTTTCAAACTAGCAGACTTAAGCACAGGTAAACAGCATGAACTAGTTAACAGAAACTTAAAGAACTTGCAACACAGTTTCAACAAACGAGATTAATTACCAACCAAGCATGCATAAAAGATTTATTTAAGCATTCTTTTAAACCCTGGAGTCCATCTAACATGCACAGATCACAAGTTTAAGGGAAAGAGAAGAACAGAGACTTGCCTTTGAGACTTTGAGTTAAAATCTCTAACTGTCTTCCTAGATTTTCCTAAGTCCTTCACCGTTTAATCCCTCTGTTTCTCCTTGGTTCCACACACGTACAACCCCCTTCAATCCTTCCTTGATTTAACCGTAGCCTAAGGTAAAACCTTAAACTTCCTCCCTTTATCACTCTCTGTCTTTTTATGTATCTGTGATACCCCTCGGATCCGAGACATAGGTTGATCAAGCCCAGGCCCAAACCCGAGGGATATCAAACAATTAATAAGTTATAACGAACACAAATTACTAAATGAAATAAGAATTAAAAATTTTAATAGCTGAAAGAAAACTAAAAGACAATCCTTAAAAGTTAAATACTTAAAATTTGAATAAACTAATTCCAAAACCTCCAAGGGTACAACTCGGGAATCCATCTCTAATGGACCCCTAATAATAATCCAAACAGTAATAAAAATAACTGATAAGACATCCAGAAGTAAGCTACGAAAAGAAGTCCTACATTGTCGGTAGAGTGAATAGAAATCTCTGCTTAGCACGAACATGTCTAAGTCTGGAACTGTCGTGTATCTGAAAAATAGAAGTGGGTCAGGCCCACGCGCAAGTTCTATACTACTACAATCCAAACAGAGGCCCGATACGCATGTACATCCTAACCAGTCCAACAATAACTAAATAGTCCGCAGATATATATGTATATATAATCACATTAAAGGACTCTCACTGGCCTACAGGCTGGTCTCAATCTGAGTAGAGGTAACATGCTAAAATGCACACAAAGTGGGCATGTGTACCTAACCTAAACAGGGTACACCTCCAACCATCGTAGCCAGCTATGCATCCCCATGCATATACGCTCCCTAACCAACGACTCTAAGACTCAGGCTCACATCGTGACACCATAAAATATATAATTAAATTCCATTCCAAAATCCATAGTAGTGCCGCTCAACTATATGTTGCATTGACACTACAAATAAAATAGGATTAACTTTTAGTTAATCCATTCCTTAATCTAGAGTAGGTAGGACTTAGCATTTTTGAGCTAATCCCCCTAGTATGACACCGTCCCGTACCAGTACATACAATTCATCCATCCAGTGTTGATAATGTATAAGACAGTAAATATTTCAATATCAACTAATCAACCAATCCATAACAAGTATACACCATCCATCCAATTATTGGTAATATCATTGACATTAACACATATAAATATTAATCTATCCAAACATAGGCATAACAAGAACCTATAATTAGCACACTTGTTTCAATACATCCATTACTTAATTCTCTAACAAATATAAATATCCGAGAATAACTGTAACCATTCTGTAATCCACAATAAGCATGGTAATAATTAGAACAGAATTAACATGCTTACTAATAACCACTTCGCAACCTCCCATAAGTTTATATAAATAATTCTTTGAAAAAATATCAACTAGTTTAACCTTAAGCATTAACCAAATTTATATTAATTGACATGCTTAATCTCAGATCATTGTTACATGATTTAAACATAAAAATTCAAAGTTAAAATTGCTAATTCAAAACTAAGCAATTCTGATCATCCCCATCAAAATAAACCTGAAACTTCCCTAATGAGTTTCAGACTGTATTTCTGTTTCAGCCTCTTATGATAATTTATGAATTTCCATGCCTTCTGCAAATTTACCAAGAGTTTAAATATCACTAATTTCCCCTAGAACCACTTCCAATACATTCTGGAAACTTCAAACATCCATGTAGAGTAGCCTAGGTTCGCAGAAAACAAAACAAAATAAAAATAAAAATAAAAATAAAAACTGAAAAACTTGGAGGAGCCGGCTCCACACAAAGTGGAGCCGCCTCCAAATGATGGTTATACCCCTAATTTAACAAGGATAATTCTAGAATTATTTAAATTATGTTTTATTGATTTAGTTGTGAATTTGTTGATTTCATTATGAATTATTTAAATGACTTGTTTTTGTTTGATTATTTTATTTAATTGTTTATTTAATTGGGTTTTAATTATTGGATGTAATTGTTTTCTTAAAATAGAATTAATTATTTTTCTTGAAATTGAATTAATTGTTAAATGATTTAATTTAGTATAAATGGATTTTCTATAAATAGAGTTTTATGTTAGTAGGATTAATTAAGGGTTTTGATTTTAGAAGTCACGTATGTAGCCGACATAATTAAGCATTAATTAGGTTTCATATGGGCCGACAAAGGATTTAGTTTAGGGTTTAAATTAAACTAGGGTTTTGTGTAAACTTATAAACCTATAAATATATCTGTATAAGCCTGTCAAGGGTTTAGAACCCTAACCACGTTGTGGAGACTGAAGAAACAGAGAGGAGGAAAACCAAAGGGGCGCAGGGCAAAACTTAGAAGAAAGACGTTGAGATTTCTGAACCGAGTCTCACAGGCAAGTTTTATACTAGCTCTATCTCTTTGGCCTGTGTTCTTTGCATCTCTAACACAATCTCAGGATGGGTAAAAACTAAATTAAACTGCTTAGTTGCATGGAATTTGTTCAAAACAGGTTATGTTTTCGATTAAGTATTTTGCATGTTTTATTCTGTTTTGTGTAACTCTTGTTCCAATTGAATTCAATTAATGAATGATGAATTTAAATTACTCTGGAATACCCTAGGACTTAGTTTTAAATCAACAAGAAACTTGGGTTGGAGGAACAAAGTTGCCGGAGTTGGAGAAGAAGTTGAACAGCATGTTTTCTTTAAGTGCATGTTAATCGTTTTTAAACTATTTTGTTTAATTCTTATTCCCACTGAATGTGATTATTAATCAAGGAAGTTAATTAACTTTTGAACACCCAATGACTTAGTTTTAATCAGCAAGAAATTTGGTTTGGAGGATCAACACAGCCGGACACCGCCGGAATTGGAAAAACGACGCACAGGGGAAGGAGCCTGCTCTATTTCAAGTAGAGCAGGCTCAATTAAAAGATGGAGCAGGCTCTACTTGGTGATGGAGGCGGCTCCACTTTGGGTGGAGCCGGCTCCTTCGAGGGTTTTCATTTTTTTTGGTTTTCTACGAGACTGCTAGCTACTGTGCTTGGATTAATGGGTTTCCAAGGGCAACTGAGAGTTTAATTAGAGGTTCTCAGTGATGTTTAAATTCCTACTAAAACTTCAGTAGGCATGATAATACATATTATACTATAGAAGGTTAGTAGAAGGGACGTTATGAAACTGTTAAGAAAGTTTACATGGTTGCCTTGTGCGGATGGTTCAAGTTGTTTAATTTTAATTTAGCAATTGAATTAGGAGTTTGATATGTAAATCATATAACAGGGGTATGGGATTAAGCCTATTAACTAATATAAATTCAGTTAATACTTAATAAGGAACTAGTTGATGGTTACCAAAACAATTGTTTATGTCAACTTGTGGGATGTTGTGGAGTAATTACAAGTAAGCATGTAGATATTGTTAATGTTATTATTATGCTTATTGTGAGTTACATGATGGTTATATTTATTCTCTGCATTTAAAATTTGTTAGAGAATCAGGTACTGGATGTATTGAACAAGCATGCTAGTTAAACATTCTTGTTATGCTTATGATTGGGTATGTTGATATTGATATGTTATGTTGTCATATATATATTATCAATTCTGGATGGATGTTTTGTATGCACCGGTATGGGACGGTGACATACTAGGGGGATTAGCATAAAAATGCTAAGTCCTACCTACTCTGGAATAAGGGATGGATTAACTACAAAAGTTAAGTCCTACCTGTCTTCTGTGTCAAATCAATAAATAATTGGGTGACACTTTGGTTTGGAATGGAATTTAAATATATTTTTATGATGCCACGATATGAGCCTGAGTCTCAGAGTCGTTGGTTAGGGAGCGTATATGCATTGGGATGCATAGTTGGCTATGATGGTTGGATGTGTACCCTGCTAGGACTAGGTAGTCATGCTCACCTTTGGGTGCGTTTTCGCATGGTGCCTACTAGTCAGGTTGAGACGAGCCTGTAGTCCAGTGAGAGTCCTGTAGTGTGATTATATATATATTTATCTACGGACTATTAGCTATTATTGGATTGGTTAGGATGTACATGTGTATCGGGTCTCTGCTTGGGTAGTAGTAGTATAGAACTTGCATGTGAGCCTGACCCACTCATCATTTTCAGGTATCGGACATTTCCAGTCTAGAGCTTGTTCATACTGAGCAGAGACGATCTTCCATTCTACCGACGACGTAGGACTTCTTTCCAGATATTAGATTTGGATTTTATCTTCAGTTTTTACTTTCATTCAGTTTGGGATTTTTATTAGGGGTCCACTAGAGATGGATTCCCGAGTTGTTAAACTGATGGAGTTTTGGATTATCAGATTCTAAGTATTTAATTATAAAGGATTTTACTTTTAGTTTCTTCCAGCTTAAACTTTATTTATTAAATTCATTTTGTCATCTGTGTTCGTATTACATATTAATTGTTTGATATTTCTCAGGTTTGGGCCTGGGCCTGATCAACCCGTGTCTCGGATCCGAGGGGTATCACAGTTGGTATCAGAGCACTCCAGGTTCAAGTGTCTATAGGATGTTTTCATATTAAGTCTTCCGCGTATCGTTCTCTTGAATAGAGCGTAAGTTAGGATTCGTTGTATTCCTTATAGTTCGTATAGAAATGGTACTGATGTCTGTCTTTTCGTGTTAACAGATGGTTAACGCTAGAAACGGACAGAACATGCAAGGACCTAGGAAAGAAAGGAGAGCGGCACGTAGGCAACAATATCTCCTACGGCGTCAGCAAATGGAGGAAGAGCAGCAAAGGTTTGGGTTTCAGGATAACATGGGTCAGTTTCAGGAGGAACAGGAGGAAGTTCAACAGGCTCAGGAACGGGTCAGGGATCTAGAGATTCCTCCTCACCTCAATGACCTTGTTGCTCGGGCTATAGAGGCTGGGGTAACAGCTGCACTCTGGAACCAACCACAGGTTCAGTAGGCGCCTGTACCAGCACCAGTGGTTCAGACGGATTCTTGGGGAAAGGCTAGGAGCTCCTTCACAAAGGGGAGTCCACCTGTGTTCTCAGGCTCAACCGATGCGAGAGCAGCTCACCAGTGGAAACAGGACATTGAGCGTCATCTTCGTTTGGTTCAGTGCACAGAGGTTCAGAAGCAGATGCTTGCTACTTTCAAGCTAGTTGGGGATGCACTACAGTGGTGGGAGTCAGTTACCACCCCGGAGCAGAGGATGACATTGTCTTATGATGAGTTCAGTGCTCGCTTTGACGAGAAATATTTTCCCTATGCAGTCAGGGCAGCTATGAAGACTGAGTTTCTAAATCTGCAGCAGGGAAACATGACAGTGGCGGAATATGAGTAGCAGTTCACACGCTTGTCTCTCTTTGCACCGGGGGAGGTAGATACAGATGAGAAGAAGCGTAACAGTTTCGTCAAGGGACTGATGTGGTCTATCAAGAGAGATATTACAGGTAGTCCAGCCTATACTACCTATGCTCAGGTGGTAGACGCCGCTCTACAACAGTATCAGTTGACTGTGGACATCAGACAGGCTCGTGGTGAGAAACGAGGTGATAAAGACTCTACTAATCAGTCAGCTGAAAAGGGGAACGGCAATGGTCACCGGCAGAATGACAAAGGCAAGTTCCAGGGACAACAGCCTTGGAAAAAGCACAATGGTGGTTCAGATGCTCATCGGAATGGGGCACCTATTCAGAGGCAACAGAATGGGAGACCACAGGCAGGACAGGGTCAGCCACAGGCTAACCGACAGAGGAGGCCATTTGGTACTTTCCAGGGTAGTTGTTACACTTATGGAGAGTATGGTCATACCACCAGGCAGTGTCCTAAAGCAGGACATGGATAGGGACAGTATGTGCAGCAAGGACAGAAAGCGTCAGTGCCTCTACCAGCTCCACAGGTTCCACGGATTCAGGGACAGACACATCTGGCTTTACTAGCACCGTCGCAGACTCAGGGACAGGCACCACAGCAGTTGCACTATGGCAGGGTGTATAACCCCATGCCACAGGATGTTCAGGCACCTCAGACTATTGAGGGTAAGTTTTCTATTCATGGTTTGCATAGACGTATTTTCTTTGATACAGGTGCTACACACTCATTTGTAGCTAGGACTTTTGTTACTTTATCTAGGATGAGGACGAGGGTATGCACTAGACCTCAGGGTATTTCTACACCATTGGGTGATACAACTATTATACATGAGAGTGATGGGCCTGTGACACTAGATATTGGCAGACTCAGATTTTTAGCCAATCTACTGGTCCTGGACATGCACACTTATGATGTGATACTTGGGATGGATTGATTGTCTCACTACCATGCCCAAGTTGATTGTTTTGATAGATCTATTATTTTTACCATACCTGATCAGGATATGTATGTAGTAGCTATGCCACATTCTAAAGGAGGCGGTAGCACCTATTTGTTCCATGTGGAGGAGAAAAAGGATGAGGGGACTACTGTGTCATTGGATAACATACCAATTCTACAGGATTTCCCGAATGTATTTCAGGAGATTCCAGGATTGCCACCTAGTCGCGAGATCGATTTTGTGATAGACTTAGCTCCAGGCACTGCGCCTATTGCTAGGGCACCCTATAGGATGGCACCGGTAGAGATGAGAAAACTGAGGGATCAGATTCAGCAGTTACTCAGCCAGGGTTTTATTCGTAGGAGTACATCACCTTGGGGAGCACCGGTTCTATTTGTGAAGAAGAAGGATGGTTCGCTTCGTCTGCGTATAGATTACAGGGAGTTGAACAAGGTTACGATTCGTAACAAGTATCATTTGCCCAGGATTGATGACTTGTTTGATCAGTTAAGGGGAGCCACATACTTCTCCAAGATTGATCTGCGTTCTGGGTATCATCAACTGAGGGTTAGGGAGCAGGATGTTCCTAAGACAGCATTTCTCACGAGATATGGTTTTTATGAGTTTCGTGTTATGCCATTTGGGACGACTAATGCACCTGCAGTATTCATGGACTTAATGAATAGAGTCTTCCGGGCTTATATGGATCAGTTTGTTATTATCTTTATTGATGACATCTTGATCTATTCTCGGTCGGAGGACGATCATGCTAGACATCTTCGCATAGTTTTGCAGACGCTTCGTGAGCACCAGTTATATGCCAAGTTCGAGAAGTGTGAATTTTGGCAGCGGGAGGTGAAATTTCTGGGTCACGTGGTGTCAGAAAAGGGGATAGCAGTGGATCCGGCCAAGGTTTCAGCTGTGGTTGAGTGGGGGACAGTCTACATCACCTACTGAGATTCGGAGTTTTCTCGGTCTGGCAGGATATTACAGGAGATTCATCCAGGGGTTCTCCAAGATAGCAGGACCACTCACTCATCTGACCAAGAAGGGTGTACAGTTCGTGTGGGATGAACACTGTCAGCGAGCTTTTGATGAGCTGAAAAGGAAGCTGACTTCTGCACCGGTTCTGGCTACTCCGCAGAGCGGGATAGAGTATCTTGTTTACACGGATGCTTTATTGCAGGGTCTTGGATGTGTATCGATGTAGGAGGAGCGACCGATTTCTTATGGATCTCGGAAACTTAAGCCTCATGAGCTTAATTATCAAACGCATGATTTGGAGTTGGCAGCAGTGGTTTTTGCCTTGCGTATTTAGAGGCATTATCTGTTGGGTGAGTCCTTCAGATTATTCAGTGATCATAAGAGTCTGCAGTACTTGTTCACTCAGCGGGAGCTGAATATGAGACAGCGCAGATGATTGGAGTTTGTAAAAGACTATCATTTTTCTATACAGTACCATCCAGGGAAAGCGAATGTAGTGGTGGATGCACTCAGTCGCCGACCTGTTGGTAGTCTTTCTGCTCTATTCACTACTGAGTGGAATGCTTTGAAGAATGTAGATGAGTTGTCAGACGCTTTTATGGCTTGCATGGTGGTTACACCTTCCATCATTCGCAAGGTTTTACAAGCACAACTCACCGATCAGCAGTGTGTCGACAAGGTCGCAGAGATAACTTCCGGAGAGGTTCCATTCTACTATGTTGGGGCTGATGGAGGTTTGAGGTACAAGGGACGGTTGGTAGTATCTTCGGCAGATGGGTTAAGAAATGATGTGATGACTGAGACTTACCACTCGGAGTTTTCTGTACATCCGGGAGGTGATAAGATGTATCAAGATATGAAGCGACAGTTTTGGTGGGCAGGTATGAAGAGAGAGACACTGTTCTTTTTGTTTCTTAATGTGGTACTTGTCAGATGATCAAGATTGA
Source organism: Cornus florida (assembly GCF_030987335.1). Classification (NCBI taxonomy): domain Eukaryota; kingdom Viridiplantae; phylum Streptophyta; class Magnoliopsida; order Cornales; family Cornaceae; genus Cornus; species Cornus florida. Next base: position 6,730,350 of record NW_026775573.1, read on the forward strand.
TCATCAGAGGCCACCGGGAGCTCTACAGCCATTACCAATACCGAAGTGGAAGTGGGAGAGCATTTCTATGGATTTCGTGGAGGGATTACCAAATTCCTTCAAGGATCACAATTTCATCTGGGTCATTATTGACAGATTGACCAAGTCAGCTCACTTCTTGCCTATTTTCACTGACTTCACCTCGGAGCAGTTGGTGAGATTTTACACTACTGAGATTGTGAAGTTGCATGGCATTCCATTGTCTATTATATCAGACAGGGAATCGAGCTTTGTGTTGGGATTTTGGAAGAGTTTTCAGCAGGCTTTGGGTACAGAGTTATATCTTAGTAGTGCTTATCCTTAGACTGATGGACATATTGAGAGGGTAAACCAGGTTATGGAGGATATGCTTCGATCAACCCGTGTCTCGGATCCGTGGGGTATCACAGTGGAGCAACCTCCACTTTATCCTAGAACTGGCTCCACTCATGGTGGAGCCTGCTCTGCGTTTTGGTGACCCAGTTCCTTCTCTGTGCGTCGTCTCCTTCCACTTCGGCAGTATTAGACTGTTTTGGTCTTCTAAACCAACTTCACCACTGTAATACCCCTAATTTTAAAAGGATAGTCTTGGCATTTTTAATATTTATTGTATTACATTTTTCTTTATTTTATTGTCTATTTTTATTTATTTTATTGTTTTTTTTCATTTGTTTAAATTAGTTGTATGTGCATTATTTGGTTTAATTAATTGCTTAATGGTTTATTTGTTTAATCAGTCCTGTCACTTAATATGTTTTTGGTAACTGTTTATATAATTTTATTTATTTATTTAATTGTGTTTATTTAATTGTTTAATCAATTTTATTTAATGCAACTTTACATAGGTGGCCGACGTAGGTATTTATCTTAGGTCGGTTTATGGGCCGAGATGGGCTCTGGCCTAAAGGTTACATGGATTAGGGTTAATCACTAAGCCTATAAGTATGTGTGTCACGGTGGTTTAGGGTTTTAGAATAATTAAACGTAATTTCTGTAAGAACAACAGAGACCGTGGGATACAGAGGGAGAATAGAGAGAGATAGGAGAGGAAGGATAGGTGAAAGCAAGGTAGAAGGAACGTGGGTTTGTGGAACAGCAGTGGGGAATTGAACGGGCAATACAGAACTGGGAATTTAGAGTTTCAAGTCTGAAACTCAAAGGCAAGTTCTTATCTTCCTCCTTCCCTTTGATTTGTGTTCTGTGCACCTGGACATCTCTAGGAGATTAATTGGCTTTAAACTGAACCATGCATGTTTTATATATGTTTTACTTGATCGTTTTATCTGTGAAATTTATTTACAAAACAATTATAGCACGTATGCCTTTTGACTTAGTTTTGGCGTAACGTCTCACTGATTTAATTTTTTATTTTGAATCTTACTGAAATCAACCGAGGTCTGATTGAATACTAGCTGTAATTTAAGACTTCAAATTTAAAATTGGAGGAAGAACAGAGGGGTTGGGATAAAACTGATGTCGCAATTTAGTTTCAGTATTGTTCTTCAACTATGCTAGTTTAAATGGCTTGATTAAACTTTGTAGTTGTTTGTAAAACTATTATAAACAATCTTGGGGAATGCTTCTAGACTAAATTAACAGTCCTAGGATTAGTTTTAGAGACCAACAGAGTGGTTGGATTTGATCAGAGAAGGAGCGGACGGACTGAAACGAAGCAACGGGGACAGAGGCTCTCAAAGGAGGTGAGAGCCGGCTCCATAGAAGTGGGAGCCGGCTCCCACAACAAAGTAGAGCCGGCTCTAAGAAGTCCTAGAGCCGGCTCTAGGCTGGAAAAGAGCCTGCTCCAAATTCTGGAGCAGGCTCCCTTGTTATTTTTGGTTTATTTTAAGTTTTTAAAATTTTTCTATGTACTATGTTCACTGTTTGGGCAATCTGGGTTATTAATCAGTTTTAAAATTTTAGTTGGGTGTTGAATAATAATTTTAACTTGTAACTAGGGTTCTGAATTGTATAAATTTACCCCTTAGTTTAAATGGAATTAACAGTACGCTATTTGACAACTTTGCATACAGTTAACGGCTGGAAGGAGATTTGTTGATTAATTTTAATCTGATGGTTTAGGGTGCTATAAAATGATTTTAAATTTATTTTAGATGCACGTTGAAGTCTTTTAAAGTAATATATTGGACTGGTGGCATAGAGGGGGGCTCTGTGCTAAAGGATACAACACAATATAAGTATATGACTTAGTGTTCTGTTACCGGATGGAGGAAACTAGATCGCTTAGTTTAATTTAGCGATTTATTGGACTATAATATTATTATAGAACTAATTTTAAATACATGATAGGGTCATTGTTTTATTAAATTTGAACTATGCATGTGTTGGATGTTAATTGATAGAATAGTTTATTCTCCGATGCAATTACATGGATTATTACTGGATTTTATTTGCTAGATTGTTAAGATTCCTTCTGCAAGTATTGGATGGTGGTTTTTGGTCTGTAAATTATTGAACTGTTATGTATGTTGTAATTTACATGGATATGGAGGATTGTATGTACCGGTATGGGACGGTGACATACTAGGGACGGTTTAGCTCAAAACGCATAAACCTAACCTAATGTATTAATGGAATGGATTGAAAGATATCGAATCCTAATTGTGGCTAAGTCAGATCAGCTGTAACCAAGTTGGATGACTTCCTGGATTAACGGATGGTAGTTAAGTCATATCCACTGAATAAGTTGAGTGACTAACTGGTTGGTTTATTGTAGGTCAGTTTAATAAATAGTTGAACTGCTTACCCTGGATTTGGACGGACTTTATATATATGTTTATGGTACCACGAGTTGAGCTTGAGTCTCAGACTCGTTGGTTAGGGTGCGTATATGCAGTGGATGCGTAGCTGGTTATAATAGGTTGAGGTGTACCCTGTTAGGTCTAGGTACTCATGCCCACCTTTGGGTGCGTATTCGCATGTTGCCTTCTATTCAGGTTGAGACCCCTATTATAGACTAGTGAATGTCCTTTAGTGTGGATATATTTATACGTATGGACTAGATAGATATTGTGAGGTGTCTACGGTGTATCTGCGTATCGGGTCACTGTATGGATTGCAGTTAGATTAGAACTTGCTCGTGAGTCTGACCCACTCCTTTATTATTCTTTTCAGGTACATGACGGTTCCAGCCTTAGAGCTTGATCGTGCTTGTCGAGGACAGTCTCACCTTCATCTGATTACGTAGGACTTCTCTCGATATTTCTAGCATTATCTATTTTCAGTTTTCAGTTTCAGTTGAACTTTTGGTTAGGGGTCCATCAGTGGATTCCCAAGTTGTAACCTTGAAGTTTTAGAGGATTGGAGTTTCACTTTTCAGTTGTACATGGAGGATTTTATAATTAATGTTTCTTTCAGTTTTATTCTATCTTTTTTGTTCTTTTTGTCATCTATGTTCGTTTTAAAATACTTTAATTGTTTGATATTCCCTCGGGTTTGGGCCTGGGCCTGATCAACCCATGTCTCGGATCCGAGAGGTATCACAACCACTGATTAAAACTAAGCCCTAAGGTGCTCTAAAGTTGTTTAAATTCATTCTTTGTTAATCAAAATTCATCCAAAACAAGAACAAGCAAAAACAGTTTACAGACGGAAGAAAAACACAGGCATGAAAACATACTGTTTTGAAACAACTAATTGTGCAACCATATTAATTTAACGTTGTTACTTCCTGGAACTGAATTAGTGATGCAAAGAACACGAAACCTAAGGGATTGAGTTAGATATAAAACTTGCCTTACACCGACGGTTCTTCCCCAGTTCTCCGGTGAATTTCTGTGTGTTCTCTCCCTCTCTGTTTCCTCTATGCCTCCACAGAAAACCCACGGTTTTATTTTTATTTTTCCTTCAACCCTAAACCACCATATAAGCCTATTTGTAACCTTAAACTTTAAACCCTAATCCATGTATAATACGGCCTATAGGCAAACCTAGGTTATACACTGTCGGCTGTCTATGAAAACTATAAACCCCATAAACTATAGTCACGTTGCAACCTACTGAAACCAATTAAAAAAAATAATTTAACTAATCCAATTAAATTCAATTTCACTTAAAACAATTATATTTAATTTCACTTAAAACAATTAAATCCTTAAATAAGACAATTAATTAAAACAAATCAATTAAACAAATTAACTCAATTTAAAGTCAAGTAAAGTAAACAAGTAACCAAATTAATTTAAAATAATTACCATAATTAAAACAAATAAGTAAACAAATGCAACTTAAAATAAGTAAAATAAGTAAATCAAACCAAAGAAAAAACAAAAGCAATTTTAAACAATAATTTAAATACTAGGACTATCCTTTTAAAATTACGGGTATTACAGTATCTCACTGTCTCTTTGATGTGCAGAATTAAGCTTACATTTTGTTTTTGTTTAAAACCCTAAACCATGGTAATGCACATATTTATAAGCTCGAACAACAAACCCTAACCCGTCTAAACTATAAAATCTAGCTATAATTCTAGTCGGCCCATCCGTGAAACCTAAACCCTAAATAATTAAACAGGTATAGCAGAACAATTAACGCAAAACAAATGCAATAATTAAAACAATTAAAGAATTAACAATTTATCAAATAATTAATCAGATAATACAATTAATAAAACAGTTAAGTTAAACTATTTAATTAACACAATTAATTCAAGATTCACAATTACAACTAAGACAATTAAATAATTAAAATCCACTTAATTAAAATAACAAGACCATTAAATAAACAACTAAGCACTTAAACAATTAAAAAAAATAACTTAAGCAATAACTTAAATACCAGGACTATCCTTTTGAAATTAGGGGTATTACGCATCTATTCGCATTATTAACCTCCATTAAACAAAACTTAAACGTGAACAACAAATGGAACAAATAACAGAATATCACAGATTCATACAAACCAGTTAATTCCACGAGATCAAATAAAATTCATATATGCATAAAAGACTTGTTATAATGTTGGTTTAAATCCCTGGAGTCTAACTAGGCATGCATAGAATATGAATTAACGGGAAAGAGAAGAATCAGAGACTTGTCTTTGAGTTTCAGTTTGAAACTATAAACTGTCATCTCTGAATTTTCCTACGAGATTCCCGACTGTTGTTCCACCTCCGTTACTCTTGGTTTCACCCATAAACAACCTCTCCTTCTTTGGTCTAACCTTGATTTAGACCAAAACCTAGCCCTCCTCTCTTTATCTTCCTCTATTTCTCTCAATACTCCTCTATATCTATGTTCTACAGAATTTTACGTTTATTTTACTAAAACCCTTAACCGTGTATTGCTTTATATGTATAGGTGTATATTAACACTAACCCTAATCCATGTACAATTGGCTAAGCCCTAATTCCAATCCTAACCGGCCCATGAAACTATCCAAGTTGTAACATACGGCGGCTACCTTTACGTGAATTTTAATCCAAGTTATAACTATAACCTTAAGTTATCATAAAGAAAATAAATAAATAGTACATTAACTAAATAAAATAATTAAATCAGTATAATAATTAAACAGGTAATTAATCCACGTTAAACATTATTCTCCACTTAATTTAATTTAAATAACTAATTAAAACCAATTAAACAATTAATTCAATAAAATTTAATCAACACAATAAAACAATTAACTCAATTAATTCAATAAAATTTAATCAACACAATAAAACAATTAACTCAATTAATGCAATAAATTTAATCAACACAATAAAACAATTAAACAATTAATCAAATAAAAAGACAATTAAATCAAAAATTAAATACCAGAAATATCCTTTTAAAATTAGGGGTATTACATTTACTTCTTCAAAGACCTACAAAAGAATCTTCTCGAGATAAAAAATAAATTTGTCGCTATGCTAGTAGAACTTTTAATAAAGCACAAGCTACTTTACCTTCAACAGATCTAGAAATTTTAAGAGTAACCAACTCTATTGAAAAATTTCATATATTCCTTGACAAAGAATTTCTTATAAGAACCGATTGTGATAACGTAGTTAAATTTGCAAACAAAGCAAAATAACAGCAGATGTCTGTAAAAAGATGGATTTCCTTTATTGATTGTATTACTGGACGAGATTTTAAACCTATATTTGAACATGTCAAAGGAAAAGACAATTATTTAACAGATATTCTATCCCGTTTACTAATTGACTGTTAAATTTTGCAGGAATGGAAATCAAGAGTAACAACAGCTATAGCCTTATACTAGACACTTCTAATCCTCTTTTGATTATCCAAAACCCAGCTCAATAGTTTCGCGCTAGACATAATCTTTTTCCTGACCAAAAACTTATTTTAGATAATATTTGGTTTTCCAAAAACAACTCCGATAGAACCCTCGTCAGAAATCTAAATACTTTAAGTGAATATTTTGTATCATCCAATAAAGCATATCAGAATTTATAGTAAGAACATGAGACGTTTATATCTCATTATAAAAAGTTAAATTTAGCTTATCAAAAAACGACAGCAAACCCTACAGAACTAACTATTTCTGAGCAAAGGACTGATGAAGATGACAATCTTCCAAAGTTTAATTTTTGCAGGTACAAACCAAGTATGCCAGGTTATTACCCATATTCTCTCCAACCTATAGAGAAATCCTGAGACAACAAGTATGTCCTTGAAGAAGTCAAGTCTGATGGTATTAAGGAATGGGTTGATATCCAAAACTACTTCAGAAACAATAGTCCATCCAAAGGAACCCGTTATAACTATTTTTTCTTAAGATTTATACAGACAGGAAACTCTGTACCTATGGCCATTATTTTGTTAGATGTAGACATTGTTTTCTTCTATCCTTTTGAAATAATTAGAAAAACCCGTTTCTCTACAAAAACAACCATCTGTTATTTAAGCAAGCTGTTAGAATTAGGAATGATCTACACCATCACCATACCAAAAGATATGCCATTAGAATATCTAAATTCTTTAGGTAATTTTCACAACCATTTAAACCAAGCCATTGTCTTCGAACATAAACTAACCCAAAATTTTAGGTCAGAAAGTCCAATTCCCCTTCAAATCCACAGTGCTCCCCCGGAATGGGTAAAGGATGGAGCTATAATTCTAGGACTGCATCGAATTTACATTCATTTTAATCCCACAAAAGTTAAAGTTCTTACTCAACATATTGATTTTATAAATAGCTTTCGTAATGAGATAGAACCAGCTACCTTTAACCATTTGATGTACTATAAAACCTATAGTCGAGTTAACCTAAGCTACAACCCTGGTTTCAGACTCTACGACCATAATATTAACATGGAGATTTTTGTCAAGGCAAGAATTCCTCATGTCATTAAGCCTCCTCCAGAGATTGAGATATCTCCAGAAGTTGAAAAAATAATAAATGAAGAAAAAATGTTGCTGGAATAGTTCGACCTTGCCTATAAAAATGAAGAAACCAGCTCACCAGACAGCACTGATGAATATTTGGCACGTGTACACAGAAGGGACAGCCCACCAGATAGTGTTTCCGATAGAAATTTGTCCAATATGCAACAATTCTAAAGAAAAAGCAGATTCGCCACAGCCATAGTATAAAGATAAAGGTAGCTTCAGCAATCAAGAAAAGTAGATTTCTAACAGTGTACAGATAAAAACAAATCCACCGAAAGTAGATTCTTAACAGTAAAAGTATATCAGATTCTTCAAAAGCCAACATCAACAGTTTAGCAATAATGCAGGCCATCTTATCTCTAAGGTATCTTACATCTCAACCATCTATGCAGCATCTTCAATCTCAGCCGAAGATTCATATCTCTCATTTCCTATAAAAGGAGCTTCTCTTTTCAAGCAAGGATCATCGAGTTTTAGAGCAATCAAGTCTAGAACCATCAAGCATTCCTTCAGTTTCCAGTGTGTTTTCTTTTGTGGCTTCTTTCAGTTTTCTTTATTTCAGAGTGTTCTCTTTCCGTAAAATATTGTGTGAGTATGTATCCATGTATAAACAGTGTGTATCTATGTATATATTTCTTATGAAATAAATCATCCAGTTTGCTTTCATTCCAAAAATTTCTTATCCCTATTTAGTATTTTAAGTATTTTTGGGTAAAAGACTTCTGTCGACAAAAGATCAAATATATAGATTTTATTTAGCCAAACAGTGTAGATTCTAGAATTTTCTTGAATCTAACCAGTACAAGCAGCCTTAGTTTTAATTTAACAATTTATTCTGTGAGTTGACTCGAACTGTTGGCTTGTTGGCCCGTTCTTTGCCGGTGTTTAAGCATTTCTACATGGCGTTATCAGAGCGATATCAGGTTCGGCAGTCATTTCTGTAATTTAATTGTTATTTTATCTCTATGTTATTTCGCATGCTTCTATCTGGTTAGATCCAACTCAATTTTAGTATCAGAGTTTATACTGTTTCGTTAAATTTAATTTATATATAAGATCTTTGATCTATAGAAGTCTATAAGTCCATATTAATATTAAACCGTTTGTTCAAGGATCTCCCAGTAAGCTTATTTCATGTTTTAAAGATTTTATGATATAATCATATATTCTGTTGGGTCAAAGTGACAATATAACTTGTTGTGTGGTCTAAAGTGGAATATCATTCCATTTTAGAGAAATAATTGTGTGGTCTTTTCATTTATAAGAAAAAATTTGTGTGGTCCCCTCATTTTATTGATAAATCAAGAAGTTGACATCATTGCATTGTAGTATTTGGGCCTTAAGCCCAGGTAAAAATCCCTTAAAACAACCAGTGCCACCTAACTATCTGCCCAATTTGAGGTAGTTGGAAAAAACCCTTTAATACTAAGCTTTGACCATTAATTAGATCTACTGACCATTCATTACCAAATTTCTTAAAATGCATCAATTCAAAATGAATTGTTGAAAACAAATTAAGAAAATAACTATATTAAAAAAATATTAAATCTGATCTCATTATTAAATATATTTACAGGCAATTCATTACAAGAAACTGAACCAAATTTCTTAAAATGTATGATTGAAAACAATTAAGAAACAACTACATTAAGAAAATAAAATTAGGGAGGCAATATTGTACTCCTTTTTCTCACTATTGCACCTAATTTCTTTTTTCTTTAAAAGAAATGACAAAAAATCTACAAACACATTAATTACATCATCAATTTTCATATATTACCCCCTTTTTTTTCCTATTTTTTTTTAAAAATACCCTAACTATCCTTTTTCTTTTAACATCTTTGCTTCTTCTAATTCTTTTCTTTTTCTTTTTCTTTTTCTTTTTCTTTTTTCCCCAGCAAAGAGACTATTTATTCTAACAGAACAACATTACGATCATACAGCACTTAGTCCAACATTATTTAATTAAAAACATTATTTTATTTTGAAATTATGTTTAAGTTTTTTAGTGAACCAAGAAAACACAATTGATCAACTTTTCTCTCCTCTCTCTCTATTCCAACTTTTCTCTCATCATCATCAATTGTAGATTTTGTTTATCTTTCTGTTTTCTCTCTCTACTTCTAAATTCTAATCATAATAACTTCAAGTTTTTCTAATTAAAGTGAAACTCTTGGGATAAATACAAAAATAAAAATAAACTAAAAGAAATCCCTTATACAAATTAAAATACAAAGTAACGTGTCCACTTGAAATATTGACTGGAATATATCATGTCAAAGTTAGGAATGTTGTAATAAAGCAATTTTAATTAAAGGCTTCAATTATCAATAGATTGTTTGCTGCAGCTAAAGTTTTGATGCACAATTGATTCAACAAAAATATTGAATAGGCGATGTAATTGCGCTGCATAGTCGATGTGATGTAATTTGTTGCAAAGTATGTGATCATTGCTTTATTAATGCAGTTGAGTTATGTTGCATTTTTATAATTTAATACACATATCTAATATGACTAAGTTAAAATCTTTATTTACCAAAAAAAAATGACTAAGTAAAAATGTTTATGTTTTATTATTTAATGTAATCATATATGTAATAATATATACCAGTAATTAAGATTTAAATTGAGTTGGAGTCTTCCGCTAGTTAGATGTTTTAAGTCTCTTTATTTAAAAATTAATAAAACAATAATATTAAACTAAAATAATAATTTAAACAACTACAGTCAGCGGTTGAAACTTCATATAGCTGCTTCAAAACCCGTCTTTTTCCGGTAATTTTGGTAATCCAAAATTTTTAAAGAATTAGTTGTGGTATTCGAAAGAAAATTAAAGATTAATAATATCTTTTCATTTGAGTTTGGAGCCAAATCAATACTATATTATGACACATTTAGAAATCAATTAAGAAACTCTAAAATTAATATTTAATAATTATTACTAACATCCTAATCGAATTCAATATATTGTATCAAATTTAGAAAAGTTAAATCAGTAAAAGAAAGCAACTAAAAAATCCTACAATTTTCAACAAAATATCGGCTCGCTCCTAGTACGATACTCTCCTATTTATATGCTAAATTGTTCCGCATTCTAATTTTTTACAACTTCCCAAATATCTACCCTCACTTACATTTTAGAATTTTCTTGTTCTTTGTGCAATACTCGGACCACAGTCTCCTCTCACAATATTGGAAGACTATAGAACAACTCTTCACATACGTCATGTAGTATAGTCATACTCAGTGCTCCCGTAGCACAACCTCCCTGCACAATTAGGCAAGGCGTGACATCTAATTATCTTTCTCTTCATACAATATATATACTCTCTATAAATAATAAATCACATTATGTATAACATTAAATAATATATAACGTTAAAATTATATATAAATTATAAGATAATATTTACCAGCTCCTTTACTAATTACTAGTTACTGATGTGATCCAATCAAACTTAAACCTACATAATTTTTTTTTTAGGAGTTCAAACAAATTGTATGTGTAGGGTATAAAAATTATAAGGGAGGGCCAGATGCAGTTAAAGCCCAATCCAAAAATAGCCAAATGGCCCAAATGTATGGTGTTCCAAATAAAATGATATTAGATTAATGAATAATACACACCATTCTCTAAAATCAATGGCATTTTATAAAGCATTTGCTATTGTGTTTAAGTAATGACATTAGATTAGCTGAGAGCATCTCCATCCAACCGGTGCTTCAAATTTCATAACTCAAAAGAATTTGAGGTAAGATATGACAAATTGGCATATGTATTTTGACATACTTCACCCAATATGTCAAATATATTAATTTATTAATATTTTATCTTTTAATTAAACAACAATAATATATTATAAAATATCTTCTAACGGTTAGTTTTATTTAACGGCTATAAACAACTAGTTTTATTCAACGGCTATAATAACACACGGCTAATTTGATTGAGATTATAAAATACAAATACAATAGATATTTAAACAACGGCTAATTTTATTCAACGATTATAAAAAAACGGCTAGTTTATTGCATTAATAATAGGAACTCATAGATTAAAATAAAAATAAAAATTCATTTGCCGTACCACTTTTTAATATGTCAAATTTGACATATTTGATAGTATACCGAATGCCAAATATGCATTTAAGGTATAAATTAAAAAAAAATTCAGTGTCAAAAATAGTTGTTGCAAATGTCACTTAGAATTTAACATATTAATTGGAGATGCTTTTAGCATTCTCTTAAAATAAAATTTTCACCACATTTCTAATTTTGAATGTAGCATATATATATAATAACAAATTCAACCAGAAACTAACATAAACTTTTAGTCCAAATGACTAAAGCCTAAATGGGAAGACAGCCTTCATTGATCCTTCCATCACATGAGCTTTAAGTGATATGAATGACTTTCTATTTTGTCTCTTAAGCTAATCCACTTGGAAAGATTCCAAGGGTTATATATATATATATATATATATATATGAATCATCCTTATTTTGACCATTACTGGGTTCCACGTGGTGGACATATTCCTTGATTTATATCATTATTTATTTAAATAGAAATGATATCTAAATAAGAGTTTGACGAGCCAATAAGGTGATGCTAGTCACATCTTTCTTAATCAGATTTTGATATATTCTCCTCTTCTATCTTTCTTTTTCATTTTTTTCCGATGTTTATTCATGCATTAAAATAGCTGGTCCAATATTTTTTTTTAAGGGTAATGCAATAATAATGAGGGTGCGTTCGCAACGAATTTAAATCCTCAATTATTAAATCAAGAGTGCAAAGTTCAATATCTCAATCTAATATGGAATATTTGAGAGAAGGGGCATTCATGAAGTAGCTATTTTAATAATTTTTATAAGAATAATGCCATCAAGATGTCATGCGGGCACACTTTAATTTTTCGATCTACATATGTGGACACAAGTTTACTCGATCTACATATGTGGACACAAGTTCACGTGAAAATACTTTTATAATAAGTTTTTTATTTTTTATTTTTATTTTATATAATCACTTATAATTATTGTTCGAAGACAATGTTTGATGCTCAAATTATGAAAAAAAAAAAAAACTGTTTGATGCTCACTAAGAGGTTCAATGGCGAACAAATCAATATACATCTAGGGCTTCATAACCACATTAAATTTAATATTTTTATTACCTGAACACCATAAATTTTTTTTTTTTACTTGAATCACTATTGGAAAACCATAGGGTATTAATTTTTAATTCTCAAACTTGGAACAAATATTTTATGCTACATAAAAGTGGGTCACTTTGGTTATCTTGTGTGGTATTAAGGCTCTATTTGTTTGGGTATAAAATATTTTTTTCTTTTATGTTGTTTGGTTGCCGTAACATTTTTACGAAAAAAACAAATATTAATATCTAACAAATATAACTTACTCATCAATTTTCAGTAAGTTGTTTTACACATTTCGTCCGATGAACTCGACTTCAACCTCAACAAAATTTATACCGAACACCAAATAAGTAAAAAAAATTTAAAATAAAATAAAATTACATGAAAAAAATATTTTATATCAAAACAAACAAAGCCCAGGTCTTTTACATATGTAGTACAATGAATGACACATAATGGTAAATTACGTTCATTTTAATCATGACTAGACTTTTTCTATATTAAAAAAATGAATAACCGTTTTGTCAACTAATTGTTCAATAAACAAAGTTTTATTAATTGAATTATGAATAAATTAAAGCTAGTCTACAAAACTATCCCGATCAGCTCTTTTTTATCCTCCTAATCAGATTCTCATGTTATATACATACATACATATACATATAGAAATTAGAGAGTTGTCAACTTATTTGTATAGTATTTAAAAAGTTGAATACTTGAATATTGAATATTTATATACACACAGGCATGCCTTGCGCAACTTTAGATGTAATTTTTGGTGCTCTACTCTTTTCAAAGTCAACCAACTCACACGGTCAGCTAAATTTTAAGGTTTTTAAAATTCTACCACTACATTTTGGTTTTGAAATATTCGTAATATAAAAATATTATTTTTTGTATTAATTAATCAAATACGTAACTAAAAATAATATTGATTGCAAAAAACCTAATGAATTATAAAAAATTTCATTTGCCGGCCCACTGGTATAAAAATTTCTTTTGAGCCTGGAATACAGGTTCTAATATATATATATATTGGAGAGAGTCAACAAAATGGAGTTCCAACTTTAGATCATAAATTCTGTTTTTTTGTTCACCTAAGCTTTGATGAACCCTACATTATTGAAAGAGATAACAAATGAGGTTAACAACCTAACCCTAGTGGGTGGCCTATATGTCAAAAATTACTAAATTGTCTTCCGTTTAATTGTTACTTTTTACTTTTTCTAAAAAAATTGGCAAGAAAAAAATATGCACATCACTTAATATACTCACTTTGTCATTTTAAGAACTCGAACTCTCACCATTAATTTTAAGAGGTAGAGTAGATACCACCAAACTATTCTATTTAAGAGAATTTATGCAATTAATCCAAACGAGTAATTAAATTGAGATCTTCAAAATTTTCCAATATTTTAATAGTTTATTTTTAGCTTTTGGTGATTCTATTTTTAAAAATTAGTACACAAAGTTATATGCATTTTTTTATTTATAGTTTAAAGAGATTTTTGCAATTAACTCATAAGAATATAATATTCTTAATTATGACTTATTTTCTGGAGAGAAATGACCTTAGATGCTGTCATAGATGTTGACAGCAAAGATAGCAATTCCTTATAAATTTAAAAGAGAAAATGTAACTATAATCATTCGGTTCGTATTCAATCTAGAATTACTCAAATAATTGTCAACCATCTATAGTATTGGCAATAAGATAGAATATTGACCTCATACAATGACTTGAAGTTTATCGTTTGGCAAATCAAGCAAATACTTAAAAACATAGTCATAGATATTGACGGCAAAGATAGCAATTCCTTATTAATTTAAAAGAAAAAATGTAACTATAATTATTTGATTCGTATTCAATCTAGAATTACTCAAATAATTGTCAACCATCTATACTATTTGCAAGTAGATGAAATATTGAGCTCATACAATGACTTAAAGTTTATCGTTTGGGGGATGAAGCAGATATTGACGGCGAAGATAGCAATTCCTTATTAATTTCAAAGAGAAAATGTAACTATAATTATTTGGTTCGTATTCAATCTCAAATGCAACGACAAATTTCAAGTCATTGTATGAGCTCAATATTCCATCTACTTGCCAATAGTATAGATGGTTGACAATTATTTAAATAATTAGTAGCCATATGATAAACTTCAAGTCATTTGTATGAGTTTAATATTTCATTTATTTGTCAATAGTATAGATAATTGACAATTATTTGAGTAATTTTAAATTGAATACGAGCCAAATAATTAACGTGTTCGGTAGCTTCGTGGATAATACTTTTTGATTTGAAAGTGTGAGTAGAAAACACATCATGTGATCATCTAATTAAAGGATTGACTTTGACCAAATGTAAAAACATCAGCCATCCAAGTGTGTGGTATTTTTGTCCTCTACAAACTTACGATAAAAATAGCAAAATTTCTTTGAATTCAGCCTATGTATTAAAAACACAACTACTTTCAAAAGATAGTTAGCTAATAGTTAAATTAGAGAATTATAGTTACTACTAAAGCTAAAAAATAATAGGGTTAATTATAATGACACCTCCTAAAGTTTGTCATAATATCAGTCATATATAAGTTAGTCTCTTTTTGAACAATGAGGCCCCCTCAGGTTTGATAAAGTTAACAAACACACCCCTGTCCTTTCTGACATAAGTTAAAATGACCTGAATACCCTTTCAAGTGTGAATTAATCCATTTGAATTACAAAATTACCTTTATAACCTTTTTAGCCCTCACACCACCGCTAAAGCTGAGAAGACCTACCAGATGAGACATTATTAGGTAGTCTTTGGACCACCAATCTATAGTCCCATTCAATCCTAGCCACACATCTTAAGAAAATAGGTCCAAGAAGATTATAGTTCAGCAACAACCATTACACATCAGCCATCTGTCTTATCTCTCCTCTCAACTTTCTCTCTCTACATTCTCATTGGGTTTGAGACTCTGATTCAATCCTTGTAGCTCGCCACGATCGCCTCACTGTTTGCTCCAAATGCAAAGGACTCACCTGTGATCGGGTCTCTGGCATCGGATTACAGCCGGTTCGACCGATCTGCCACTCCTGCTCGCATCTTTGCGATAATGGATTCTCCGTCTGAATCTCGAAACACATCTCTTTCGTCGACGACATCAGCCAATCTCTATCTTCAAAACCCCCTCAAGCAGCTCCATCTCAATCGCCGCCCCAACTGCCTCTTCACCGACACATTCCACTGCTGGTCCGGTGGTTCCCCGACGTCATTGACCCCATCGGCGTCCCGCGAATCATCTTCAACGGCAGTTGTTACTTCACTCATGTTTGCGAATGCGAAGGTAGGGTTGTTGGCGGCAGCAGTGAACGCCCAAATTGAGGCGTGGATGCCCATGGCCGATCACGAGGTCGTAGTCATTGACGGAGATGCAATTCTTCGTTAAGAGATTTGGTGAGTCAAAGAACGAGATACGTTCGTCAGAGAATCGACGACCAAACCTAAGTATGACGATGTGGACGGCGAAATCTGACCCACCGATCCTTCCCGACGCCGACCCAGCACTGGCTGCAACAACTCCAACGGCCTTGGTTCTCTCTGTTCTTTTCATCCTCCCAGAGCATATACCATACCATCGCTACCCACAAACACAATCACCATTCACCACACCGCCATGTCATACAGAAGGTGACGAGGGAAGAAAAAATGGGTGGCTGGTATTGATCTCACACAGAGGGCACTTTGGTCTTTAAAGAGTTTTAATATTTTACCATTAAAAGTAATAAAATATTAAAGGACAATTTCGACTTTTCATAACCATTTAGGGGTTGTTTGGATGCAATTTCTAACAAGGAGTGTCATTGTTTCAAAAAGCTCTAACTTGTATATAGTTATTAATATGACAAACCTCAGGGGGTATTACTGTAATTTATTCAAAATAATAGTAATAATAAATAAATGCATGCATATTAAAAGGAAAATTTACAACAAATCTGCAAGTTTATAATTGATATAAAAACTAATTAAATTCGAAATCTTGAATAATTATTTAACATTCAAAGTTGGAAGCGTTTTATAAAATACACGAAAAATATGAAATTATTAAATTAATCTTTAGATGAGAAGTGCCTAAGTGCCTTAAGTTCATCTTATGGTTCACAAGAAAAGGGTGATAAGAACTTAACAATCATACGTCTGTAATGTATTGTATGTCCCATAATATGTTCCATTCTTCTACCTTTTCTCAGATATATGATACCTTGGATTTCTGGGAGAGATGTGAGAAAAATTTTCTACTTAACCCTTCGTTCAACTATTATATTTGGTTATTTACTAAAATCGCCTTTTGGGGGAGAAGGATGGATTGTTAGTGTGAATGATTTGGAGTTGTTTGGGAAGCCACAAAAAAATTGAGATGTTCATTTCATATAAATAGTTATTCTTACAAAAAAAAAAAAAAAAAAAAAAAATTGAACTATTCATTGATTACTCTGCATTTAGGAACTCCAATTTTGATATGAAAAATGCTTTCCAACAAAACTTAACTATTAGATTATGAAAAAAAAAATACACAAAAGATAATGATAAAATGACATCATTTAGCTACGTATTAAATTATATTATATGAACTCAGGATTAAAATTTAAATTCTATCTTTCAATCAATTCAACATATATTTAATTTGTCTCGGGCTATGAATTTTTCAATATGTCATTATGTCCAGCATCACTCAGTGAAAAATCGCACTAACTCGATCAAGGGTCAACCACAAATAAAGCATATAATACAAGGGACAAAACAACACAGCTGGCAAAGTCATCATCTACTTTTAGTTTTGACTTTGATTTTTCTTTCTTTAAACTTCCACACAACTCTTTCATCTATATATCTACACACGCATATATATATATATATATATCCCCTCTTTTCATGTATAGCAGAGATGGAGAAGATCTAGAACAAACCATGGACTTTCCTCAACATTTCAGATGTCCCATTTCCAAGGAGCTCATGAAAGACCCTGTCACCATCTCAACAGGAGTCACTTATGAACGCAAGAGCATAGAGAAATGGTTCTTCACCTACAACAAGAAGAATTGCCCGGCCACGATGCAAACCATTGATAATTTGGAGTTGATCACTCCAAACCACACCCTCAAGAGGCTCATCCTTTCATGGCAAAGTGGCGGTTCACAGTCTTTTCCATCAACCAAGCACGATGAGATAGTGTCCCTACTCGACACCATCGACTCCACACCATTCAAGGTTAGTTCTTTAAAGAAACTCCGATCCATTATCGAATTAAACGACGATATTGTGAAAGCTGATTTTAAACAATCTAAAGGGGTTGAAAAACTTGTTCTAATAGTTGTCCAAGTTTTAGTCGAGAGCTCGGATTTCAATAGTTTTAGAGCTTGTGAGGAGGCTCTAGGTGTTCTACACCAACTCTCAATATTGTGGGAAGAAGAGGAAGGAAATATTATCCAATTGTTGTCGAAGCAGGAGTGCGTGAAGTCCATGGCAATCATGCTTCAAAGAGGAAGTGCTTCGGTTCGATTTCACACTATTTTAATACTCCAAAAGATGGGCAAAGCTGGTTATGATTGGGACTTTGTGGCACATGATCAAGGTATAGATTTGTTCAAGTCGTTGCTAGAGCTTGTTTCTGATGAGATGTGTACTAAAGCAAGTTCATGTGCCTTGGAAGTTTTGATAGAGATACTAAGTTCTTCGAAGAAGAATCGAGTGAAGGCCATTGAAGCCGGTGCCATTTGTGTCCTTGTTGAGCTGCTTCCGGATTCAAATCAATCCAAATGTGAGAAAATAATGCTTTTAATCAAATTATTATGCGAATGCGCGGATGGTAGGTTGGCCTTTATCGAGCATGGGCTAGGGATTGCTGCCATATCAAAGAAAATGTTACGAGTGTCAAATGTTGTAACAAAGATTGGACTGAAGATATTATGGTTGATTTGTAGTTTTTGCCCCACGGAGAGGGTGTTGGAAGAAATGCTTGTTTTTGGGTCGGTCAAGAAACTTGTTGCAGTGTTGCATATGGATGGCAGGTCATCAACAAAGGAGAAAGTGGTGAAGATCTTCAGATTGCATGGGAATTCATGGAGGAGGTACCCTTGTTTTCCTCCCGAGTTAATGGATTATTTGGGTTTAGTGAATGGTTAAATGAAAAGAAAAGAGAGAAAAGAAAAAAAAAAAAAAAAAAAAACTAAACTTATTGGATATTTACAGGTTTGATGTAGTATGCAGCGCGCTTTTCTTATTTACGGTTTGATGTAGTATGACTATTTGTGTTTTATGTATGAATCTATAAATGTTACGGTCTATTCTAAAGAATCAAATAATATAATTGTATATTCAAAATCCAATCTTATTTATCTATTGTATTGAATATCTAATTTTGAATGGATAATTATGATGTATACTCTGCAAATTCATACATACTCTGAAAATTAAATTATTGTTTTATCGTGATAGTTATGATATCATAATTATCTTGTATAGTTGTCTTGGCGTATAGATATTAAACAAAGGAGTACAAACTAGTTTTAAAAAAATAAAGAGATGAAAAAAAAAAAAAAAAAAAAAAAATTTATCACCTCTTTATATAGACTAAGGAAAGGGAACTACATTATCGATCTAAGTGACTCGAGCTCTGAGAATTATCTACAATGTTGTTAAAGAATATCTAAGAGAGCTATAAGGGTCTACAGATTTTTTTTTATTTTTTATTTCAAAAAATTATACAAATCTATACAATTCCATATCATTGTAGAATAATTTGAAACATTCTAGTGAGGGAGGTGAGGAGTTTGAGTCTTGACATGGATAAAAGCGTGCGAAAATTTACTTCAATAAAAATAATAAAAAATAAATACAAAGAGTATCATTTTGACTAGATCATATTTGTTTAGAGTTGTTAGCATCTTTGAGATCTATTTGTGGAGAGGGTTGTGCTAATACTAGAACGAGCTTAAGATCGTATGAGTGAATATCTCTTCACTTCCTTGAGATCCTATTTATGGAGACTTGTTAGCTGTGGAAGTTGTGCCACCAGAATGACCTTGAGATCGTATTTGCGTAGAGTTGTTAGCTGTGGTAAGAGGTTTGAAGGCGAGCTTGAGTCTTATAAGAACCATCGGGCACGGTCATAATTTATACTTGCGAGAAAAAACAGTGAAACGAGATATTAAAAAAAAATAACAATAAAAAAGGTTGGAGGTGTAACGGGTGGGTGCTGGTTAATTTATCCAAAAATTTAAATTATTTAGTAGTATTGCATACCCATTCATTTATATATCCGAAAATGCCTTTTAAAGAGTCATATTTTCACACCCTCGTTGTTGGGGTAGAGCCACTCTGCCTACCCGAAAGGGTGGCGTGACACCAGATTAAGGACTGGGTCTGATACCAGTTATAATGGGTGGGCGCTTTCTTATTTCTCCAAAAGTTTAAGTTATCGACTAGTACTACATACCCACCTATTTATACTCATTCACTTTTACATTAGATCCGACGTGGGACAAACTCCCCGTATTACGTAAGGTTACAAATATTATCTATTTGTGGGCCGAGTCATTGTGTTGGAGACTTGGAGTGTTATGTCAAAGTACTTTGGGCCCAGAACTACATGGATCTAATTATGATACCGAAAGGTACTGGGCTAGATGAGTCCAAGGTGATCCAAACTCAACGAATTTTCAAACTTATTGTTTCTCTATCTTTTTCTCATATATTCAAAATAATAGTAATAGTAAAAAAAAATTACTCCGTAGATCGATTTAACAGTAATTTAGAGGTCTATAAAATTTCATTGATTTGAAAAAAAAAAAAAAAAAAAAATTTGTTGCTCAATTATCGAAGAAATGTGTTTCAATACCACAGATAAATTATTGAAGATTGAATGGCCATTATGCTAATTATCACATTGGTTTTTAATCTTTTTCATTATTTTACTTCTCCTTACTTGACATTGCAATCAAATGCACGCCATTGAATGATTGAAAATGAAATATAGGATGTATCAAGTTGATGCTTTCTACTACTCAGTAATCATATATATATATATATATATGCGCGCGCGTGCATAGTATCTAATTCAAGATTAGAATGCAATTTTAGTTCTAGACAAATTAATAAAATTGGATGACGTAACGAGCAAACAGTGTTGAAAAATCTGGAAAACTGGGGAATTTATAGTGCCATAAATTGACGACGACATATCAGTAATTATTTATGTTTACAATTTATTATTTATATAAACAGATTTTGAAAATATATCGATATTTATTAATATTATTTATATTTATTGATTATATAAATTCACTTATATAATTTTTGCTCACACATGTCAATTTTATAACGTCCCAACGATGTTTATAATGAATTCAGAAATAAAACAAACATTATTCTCTATGACTTTAGATAATTAAGAGGATCACATTCCATTGAAGGTCAATAGTTTTTTTTACGAGCACCCATTTTCTAAGGTTGTGAGCAACCTTGTTAAAGGATAATTGAATACTTCATAAATACTTTTATTTTTTTGTTTAAAACTGGTGTTGAATTTTTTAAATACTACAATTTAAGGTTAACAAACCTATTTTTCTATTTCTTGTTTTTAAAATAAGGTAAATTTATGTACATTATCAAACAATATATGCATTTACCGAAAAACAAAAGCTACACATAAACACTCACTCATTTTGTTTAAAGCTAAATGATAAACAATAAACAAAAACAGTTACCAAATAGGACCTAGTGGGACCATTACTAATCATTTAAGGATTTTTTTTTTTCCAAAATATTTAGATGCTTTATAAAAAATAATAAAACAATTTTCACAATAATACCAGCTCTCGCATTAATTCATAGGAGAATACTCTCTAAATGATGTAAACAAGCTATACATGCATCGTCCACACAGTGTCGGTCAAGATAGAAACTCAATGTGTGCATTTAAGTTATGTGTTTGAGAGCACGTGCAATGGAATTAAAAATTTCTAATTTAGTTCAAATTTTCAATTAAATATTTTTTATTTTTAATTTCAAGCAGCCGATTTAATGCTTTTAGCGCAACATATAAGAATTCCGTAAAGGAAGAACCTATTATTCATACTAATTTAAATTTGGCACTTGATGAATCCAAATTGTTATTCAAACTCGATGAATTTATTTATTTATTTATTTTTAATAAATAACTTATACAATACTCTTAAAAATATTTAATACCACGGCCGATTTTGGTGACAAACTCAAAAAATTTCAATCATATTATTTCTTTGCCCTCATTTGAATAATATTCTAATGAAAAAAAGAAAAAAAATTCATATACGTGCAAATTTAATTGTTCATATTTTCTTTAATAAGCGTGCTTAATATCATCAGTCAAAATGTGATTTTGTTGAGCTTCAAATTTTATATATAAGCAAAGTATATCTATTTAATCACTGACATCAAAACCGTAAAAAAGAAAAAAATGACGTTGACTGCAATCATTATTATTGCTTTCACAACTTACATTAGTCTGTCACCTAAATACGAGTAACAGGCTGTTATTCACGATTCATTTCATTTTCTTCCCCATCGTGCCCCTCTCTCTCATTTTTGTTGCTTTCCAGTGGGACTGTCAGAAAAGCGAATTTCAGAGAGGGCAAGCTGAAGATATACATATATAAATAAAGATATAGAGAGAAAATTCTAGAGAGAGATAGAGAGAGGTGAATAATGGGATCGGTGTTTGAGGAGAAGGATTTCTTGGCATGCTGCGGGAGCACTCAATTCGCGAAAGAGATGGCCTCCGCGGGTCCTTTTGCCAACTACGAAGAAGCTGTTAATGCCGCCAGAGATATCTGGTTTAACAAGGTCCCTACTTTCTCTCTCTAACTTATTTCTCTACTCTCTCTCTCTCTATTTCTCTGAAAAGTCTTTGATCAATTTGCAGGTTGATGTCAATGGTTGGCTGGAAGCATTCGCGGCTCATCCCCAGATTGGTAAAAGCCCCTCCTCCAACCACAAAAGCCCAACCAGTGCGGAGTTAGTTCTCAATCTCTCTATCTCTATATGTGTATAAACTTATACATATAGTGATTACAATTACTTCAATTCAATGCTTCGGTTATCTCAATTTCTGCTATTTTATGGATTAAATTCATCATATATATGTATGTGTGAATATATGCAGCTAGGCACACATATTTGTGGCAGTGATAATCTTCTTGATTAGTTATTTTTTGGCATTGCTCTTTCTTTCAATAAGCATAATTTGATGATGATGGAAAATATTGGTAGCTGATAATAGTTAATTTGTTGTGTTGGGCAATAGGTTTGTAAAATATGTCATTGCTATTGCTGTTTGAACTGTAGTATGCTTTTATATAGTTTAAAAGGATTTGCAAAAAACAGAAAGTTCTATTGTTTTCTTAAATGGTGTCTATAGGGGTGGGGCTTCGTAGCACAGTATAACAAATAGTTATAATGGGGTATATCTTAATACAAGTTGAGGAACCCAGAAAGAGATTCTGGTAGAAGGAGGAGAAGTAGATCAATCGGAGAAGTTAATGGTGTGGGTAGGGACGGACCCAGGATATCTGGGTGTAGGCAGGAATGTTTGTACCAATGACAAAGACTAAATGGATTATGGCTATGGTGATTCTTGGTTGCTTGAGTCTTGCCTTTAATGCTCCACCGTGCCTGTATGTATAGTCCTAGGTTTTTTTTATTAATATCTAGAGGTTCGAGGCTCGACAGGGCTTTACCTAGCATCTAGAATCATAGGTCATAATTAAGCCAGTTATGCCTTTACCACCTAAGGGGTCAAATCGTTCCTTCTGTTCTACTTCGGGTGGCAGCGACACATTAAATGGTTAATGGAGGTATTAAATTCATAGGTTCCTTGACTGTGTCGACAATTGAGCTTTAATGGTCCACCTGCTAGGAAGCACGGACACTCCAAAATGGGCGCTCCAACACGTGTCGGACACGCCAAAAAACGTGTCTGGAATTTTTTTATTTTTTTTAAATTTTCGGACACGGCATGGATATGGCTCAGATAGCTCGGACACAGTTCGGACACACTTTTCTGGAATTTTTTTTTTAAAATTTTTAATGTTGATATGTTCTATTTTTTGTTTTGTACTACCCTAAAGATGTTGATATATATATATATACTAACCTAAAGATGCCACAATTCGCCGTGTCCGTGTCCTAAACATGCTGATATATATATATACTAACATATTAGTGATATATATATATATATATTCCAACCTAAACATATCAGTGTTTTTTTTTTTTTAAATTAATAATGCTGATATATATATATATATATATACACTATTCGCCGTGTCCGTATTCTAATTTTTTTGGATTTGCCGTGTCGCCGTGTCCGTTTCGTGTCATATCCGTGTCCCGTATCCGTGTCCGTGCTTCTTAGTCCACCTGTAACATTAATTGGGATGGTAAGGGTTTTTGGTACTGTTTCACCACTTCTTTGGTTGGGCCCGCTTTTTGAGATCCTTCTAGGTGTCTCAGGCAATAGCTATTTGGTGTCTGAGGGATATCGCCTAGTCAGTGTTTGCTGGGGGCTCGAGGTTCGTTCCTCGGGATTTGATTGACCTGGAGGGCTCCAGGCTTTCTTGAGATTTGAGGTACGCTCCTCAAGGGTTGTCTGACCTGAGAGAGTTCCAGGGTTTTCGGGACTCGAGGATTGCTCCTTGAGGTTTGCTTAACCTGTGAGTATCCCAGGTTTATTGGGACTCGAGGCTCCTTGAGGTTTGTCTGACCTGAGAGAGTCTCAGGGTTTTCGGAACTCAAGGTTTATTTGACCTGAGAGAGTCTCAGAGTTTTCGGGACTCGAGGATTGCGTCTCGAGGTTTGTTTGACCTGATAGAGTCTTTTAAGATTTTTTTTTGTGTCTTCAAGAGTTGCCAATCGGTGTCTTGTTGACGACATTTGTTTTCCTAGGTTTTATCTTCTGTTGTTGTGGCTTTTGTTTGACTTTTCTTTTGATCCACGTAGGCCATGGTCACACCCACAGTGTGTTCTCTAGCTTTGGTGATTTTTATAAAATGAAGCTCATACGTAAGCAATTCTCGCACTTATCACATAATGATGGGTTTTTGTGGATTGCAAGTGAGGATGAAATTAATCGAGTCTAAATTATCTAGAAATCGAGCTGAGATGAAGCTGCTCAGCATCGACGCTGCACACTGGATCCCGTGTGCTAACCTACATGATATAGAAAGGCTACAATTCATTGACAAAGAAATAGAAGCTTGTAGCAGAATTAATTTTGTCACGTGCATTGTGGTTTCAGTGGTAGATTATGATTCTTGGACTTTTAATCTAGGTTGAGGAATGGAGACATGGTAGAGATAAGAGAGACCTTGTAGGCCACACTAATTAACTGTTTGGAAGAAACTATTGGAAATAAATGAAAGCTTGCTTAAAGAAGAGCAAACAACAACGAACTCCTTATTTATTTAAATGGGATCTCAAAATCCATTGTTATTGCTGAAGGAATCGATAATTGATTTGTTGTTTTAAGACAGACCAAAGGTTTTTTGTTTCCCTTCCTCCAGTTGCTACAGACTCTAGACTCTTAGCTGTATGAAAAGAACTAGACTACAAACTTTAATGAGATGCAG
The DNA here is from genome assembly GCF_030987335.1 of Cornus florida. Taxonomy (NCBI): domain Eukaryota; kingdom Viridiplantae; phylum Streptophyta; class Magnoliopsida; order Cornales; family Cornaceae; genus Cornus; species Cornus florida. The sequence continues at coordinate 6,755,547 of NW_026775573.1, forward strand.
AAAATTTTCTGTTTATATTATTCTTGGAATCTGATGCGCAACAGTGACTGTTCCCCTAGCTGTTTTAAGATTAATTATGGTTGATAAATTCGTGAAGCACAAGATCCAAGTTAACTGTGAGAAGAAATCAAGGAAACTCCGAATGTGTGATTTATTTATTTATTTTTTGTGTTAGTTGGCAGAGTTCCTACTAACAGGTTTTCAAATTCAGAGGGGCTAGTTGGGACCATAATAAGAAATGTCATCAGATTATTCCTTTTGATCAAGTGGGTAGGTTGAATGTCTGCTCTGGCTGCTCCAGGTTGCCTTCTTCTGAATGCTTGTGTTTTTCTTATTTTATTTTATCTTTCTTCTTTTGATTATCAAGAAATGCCTTATAAAGAATATAGAAAAACCGAAAAACAAATTAGATGTCATGAAAAAGTAAACAATATTTTCATTTTGGAAATTTCAACTCTGTATTTGTCGAGCCTGTGTCTTTTGAACTTTAATTCTGTAATTTTTGGCTCTAAATGGGGTTAATATTTAATGTTCTTCTTTTTTCCCATAAGAATTTGTAATTTTACTAAAAATATTCAAAGTTTTCATGTGAGTCAAAGGATTTTCATATCCTGTGATTTGTCAACTTCCATGTTCTTTTCATTCCCATCTTTCTATATAAATTCCTGAGATTGAAAAAAATAGTTTTCTTTTCTCATTATATTTTATAGTATCACATAAACTCTCATGATTTAAGAGTTTCATGTAGGTTCAAATTTGGATTGATCTGACCTAGAATGAAACTCAATAATCAGTGTTCTGAATTTTAGGTAGTTGTAATCATTTAAGACCAAAACAAAGAAAATTACACAAAATCATGAACATGCATGTCGTGATTCCCTTTGCAAATGATAAGAAGTCATGAACACATGCAACATGACCAGTCTTTTTCTAATTCGCTATCATCAAAAGAAATTCATTTGTCTGTTAGAATGTTGATAAGTTATGGCAAAACTTTCTGCTTATATGGATAATTTTTGCTAATATGGTTTGTTACGCCGGATTAATGTATTATGTATAACAAAATTAGTAATGCATACAAAGCATAAATAATTAAAAAAGTATATTGAAAATCTCGAATAAGAAAACAGTATAAGAGTTCAATTTATTACATGTAATATGACTATGATTTTTGTGACATGCATTACCTCATTGGCTATCATACTGCTTAATAGAATATATATATTAAGGATGATGCTTTAGTTTAAAAAGTCTATTTAATAATGGTTTATTTTTTCCTTAGTAAACAAGATGTTGTTTAATGATCTGAATATTAATGCTGATAATTGAATATCTCTTTCATATTTGTTGAACAACGTCCATGATTAGTGACGGACCCAGAAATTTGTTTCGGTGGGGGTGATTTTAAACAATAATGAGGGCGTGAGTGAGAGAAAAAAAGGGGTCAATGGGGGCAAAGGATAAAGTTATGGGGCATTTATAAAGTTTTGCAAGATTTTCTAGGTAAAAATAGGAATTTTTAAAATTCCAGTGGGGGCAAAGGATAAAGTTATGGGGGTATTTATATAATTACCTAAGATTTTCTACGTAAAATACAAAATTCTAAAATTCTAGTGGGGGCAAGTGCCCCCACTGGGCCTCACATGGATCCGTCCCTGTCCATGATGTTCATGTCTATGATAGATAACAGCATAAGATAGAAAATTTGGATGATACCTGCGCATGTGTAGATACCATGAAGAACTGGTTCCTGTCCCTTATAAAATCTATAATCTCATGGTTAATGGTACATGTAACCTGGGAGACTATTTAAAAAAATACATGTAACCTGGGAGACTATTGTTTGTATCACTATGAATTATGGATGTTTGCTGCATTTTTCGGGATCTGGCAAGTCATTCTCGCTTTTCTAGGTATATATGTGAATTTATACATTGGTACTGTGAATTTCACATGAACTGCTCCTAGATGTTCCTACATAAAATTACACTCTGGTAACATTTTTCCTAACAGTAAATTACTAGGGGAAAGTACATAAATTATCTTCATTTGGACTATGTACTAGGTTCAAGATGCTTCTCTAGGAGAACTTACGCGTCCAAAGCAATTATAAAACGTCAAACAGTTGATAGAGATCGACTAAAATTGATTTGAGTGAATGCATCAGTCTGGACCACAGTTTCGTGCTTTCTGATTAAAGAAAAATGTAGCTAATTTTCATGAACATCTACGCTTTCAGTAATATGAAGTTTTCTTTTTGCATGTTAAGCTTCTGTCCATTAAACATCTTACTCAATGCATATATAGATTGCTGCAAGTAGTTTTCTTTCCTGTGTGGGTTGGAATAGTGTTCTTATTGGATTCCCGGATGATATTCCATCACTTGAATGTGCCTGCATTTGGTTTTTACAATATTTAGTTAACTTTAGAAACATTTTCTTACTTTAATTAAAAATCAAATGTTAGGTTAGGTAGGTTGGTTTTCCAGCACAGCTAATAGATGGTTTGGACCAATCGACGATTTTGATCATTATCAGGGTTCAACTCAATAAGTAAAAGAAGAGAAAGTCTGGAAGAAACTTTTGATGTCCTTGTTTGCCTCCCTTTGGATATGACTTCGTTTTCTAAGCCTCTAGTTTTATGAGTAAATATCTAGTTGTAACTTCTAAGTAACAAGTGTAGTTACCTTTTTGTAGGTGGAGCAAAGGAGAGCAGTCAACCGCTTTAGCGACTGCCAGTGATTCTAGCTTGCAGGTATTCTGTAACAATGAAAAACCAATTATAAAATTTTCTTTTATTTAAAATCAAAGATACCAAAGACATGTTATGGCAGGTCAAGGGAAACTAAATGGTAAAACAGCCACTGTCTGGGTTGTGAGCCCACAAGTTCTATGTTTTGCTTCACTTCGTATTTTATTAGAGTTCGAGTCTTCTTTTTTTCTGATTTGTGAACGAACTGTTAAATTGACATTTATCCCACAATACACATGTGCAGGCACACACAAAATTCTGATTATGGTTTTTTGTTTTTACACTGCAGTACCTCTCTGTTGCTTTTAGGGTAATATAGTCCACCTTGTCCTTACAGGATCTATCTGATTGGAATGCTCGGTATAGGCAGAAGTTTGGATTTGTTTTTCTAATATGTGCATCTGGAAGGAGTACTCCTGAAATACTTACCGAGCTGAAGGTAAAGCTTGAACTATCTTATACTTCTTCAAGCTGACGTTATCCAAAAATGGAGCTTCCTTCTCTGTGAGTGGTTTGTATCACCAGAGTACATTTATGGAAAATATAGTTGCATATAGCGGGGATAATTTTTGTGATCATCATTTCTTGTAGAGATTCTTCCAAAAGACTCTGCGTTAATATTAAAAATTTCCAGCACCTATCAGTTTGGCCCTTTTTAAAATCTCTTGTATTTTTTGTGGATTCTGGTTGGCCACTTCCATTGTAAAGAGGAAGTTAAAGATCATCCACAATTGAGTAATGACATTGAATGAAGAATTTTTCCAACCTGGATAATGATTGATATTTATTGGCATTTATTGTTTATACTGGAATAGAGTAATGTAGGAAGTTTTTATCCAACTTTTTACCACTAGTTAGTCTGACATATTCACAAAATGACAAAACAAATCTCCCTTAATGTGATATATTTAAATACAATCGACAGACTTGTATGATTTTGTTTCTCAAAGTCATTGCATTTTATGTTGCTTTTTTCCGTTACTATCATTTTACTTGTTCCCTTGAAGCAACAGGATTCAAATAAATCAAATTTCTGATAGCTTGGCGTTATTCCTCGGACATGGGTATGGGATATGTGTCCGACACTTTTGGTTGGACATGTATTTAAAAAGCATATCCAATCATTGAATTACATTATATTATTACTTTAAAATGAGTTAAATGCCTATATTGAACATTATATTAGATGATGATAATAATAATAATAATAATTAAAAAAAAAAAAAAAAAAAAAAAAAAAAACACACACACACTTTATTTTAGAAAATAAAATGAAATAACTAATAAAATGAATATTTAGCCTTGTCCGTGTGTCCTTCTATTTGGAGATTTAACACGTCCAACTCATGGATACATACCCGTGTCCAACACCCGTACCCGAGTCTATGTAACATAGCTTATTTATTTTGTTCTCTTGTAGAGACGTTACCCAAACAGGCCGATAGTTGAGTTTGAGATTGCAGCTCAGGAACAAATGAAAGTAACTGAACTACGTCTAGCCAAGCTCTTCTCAACTAAAGCAATTGCTACTTCAATCACTAGTGCCCAGTATAATGCGGATGTTGCGAACAAAGCAGGAGGTAAATTTGCATTATCAGGTCATCTTTTTCCTTCTGCAGATGAAAGTTTTCTCTGGTCAGTGTCACAGTCGGTCAGTTTTAGCGTTATTTGTTTCCATCGTTTGCCTGTTTGGAGTGTCAGCACTAAACTATGCTTTCCCTATTCGTAAGCTTTATATATTTTTTAATTACCTCTTCAGCAACCATTTAATATACCAGCGAACTGGATGAGATTATGTTCATTAAGTAAGCAACATCATGCTGTGTGTGGCTTGTATGATGATCAGTGATATAGTGAGTGGTCTGCTACTTCATCTTCCAGTTCGGAATATCGATCTGTAGTGTGCTCCTACTCTATAAATTTATGGTATGGGACAAGGTAATGATTGTTGATGGGAATTTTTACATGTCTGGTGGTTGGAATTGTGGTACTTCTCCTAATACCGGAAGGTCTGAAGTTATATGTTGTTCCTTCTTTGACTTTTGCAACCTTATGTCGACTTTGTGAATTATTTATGCATAATGCAAGCATTGTTTATGATTTCTGAGTTATCATGATATTATGAATTTTTAAATATGACAGCATGAAATGGCAGGCAATATATAGCTTACATATTTTTTTTGTACTTTTTGGTATGCATTGCTGTTTCCCCACAAATTCATTATGAAGCTTATTTATAAAAGAAAGTGGCTTAAATATTAGATCATTTCCTTCACTGGCTCAAAACTGTTTTCATAATATTTTCCCTACATCCAATTATTCTGAGCTTTTAATGGTTCGGGGATCCTGAACTAGTCTTTATTTTTCCTGCCCATCTCACCACTCGACAAGTTCTATCACTTGCCTTTGCCAGCATGTATTACTACTTTCCCTTACCCTTCGATTCTTTTTAGAGAAGTACTATTATTATAGTAATTGTACATAAACCTGATGTTTACTTCTTACATTGTAGAAGATCGTGTGAGCATCATTGGAGCACACGTGACTGCTGCATCTGAAGCTTCTACCGGAATTCCTTCTCAAATTCCAGCCAGGACTCGCCCACCCATCACAACCCATGTCTTGGATGTTGCTCGTGGGTCACCTGCCGCTGGCATTGAAGTGCAGTTGGAGATGTGGAAAGGCAATCAACCCTACCCGGTGTTTGGCGCGACAGAACATGGCAGTTGGGCAATCCAGGGGTCTTCGATGACAGACAAAGATGGACGAAGTGGCCATTTGATGAGTATAGTTGATGCTTTGAACCCAGGTATGTACCGGATAAGTTTCAACACAGGCAAATACAACCCGAACGGGTTTTTTCCCTACGTATCTATTGCGTTTGAAATTAGGGAGTCACAGAAGTGGGAACATTTTCATGTTCCACTGCTGCTTTCACCATTCTCTTTCTGCACTTATCGTGGAAGCTGAACTTTGTTGTAGAGTCACTGGAAAATAAAACCTGTGTATTTGTGTTGGATGCTCTGAGAAATGTTTGGAATGTAAAAATATTTTGAAGCTGTTCTTATTTTTTACGGTAATGATCAAGGAAGAGCAAACTCTAATAGGTGTACAACTTGGATGGGCTAATCCAAACTCAACATGAGTCTAATCCGTTCATAGATGGGCTTGGCCCACTCATTGCATCATTTAGGTTATTGGGATTGAATTAAAAAAAAAAAAAAAAATTCTCCAGACGTATATTTGAGTTGGGTTTGGACATTGATATTAGATGATCAGGTCTACCGTGAACCGAATGAAATTCCCATTCATAACTTGGAGTTATTTGAAATTTGGAATTCTCACTCACATTACCTCATTTGGAGTTATTTGAAATTCCCACTCACATTACCTCATTTGGAGTTATTTGAAATTCCCACTCACATTACCTCATTTGGAATTGTTGGATTTTCGAATGTTTTATCATCACTCTCGCTTCTATTTCACTGTAAAGGAAAAAAAGAAAAGAAAAAGAATTGCACTGAGATGTTATGGTGAGACCCACGCTCAGCTCAGATGATGTCACCATCATCCACACTTTAATGTAGAATGTAGCATGTGTATCGATCCCACAACACGCTATTCAAATCAGGAGTACGGTTCGAAAGCGAGACTTTAAGAATTTATTTTTCGAATTCCTGCCAACGTTGCTATGCGGTTAGGACCTAAAATACATTGCACTTAGTAGACCATTTTTCTTACCAATTAAACAGACATCCAGTGACCACAAACTCCAACAATGCCATATATTTTATTATAGTGTTCCAAGACTTTTTTTATTTTTTATTTTATAAAACTGTGAACAAATTAAATGAGAAATTTGTAATGTACGAATTTGAGTTTTAATTAAGGCTATAATTGAAGCGTTCACGATTTCACGTGCATACCTTAGGCACCAAAATTCTTGGTGTTGAGAAAATTTTCAACCTAGTATTGGATGGTAATATATGGCTTAAATGAATGAGCAAATTCCCTTTTAGCCACTAGTTTAACAACATGCATACTCGTTCAAATCAAACTACATACCATAGTCACCAAAATTATGTATAACTGACACGTGTCTGGCATTCTAGCCATTATTTTCATGTGGACTTTGAAGGTATATCTATATATAATATACATAGCATGGTATTGTCTCAAACAATTATATATATCTCCCTAAAGTCAAATATTTGTTTTGAATTCTTTCTTTCTAAAGGAGGAAGAAATTAAGGAAAAAGAAAATGCAGGTTGTGAAGGATAAATTAGGTGAAATGAGCGCAATGCGCAAGGTGAAGGCTGAAACCAAAGCAGAGGAAAAGGTAATTAAGAACAGATATATATATATATATATATATATATATATATATATATATATATATATATAACATCATAATTTTTCATCCCTCTATGTCGAGTTAATTTGCAGCATGCATATATAATTGGGGAAAGCCTAGCAAAAGTGCATCAAGTTTCCATTTTTTGTTTACTGTGAATCACAAAGACACACGTATTAATATATGTCATATAGTTTTCCAACATGAACTTGCAGATGGTTCATTCTATTTAGAATCATTCTTTTCCTTTCGACAGTCAGTTATCCTGATTGCTTGCAGGCCTTATGTTATCTGTGGGGGCCACATAGGCCCAGTGAATAGTCAGAATAATCGATTGTCGCATAAAATAACATCACTATTCTATTTAGAGTTGAAAGTTGGAAAAATGTCAAATGTGAGAGTCGAGAGGAGAGGTGTGGTGCCCCAACATTATCTCACGTTAGGCTTTCGACATCGGTATGCAAATCTTTATTCAAAATGAATATGTTGTATAATTCGACAGATGCATTAATCGAATTATTTGATATGAGTAGGGGTTGACGTCATGATAACATAGTAAAACTAACGTTATCTCCAATCAGTCAAAACAATCAGATTTGTCTGGACTTTGGGACTACATATCATGACAGAAATGTTGTACAAGAAGTTTCATAAACAAAGTATATTTGTCCTAATACATCATTGGGACTTTTGGGATTATCTTGTGCATTGATGTATTCATCTTTATAAATTCAAATTGTGTGCGTGTGTGTGTGTATATATATATATAGGAGGCGAAGGATTTGGCGAGAGCTCGAGCTGAGGTTGCTCATGAGGTGAGACTGGCAAGAGAAGCTGAAGCTAAGATGGATCTGCATGTGAACAAAGCTGCAGAAGTGGCAGATAGAGTGAGAGCAAACCATGAGGGGAAGTATGGATCAGAGTCCACAGCCCGGGGGAATGTTGGGAGCTTAGAGAACGCCTATGATCGCGACCCGGATCCGTTTGGCTCTGCCACCACCACCACCACCGATGCCAGTACCACCGGATCGGAGTACCTGACTAACACAACAGGGGCACCAGCTCCCCCATCTAACAAGCATTTGTAAACTTGTTATTTCTCACTATCACAAAACAACTGGGGCTGCAATGTTTGTGTGTTGTGTTTTTTGTTTTCCTTTTTTATTTTTTGGGTGGTTCTTGTATTGCAATGTAACCTTCTATGTGTATGAGGCCTCCCATAAGATGACTTTTGTCTCCAAATAAAAGAATTTGCTAGTATTTGTCTATAGACAGGGCTCTTTAGAATTCCTAAAAAACAAACTCCCACAACAATGCTATTTGTTTTAGAATTTGGATATTATCTTGTTGTAGTACTCAACCGTTCCGTGCACAGAAAAGAGTAGAGATCTCTCATGGATTTCACTCCTTCCGCAAAATACACTCTTTTTCAAGAATCATCTTTACCTTGAACGTGTGTACTGAACCATTCAATGCATAGAAGACGACTCGAATTCTTTATTTTATTATAACCTAATTTAAAATGTAGATAGTACCTAATTATTTCAAAGAATTTTCTAGTGAATGTCATCCATTTATTTCAGACACTAGAAGGCGGTTCAAGACGAAATTTTTTTTTAATACTCTAGGGTTCCCGGGGTTCCTACTATGTGATACCCCACCGAATTAAATTTCCCCATTCTCCTTTATAATAGGAAATTATAATTTAAGATTGACCGGCGGTACTATATTACCGATACCCGAGGTACCCACTACTTGCTCGTTTTGGATGAGATTTGGATCATCTCCTGCTTTGTTTCTCTCTACCACTCCATGAAACTTGTAAGGTTGGAAAAACACCACGTCATCTTATAATTTCCTTTAACAACATTACATATGCAGTTATGGTACATAATGAATTGTAATTGCAATGATTTGAATATTTTTTAACCTTCACATAAGTTTCACAAGGTGTTCGAAAGAAATTTAGTTGGAGAGGATCCTTGTCTGGATGGAAGTCCATATTTCCTAATATCACACAGAGCAACAATAAGGATGGAGCCAGCTTGGGCCTAGGGGGCTGGCACAATGAATTGGTTGACACTAGGGACGGAGCCAGCTTGGGCCCGGGGGGGCATGTGCCCCCCTGGGCCCAAGCTGACCCATTGAAATTATTATATATATATATATATAGGTATAATATTTATAAAATATTACTTTGTGCCCTCCTTGAAATTTAATTTTTTTCAAAAATACCTTTGGAAATGAAATTTTTTCACACATATAGGTATATAATTTGTAAATTACTACTTTGTGCCCCTCTAAAACTAAATCCTGGCTCCGTCCCTGGTTGATACAGTATCATATCTCTCAATTATTCTTCAATGACTAATTGGCCAAAAATAAAATAGAAAAAAAAAAACCACATGCATGTTACAAGAGAAGGAAAAAAGGAATTAATGTGGGCGAACTCGATCAGATGAAGCTTTACTACATAATCAATTGTTAATCTTGAAACCTGTCATTTGAATTTTTTTTTTTTTTCTGTACTGTTAATATACTTTTAATGTGCATTTTTCTTGTTACCAAATAATATATACAGAGAATAATGAAATGATTAATGCATAAATTGAACTATAGATAAGATTACAACCATCCATTAAATAAATGTGACCTGTCCGTTCAAATTGAACAAATCCCAAATTGCCAAATTTATGAACATCTCATTTCCCAGATTATGTTTTATTTATTTTTATTATTAAAACCAAAATAGAAGTGCAATTGATTTGTTCATATCATTAGTTTATTGATTTAACAGATTCCAGTCACAGTAAGGAATCATGATCCCCTAAAATAGGCAATACTATTTTAATGGACCATTTTTGTGTTTCCTCGAAAGTACACTAGGAACAAGTCTATAGGGTTCGGACTCCTGCAATCAACATTCTACTAGTTTTACCCATTATGGGCGCTTCTTTATTTTTGCAATTGCAAGATTTCGTGCACTACACCAATCCTTTAGTCATTTTTTTACTTTTAGGCATTACATGATGCTAAAGATAAAATATCAGACAAACTATCTGTCATTTACTAGGCAATAGCATATTCTCATAAAGATTATATATATATATATATATATATATATATAATATAATATAAATATATTTAATATAATATAAATATATATTTATATGTTATATATATGAAATTTGAAATGCAAGTTGGTTGGTCAAGCTTGCATGCATAGATTAATCTGACCAGAGTGAGACCAATCCAAAGGGAGAAGCAAAGAAAGTGATAATTGTGTGTTGTCCAAATAAATGACCCCTATTAAAATCATGGTAATACAATTAATATATACAACTAATTTACGTTTCTGACAGTCTAACTCCATAATCCACAAGCATAAATTTTAATATCTCTTCACCACTATAAATAAGAGAGTCTCTAAGACAATAATCTCAACCCTAAACCATCGATCCAAACCCTAGCCATGACAAGAAAGAAAGTCAAGCTTCAATACATTGTAAATGAAACTGCCAGAAAAGCCACCTTCAAAAAAAGGAAGAAGGGGTTGATGAAGAAGGTGAATGAGCTGAGCACCTTGTGTGGCATCGAGGCGTGTGCCATCATTTTCAGCGAGTATGATTCTGAGCCGGAGGTGTGGCCCTCGCCCCTGGGGGTCCAGCGCGTGCTTTCAAGGTTCGCGAGGATGCCGGAGATGGAGCAGAACAAGAAGATGATGAGCCAGGAGAGCTACATTCGCCACAGGATCGCGAAAGCCGAGGACCAGCTGAGGAAGCTACAGAAGGAGAATCGCCACAAGGAGATGACCTATGTCATGTACCGGTTCCTAGCCGGAGATGCACCGCGGAATCTGAGCATGGTGGACTTGAACGACGTGGGCTGGTTGCTTGATCAGAATATCAAAGATATTCAAGCCAAGATTGAGGCTGTTAAGAGAGAACAAAATGCGTCCCATGGAAGGACGGCTGTGGTGAATGAGGCGACGACCAGGACGAGCAGAGACGATGATCAGAGTGGTGTTGCAGAAGGGATGAGTGTGGCTGCAGCTGCAGATTGGAGCATGATGACTCCTGTGCAGGACTATCAGTGGTACATGGATCTGCTGAGGCCTGATGTGCACTCTGGTGTGGATGAAACTTTGCTCCCAATTGCTCCCAACAATACTTGTCTGGGGCCTAATTACTCCATGTTTCCTTGAGATATTTGTGTGTTTCAATTTTTGATGTGATGTGTAGCTATTTTATCTTTTTTTCCCTTTTAGTGTTTTCTTTTTTTTTTTTTTTTTTTCTTTTTGGTTTGTTCAATGATTTTCTCTTGTTTGATCTATGTTCACATTTCTTGTTTTTCTCTTGTTTAATCATTATGTTTCTTTTTCTATATATATATTATCTACTGTTTTCCAAATGATTGATGTTCAATTTTTTTTTTTCTTTTTTCCAAATCATGAAAAATAATCGGCTAGCTCACTAGTACACTCAAAATTATGTTCAAACTTGATCGCATGTCAAATCGATTTAAAGGAAAGAGAGAAAATAAATATATGAGTAGTCGTGCATTAATAAACATTATGTGTGTTCAAACCTGATTGCTTATTAAATCGATTTAAAGAAAATAAATATATGAGTAGTTGTGCATCAATAATCATTGTGCGTCTTCAAACTTGATCGTCTATCAAATCAATTTAAAGAAAAGAAAGAAATAAATATATGAACCAACGGGCAGTGATTTAGCGGTATCAACCTTTTACCTCTCAAAAGGAGGTCAGGATTCAAGTCTCAAAAAGAGACAAGTGTGTGTGAGTACCAACTAGAAAATAAATAAATATATGAATATTCGTGCATGAATAAATTATCATGTTTAAATTCAAACCTTATATGAATAGTCGTGCATGAGCTAGCTAGTAATACATGCATGAACATGAGCGACCTCATCGGGCAAATTTAACATGGAGTATCTCTTTAATCTTTGAAAATTATGTATAAAATTAATTTTTGAGGTCTAAACTAATTTTAATACAAAATCTTGAGTTACACCATCTAATTTTGCACGCGTAAAAGATTTTGACATAGATCGCCACACAATCACGATAATGAATTGAGTTGTCATAAAATGAATTAAGTTGCGTTTCTAAACAAGGCAAGTTAGTTTTTTCCGTTAAGTACGGACAAGTTTTAATACCGGTTTTTTCCCGGTAAGTATGGACAAGTTTTAATACTGATTTCTTTTTCGGTAAGTATACGGACAAGTTTTAATACTGAATTCTTTTTCGATAAGTATACGGACAAGTTGTAATACGAGGAAACTAATATTCTGCTTGATAGAGAGGAAGGAGTTGGAGGGAAGATAAGAATGAAGAAACAAATATTCTTCGTTCGGTAGAGATGAGGCAAAAAGAGAAGAGAAAAGATGATGGATGGAGGGTGGAGGGAAGATAATTAAGAAGGAAAAACATTCTTCGTTTGGCAGAGAGAAAGCAATAAAAGAAGAGAAAAGATGATTGATGAGTCATCATTTCTCCTTCACAAATTTTTATCCCTCTAAATATGGATGGAAGACGCAAAGAAGAAAGACAAGGTTATTCTAAAAGTTTTTAAATTACAAAACTTCCTTTATAATTAACACTCTATTTTCCCTTCTCACCTAAAAAAAAAAGAAAAAGAAAAAAGAAATTTATTATCTTATTCTCTGGTCTTCCATTCAATCAAACAAAAAGAGAAATTAAGGGACTCACTCAATCTATTCCATAGGGATGTTTCATATATTCATCCCTTTTTCTCTCCATTCCATTAAGTTTCCTTTCTTCCTACTAAATAATGCATAAGAATATGCAACATTGCTCAAAATATGTATGTATCTAAATTTGAAATTGGGATCCCTTCCCGTAAGGGGGATATTGTGTTATGTGTAAATTGATAGTGCAAAAAACGTAGTTGTATATGCGATATAATGTAATAGTTGTTTATTTATTTATTTTTTTGTCATTGGTGAGAAACTTACACACACCCGTTTTGCTCTTTTGGAAATCTGAACTCTCACCGTCCACTTTGAGATGTAGAGAAAATACCACTAGGGAATAAGACCCTTGGTCGATATAATGTAATTGTTGCATAAACGATATAAAATTGTAAAAATAATGTAAAATTATTGCGTAAGCGATGTGAGTCATTGTATAAGGAACCGAACGAAATGAAAGTGGACAGGATCCATTCTTAAGTCTAACTATAGATAAGAACCATGTAATTAAACTATGCAACAGAAAAAAGAAAAAAATAATAAATTCATAACTAAGTGAACCACATTTTTGTAAACAATGGCTCTGTTTTGTGCATGCATTTCTCCCGTGATCTTATATTTTAGCCTTTGGACTCACTACCCTATTTAATTTTAGTTTCTTCCTTGTTATCCTATACTTATGTTGGCATTAATGTTGGATTTCCTAAATAATTAATGTGTCTCTTAAAGCAAAATGCTTTTTATTATTGATTTTCAAAGAAAGGGATAGATAGTGATTTAATGATTGGGACCTTATTTTTATGTAATTATTAATTAATATGTTTGGAAGACCCATGAGACGAGACTTTGAAATACAGGTAACCCATTCATATTTTATAGGGTAAAGTGCAGTAAACCCCCTTCAACTATACCCCAAGTGCAACTAACTCCCGTAACTACAAATAACCCCCTTCAACTATGGTCTTGGTGTAGTCTTAGGACAGAAGGTTTTTCCGGTCATCTCCTCTCACCGAAAATTAGAAAAGTCTATTTTACCCCTCTCATTCAACCCGTGGAAGTTTAAAGACCATATTGCCATTTTTATTACTGTAGACCCAAACCCACACAAACGTTGCCCTATTTCTCTTTCCAAAAAAAATCCCAACTCCCTTTCAGGCATCTTTCAGGCCCTCTTGCTCGATCTCTCACTGAACTTACAAGATTCCTTTTCAATCCTTTATCTCTTTTTGTCTATATATATATATATATGTATATATATACATGAGGAATTAGGCTGACGAAAGAAGTGGGAATTACGCCGGAGATTTGTTTATCGGAGAAGTTGACTATAGTGTAACTCAATTTGCTTATATCCGAGGGAATTGCACCAGTCAATCGGTTTCCGAAGAGGTCTAAAATTCTGAGATTATCAAGGAGGTGATGCACCCTCTCTCTTTCTCTTAACCTCCATCGCCTCTTAACCAGCATTTTTCTCTCTCTCTTTGAAAAGTTCTCTCTTGGCCTTAAATACAACCATCTGCCATGCCAATGACCAAATCATCCCACTCCAATCCATTGATGGCATCCATGCTTCGATGGTGAGAACAAACCTAGAAATTGCAGGTGAGTACTTGGTTCTTTGAGTTTCAAAAACCAATATATGAATATATTGGTGTTGATCGGATTTAGTGCAAGATGTGGGTTGTTCATGGTGTAGACGTCGCTCTCGGTTTGGTGTAGAGATGAAGCTCTGCCTTTTGGTCTTCAATGGAGATGGAGAAGAGAGAAAAAATTTGGTGAAGAGGATAGAGATATCCATAAACTGATTTAAAGAATTAGGGATTTTGGGTTGAGTGGGTAACAATCTGTATAATATAAGGGTAGTATGGTATTTTTGTATGATAAGGGTTGAATGGTCATTTAATTTAAATGTGGTACTCAGGGACTCAATTTAACGGCCAAAAAATTTGCCGATGGTCGGATTGGGTAAATTGCCACCAAACCCCCAAGTTGAGGGGGGTTATATGCATCTTTAATAATTTAAGGGGGTTATTTGCTCATAGGACTATAGTTGGAGGAGGTTTATTGCACTTTACCCTATTTTATAATACAAATGTGACGATGAAAGAACTTAATACGAATGTGATGATGAAAGAACTTAATACAAATGTACCTTCTTTTTCGGATTAATAAAATTCAAATTTTATTTAATAAAAAGCATAGTGTAGAGGTTTAAATTTTTTATTGCATTCGATGGTCATGATTTTCTGACCACTCCCTACATTACTATCGTGGACTATATATATATATATATATATATATATATATATATATATATATATAAGAAAAAAAAATTATCAAAGCAATTTGAAAATGCTAATAGGATTCAAAGTTCCATGAGAAAACAAAATTCTGAAGTGTCATGGTGTCATTTTTATTAATGTCAAATGTGTGCTGTTCTTTTTTTTTTTTTTTTGGGGGAAGATCTATGTGTAGTGTTATTAAGATTAATTTTAGGATAAAGTACAACATCCTCTGACTACTACTCACACCACACGGACCATTTGTTGTGACCCTACCATATGTGTAATGACCCACTCCACTACATGGTATGATATTATCTACTTTGTGCCTTAGCCCGCACGATTTTGCTTTTGGGCTTTACCCCAAAAGGCCTCATAACAATTGGAGTGACACATCTATATATAAGCACTTCACATTCCCTTTACCCAGGTGATGTGGGACTGTGCACCCGTAGCTCAACAATGTGGAAGCCTGTCAGTGTCTCTCGCACCCGCCCACGGCAACCCGCCCACAGGGCCATCACAATCCACCCCCCTTAGAGGCCCAACATCCCCGTCGGCACATTTCCAGCTGGGTCAAGCTTTGATACCATTTGTAACGACCCACTCTACCACATGGTATGATATTGTCCGCTTTGGGCGTTAGCCCACACAGTTTTGCTCTTGGGCTTTACCCCAAAAGGCCTCATACCAATTGGAGTGATACATCTACATATAAGTACTTCACCTTCCCTTTACCTATGCGATCCGGGACTGTGCACCCGTAGCTCGCCAATGTGGTAGCCTGTCAGTGTCTCTCACACCTGCCCACGACACACCCGCCTACAGGGTCATCACAATATGCATATACTGGAATAGTGCATTTGAGTTGGGCAGTGTAGAAATACCTACATCTCGTACATGTCTCACACAGACATTTTATCATTTTATGGATGGATAGATGAGATCAATACCATTGTACTCGCGAGATTGCCTTTATAGACTACACATTTCTGCATTCATAACTCTCAATAATAGTCTCTCCATTCATAACTTTCGTAAAGCTGAAGAGGAGCCGGATTCTCAATTCTGGCTATAGATAAGAACCATGTAGTCAACCTATGTAACAGAAAAAAGAAAAAAAGGAAAAAAAAAAACATTTCTAAGTGGACCACATTTTTGTAAACCACGGCTTATAAAGCTGTTTTGTGCATGCATTTCTAACGTTGTCTTATATTTTAGTCTTAGGACTCATCCTATCCCATTTAATTTTAGTTTCTTCCTTGTTATCCTATACTTGTGTTGGCATTAATGTTGGATTTCCTAAATAATTAATGTGTCTCTTAAAGCAAATTGCTTTTATTTATTGATTTTCAAAGAAAGAGATAGATAGTGATTTAATTGTTTTTATGTAATTAGTATGTTTGGAAGACTTTAAAATACACATAATTCATTCATATTTCATACTGTAATAAAAATGTGACAATGAAAGTCAACTTAATAAAAATGTTGCTTCTTTTTCGGATTAATAAAATTCAAATGTTATTTAATAGAAGAGTAATGATAGAAAGTCCACTAAACTTATGTAAATAAATAGGGTTAATTACAGTGACACCTTTGTGATTTGCCCAGGTAGTAACTTAGCCCATTTTTTAATAATGACACCCCATGTCAACTTTTTGCCTTAAAAAGGATTGTGAAATGTCTATATTGCCCCTTATTATTTAATTATTTTTTTATTATAAAATATTAGACTTACTAAATTACTTAAATGCCTATATAATTAAAATCTTAGAAAAAATCAACAGGCCAGTGGTCTAGCGATACCAAGCCTTACTTCTCAAAGAGATGTCAAGGGTTCAAGTCTCAGTGGAGGCATGTGTGTGTGAGTACCAATTAGGAAAAAAAAAATCTTAGAAAGATAAATTAATCCCCCTCCTTTTGCATCTTCCCACTAATTCTCCCTGCAAATTTTCCATATTTTTCTAGTGGGAGGCCTAATAAATCGCTGAGGGCGAGCAACATGTGGGGGTGCAGATCGACGGCGAAGAGCGAAAGTATAGACTATTATGGCCTCCTCGAGAGGTGGTTGGTGGCAGTGAAGGGGTTGATGAGCGCATATACAAACTTTCTCCAACTTTTCAAAATAGTCGACTTTTAGGGGCACCCCCTTGAATGGCTTCGCCGGCGAAATCGCTGACCAAAACTAGCCAACCGGCAGCCAATTGTTATCTTTCCTTGTAAGCTTAAAAACTTTCCACACCACCACCACAATCGTGAGAACTCGCCCTCCCTGACTCACTCAACTCGCTCCCAGACTCACTCAACTCAGTCCCAATCAGTCTAACTCGCTCATATTCTTCTTCCCCAATTCCACTACCATCCCACCTGACTCTGTACCACTTACCCGATCTTAAACCTTGAAAACAACTGTGAATGCCACCTGATAGTCGCCGCCTCCTCATTCATCCGCAGTGGCGTTGAGCACCTCCTCGACGACGAGAGCCAGATGGCAATAGAGGTAATGGGTGGAGAAGATAGGGTGAAAATGAGAGAGAGGAAGAAGATAGAAGAGAGATTGCGGCGATGGCTGTGATAGTGGGGTTGCCAGTGATGGTGGGTAGAGAGGAAAGAGAACGGCGATGGCTGTGATAAGGAGACGAGATGGATGGTGGTTATGGCTACGATGGTGGGTGTAGAGAGAGGGGGGAGGAGGGGCCATAGTTAAAGAGATGAGGTGAAGATGAGAAAGAGGAAGAAGAAATGAGAGAGATGGTGGCGATGGCTGCGACAGTGGGGGTGGCAGCGATGGCTGGTGGAGAGGAAAGGGAACGGAGAGAGGAAGAAGGGGGGTTAGATGGATAGTAGTTGTGGCTGCGATGATGGGTGTAGAGAGAAGGAGGAAAAGAGGGTTGGCCATAGTTGTCTGTACAAGCATAAATTTTAAGGTTAAATGCTCCGACACTCCCGTAGGTTTGCCTTGATTGCTTACAGATTAAACTAGTGAAAAAAAAAGTTTAAACCTCCCCTCAAGTTTAGTTAACTTTGCCCTGACACCCCCTTCCGTTAGTTGATCGTTAGATATATCATTTTAAGTTAGGCGTAAACAATGAATCAAATAAGTACAAGAACCATATGTGTAAGAATCTGGAATACAACCAATAGGCCAGTGGCCTAGCGGTATCAGTCTCTTACTTCCCAAAGAGAGGTCAGAGTGTATAAGTACCAACTAAAAAAAATAAATAAAATAAAATAAAAATCTGGAATACACCTATGATTGATCATCTCACGGAAAATTTGAAAAATAACATCTAGTGTTCCCAATCTGATTTCGTTCTTGATTTCTTCTTTAAATCAATCCAATGAAATTATTATGAAATTGATTAATATTATGAAAATATATATATATTTTTAAATCAATCCAATGGAATTATTATGAAATTGATTTTGAATCATGATACACAATTTAGCTTATTAAGTCGATAACATAAATTGACGATTACTTAATATATTTTATATAATGCTCATAATAGGATGTCATCATTTTTCTCTATTTATTTCTTTTTTTCTTCTCCTTTTTCCCCTGCCTTCATTAATTTTATGAATTGAATTAATTGAAAACCCTAAAACATTAGTTAGCACGAAGCATATACTTAGCTTTACCATTCATATGTCTCAATTAAACATCCAATTCAATAGAAAATGAAACCAAAAAAGTCAAGGTCCACGTCATTTATGGCTTAATTAATCTCAAACTCATTTATAGCCACATAAGTCTCATATTCAGCCGTTAAGGATAGTTTTGGCATTATATTTTTTTAATTAGTTGACTTTTGACTTTTTTAACGGTCAATAAACAAACAAAAGGGTGTATTAGAGCAAAGTTAACCAAACCTAAGGGAGGTTTATGCCTTTTTTTTTTTTTTTTTTCCCACTAGTTTAATGTGTGAGTAATAAAGACAAACTTGAAAGGCGTCCGAACATTTAACCCTAAATTTTAATAAATAAGAGAGTGTCTAGGACAATAATTCCCACCCCTAGCTCTTAACCATTTCTATCTCCACTCTAAACCCTCCATCCCTGGCCATGACAAGAAATAAAATGAAGCTTCAATACATTGGAAAAGATACCAAGAGAAAAGCCAGCTTCAAAAAAAGAAAGAAGGGGTTTATGAAGAAGGTGAATGAGCTCAGCACCTTGTGTGGTGTGGACGCGTGTGCCATCATTTTCAGCGAGTATGATGCTGAACCGGAGGTGTGGCCCTCGCCTCTGGGGGTCCAACGCGTGCTTGCAAGGTTCGGGAGGATGACGGAGATAGAACAAAACCAGATGATGATGAGCCAGGAGAGCTACGTTCGTCACAGGATCGCGAAAGCCGAGGAGCAGCTGAGGAAGATACAGAAGGAGAATCGCCACAAGGAGATGACTTATGTCATGTACCGGTTCCTAGCAGGAGATGTACCACAGAATCTGGGCATGATGGATTTGAACGACGTGGGTTGGTTGCTTGATCAGAATATCAAAGATATTCAAAAAAAGATTGAGGCTGCCAAGAGACAACAAAATGTGTCCCAAGGAACGATGGCTGTGGTGAATGAGGTGCCGAGGACGAGCGGAGATGATCAGAATGGTGTTGCGGAAGGGATGAAGATGGGTGCAGCTGCAGATTGGAGCATGATGAGTCCTGTGCAGGATCATGAGTGGTACATGGATCTGCTGAGGCCTGATGTGCACTCTGGTGTGGATGAAACTTTACTCCCAATTGCTCCCCACAATACTTGTCTGGGGCCTAATTATTTCATGTTTCTTTGAGAAATTTGTCTGTTTTTCAATTTATGATGTGATGTGCAGCTATTTTATCTTCACGTAGATGATGATGTACGTGGCTGCTTTTATCTTTGTTCCCTTTTAGTGTTTCTTTCTTGGTTTGTTCAATGAATTTATCTTGTTCCATCCATATTTCTTGCTTTTCTCTTGTTTAATCATTATTATTATTATTATTATTTTTTATTTTTTTTTGCAAATGATTGGTGTTCAAAATGTTCTTTCGTTTTTCCCAAATCATGAAAAATAAATGGAAGTCGCTAGTAGACTCAAAATTAAGTTCAAACATGATCGTTTATCAAATCAATTTAAAGGAAAGAAAGAAACTAAATATACGGAGTGTATAAATTATATGTGAGTTCAAACTTGATCGTCTATTAAATCGATTAAAAGCTAAGAAAGAGAATAATTGTACGAGTAGTCTTGCATGTATAAACATGTGTAAGCTCAAACCTTATCATCTATCAAATCACGAAGGAAAAAATAAATAAATATATGAATAGTGGTGCATGTATAAACTTGAGTTAGTTCCCGCGCATGAATTTAACAATCTTCCATTTGATTTTTTTGCATGGAAGATTTTGATATTGACTTTTACGTGATCACGACTATGAAATGAATTGTCGTAAAATGAACCAATTAAGTTGCATCTCCAAACTAGGCAAGTTAGTTTATTCCATTAAGTACGGACAAATTTTAATACCGACTTTTTTGCAGTAAATACGGACAACTTTTAATAGTAGAAAACTAAAAATATGCAACGAGATATGTATCCAAGTTTGAAATTTAGATCTCTCCCTATAAACGAGATATTGTGCCGCATGTAAATTGCCAATGCAAAAAAGTGGTTTTAAATAAGATACAAGGTAATTGTTGCATATGCGATTTAATATTGTTGCAAAAATCCTATAAAATTATTGCATAAGCAATGTGATTCATTGTATAAGAGACCGGACTGAATAGAACTGGAGAGGATCTTGAATCTCGAAATCTGACTATAGATAAAAACTAAGTAATTAAATTATGTATTTGAAAAAAAAAAAAAAAAAAAAATCATAACTAAGGTTCCGTTTGTTTCGATGTAAAATAATTTTTTTTTGAAAATATTTTTTTTTTTTTTTTTTTTTTTTTTTTTTTTCAGTATTTGACAATCTACGTCGAGGTTGAAGTAAAGGCCATTAAACGGGATATGTAAAATAACTTACCGAATATTGATGGATAAATTATTTTTGTTAAATTTTAATAGTTTTTTTCTTCATAAATATTTTACGACAACCAAACATCAAAAATAAATAAAAAATAAAAAATAAATTTTAATAAATATTTTACATCCAAACAAACGGAGTGGACCACATTTTTGTAAGCGGTTTTGTGCATACATTTCTAACTTTATTATATATTTTAGTCTTAGGACTCATCCTACCCTATTTATGTTGGCATTAACGTTGGATTTCCTTAATAATTAATGTTTCTTAAAACAAATTGCTTTTATTTATTGATTTTCAAAGAAAGGGATAGATAGTGATTTAATGAGGACCTTGTTTGTATGTAATTAATATGTTTGGAAGACGAGTGACTTTGAAATACAGGTAAGTTCATTTATATTTTATAATAAAAATGTGACGATGAAGGTCAACTTAATGCAAATGTTCAAATGTTTTTTTAATAGAAAAAATATATTTTAAGTGCTCATAAAAACCCTCTCTTTCTTCAAAAATTTAAAAAATAATAAAAATTTGAATAGGTGATTCTTGTTATTCTTCTGTTGGCATTAATGTTGGATTTCCTAAATAATTAACATGTCTCATAAAATAAATTGTTTTTATTTATTGACTTTGAAAGAAAGGGATAGAGAGTAATTTAATGAGGAGCTTGTTTTTATGTAATTAATATGTTGAGATACCGGTAATCCATTGATATTTCACAATAAAAAATTGTGACGATGAAAGTCAAATTAATGCGCGCAAATGTTCCTTCTTTTGTAATTAATATGTTGAGATATAGGTTTTTTTTTTTTTTTTTGTTTTTTTTGTTTTTTTTTTTTTTTGCGCAAATGGTTGGTGTTCAAAACGTTCTTTCGTTTTTCCCAAATCATGAAAAATAATTGGAACTCGCCAGTAGACTCAAAATTAAGTTCAAACATGATCGTTTATCAAATCAATTTAAAAGAAAGAAAGAAACTAAATATACGGAGTGTATAAATATGTGTGAGTTCAAACTTGATCGTCTATTAAATCAATTAAAAGTTAAAAAAGAAAATAATTATACAAGTAGTCTTGAATGTATAAACATGTGTGAGCTCAAACCTTATCGTCTATCAAATCACGAAGGAAAGAAAGAAAATAAATATATGAATGGTCGTGCATGCATAAACTTGAGTTAGTTCCCTCGCACGAATTTAACATCTTGTATCTCTCCAATATTTGGAAATTATGTACAGAATTGATTTTTGACGTCTAAACTAATTTTAATTCATAACTATATCATTTAATTTTTTGCATGGCAAGAAGATTTTGATATTGACTTTTACGTGATTGCAACTATGAAATGAATTGTCGTAAAATGAATCAAGTTACGTCTTCAAACTAGGCATGTTAATTTTTTCCGTTGAGTACGGACAAATTTTAATACCGACTTTTTTCCAATAAGTACGGACAACTTTTAATTAAGGAAAACTAAAAATATGCAACATGGCTCAAAATATGTATCCAAGTTGGAAATTTAGATCTCCTCCTATAAACTAGATATTGTGCCGCGTGTAAATTGTTAATGCAAAAAAATGGTTATAAATAAGATATAATGTAATTGTTGCAAAAATTCTATAAAATTATTACATAAGCAATGCGAGTCATTAGGAACTGGATGAAATAAAACCGGAGAGGATCTAGAAGCTCGAAATCTGAGTATAGAAAAAGAAGAAAAAAAAAATCATACATTTCTAAACTATGTATTTGAAAAAAAAAAAAAAAAAAATTTCATAACTAAGTGAACCACATTTTTGTAAACCACGACTTAGAAAGCGGTTTTGTGCATACATTTCTAACTTGCGGTTTTGTGCATACATTTCTAACTTTATTTTATATTTTATTCTTGGGACTCATCCTACCCTATTTATGTTGGCATTAATGTTGGATTTCCTAAATAATTAATGTCTCTTAAAGCAAATTGCTTTTATTTATTGATTTTCAAAGAAAGGGATAGATTGTGATTTAATGGGGACCTTGTTTTTATGTAATGAGTAT
Organism: Cornus florida; assembly: GCF_030987335.1. Lineage (NCBI taxonomy): Eukaryota > Viridiplantae > Streptophyta > Magnoliopsida > Cornales > Cornaceae > Cornus > Cornus florida. Next base: position 6,778,719 of record NW_026775573.1, read on the forward strand.
GTTTGGAAGAGGAGTGACTTTGAAATAGAGATAATTTCATTCATATTTTATAATGCAAATGTTCAAATGTTTTTTTAATAGAAAAAATATATCCAAAGAATGGGACTCACTTAGTAGGTGTAGAGGTTTAATTTTTTATTGCATTCTTATGGCTAAAATAAATTGATTTTTTTTTTTGGTATGGTAAATCAATGACTTCATCTGATTCAATTACCTATATAATAATATACAATTTTATAAAGTTGAAATATGTAAAAGTGCATGTTATTAAGATTACTTCTAGTCCTATATGCATAACCAACCACGCTTAGAGAAGAATCACTTTCTTTTTCTTTTTTATTTTCAATTTTCATCGTTTTTTTTTTCCTTCACAAAATACAAATATCACATCCCAATATCAATAATAAAAAAAAGTTGATATGTCTATCTAATTTGAAAAATTAAGAAAAAAATATTACTGTCACCAGTCTTGTAGTAATTATCCAAAGGTTTCTCAATTAACTTTTACCAAAACAAAAGTTGGACAGGAGCTATATAGTTATTATATGCTACAATATTATATGACTTTTACAGTTTAACAAAAAGTAAAAAAAAAAACCATTAACCAATGGTGGTAATTAATCATATTTTAAGTGCTCATAAAAATTTAAAATTTAAAATTTTTAAATTTAAAAAATAGTAAAAAATTGAATAGGTGATTCTTGTTATTTTTGTGTTGGCATTAATGTTGGATTTCCTAAATAATTAATATGTCTCATACAACAAATTGTTTTCAGAAAGGGATAGATAGTCATTTAATGAGGAGCTTGTTTTTATGTAATTAATATGTTGAGATACAGGTAATCCATTGATATTTCACAATAAAAAATTGTGACGATGAAAGTCAAATTAATGCACGCAAATGTTCCTTCTTTTTCAGATTAATAAAATTCAAATTATTTAATAGAAAACATATCTCCAAAGAATGGAGACTCAATTTGATGCAAAGGTTTAGATTTTTTTATTGCATTGTTATGGCTAAAATAAAATTTAAATGGTTCTTTTTTATCTTTTATTTTATTTTTGGTAAATCAATTATTTCATCTAACAAAAGTCCTGATTCAATAGGCAAGATTTTCTGACACTATCGTCCACAATATATATATATCTATATATATATATATCTTGTAAGTTTGGATTAAGATTTAATTCATATATATGAAACAAAATTCGACAGGCCCAAAACCAGCCCAAAGAATAAATTTTGATTGGGGTCCATTTATTAATAAGTTAGTTTAGGCTACAATTGGGCTAACCTTGGCCCAAAAAAGTCTACATACCCAACCTAAAGAATCTCAAAAAACCTGTTACAGAGTTCACCAAGTGCCCTCATAAAATCTCGTAGTAATTTTCTCAATTTTAATTATGTTTTTATTAGACTAATTACATTTTTTAACCTTTTTAATAGCTTTAGAATTCCTTTACAACTAAAATAACAAATTATTATTTTATAGTAATTTAAAGTTATTGTAAAAAACGATATAAAATTATTACATAAGTAATGTGTGTCGTTGCATAAACAAAAAGACGAAACTGAAATGAATAGGATCTGATTTTCAAGTCTTGACTATAGATAAGAACTAAGTAATTAAAATATGTAATGAAAAAAAAAAAGAAAAAAAAAAAAAGAAAATCATAACTAAGTGGACCACATTTTTCTAAGCCATCCTCCTCTATTTAATTTTCTTTCTTGTTATCCCCTACTTATGTTGGCATTAATGTTGGATTTCCTGAATAATTAATGTGTCTCATAAAATTGCTTTTATTTATTATTGATTTTTGAAAGAAAGAGATAGGTTGTGATTAATGAGGACCTTATTTTTATGCAATTAATGTGTTTGGAGGACCCATAAGGCGAGACCTTGAAATACTGGTAATCAATAAAAATGTGGTTAAAACAATTGTTTAATATATAATGCAATATTTAATAAAAAAAAGTCAACATTTAATGTTATTTAAATAACATTAATTTATTAATTTATTTAATGTTATTTAAATGTGATGATGAAAGTCAACATTTAATGCAATATTCATTCTTTTTCAGATTAATAAAATTCAAATGTTATTTAATATATAAGCATATATCCGAAGTGTGGGGACTCACTTTGATGCAAAGGTTTTATTTATTTTTTATTGCATTCTTATGGGTAAAATAAATTGAATTTTTTTATTTTATATATGGTAAATCGATGACTTCAACTAATAAAGTTCCTGATTCCAATGGGCATGATTTTCTGACCACTCCTGACATCACTGTAGTCGACAAATATATATACACACACACACATATATTAATAAAAAATAATTTTATAAAGATGAAATATGTACATGCATTAAAAGTGTCAAATGAGTGTTGTTAAGGACATAATTGTCTTAATTTATTGTCATGTAATTCTTTGCAAGATTGCATTAAGATTAATTTTAAATAAAAAAAACATTTATCTCTTAAGTTTGCATTAAGATTGAATTCGTAATCATCTCTACCTAACCAAACATGCTTCAAGGAAGAATCAACTTTTCTTTTTCTTTTTTTTTTTTTTAGCAATTTTCAGCACTTAATATTTTTCATAAGATACAAATACTACATCTCAACAATATCATTAATAAATGAAAAGTTGACATGTCTCTCAAATGTAAAAAATCAAGGAAAGGAGCTTATATAGTTATATGCTACAATATTATATATTGATCATTTTAAGTCTCAGAGATGTATTTTTTAATCAGATACATTCGTTAGCGCTTTACCAAGTAGGCCAAGAAATATTGACACTTTGGAGTGGCCCAAATCTAGTACAAAGAATAAATTTTGAATAGGTTGGCTTGGGACATATATTTGGAGGTTAGATTGTCTCGGGTATGGGTCCATTTACCACAATTGGGCTAACCTCGGCCCAAAACAGCCTATAAACTCAATTTAGATTTAACTTGTCCAAGTATAGGCCCATTTATTGATTACTATTTAGGCTACAATTGGGCTAGCCTTGGCCCAAAAAGCCTATAGATCCAACTTAGAGAATCTCATAAACTGTTACAGAGTTCTCTAAAGTGCTCATAAAATCTAATCCCATGCTTAATGGATTAATGGGAAGCAAATTTGTAGAGATTTTCTCAATTTTAATAAAAAGGCAGCCATATCTTCTTCAAAAATTTAAAAATAAAAAATAAGAAAATAGAAAAGGTGATACTTGTGCATCAAAATGAGAATTAATTATCTTCATAATAAAACCTATTTTCCATAAACATTTTGTGAAAAAACAACTTTTATTTTACTTCAAAGATGAAGCTTTAGATAAGGCTTCTTGTTTTGAAATTAATAGAAGAATGACCATATTGAGAGATTATTTTGTTATTATACTATCATAATTTGACACTAGTTACATTTTTTTAACTTTTTTAATAGTTTTAGAATTCCTCCACAACGAATTGAAACATGTGTAAGGCTAGAGACTTTAAATATGCATGATTACCAACGGGTCAGTGGCCTAGCGGTATCACCTTTTACTTCTCAAAAGGAGGTCAGAGGTTCAAGTAAGATAAGTATGTGTGAGTACCAATTAGGAAAAAAAAAAAAAAAATGCATGATTGTTAAAATATATCTATATTTATACTATTATTAAATGTACAAAGAGTTTCAGTATTTCAGTATTTATTTTTTAATCGATATAAACTTTATAAAACTCTAAGAAATTACTTAATAAAATCAAAGGAAAACTACATATAGGTAGACTTAGTAGCCTTAAATAACAAAACTATCTAATTTTAAAGTTCATTTTTCAATTTGATTATATTAAACAAAATAATTGCAAATACATCAACCATAATTGTTAAGGTCCAAAACACCCTCCAAGCTCTTATCTTAAAATACCAAAATATCCTTAGAGTTATATAATTTCAAAATACCAAAAAACAATTAAGAAACTATTGAATCCTACTTCTGAAGAGGTGGATCCGGTGTTTGGAAGGAGCCGTGAGTGAAGAAAATCAATCCATTATAACAAGCATGACAAACGATTAGGGAGTATCTTATAAATTTATTTTACACAGTATTTTCTCCCTCTGTATATGTACAGTTTACATGTTTATACATATACTTTTGAATCTCCTTTTATCTGGTAGAATAATATTTTCTTGTTCTGAAGCAAGAAAGACATTTTGTTTATAAATATAACAATTTAAGATGTATTTGTTGTGTGTTTGGAGAAATTGTTGTTGGTTTGGTTTTATGCAAATGAATTGTTTGATTAAATGCCCAATTGAAGAAACAAAACACTTTTTGAAGACAGAACACTTGTGATCATGTTTAGATTCCTTAAGACCGGTAATTCTATTATCTAATAAGTCCTTAATGCAGCATAGAGGAGTAGTCAGTATGGTTTTCCAATCTTTTTTATTTCCCCCTAAAAGTATGGTTTTCCAATAATGGTGCAGCGGACCATGGTTTGGTATGAGATGGACAGAGCCAGTTAAAAACCTATGTTTATGTGCTATGTCATACAATAGTCCTACCATCTCTCGGCTTATAGGATAACCCATAGTCTCTTGCCCCCCCACGTTTACCTTCCATAACCATACCAAGTCTCAGAAACTCTACCATCCTGACCATAAGTGTCATGAATATAGCACCTGTTGATTCTGTATATAGAGTTGTGGTTGAGACCCAGTGGGTACCATTCTATCAGTATGACCTAATGTCTTTGGGTTTCAATTTTAGGAACAGGAATATGTCCTTCAAAGTTATAGTTTAACTTTAGGAGCCTAACATACCAATGGAATGCATGATGTGAGAAGTTCTATTTGTGAGAACAGAATAATAAAGGTTATACAATCTTATTTTAGTGAGAATTGAATATCACTGAATTGTAATTTATATGGCTTTATGATTAATGTTACTTTTCGGACTTCTTACAAATTGAGTAGTTTTTAGATGGAGCAATTGTTATTATATGAATTCAATCATACATGTTTTATAAACCTTGTCCAATATGGATCACCATATTTAGATAGAATAAAGATCATATGACAAAACTGAGTTATCAAACCTATGCAACCTTTAAATGATGCTATTATAAAATTTATGATTTTTCAAAATGTTTCTAAGATACTGAAATCAAATTGCTATGAAGGAGAATATCATTTAGCCTGCATATGTAATCTTAATCACATGAAGGAGGAAAAAAAACATCTAGCCTGCATATGTAGCAGTATGCTCCCCATGTTTCACACTACAATTTCATTAAAGGAGAAATAATATAATTTTTGCATAATTCAATTTACCACTGTCATACAAGAAAATTTTACCACTGTCATACAAAACAACTCTCCAATTCTCAATTCCTTGATCTGACTGACTGACATGAATATTACTTAGAAAGGAATCATAAGATTAAATTGATTTTTTATTTTTTTAAAACACATGCTCATGTCTTCAAAACTGGTCAATTCAAGTTTTGTGGTTTAATAACTACTCGTATTCAATCCTCATGGTTGTTAATTCAAGTTTTAGTTCAAGCCAATACTAATAATCATAATATAAAACAAGAAAGGAACTCACTTCAAACAAATTCCTTTGGTTTTGCATACAGGTCAAGCCATACTCTAGATTTTGGGATCTAGAGTACCAATTTTGAGTTCAGGTATTTTTGTTATGGCCTTCGGATTAGTAGATCTATTTGTCTGTAGTATTTGATTGTAAGCTCAACTTTTTTTTTTTTGCTTCGTTCTTCTTCTTGGTTTTTTTTATTTTTTTATTATTTTATTAAGTTTTGTGATGGCAGAGAACCTCGAATAGATATGGAAAGAGAAGTCAGAGACGTAGTTTGTTTTTGTCGTTGCGGCGGAAAAAAAGTAATAAAAGAAAATAGTAGCATTACATACGTAGGTGGTGTTATGGATGCTATTGCAATAAAGACCAATATGACGTTTGACGCCTTCAAAGAAATATTGTGCCAACAATTTTTAATTGATTTTCATGGAAAAGTGATATGGTATACTAGCAAAATGGACAAGACTGAACTCTTGCGATTGTCTAATGATCTTAGTATGAAGGCAATGTTTATAGTAAATGACAACATAGTCGATATTTATATTGATGATGGAACGGTGGTTAGCCAAGAATCCTTTCCTAATCCAATCAACTTGAGGTACTTCATGGTCTTAGTAAACTTAAAATGTTTTTTTTAAGTATATATATATATATATATTAAATGTAGAGAATATGTTGTTAGTCTAATACTATAAATTTTATGCAGGAAACCAAATGAAGATTGTGGCAACTCTCAATTGTTGAACAATGACATTATCGGCTCTAGTTTGCAAGAATCTGCTTCTGTGCTGTGTCAAAATACTTATAGACATGTTCAAAAACTTAAAGGGGAATGACAACTATTCGAAAGCCCAAATGCCTTCAAAGACGCGATTACTCTATTTGCATTTACCAATCGCTTTGTTTTCAAGTACATGAACAATAGTCGTACATATTATAGGATCAAGTGCAAGGTTGACAACTATCCATGGAAATTGACAGCTGGATGTGAAGGGGAATCCGACACTGTAAGGGTGAAAAGATTTAAAAATGTTCACACGCATACTATACAAGATGCAAGTAATTTCAAACCAGTTGTGCGTTCAAATGATTTGGGAAGAATTGTGATGAATAAGATTCGAGAAACCCCTTCTTATTTTCCCAGACAAATTAGCAAAGATTTTAAGAATGATTTTCGAATTAAAATAAATTACATGCAATCTTGGAGAACAAAGGAACACGCAAAAGAAGCCATTGATAGGAAGCCAGAGGATAGTTATAAGTTGGTTCCTTGGATGTGTCAACGACTGAGGGAATCTATGCCAGGCACTATTGCAAAATGGACATGCGCAGAAGAAGGAAAATTTAAACAATTATTTGTATCGTATCGACGCTCAATAAGAGGCTTTGAAGTTGGTTGCAGACCTTTTTTATCCATTGATGCTTGTCACTTGAGTGGCAATTACAAGGGCACACTACTTGGCGCCATTGGGTATGATGCTGATGATGGGTTATATCATTTGGCATATGCAGTAGTTTCTGGAGAAACTGATAAGGACTGGTTGTGGTTTTTACAAAATGTGAAAGAAGTCATGGGAGGGCGCATTGTAACTATCATAACAGATAGAAATTCAAGCCTAATCAGTGGGGTTAGAGATGTCCTTGGTTCACAGTGTCACTCATGGTGTCTTCGGCACCTAATGGAGAATTTTACAAAATTTATAAATAGTAAGAGTGGTTTGAAATTGCGTGGTTCATTTAAGAATACAGCAAAAAAGTTTCTTAATAAGATTGCATATGCAAGAACAACAGAGACAAGTGAAAAAGCATTACAAAAAATGGCTGGTTTTCGAAAGGAGTTGTTTGATTGGGTGTCAGAAAATGGACCAGAACATTGGGCGAATACTCTTTTTCCATTGCCGCGTTGGGATTGTTGGGAAACAGCCATGTTTTTAAAATTTTTTGAGGGATTTGCAATCATAGATCTTGATTCATCACATAGAGACAAGTTTTATGCAAAGATAAATAAAAGATGATGCATAATTCAATAAATAGATTGAATACTTACATCAAAGGTCTGAGTAAACCTTTTGAACTTTACTCTAAAGTGAATGTTCTCACTTATTGTAGATCCCTTTAGCAAGATCATTTCTCCTTCTTTTTGATTATTATCTTTCCTTTAGGAATCACCAATATGCCTTGATGAATGACCTTGAAATCTAGGCTGGTGGTAGCCTCCTTTAGAAGAGAAAACAAAACCCTAAACTCTAGAGAGAGAAAGTGTATTCCTTTTTCTTGTTTTCAAAGTCACACTAAAATATACATGAACTCATGTATATATAGGCAAAATAAAAATAAGAATAAGGAAACAATAAATCATTCTCCATCTCTAATTCAACTTTCTCAATTCTAACATAACTCCAATATCAACTTGGGCTATTGGTGAGAATCCTTTTGGGCTTACTATTTTCTTGGCTCCTATAAACTAATAATTGGTCTGGTCCATTAAACCATGGACCCAATTCAATTAATTCATAAATTAATTTCTACTCCACTAAAAGAAATTAATTGCACTCCAATTAAATAGTAAATAACCTCTAAGTCAATGTTGCACTTTGACCCCTCTATGCTTAATTATTTATCGGATAATTAAAGCCATCAATCCGACAACATAATTAATATAATTATTTTGTTACCTTTGATTATTTCCGGCTCGATCACAATAAAATATTTATTTGACTAAAAATAATAATAATTTATTAAATAAATATATATATATATAACATTTGTCTAAAACATACGAAGGCCTTCAAATTTAATTTGTGATCAACCATAATCAAAACAAAATAAATACAAATAGCACTGATGCAAATATTGAGAATATAGACCTCTAATTATTAATTACATAACTACCCAAAGTGTCGATCTAAGGATCCCGAGGTATCCGCCGAACAAATCAAAGTAATTATTAATTAATAAAAGAGTCTATACTTCTCTCATGCTTGAGAGTCAAAAGTCATGACTGTGATAGAGAGCAATTGCATACGACAGCTCTCGCAATATATCTCAATCTATCGTGGACTCAGTTTAAGTCTTAACTAATTAAATGTCTATCTATAATTACCGACTTTAAACCATTTATGATTACTAATTTATAACATAGTATTAATTGCCATTACATACATATAAATATATTTTGTAATCAAGTGGACACAATCAATTCCATAATGAATCAAACAAATAATATATTCCATTCACCAATTGTATAATGCTTTAATAATAATATCCAGATAAGAAACCATGACTTTTACAATCCAAAATTAGAATTTACTATACTAGGGCACACATATCCTAACAGGGATATCATGTACACAAACCAAGCAGAATCCTTTAATGCTTGGGTTAGAGAGGAGAGACTATTGTCGATTATGAGGCTAATGGATGGTCACTTAACAAGACTAACTGAGTTTTTATACAGAAAGAATATGGAAACTGAAAGGTGGCCAAACCCTGTAGGACCGAATGTTGAGGATAAAATGAAGAAGAGACAGCTAGCTGCACATGGTTTTTCATGCATGCCTTGTGGTCCTACGGGTGTACAGTTTATGATTTAAAGAAACAAGGGTTCAAGGTTGTGTTTGGCAAAGAATCTTTGTAGCTGTATGGAATGGACTATGAGTGGCATCCCATGTGCACACACTTGTTGTGCTATTGAGGCATACTCTCTTAATATTTATGACATGGTTGATCCATATTTGAGGGTTGAAAAACAAAGTGAAATTTCTGAAGAAGTTATGTCACCTATTCCAACGCATGACATGCCACTTTCGGATGAAATTGAAAGCATAATGCCATTTTCTATTGAGGTGATGAACAATGCGTCTACTTCTAGCTCTCTTAGACCTCCATCAGTTAGGCGTCCTCCTGGTAGGCCTCGTACAAAAATGATTGAATCACAATTTCAGGACAATAACATTACTATACATTGCTCTCGATGTGGTGAACCAAGACATAATAGGCGAAATTGCAAAGCACCACTGGCAGGATAAATTATTGGTCGTTAATCATATCTCATCACAAAAATGTGGTCTCTTCGTTTTATTTAGTGATCTAATTTTTTTTCACTTTTAGAAAAATAAAAATAGTGAACTAATTTTTTATTTGTATGGCAAATTTATGTGTCAATGGACTATTTTGGGTTGTTTAAATTATGATGAATGATTGCACTAGTCATATTTTGAAATTGTCATTATCAATTTTGATGTTGTATATAATTCTCTTACAAAGAATGTGGTGGTGGGATGGTTTTGATAAATAGTAATGGGGAAGTTGTGAAGATTGCCTTGGTTTTTTTTTTTACTCATATTAAAAGTTCTTTAATGGCAGAAAATCTTGTGTTTTAATATAATTATTAGGGCAGACTTCTTTAATATATCTGGCACTCAGATACTAAATTAACCCGAGATTCCACCCTTTTTAAACTTTGGTTACTTACTAATCTACACTGTTGTGGAGTTCTCACTAATCATCTTTGCAGGAACATAATTCTTGAAGTAATTGAAATTTAACTCTGTTCTTGATCATAATTATTATGTTATATGCTCTGGATACAAACTTGGTGAACATATGGGAATCTTTACAAACTCTCAAATTCTTTACAATCCGAAGACTTGTTCCTTGTGGTGTTCTTGCAAGCTCAAAAACAATTTCCAAAGAATTAATTTTTCCAGAACGCTCCCTTGCAGCAGACTCATGAATTGCCACCATTTAATCCCTCATATAACCAACTAAGGAGGGTGGAAGATTAGTTGGGCATATGATAAGGAAGCTGAGAAAGATTGAAATGGAGGGATGGTCATGAATGGATCCAGTCATAAGCCTTTGATCATACCTTTTTTTTTTTTTTTTTTTGGCACTTGTTACATAGCTGTGTGCAGCATTCTATGAATTGTTTCGGTTTATGGACGCTTATGAAGTCAGCATTTTACTTCCTTTATTAAAAAGAGGTCAAGTCTTTAGCTTCGGTTACTCATCCTAGCCTAATAATACCACTCAATCTCATTGCTTGCATTTTACTTTTAAATTTTCGATTTCAAAGTCTAGCATTAAAAATATATTTTTTGTGGTAGAAGTGAAAAAACACAAATTAGAATTTGGTAACTTAGCTACAACAAACTACTAAACTACAAAAATTGATTTGTTTCTGAACCATTATGGTGTTTCTGTTGTGTGTCTGCAAGTGGAGCTTGTGGGTATGGTAATTAGTACAACTGAGTATTGTGCTTTTCCAATAATGGGCAAAGTTGGTGTCACTTTGGGAGCCTATCCATCTTCGTCACTGTCACTAACTTCTACCCGCCAAACTACGCCCTGCCGTGCCCAACGTCAATGGTGGCTGGTGCAACCCTCAGAAGTCAGACCCCACTACGACTTCGCCATTCCCATGTTCGTCAAGATAATTGTCATCCTGTAGAGGACTACGGCAAGCCTGACCATGAATCAGATAGTGCAATACGTCCCATCGCAATCACCTACAACACACACCTTTCCTACCTAGTCTGAAGGCCAACTCTGTTCTTGCTGGAGAGGAGGAGCGAAGGGCCAACCAAACGCTATTGTCCGGCAGAAGGATAATAGTTCCTTATTCTTTTTTGTTATTTTAGAATTATATAATTCTAAGGATATTTTAGTATTTTAAAATAAGAGCTTTAAGGATATTTTGGACCATAACTATAATTGTTGATGTATTTGTAATTATTTTGTTTAATCTAATCAAATTGAAAAATGGACTTTAAAATTAGACTATTTTGTTATTTTAGGCTACTATGTCTACCTATATGTAATTTTTCCTAAAATCAATCACCACTTTCAAATTACCTAATAAAATTTAAATTACAAATCACATAATAAAATTTAAATTAACAAAATAGTTTTTATAATTTTTTAATTGATATAAACTTTCAAATTACCTAATAAAATTTAAATTACAAATTACATAATAAAATTCAAATTAACAAAATAGTTTTTATAAAAAGAGTTTCTATAAATCTATACTAAATCTATATTATTATTAAATGTGGAAAGTTTCAGTATTTCAATATTTATTTATTAATATAAAAAAAAACTCTAAAAATTACCTAATAAAATTAAAATCACCTATTTATCTATTTGTTTCTAAAAAAATTTATACTCTCTCAATCACCACTTTCAATATAACCAGTTCGACCCAGTTATGATAGTGTTTCAATGTTTCAGTATTTATTTTTTAATTACATAATAAAATTCAAATTACCTATTTATCTATTTGTTTCTTAAAAAAAATTATACTCTCTCACTCACCACTTTCAATATAACCGGCCCGCCCCGTCATGATTATTTCCTTATCATGAGAGGACACATGTTATCATCTATAAATAGAGGCATGGAGGAAGGAGTACAGAAATTGAGAATTCTATAAATAAGGGCAAAATAGAGACATGGAGGAAGGAGTACAGAAATTGAGAATTCTATAAATACAAAATTACAGATAGAAATTCAACAAATTTCGTAAATTGCCCCATCTTTCGTTATTTTATTTGCAGACTACGAAATTTATGTGTACATTTATAAAAAAAAGTTTATAAAAAAAGTTTCTATAAAATTCTAAAAACTACCTCATAAAATCAATCACCACTTTCAAATTACCTAATAAAATTCAAATAACAAATTACCTAATAAATCTATTTTCTATATCTATATCTATACTATTATTAAATGTGTAAAGAGTATCTGTATTTCAGTATTTATTTATTAGTATTAAAAAATATTTATTAATTGATATAAAAAAGTCATTTTTTTTAAATAAAAAAAAAACTCTATAAACTCTAAAAATTACCCAATAAAATTCAAATTACCTATTTATCTATAAAATAAAAAAAATTGTTAATTAATATGAAAATAGTTTTTATAAAAGAGTTTCTATAAAACTCTAAAAATTACCTAATAAAATTAATCACCATTTTCAAATTACTTAATAAAATTCAAATTACAAATTACTTAATAAAATTCAAATTACAAAAATACTTTTTATAAGAAGAGTTTCAAATTACATATTTATCTATAAAAAAAATATTTATTAATTAATATGAAAATAGTTTTTATAAAAGAGTTTCTATAAAACTCTAAAAATTACCTAATAAAATTAATCACCATTTTCAAATTACTTAATAAAATTCAAATTACAAATTACCTAATAAAATTCAAATTACAAAAATACTTTTTATAAGGTAATTATTTAATTGAAATTCAATCAAGATATTTCAAATTATTATTCAAACAACTAAAACATGTTACATATTAAAATAAAATAGGTAATTATTTAATAAAATAATTTAATAAAAAATAAAATAAATTATCAATTAAAATTAAATAGGTAATTATTTAATTGAAATTCAACCAAAATGTTTCAAATCATTAAATAAATTTTCAATTAAAATTAAATAGGTAATTGTTTAATTGATATTCAATCAAGATGTTTCAAATCATTATTAAAACAAGTTAAGTATTAAAATAAAATAATAATTATTTAATCAAATAAGAAAATAAATTACCAATTAAAATTAAATAGGTAATTGTTAAATTGAAATTGAATCAAGATGTTAATTTCAAATCATTAAATATATTACCAATTAAAATTAAATAGGAAATTATTTAATAAAATAATTTACCAAATAATAAAATAACTTACCAAATAAAATTAAATAGGAAATTGTTCAATTTAAATTCAATCAAGTTGCTTCAAATTATTAAATAAATTATCAATTCAAATTAAATAGGTAATTGTTTAATTAAAATTTAATCAAGATGTTTAAAATCATTTATAGATTAAATAATAAAATAATTTACTAAATAATAAAATAAGTTACGAATTAAAATAAATCTTATAAGTTAGCAATTAACGGAAATCTAATTAGATAAGGAAATATTTAAAGAAAATTAATTTCTATAAAACTTTATCACTTATAACCTATATATATTTGAAATCGAATTCTCTCCTAACCAAAGAAAGGAAACATACTTATCCTAATTACATTTTATAATCAAAGTACACAAAGTCACAAATTCAATTATATTTTTGATTTTTTAAAAATATTTGTCTCATACTTCATTTTTTTCAGTTATTCACTATTCAACATTTATTAAATAGTGGGTTTAAATTATCACCACTAATATCACTCAATTGTTAAACTCATTGTGTTATCAATATAATAAAAGACTATTAAAATTTTACTACCATAAAAAGTTGAATTCCTTATACAAGACATGTATTGTGGGACAAACCGAGTAGTTAAAACTGTGGATCGCATGTAGTGTATATATATATATATATATATATATATATATATATATATAGGAGGAGCGCTAATTGCAGTATTCTTGCACATTTGCACTTCTAAATTCTAATCGGTTATGATTCTTAAAATGACAGGTGATGAAGATTAGCCTGTAACGATCCGAAACGATAGCGTTTTTCTCTTGACACCGGTGTAGTGCCTGCCAAAACAGTTCCGATGGCTAAGTCATTTTACAGAATAAAAATAAACAATTCATGAATTGGAGTTCAATATTGCCCGTACCTCATTGATTGATAAGAGTTTGCTTTAATAGCCAACCGAGCTGATAGTTTGTTGCAATCTTCAAGGAGAGCTGGGAGTTTGTTGCAATCTTCAAGGAGAGCCTTAGTCGATAATTTGAATTTCATACTTATTAGATCAGAACTACCTTTTGAATTTATGTTGTTAACGACATTTATCACCTTATCACCTTTTCTACCCGTTTAACTTCATTTAGAGTTTTTTCCCATCAGTTGCTCCCCGATCCCGAATTCTGGCTTGCCGATAATTGGGATCGTGTTATAAATTCTCACCACTTTCTAATATGTAAATGTCATGAGCAAAAAAAAAAAGAAGAATTATTTCTTTATGTTAGTTTCAGGACTAGGTTGTTTTACTTTTCTAAATAACTCTTTAATAAATAACAATAAACAAATGATGAAATTTATCCCACACAATCAACACCAAACTAATTGAGTAGTTGAATTCATTACAACTAAACTCTTAAAATAAAGACTCAGCCATCATATACGTGGCCAAATAGCTGTCCCTCATGGTGTGAACCCATTTGTAGTAGATCCCTTCTTACTCAAAGGAGTTACACTCTTTATGACTACTGATACTTGGGTGAGTGGTGAGTGGTGAGTGATGAATGGGCAGAGTAAATCAAGATCAATGATCGAGCCTAGCCTTCACTGTATCAGTTCAGTTTTGGTGGCGCCCGGATGAAAGAGGAAGGTTAGTTTCAATCCAATTACAAGTGAATTGGTTATGCTGAAAATAACAATATGTGACTCTGCAAATTAGATAAGAGTGAATGGAGGAGTTTTTTTTATAGTTCCAATTTCGTCGCTAAGATCTAAGATTATACTCCATATATATATATATATATATATATATGGAAAGAGGTTGAAGCTGGAACACGCCCACTCACCAAAGAGAGCGACCACTACTTGCCCATTCATGTGTTCGTGGGTTCGATTCCCATAGAAAAAACTCTTACAAGCAAGAACGTGATTATGTAAAATACTCTAATAGATAAATTTGATGATAAACAGGAAACAATTTCTACTAAGTGGTGCTTAATCCAATGCTAAAACAATTAGAACTCCAGTGCAATATATATACATATATAATTTATATATATATATATATATATATATATATGTATATTTTCCTTTTTTGAATTCTAAAACAATTAGAATTCTTGTGCAGCAAAAGACTGAATTTCAATCCTACTTTTCAATTCTTTATAAAGGCGTACCTGAGTAAGGTCTCAAAATAACTCTGCCGTTCCTGTTTGGTGAAGAAATTTTAGCAGACTTGCAAACTTTGTTTTTTTTTTTTTTTTTTTTTTCTTTTCTTTTCGTAGCAGAACTTCTCCATATATATATATATATCTATATATACTGGATTCTTTGGATCACCAATCTTTTTTTCTTTTTGCTCGTTTCCTATATTTTAGTCGCTTCAGTTCGTTGAATCATTCGCTCACTGGCTAAACGCTTGTATCAGTCAGTGAGCGAAATTTTCGACATACTTTGGCTTGTTGTAAATCCTACCATGTCTTCACATGAGGTGGTCAGTTTGCATGAAGAAAACAGCGAGGACGAAGGATCCGAGTACGGCTCGTCTCCACCACGCAAAAGACTCGTAGAGAAAGTGCAAGACATGCAGTGTTCACTTACTTTGGTAAATCCCAAGACTATTCGTCTACGGCTTCCGACTCCTAATGAGAGAACTTGTACTCCTGTTCCAGGTGAAATATGCTTTTATGAGTTCGCTCTTTTTTCTGGTCTCCGGTTCCCAATTCCTACCATTATCAGAGAGATTCTTAACCACTTTAACCTTGCCCCCACTCAACTTACACCAAATGCCTGGAGAGCAATGTTGGGCTGCATGGTTCTTTGGTGAACTTGTGGCAACGGCTCGTTAACAGTTGCCCAATTTCTCCATTGTTACTTGCCTAAAAGGATGGGCAATTGGTTGTATTTTTCAACCCGAGATAAAAAGAATGAACTCATTATCGGAAAACCATCTAACAACAAAAAATGGAAAAACCGTTTCTTTTATGTTTCTGGTGACGATTGGGAATTTTCTCCCCATGAGAATCTTTTTTTCAGAGGAGGAAAATCTATTCCTTGTGTATGGGGCGATCCAAACTCCTCTGGTAAGTTCGGTACTTTATTTTTGTTGACAATATTTAATTGCTTTAGATCTTTATCTATTAATTTTTCAGACTTCAAATTTGTGCCTGATGCTTCGTCTCGCGACCTCGAAAAAGTGTTGAACGCCATTGACCATGAAGTGTCAGATTTTTCCATGTTGGTAACTGCCCAGGCCTTGTTTGTTCACGGTTTGGGTCCCAAACCTGCCTTTGAATCATCCTGTACAAAAGACGGTATATGCTACATATATATATATATATATATATATATATATATATATATATATATATATATGTATTATTTATTTTTGGAAATTTTAATTTTATTAATTCCAGAAAGATGGTAAATGCCTAGAATTTTATTTTGCCTTTTATCATTATTATTTTTATGTTGTGTGAGAAAGGAAAGTTCAAAATAGAATTAATTTTTCCAACATATATTTAGAAATTAACTTGCCAAACACATATTTAGGAATTAACTTTCCGAACACATATTTAGGAATTAGCTATGTGTGTACGTGATTGCTCTACTGTCAGGTCATAATATGGATTAAATATGTATAGAAAGTATCATATTTGATTATATAACTTTCCAAACACATAAATAGCTAATTCCTAAATATGACCTGACGCATATTTGATTAGGAATTAACTTTTACACACATGTAGGAGTTAATCTTGTTAATACATTATTATTAACCAGAACTAACAGTGACCTTTATGGCGAATTGTAAGAAATAATGCAATGTGTAATAGGGATTGGACCTTAACTTAGCTAACATTTTAATAAACAGTGCCTTTGAACCCCTCCATTTTTTTTTTTTTTTTGCGTGTGTTAAAGAAATTCAGCAAGAAAACTCTTGATCAAGCTCGGGAATCAAATGATCTCTCTCTTACCACTCCTCTTAAAAGGAAGCGTGAGTCTAAAACTATGACTATGACTAGTGGGAACATACCAGTATTTGACGTCTCTCATTCGTCTTCTCAACCTTCACCTCAATATGTTGGTTCAGTCAATGCTGCTATATAAGATGCTGTGTCTCATCCTATTGGGGAGCCTTTCACTTTCGGCACATCAGTTTTGGATAGCCCAGGTTTTTCATTTGAACGAACAAAGAATTTTTTAGTGAAGGAAGATTTGACTCGATTGAGCTTTCATCCTTCATCTAAGGTGGCAAAAATGTTACTCCATGATCTTGGCAAGGTTAGCTCCTGATCACTTTGACCATTTTTTTTTTTTTAACTTGTAACTTGCATTTTTGTAGTGCATCACGCGTACTATCTGCTTATCATCTCGAGCTGTGGAAGTGGAAAAATCATTCCGTGAGGAGATGCCCTCTCTCCATACCAAGCACCAAAATCAACTTGATTTGGTTACTATGGAGCTTAATGTAGAGAAAGATGCGCGGGTCAAAGCTGAAGCTACCCTTCAAGAAGAACGAGTTAGGGCTGAAGGACTCAAATCTCAAGTGGAAAGACTTACTAGAAAGATAGCACTGGCTAGGTCATCAGCTGTTGATGAGTACAAGGTTTCCCATAGCTTCAAAGTGGCCCAAGCTAGGATGTATATCGACGGTTTTGAAGCTTTTCGAGCTCAGGCCATTTCTGATTTTCCAAGACTAAACTTTTCTTCAATTCAATTGGAGAGTGATAGAGATTTCGTCGTTCTTCTACTAGTAGAAATGCACGTCTTTTATCATAAAATGGTGTTGTTTGAACTTTCGTGTTTTACCCCTTAACTTTTAATATTGAAGTAGACATCATATATTTACACACACACATATATATAGAATGTGTTTTACGAGCTTCATCCAGCTTGCCCTTTAATAAGGGAATGAGTTTTACGAGCTTCACTCAGCTCCCCCTTTAATAAGGGGGTAAAGTAGCCTAACTTCACCTTTTATCAAATATTTTGTGCTTATTTTATTGATGTATTATCAATGGTAAAAGAGTCTAAAAAATGTATGAGATCATAATAAAAACCATTATATTAAAGAACACCATTGGAAGAAGACATGCTATCCCTTTTTATTGGAAAGTGAAATTATTCAGAGATAACATAACATTACTAGAAGATAAAGCGCTCTTCTTATTATTAATAAATAAATAAAATCAGCCACACAAATCTTTTACTGGTAGTACCTCCTTAAATGTTCAGCATTCCAAGGGTGCTCCATCTGATGCCCTCCCAAAGTTTTAAGCCAGTATGCCCCCGGTCTGTTGGTGCTATTAACCTTGTAAGGTCATTCCCAATTAGCAGACAACTTCCTTTCCCCTTGGGTTTTGGTTACTGGGGTGACTTTGCGAAGTACCAAGTCTCCAAGTTGAAATCTTCTTGGCTTGACCTTGGCATTATAGTATCTAGACACCATTTGTTGATAAGTTGCCATTCGAATCTGAGCTTGCTCCCTTCTTTCCTCAATCAAGTCTAAGCTCAATAGTAATTCTCTCTCATTTGCTCGTGGCTGGTAATGCTCAGTCCTGAAACTGGTTACACCGACTTCAGCAGGAACAACTGCTTCACTTCCAAAGGCCATTAGGAATGGTGTTTCCCCTGTGGGGGTTCTTGCAGTTGTACGGTAAGCCAACAACATGCTGGGTAATTCTTCAGGCCATGTTCCCTTCTTATCCTTAAGCTTCTTCTTTATCATCTAAAGTATCGATCTGTTCGCCACATCAGCCTGTCCATTTGCTTGAGGATGTTCAGGTGATGAGTAATGGTTCTTTATCCCTAGTTGAGCACTGAAATCCTTAAACTTTATACAATCAAATTGTTTTCCATTATCTGTGCCAAACACTCTTAGGATTCTAAACCAGCAAATGATTGACCTCTAAGCAAAATTTCTTATGTTTGTCTCTGTAATACTTGCTAGTGGCTCAGCTTCTATCCACTTGGTGAAGTAGTCTATAGCCACAATGGCATACTGGACCTGGCCCTTTCCCATGGGCAATGGACCTATAAGGTCCATTCCCCATTGTGCGAAAGGCCATGGACCCATTATGGGAGTCAGCTCTTCAGGTGGTTGTTTTGGAACATTGGCAAACCGTTGACATTTATCACATTTTTTCACATAGTCCGTAGCATCCTTTTGCATAGTAGGCCAATAATACCCTTATTGGATAGCTTTGTGTGCTAAAGACCTGCCTCTAGCGTGATTACCACAATCTCTTTTGTGTATCTCCTTTAGAATGTACCTTGCCTCCTCAATTGAGACGCAGCGCAGGTAGGGTAAAAAAAAACCCCTTTTGTATAGCACCCATTTGATGAGGGTGTACCTTGCTGCTCAAATTTTGACTTTTCGGGCCTTATTTATATCTTCAGGAAGTTCTCCATCCTTAATGTATTTTATGATAGGCTCTGCCCATCCCATGTTGAACACCAACTGTTGTACATCCTTTTGAACTTCTTGAAGTGTACTCGGCTTATCCAGGTACTCTAATGGTATTGCCCTGTTCACCTCTGGATCTAACGCGGTAACCAATCTAGCTAGAGCATTTGCATTCGCATTTTTTTCACGTGGGATTTGATGGACTGAAAATCTCATAAAATGATTTTTTAATTCTTCTACATTTTTCAGGTAGGCCTTCATTTTCTCATCTTTGGCTTCGTATTCTGCTCGGACTTGTCCTGCTATCAACTGAGAATCTGTGTATGCTATGAGCTGCTCCACCCCCAAGGACTTCTGCCAGTTTTAACCCAGCTATGAGGGCCTCATATTCTGCTTCATTGTTTGTTGCTTTGAAGCTAAACCAAAAGGCATATGCAATGTTTTCTCCTGTTGGGGAGGTGATGATCAACCCTGCTCCACTAGCATGCGCATTTGATGACCCATCAACAAATAGAGTTCAAGTAGCTTTTTTATCCGTTTGAATCTGAGGAAATGTTAATCTGGTCTTCTTGGGAAGGTGTGAACTCAGCAACAAAATTGTTATCACCTGAGCTTTTATTGTAGTTCGAGGTTTATACTGGATGTCAAACTCCCCGAACTCTATTGACCACTTCATAAGTTGACCTGAAGTCTCTGGCTTGTGGAGAACCTGCCTTAGAGGTTGGTCCATTAATACCACTATCTTGTGAGCTTGAAAATAATGCCTGAGTTTCCTAGCTGACATGACTAAGGCAAATGCTAATTTCTCCATTTTCAGATATCTTTCCTCGGCACCCCTAAGTTCCCGACTTGTGTAATACATCGGCTTTTGAACCTCATCCTCCTCTCGCATTAGAGCTGAACTAACTGCTGATGAGGAGACAGCCAAATATAAATACAAGTCCTCTCCTAGTATTGCTCTTGATAGAAGTGGTGGTGAGGAAAGGTATTCCTTTAATTATAAAAACGTCTGCTCACATTCTGGTGTCTATTCAAATGCTTTTTTGAGGGTACTAAAGAAAGGTAAACATCTGTCAGTTTCTCGAGAAATCAGCCTACTTAGGGCAGCAATCTTCCCCGTGAGTTGTTGGAGATCCTTCGTGGATTTGGGTGACCTCATATCCAGAACAGCTTGGATCTTTTCTGGATTAGCCTCTATTCATCTTCTGCTCACTATATACCCAAGGAATTTCCCTGAGGCAACTCCGAAAGCACACTTGCTGGGGTTGAGTTTCATCTTATACTTCCTTAACACTTCGAAGGTTTCCTGCAGGTCTGCCAGGTGATCTTTAGTCTTCCAACTTTTCACTAGCATATCGTCCACATAGACTTCTATATTCCGTCCGATTTGCTGCTTGAACATCATGTTGACTAACCTTTTGTATGTTGCTCCTGCATTTTTTAACCCAAATGGCATGACCCTGTAACAATACAAACCCTGATCAGTAATAAATGAGGTTTTTTCTATGTCCAGTTGGTACATTGGAATCTGGTTATATCCAGAGTATGTATCCATGAAGCTCAGCAGTTTATGTCCCATAGTTCCCTCCACCAGCATATCAATACGTGGGAGAGGAAAACTATCTTTTGGGCAAGCCTTGTTCAAGTCTGTAAAGTCGATGTATAATCTCTACTTCCCATTGGCTTTCTTTACGAGGACCACATTTGACAACCAGTCAGGATAATGTACCTCTTGAATAAAGTGAGCTCTCAAGAGTTTCTCCACCTCTTCCGATATAGCCTGGTTTCGTTTAGAGGCTAATGTCTTTCTTTTCTGTCTGATGGGTTTAAAGCTGGGATGAACATTTAAATAATGTTGTATTATGGCCGGACTTATGCCGGGCATGTCCTCGTGAGTCCAAGCGAACACATCCTGGTTTTGCTTGAGAAATTGAATGAGTTCACCCTTTATGCCAGGTTGAAGCAAAGATCCTATGCTCACTTTTTTCTTAGCCTCATCATCCAAGCTCACCTCCAATAGGTCTTCCATCGATTCGGTTCGTCGAACTTTCTGCTTTTCTACCTCCTTCTGGTCTTTTACCTCTAACCTTTTAATTATCATAGTTTTCTGGTTTTGCTTGAGAAATTGAATGAGTTCACCCTTTATGCCAGGTTGAAGCAAGGATCCTATGCTCACTTTTTTCTTAGCCTCATCATCCAAGCTCACCTCCAATAGGTCTTCCATCGATTCGGCTCGTCGAACTTTCTGCTTTTCTACCTCCTTCTGGTCTCTTACCTCTAACCCTTCAATTATCATAATTTCCTGGGACATCTTTTCTCTAAGAGAAGTGAGATAGCATTCATGAGCGGTGGCTTGGTCACCCTTCAACTCACCCACCCCATGCTCTGTCAGGAAATGTATGAGGATGTGGTAAGTCGAAATAATGGCTTTAATAGAGTTTAGGGTTGTCCTCCCAAGAATAACATTATATGCTGAAGGGCAATCCACCACTATAAAATCAACCATAAAAGTGACCTGTTTTGGGCTGGTTCCTGCAGTCACTGGAAGGGTAACTACTCCCAATGGATATACCTTATCTCCTGAAAACCCCACGAGAGGAGAATTTATGGGTCGTAACCTTTTCCGGCCTATCATCATTTGGTTGAATACATTGGAAAATATTATATCAGCTAAACTCCCATTGTCAATAAGTATATGCCTTATGGTGTAGTTAGCTATGACCATGGAGACAACTAGAGGATCATCATGGGGTTGCTGGATCCCTTTGGCATCAGCCTCTGAAAACATAATGGTAGTATCAGTATACCTTAGTGTTTTTGATGTAGAGTTGAACATTCCCACCTCATTCACCTTTGCTCTTGCTCTTCTTGCGTAAGTTTTTCGGGTCGTGGCTGTTTTACCTCCTCCTGCATACCCTCCAGATATGACTCTGATCTCACATACTGGTTGTTGTTCTGGTGGATGATTGTCCCGCCTCCCTTGTGCGGGATTAGTACCTTGTCTATCATCTCCCGCCATGAACCTTCGCAGGTGACCCATTCGAATCAAATTCTCAATCTGATCTTTTAAGTCGATACAATCCTCCGTGATATGCCCAAGATCCCTATGGAACCTGCAATATTTGTCTCGAGGCCTTCTTGAGGGATCAGATTTCAGCTTCGATGGCCACTTCAGGGAGGGATCATCCTGAATTTGCATTAAAACCTGATCTATAGACATAATGAGCGGGGTGTAGTTGGAGTACTTATTTGAGCTCCTGTAACGATATATCCTTTCGCTTTGATTGATTGAAGACTTTTTGAATTTGGTCTCCTTCTCGTCCTTGGCACCAGGCTGTGGTCTCTTTTTATCCGTCTTTTTATCTTCTCCTTCTTTCCCCTTTCGCGCACTCATCGCATCCTTCGCATTCATGTGTTTCCTGGCTCTGACCAGTAATTCTGCCAAACTGGTTGGAGGTTCCTTTAACAAGGAAAAAAGGAATCTAGATGTATGCAGTCCTCCCATGAATACGGTAAGTGCTACATTGTCATCAGCTTCGTCCACCTGCAGCATTTCGGTGTTGAACCGATTGATATTCCCTATATAATGGGTTTTCCTTCTGTTGTTTCACGGTGAGCAGGTGAGTGGCCGGCCTCCTGTGCCTTTGACCTGTAATGAAATAACTTATAAATCCCTTGCTCAACTCTGCAAAGGTCTCGATCGAGCCTGGTTTTAATTTATTAAATCAGACCCGTGCCGACCCTTTGAGAGTAGTAGGAAAGGCCCGCCACATTATCTGGTCTGGTATAGCTTGGAGATACATAAGTGCCTGGAAGTCTCCAGGTGATCAAAAGGATCATGAGTCCCATCAAAGCTTTTAAGTGTTGGCATCTTGAACTTGCTAGGCAATGGACATCTCATGATAATCGGGCTAAATGGCAAATTTGTTTTTTGAACAAGGTCGTTTATGGTGGTAGTGAAGCCTTTTCCCTTCATAGCTTGCATCACATCTTCCATCTTAGCATTGAGGTTCTGGATCTGTTGGTCGATGTGGGTAACCTCCTCAGTCCGTTCATCAACGTAGGTCGAGGTTAATGGCCTAGAGCTACGTGGGGGAGATGGGTGACCTGCCACCCTATGCAGATCAGCAATTTGGCTATGCTCTGCAAGAAACTCCTCAGCATTTAGGTTGGGCTGATCTTGAGGTGGGATTTCGTTATGGTGACGACCTTGCCCTTGAGGTGGGTCTGGGGGAACAAAACGTTGAAGGATCATCGCATTTTGCCGAATCAGCTCATTCATTCCCTGATTCAGGGTTTGAATTTGCTATTCCAACTCTGCGACGCGCTCTAGGTCATTTGGGATGTGAGGGGGTTCCCCCTGCACTTCCTCCTCACTAGAGGCCTGCAACGATGTTCCCTCACCGCGCTCAAATCCGAATCGTAAGACCATAATCCTTTTTAAAGAGAACTATTCCAAGTTCCCACAGACGGCGCCAACTGATGAAGATTAGCCTACAACGATCCGAAACGACAACATTTTTCTCTTGACACCGGTGTGGTGCCTGCCAAAACAGCTCCGATGGCTAAGTCAGTTTACAGAATAAAAATAAGTAATTCATGAATTGGAGTTCAATATTGCCCATACCTCATTGGTTGATAAGAGTTTACTTTAATAGCCAACTGGGCTGATAATTGGTTGCAATCTTTAAGGAAAGCCTTAGTCGATAATTTAAATTTCATACTTATCAGATCAGAACTACCTTTTGAATTTATGTTGTTAACGGCATTTATCACCTTATCACCTTTTCCACCCATTTAACTTCATTTAGAGTTTTTCCTCGTCAACGGGTAAGTTAATTAAATATCTCCTTCTACACACAAATTTTGTAAGTTTGCAATAGAAACAAAATATGGAGCAAAATAGAATTTTATTAATTTATGAATGTGGAGTACAGTCCTTTGTAATATCTTTTACAAACAAAGAATGGTCCTCTGATTCGATCTCCTTATTTTTGGTTGGTTGGATCCAAGGGCTGCACGAGCTTGTTCTTGAATCACTGTGGAATTTGATAAAGAACGGCACGTTGTTGGATGTGCTTGATGTTCTTCGCTTTTGGGTTTCGATTCGGAATTTGTGTTTGAATTCCGAGTCTCTGGATTTCTGAGTCTCTGAACTTCTGAATTCTGAATTTGTAGACTTCTGAATTCTGAATCCTCTCCTCTTTTTTTCTTCCTTCAAGCCTCTATTTATAGGCTTCTTGGATTAATAGGATGATGACACGTGTCATTTCCTGATAAGGATAAAACTATAACTGGGCCGGGCTGGTTATATTGTGATAATTATCCTTAAAGATAATTATTCAAAATATATTTTATTAGGAATAATTATCGTTTCATTTAATTATCTGGGCTGGGCTAATTAAATAATTTAAGTGGACCAAGCCTGGTAAATTAAATAATTTATTTAAACATTAGGCCTATATTTAATAGGTGCATTCATTAAAACCAAAGCCCACTAAATTTTAGTGTCTACACTCCTACCATTATAAAATATTAAAATATAAATATGTCCTACCATTATAAAATATTAAAATATAAATTTATAAGATAAAAACGTTATTTTAATTATTTCTTCTATGTTAAGTTGACCCGTGTTCGCATGTAAACACGTGTGCGGAGAGAAAAAAACTAAAAAATAAAAAATTTAGGAATCATAACCCATAGGAGTGCTATTAAAAATCCAAATGGTAAATTTGTATGCGCCAAATAGACGCGACTGTGCCCTAGCCCCTAATTTTCCCTTCCTCCGCAACTCTCTCCAACGTCGACTACCAGCGGCAGCAACTCTCCACAGGATTTTTTCTCTCTCCGGTGTCTTCGACGGCGACTCCACCAAGTAGGCTTCTTTTCTCTCTCTTCCTTTCTACTCTTCTTCAACTATCTGTGTGCATATTTAAGTAACCCACTGTTTGGAACAAAACACTAAGTACAGGAACAAGACTCTCTGTTTTGTTTTTTGTCAAGAGCACAGTTGTCTATCTTTTTATTGTAACAGAGATGAACTAATGAACTTGGCCTTTTTTACATTTGAGATTCTCAACTTCTACGTTTTCTGAATTTTATGATTCTGTTCTTTTTATCTTTGAATTGATTCATTCATCTCAGTTAAATTAAGCAAGGACCGTGTTCGGTCTCATTATAATGTGCGATTATTCTCATTGACTCAGTTACATTGTTTCATTGACAAAGTACTGGAATTAAATCAAATTTTAGATCCTAGCTGGAAAAACAGAGAGAAATCAGAACAATTATATTTGTAGACAGAACAATTATATAATTATTTTTGTAGATGTGTGCAAACTCTATTTTTGGCTTTCTCTTGTGTGTTATGTTATTGTACTTCTTTATCAATGATGAAAGATGCACATGAAGTAGATTTTTGGTTATTGAACTTATCACTTTTAGGTGATGAATGAAGAATGCTGAACATGTTGGAAATTTACCTTAATTGTCTGTTTTTTTTTGACTTGGCAATGTTAGTAGGGTCAGGGAGTTAGAGGTTAAAGGGGGAGGGGATATGATGCTGGTGGGTTTCGAGCACAGGCCAGAGGTCCCAAACAATAGACGCCCTCCCGCTGGGCTAGCACCGCACCGGCCTTAATTGTCTATTTTTGTTTATGAAAACTGCACCGGCCTTAATTATCTATTTTTGTTTATGACTTTGTTTGGTTCTTAATTGCTTAATTGATAGAATTGAAGTATTTGTGTGTAGTATTTCTTTTGGGAGGTTAGATTTATGGTCTTGTGGATTTTGAATATATACATTATTTCTTAGGTGTATCCTCCCGTGTCCGTGTGCAATTTTTCTGAAATTTTCTGTGTCGCCGTGTCCGTGTCGTGTCATACCCCTATCCTGTGTCCGTGCTTCATAGTAAATAAATAACCACTAAGTGTAAATAATTTGTGAGTTCACTAGGTTTACATGACACCTTTCATCTTGGCCACCCTTGGTATCTAAATGGTTGGACACAATTCTCATATGAGCTATGCTTTTAAAGGTCAAACCACCTGACCTACCGAAAGGTGTTGGATTGACGCGACAGACACAACTGTCTAAATCAAATGGTCACTTTAATTAATTTTAATGCAAGAGAGTGATAATTAATTTCCCTTTTTCTTTTAAAGATGATAAATTTAGAATTATAAAATATTACGCCAAATGGGAGGATGGCTTAATTTTTAAAGTCAATAAAATTTCATATTTTCTAAATAGAAATAATTTTTTTTCTACCTAAAGATAATTAAATTTGAAAGATAACATAAAAGCGCATGTATATAATATAATATTTACAAACCCTAACCCCTAATTTATCTCAATGCCGGCTATCCCTTCAGCAAAACCCAACGCACGGCCCCTCCTCTATTTGTCTGTCCGCCGTCATCTTCTCTGGCAAAGCATCACCTCTTTTTTCTCTCTACAACATTCACCTTCTAGATGGAGTAGAGATGAAAGATTGTTCCTCACAACAGCATCGCAATGATTTAAGGACGAAATTGAATGATGATGAACGCTAGCTTCTTCCAATGTACGTATTTATGGACCTGTTACTTTTTTGTATATAGGTTTGTTTGTAACTTAGTGACTTTGTGTAGATCAGTATATATATTTACATGTGTATGTGAATATTGTTTATAAATATGTGTTCATGACTAAACGAAATTATTACATAGTCTCAGGCGAATCACTAAAATGTTAAAATTTGATGCAGTTACAAGCACATAACATTGATTGGGGATTCTGCAACTCTATCCAATCTTAATTTTTTTTCTAGCTAAATTTTTGTTTATTGGTCTCAATTAAATCTTTTTAGGAGACCATAATATCCAAATCACTAATCAAATCCCTCCCTAAAGACATGATTATGATCATTGAATGGGTTCTTGCACATGTAACAACATTAAATTTCCAACTTTAGTCTTTCTTTTATTTTAGAAAGAGTCTTCTATATATTGAACCACAAACCAAGGAAAGTCAATTGAGAGAGATTCTACTACAAATTTCTTATGTGCTACTGTCCTAGTAAATTGGTATGTCTGTTTGGTACCTTTTGTTTTTTCTTTTTTGATTCTATAGTCTTTTGAATTCCATGTTAGGAATTTTTATTAGTTTTTTTTGTGAACCATATCTAAAGTTGCGTTTTTTTTTTTAATTTTTAATGCCTTTTTGGTATTGCAGATGGCCGGAGTCGATCATATTATGAAGAAATTCAGGACACTTTCTTTTTCAAGTAGAAGATCGAGGGTAAGCAACATACCTTATCTTCCTGAAGGGATCATATTCAACATCTTGGTTTTGCTTCGTGCTGAGATTCTGTTCAATGTGATGAGATATGTTTGCCGAGAGTGGTATAACATTATCAACAACCCCCATTTCATTAATGCACACCTTCAAAGATCAACGAAACTCCTCCTTGTGCAACACGATGAGCATCGAAAAGTGATCTATATTGCGGAGACTAACAATAGCAATGTTAGGTTAAGAAAATTAAGATATGGATTCTCTACCCATATTCTTTCTACTTGTGATGGCTTAGTTTTGTTTCGTCACGACAAGAATGAACTTCTACTCTGTGTTGCAAATCTTATTACCAAGCATTTACTTACCCTCCCTCCATTTCTAGAACCTATTTTATATTCTAATCCTACTGTTTTAGTATATGATCCTTCTGTCAGGAGATACAAAGTTGTCCATCTCTTTCGTGTTAACAACCATCAATATAAGTGTGCAATATTAACTGTGGGTTCTGAAACTGCGTGGAGGCTGATTGATACTAAACCTATTCCAAATACTAATCCGCTTTTCATTGATCCTGCACTATTTGCTGGAGGATATCTTTATTGGACTTCTACGGCTAATGCTGCTACTTATCTTCTAGCTATGGATGTTGAAGCTGAAATAATGTACCAGCTTCCACTTCCGACGTTCTTCAATTTATCTGGTGATTTTTTAGTGAGGGAAAGTGTACTCACTTTCATATTCGGCGTAACGGATTATGTTTGGGAGGCTTGGGCATTGATAGATTTAAAGACAGGAGACTGGACCAGTCTTTTTAAAGTTGACTTGAGAGGTCGACGTGGCGCGCGTAGTAGAATTCCTCAGCGCAATTTAGGATGGTGTAATATGTTTCCTATTGTCTGGTTAAAAAATGGAGAGTTGGTGATCTTTCGTTCTGGAAATCCATACAGAAATTACATTGTTTATAACATCAAGACAGATGAAATTACTTCATTTACAGGGGGGAAATATGACGTATTATCCAGGAACTCGCATCATGCCCATGTCAACAGCTTGGTTTCGTTGAAGGGATGCTAGCTATCCTTTTATATCAACAGCTTGGTTCCATGTCAACAACTTGGTCAGCAATTGGGAATTTGCTATATATCTCCACTCCACCCATCCCAGGCTTTTGGATTGCTCATCAAAAGCAGGATAGAAGATTTAGTCTGCATATTACAAGCTATTGTTTCTGTTCAACCTTTTCCTTTGATATAAATATGGACTTTTTTTAATGTTTCTGAATTTATATATGATAGGGTAAAGTGCATTAAACCCTCTTGAACTATTGGTCATTTACAAGAAACCTCCCTGAACTACAAAAAACCACCTTGAACTATGATTTTGTTGCAATTTACCCCCTTGAACTATTGGTCATTTGTAAGAAACCTTCCTGAACTACAAAAAACCCCCTTGAACTATGATTTTGTTGCAATTTACCTCCTTGAACTATTGGTCATTTGCAAAAAACCCTCCTGAACTACAAAAAAAACCCTCCTGAACAATGATTTTGTTGTAATTTACCCCCTGAATTATGATTTTGTTACAATTTACCTCCATGACATCAGCTTCCGGCACCGAAAATTTTAAAAGACCAGTTTACCCTTATAACACACTGCGTCGTTTTAACTTATACACTTCTTACATTTTTTTTTTTTTCTTACCAAAAGATGCTTTTCACCCAACACAACCCAAAACAGAGAGCTAGAGAAAGAAAGAAAAGAGACCAAAGAAATCCGAGGTCGGCGGGATGGCTCGGTCTCGGATGATGGCGGCTTGTGCGCGAAGGACTCGGCTGTGATGAGAGCTCGGTTGACTAGGCCATGAACCGTGGAGTCGGCGGCAAGCTCAAGGGGGCTCGACGGTGAACTGTGGACGACTGTGTGTTCGAAACACGGACGACGGTGTGCTCTGCTATGGAGATGGCGGAATGGGCCGGTGAGCTTGGAATGGACGGTGGAATGGACCGGCGAGCAAGGTGAGCTGACCGGCAGGCAAGGCGGTGACGGCGATGGGCGGTGCAAAGAAGTGCAATATATATGGTCGACGGATCTGGCGGGTGGTGCAACGGCTATGATGGAGCTATGACAGGAGACCCACCGATCCCAACAATAGATTCCTTGGCTTATCCAAACACTCCTCAGAAAACATCTATAACTCTGATCCCAACCACAAATTCCTCGGCTTCATCGTCCCTTTCAGTCAATTAATTCATGCGGATGGGGTAAACTGCAAAAAAATATATAGTTTTAGGGGGTTTCTTACACATACTCCAATAGTTCAGGGGAGTTTTTTGCAACTTTTATAGTTCAAGGGGATTTCTTACACATACTCCAATAGTTCAGGGGGGTTTTTTGCAACTTTTATAGTTCAGGGGGATTTCTTGCACATACCCCAATAGTTCAGGGGGGTTTTTTGCAACTTTTATAGTTCAGGGGGTTTCTTGTACATACCCTAATAGTTCAGGGGGATTTAATGCACTTTACCCTATATGATATTTCAGATGCTATGAAGTTGTCCATGTCTTTCTTGTTGACGATTATGAATGTAAAGCGGGCAATATTAACTGTGGGTGCTGAACTGTGGGTGCTGAAGCTCCACGGAGGCTTATTGATACGAAGCATAATCCAAATACGAACGGTATTTCCTTGATACTGCACTATTTGTTGGAGGATATCTTTATTGGACTCCTTCGGCTATTGTCCGTGGTTTTATTCTAGCTATGGATGTTGAAGCTGAAATAATGCACCTGCTTCCTCGTCCAGAATATGTTTTGGGAGGTTTGAGCATTGAGACTTAAAAGACAGGAGAGTGGACAAGTCTTTTATAAATTTAACTTGTGAGGTCGAAGTGGCATGCATAATGAACTGCGTCATGGGATGAATTTGTTTAGGAGGGTTTTATTTGATTCCTAAAACTGGTTTGGAGAGTTGGCAAAAACATACTCTCACACACACTCATTTGCCCCACACCCGGGCAAGAATTCTCCCCTCCTTTTTGAGAACGGAGAGGTTATACCATTGGGCTAGTTAGAAAGTTTTTTCTTTGAGGGACACGCATACCACCTCTTTCTGTGGGAAAATGCATTGATCATTGGACAAGACTTGATCATTCTTCTTTGAGTAGTCATTTGAATAATTTGCACTTGGTCAATGTCTGGACTGGCCCAAACCTAGCACAAAGATTAAATTTGGAATACGTTGGTTTGGGCCATATATTTAGAGCTAAGCTTGTTTCAGACATACACCAATTTAGTAGGACTGATAATTTATTTCATGTAAAAATTGGGCTAACTTGGCCCCCCAAAAAAGCCTATACACGAGAATCTAAGTGCTCATAAAACCTCTTGGCATAAACTTAATTGGAGATAAGTTTGTGGGAATTTTTTTTTTTTTTTTTAAAAATTAATAATAAAAAGGCAGCCCTGTCTTCATCAAATTTTTTTTTAGAAAAATAAAAAACTAGAAAAGATGTTTCTTGTGCATGATATGAGTAATGATGATAATTTA
Organism: Cornus florida; assembly: GCF_030987335.1. Classification (NCBI taxonomy): domain Eukaryota; kingdom Viridiplantae; phylum Streptophyta; class Magnoliopsida; order Cornales; family Cornaceae; genus Cornus; species Cornus florida. The sequence goes on from NW_026775573.1 coordinate 6,810,192, forward strand.
TCATACGTCTTCATAATAAATTTATTTCCGTAAACATTTTCGGAACAACTTTTATTTAATATTTGACTTTCAAAGTTGAAGTATTAAAAATGTATTCTTGTTTTGGAATTAATATTGTAATAGAAGCCTGACCCTTAGAGAGAAATAGATTAATGTGTTATTAGACACTATCATAATTTGACACTAATTACTTTTCTTTTCTTTTTTTTACCCTTTTTAATAGCTCTAGAATTCCTCGGCAACTAAAATAATTAACAAAATGCTATTTCATTGTTGGACGATGATCAAAGGAGTACAGTCCGTATAATATTGAAAATGAATGAATGTTAATTAGAAGATTCTTCCCCAAGGTCTAAAGCATTAATTTATTTTATTATACATATCATATTACTCATAAGCATTAACACATAATTGGCCTCACCAGACACGAGCTGCTCTGCTAGTCAGTATTTATTAAAATATTTGTAACAACTTTGTTAACCCCGAAATATATATTTATTATTCCATAGGTTTGCTTTAATGATGTGAACCTCAAGGTCCAATTTGCCCGCTATTTTGAGTATTATTATTATAAAGGGAACCCCGACTTGCTTAAAATCTGCAAGAACGTTTGGTGGAACCAATATCTAATGTCTAATCTCTTGTAACATTTAACAATAATACTCTATTAAATATTTGTTTAGTTCACAAACATGGTGGGCACCTTTGATTCGAGGAGGAAGTTAATTAACTTATCCTGCGTCCAAGACGCAGTTTGATTGGTCGATGGTGACGCTGTAGTTGAGATAACCAAGAAAACTAGCTAATTTGCTCAGCCAAAACACGACAAATTTAGCCCAACTCCATTAGACTATAATGGAGCATTTAATAATGAAATGATACAAGGTGCTGACAATAATGTCGGTTCTACTGTATATTTGGACCATTCGTGTGATACATGCGTAATATTTAGATATGTTTTCGTTACATTGAATAAAATTTTCAAATCACGATAAAGTCGGAAAGACTATCAATCAGACTAATTTAATAAAAAAAAATTATATTTGTAAATAGTTTAAGGGATATATTAATTCACAAAATGTAGTATTCTATTATACAAAATATGAAGGAGTTATTTCTTCGTTTTTTTTTTTTTTTTAATTATATATCAATGAAATAAATTAAACAAATTAATATAAAATTTAAATAATTAGAATTTCTCTCATTGGATTTATTTTTGTGAATGATATGTTTTTAACCTATTTTCTTCAATTAGTAGATGGACAATTGCATTTTTTTTCGCTGATGTTGAGTTTTTTCAATTTTGTTAAATTGGTTTAGAGTATTTTCATAAGATGTTTGGAATGCTAAAATAGAATTTTATTTTATTATATTTTTTTTAACGCAGTTACACTATTTGTTCTGACCGTGATTTGCTACCACAAAGGTAGGAATCCCTCTCTTAATTTTTCTATTAGGATCTGATCTTCTTTGAGAGACGAAAAGACTGCTCGCTGGCAACATTCATTACATATTAGAGTTACGAATTTTCTATTTCCTCCATCGTATAACTATCTTGCAAACAAGTAGTTCTTTTTTTATCGGATCTTCTTTGAGAGACGAAAAGACTGCTCGCTGGCAACATTCATTACATATTAGAGTTACGAATTTTCTATTTCCTCCATCGTATAACTATCTTGCAAACAAGTAGTTCTTTTTTTATCGTTAATTGAGGGTATGCGAAAAAAAACACTAGTTAGAAATAAGAAAATTGGTTGGAGTTAATAATAACCACCATTTATATAAGCATCCCGGAAAAAAAGTAGAATAGAATACTCTATTTATTTACATATTCTTTAAACCTTTATAATTATCTAGAATATACTATTCTAATATATACGTAGTATATCTCTAAAAGATCTAGGTAGATATAATTAATACTCTGTAAATACCCGCCTCAATCTACACAATTATGAAAAAGTCTAGAAACAGTGACATTCGTTTAGGTATGCAATAAATGCTGCAGAGTTTGGATTCCCTCCAATAATTTTTTCCTTCAAACTTGATAAAATATCATAAAATGTGTAACATTATCATTCTATCTATCCATTTAATAATACAAACGAGCTAGTAATGTAACATTTTTGTATCCGTTAGTTACGTATAAGTAATTATTGGAGATGATGTATTCCCATAATTTTGTGGCACAAATCCTTACAAAACTAGCTTATGTGTCAATTTACATTCAACTGTCTTAGCACAAGTCATCAAATTTTTCATGTAAGTGGACTGAGATGCAATGTCCTCGACTCCTCGTAAGCCACCACATCACTTGGACTCTGATCCTTCTCACAATTACACTCTTGTATACCCGCGCCTCCCAAGTTTAGCACATTCGTACTCGTAATAATCCATCAAGTATAAATCAATTATGAATGGGTGCCAGTATTTAAGTAAATAAATAAATAAAACAATTCATCTTACTAGATCACATGTACGTCTGTTTTTTGATGCAAGGTAGAGGGCCTGGATAAACCAAACAATAGGTGAAACTCATTGTTAAATTGATTAGTAGCATTGAAAAATACTGGTGCACAACTTAGGGGTCTGTGGCCGCCTTGTGAGAGATTGCATCGTGGAGGGATGCAAGAGACACTGACAGATTATCACATTGGGCAAACTACAAATGTACAATTTTAAATTTTATGAGAGTGAAAAGAGGAAGTGCAATATATGTAGGATTTTTATACTCCAATTGATATGCGATCTTTTGAGATAAAACGCAGAAACAAAACTGTGCGAGCTTGGATTCAAAGCGAATGCGATGGAGTATGTTATTAAAAATGGTATCAGAACCTAACTTAGTATGAAGTGTGGTCAATGACGAAATTGGGCCCCAAGGGAGATGATTGTGATGACCTTATAGGCGGGTGCAAAAGGTACATACTATCACACTGGACAAGCTACATGTGCATATTGTTTGGATGTGGAAAGTGAGAGTACTATATATGTCAGATTTGTACACTCTAATTGATTCAATTAGTACGAGGCATTTTGAGGTAAAACCCAAGAATAAAACGGTGCGGGTTTGAATTCAAATTCGACAATATCGTATCACGTGAAAGAGTGAGTCATTACATAATCAACATGCATGATTTATAGTGAAGGCTCCCTATATACCACCTTTTTTAAAAAACATATTTATATTTTTTTGTGTTGAAAGCAATATACAATTACGTCAAGGATAATTTTTGGACAATGGATGTTTGGGAAGAATTTAAGAGCAAAATAACATTTAAGAAACATTGGTTTTAAATTAGGTTAAATATATACAAAAATATAAATAAATATATATATATATATATATATATATATATATTTTGAGAACCTAAATCTTGGCATGCACCAACACGTACAATAACTTTCCATCGTATATATAATAATTTCATATCATTATTATATTTCATATCACTTGTGTAATATTTCTTATTTTTGTATCTTTTATGCAACAATAATTTTACATTTGATTCGGAAGTGATGTATTATATTTTGCGAAGTCGGTTGCGGATGCAAACATATAATTTCGTCTCAAGAGGCGATCCTAATTCATATTGCGGAGGTGAGAGGCTTGGATAAAGATAAATATTTTTGAATTCAACAATTTTAGAAGACATTCGTGGTGAAATATTATGACGTAGGCATGAGTGATTTGGTAAAGTGATTGGTTGGGGGTATGGTGTTCTATATTAGTGGTTACGCAAAAGGTCAGGCCGCCCTATATTCGCGGGGGATTTGACTGTTCCAGAGTTTTAACCAGCAGTACACTACGTTTTATATGTTTTCATTTGAATCAATACGTCTTATTAGTAATTTTTTTTTTTTTTTTTTTTAAATGAAAGTTCATTTAAGTTTCAAACATTATTCTCAAATGTAACTCAAAATTAACTCAAAATATCAGTTGATTAAAATTCCAAAAAAAAAACTCAAAATTAACAAAATTTGTGGGAAAAAAAAAAAATAGCAAATTTTCAATGACATTAATTTGGAAAGTTTTTTGAGTATTCTAGAAGAAACAGTTCCAAAATATTCCAACGAAACACTCAATTTCTTTATTTGGAGGGGAGAACTTATATCATATGAATTAATGTCAATTTATAAACATCATATATTTTTCTGACTAAACGAAATTTTATTTATGAAGGTAGTAAATTCAGTATATTTATATCATCTTTCTTGTAATACTTTATTGGGAAAGAAAACAGTGACTGCAAATTACAATTCCCATGATGAAAAATCCAATTCATTGCGGAAGTGACTCCAAGTCCAGAAAGACAAGTGAAATCACTGTGAACTCATTGAACTTCAAAAAATAAAAATAATAAAATAATAATATTAAATAATGGAAATGTGAACTCATTGCCCAGTTTTTACGGTCAATTTGACCTCTGATCGATCCCCAATGAAGGTGACTGCTGCCTCGTGGCCAGCGGCTTTAATCTTCCCTGCGTTTGACTTTGATATTGCACGTGACATCTCTCTTCTCCACACGCCGTATACACGGATATATAGAATATTATATATATATTATAGACGGTAAATGAATAGAGCGGGTTCATAAATACATTAATAATATATTCGTTTATTTTTATAGACCTATATAACAATATATTCGTTTATTTTTATATTTGTTGATGAACATTAAGTACATTAACATAGAGTTTGTATAGGTTTATGAATATAAATAACGTATACCTTTCTAATCAGAACACGAATAATTGAGTCAAATGAATAATGACATTAATTTTTACTTTGTTTTAGTAATGTATATTAAACTAGTTGAATTGAGCCTAATCAAGCTTTTTGAAACAATGATGAATCAAGTTCAACCATCATTTTTCAAACTTATCAGGATTTAAATCAAGTGGAATGAGAGTGAATTAAGGCACAAATCAATTTTTTTTTTTAATTATTTATTTATTTATTTTGACATTCATGACAGTACATAACAACACATAAAGGATGTGAGTGCAATAGAAGAGAGTATCCGAGTGCAAAAGAGCTAGAGGGGGAGAGAGAAGAGAGAGTTAGGGTTAGGGTTAATGGGTATCAGATGATTAGGGACAATGGCCTCAGATCTGTCCTTGTTAGTTTGTTGTGGAAGTTAGCTATGTACGTTTATTGCAGATCAAGTACTTTCCTAGGATTCATTCAGATTTATGGACAGTAAATAGGGTAATGGGGACTTCCACTCTGGTTTTAGGTCATGACCAATTCTATGAGGGATGTTGTTCTAACTTATAAGCAACCTATCAATCTTTCAACCCCCAATTACAGTGTGTGTGTGTGTGTGTATATATATATAAAAATCATGAGGTTTCTACTTTATTAAATGCTTTATTATTATATGGTTCATTGACATTGATACATGCTATAATAAACTATAAGGTTGTTAAACCGACATTATGATAACATATATGGATAGAATTGTTCCAATAACATCGATCTCAAGTGACAGTGATTTAAGGATTTAATATTTATTGTCCATCCATAAAATAATTCTAGACGTCCAAAATTAGGCCCAATTGATGTTAATTAATCTTTACTTCTCTAATCTCTAAAATGCAACACACACTTCTTTGTTTTTTTTTTCAAAATGCAATTACAATTGATTTGGAGTTGGAGTAACAAATTACGACACGGTACAATAATACGATACGAACACGATACGAGTTAAAAGGATTTAAGTTTGGTATAAACGGGTTTGGGTCATAAAATGGTTGACACAATTAACCCGTTTACTTAACCGTGTCGGGTTAAGGTTGGGGAGTTCAACCCATGTAATTATTTAACTCAATATGTTATAATCGTGAATATGACCTATATAAAATGTTATCTGTTTAATTAAGTCATTTCAACATAAACTTTGTTTATGGCTTATGATTTTTTTCTATTATTTAATATTTGATTAAATATTAAATGTCTCATTTTGATAAACAACGGATTAACATATTTATCTGTTTAATAAACGGATTAGGTTAGTGTTAAAAATTTTTGACACGATTATTAAATGGATTATATTTAAAATTTATCTATTTAATATAATATTCTTATATCGACACGATACGAACACGACCCACGTATATAAATTGACACCCCTAATTTAAAGTGAAACTTTTCTCTCACAACTAGCTGTGTCTCTTAATATTAATTTTAAGAAATTTATTTAGAATCTAAAATTCTAAATAATTCCAAATGATAACACTGTCCACGATTCTACTTTCCTCGGTATTATCCAACTATCGAACACGTGGTTTCAATTTTAACAGAAATAAATTTTGCTTGCAAAAATTCAAATGTTACACATGAGAAGAAGACATTGAAATAATTGACGGAAGAGATTTAACGTGAGAAGAAAGAGTTGGTGGTTTGGCGGCTGATTGCATTGGTCGGTGAGGACAGTCCGCCGCAGCAGAACAACCCATGCTAGCCTGTCCCCTCGTTTTATTCATGGGACATATGTACCCAAAAAAAAACAAATTGTTTGATTTCTTGTATTTTTTGTCGGTTTACTTATACTACTGTACTTTAATCCTACTTTCAAACAAAAAAAAAAATTATAACTTTAGGTAACAGAAGTGACATAAAAGGTTTTTTTTAGGTCACAGAAGTGACACACATATACTTATTTTTCACAATCAAAATGATTGCATATTAACGTTTCTCGCATGCGTTGGACTGAGCACTACCAGTATGGGTGGCTATTTTTATTTTTCTCGGACATTGGATATCATGATACTTTTCTTTGAAAAAAAATAAAATAAAAATAGGAGTAATTGCATAAAATCTCTCAATTTATTAAAGAATTTACAGGTTATAACCCTTGAAATAAAACTAACGACCTAACTTTTGTTTGATGCTTATCCAAAGGAAAGATTAAAAAAAAACCCTTACTTGTTTAATGGACTTTTGATGTGTATTTTTTTATTCTTTATTTTTATGTAATGAATCGAAAGTTCATATTTGATGTGTATTTAACATTACAAAATTGTCGATTTCTTTTTCCTTATTAGTCTCTATATTCTTTTATTGTTTTTAAAAATATAAAACTTCAACTAGTAAAAATTAACATGGATTTAAAGTGAACTTTTGGGTTTCGTGAATATAGGGAAATTGTAGCATGTGAATATTCACTACATTCTTCTGATCAAAAGTTTTCTTTAAATTCATAACATTTTTAAAATGAAAAAGAAAGTTATTCAATTTTTAAAATTCCTTTTGATGTTTTTAAAAAAAATAATTCGATCCACCAGCCAAGTGATAGTATCACTACTATCATTTAGATGGGAACTCCAAACTTCAAATTAATTAGCATTACTTTGTCTATGTCCATATAGACACAATATCTTATGCCACGCAACATATTACATAGCAAAATTATTGTATAAATAATCTAAGATATTTTAAGTTGTCGATGTTGAATAATTATTAATTACATAAATTATATAAAGTTGTCGCGGTGTGACAAGAGCAGAATTCCAATTCTTTGTTGTCAACAATGTATTATCTAAACCTAAATCCCATTAAAATATTTCAACTTCAAATGTTTCTATTCATCATAAATTTTTTATGTATATACATATGTATGTGTATGTGTGTGTGTGTGTGTATATATATATATATATAATGTTATATATAATACTTTAATTTGGTTGCATAGTGGCTTCATTGTCACTTTCTCTCTCCCCTCCTTCCCACACTTCTTTCCTCCCTATGCACCGTTTCCCTTTGTTTTCTATTCTCTCTAGGGTTTGAATTCTTGTGCTACCACTACCTTGTAAACCATAAAAAAACACCCAGTTTTTTATATCTTTAAAATCATAGTTTATTTTTCTTTGATATCTATTCTCTTTTGTTGTTGTTGTTGTTTATGGCTGGTTTAGACTTAGGCTCAGCTTCTCACTTCCTTCATCACCACCTCCAAAGACCACCAGATTCCCAAGATCTCAATGACAAAATTCAGTATTCCGGCGACAACGGTGAAACCACCCACCAAGGCCTCGGCCTCGACAACTCCGACACCGGTCCAAGCGATGTCATGTCTCGCCGGCCAAGAGGCCGGCCAGCTGGCTCAAAGAACAAGCCCAAACCGCCGGTGATCATAACCCGGGAGAGCCCGAACACGCTCCGGGCTCACATACTGGAGGTTTCCAGTGGGTGCGACGTGTTCGAGTCGGTGGCCAATTTTGCAAGGAAGAGGCAGCAAGGGATATGTGTGTTGACCGGAAGTGGGACAGTGACCAACGTGACTCTCCGGCAGCCGGCGGCGGTTGGCGGAGTGGTGACGCTGCACGGACGGTTCGAGATACTATCGCTGTCGGGATCGTTCCTGCCGCCGCCAGCTCCGCCCGGCGCCACCAGTCTGACTATATATTTGGCGGGTGGACAAGGACAGGTTGTGGGAGGGAATGTTGTGGGTGCTTTGATTGCCTCTGGACCCGTTATTGTCATTTCAGCTTCTTTTAGTAATGTGGCTTACGAAAGATTGCCACTGGATGAAGATGAGCCAACTTCCAGCGGCGGCGGTGGCGGCGTTGGCGTTGGCGGTGGCTCTCATTCGTTTCCGGATCCATTGTCCGGCTCTCCTTTCTTCAATCTGCAGCTGAATATGCCGAGTAGTGGGTTGCCGGCGGACGGGTGGGGAGGGAACTCCGGTGGGCGGCCGCCGTATTAATTTGTAGGTGGAAAAAAAGGTCAGAGAAGTAATTAACAGATTATTATTACTATCTCCCATCTTTGTATAATCAGTTGTTTGTTGTGTTGATTTAACTTAATTATCTATTGATTTGTAAAAACTCTCTTGTTGTTGTTCTTTGTGGAATTCATGATCATGACTTTTTCTTTAGAATGCTTTTAGGTTTTAGCTTTTGAGAGCAACTATTAATAATCATTAATTGCTTTTAAGCACTACAGTATTTTGCATAATGAATTAATGATACAACTTTTATCAAAGGTACAAATTCATTATAGAGTTAAAAAAATGTACAAGAAAACAAGTAGCAAAATTTAAGGATTTAACTCCTTAAATTAAAGATGAATCATGTGCGATCTAGTGTTCTTTTGAATAAAATATAATAGTGAATAAAGATAAATCATGCGCGATCTAGTGTTCTTTTGAATGGAATATGATATTGATATCCATGGTGAATAAATTATGCATAAAGAGCCAATTTCACGTTCTCTCTTTATCTGTAAATGATTCTTTCTTTCGGGGGATCAGTGTTAATTACACCCTAATATGACACTTGTCAACCGATTAGCACTTGAGGGACCAATTTGGCCCTCTTGCCCAAATTAATTTAGCCTTATTGCTATTCATTTGACCAATTTTAATTCAATTTCATGCCAATTGACAAAAATAGAACTTAGATGACTCTATGGTATTAGACTGATTTCGATTTAAATTTGTAAGAGTTGAATGGGATTTAATTACAATCCTAGTCAGGTAATTTGAATTAAAAAAAAAAAACTCCTTGTATTATACAACTTTAATGATGGTGTTTACGTGCATAAAAGTGACCCTTAACATATTAAGGATAGTTCAGATCGAGAAATAGTACTTTTTCATGTCCTTACTTTCAAAAAGATCCACGACTTTGTAAATTAGCCTCTAAAATTCCATGTTTCGTAATTATTCCTTCATTATATTATATAATGTATTTCATAACTTGGAGTCTGAAGGTTACATGTTCAAAATCAGACACTCTCTCAATGTGGAGTTAAGATGATGTACACCCGACTCTTCCCATAACCTTATGCCCAGAGCTAACTTTATAACTTTAAGAAATCATATTTGTATCGTTTATGCATCCTTTTCATTCTTTCTAAATTATGAATTTTTAGCAACAACTTGCATCTAAAATATATGTAAAGTTGGAAGGAATGTTTTACAAGATTCAAATATTAAATATTTCCATAAGCACTCCATATAGCTAATATACATATTCCCCTCAGTAGATCAGCTAACTTTGATAACTTAATTGAGTATGGTACCACCAACAATCCATGAATTCTAAGCTACATCCTTTTTATACACTTCTTGCAAGTGCAAAAATTGGCAAGTATAGCGGAACAAACTTACACTAATTACTCTTGAGAATAGAGAAAAAAAAAAAAAAAAAAAAAAAAATCTTATTATTTCTTAGACTAGGCCCCTTGATCAATGTAAGAATACAAGAAAATCAAGATTGTGTGATTGAATTTAGAATTATCTATGTTGCTTGCGTATCCCGACTATATAAAATGTGTGAGAATAAAGTCAAAATTTAGTTCTCTCAATACAAGAATTGATATATCTGTTCGTATATTTTTACTTTTTTTGTTTGTCTATTTTTTGCTACAACCTTTTACACACTTGTATATCTTATTGTTATCTTTTTCCCCTAAAAAAAATTAGGAAGGATGCTATAAATATGTCCTAGATAGTGCTTAGTTGACCTACCAAAACTTGGAAACCAGTGTTTGGATAAGTCAGGCAACAAATTTATTACTTTAAGGTTGAGTGATGGTTTGACACACACATGCACCAAACCTTGCACTTGTTTGAATTATACATAATCTTCCATGCCAAGTTTGAGCATTATATATATATATATATATATATATTAATACCTACTCTAAATGACTTAGTCCTATACATAACAGAAAAAGTAATGTTTCTTTGATCAACAAGGATGTTAATTAGTGAATAATACACAGTGATTGTTCTTTATTTTCTCTTAATCCGTTTGTTGGTTCATGCTCTTTAAGTCCTTTTCGGATCAAAGAAGTCATAATCCTGGTTTGCTTTTTTCTTTCACATAACTTGGCTTGTTTGTGCATTTTGCGTGCATGTATGTAATGGTTTAATTTTACACCATGGCTCTGCCAACTTCCAGGCTGTTTATTCGTGTAGTATCGAACTGGGAATTGCTTGTTCTTTAAATACTTAATTAGCATGTCAAAAGTACTAATTATGCTTGTTTAATGGCATTTAACTAATTAATCTGGATTCTTAGATCACCGGGTGGAGGTGATTCGATCATGTGGCTCTAGAGAAAGAACATCAAAGTCTGTTATAATCTGCCATAAACCAACCAGTACTGGATTCTAGTTCTATCATGTAGTAGAGTTTATATATATATCTTCAAGACTCATGAGCATTAGTGTTTAATAATTAATTGTCAAGTATAATAGAAAGTAATGCATATGACAAGTACATGAAATTTTAAACATAAACATACATTCTTATTGGAAAATGATAAACACAAAAAGTTTTTTCATGATCTTTATCATAAAAAATGTGGCAGCATATTTCCCTTTTTTTTTCTTTTTTTTTTTTTTTTTTTGGTGTTGAATCATTTTGTTGTCCACTTTTTCTAATCCAATTGAGGATTTCATTTAGAGTAATTCACTCTGTTTTGGACTCTGGGAAAAGATGAAAATTTTATTTGCCAGAAAATAACCTAAAATCACTCATGTTATCACATATATACAATTTGGCCTATGAAAGAGAATCAGGAATCGTTCAAGACCCAAATCACGAAAAAATTTCATGATTTGTATGACTGCTCCAGTGCTTCATTGTTATAATAGAACTTAAACACTATTTAATGTTTTATAAAACTAAAAATTAAGTACGAACCAAAAAATTTTAAGTGATAATTAAAAAATCAATATTTTTTGATATATATCTTTTTAAATTTTTAGCTTTCGCATTCAATAATAAGTGATATCTATGTCACTTAAAATTTTGTCAATTTTTAGTGATATTTAAATTGTGTAATCAAACACATTTAATCAAACCGTTCAAAATTGAATACTAAATTGAATTATCAATCGTTACCTAGTCTAGTACACTTCAATTATTCCGATGCTAATACTTTTGTTCCTCAAACACAAGCCAATTAAATAATTAATAGCACATAACAGAAATATTAATAAGTTCATTCATGTGAACTCACATGACGTCGTCTCAAATTTTCAACCCATATTGGTTAATTTTCATATCAATGATAGTATGGACCTTCTTTAATGGAAGTGATTTTTATTTTTTATTATTTTTTTGGTAAAAAAACTCATTTAAGTATTAACGTTGGGTTGATAACTCACACTGTCACACCCAAAACATGGAGTCTTACTGTCAATAATACTACAGATACACTGATTAAGATGGTAGTTTGTCTTAAAAAGCTTGACCACCATTTGCTTAAGTTTTTTATTTATTTTTTATTAGTTTTATTTATTTATTTTGAAAGGTAAATTTCAAGTAATATATATATATATATATATATATATATATATATATATGAACCAACAAAATACAAGAAAGTAGTTAGCCCATGCTAACCAAAACATTACAAGCTCAAAGATTTGTTTGGCCAGAGGCCCAATCTACAACATGCCCACCCAAGAATCAAAAATAGACCGTTAGAGGCTACAACACTATGCAGTGAAGCTCATGGAGAAGATCTCCTCAATTTCTTCCTCGTCCGGCGGCTTCGCCGGTGGTCTTGTGGTCGGAGATGGGAGCTCCCATCCTTCAGCGATTTTTCTAGCATTCAAGGAGTCCGTGATGGTCGCTGAATGCAACTTCCATCTTACTGGTTCCAAGGATTGATGAAGAACTGAATTCGCATGGAGGTATTTTTTCTTGGAAATTCTCCTGTTGCGTTCATTCCATATGTTGTAAACGAGTGATGCCAATCCCAATTTAGAGACTGCATTGCTATAGAATCCTGAGTTTCTCCTCCAACGATATGATGCCTAAGCAATTAGTTCGACCATGAGGAGGGCAGAATATGGAACCACATCTTAAATGTCCACAAGGGTTTGACAAAGCTGCATTTGAAGAACAGGTGGTTGTGGGATTCCAATTCATTGTTGCAGAGAACACATATTGCAGCGTTGATGTGAGCAGGAGCAGTGCATCTTCGGTTCAAAGTTGGGAGGCAATGTTGTATAGCAACACATAATGTGAATGAATGTTTTGGAATTGATGGTTTAGTCCAAACCAGCTGTACCCATGGAAGGGTGGGTAACGCTGGGAATGTGTTAGTTTTAAAAATTTTTTGGGGGATTTTCATTTACAGATCTTGATCCATCACATAGAGATAAGTTTTATGCAAAAATAAAATATGATGTATCATTCAATTAACAGATTGAATACTTACATCAAAGGTCTGAGTAAACCTTTAAATTTTTCCTCTAAAGTGAATGTTCTCACTTGTTGTAAATCCCTTAGCAAGATGCCTTCTCCTTGGATCTGCATCTTCTTGGTAATTGTTTTGCATTTAGGAATCACTCATAAGCCTCTATGAATGACCTTGGAAAACTAGGCTTGTGGGAGGCTCCATTAGATGAGAACATATATTCTTTTTTCCTTCTTCCAAAAAATCACACCTAAAATATACATAGATCATATATATATATAGGCAACATAAAGATAAAGAAAATGAAATAATAAATCCTTCTCAATCTCTAATTCACATGTCTCAAATCTAATAGGATTCCAATATCAAGTTGGGTTATGAGTGAGAATCCTTTGAGCTTATTATTTTATTGGTTACAATAAATTAATAATTGGCCCGGTCCATGGACCCAATTCAATTAATTCATAAATTAATTTCTACTCCACTAAAAGAAATTAATTGAACTTCAATTAAATAATAAATAGCTTCTAAGTCAATGTTGCACTTTGACCCCTCTATGCATAATTAGTTATCGGATAAATAAAGTCATCAATCCGACTACTTAATTAATATATTTATTTTGGTACCATTGATTATATTTGGCTCAATCACAATAAAATATTTGTTTGACAAAAATAATAATTTAAATAAATAAATATATAATAAATCATTTTGTCTAAAAACACACGAAGGCCTTCGAATTTACTTTGTGATCAACCATAATCAATACAAAATAAATACAAGTAGTAATGATGCAAATATTGAAAATATAACCCTCTAACTATTAATTACATAACTACCCAAAGTGTCGGTCTAAGAATTCCGAAGTATCCGCCAAACAAATCAAAGTAATTATTAATTAATAAAAGAGTTTATACTTTTCTCATACTTAAGAGTCAAATGCCATGACAGTGATAGGGAGCAATTGCATACGACGACTCTCGCAATATATCTCAACCTAACGCGGATCCTGTTCAAATCTTAATTAATTATGAATCTATCCATAATTACCGACTATGAACAATTTATGATTACTATTTATATTCATGTATTGATCGCCATCACATACATATATAAATATCTCTTGTAATCAAGTGGACACTATCAATTCTATAATGAATCGAAACATAATACATTAAATTCACCAATTGTATCAAACATAAATATTTCAGAAACGTCAGGAACATATGTCACTATAATCCAAATAGGAATTTACTATGCCGGGGCATATAAATCCCAACAGCTCCCACTTGCCCTCATATCCAATTCAAATTGCATCTAACTCCAATGTTATCTAGGCGATGATCAAAATTATTGATCGATAACACATTTGTTAATGGATCAACAAAGTTGTGTTCCAATGCAATGTTCTCGCCATGAGCATATTTTCTTTCCGGACAATATCATGTAGGACATGATACTTTCCTCTCCGTGTACCTTGTTCCTCTATGGAACCTTGGGTCATTAGTTTGGACTACTTCTGCCTATTGTCGCATAGGCAGGCTAATATGCTCCACAACCTCTAAATCAGTGAGATCAAACTAAAAAGCTTCATTTGCTGCCTTTAAGGCTTCAATGTACTCCACCTTCAGGTTTGAGTCAGCAGTTGAAATCTGCTTAATAATCTATTAACTGATTTCCCCTCCATTGAGTGAACATACACTAAGTCATGAACCTCATAGTATCTACTTCCGATTGAAAATCAGAACTAACATACCTAACTAGAACCATATCATCACATCCATAAATGAGTATGAGATCATTGGTTCTTCTAAGGTACTTTATGATATTTTTCACAACAGACCAGTTATCAAGTCTAGGATTAGACTGATATCCACTAACTATCCCTACTATATAGCGGATGTCCTGTTTGGTATATATTATAGCATATATGAGACTCCCATATGCCGAAGCATATTGTTCCAGTCTCATTTGCTCAATCTCCTCTGTTAGTCTTGGAAAACTATTTACTAAAGAGAGCAAACAATATCAATCACGCAAGAACTCAGTCTTTGAGTTTTGCATACCAAACCTGGTCAAAACTTTATCAATGTAGGATTATTAAGATAAGCCTATTTTCCTTTTAACCTGATCTTGCAAAAGCTTGATCCTAGGAATACAGCTTACATCTTGAAAATCCTTCATTTCAAAATAATTGAACAACTACCTCTTTACTGATAACGAAGCTTCCACGTCATTATAAATGAGTAGGATGTCAACAATATATATAGAATTAGAAAAATAATGAAATTCCCTTGTACACTTATGATTTATTCACTAAGAAATTTTCTAGTATCCTTTTGTAGATTAACTTGCCTTCCATAGGTATCACCCTACTAGAAAATTCTACAAGATCCCAGATTTTATTAGAATACATAGATTCCAACTCTGATTTCATAGTAACTTACCAAAACGATCTGTATCCATATCGGTTCATGTTTCCGTGTAGCTTACTGGGTCCGACTCATGTTTAACAGGGAAGTCCGTAAAGGTCTCACCTAAAAACATGATTCTGTCAGATTGGATGATAATCCTCCCAATACTATAATGTACCGATGCAGGAATCTGTATACTAGATGATGCTGACACATCAATAGGGAATTCATATATTATTCTCAATCTCTATAATAAGTGTGTTCACATGTGGTACATCTGGTACTCATACCATATTCTCTAAGATTATGCTACTAGGTATGTGATTCATAATATGATTTTCCTATAGATAAATAGTGAGTGCAAACAATCAACTTTTATCATTAAGATCATAAAATAATCCATCATAGTGACTTTAGAGTAGCTATCAAATCTATCATGCGTATGATCTGTTTCCAACATACTTGTCCATATCAAGTGCACAAGTGCAAGACTACCCCATATGTGCATGTGATTCAAACTAAGATTTAGTAAAAAACACAGCTTGAAAGATATCCTTGAGACAGACTAAGATGGAATGCAGTTCATAATGCGCATTGATATCATTAACGCTAAACTCTTAAATAAAAGAGATAATGTAGCATAACTATTCATAGATCTAACCATGTTAAGCGGAATTCTGTTATTCCTATTTGACACCTCAATCCATTGAGCGTCAATTGCGGAAAACTGGTACACAACACCCTCATTGACTATATAGTCTTTACACTATCCCAAGAAATACTCATATCAACGATCAAATCGAAGTGTTTTGATAAGTTTACCTAATCTGTGCTCCACGTCAGTCTTGACACTTTCGGAATATACCAAAAGTTTAAGACTCGTGTCATATCAGATAAATTTATCTAAAACGTATGTAATCTTGCTTGGATGTTCATAAGACCACACGTGTCTGTGTTTACCAACTCCAATTATTCTTTATGTCTATTTCATTTGGCTGATTAAGCCCTTAGGGTTATCTATCATTCAATATAGGATTCACAAGTTGGTTTAGGCTCCCCTGCCTCACTAGGTTATAAACCTTCTTCGACCAATCATTGAATCTCATTTTGACTGATTACAACCTAATAATAAACATTAAAAATACAATGAGTCAGGAATAACAAATTTATCTTAACATTCAATCTAGAAGATGCAACATTAGTTTCTACATCCTGCAAATATTAAGAGCTTGTGGTTATAGTATATCAACCATCTTTTAATGCACCAGAAGTAATCGCACATCTATTTAATTTTATAAAACCAGTTTTACAAAATAACAATACAGTTTTTATAAACCAAAAGTGAAACAAGAATTAGATTGCGTCTAACATCTGTGCATAAAGATAATTCTCTAATACTAATATCCTCATACTCTCTAATTTTAGATGTAATACTCCCACTGACTTAGCTACAACCTTGACATTAGGTCAAGTACAAATATATATCCATATCATCGAGGCTTCTTGATTCCTGAAATCCTTGCAACGAATTGCAAACATGTTTAGTAGCTCCATAATCTATCTATCAGGAATTAATAGATATAACCACATAACATGGCTCAATGATTAAATATACATTTTCTAATGCCACGTCATTGCTTAGACAGTTCGTCCTTTAGTGTCTTAGTTAGCAGCAAAAGAAATAGTTTCCTTTGCCTTCAACTTACACTGCCTTATTCCCTTTAACCTTTTGGATACCAATGTTTTGTGCTAACCTAGTCTTATTATCATCATTTTTCTTTACTTTGCCCTTCCATTTGAGCCTAGAAGAAGATGGTATAGACTAGGTTAGATTAATAGGAACGCCTATACTTTTGATTATCCCTTCCTCTGTTACCAATTCTATAAGAATATCAGTAAGTGTAAACTCAAACTGATTCCTTATTTAGTTCACTCTAAAAGAGTCAAACGAGTTTGGTAACAAGGCAATAATCATGTCAACTTGAAACTTACCACCCAAGTCAACCTTATTGACCTCCAGTTCAATTTTTAAATAATAAACAATCATTTTTAAATTACGATTTCTTACTGGAGTTCCTTAGACTGTCTCAATGGTAATTAAGTCTAACATAGTACTAAGGCATAAACTCTATCTAATCTCACCAAAACCTCTCATTGATTTTTAACATGATGCTTGAAGAAAATAAAATAATGCAAATGTTAGCTTTGGAGCGTATTCGAGATAAACTCTAGAATATTGCACCAAATCCTATCATTTGTCTTATTTCACTTATTAAAAGTATTAATGTTCCCTTGGGTATCTTTAAAGTAAAAAGATTAGGTTAAGGAGTAGTAAATATATTTTGTACCACTACGTTGTGAATAAAATATCTAAAGTCCTTTTACAGTCCATATAAATGAGGTCTAAATACCTTGAATATGTAAGCAAGCAGATAAAATGGATTAGACATAATATTTGAATATAAATGCATTCATACAATATGCAAGGTGAATTATTAATACTATCATGCATATTTAAAATTAAAATAAGTTTGTTAACCACATAGTATAATAAATCTCAATAGAATAAGATTTCATTATCACTCTTGATGAATATTCCCTTTTAATTAATGTGGGTCCCTCAACCCCGTAGCATAATAAATCACACAATCAATACATCAATAACTTATCCTGATGGAGGAGTTCATTATTACTATTATTGGGATTCATTTGCTATTAGGTGAGCACTTTGTGATACCCCCTAATTTTGGAACACGGATTGATCAAGTCCGCGCACAAAATCAAGGAATATCAAAATAATTTAAGTATTTAACAAGCACAGAATACAAAGATGAATAATAAAGAATAAATAAACCGCTGAAGAAAACTAATAAATAAATATTACTTAATGATTCTCCAACAATTACAATTCGGAAATCCCATAACTCAAGGACCCCTTAAAACATTATCCAATAATCCAATACTATTTAAAAGTACACAAGATGAATAGACGAATGACAGTCTCCTAGCTGCGGATCCTCAACCTCGAGACTGGAACCTCTAATAACCTGAAAAATAAATCGTGGGTTAAACCCTACGAGCAAGTTCACTCTACCAGGCCTCTGAAAACCAATAAGCAGATCATCTCTGATCAAAACCAAACCTAATAAAGTTTTAACTTTAATAAAGCACGATATACATGTCTATATATAATTATATATACTATACTAATCACATCCATTAATAGGTTTATTAAATTTTCATACCTATTAAATAATTATTAAAATAATATTCATACCTAGACCAATCTACCATTTCATTTTATAAAAACTCGTTTGACCTTAATCCCATCCTAGTCAGTTGTCTAATCATTTAAATAACAAATTATAATAAAAGAAATACTCTATTTAATCCCAACCTGATAATGATTTTAATTGTTTAAATCACATATCCAAAATCCAAGTTTTGACAAATCATCCACGTCTTCCCCAATATTATTTTATTAATGGAAAATAATACACTAACCAGTAAGTACTAAACTATTCTCATTTAAGAATATCTAACCCTAATCCAATCCATACATACAACAACCATAGATGATATTTTAATCATCTAACACATAACAACGTAATTATGCTTTGGCAAATCAACCATGCCATTGTAAATATTTTTATTTATATATTGGCAATTCAACCATGCCTCCATAAGTATATTTATTTATACATTGGCAATTCAACCATGCCTCCGTGTATGTATATTTATACATTGGCAATTCAACCATGCCTCCACAGGTATATTTATTCATACATTTAATTAGCAATTCATCCATGCTTTCCATATATGTATTCTATTCATACAAATATTTAGGTAACATATTTAATCATTTGACAATTCATCCATGCCCACACTTTAACCATGAATTAACTTTAAAATTAACAATACGCTAAATCATACATAGCCATCACATGCATATTATACGCATATCATTAATTTAACAACCAGCCTATTAAGATATGCCAAATAAGAATGATAATATTAATCATCTTAAATGATTTATATATATATATACCTACACATATGTTATATAATGTATATATGTGTTTAACACCTTCTTTAATAATCCTTGATTATTTAAAATCAATATACATATATATATATATATATATATATATATATATATATATATTCATCCTTCCATACAACTCATAGACAAATTAAACTATATATACCCATATATAAATAATTATATATATATATATATATATATTTATATATATATACACTTCCTTCCATAACAAATTATTAATTTATTATATTTACACAAACTAGTGCAACTAAATATGTCAGAAATAGTTTCCTTTAAATACTCCATACCGGTTTAAATAGTTTTCCGACACCGTCTCACTAAAACGTAAATATCTCTTATTAGGATAAGAATCTGATAATGAAATTGGTACCATTGGAAAGAGGACGAAAAATCCTTGAATTTGAGCTCAAGAATGACCCAATTTCGATTTAAGATGACTAAGTTATGACCGTTTTAATTTTATGTCACAAACAGACAAAATAATTGGCTAAGCTCAAACACTACTGTGAGCGCGCCCACACTTAATTAGCTCACTTGAGCTCACACAAACGCACCCACACCAGATTAGCTCACTTGAGCTCACATGTATGCACCCACACCAGATCAATCTTCTGTTGACCAAACTTAATCCATGGTCCAGATTCACATGCGCACTCTTTTATGTACACCGTAATGCACCGAATCATTCCACTTATATTTAAACTATTCCAATGGCCTAGATCAGTGATGTAACCTTTTTACTATGCATTCTACCACACTAGATCATACCTCGAATCACCCATCTCCTGATTTATAAGCCGATTCACACAGAGTGCATAGAATTAATTTAAAATTTAATAAAAATAATTCTAAAATAAATTCCAGAATATAAAAAAAATTACAAAACAAATTTTAATTGTTTTGATATCCTCTGGTTTTGTGCGCGGACTTGATCAACCCGTGTTCCGAAATCAGGGGGTATCACAGTTGGTATCAGAGCACTCCAGGTTCAAGTGTTCCTAGGGTGTCTTTCGTTGTGTGACTTCCGCGTTGTGTACTCTTTTACTTAGAGCTTAAGTTTAGGATTCATTGTATTCTATATTCAGTCCGTTAGTGTGTCCTAATGGGAAATCATTGAGTCTTATCAGGAAAATGGTAAGACACCGATTTAGAAGGTATTGGTAAATCGTTGAGTCTTCCCCTAATTTTGAAGTATGGGTTTTATGGATTTATGCACCAATAAAATAATATGGATGTATTTTAGGGACGGATTAACGGAATAGTTAAGTCCTACCTATTTATTTATGAATTGTATGGTTTAATACACCGGTATGGGACGGTGGCATTTCATGGACGGATTAACCAAAGAAGTTAAGTCCTACCTATATATTTATAAGGGAACGGATTAACCATAGCGTTAAGTCCTACTTATTCGTGTCAGGTCAACGGAATAGTTAGATGGTATGCCATTGAAATAATATGGTTGGATAGTTTACTTTTATGTGGATATAATAGATTATATATATATATATATATATATATATATATATATATATATATATATACATACATACACACACACATATATGGGCCATGATATAAACTTGAGTCTCAGGATCAGTGGTTAGGATGGAGGCGTATATTGCCGATTGAGATGGGTAGCTGGGTTTAAGGATGTGTGGGCTCTGGTAGAAGAAGGACTCATAACCACCTTTGTGTGCGTTTTACATGAGATACCCACTATCCGGTTGAAACTGCTTTAGTCCAGTGAGGGTCTCTAGTGTGTACTTATATTTATCAATTATATAAATATGGAATTAGTTAATTACGTGATGTGTCTGCTAATAATGAATATGTGTGGATGGGTTAATTTCCACACGGATAAAAGGAATAATGAAATTTGAAATTAAATAATCAAAGTTTTTATTTCATGGATTTGTGAATTCCGAGGACGGAATTCCGTTTGTTAGGGGGGAAGAATGTAATACCCCGATAATTAAAAGATTTATTAATTAGGATTAATTATTTTATTTTATTTTTCAATGATTTATTTTATTTTATTGAGTGCTAGATTAATTATCTTATTTTAATTAAGTTATATTTCGTGATTATGTATGATGATTGATTGTTTGTGTGGTTGATTATTGATTGAATTATTGGTGTGTTGATTTTATTGGTATTATATGACTTAGTTGTAAATTCTTGTTTGTTTATGTGCTTCATGTAATTAGTTATTTTAATTTCTGTATTTAATTAATTATCTTATTTATTTAAATTAATTGGATTGGGCTTAAGGAAAGTTGGACCAAAAGATGTGGTCTTGGGCTTGTATGAAACCTTATTGGGTTAATTAATGAAGGTCCGTGGTTATTTAATTATTTAAATGATCACTTTTGTATCAATTATATATATATATATATATATATATATATATAATTATATATAAATATAATTAATTAATAATTGTTATGGAAAGATATATATATAGATATATATTTATTGATATTTATAAGTATATATGATTTAATTAACTAATGAGTTAATTATGGAAGGAATATATATTTATATATAATATATGTTTATAGATATAAATTATTTAAAGGTTATTATTTTAATTCATAATACTAGTTGGAATAGGATTTGGAATTTAAGGTGTATAAAAATACACATAAAGCTTTAGGGTTAAAGATTTTACACGTTAGAAAAATAAAATAGACAGAGAGAGAGGAAGAAGAAGGGCTGCTGACAAGGAGGAGGTCGGATCTGAAAAGGAGGACGTCGGAATTGGAAGAGATAATTAAAGCTTGAAGCGTCGGTATCGTTTCGAAACCTTCAAGCGAGTTTTCTCTATTTTTCCTCTTAGAACCTATAAGGATTTCATCTTAAGTATTAAGGCTCTAATTAAATTATTAATTTGGATTAATTAAAAGCATCAAGTTAATTTATTTTATTAAATCGTGTTTAGATATGATTATTTAAAAGTATGAATTATTATATATTTTTAATTTTGGATTATTGGATTTTATTTGTATATGTAGATGTTGGATATATATATTAAAATCAATGTATAGGTGGAACTGTGACCTAAGGGGATTAATTTTGGTTTTTATATTTTCTGGAATTTTTCTGTACTTTTCAGAAAAATTCCAGAAAATATAAAAACCAAAATTAATCCCCTTAGGTCATAGTTCCACCTATACATTGATTTTAATATATATATCCAACATCTACATATACAAATAAAATCCAATAATCCAAAATTAAAAATATATAATAATTCATACTTTTAAATAATCATATCTAAACACGATTTAATAAAATAAATTAACTTGATGCTTTTAATTAATCCAAATTAATAATTTAATTAGAGCCTTAATACTTAAGATGAAATCCTTATAGGTTCTAAGAGGAAAAATAGAGAAAACTCGCCTGAAGGTTTCGAAACGATATCGACGCTTCAAGCTTTAATTATCTCTTCCAATTCCGACGTCCTCCTTTTCAGATCCGACCTCCTCCTTGTCAGCAGCCCTTCTTCTTCCTCTCTCTCTGTCTATTTTATTTTTCTAACGTGTAAAATCTTTAACCCTAAAGCTTTATGTGTATTTTTATACACCTTAAATTCCAAATCCTATTCCAACTAGTATTATGAATTAAAATAATAACCTTTAAATAATTTATATCTATAAACATATATTATATATAAATATATATTCCTTCCATAATTAACTCATTAGTTAATTAAATCATATATACTTATAAATATCAATAAATATATATCTATATATATATCTTTCCATAACAATTATTAATTAATTATATTTATATATAATTATATATATATATATATATATATATATATATATATAAAATTGATACAAAAGTGATCATTTAAATAATTAAATAACCACGGACCTTCATTAATTAACCCAATAAGGTTTCATACAAGCCCAAGACCACATCTTTTGGTCCAACTTTCCTTAAGCCCAATCCAATTAATTTAAATAAATAAGATAATTAATTAAATACAAAAATTAAAATAACTAATTACATGAAGCACATAAACAAACAAGAATTTACAACTAAGTCATATAATACCAATAAAATCAACACACCAATAATTCAATCAATAATCAACTACACAAACAATCAATCATCATACATAATCACGAAATATAACTTAATTAAAATACGATAATTAATCTAGCACTCAATAAAATAAAATAAATCATTGAAAAATAAAATAAAATAATTAATCCTAATTAATAAATCTTTTAAAATTATCGGGGTATTACACACTTCCATTAAAATAATAATATGTGGGTCCTTTAATGTGATATCCCTCGGATCCGAGACATGGGTTGATCAGGCCCAGGCCCAAACCCGAGGGAAATCAAATAATTAAAGTATTTTAAAACGAACACAGATGAAAAAAAATGAAATAAGAATAACTATTAAAAGCTGAACAGAATACTAATATAAAATCCTCAATAGCCTGATAAAACTTAATAAAATCCAACTTCCAAAACTTCCATGAATTACAACTCGGGAATCCATCTAGTGGACCCCTAAATAAAAATCTCAACTGAAACGTAAACAACTGACATAAAACCAAATACTAAAATATGAAAGGACATCCTACGTCGTCGGTGGAATGAATGATAATCCCTGCACAGCACGATCAAACCTAAGATTGGAACCGTCCGATACCTGAAAAATAAGAGTGGGTCAGGCCCACGAACAAGTTCTAATCTAACTGCAATTCATACAGTGACCCGATACGCAGATACACCTAAATACCTCACAATATCTATCTAGTCCATATATATATATATACACACTATAGGACCTTCACTGGACTATAATGGGGTCTCAACCTGAGTAGAAGGCAATATACAAAAACGCACCCAAAGGTGGGCATGAATACCTAGACCTAACAGGGTACACCTCAACCATCATATCCAGCTATGCATCCCAATGCATATACGCTCCCTAACCAACGACTCTGAGACTCATGCCCATATCGTGGTGCCATAACGTATATATAAAGTCCTTTTAACCCAAGGTATGCCATTTTATTGTTTATTGAATTGACATAAGAATTTTAATCCAGTTTAGTCATTCAACTTAATCAGTCGATCTGACTTAAACACAATCAACATTTAATCCAGGTAGTCATTCAACTTAATCAGTCGATCCGACTATACACAAACACAATTGATCTAGATAGTCTTTTAACTTAATCAGTCGATCTGACTAAACAAGGTTTAGGATTCAATATTTTACAATCCTTCCCTTAAATCCAATAGGTTTGGTTTATGCGTTTTGAGCTAAACCATCCCTAGTATGATACCGTCTCATACCGGTTCATACCATCTTCCACAACCATGTAATTGACAGAATCTATTAATTCAGCAATTAAAATTCCACATATATATATAATCGTTTAGCGATTTATAATCCAAAACCAATATTCAAGTATTTGCAATCAAATCCAAGCATTTAAACCATATAGTTGTAAGGAATGATTTCATAATTCAACAACTAACATCCAGACATGCATAGATCAAATCTATTATATCATTGACTCTATCATGCATTTAAAATCCATTCCATAATCATATTATAGTCCAATAAATTGTTAAAATTATTCTAAACAATTTAGTTCCTTCCATCCGGTACCGGCGTACTAAGTTGCGTACTTGTACTCTATTTTATTCCTTTCAACACAGGGCCGTACACTAATCCATAAATCTGATTTATTAACTAAAAGACTTCTCCATGCATCTAAAACTTAATTTAGAATCATGTTTTAGCATCCTAAATTGTCAAATTAAAACTAGACAATTTATTACCTTCCAGCCCATAACTGCACGCAAAGTTGTTAATTAGCGCACTGTTAATTCCATTAATATAAAGAGGGTATTTTATGCAATTCAAGACTTTGATTATATGTTAAACTAATTATTTAAACCCCCATTAAAGTTTCAAAACTGTTCATGAACCCAAGTGCTCCAACAGTAAAGTTTTTACGCCTTAAAAATAAATCAAAAATGAATTTCAGAAAAGAGCCTGCTCAAAGTTTCTAAGGAGCAGGCTCTTAGAGCCTTTTTTTATGCATGGAGCCGGCTCCATGGATCCTTGGAGCCGGCTCTATGGTTGGTGGGAGACGTCTCTCTCCTCCGTGAAGCCATCTCTTTCCCCCTCTGCAAGCTTCAATCCGTTCCTGCTCTATTTCAATTCGTTCTCTTCATCTCTGGTCTATTCCTAACACTCAATTGGTATTTAAATCTGATCTTGGGAGTTTAATTAACATCCAGTAGAATCCCATTAGTTTGTTACAATATTTGAAATCAATTGCAGAGATTTAAACAAAGCCATTAAACTAAGATGATTAAATTACAATACTGGAACTAATATGTAACCCCAGTTCTATTCCATCCCCTCTGTTCCTCTTCAATACTGTACCTAAGGTCTTAGAACATCCCATTAACATCCCTATGATTTGCTTACAGTTACTAAAAGCCAGTACAGTAAACTAAATTACAACAGAACTCATCATGCTTAAAAGGAACAAAACTGGAAGCAGACATGCATGAATTTTAAATAGATTTGATTTTAAAACAAACAGATCGTCAATAACATATATTAATCACATAACTTCCATTTATTAATTGATTAAACCCTAGAGACTACTTAGGTGCACAGAACACAAGCCAAAAGGGAAGGAGAAAGAGAAGAACTTGCCTTTGAGACCTTTGTTTAAAAATCTCTACGTCTTCTTCTAAGTTTTCCGGCGATTCCTACTGCAAAAGTTCCTCTGTTCCTCCTCTGCCTCCACAGACGTATACTTGGTTTTGTTATTTTTTTCCTAAAACCCTAACCAAACATCTCACATATATTTATAGGATTTTACTAAACCCTAGCTTAATGCAAGACCCAACTGTAATCCTAACCGGCCCATCCAACTTACTTAGATTCCTACGACGGCTATAACATGACTTTTTTTTTAAAACACAACCCTAATTAAAACAACAATTAAACGAAAATAATTAACACTTAAATTCAAATAATTAACCATTATATTAAATTAGATTAAATCACCTAAATAGTTAAATTAAATCAATTAAAGCATTTAATCCTAATTAAAATAACTAATTTAACCCACTTAAAGGAAAACTACAATTAAATCTATTAAATAACTAAATGCAATTAAACCACAGCAATGAACAATTTAAATTAAAATAAGACATACACATAAAACAAAATAAACTCACATTGAAATATAAACAAATTTTCAATTAAAACAAATCAATTCATAGTTAAATAAATAAAAATATAATGTAAACAATAAAATAAATTCCAAACCTATCCTTTTAAATCAGATAAAATGGATTAGATATAATATTTGAATATAAATGCATTCATGCAATATGCAAGGTGAATTATTAATACTATCATGCATATTTAAAATTAAAATGAGTTTGTTAACCACATAGTATAATAAATCTCAATAGAATAAGATTTCATTATCACTCTTGATGAATATTCCCTTTTAATTAATGTGGGTCCCTCAACTCCGTCGCATAATAAATCACACAATTAATACATCAATAACTTATCCTGATGGAGGAGTTCATTATTACTATTGTTGGGATTCATTTGCTATTAGGTGAGCACTTCCATTAAAATAATAATATGTGGGTCCTTTAACCACTGCATGAAAAATCGGATAACCAATTTGCTAATAACTTATTCGGTTGGCAAAGTTCATTATTACTATTGGCGGGCAAATCCCATCATTTCCATATATCTTAAAACAATGCCTTGTCTATCATATGAAATGATTCCCGATTTCGTTTAGCCTTTCTAAAATCACCTAGTATAGACCACTCCGTTGGGGAGTTAACACTCACTACAAGAAATAAGTTCATTTGGGACAGGTAATTTGGGACGGATTAAATTCCGTCTCAAAAAGGAAGGTTTTAAGGACGGAATAGACTTGCCGTCCCAAGTAACCCAAAAAATGCGCGCCAACAACTTCTCCTATTTCAAGGAAACAAAAAAAACGCGCCAACAATTTTAGGGGGAAAATAAATTTGGTGGAATTGGATTTTGGGACGGAAAATAGATGTGCAGGGACAAAGGCTTTTCCATGCCTAATTAATATTACACGTGTCAATCATTCATGTCTCTCTTCATTTATAAATACCAAATAAAAAAATAAAATAACAATTGAAAAAAAGAAAAACTGCGTCGTTTGGGTTTTTAACAAAACCCACTTTCTTCACTCTTCAGCACACACTCTCTGAACCCGGCAGCCTCAACGCAAAAACTCTCTCTAACCCCATGGCCATATTGCGTTCTCTATGTAATCCATAGATGCCGACTCTCAGCAACCCCTTCTCTCTGCAACCATACCATTTTTCTCTCTTATTCCATACCTTCTTCGATTATTCCTAATTATTTATTCTCTTTCTCTCTCAATTAATTTGTGCCCTAATTTGTCAAGAGCAGCAAAAGCCTATTGATCTATCACATGTTCCTGAATATCAACAACATATTTTGATTTTTCTTGGCAGGTAAGAGATTTCGATTCTATTTCCTCACTATTTTTGTTTTGTATTTTAACATGTTCACACAAATCTTTAGTTGTTTTTTCCTTTTCCGTAATATTTTTTATTTTGTGTTACAAATCCCTAGTTACTTTGTACAAT
Source organism: Cornus florida (assembly GCF_030987335.1). Classification (NCBI taxonomy): domain Eukaryota; kingdom Viridiplantae; phylum Streptophyta; class Magnoliopsida; order Cornales; family Cornaceae; genus Cornus; species Cornus florida. The sequence continues at coordinate 6,838,531 of NW_026775573.1, forward strand.
ATCTTTATTTTGTACAAAGTTCCTAATCGATCCTATTCATTACGGAATTGCTTCCCAGAAAGCCTCTTTTCACGGTTCAAATCAATAGCAATTTTTTATTTTGTTTTGAGTTACAGATAATCCTTTCTTTCCTTGTCTCGGGTTGGGTTGGGGTTTGGGATTCTCGGCTTTGGGCCTATCACATTAGATTTTCCTTCTGTGTGTTGCTGTAATTTTTTTGTCTGATTATTGTATAAGATTTCTGCATGCTGAAAAGCTTTTAAATTTTAAATAATCAGGAAGTTTACAAATTAATGCTGCCAAGTTCTGTTTGTTTCAGACCGACTGAAAGTTCTAAATAACAGATTTAGAGCATAAGCTTTTCTTTCATATCTATAGCAAATTTTTTTTTTGCAGGCATGTCTTTCGTATTGCAAGTTATAGCTCCATTTGGTAGTTCTTAGATACACAAGATATCAATCTTTTAAAACAATAAACAGATAGAAGTTATCAGCATATAGCTAATACCAGAAGTAGTTAAAAGCTTCTACATCTAGAACTATATTAAGATGCTGTAAATTTGATCGAAGAATCGACCTAATGAGGAGTCTTCTTCATAAGAATCGAGTTCATCCAACAATTGTTGATCTGAATTTAAACTTAGTAGAGGTGTCCTAGTCATTCACAGTGTCTGTCAATATTGCTTGCAGTTTTGTTGACCACTGCAATTTTTAAGCTCTTCCTCTCCGTTCAAGTACTTCCATCAGATCAACCAAGAATACCTTGATGTAAAGAATATGATGGAGGAGAGGATCCTGCTCTAGTTCTATGTTAATTTATAGTAATTATCAGAAGGAATTCAGCGAACTTAAACCTTAGTTCTATATCAATTAATTATTATTTGTTTACAGTGTTGGGGATGTGGTTCTAATAAGTTTGAGCTCTAGCTACCATATATGCCTCTTGAGTTGGAGATACAGTAAATAAAAAATAAAATAAAAAACAGAGAACACTGAATGTCGAGGTAACTTTGCCTTCTTTTTTTTTTTTTTTGTAGTCTTCTTTTTACTTTTTTGGATGACAATACATATATGGTTTCTAAGAGAGAGTTTAAATAGAATTTAGTAGTAACCCATCTCTGTTAGTCCAGTCCAATGTATGACTCTTGGAAATCTCTTTAGTTTTTTTAAGTTTCAACAAAATACAACCATGTGATAGAAAGAAAAAGAAAGTAAAAAGAAAAAAAAAAGAAGAAGACAAAATACAACCTTCAGTACTCAGTACTTGAACATTTTTAGAATATGTGTTGTTTATGTCTTTTTGCCTTTTATTTCTTTCTTGTTTGGTTATTTTAATCCTTCACCCTCCTACTTAATTGTTAGTCTCTAATTTATCAGTTTGTTATAAAAGATTTTATTCGCCTTTTGCTGCAATTTACTATGGCGTCCAATGAACCTCGTTGATCCATGAGATCTCACAATGGACTCGCCCAAAATGCTCCTACATCTACCCAGCCACAGCCAGCAGTGGAAGGTGAAATTTTTTTATATTTACATTTACTAAGATCCTTACATAATTACTAAAAGTTGGTCCAGCAGTGGAAGGTGATATTTTTTTATATTCACATTTACCAAGACTTTTATCTTTCAGGTTCTTCAAGAGAAGTTCCAAAGCGTGGCAAAGCTGTAAACGAAAAAGGAGAATGAGGATCATCTCCTAGGACCTGCCATCAAAATGTACAAGAATGCACATTTCAAGGAAGGAATTGGATGGGTTAATGATGATGCTCGCAAAGCATATGTAAGTTATGAAATCTTTTTAAATTTTCATAGAAATGGTTGTTTACTTGTGTCTAGAGCGAACTTGGAACACATCCTCGAAGGTGATCGATAAGTTTAAATTCTTGAGCTTTTAGAACATTTGGATGTCAAACATGCACATATAAGCTTTAAGTATATACAATACATGTCATGATTGAACAATCAAATATGAATATGAAATTAAGCTAGCTAACGAAGAGTATCTACACAATCTTTAAGGTTTTCTGTTCTTATTCGTTAGAGGTCTATTTACAGTGCTATTTTTGCTGTCATTGAGCTTTGCTGCTGCTACTAGACTAAGTTTTACTTTATTATCATCTGGCTCTTATTGTTCTTGCTTATAGATGGTTGGTGTTCATTCGTATGGATGTCAAGTGTGTGAACAGTTCCATCACGGGGAAGTACTTTTCTCATTGTTATTTGTCCCTAACTAACCAGTTGCATTATGTTGGACATGATTGATGGTTTACAGTTCTCATTGATTTTTATACCTGGCACTATCTCCCTAAGGTTTATAACTGTTGTTTCTTCCTCTCTAAGCTTTTCAGTTGTTATTCATTTAGCTGCTATTTAAGGATATTTCAATGGGTGCTTAGGATTTTTAATGGATGGATTGTTTTTTTTTTTTTTTTAAGTAGGGGTTCATTGTTTACACTTCACAGTGTTGTTCAACTTGAAGCTGCATTGCCTGTAAATGATCTATTTTGTGCGTGTAAGAATTAAATATATAACCCCAAGAAAAAAACAAAAAAATTGTGTTTTGATACTGAGTTGGATGGGTCTGAATTCTGATTATTTTCATTGAGTGTATGATCTCGTGTTCATTCTAGTTTGAGATCCATTCTAGTTAATCATGATTGCATAAAATCTATATCTAATAATGGTACTTCTATATGTTTAATTATTTTTTTTTGGTCTTCCTAAGTAATTCTATATTAACTATTAATTCTGGATTCTTAAGTGTTTGGAGTGTATTGATTGATTGTATGTTTTGTTGTTAGAGTCCTTAGAAGTTATTTGTGTTGTAACACAAGATTGTGGGACTAGGGATGGGATTTTTTTTTTTTTATGTTGGGTTAGAATTAGCTGATCTATTACTATAATTTTGTTATTCACTACAAGAAAATATAAAAGTAATGACAAAAGTTTACTTTTTCCAAATGATTAATAATTCTAAAATTTGCAAGTGATAGTGGTCTTTTAAAAATGAGTAAAAGATTATTTGTCTTTTATCTTTTAAGTGATAAAAATGCTAGTCACCTTATTTCTTCTCCTTAATACAAAATGCAACCATGCTTGATTTCTAGCTAAGAGTGCACCAATGTGTCATTCTTTATTACTTGCTGGAGTAGTTTTCATTTAATAATTTTGTAAATTAAAAAATATCATGTTGCAGTCTTTTAAATGACACACACAAAAGGAACAAAAAAGGAACCTTAATGGGATAGGACCATGGATGAGGAAATTGAAAGAGTTATACATACACATATATATTCAAAATTCATCAATTCTAGTGTATCCATAATTGATTTTGTTTTTGCTAAACCAGTTACATGGATAAGTCTTGGATTCATCGTCATGCTAGGGGTAGTGAGGAGTATAACAAAGGCATAAGAGACTTCAAAAAGTTGGCTAACAGACATAAAGATTTAAGTCTCAGGTTTGAAATCTTTTGTGTGACCAATTCTTTAGGAGTCACGATTGTAGACAAAAATAAAAAATAAAAAGAAAGAAAAAAATTAACAATGGCAAAATGTTTTGTTTTAACCCGAAACAAAAGAAGTAATGTTTTGTTATATAATGGTTTGAATTATATTCGAAAGCGTGTTTGGTATGTTTATTGTTACAAAATGTTTATTTGTTCGATAATGCTTGTGCATTGGTTTTAAAGTTGATTCCATCATCTTTCATGGCTCACGTTATCAACTAAGTCAGCATTATTCCAAATTGGCGTAAGTATCAAGAGTTGGGCTGTTTGAGGGATTGTGTTTGGGCAAGTGAAATAAACAGAAAAGCTGCTTTAGGTGCCTATTTAAGGCAGGCTGAATCCCAAGAGGCCAAGCAGACACAACACAATCACAAATAGCTAACCATGCTGAAAAACTCTCATTTTCATTCAACTTTTTTTGTGATAGATCTGGCATTGTTTCGTTAGCATCAGATCTACTTAATTGGCTGTTCTTACTGATCATGTATGATCGAGTAGAGAAGAGATGTGACTTAGGCCTTTAATTTTTTTGCCATAACCTCTCTGTGCTTTGTGTAACTCTGTTTTGTGTGTTAATGATGTTACCGGAGGAATTTTTACCACTGCATAGCAAACATATCACTCTTTTCAATTATTTGAACTAAAATTCTCATCATCCTTAAAGTTAGAGTGCGTTACTTTTGCCTTAATTCCAAATAAAATTGGTTTTCTTGATGAAAGCAATAGAAATTACTATGTATTAATTATCTAGGTTGCATCAATTTCTCTATTAAATTACTTCATTGACATTTCAAAATGCAGGATAATATGGTGGCCCAATCAAAGAAATCTATTAATGTGGATGCTAGTAGTCCAATTCCAGTGAATGAACAAATATTGGAGAATTGTCTTGGAAAAGGAAAGGGTACTTATTTCCGTGGGTTTGGTCATAGAAAGAAGGCTGCACGAGGACGTAAGAGGAATGCCAATAGTGCAGAATTGGTGGCAGAATTAGAAGCTGAAGAAAAATGTGATGGAATGATGGAGTTCATAAATGATTTGAAGGCAACTGTGGCTAGTCTTGCGGAGAATCAAAACAAAATGTGAAAAAAGTTTTTGATTAGAAACTAATTTTTTGGGATTATATATGATGTTTTTTGGTACTGTTTTGAGAATTGCTGGAAGTGTGATTTGAACTACCTATATATATTTTAATTAATGGTTATTATTAGTGTTGACATTAAATTTAGTTTGTGTAGAAGTAGATTATGAATGGATAAAGCATGTAGATTATGAATGGATGGATATAGCAGGCTATGAATCGAATATAGCATATGCCAAAAAATAAAAAATAAAAAATAAAAAAAATACATCATCCGTCCCAAATACCAATTTGAGATGGCATAAACATCCGTCCCAAATACTCAATTAGAACATGGCATAAACATCTGTCCCAAATACTCAATTGGGACAGAATAAAATTTCGTCCCTAATGCTCAATTGGGACGGAATAAAATTCCGTCCCTAATACTCAATTGGGATGGATAATTATCTTCCGTCCCTAATACTCAATTGGGACGGAGTTTTATTCCGTCCCAATTAGTCCGTCCCTAAAACCCTTTTAGGACGTTATATATAGAGACGGTTGCATTAGCCGTCCCAAAAAGGTAGTAGGGACAGATTGGGCACCTATAGGGACAGTTTTTTTTGTCCCTAATATCACCATTTCTTGTAGTGACTATTGATTTGAGATTGAGTGTATAACGTTATTAAAACTCTAATGAAAAATAAAACATTAAATATCTAGTCATTATAATTTAGACTCTTCAAATCATGCGTAGGGCCTTATTTTTGAGGATCTAATTACAATGAACATTTAATATTTTTATTTTCACGAGACAACCATTCTTATAATATGAAGACTCTTCAAATCATGTGTGGGGCTTTATTTTTGAAGATCTAATTACAATGGTTTTAATAACGAAGGCCAATTCCCGCTCCCACTCAATTTTTAATCATTAATAATTAGGGTTTTCAATTTATTCATTTATATGATATCATGCATGCAAAACGCCTTGATCTTAATCCAATTAAATTTAGAAAATATTTGGACTTTTAAATGATTCACTAATATTTAATTTGAGGCACACTTTAAAATAATTTACAAAAATAATTTTTCGTTTCCCAATAAGTGCCCTCAAATTAATTAGTAATCAAATCCAATTGATTTTCATAATTTAATTAATATAAATCAAGTTATTTAATTAAATATCATGAATCCAATGCATAAATAATAATTAATAAACAATTATCTATTCCATGTATCACATATATCAATAAATGACAGATAAAGCAAATAAAAATGGCCAATGGAATCAGCTTTTAACATTAAATTGCTCTAAGTATTGCGCGAGGGTCCTTCGTCAGCTTCCAAACACCCGCAGGAGGTTGGTACGCGCTAAAAGAGGTAAAACAATGCATTGGATGTGCCTGGAGAGTGAACAGCACATCCTCACGTGCTGGCACGCGCTAGGGGAGTGTGCTAGAGAGTCCCCACGCGCTGGGGTCACTTGCAGGGAGTCCCCACGCGCTGGCACGCGCTAGGGGAGTGTGCTAGAGAGTCCCCACGCGCTGGGGTCACTTGCAGGGAGTCCCCACGCGCTTGCACGCACTGGGGAGGTCAGCAGGCGCGTCACACGCACCGGGAGCAAGCTTTAGCGCGTGGCACGCGCTACCACGCGCTGGGGAAAGATGCATTAGCTGGCGCGTGATCCCCACGTGCTAGCTTATTGGCTGAGCCTCTCATTCCTTGTAGACGCGCCCACACAGGATCTAAACCGCTGCATGATGACGATCCAAGGGTTGCCGGTGCGAGCGCATGTGTACCACGTCGCATCGGATTAGCCTCCCTTATTCCGCCGTCGATTTCGCCGCCAGCGACCGTATAATACCCCTAATTTAAAAAAGATAGTCTCGGTATTATTTTAATAGTTTTAATTGCATTTAATTATTTAGTTATTTTCTTGGCTAATTGTTTACTTGTTTAATTGATTTAATTATTTGTTTAAATTGAATTATATGTGATGATGTGTATTTATTTAGGAATTTAATTGTTTTATTTTTATTTTTATTTTTTTTATTTTATTTTTATATTTTTAAGGAATTGGATATGGATAGTAGTAATTGATCAATCAATTGGGTTCCATGGACTACTTGGATAAGGGGTTTAATGGGTACGGATAATTACCCATGTATATGTATATATATATATATATATATATATATATATATATATATATATATATAAGGAAAGTCCTTAAATAATAATCTGATATATATTTATATATTATATATAAAAAGGAGTACACATAGATTATACATAACATATATTTAAGTTACCTTTTTAATATTTAAATTTTATTTTATTTTATTTTAGTTTGTCTTAGAATGGAAAAAGGATTAGGGTTATTTTAGTTGTCTATAAATATATAACTATAGAGTTGTGAAAGATGTTAGAAAATATATCACGTACTATATTTTAGAGAGAGAAAGAAGGAAGAGGAAAAGGAAGAAGGAGGTTAGGGTTTTTATCAAATCCCTAAAGGCAAGTTTTAATTCTTCTCTTCTCCTTTGATTCGTACCCTATGCATGTTAGATTAATTCTAGATTCTTTAAATAAATTAATTGAATCTAATTATATGGATTTATTTGAAAAATTCAGTTCATGTGTTTTAATAATGGGTTTGAAATAATTTTCATATTTTGATAAATTAAATTTTCATGTGTTGTATTATAGTTTGGGTTTTAATTATGTTGTAATATATTATGGGTTTAGTATGGAGTAATTTATATAATTCAGATGGAATTAAATTTGGTTCACAAGCGCCGAACGAGGAAACCATTGACAGTTGATTTTAAAAAAAAAAAAACCAAACAAACAGATTTTAATTTAATGGTAATTAGAATTTCTGTTTGTTTACTTCATGCACGCGTAACAAGGAATTCTTTTAGTTTAGTATGAACCAAATTAGCATGAGCATGCATCAGTTATATGCATGTACAAATTCTGTGTGTTTTCCTTTCATGCAAGTCGAACGAGGAACTTTTATAAACATGCATCAGTTGTTATATTAATTGAGACTTTTTTTTTTTTTTTTTCCCTTCAGATGGTTAATAATACTTGGATTAGTTTAATGTATGTGTGAGAACACATGGGCATGCCGAATGAAGAAGAAAAAAACAAAAGTTAAAGGCTGCATCAGTAGTTAATATTAAATGAAATTTCGTTTTGTTTTTTTTTTTTCTTGATATGATTAATATCAGTTTGGATTAATTTGCATAAGTTTGTAAATAGTAACTGATATAAAATTTAATTTAAAAGATTAAATTAATTAAATAGGGTTGAGTTAAATTATTTAAATCAGTTAATTGAATTTAAATGAATTTAATCAGTTTGTGGAAGAGTACAATCAATTGAGATGCATGTTAAATTTTTTTTTTTTTTTTATGAGGTAAATTAATTGCATGATACTTAAAATTGTTATTTTTGCTTAATTAAATGTAAGTGATGTACATATGATTACATCATATTTATTTGGATTATTAGATGTAAATATTATTTACATTGTCATTGGATTTGAAACTTTTATTGGATTATGATATGGATTAATGCACCATTATGGGATGGGGGTATATTAGGGACGGATTAATTTAAGAGTTAAGTCCTACCTATTTTTAATAAGGGAACGGATTAACCATAGTGTTAAGTCCTACTCATTCGTGTCAGGTCAACGGAATAGTTGGATGACATATTATTAAAATAATAATTGGATAGTTTATTTTTGATGGTTGGATAGAACGGATTTTAAATATATAATTATACGCTATGATATGAGCTTGAGTTTCAAGATCAGTGGTTAGGGTGCGTATATTGCCAGGGATGTGTAGCTAGATATAGCGTAGTTGTGTACCCTGGTAAGTCTAGGTACTCATGCCCACTATATATGCGTTTTGCATGTTGCCTACTATTCAGGTTGAGACAACTCTATAGTCTAGTGAGGTTCCTTTAGTGTGTATATATCTACATATGGACTATTTAGTTATTGTTGAATTAATTAGGATGTGTACGTGTATCGGTTCTCTGTTTGGGATGTAGTAGATTAGAACTTGTTTGTGGACCTGACCCACCATTATTTTTCAGGTGTTCGTCAGTTCCAGTCTTAGAGATTGTTCGTGCCGAGCAGAGACAGCCATTCACTCTTCCGACTCTACGTAGGACTCGTCTTCATTAGTTACTTATTATTTTTATTTCGGTTCAGTTATTTCAGTTAGGATATTATTAGGGGTCCACAGTATGAATTCCCGAGTTGTAGTTTAATTAATTACTAGTATTCGAGGATTGGAGGATTTTATTATTGGATTTTTAATTATTATTTATTTGAGGATTTTAAAATAGGTATTTATTATTTAATTTCCTTCAGCTTATTATTTATTTATTTATTTATTATTCTTTTTGTATTCAAATGCTTGTTTAAATATTAATTGTTTGATGAAATTGATCAAAATTAATCAATAAATTTCGGAAAATATAAATTAAGCCCAAAAAATTTCAGAAAAATTCCAAAAAAAATTTAGAAAATTTCTGAAGCCTAATTTAACCCTCTTGGACATTTTCGAAACTTCATAGCATCCTTTGATGAAGATTTCATGGCTTTAAAAATATTTACAATTTGAAATACAATGGAAAAAATTAAATTACATCATTGAACTTTCAAACGACTAAATCAAAGCCTTAATTACATTCATCCAAAGAAAATATTACATTCAATTAACCTATAAGCTTCATCCATGGTCCAAACACACATCATCATCCATTCACAATTATACATACATCATCTTGTATCAATATATAAAATCATACATCAACATACATTAATTTATATTTATAATTTGGATCCATAATGATGATTTTGATAAAATCATGATCTCTAGTAATGAATCAAACCATGCTCTGATATCATTGTTGGGAAACGTGCTAGTTTTAAAAATTTTTCGAGGGATTTTCATTCACAGATCTTGATCTATCACATAGAGACAAGTTTTATGCAAAAATAAAATATGATGTATCATTCAATTAACAAATTAAATACTTACATCAAAGGTCTGAGTAAACCTTTAAATCTTTCCTCTAAAGTGAATGTTCTCATTTATTGTAGATCCCTTAGCAAGATGATTTATTCTTGAATCTCCATCTTCTTGGTAATTATTTTGCCTTTTGGAATCACTCATAAGTCTCCATGAATGACCTTGGAAAATTAGGCTTGTGGGAGCCTCCATTAGATGAGAACACTAATCCTAATTTTCTAGAGAGAGAAAATATATTCCTTTTTCCTTCTTCCAAAAAATCACACCTAAAATATACATAGACCATGTATATATATAGGCAACATAAAGATAAAGAAAAGGAAATAATAAATCATTCTCAATCTCTAATTCACATATCTCAAATCTAATAGGATTCCAATATCAAGTTAGGCTATGAGTGAGAATCTTTTGGGTTTATTATTTTATTGGCTACAATGAATTAATAATTGGCCCAGTCCATGGACCCAATTCAATTAATTCATAAATTAATTTCTACTCCACTAAAAGAAATTAATTGAACTTCAATTAAATAATAAATAGCCTCTAAATCAATGTTGTACTTTGACCTCTCTATGCATAACCAGTTATCAGATAAATAAAACCATCAATCCGACTACTTAATTAATATATTTATTTTGGTACCATTGATTATATTTGGCTCGATCACAATAAAACATTTGTTTGACAAAAATAATAATTTAAATAAATAAATATATAATAAATCATTTTGTCTAAAAACACACGAAGGCTTTCGAATTTACTTTGTGATCAACCATAATTAATACAAAATAAATACAAGTAGCAATGATTCAAATATTAAAAATATAACTCTCTAACTATTAATTACATAACTATCCAAAGTGTCGGTCTAAGGATCCCGAAGTATCCATCGAACAAATCAAAGTAATTATTAATTAATAAAAGAGTTTATACTTTTCTCATACTTAAGAGTCAAATGCCACGACTGTAATAGGGAGCAATTGCATATGACGATTCTCGCAATATATCACAACCTAACGCGGATCTTGTTCAAGTCTTAATTAATTATGAATCCATCCCTAATTACCGACTATGAACAATTTATAATTACTATTTATATTCATGTATTGATCACCATCACATACATATATAAATATTTCTTGTAATCAAGATGACACTATTAATTCTATAATGAATCAAAACATAATACATTGAATTCACCAATTGTATCAAATATAAATATTTCAAAAATATCAGGAATATATGTCACTATAATCCAAATAAGAATTTACTATGCCGGAGCATATAAATCCCAACAGGTAGATGGTGGTTAAGGTGTTTCATTGTTTGGGTAATTGAGAATGTTAATAAAGGTGAAGGACACTAGATTACTTTATCCTGCTTCTGTGGATTTCGTATTGGAAGGTTGATTCTGGGTAGTAGTGTGGTGATGGCATTTGGAAACAGCCACGTGGAGTTGACAATAAAGGAAGAGAGTTTGGTCTTGCTGTCATAGCTTGTGTCACTGATCTGTTGGGGAGAGACAAGTTGGTGTAAAGGTCCCAGGGGACTCCAATTGTCAAACCAAAAATTGGAATTGCTTCCATTTCTAATTTCGACCTTGACAGAAGGTTGGATAGTAGCCCGAAGGTTAAGAAGCCTCCTCCAATTCCATGAGCACTGTCTAGGTGTCTTCACTTTCCAAATGTTTCTTCCTTTCAAGGGATAAGTTTTAATCCATTAAACCCAGAGCATATCTCTAGAGTTAATGATGTGCCAAAAATGCTTCATGATAGCAACTTCATTCCATGTTGATAAATTAGGAAACCCAAGGCCACCAGCTCTTTTGGGGAGACAACAAGTGTCCTAATTTACTTTAGCTCTTGTCTTTTTGAGCGATGGCCCGGACCAAATTAAGGAAAGCCTTGAAGATGCTATCCATATCAGTGATAATGCTCATTGGGAGGATGAACTTTGGGATACAGTACATTTGTGAGGAGAAAAACACATCTTCAGTACATTTGCTTGAGTTTAGGAGCACAAATTCTATAAAAAATCATCTTTAGTTATAAATAAGATATAGTTAATAGTTAATCAATCATATATAAATATTGCATTTGAATGTTTAAATATAAAAATTACTTTATTATAATATTGGAAATTTAAAAAGTAATTTGGTTTAAATTTGATAGATAATAAAAGCCACCAGCTCCACGAACACCCAATACTGGTATCACATCCCCAAGCAATTGCTCCATCCCTTAGAATAGGATTTTCTACTTTCTTGTGATTTCCGCGCAAGTTAAACCATTGAGATAAACATTTCAAACATTTATTCAGTGAGTCTCAAAGCCTCAACTCATAAGAGTTGCTGCTCACAAAGGACACTATAATTTTATTTATAGGCATCCTAAATAACCTCACCTGTTACTCCAGATATTTATAATACTATAAATTCTCTACTATTTTAGAATATTCTTTACTCTCCACAAACATCTACAATTCTTTTCAACTCTCTCTACACCGTTTATGCCATGTTCTAGTGTATTGCCTATGTGTCGTAGGTTCGTGCAATGTATTTGATTGGTTTCTAACTATAAACTCAAATTTAAATATGGACAATACTTTGGCCCTCTCCGGACGCTAAAGTTCATAATCTCCGCTGATGTGGCTAAATACAATTTAGATGCATATTCAAAATTTTAAATTTTTTAATTATGGTTATTATTAAATTTCTTACGGGTTAAACCCGACTCAAATTATTATTATTTTTTTTTCCGATTTAAAATTTATAGAACCCTTCTTTTAGCAGGACTCTCTTCTCTTCCTTCCCTCTCTCTATCTCCCAATAAATCTCCATACTCAACATTCATCTAAAGCCCTACTCTATTTACATCAATTAAATACTTAACTTTTATTCAATATATAAAACAATATACAACAGAAGCTCATAAGTGATACAAAACTACACCAATTGGAATTTGGAGTATTCACAAACTTTCAATCTTTCTTTTTCATATTTTCCGGCCACCAACTAGAGACAAAAAAAAAAAAAAAAAAACCTGCTGTATCAATTGAAGGTGTTAGGAACTTGGGAGGGGTGAAAAAGACAGAATTAGCTCGGACAAAAAATAGATTTACAAGAAAAGTTAACTCTGACTATAACTAGATGTACTAAAAAAGCTTTATTCAAATATAGGTTAATATCAATTTTTTTATATAATATTTTAAATTCCTATTCAACACTTGATATAGTACATTCTTTAAATAAATTTCTAAATTTCACCTAAATTTTTTTATATTCTTTAGATAGTATAAATTTCGAATGAGAACTTTGTGATCTATATCATTGCTTAAGATGGGTTTGAGATGGCCATCAATTCATTCAATTTTTTCCAAGTTTTTTCTCTCTATGATCAATTCTGAAATGTAAGCTAAGGTATATAATATTGTGTCTATGTAAGTGCTAGAACATTTAATTGAATTCAACGGTATAATAAAATAAGAAACGAACAAGCAAAAATCAAAATAAGATAACATGCGCAATCAACCTTCTTAATTTATGATCTACTATGTCACAATTCAATTCTAATTCACATCACATAAAAAATATATTTGGTTTGGGGAATTCCCATGTATCAAGTACAAATTTTCGGGTCGAATAGTAAAATTTAGTCTTGTCAAAAGCAATAATTGAAAAATAAATCAAATCATATGATGCCCACTTTATGATCAGTGTTCTACATATCTACATTATAGAACAAGCATTTGGATTTTCATCACTAAACAACTGGGGAGCATAGACATAGTGAATAAAGTATGGAACATTTCCCTCCTTTGTTTTCGCCTCCACTTTCTTCTCTTCCTTGAACTCTATAATTTCCGTGGTTTCTTTTGTTTTCACTTCCACTGTAACCTTGTCTTCCTTCTTCTCTTCCTTCTTGTCTTCCTTCTTCTCTTCCTTCTTGTCTTTCTTTTCCTCCTTGTCTTCCTTCTTGTCTTCCTTCTTGTCTTTCTTTTCCTCCTTGTCTTCCTTCTTCTCTTCCTTCTTGTCTTGTTTGGGAGATATTATCTCTGCATGTTTGTGCACCCTCTTCTTCATGAATGCCAAGAGCTTTTCGGACTCGATGGTTCCTTCAATTGTTAGAGTCTGAGCTTTCATGTCAGTTTTAACATTATGAATGCCTGCATTTGTCAATAGCAACTCTCATGAACTGTTCTTGAACAAAATCGACAATTTTGATACAATTATTTCCTTTAATTACCTTTGTTCTTGAGTAGTTTCGTGCGCAAATCGCGCTCACACTGGTCACAGTGCATGTAAGCGTTTATTTTTGTTGTCCTTATTGTTTCCTCAATTCAGTCCAAAAAGAAAAAAACATAATTAGTCATTTTGCCAAAGCTTTTTTACAAGAGCTTCGTTCTATTGATGCACTTAAATTAATGTGAACTTTTCAATAACAAATGATTGAGTAATTTGGATATTCTGTGCACAGAATTGTTGGAAGCATATGATACACTGGGCCAATATATTAGAAATCACAGATTGATAGGACTATTTTTTCATAGGCATCCAAACACATCACATTCTTAATTAACTGTATTTTATTATTATTATTATTATTATTAATTCAAAGGACTAAAAAATTTATTCTTCCATATTCCAATATTGAGTTATATAAAAAATGAGAATAATATGTTAACTAAAATAAAATTTTACTCTAATTATCAAACCCTACTTTATAATCTAGAAAATTTATTTAAATCGATCATGCAGCTTGTTCAGTATTTGTGTTAAGTGTTCTTACCTTTTTGATTTCCTTCAATACTGAAACTTCTTCCTTGACCTTCACTACCTTTTTCTTACTGATCCTCTCTATTCTTTCATGCATTTTCTTTGCGTCAAATGTTCCTTTAACCGTAATTTCTCCACTCTCAAATTTGACGTCAACACTGTGTACACCTGGTTAATCGAGAGAGAAAAAAAAAAAAAACGAAAAAAAAGAAAAAAAAGTGGGACTTCCATTTGCATGCTCTCTACATAATCAAATAACTCTCTTATTTTTATTATTATTATTATTTTTTCCTTTAACATTTCTCAGTGTTTTCTGGTGCGATGTGTATACAAAGAGTATTATTATATACGATCATATACATAAAGTTAAGAACATTATAATGAAGAAGTAGCATACCTGGGGTTCTCATGAGAGGCTTTCTGATATCATATGCACATTTTGGGCAGTGTAAATGAGCTTTGTAAACAGCGATAATCGCCGATTCGACCTTTTCTTTTTTATCTTCTTTTGACATTGTACCCACCAAGCTCTGATGATCAACGAGCAAGAAACTCACAAAATGAGTCTCTAATAATATCTTGATCAAATAGAGATCAGAATTAATCAACCATAGGAAAGGTATAATGTATTTGGTTTTGGTACATTTAAAAAAAAAAAAAAAAAATCTAGTAGGTGGGTAGTTCACTGGCTAAGGGAAACTTGGTAGAGAAGAAAAATAATAAATAAATTTATTGAGAATGAAGGAGAGAACAATGTCTTTACTTATGGGGTTGGCTTATCATAATGTACCATTAATTAGATGTGATCCAATTGACTAATTGAACCATACACTTACCTGTCATCCAATTTTTAATTTTCAGTAATTTAGTGTTTGGAGTTTCATTGTTTTCAAAAGAAAAAAATGCTTGATTGAAAGACCTCTAGAATCAAAGTGCGTTATGTGGGTTAGGGCTTCATTTGTTTGGGTTGGCCTTCTCGGCCTTGTTTGTTCTTGTTTTTGCCCTGCTCGGGTCCGGCCCAGTTCCTTGTATAGTTATTATGTGTTGAACGAAAATTTCTCAAACTCCAATTTTTTTTTTTTTTTTTTTTTTTTTTTTTTTTTAGCCGGACAATGGTTAGTAATTAGTTGAAGAGGGAGAACCGAACCTAGGATTAAGACCTGATCCTTTTATCACTCATGCAACCCCGTCACACATATCTCTAATTCCAATTCAAAGACATCATTTTTCGAATATAACTTCGCTTCAAGACATGAAATAAAAATGTCATTATAGGTCACTAAAAACATTAAGTATTAAAAGAAAAGGTCGGTTTGGTTTTTTTTTTTTTTTTAAACCTTGCTTTTGTGAAAGAAAAAAAAGAAAAGAAATTCACAAGTAAGGATGACAAAAATTCCCACCCCAGCAGTCCTGTCCTATTTATGGCGGTTTGGGAGAACCGATTATGCAAATGGAACAGGAATGAGGACTACTTTAAAAAATCAAATAAATTTTAGAATAGTTATAAGAGTAAAAAAAAATAAACAGAAATGAGAAAAAGAACAGGAATAAAAATGGGAAATGAGATGCCCACCACAAACCTTCCCATTGCCATCCTTCATAAAACCTATTATTATATTGAGTTGGCAATGTATACAAAGAGAGCTGGGATTGTTTTGAGGCATTAGTTAGGGAGTCCTTGGTGGATGAGAGTATGAAATAATTTAAAGTTAGACATTAATTAGAGAGTCCTTGGTAGATGAGAATTCTAAAGACATTCAAGTTGATTAGTTACGTCTCTTTTGGTCCTTTCTTGCTTTCTTGTGCTACACGCAGTACAAGCCAAAAATGACTTTGACAGAACACATGCATTTGACAGAACACATGCAGTAGTCAATTATCAAATTAATTTCATTTACTATCCCACTTGCATTTGCATGCCCACTGTGCACCATTATTATCCCATTTGTTATTTGATGAGGTTTTATTCTAGTGCCATCTTTT
The DNA here is from genome assembly GCF_030987335.1 of Cornus florida. Taxonomy (NCBI): domain Eukaryota; kingdom Viridiplantae; phylum Streptophyta; class Magnoliopsida; order Cornales; family Cornaceae; genus Cornus; species Cornus florida. Next base: position 6,854,918 of record NW_026775573.1, read on the forward strand.
TCAGGACCACAGTTAATCCCAAATTTGGGGGGATTATACCATCCACTTTGGATACTTGTGTCCTGCCCATTCATCACCATAGTTGTATTGGTATACTATTTCCTATTTCTTTTGTTCTTTTTGCACATTATATATATATATATATATTATATTTTAAAATAATATTTAAATAAATAATACTATAATATATAACATAATTAGATCGTTTTTTTTTGAACAACACCTCTCACCATCTGTATATATCATTAAGCACTCACTCTAGTTACACCCTATAATACCCCTACTTTAGCAACCCTTTTCTTACTAACACCAATCATTCCGATCGCAGCCGTCCAAGTCAAGCCGTCAAATCTGGGCCGCCATGTTGATTAAAGGCGAGACAACCATGACGGATGGAGGCTATTGTCATGCAGTAGTCAATTATCAAATTAATTTCATTTACTATCCCACTTGCATTTGCATGCCCACTGTGCACCATTATTATCCCATTTGTTATTTGATGAAGTTTTATTCTAGTGCCATCTTTTTCAGGACCACAGTTAATCCCAAGTTTGGGGGGATTATACCATCCACTTTGGATACTTGTGTCCTGCCCATTCATCACCATAGTTGTATTGGTATACTATTTCCTATTTCTTTTGTTTTTTTTGCACATTGAGGACATTATGCCATTTAAGTTTGGGGGTCATGTGATTAATGTGGGCAGCACTCTCTCATTGAAGTCACTATAATGCACCTGATAATGGAGTCAATCATCAACAGATATATCGATATAAGATCAAAACATCCATAATATCTAAGAATAAAAACAGTATAATGTACATCACAGTAATCAGACCAACAGACTGGCCGCAAAAATGGAATAATAGTATCAAAGTATCAGTCTGAAAATCATGAGTATAAATGAGATAAAGAGAGAAAGGTCAGGCAGAGGAAGACAGTCTGGCTGGGTGTGAACCCCGGATATGTCTAGGGGTATTATAGGGTGTAACTAGAGTGAGTGCTTAATGATATATACAGATGGTGAGAGGTGTTGTCCAAAAAAAAACGATCTAATTATGTTATATATTATAGTATTATTTATTTAAATATTATTTTAAAATATAATATATATATATATATATATATATATATATAAACGATCTAATTATGTTATATATTATAGTATTATTTATTTAAATATTATTTTAAAATATAATATATATATATATAATTATTATTATAAAATAATAATTTATAAATATATAATTTCTTATAATATATATAGTTTAATATAATCAAATAAAAATATAAAATAAATGAACCTAATTAAAAGTCGAAATTAGAATTTTATTCTATATCCTTAATATAGATTCGTCCGGTTATGGTGTTAACGGACTTAGTGGCGTTTATCTCCCAGGTTATAACGACTTGTCTTTCTTCTGTAGTAGCACTGCAAACCAAAGGAATATGCGAACTGGATCGGTGTAGTACTCTCTGACTCGAACTCTGACTCGGAGTCACTAACTAAGACTCGAACCCAAAGATTAGGACTCGAACCCACAGACAATTATAGAAGAAGAAAGAAAGAAGAAGATAATTCAGAAAGAAAAATAAATTTCTGAATTGGTGTGTTAGCAAATGATCCCAAAGGGGGGATATTTATATTACGCAAAGTGCCTTTTCGTGTATGGGTACAACCATGGGTCATGTTGGTTCAGTACCAGTTGCAACTTTTTAGAAACAGATGCAATTCTTTAGAAAACAGATGTCACCCTTTGGAAATAGATGCAACCATTTGGAAAAAACTAACTTTTAATTTAAATTCAAAAATCAACCACCCATTTAAATAAGCCTAATTCAAAAATAAAGGTCCAATTTCGTTAAAAATTAACCACACTTTACAATCAAGTCCAAGCCCAAGCCTGGACCGGGTTAGGTCAGGCGAGCAGGGCGTGCGCGTGTGTGGTAAATGGTTTGGACCCAAACTTGCCTAGGTCCTCCCCCTCTTAAAAACTTGAGTGCCCTTAGACCCAAACCCAAGTCCCAAACTTGGCTTATTTAAACTTCAATTAGTTTCAATATTTTTTCCATTTTGCATACCCATTTAGGCTTATCAACTACCTTACTTACGAGCTAATTTCTCATTGACCCGAAAACGAATTTGAAAAAATAAATATACCAAGTTTATCTCTTTGCGGAGAGAAACACATTCGTTTATAGATCCGTAAAAAACCTATTAGCGGAATCTACTCCAAAATTTCTATTTTGCATACCCGTTTCCAACAAGAGTGATGATAATATCACCTACTTGGTGGAGACGCACTCCGGCAAAAGCACGATCTCTGAGAGATGGATTTGGATATATATATATATATCAAAACAACCAATAGAAGGTTTTTCCTTTTAAAAAAACTGACTTGTTTTATTTCGTTGTAGGGACTGAAATGGTATTCCTTAAGAAAAGGAATGCTCATTCGTGGCCTTCTCTTTTCTTTTAGGGAATGTTTACTCATGCAGGTGTGTGATAAGATCTGTCTTTAATGAAAGTCTAAATCTCGTCAATGTGACCAGAAATCATACATTTCATTCATTCGTACGTGCAAAACGCAACCTTAGAATTTTAGTGTTTAGGTAATGAAAAATATTTTTGTATATTTCATAATGTATAAGGATAATAAGGTAATATGAAACATAAAAGGGGCTGGAGCACCTATCCCCGTACCCGTCCCAAGCCGGGTTTTCATTCTCTCTCCCTATCTGACCACCACACCTCCATTTTATTGCCCCCATGGGTGCGGTGCATGGCAGGGTAGATATATGACATTCTTATCGATATACATGCTGTCACGCCCACGCAGAGCACAAGATGACAGCTCAAAACCTTATTTAGATTATTGTATGTTTATTTTATATAAGATCTCTTGTTCCCCATTGAGATTATAACTGAACAGAAACACGTTTTCTTTCTTTCTTCTCTAATGTCTATTTCTTTATCAGCTTCGCACTACATTTACATGGCTTCCTTATTTATTGATGCTGTTAAGGAATTATTAGTAATCACACCTTCACTGTTTACCCTTTTTTTCTTTCTACAACCTACCTACACATGCTACATCTCTCTCTCTCACTCTCTCTCAACACTTATTTTTTCTCTCACACATTTATGGTGTGTAATTTACAAGAAATTATTAAATAGTAGTTGACTAATTTAATGAAAACTAACTGATCATGAAATTTTGTAATTTATTAATACACTCTTGTGAGACTATTTTTTCAATATGAGAGTCTGTATTTAACTCGTCCACTAAGTGTTAATGGTTCAGGACTAGTCAATAATTCCTCATAACTTACGAGTCTCACCTTAATTTTGCATACTTTATATATATATATATATGTTATATCTCTACACATATATAAAACACGCATTTCATAATAATGGTCAAGGCCGCCTAGATCCTGTGTGAGGACTAAAACAAATTGATTAATTAGGTCTTTTTATATTTAAAATAAAATTAATATTTTTTATTTAAGAAAGGAATGCGATATTCGCAATTCTCTTTTCAACATTTGCATTACAATATTAAATAAAATAATAATTCTAACTTTACCTTTATAAGTAAATAATTATTATTTTTTAAATAATACAACTTTTCTTTCATATTTTTTCTCTTTTATTTATAATTTTTAATATTTTATATATCTTTTGACAAAACAAACAAAATAAATTAAAAATTGCTCATTGATTAATTGGTCAAAATTTGTACAGGTGTTCGAAAATATATAAATTATTTTTAAATTAAGAATGCTGGGCACATGTCCAAAACTGTCCATAAATGTCTCTCGCACATTTATGGTGGAGAGTATGTAGACTCCCACCTTAATTATTGCATGCTATGTATATATATATATACACGCACATATATGTTTTATCTCTACACATATATAAAACACTCATTTGATAATAATGGTCTTGTGTGAGGACTAAAGCAAATAGGTCTTCTTATATTTAATATAAAATTAATATTTTTTTATTTATTTAAGGAAACATACAAAACAATTTGTGTACTCAATTGATGTGTGAGAGAATCCAAAAAGAAATATAATGTTGAACAATTGTTTTTTTTGTTGGTTAAATGTTGAATAATTGTTGATATGTAAGAAAATTTAAAAATTAGAAGATGTGTGAGGTTGTTGAGAGAAAAATTTAAAGGAGTATTGATCAAATAAAACTTCCCATTAAAGAAACTTTAATTGACCAATATAGTAACAGTTACTATATTTATTTAAAAATTAATAGAATACAAAAAAACATATTTAATATACACTAAATATATATATATATACATGGGTAATATATTGAGATCACTTTGAATTATTGTTTTAACGTTAAGCCGCCACTGCATAATTGTGTATCCTATATATATACACACAATGACCAGAGAGCAAGACCACAATGCAATAACAAGATACTAGTAAGAAACGTTCTTCCCATGAATGCTGGTATTGCAGAAACTACTTACGCCAATAAATCAATCCTTCAGGTCTCTCTCTTTCTCACATTAATTTACATAGAATTAAATTTTTTTTTTCTTTTCCAAAATACATTTACATATATAATTAAAGAGTACAAGGTTTCATTCTTGAACAATGACATACCAGAAAGCAAGAGCACAACTGTCCACGATGGAAGCAAAAAATGTTCTTCACATGAATGCTGGAATTGGAGAAACTAGCTACGCCAATAATTCAATCCTTCAGGTCTCTCTCTTACACATTCACACACACACACACACACACATATATTCCTAAATACATTCACATATAATTAAATTAAACAGTACTTGCCTTCCTTTCGAACAGTTTAAATTCAGACTATATATCATAACTCTTTATTTTCCACTTGGACAATTTACTGTGTCCCCCTTAATTTCTTCAGAAAACAATAATACAAAAGGCGTGGCCAGTATTAGAAGACACCCTCAATGACATGTATAATCAAAACTTCCCAAAGTGTTTTCAAATAGCAGACTTGGGTTGCTCGTCAGGTCCAAATACCCTTTTGGTCATCTCCCAAAGCATCAACACAATTCAAGGTTTGTGCCAACGAAATGATTGCAAAACACCGGAATTCCAAGTGTATCTAAATGATCTTCCAGACAACGACTTCAACACCATTTTCAAATCACTACCGAAATTCTACGAGGAGAAGCTCAAGAAACGGAAGGGAGAAGAGTTGAGTCCTTGTTTTGTATCGGGAACGCCGGGCTCTTTCTATGGCAGGCTTTTCCCGAGCAGAAGCTTACACTTCATTCATTCCTCTAGCAGTGTTCATTGGCTCTCTAAGGTACTTAGCATCTTCATTCAAAATCCATAACCATGCATTAATGTCAATTATGTCACATAATTATAGCTTTACTATGTAACTAAAAGACAGGTTCCTGAAAGGCTGGACAATAACAAGGGCAACATATACTTGGCGAATACAAGTCCTTCCCATGTGGTTGAAGCATACCTGAATCAATTTCAAAGCGATTTCTCAACATTTCTAAGCTTACGCGCAGAGGAAATAGTACCCGGAGGGCGTATGGTTCTAACATTCCGTTGTAGAAGCATTGCAGATCCTACGAGCAAAGATTGTCGCTGTCTCTGGGAGCTCTTAGCAGAATCACTTCTTGACATGGTGGCTGAGGTGTGTAGACCCTACAAACAAATCCATTTTTTCGAAACGTCATGACTTTGACTCCATGTATACATAATAATCATATGTAAAAACACAACTAAGCCCATGTTTATCGTCATTCAATAATTTTCCTTTGGATCTCTAAAATCTCATAGTAATCACATTAATTTGGTTTTAGGGGCTCATCGATGAAGCTAAAGTTGATTCATTCAATTTGCCCTTTCATGCACCCTACAAGGATGAGGTGAAGGCTATAATTCACAAGGAAGGATCCTTTACTCTGGACAAGCTAGAAGTTTTTGAAGTGGATTGGGACGCCAGTGACAAAGATGATGACAAACATTTTGTTTTCGACAAATATAGGAGTGGGAAACTTGTGGCGAGTTGCATAAGAGCTGCTATGGAGCCTATCTTGGCTAGTCATTTTGGTGATACTGTGATTGACAAACTCTTTGCAAGATTTGCACATCATGTGGCTGAGAATCAGTCCGTGGATAAACTGAAGTGCTTCAACATAGTTGTTTCGTTAACAAAGAAGTGACCATTCACAAAGGGCAAATAAATGGTGTTGCAATTTAGGATTTAGAAATATGCTATGTTAATTAACATGTATGATATATATATATATGTGTGTGTGTGTGTGTGTGTGTGTGTGTGTGTGTGTGTGTGTGATGTTTTTCTGGCACAATAACAACAGGCATATGCTCTGCCCCTCTAGGATCTAAGAATATGTATCAGTATTTTAACATTGTGCGTGTGGTACTTTGAAATAAAAAATTTATTTTAGCAGTACTTGATACTTTGATAATCATTAAATTAAAATAAAAAACTAATTCTATGATCACTTCTATACTTCATCTCTTAAAGGGCATGCAGGTGATGAAACCTAGAGTTTCCGGTGTTTGCTCAGTATCCAAGAAAAAACAGCTATTTTACAAGAAGAATGTCTTGCAACACTAGTAAAATGGAGAGGACCTCCCATAGCTTCAATAAAATAGGAAACAGCTTTTGAAGGTCAAATTAGAAAACTCCAACCAAAAAAATAGCCCTACTAAAATTGCTTTTCCATGATATAGTACACATGCACACAACTTTCAAAGGTTCTCTGAGCAGAAATCAATTACTAATTGATACGTAAATAAATATGTCAACTTTATTTAATTTATTATTTACATGCTGATTAATTATTGATCGGAGCTTGTGATTCAAAAACCAACAGTCAAGCAAGTAAACCGGTGTTATTTAAAGGGATTTTTACATATAAATGGAGTTAGGGAGCCATATTTACTTATGGATGAAGTCAAAGTCTTATATTTTCACAAAAATGAGTTTGACCTAAATGATGACATGGCACATGAAGTTTTACTGTTTAAAATTTTTGTTACCTAAAATACCCTTCTCTCTATTCCAATGCATTTACCTTATTACCCTTAGTTAGAAAATATGATACCTGAAGGCCAAAAAGTGGTACCTTCAGTTCAAAAACGTGGTACCTTTAGAACAAAAGTGGTACCTTCGTAAAATGGACTTATTTTTGCAATTGAAAATGGCATTAAACCCCACACCGCTAATTAAGTTGTACATTACATCCATAAACAGCTCCATTAGCGCCATGAATAACACAAAATATTCTCCAAGCTAGCTAAGCGAGTATTTAGAAAACATGGTACCTAGAGCCCAAAAAGTGGAACCTTCAGTTTAAAAACATGGTACCTTTAGAACAAAAGTGGTACCTTCGTAAAAGGAACTTATTTTTGCAATTGAAAATGGTATTAAACCCCACACCGCTAATTAAGTTGCACATTAGATTCATAAACCGCTCCATTAGCGCTATAAATAACACAAATATTTCTTAATTATCATATACTACATCTAAATAGTTAGTATGGTAGATTTTTTTTTTCGCACCATTTTAATCGGCAAGGCTGTTTGGGACTTTTGAATAACTATTTCAATAATGCAATTGTTAAAAAAATTATGGTATCCAAAGATCATGTTTGATATGGATCTGGGTCATAATTAAATCTTTAGAATTTTTCAATGATAATAGAGAGACAATTTGGTCTCTAGACCTCTTATACATGAAGACCATTTAGAATTTTGATATCGATCTGGGTCCTAATTAATTGTAGAATGCTACTTATATATATATTAATTGTATGATGAGAATATAATGTTTATCATGAATTCAAACATACATCTTATACATTATAACTTAAAGAGATTAATGTGTTATTGAGATTCTGGAATGCCCCAGTCTAGAATCATATTTTTCTTTACATACAATTATAATTATACTGATGTGTTATTGAAATTTTGGAATGCCCCAGTTTAAAAATTCTAGAATGCCTCATCTTATGCATTTAATTATGTTTTTTCATTTTGTTTAAGAGTTTGAAAATTTGTCCACGTTTTCATTTCCTCTCCTTCACCTTTCCCGTTTCGCTTACTTCTTTAAGGTTAGTTAATTTTTTCGTTAATGTGATACAATTAAATGTAGTAACCCCCCCCCCCCCCCCCCCCCCCCTTTTTTTTTTTTTTTTGACTTTGTATGGATGAGTGGGGGCTAATATTGCAATCAAGACTTTGTATGGATGAGTGGGGCTTAATAAATGTTCAAACTTAATAATTGTGTTCTTATTTTGCAAAAGATGATTGCTTCCTTTAAATTTAGTGATTTAGTTTTTTATTTCTTGTTGACTTTATTAGATTGGATGGATGATAACTTTTTTTACATTCGTGGTGATTTAAAGTATTTTGTAGACATGGTACTTCACTTGATGATTTTGATTTAATGAAAAGTAATGGATTTTGGTTGTTCTATTTAATAAATACATGTTAGGCTCTTCTATTTAATAAGAAGGTTTATAAATTTTTCAGCAGTAGTTTATGAATCTAATGTGTAACTTAATTAACGGTGTGGGGTTTAATACCATTTTCAATTGCAAAAATAAGTTCCTTTTACGAAGGTACCACTTTTGTTCTAAAGGTACCACGTTTTTGAACTGAAGGTACCACTTTTTGGCCTTCAGGTACCATGTTTTCTAAACACTCGCTTAGCTAGTTCTAATGGAGCTGTTTATGGATGTAATGTGCAACTTAATTAGCGGTGTGGGGTTTAATGTCATTTTCAATTACAAAAACAAGTCACTTTTACGAAGGTACCACTTTTGTTCTAAAGGTACCACGTTTTTTAACTGAAGGTACCACTTTTTGGCCTCCAGGTACCATGTTTTCTAAACAGGGGTGATAAGGTAAATGCATTGGAATAGGGAGAAGGGCATTTTAGGTAACAAAAATTTTAAACAGTAAAACTTCATGTGCCATGTCATCATTTACGTCAAACTCATTTTTGTGAAAATATAAGACTTTGACTCCATCCATGAGTAAATATGACTCCCTAACTCCATTTAGATGTAAAAATCCCTTATTTAAAATTCTAGATGAGTTGGCGATGGCTACATAATTATTAGTCAGCAGGAATTATTCAGTAGTCCCATAATTGATAGAGTGAAGCTCATATGTGAATCGTATGGCAGATACAGAGACTTGTGAACGGAAAAAATAATAACATATCTATAAAATTGTCTCTTTGGGTCCTCTTAAATTGGTATGATACCATTCGGTGATGGATCCAAGAAATTTTATAAGGGAGGCGGCCTTTTAATAACAACATAAATAATATATATATATATATATATATATATATAAAACCATCCTAATAAACAAAAAGAAAATTTCCATTCATTGATAATTCCATTGAGCACATTTACAATTTTTTTTTTTCGATAATTAAGCAAATTCATTAAAGGCATTTAAAAGGAGAACGCGTCCCAAAAACAACAAAAGGATTCCATTGAGTACATTTACAATTCAAATCATCATAATAAGCAAAAATATTTTTTTTGTTCATTGAATCATTCCATTGAGTACACTCACAATTGTCCCCGACGACTTTTCATATTTTGAAAACATCGTATGATAACTTCATTATCTATGCCACTAGATATTTCCTTTTCAATATATATTATCAGGCTATCACTCATCCATTCATCTCCTATCTTGTTGCGCAATCGGTTCTTCATGATATTCATAGCAAAAAATGCCCTCTCTACACTAGCAGTTGTAACTGGTAGGATCAACGCTAATGTCACATGCAAATAAACTGGTGAATGTACCTTGTCTCTTTTGGTTTCCACCAATTTTTTTACAAGGTCACCAATCCCTTTTAATCCTTCAAACTCGCTATTAGAACGCATATCCGCAATATAATTCTAAAGTTGATCACCAAGTCTCATAAGAGCATGTGGAGAAAAATCTTTTGGATAAAATTGAGCAAGACGAATTAGTTTTTGCTTTTCAAAAGCACAAAATGAATCATCCGAACACAAGCAAGCCACACAAAGCAACAACTCGGAACTTATTTCAGTAAAACGACTAGTTAGCTCTTGAAGTTGCATATCTATGATGGAATAAAACAAATCAACACGATAATGATGCAAATTCGACTTGTCATGAGCTTTACGTCATAGTTTTCCACGAAGTAGAAATGTAATGTCATATTTCACACAAAAAGAAGAAACTTCATTGAGTAAAGAATCCCATCCACTTTCTCTCATCCTTTGTAATTGGACCTTGCTTAATTTGACCAAGGATATAGCTACCACAATATCTTGATCTTTCCTTTGAAGTGCCTTTGACAAATTATTTGTAATTCCCAAAACAGCTTTCATCAAATGCAAACAAAATATGAATTTAAAGGATTGTATAAATTCTAATAAAAGATTTACTTTAAACTTCTTTTTTGATGACTCTTCATCTGTAAGTGTCTCAAGTACAGTAACAATAACTGAAAACAAAGTAATCACGTTAATCAAAGTGTCATAATGTGAAAACCAACGTGTATCACTAGCTCATTTAAGAGAAGTGTTTTGATTTAGGCCTTGCCCACTTGAAATCTCACCATTGTTAAGTGCCTCGATAACTATAGAAGCTTGCTTCTCTCGAAGAATATCACAACGTTTACATGAACCGCTAACTACATTTATAAGATTAGCAACAAAAGTGAAAAGAGAAACAATATCCTCATGTTTTTTTGCCATACCCATGAGAGCTAATTGGTGTTAATAGGCAAAACAATGAATGTAAAAAGCACATTCATTCTCCTTCAAGATGAGAGTTTTGAGACCATTGAACTGACCTCGCATATTACTAGCCCCAAACACATTCATTCTCCTTCATGATGAGAGTTTTGAGACCATTGAACTGACCTCGCATATTACTAGCCCCATCATAACTTTGCCCTCGTAATCTAGAATTGCTCAACCCATGTCTAGAAAATAAAACATCAATCGCCTTCTTGAGTGAGATGGAAGTGGTATCAGAAACATGCACTAGACCCACAAAACGTTCAACTACATGCTCATTCTTGTCCACATACTGTAAAACATAAGCCATTTGCTCCTTTGTTGATATATCCCGAGATTAATCAATTAGAATAGAAAAAAAAGCATTGCCAATATCTTCGATAATAACATTGAGAGTCTCCAATGCAATGGCATTAACAATGTCCTTTTGGATCTTAAGTGCCGTTAATTTGTGATTTTCATAAGCATTTTGGAATGTAACCGCATTAATATCTTCATTATGATTCGCAAGAAATCGCAATGCTTCAAGAAAATTCCCTTGGTTGCTTGAATCCTCAGATTCAACGTCACCACGAAATGCAAGACCTTGTCGCAAAAGATAATGCAATCAATCGTGTTTGATATGCAATTCGTGTCTTGTCCGATTGCTTGAAGAAATTTGACTGAATGTGTTGCTTCTGCTTCATTAATGCTTAGCACATACTGGAACATTGGTTGTGGGCACTTTTCGTACCTTCAACGTGGCTTTGTAATTTTTCCAAACCCTTCTTCCAATTAGAAAATCCTTCACTCATGAAGGTATCACCACCCAATTGTTCTCCAATTTTTGGTTTAAAAAGATAGCAACATAGACAATATGCTTCATCTTTATTTATGCTATATTCTAACTAAGTAGAAAATGCATTAAACCATGCCGGGTTGAATCGTCGTAAACATTGCCCATAACTCTTATAAGAAAAATGATATTTTTTAGGTTGGCAAGGAGCCTTTAGTATATATGCTCTCCGAATTTGATCTCGGATATCGGGATGGTAATTCAATATCGGAGTTCGTAGTCCAGGATCTGCAGCCAGATCCTCAAGGTTGATCTCTACATCACATATCTTTGAAGAGCCATCATCTCTTCTTAGAGATGGTGGCAACCCTCTTGTCACAAATTTGTCCATTACTGATCAATTTCTATAGAGAGTGACGACATTTTAGTTTGGTTTCTTAGTGATCAATTTCCCATCAACAAAATAAAAAAATTCAGAAATTTCATATTATAACAAATTGTGCGCCTATGTTGTTGTGCATTGCACTAAAAAAAAAAAGAAATTAAATATTAAGAAATTTCATATAAGAAAATAATTATGCGTCTGTGTTGTTGTTCATTGTACCAAAAAAAAAAAAAAAAAACAGAAAAAAAAATTAGAAATTGCATATGCATTGCTATTAGAAAAAATAAATCAAAGGGCGTACCAGAACTTGATCTTGCAAGTTGTAACACTAAACATTCCCAATTCCTCAAAATTGTTGTTATTGTACAAAGGGCCTCAACATGCACCAACAATCAATCGAAATAGCTGTAAATAACAAAAATGAATGAATAAATAAATTTCACAGAATTTTTCAGTATTTAATTTGACTTTAATAAAACTTTATTGCAAAATTTTGAACCTACTTTACCCAAAGATTAAAGAAAGTTAATTCCATGTGCTACATACATCCTACAGTTCCTACTGGCTTGTAATGTTTCCAAATTTTACTATTTTTCAATTTCTGGAAATTTCTAATTTTTCGATGGTGTTATCGTCTTTTCTCATTTTACGTGCCAGACACCGTGGGGTGTGCCGGGTGTGTCCGAGAGTTGATTGAGGCATTTCATTGAGTTCAGAACTCTTTGAAATGCAAGGATTGTCATTTTTGCATTTATCTGTTTTTCGGGTCGGATGGTCCCGTGTGGGACCCGCTACCGGAACTATTCCGTACAGGGATTTTTAGTTGGGTCAATTTGCACCTTATGCATCTTATTTATTATATTTATGTGGATGTGAATTATTAAATGTGTATATATATTGTGTGGTGTAGAAAAGGAAAAAAAAAAAAAAAAAAGGAAAAGAAAATATTTTAAATTGCTGTGGGACCCGCTATTTTAATGGTCATTACAAATGACCTTGTATGATTATTCCTCTCTTTCTCACGCAGCCAGCAGCGAGCTCCCTCTCTAGTTTCCATTTTTTTTTTTTTTTTCTTTTCTTACACTAAAGTCTTGATTTCTTCTTCATCATTAGGAATTTTTGGGTGCCGTTTGCGGCAAATCGAAGAGTTCGGCGAGATCTTCAAGTGGGTGTAAGTAATTTATCATTTGGTGCACCCTAGGAAATTTGAAATCTAGGGTTCAAATTGGGGGTTTTCATTATTTTGAGGTAGGGGTGCTCTAATTCACAATTTCTTAAATTTCTTGTGAATTTTTCCTTTAATTTGACTCTAAGCATGCTTAATTGTAATTATCTTGACAATGTTTGTTATGGTTGTTGGTATTTAAGGTAATAAAGGCATGCTATGCGTTAAGTGAGCTTATGAATGTGTTTAAATTCTCGTGGTGAAGAAGCATGCTTAGTGTTGATGTATTATATGTCCTATGATTTTAAATTGCTATGAAAAGTGATGTTGTAGTTATGAAAATAAATAACTTTATTTTATGCCTTATGTATTGAAGTTGTGGAAATTCATGTTTTAAACATGTTTGAATGATGTGGATGATATGTATGAAATTTCTATATTGTTATGGTATTGAAGGATTTGCATAATTCATACATTACCATTGGGAAAGTAAAGAGAAAAGTTTGTTTTAAAAACAAATGAAATTGTTTTTGGGAAAAGTTTTTTTTGAAAAGTGTTTGTGAAAACCGGACGCCTAGCGGTTCGTGTTGTTAGTGTAGTCTAGAAGGGAGTATGGTTGAGCTAACTAGGCTGGATACGACGCCTTGGAGGTGCCTTGTGGTCATGGATAGTTAGTCAACCCTCCATTCGTGATGTCTTGGAGGTGCCTTGGGTCAGATTGCACTAACAGTTTGGAAGTTGAAACGGTATTGTTTCATAAATGGATAGCGACATGGCATGGCAAGGCATTTTATTGGCATACATTGTACATTTGGTGGTTAAACGACTTACGTATATATTTGTTGATATTATCATTGTTTTTTCTTGTTTTCCTCGAGGCATGATCCCATTTACTTGTACTCTATTTCTTATGTGGATTCACGGGGTCGTAAGAAGTGTGTCTCAGACACTTCCTACTAAGCGTTTAACTCACCCCATTACTTTAATATTTTTCAGGATACGGAAAGGAAGTGGCGGACGAAGTTTCTCCACAGGTTTTGATGGGTTAGTGGACTGTTTTGACATATTTGTAACCATGATCTCATTTTATTATTGTTATTTACTTATTTTATTTTATTTATAAACCCTGGGATGACATGTATATTAAGTATTGACACAGGAAATGATGGTAACGTCTTTAGTTGACCTCGTGTTCATGTAAGGACCCGGTTAGTGATTCGGACCCTCGGATTTGGGTCATTACATGGCTACTACAATAGGAACAGAATGTCCTACTTTCTATAGATTTAAAAGTTAAAGCAACTAAACAAGTTATGATCCAATCATCCAACCATAATTTTAGAGGCGACAAACAATTTCCTTTTATAGATAAAGTCCCTTTTTGAGAACTTTTTACAAATTACAAAACCTTATTATATTCCTTTCCGGAATCTCAATCCTCCGTCTTTAAAAAAAAAAAAAAAAAAAATACAGTAAACTAATCATCTAACCAAATCACTGGTAATCTCTCTCTTTTCTATATAAATTTATGTGTGTATGCATTTATATATGGGAATTGGGATAATTCTAAAAAAATAAAATTTTGTGGGTCAAAGGATGAAACAATAGGGTCAAAATTAAGTATATCACACTCACCGTAGTGACCGTACTGTGGTGCTGAAATCAGTCTTGAGAGAACCAAATCACCGTAATGAATTTTGAAGGTTGAATCCCTAATTTTCGTTCAGGAGGCAGAGATGAGAGTCTTGAGAGAACCAAAGTGTGAAAGAGTAAAGTTAGGAGATAAAATAATATTTTTGGGAACTTATATAGTGGGGGCATTTGTGAAATTTCAGGGAGGGGGGGATTGTTTAAATTTTAAAAAAAGTGTAGTATATAATACAAAAAAGAAAAAAAAAATTCCAGAGGGGGCATTGCCCCCCTTAGTCCCCAGGTAGGTCTGTGCCTAATACTATTATTATTATTATTATTGAAAATTATTAAATCCTTCGAGAATCTTACCTCGCAATCTATCAAAGACTTGGAGCAAGACATTGTTGTTGGAACTTGGATAGGCCCTTACCACAAAAACAGTAGAAGATGGTGAGCGATAGCAAACAACTAGTAAAATATATTTCGATAAGGTCTGACTCTATTTTTATAAACTAAAAAATTCAATTATTAATCACTAGGTATAATTCAAGCGGATTCTCTTTTACATATCTATATACACAGAGAGAGATGCGATTAGAAAATAGAAAAATGTGATATATAAATAGAGAGAGAGGGGACTAGAAAGAAAATGGCAAATTTTTATTTATTTATTTATTTTATCCTGGCAAAAAATCGACATACGACATCTACACGGGCAAAAAGAAAGGACCATATAAAAACATCAAGTACTAGCATCACCAAAACAACAATAGCCTTCCAAACACAATAGCCTTCCAACAGCAAGGTTAACAACAACCTAAAACTTTAATGGGTATTAAGAAGTTTGGATTGGCTAGCTTCCATGATAAGCACAACTTGAAGCAAAGGCCTTATGCATCAAACACAGGGACCCATAAAACAAATAAACTTGGTTAGCTTCCCATGGGATACGAAACACAAGAAACACAGTAATGATAAGCATCAGACACAAGGCTCGAGGGTACACGTGGCCATCACCCATAAACATCCAAGAAAGAACTTGTGCAATACAATTCCAAGACGTCAGCGAAGACACCACAGTAAAAAATGTGTCAAGAAAAGATTGAAATAGCACTGCCATACACACATGACCTTGCCCACCCAACTCCCAAAGAAGTCTTCCAAAGGACAGGTCTAAGACATTATCCATGACGTCATGCCTACCCAGGCCGAAAACCCAAATCCCGACCACAGTAGCCGACACGCCGATGAACCAACCACCGTAAAACAGTATCCACAATGGCCACCGAACTCCTGGATAAAAAACAAAGCACACTGATCTTTCGTCGGACATAAAGTATCCAAATGATCAACAAGCCCTTCATGCACCAAACACAAAACCACCCTTAAGGACGAGCTCCAAAAAGGTCCGATTGGACAAATCCAGCCTTAGTTATATACACAATAGCCATCGGATTCCTTAATCCGTAGCATACTAGAGCGCCTACATAATCCATCACTCTCAAAACCCAAAAAAGAAAAGCAACAGATTATATAAACATCCAGCATAACATCAAAACAAACCCACAACCCATAATAACAAGAGAAGATAAGATTGTCACAGACAAACATATAAGCATAAGCAAGAAATTAACTAACGGTATAGAGTACCACCAAACCTTCCAGAAGATAATTAATTTACCGAGGGCTATTCGAAATTGAGAAAATCCACAAGCAACAGACATGATGAGAGACAAGATCCGAATTTGACACAAAAAGAAAAACACACAACACCGGACCACAACACCGATGGCAGCCAAGGAGCTTATGAATCGAACCCCTTACACTATTAGAGAACCACATATCATGTGTACAGAGGATCGTGAAACCTAAAAATTGAAAATGCACAAATGATGGTTGCAAAGTTGTTTTTTCAAAGCAGAAGCTATTCGATCAAAAGTTTCCGTTTGGATTGGCTTTTCGAATGTTACTTTGGATTTTTTTTTTTTTTTTTTGTTTTGTTTTATTTTGTTTTGTTTTGTTTGGAAGCCGTTTTGAGTAGTGTTTGACTAAATTTTTGGGTTAATTTCACTCACATCCCCTCAGGTTTGGCCAAATATCACCTTCAAATATCTTTCAAAAATAAGTATCACTTAGGTTCATTCTCACTTTTCCGTCACAAAATCCGTTAAAAATATATAAAAAACATTTTTGCCCCTAATTTTTTAATCTCATTTAATCTCAATTATCAGATTACCGTATATACCCCTTATTATTTCACCCACCAACCACCACAACCCAGTGACCCACACACTCGCCTCTCTTTCTCTCTCTGTCTCTTTTTTCTTTTCTTTTTTCTCTCTCTCTCATCCCTCCACGCCTCCATAATTATAGCAAACAGAGGAGGATAAGTCATAGATTACCATATCAATCAGATTATCATATCAATCCATATCAGATTACCATATCAATCTTTGTTGGATTAGATTAATAGAGGGCCAGGCGTACAATTCCAACAACGCAGGGACAAACACTTCGAGGACGGCCACCGCTGGTTTAACAGAGACTCGTAACTCTTACTTCGACATTTGTAGATTCCGATGACACTCCGAGGACGACGATGGATGGGTTTTGCAGAATTCGATGACGGATGGTGTTGCTAGTGGTGGTTGTGATGGCGGCAGATGGGTCTTGCAGATTCCGACGACATATGATAAAAATAATGTTTGGATAGACACAAAACCGAAACGTGTCATAGACTTCATCGGCCAAGAAAGCGAGATTCTCAAACTTGAGTTGAAGATGCTGAAAGAAGAGTTTAATGAGTCTTGCAGATTCTGGCAATGAGATTGGTGATGGGTTAGGACAGTGGTGATTGTGGTGGCGGCGGTGATTGGTGATGGGTTGGGATTGGGATTGTGTGGGTGGCGGCGGCGACGAATGGTGATGGGTTAGGATTTGGATTGTGTGGGTGGAGGCGGCGACGATTGGTGATGGGCTGGGATTGTATGGGCAGCGGCGGCAATGACGGCGATGGCGGATGCTCTGTGTGTATATCTATGTCTATGTGTGTAAATATTGGTGATAGACTAGGATTGTGTGGGCTGCAGCGATGGCGGATGCTCTGTTTATATCTATATCTGTGTGTGTATATATTGGTGATGGGCTGGGATTGTGTGAGCGACCACGATGGTGGATGCTCTATTTGTATCTATATCTCTGTGTATATATTGGTGATGGGTTGGGGTTATGTGGGCAGCGGCGACGGTGATGGCAAATGTTTTGTGTGTATCTATGTCTCTGTGTATATCTATTTATGTAATTTATAAATTTACAAATTTTTTAGGTTATTTTAGTCTTTTAATTTTATTATTTATGCTGAAGGTTGTTTTGACAAATGCAAAGGGTATTTAAGTCATTTTATATTGTGTCAGATTCGTTCCATTAACGGTTGGGGTGTGAGTGAAAATTGGAGAAAAAGTTTGTAATGTTAATGAGAGTTATTTTCGAAATATATTTGAAGGTGATATTTGGTCAAATCTGAGGGGGTGTGAGTGAAATTAACCCTAAATTTTTTAAAGATATTTTGGATCATGAAAGTGCATTTTGAAGAAGCTGGTGCCCCCTAACTTCTCCAAAAGCTTTTTTAAAAAAACATGGAAGCCAAAATAATGTTTTTGTAAAACTTTTAAAAACTCAAATACACCTTTTTTTTAATTAATTATTAAAAAAAATTTATTCCAACCCCGTCCTTGTATAACATGCTCCAAACCCAATTCCCAAAACTAATCAATTAAGAAATCAAATCAATTAAACAAGAGATTGCAAAGATGATTCATATCCATCCAATCCTTTATTTAATCAAATTAAAAACCCTACCTAATCAAATAAGAAATTAAATCAAACAAGAGATTGCAAAGAAGATTCATATCCATCCAATAATTCCATCATCAAGGTTGTTTTTTCCTTTATTTAATCAAATTAGAAGCCCTACACATCAACATTGTTTTGTCATTTATTTAATCAAATCAGAAACCCTATCAAACCAGAATTTGTAGACACTATACCCGGCAAACCACATTCAACTATTTTAACATCTGTCTATTTGAATTTATAAAGGGAATTAAAGGAAAAAAAATTAAGAAAACAAATCTCCTATTTTTATTTTTTTTTAACCGTAAATTGAATTAGATTAATAGGTGAACTTATATATAAAAGCAGTTAATATTTAATTTCCTCCAACATCTCAAATTATTATCAATTCACTGTAGAAACCTTTTAATACAATTCAGTTTGTTATTTAGCTCATTTTATAGATCGACGTAACAATGTGAAAAAAAAATAATAATAATAATTTATTCTTGAGATTCATGGTAAATTTGTTAAAAAATTTGTTCTATAAAAAATTATACGTTTATTATTCATATTATCACAAATTATGTGTTTATCCATGAGATCGATTCAGGGTAAATATGTGACAGATTTTGTTCGATCACAAATTTCATTCATAGGGCTATTGTGACTTGGAATTTTAAGCATATGGTGAAAACAATTTATTTGACGTTATTAATATAATTGTTGCAGAGTTGATGCTTTGATAAACATACTTTGATATATATTTTATTTTGTTGTATTAATGAGATGAAATTGGTGAGTGTTTTTTTAAGCATAATGTACAGTTTTTATATATCACATATTGAATGAAATTTGATTATATTGAATGCTTATTTGGATGTACTAAAAAAAAAAAGAAATATAAAAAATAGGAAAAATAAAAGTAATAGTGAAAAAAAAAAAAAACAACAACAACAACACAACGTAGTCAACTCCACGTGTTAAATCAGCTTCCATTGAGTCTCTGCACCTATCCCTTTTTTATTTTCGCTTTCCAAACCTTTGTTTGTTTTCGAAAAACAGGATTTGGCTCAGGATTGCCCATTTTTATTAATTACAGGGTTTCTCTGAATTTGAAAGTTATCACTTAGTAGGTTTCATACAAAGGCTCAATCCAATTAAGTCTGTAGCGTCTACCGATTTCGCCATATCCCCCTTTTTCGTTTTGAGATTAGGATCTCATTGTAATGCCGTTCCCTTTTTTTTATTTTTATTTTTATTATTATTTTTTTTATACCGAAACCATTGGGATATCGATTCCAATCTCGAAAACCTTCAGAGACAAAATTGTTATTTGAGTAGTATAAGAGCTTTCACCAAATGTTTTGTCAAATAGACCGAAAAACTCTTTTGACTTTAAAAATTCTTTTAAAATATAATTTTTAAATACTAACACAAAAATCAAATATAATTAATAACTTATACTTCTCAATTTTTTTTTCTTTTTTCCGAAAGGTAAGTAAGTATTGTATTGATGAAATAACTTTAAAAGGCTTTCCAAAAGTATAGGGCTAGCCCACGAATGATGGACCAAGCCCAACAAACAAAAGCAAACAATGAAATTAGAACACTGGGCCAAGCCCAACAGATACGAAGACAATGTTTAGTCTTGGGCAAAGCAAAGACTGTCTTTGTCTGTGATCAAGATCGTTCCGGTGTATAACGAAGGGCAAAATGATGCCGAAGCCATCACCCTATGCTAATTAGTCCGGAGGTTCCACTGGCGGCCTCAATATCGAAGCCGAAAGCTCCCAATCCAACGCCAGCCTCCTTGCAAAAGGTGAGTCCTTTAGGTTTTGTGAAAGTAATTTCTGCCTAACCATGTCGGTGATTTATAATTATATATGTTAGTAAATATGATTTTAATCCGACTTCGATCCGAATCCGAGCTAAATAGGATATGGATTACGACATTCAGTTTGAGAATCCGTTAGTGATTCGAATCAGATAATCTGTTTGTTTAACAAATCGGATATGAATGTAGATTTGATCGATCCGATTTTATCAGAATTCGATCCATTGACAGGTTTATCGGCCCTGTTCAAATTACCGAAACACTGAATTTAGAAATTAAAGATATAAATCTTGGTAATTTACATCTCAATCAATTTATAACTGAATAAAATTTTACAATTAGAACAAAAAAAACATTTGCATCTCAGTAGCTCATTTTCTCAATATAATTCGTTATAAAAGAACATTTGCATGACAATCAACTAACATCACAAATCAAAGATACAAGTGGAGTGAGAGATGAAAAGAGAGTAGAGATAGGGAGCAGCGAACATTAGGTAAAAAGTGAAAACTTAAAACAAAATTAATTATTTGAAAATGCTTATGTCGCCACCTATATGCGTTCATATTGCAGGGCTCTTTTTGTACCACAATAGAATATTATAAAACAGAGTGATTAGTAAAAATGTTGGTGAAAGTAGAGGAATCTTGCTGAATTTGTGACAATCTCTAAAGATAGCATTTTTATAGCCCTAGGACCCTTTGGGTATTACCAAATGGTCCTTGTCATGTCACGTACTTTGTATTGCAGCTATGCGTATAGGCATAATGCCACTAGGCTAAGAGGTCATTTGGACTTCCTTATCCTAAGCATTAAATGTATTTGTCCTTATTTAACAACTTACGATGACTTTGTCCGAACATTTAGTCTAATGATAAGACTTTCGATAACAACAGACATCCACCCTCTTATTGATGAGGCCCCACAGGTGTATTACATCTTCAAGATGTAATACACCTGTGGGGCCTCATCAATAAGAGGGTGGATGTCTGTTGTTATCGAAAGTCTTATCATTAGACTAAATGTTCGGACAAAGACATCGTAAGTTGTTAAATAAGGACAAATACATTTAATGCTTAGGATAAGGAGATGTAATACACCTGTGGGGCCTCATCAATAAGAGGGTGGATGTATGTTGTTATCGAAAGTCTTATCATTAGACTAAATGTTTGGACAAAGTCATCGTAAGTTGTTAAATAAGGACAAATACATTTAATGCTTAGGATAAGGAAGTCCAAATGACCTCTTAGCCTAGTGGCATTATGCCTATACGCATAGCTACAATACAAAGTACGTGACATGACAAGGACCATTTGGTAATACCCAAAGGGTCCTAGGGCTATAAAAATGCTATCTCCAATTTAGAAGATGCAACACATGTGGAGCCTATCTTATTTCATATTTCGCTTGTCAACACTGAATTAAAGGTGGCGAATTCAGGGTAGGGTTGGGCTAGATTCCAACTCATCTCAAATTTTTTATTATTTTTTAATTATTATGGGTAATTTTAACTCAGTCTAAAAAAATAAAAAATTATTACTAATAATAGTCCACTCAAATAAGTCCAAATCAATTAAGCTACAATACTAAACTAAAAGTCTAATCCAAAAAACAAGCCAAGCCTCACAAACCCTAATACATGAACTAGTGCTAAGTCCTAGTCCTAATATCATTCTCGAATCACAATTCACAGTTCGGTATTCTAGAGAGAGGAATTCTGAATTCCCAGATTCTCCCATTGATTTCTTTTTTCTCAGAAATTTATATATATATATTTTTTGAGAAATTAAGTAAAATTTATGTGTGTGTATATATATATATATATATATATATATATATATATATACACACACATACACACACACACACACACACACACATATATATATATATATATATATACATATATATATATAAACTGCTTGTTTGGGTTTAAGGAGAGCGCAAAAATTTATATATGTTTGTTAACGAATCCAAAGCTACCAAACAGAATTAAACTTGTTTTCATTTTTGGTCGGTTTACTTTTCAAAATTGCAACTTAACAGAAAGAGAAAGTTAGAGAAGTCTATCTAAGTCATAATTACAATTTAGCTTGATTTAGGCATTTTTAATTTATATTTTTTGATTTAGGTATTTTTAATTTAACTCATCATTCAACGGGACCTTGTTTGTAAAATTGACTTAGAGTTTATTATCGACGAATTCAAGTCTTTAAAAACTCGTTGAGCATAACTTAGATAGATATTTATTTATCTAAATTATGTTATATAAAAAAAAAATTACTTAAAGAAATTGTGTTATTAAATTTACGTTTAATTTTAGCCCATCCCATTGACAATTCTTGGATCCGCCATTGGTTCGGCTCTGTTACTCGTAATCAGTTTGGCATTCGAGGGTTGGACCATCGAGACTTAGTGACCTCGTATAATACTAAAATTTGTTGAATCGATGGGCCCTCGAGGTTTGATGACAGGGTTTGGTGACTAGAGAATTAGACCTTTGAAATTTGGTGATTCGGGGAGATGCCATGGTTTAGTGACTTGAGAATTAAACCCTTAAGATTAGAGCATCTCCGATGCAATGTTATATTGCATGCTATTTCTAAAATATAGCATGTGGGCTTGAAAAAGAGCTCTCTAATGCAAAACTATATTGTCGGCCAAATTTTAACTTTGCCAAAATTGATGCCAATTGTAGCACAAAAAATAACGGTAACTATTTCAGGGAAAGAGAGAGAGGGTGGATTTCAGATCCATATATTTATATACACACACAATATATATATATATATATATATACACAATATATATGTAATGACCCAGCTCCTCATGGATCCGGATCATTAAACGGTTCCTTACCTGACCCAAAAACATCCGAGGGTAATAGGGTCATTTCACGCTAAATTTAAATATCAAAGTCCAAAAAGGGCAAGATAGCAATTTGCCATAATTCAATATATTGAGACTCAAAGGGTAAAACAGTCATTTACTTGCATCACATAATAGATAAAAAGAGGTTCGGGGCAATATAGTCCTTTCGGTGGTCAAAACATAATTATTGCATTTATTTGGGTTATAAAATAATTACTTGTAACCTCACTTGGGTACCAAAGTGTAATTTAAGAATTTAAAATAGCAATAACATATGAAACAGAAACCAGTCGACGTATATGCTTCATACGTCGACTGGTTTGGGACGTGAACAGTAGTGATACCCACTGTTGAGATACCGGTCGACGTATAGGAAGCCATACGTCGACTGGTTTCGAACGTGAGTTACAATGGATACCGGTTGACGTATGGGAAGGCATATGTCGACTGGTTTGGGACATGATACCGGTCGACGTATGGGAAGCCATACGTCGACTGGTTTGCAACGTGAGCCACAATGACCCACATTGTGAAGATACCGGTCGACGTATGGGAAGCTACACATCGACCTGTTCTGGGAAACTCACACTTCTTTTCCCACTGTCCAGTGATAACCCAAATACACCAACATTGGTAATTCAACCACCCACGTCACTACACTTATGTGAAATTTTATTCACATTTAACATCAAATAAAAATACAACAACCATTAAAAACATAAATCGTAACACGTTACTTAAAACCCACTAAAGGATTTAATATAAGTAAAATTTAATTACATTACTCCAAGGGCCATACAC
The DNA here is from genome assembly GCF_030987335.1 of Cornus florida. Taxonomy (NCBI): domain Eukaryota; kingdom Viridiplantae; phylum Streptophyta; class Magnoliopsida; order Cornales; family Cornaceae; genus Cornus; species Cornus florida. The sequence goes on from NW_026775573.1 coordinate 6,879,024, forward strand.
AAAATGAATCCAATCATTCTACATGTTGCAAAAATAATACATATTGATAACAAAAATTTTGTAGGATACATAACAAGTTCCAATACATCATTTAAAGATCGAATTACATAAATCTCATTTTATACAATTTCCAAGGATTAAATACAAGGTTGGGGCCTCCATAGCCAATATTCACAAAACTTTAATATAAACGAGATATAAGTGAATTTCCTAACTACATCAATGTCCATGAATGCACATCAACTACCGGCTCATCTCCAAGTCCCTGAAAAATGTTAATGTTGATAGGGTGAGCTCAACTGCTCAGTAGAGTAAAGCCTAAATCACATTCCTAAAAATCTTGTGAGCCACAACCAGAGAATGGGATTCAAGAAAAAGGGATCATGGGATTAAATCATTTCAACATTTATGAAATTCACAATTTCACAGATTGTACCAGCAAATATGAAATGCAATGTCTCCTTCTTTCTTTCTAACCCAACCTCACTACCACCTTCCTAACCATCACCTTGGCTTACCACACAAACCCCCATTTCATTCTCTAACCCTCTTTTCCACATTAATCTTCATCTTCTCAACTCACCCTCATGCCATGAATATGCATGTCATACAACTAATCATCATTATACAAGTCATATTTTACCTTTAAGTTATGATATCAAACATCCAAACATAGAAATTGATAACATAGATCATACTTTTACATTTTCTCATAGAAAAGTAGCATGTTTGGCACAAATACAAGAAACTATCATTTTCTCATTCTTCAACAATTAAGCCATCATAATTCATGTTCAACATCACAACCAAAATTTTTAACAAACTAAGCATGCTTCATAACCTTAAAATTTTCATGCAACATGGCATATAGAAACTCACTAAAACCATAGGAAATTGTAAGTTAGACTTCCCCTACCTCAATGAAGCAAGCCAAACAAGGCTTGAGGCCTCCTAAAATTCGAAATCCTTCCAAATGCAAGCAAGAGTGGTCTCAAATGAAAGCCTAAAATATGATGAGCAACTTTATCCTCATGATCATAGCCAAATCTCACTTTAAACCCCCCAAAAAAATGAGTTGAAGCATGTAATACATATATAAGCTTACATAGAGATTTAGAGAAAGATAGAGATAGAGAATACTAGAGAGGAAAAGAAGATTCCGGAAATGAGCAGGAAAGGGTGGGTTTGGCTCATCTTCAATTTGGTTCTAAGGCCAAAAAAATGCCATGTGTCCAATTCTTGTGGACAACTAATTTTGGGCAAAGTTACCTCCTTGCCCATGGTCTTCCATTGTAATAACATTTTCACCCCCAAAATATCTACCTTTAATATAGATATAGATGTATACATATATGTGAGAAAAGTTCATTACACCCCTTTCTTAAAATGACAAAACCGGGAGAAGTCCCCGAGTCTAGAAATCATTTCAACCTCCAAAAATCTAAAAATAATACTGTCATATCTAATTGACTTAAAATGATTAAAGATACACTTCTAAAACCCTCGGCTCAACAAATGAACAAAACACCCCTCGGGGCCCGTGTGGCACGCAAAATGAGATAAGAATTAAAATAATCCATAAAAATTAAATAAATTTCAGAAATTAGAAAACGGGAAAAATCGGTAACGTTACAATATATTTTAAAAAGATCATAAAAAATTTCACCAAATAGGATTTAGTTTGCAAAACAAGAATTACATACCTTAATTATAGAAAAAACATAGAATTACAGACTTTCATCACAAAATAGAATTACAGAGAAAAAAATTAAAATCCATACATACAAGTTAGCAGTTGCACAGAGAGAGAGAGAGAGGGGCAAGCTCGAGAGTTGAGAGAGGTCTTTTGGACTTCTTTATCCTAAGCATTAAATGTATTTGTCTTTATTTAACAACTTACGATAACTTTGCCGAACATTAAGTCTAACGATAAGACTTTCGGTCACAACATACATCCACCATCTTATTGATGAGGCCCCACACGTGTGTTGCATCTTCTAGATTTTCATTCGCCAATCAAAGATTTTTCAAAGTATCCCAATAGTAATGTCGCAAGAGTGAGAGAAGGCCCGTCAACACTGAATTAAAAGTTTGGGCATTCACCAATTTAGAAGATGCAACACATGTGGAGCCTCATCAATAAGAGGGTGGATGTATGTTGTTATCGAAAGTCTTATCATTAGACTAAATGTTCGGACAAAGTCATCGTAAGTTGTTAAATAAGGACAAATACATTTAATGCTTAGGATAAGGAAGTCCAAATGACCTCTTAGCCTAGTGGCATTATGCCTATATGCATAGCTACAATACAAAGTACGTGACATGACAAGGACCATTTGGTAATACCCAAAGGGTCCTAGGGCTATAAAAATGCTATCTCCAATTTAGAAGATGCAACACATGTGGAGCCTATCTTATTTCATATTTCGCTTGTCAACACTGAATTAAAGGTGGCGAATTCAGGGTAGGGTTGGGCTAGATTCCAACTCATCTCAAATTTTTTATTATTTTTTAATTATTATGGGTAATTTTAACTCAGTCTAAAAAAATAAAAAATTATTATTAATAATAGTCCACTCAAATAAGTCCAAATCAATTAAGCTACAATACTAAACTAAAAGTCTAATCCAAAAAACAAGCCAAGCCTCACAAACCCTAATACATGAACTAGTGCTAAGTCCTAGTCCTAATATCATTCTCGAATCACAATTCACAGTTCGGTATTCTAGAGAGAGGAATTCTGAATTCCCAGATTCTCCCATTGATTTCTTTTTTCTCAGAAATTTATATATATATATTTTTTGAGAAATTAAGTAAAATTTATGTGTGTGTGTATATATATATATATATATATATATATATATATATATACATACACATACACACACACATATATATATATATACATATATATATATAAACTGCTTGTTTGGGTTTAAGGAGAGCGCAAAAATTTATATATGTTTGTTAACGAATCCAAAGCTACCAAACAGAATTAAACTTGTTTTCATTTTTGGTCGGTTTACTTTTTAAAATTGCAACTTAACAGAAAGAGAAAGTTAGAGAAGTCTATCTAAGTCATAATTACAATTTAGCTTGATTTAGGCATTTTTAATTTATATTTTTTGATTTAGGTATTTTTAATTTAACTCATCATTCAACGGGACCTTGTTTGTAAAATTGACTTAGAGTTTATTATCGACGAATTCAAGTCTTTAAAAACTCGTTGAGCACAACTTAGATAGATATTTATTTATCTAAATTATGTTATATAAAAAAAAAAATTACTTAAAGAAATTGTGTTATTAAATTTATGTTTAATTTTAGCCCATCCCATTGACAATTCTTGGATCCGCCATTGGTTCGGCTCTGTTACTCGTAATCAGTTTGGCATTCGAGGGTTGGACCATCGAGACTTAGTAACCTCGTATAATACTAAATTTTTTTGAATCGATAGGCCCTCGAGGTTTGATGACAGGGTTTGGTGACTAGAGAATTAGGCCTTTGAAATTTGGTGATTCGGTGAGATGCCATGGTTTAGTGACTTGAGAATTAAACCCTTAAGATTAGAGCATCTCCGATGCAATGTTATATTGCATGCTATTTCTAAAATATAGCATGTGGGCTTGAAAAAGAGCTCTCTAATGCAAAACTATATTGTCGGCCAAATTTTAACTTTTCCAAAATTGATGCCAATTGTAGCACAAAAAATAACAGTAACTATTTCAGGGAAAGAGAGAGAGGGTGGATTTCAGATCCATATATTTATATACACACACAATATATATATATATATATATATATACACAATATATATGTAATGACCCAGCTCCTCATGGATCCGGATCATTAAACGGTTCCTTACCTGACCCAAAAACATCCGAGGGTAATAGGGTCATTTCACGCTAAATTTAAATATCAAAGTCCAAAAAGGGCAAGATAGCAATTTGCCATAATTCAATATATTGAGACTCAAAGGGTAAAACAGTCATTTACTTGCATCACATAATAGATAAAAAGAGGTTCGGGGCAATATAGTCCTTTCGGTGGTCAAAACATAATTATTGCATTTATTTGGGTTATAAAATAATTACTTGTAACCTCACTTGGGTACCAAAGTGTAATTTAAGAATTTAAAATAGCAATAACATATGAAACAGAAACCAGTCGACGTATATGCTTCATACGTCGACTGGTTTGGGACGTGAACAGTAGTGATACCCACTGTTGAGATACCGGTCGACGTATAGGAAGCCATACGTCGACTGGTTTCGAACGTGAGTTACAATGGATACCGGTTGACGTATGGGAAGGCATATGTCGACTGGTTTGGGACATGATACCGGTCGACGTATGGGAAGCCATACGTCGACTGGTTTGCAACGTGAGCCACAATGACCCACATTGTGAAGATACCGGTCGACGTATGGGAAGCTACACATCGACCTGTTCTGGGAAACTCACACTTCTTTTCCCACTGTCCAGTGATAACCCAAATACACCAACATTGGTAATTCAACCACCCACGTCACTACACTTATGTGAAATTTTATTCACATTTAACATCAAATAAAAATACAACAACCATTAAAAACATAAATCGTAACACGTTACTTAAAACCCACTAAAGGATTTAATATAAGTAAAATTTAATTACATTACTCCAAGGGCCATACACAAAATGAATCCAATCATTCTACATGTTGCAAAAATAATACATATTGATAACAAAAATTTTGTAGGATACATAACAAGTTCCAATACATCATTTAAAGATCGAATTACATAAGTCTCATTTTATACAATTTCCAAGGATTAAATACAAGGTTGGGGCCTCCATAGCCAATATTCACAAAACTTTAATATAAACGAGATATAAGTGAATTTCCTAACTACATCAATGTCCATGAATGCACATCAACTACCGGCTCATTTCCAAGTCCCTGAAAAATGTTAATGTTGATAGGGTGAGCTCAACTGCTCAGTAGAGTAAAGCCTAAATCACATTCCTAAAAATCTTGTGAGCCACAACCAGAGAATGGGATTCAAGAAAAAGGGATCATGGGATTAAATCATTTCAACATTTATGAAATTCACAATTTCACAGATTGTACCAGCAAATATGAAATGCAATGTCTCCTTCTTTCTTTCTAACCCAACCTCACTACCACCTTCCTAACCATCACCTTGGCTTACCACACAAACCCCCATTTCATTCTCTAACCCTCTTTTCCACATTAATCTTCATCTTCTCAACTCACCCTCATGCCATGAATATGCATGTCATACAACTAATCATCATTATACAAGTCATATTTTACCTTTAAGTTATGATATCAAACATCCAAACATAGAAATTGATAACATAGATCATACTTTTACATTTTCTCATAGAAAAGTAGCATGTTTGGCACAAATACAAGAAACTATCATTTTCTCATTCTTCAACAATTAAGCCATCATAATTCATGCTCAACATCACAACCAAAATTTTTAACAAACTAAGCATGCTTCATAACCTTAAAATTTTCATGCAACATGGCATATAGAAACTCACTAAAACCATAGGAAATTGTAAGTTAGACTTCCCCTACCTCAATGAAGCAAGCCAAACAAGGCTTGAGGCCTCCTAAAATTCGAAATCCTTCCAAATGCAAGCAAGAGTGGTCTCAAATGAAAGCCTAAAATATGATGAGCAACTTTATCCTCATGATCATAGCCAAATCTCACTTTAAACCCCCCAAAAAAATGAGTTGAAGCATGTAATACATATATAAGCTTACATAGAGATTTAGAGAAAGATAGAGATAGAGAATACTAGAGAGGAAAAGAAGATTCCGGAAATGAGCAGGAAAGGGTGGGTTTGGCTCATCTTCAATTTGGTTCTAAGGCCAAAAAAATGCCATGTGTCCAATTCTTGTGGACAACTAATTTTGGGCAAAGTTACCTCCTTGCCCATGGTCTTCCATTGTAATAACATTTTCACCCCCAAAATATCTACCTTTAATATAGATATAGATGTATACATATATGTGAGAAAAGTTCATTATACCCCTTTCTTAAAATGACAAAACCGGGAGAAGTCCCCGAGTCTAGAAATCATTTCAACCTCCAAAAATCTAAAAATAATACTGTCATATCTAATTGACTTAAAATGATTAAAGATACACTTCTAAAACCCTCGGCTCAACAAATGAACAAAACACCCCTCGGGGCCCGTGTGGCACGCAAAATGAGATAAGAATTAAAATAATCCATAAAAATTAAATAAATTTCAGAAATTAGAAAACGGGAAAAATCGGTAACGTTACAATATATTTTAAAAAGATCATAAAAAATTTCACCAAATAGGATTTAGTTTGCAAAACAAGAATTACATACCTTAATTATAGAAAAAACATAGAATTACAGACTTTCATCACAAAATAGAATTACAGAGAAAAAAATTAAAATCCATACATACAAGTTAGCAGTTGCACAGAGAGAGAGAGAGAGAGGGGCAAGCTCGAGAGTTGAGAGAGGTCTTTTGGACTTCTTTATCCTAAGCATTAAATGTATTTGTCTTTATTTAACAACTTACGATAACTTTGCCGAACATTAAGTCTAACGATAAGACTTTCGGTCACAACATACATCCACCATCTTATTGATGAGGCCCCACACGTGTGTTGCATCTTCTAGATTTTCATTCACCAATCAAAGATTTTTCAAAGTATCCCAATAGTAATGTCGTAAGAGTGAGAGAAGGCCCGTCAACACTGAATTAAAAGTCTGGGCATGCTCGAGGTACACCGTACATTGGTTCGGCTCTGTTACTCGTAATCAGTTTGGCACTCGATGGTTGAACCATCGAGACTTAGTGACCTGGTATAGTATTAAAATTTGTTGAATCGAGTGTCTGGCCCTGAAGTTTGATGACAGAGTTTGGTGACTCGAGGATTAGACCTTTGAAATTTGGTGACCTGATGAGATGCCATAATTTAATGACTCAAGAATTAAACCCTCAAGGTTACACGTTTATGTTAAATTGATGTATATGCATGCATATAAGTAGCTTAAAAAAAGTTAGCCACGTACATGCGTGTAATCTATTGTTGTTCCACTTCATAAAAGAAAATAAAAATAAAAAATTGTTGTAAGCACGTGGCACTTACCCAAAAGTGAATCAATATTTTTCGAAGGTTCAACCCTTAAGTTAACAAAATCCTGACATCTAACCAAGTCACTAAACTTTGAGGGTCTAAGAGCATCCGCAGCCCACTAGCGGAAGCCTTATTCCGCGAGCCAAATCTGCTTTTGGTCCTCCAACGGCCTCTTCAAAATGGTAGGGCCCATTTGAGGCTTGCGATATTCAGCGAGCCGGCCCGCGATCGGGGTATTTTTTTTTTTTGTTTTTCATGGGTCCAAAACGGCGCCGTTTGGTTGCCTTTCTTTTGTCACTTTGTAACAGTGGTGTAACCGTGCACCAAACAGTGTCGCAGATTTTTTTAAAAAAAAAAAAACCTAAAAGTAGGTTCAAATGAGCTCTTTTTTTTGGGAAAAAAAAAAATTCATTAAATAAAAAAATATATTGTTTAGGCACTATTTATAGAAAAAAAAAATTATTTGGGCCAAAAAAAAATTCAAAAAGCTTTTGTTTTTTTTGGTTTTTTTTCCTTAAATTTTGTTTTTTTTTTTGCTTTAAATTGTAATCCTTATTTTCTTATTCCAATTCATTATTTTTAATCCTTATTTTGTAATCCTTATTAATTTGGGACAAAAATAAATTGAAAAAGCTTTTGTTTTTTTTGTTTTTTTTCCTTAAAATTTGTTTTTTTGCTTTAAATTGTAATCCTTATTTTCTTATTCCAATTCATTATTTTTAATCCTTATTTATTTGGGCCAAAAATAAATAAAAAAGCTTTTTTTTTTAACACTTTTTGTATATAAAAAAAAATTAAAATTACAAATTCATCTACTTATTCCGATAAAATTTTCTAATACTTATTTTCTTATTCCTATTCATTATTTTTAATCTTAAAAAATCATTACATAATAAAAATTCTAGTACACGAATTGTCATAACATCTTAAATGCAAACAAAATACAACATAAATTAAACATCTTCATCAGCATAGCGGTTCCACAAATTTTCCATCAAATCATTCCTCAACCGCGTATTTGTCTCTCTGTTGCGAATCTGAAGTTGGTGAGAGGATATGTGTGCGGCTAAAATTGATGGGCATCGACTTAAAGTGGGAATTGGGATTGCATCCTCCGGTGGCGGAGTCCATCTTCCAATATTTGCATGACGTTCATCTTCAATGATCATATTGTGAAGGATGATGCACGTTTTCATTATGAGGCGCAAGTCATCTTTCTCCCATTAACGCACTGGTCCTTGCGTTATTGCTGTAATACCCCTAATTTTAAAAGGATAGTCTCGGTATTCATTTATTTATTTTTATTGTATTTTTTTTAATTGTTTAATTGATTATTTGACTAATTGTTTATGTATTTAATTGAATTAAGTGTTACTTGATTAATTGGCTACTTATCTATGTGTTATTTGTATTTTGTCTAGGTGTTATTTGTATTATTTGTTTAATTAGATTATGTGCTTAAATGATGTATTTGATTAATTGTAATTAATTGTAAATTAAATGATTAAATGTTTTATTTTATTTTATTTTATGGTTATGGTTAGTGGTAATGGGCTAACTAATTGGGTCCCATGAACTACTTGGATAGGAGGTTGGATGTGTATGGATAAATACCCATGGATAGTTGTATATGTATATATATAGATATGTATGTATATACATATATATAAAAAGGAAAGTAATTTATTAATATTATAGTAACTTTAATATTAATAAATAATCTGATGCATATATTTTATATATTTATATAATAAGGATATACATATATTTTATACGTAACATCTTTTAAGTTACCTTTTTAATATTATGGTAACTTTGGTATAAATAAATAATCTGATGTATATATTTTATTTATTTAATGAGGATACAGATAGATTATATACGTAACATATTTTAAGTTACTTTTTAATATTATGGTAACTTTAGTATTAATAAATAATCTAATGTATATATTTTATTTAATTAACAAGGATATACATAGATTATATACGTAACATATTTTAAGTTACCTTTTAATATTTTCATTTTTTTATTTTTCTTTATTAAGTTGACTTGGATTGGAAAAAGGAATAGGGTTATTATTTAGCCTATAAATACACAACTATAGGTTGAAAAAGGAGTGAAAATATATCACGTAATATATTCTAGAGAGAGAGAGTTAGAGAGAAAAGGAAAAAGAGGAAGGAATGAGGAGAAAACCATTTAGAGAGAAGATCAAGGAAGAAGAAATTTAACTTTCAGTCCGAAAGTTTAAGGCAAGTTCTTCTTCTATCTCTTTCCCTTTGATTCGTGTTTCTGTACATACCTAGGAAATTCCAAGATTTATTAAACACATAAAATTAAATAATTATGCATGTTTAATTGGGTTAGAATATAGGTTTTATGAAATTGGTTCATATCTGTTCTTGTGTTATGAATTGATAAAATGCATGATTTTGATTTAATTTCTTATGTGAATTTTTACATGTTTAAATTATGTATTTTTCATATCTGTGGAATGATGGAACGTAGAAACATGCCTAGGATTCCTGAACATTAAATAGGGACTAAGTTTGGGTTTTAATAAATTTAAATAGACTCAATCATAATGATGCTTGCTATTTGAATATTTTAAACAAACGAATTGATTCAATCTTTTAAGATATTTTAGCAATTGAGATTAAATGTGTAGGATGAATTGGATATAGAGAATCCTTATTTAACGGTATAATAAAATATCATCATGCATAAGATTCAGTTTGTGTAGCACATATGATATAGGAAGTTTAAAGAAATAATAAGTTATTCCTATTATATGATAACTTGATATCATATTTATCATAGTTATTTATGGAATGTTTGATATATTTCCTTAATTGTTACATCAATTGTTGGATTGTGTGGTTTAATGCACCGGTATGGGGCGGTGGCATTTTAGGGATGGATTAACTTATCAGTTAAGTCCTACCTATTTTATATAAGGGAATGGATTAACTAAAATGTTAAGTCCTACTTATATTTAAGTCAGGTCAGCTGAACAAGTTGAATGACTTATGGAGAATTAATTTATTATATAAGGGAATGGATTAACTAAAATGTTAAGTCCTACTTATATTCAAGTCAGGTCAGCTGAACAAGTTGAATGACTTATGGAGGATTAATTTATACTGAATAGGATGGTTACTAGATTTTATATATATAAGTATAGTGCCATGATATGAGCTTAAGTCTCAGGATCAGTGGTTAGGGTGCGTATATCGCCAGGGATGTGTAGCTAGATATAGTGTAGTTGTGTACCGTGGTAGGTCTAGGTACTCATGCCCACTATATGTGCATTTTGCATGTTGCCTACTATTCAGGTTGAGACAACCCTATAGTCTAGTGAGGTTCCTTTAGTGTGTATATATATATATACGGACTACTAGTTACTGTTGGATTGACTAGGATGTATACGTGTATCGGATCTCTGCTTGGACTGTAGTATAGTAGAACTTGTTTGTGGGCCTGACCCACCATTATTTTTCAGGTGTTCGTCACGAGTAGATGTTGTTCGTGCTGAGTGGGGATCAGTCTACTTCATTCTTCCGATGCTACATAGGAGTTCCTTTATGATTCAGTTTCCTGTTTTAGATTATTGTCATTTGTTTAGTTTGGATTTTCTAGGGGTCCACACAGTATGGATTCCCGAGTTGTATTTTGGAGGATCAGTTGTATCAGAAGAGTTTATTAATTAATGAAAATAAATTATGAGATTTATTATTAGATTATCATTTTAGTTTCTTGTCAGCATTTTATTTATTCTTCTTTATTCTTTTGTACTCTGTGTTCGTTTATTATCAATTTGTTTTGATATCCTCGGGTATTCGGGCATGGGCCTGGCCAACCCGCATTCGGAAATCCGGGAGGGGTATCACAGTTGGTATCAGAGCACTCCAAGTTCATGTGTCCTTAGGAGTGTCTTTCGTTATGTGACTTCCGCGTTGCGTCTCTTAAAACTTAGAGCCCCGTATTAGGATTCATTGTACTCTATTTACGGTTTGTTAGGAGGAGCTGATCTCAATTATATGCTGTAGTCATAGAATGGTTGGCACTAGAAAATGGATGGGTTCAAGGCGAAAGCAATAAAGACCCAAAGGAGTAGAGGAGTATGTTATCGATTTCGTTGCCCGAAGGCAGAATTAGGGATAGAAGGTTTAAGTTCGTTTGGAGCTACTTTAAAGTATAAGGCAAGGAAAGATTTAGATGTGCATGATAGGTCACCGCATATCGGGGCCGACATGACTTTAGTTGATCTCAAAAAGGAGATAAGCGGGGATTAAGAGTCCAAAGAGGATCCTAATGGAGGAGATTTCAGCGTATCCAAGAGAGAGGGTACTACATTTGGAAGATGGATGATCGCGCGAGGGTGATCTTGTTTGCTGGTTATATAGCTAATGTTATTTGTAGAATTGGTATTGATTAATCTACTATAATTAAACTGTCTTATCATTTCTAAAAGAGATATATAAGAAGTACTCTTCAGAAGATTGGGGATTTGATGGAGTTCTTATCAGAACGAAACGTATGATTTTGTATCACATTCAGGAAGGTATTGGTATTATGTTGTGACGTTCTAATTCGCTTTATAAAGCTAAGTTAGATAGTTTACATTCAGCGTGTAGGGAGGATGAGGGTTAAGCCCTTAGTATTTGCTTAGGCAAACATATGTTGCTTTTAAGCTCTGTTTAAAAGATATGTTTCGAGGTTGGATGATTACCTACGAAACTATAAAAGGAAATTGTGAAACAATTTGGTAGTGTTGATTTCAAATGAGACTTTCTTTTCTAGAAAGAACGATGTCCTAAGTAGGAATGTATTTTGTTCTATTGTGTTTATCATACGTGTTTTATTTATTTTTTTTGTTATTTACTCAGGATTTGGTATGTGGTTTAGTTGGGGACATAAAGGTGTGATCAGCCAATTATTGTTTTAATAACATGGTGTAATAGCGTTATTTACGCTAGATTTGTGAGCATACGGTCGTAGGATTTGGTAGATACACATAAATCTAGCCAATCTATTGGACCTGGACGTGTGTCATTATGGTGTGTTTTGAGATGGGATAATTAAATCATCACTACGAGTCAAACAATTTAGAACGATTAGTTTGATATACTTTACGTTAGGTATGGATTCGTATCATATTACAATGCCATGATATTGGTGATTGTTAATGTTTCGGTATGCGTGAGGTAGTGGTAAATAAAGACCACTGTAACGCCATGATGATATATCAGAGGTGCTGGATTTGTTGAACATCTTCTTGAAAATTTCAGAAGTTGTTACCAAGTCAGAAGGAGAATTTAGTATGGGATTAAGTACTTATTGGAATGACACCGAGTGAGGATAGGAGACTGAATAAATATTCATCAGTAAATTCTTAATCAAGAATTTATTCAAGAGGGTGTGTCATTAAAAGGAATTTGCCGGTGTTGCACATGGAGGAGGAAACTAAGTCTCTTCATTTCCATAAATAATATGGAAATATTTTTTTAGTCACAATTTGCAACAATTAGCTGTTGCAAGGAAATTGATGACTTATGTAGAGGATGGAAAGATTTCATATTCTTTTGAAATTAGACAAAGAAGTCGGATTGCCATTAACTTGTCTTAAAGAAGCAGGGTGTGTCAAAGACAAGATGGTGAGACCAAATACTTATATAAAGATGAGGTGCATAGTATGTATGGAAAGGTCGTAGTTTGTTAACTTTTGTTGAGTTAAGTCATAGTTGACTATAGAAATGGAATTACCGATTGATTTTCAATATCGGTAAGTTTATCACGGATCAGTGGTGGATAGATTTAGTTACAGAATTCGCTTTTGAAGATGCTTCAATTTAAACGTTGGGTACAAACGAAAGCTGGTGGTACCAGACTAACGGTACTTTCTATAGACAAATTGGATGGAGGATGCACGGACTGAGTTTCACAACTTTTAGTTCTTTATCCTGGTGGAAACATGATGCTTTACGATAGACAGGAGAAGGGACATAGTGATTTATCTCCAAGTCTAATATTTATTAGATAGTAGAGATGGACCATCAGAGATCACTGGATTCTTGCAGTTATTTTCTATACTGAAGTGGAAATGACAAAGCATTTTCACGGATTTAGTTAAGGGATTGCTGATTTGATGCAAAGGTCAGGATTCTAGATGGGATATTGGTTGACTGATAAAATTAAATCAGTTTCATTTTGTCTATTTTGATCGAGCTGATAAGATATCAGTTCATACGAATAGAACGGATCACGAGACGGCTTAGATGGATGCAAAGTGTGAATCATCAAGTTCCGTCTGTTGGAAGTAAAGATAGAATTGGATGTTCTCAACAACGGATAGGATATTTAAATCTTTCGGTTCGTTGATGAGTTATCAGTTGAATGTATAGCAGGTGTAATAATAACACTTGTTATTACCAAGGTAGTTGAGAAGGTCAACTTTGAATATTGGAGCTGACCTTGGAGACGGTGTTACCTTACTCAGATGGAGTTTAAGGTATTCGAGGAGGATTTAGTAGTTTCTGTAAATAGTGATATGACGGTCGGGCGAATGAGCTGAAAAATTTATAATTTTTCTTGGTACACCCAAATGGTTAGAAAGTACATCACGACATTAAATGTCAATTTTGGTGAACAGGTACGGATAGGGACGTGTATATAATTGCCCTAAGTGTAAAACCTGCTACAAAGGTGGAAAGTTGATCATCGGATATCATAGGAATCTTTAGCCACTTCTTATAACAAATATGGAAGTTGAACTAAACAAGAGTGACGATCAGTGGGAAGGATCGACATTGATTTGGTATTTCAATTTTTCATATGGAATTCGAGTGGTGGATTGAGAAAGATCGCTTGAGGACATAAATTTGAGTGATGCTTATTTTAGAACTTCATAGTAGTTCTATAGTACAGTGATAGTGGTGTTATAGCATGTGGATGTCCATATTAGTAGATGCAAAGTGCTATTTCGAATAAGCTTTATGAAGATTTTGGAGCAGTAGCTCTACTTCATATCTATAGACGGAGGAATTAATTGAGAGATTAAATTAGACCATAAAGGATATGTTTGAGGCGTATATCCTAGATTTTCATGGACAGTTGGAAGTGTTTACTTCACTTATCGGAATTTTGTCTGTGATATTATTGGCACAAGGAGGTTAGTGTGACAACTTTGGAGGTTTTGTATCTTTCACAATGCATACCTCTCATTTGTTGGTTGGAAATGGAAGTAAGGGTTGTACAATCAGACCTCGATTTCATTTAAAAATATGTCGGAAAGAGATACTTCCTTTTGTATTGAACTGCGCACGGTTGGGAGGCGACAATGGGATGTTGTAAATAGTTGAACTCGTATACTAGAGTTTTTCTATCAGGAAGTAGTTTGCTCGTTCTGTTTTCTATGTAGGAAGAAAGACGATTTTTGGAGAAAGGTCAATTTTACTTATTATATTGACTTTTAGAGGATTGCGTTTCGCAATTGAGGCAGTCGCCTATGAATTAGCGTTACTAAATTATTAGCGCTAGGTGCATAAGAGTTTGTTCGTATATTCTATGGCACTTGGAGCTATGCAGATCATTCCCTTGTCGACATGGGAGGATTACGTTATTGTTTGATACAACCTATGCATTGTATGATTATTGTGTTTCTTAAAATATAGGAACCCTGTATACCATTTGGTAGATTGGAGTTAAGTGGAGCCCTTATAGTGATGTTGCGTCTACTTGGAAATAGGAGGATGTTTTTCGCTCACAGTTTCCAAGCATAATGGAAGAATAATGGAAGGAAGTAAGGGCGAATTTCGAGGACGGAATTCATTTTGTTAGGGGGGAAGAATGTAATACCCCTAATTTTAAAAGGATAGTCTCGGTATTCATTTATTTATTTTTATTGTATTTTTTTTAATTGTTTAATTGATTATTTGACTAATTGTTTATGTGTTTAATTGAATTAAGTGTTACTTGATTAATTGGCTACTTATCTATGTGTTATTTGTATTTTGTTTAGGTGTTATTTGTATTATTTGTTTAATTAGATTATGTGCTTAAATGATGTATTTGATTAATTGTAATTAATTGTAAATTAAATGATTAAATGTTTTATTTTATTTTATTTTATGGTTATGGTTAGTGGTAATGGGCTAACTAATTGGGTCCCATAAACTTCTTGGATAGGAGGTTGGATGGGTATGGATAATTACCCATGGATAGTTGTATATATATATATATAGATATATATGTATATACATATATATAAAAAGGAAAGTAATTTATTAATATTATAGTAACTTTAATATTAATAAATAATCTGATGTATATATTTTATATATTTATATAATAAGGATATACATATATTTTATACGTAACATGTTTTAAGTTACCTTTTTAATATTATGGTAACTTTGGTATAAATAAATAATCTGATGTATATATTTTATTTATTTAATGAGGATACAGATAGATTATATACGTAACATATTTTAAGTTACTTTTTAATATTATGGTAACTTTAGTATTAATAAATAATCTAATGTATATCTTTTATTTAATTAATAAGGATATACATAGATTATATACGTAACATATTTTAAGTTACCTTTTAATATTTTCATTTTTTTATTTTTCTTTATTAAGTTGACTTGGATTGGAAAAAGGAATAGGTTTATTATTTAGCCTATAAATACACAACTATAGGTTGAAAAGGGAGTGAAAATATATCACGTAATATATTCTAGAGAGAGAGAGTTAGAGAGAGAGTTAGAGAGAAAAGGAAAAAGAGGAAGGAATGAGGAGAAAACCATTTAGAGAGAAGATCAAGGAAGAAGAAGTTTAACTTTCAATCCGAAAGTTTAAGGCAAGTTCTTCTTCTATCTCTTTCCCTTTGATTCGTGTTTCTGTACATGCCTAGGAAATTTCAGGATTTATTAAACACATAAAATCAAATAATTATGCATGTTTAATTAGGTTAGAATATAGGTTTTATGAAATTGGTTCATATCTGTTCTTGTGTTATGAATTGATAAAATGCATGATTTTGATTTAATTTCTTATGTGAATTTTTACATGTTTAAATTATATATTTTTCATATCTGTGGAATGATGGAACGTAGAAACATGCCTAGGATTCCTGAACATTAAATAGGGACTAGGTTTGGGTTTTAATAAATTTAAATAGACTCAATCATAATGATGCTTGCTATTTGAATATTTTAAACAAACGAATTGATTTAATCTTTTAAGATATTTTAGCAATTGAGATTAAATGTGTAGGATGAATTGGATATAGAGAATCCTTATTTAACGGTATAATAAAATATCATCATGTATAAGATTCAGTTTGTGTAGCACATATGATATAAGAAGTTTAAAGAAATAATAAGTCATTCATATTATGTGATAACTTGATATCATATTTATCATAGTTATTTATGGAATGTTTGATATATTTCCTTAATTGTTACATCAATTGTTGGATTGTGTGGTTTAATGCACCGGTATGGGGCGGTGGCATTTTAGGGATGGATTAACTTATCAGTTAAGTCCTACCTATTTTATATAAGGGAATGGATTAACTAAAATGTTAAGTCCTACTTATATTTAAGTCAGGTCAGCTGAACAAGTTGAATGACTTATGGAGAATTAATTTATTATATAAGGGAATGGATTAACTAAAATGTTAAGTCCTACTTATATTCAAGTCAGGTCAGATGAACAAGTTGAATGACTTATGGAGGATTAATTTATACTGAATAGGATGGTTACTAGATTTTATATATATAAGTATAGTGCCATGATATGAGCTTAAGTCTCAGGATCAGTGGTTAGGGTGCGTATATCGCCAGGGATGTGTAGCTAGATATAGTGTAGTTGTGTACCGTGGTAGGTCTAGGTACTCATGCCCACTATATGTGCATTTTGCATGTTGCCTACTATTCAGGTTGAGACAACCCTATAGTCTAGTGAGGTTCCTTTAGTGTGTATATATATATATATACGGACTACTAGTTACTGTTGGATTGACTAGGATGTATACGTGTATCGGATCTCTGCTTGGACTGTAGTAGAGTATAACTTGTTTGTGGGCCTGACCCACCATTATTTTTCAGGTGTTCGTCACGAGTAGAGGTTGTTCGTGCTGAGTGGGGATCAGTCTACTTCATTCTTCCGATGCTACATAGGAGTTCCTTTATGATTCAGTTTCCTGTTTTAGATTACTGTCATTTGTTTAGTTTGGATTTTCTAGGGGTCCACACAGTATGGATTCCCGAGTTGTATTTTGGAGGATCAGTTGTATCAGAAGAGTTTATTAATTAATGGAAATAAATTATGAGGTTTATTATTAGATTATCATTTTAGTTTCTTGTCAGCATTTTATTTATTCTTCTTTATTCTTTTGTACTCTGTGTTCGTTTATTATCAATTTGTTTTGATATCCTCGGGTATTCGGGCATGGGCCTGGCCAACCCCATTCGGAAATCCGGGGGGGGGGGGGGGGGGGGGGTATCACAATTGCCCACTTGATTTGCTATACCCCAAAAGCCCGTTCCACATCTTTTCTTGCTGCCTCTTGTCGCTGAGCAAATAATTTTTCTTTTGTAGTGGTTGGGTGCGGGATAGTCTGCATCAAAGGTGCCCACTTAGGGTATATACCATTAGACAAGTAATACCCCATTCTATAGTGATGTCCATTCATTACATAATTAACCGGAGGTAATTGGCCATTGATGATGCCGTTGAATACCGAGGAATGATCCAACACATTTATATCATTGTGTGAACCCGGCATTTCGAAGAATGCATGCCAGATCCACAAATCTTGTGAGGCAACTGCTTCCAATACGAGAGTATTCTTACTAGATCGTCCCCTATGTGTGCCTTGCCACTCCACTGGCCAATTCTTCCACTCCCAGTGCATACAGTCGATAGAGCCAAGCATACCCGGAGAACCTCTCTGCTCCCCTTCTTCAAGCAACCGTGCTATGTCGGCTTTGTTGGGTGGGCGCATATACTTTTCTGCATACACAGCAACAATAGCATTACAAAACGCCTTCAAGCATTTAATGGCAGTGTTCTCGCCGATTTTAATATACTTATCATAGTGATCGGCTGCACAACCATATGCAAGTATACGAACAGCAGTTGTCATCTTCTGTATAGAAGACAATCCCAGACGACCAGTTGCAATCTTTTTTTGGACAAAGTAGTCATCATAAGCTTTGACATCATTAAGGATACGAAGAAAAAGTTTTCGTCGCATCCTGAATCGCCTGTGAAAGTACTCCGGTGTATATGTGCAATTCTCGTTGAAGTAGTCTTTCATTAGCTGATAGTGGCTTCCCTCTCGATTACGATGAATGTATCGCTTCTTTTTACGGACTTGAAATACTTGCTCGACTATCTCTGGCCTCACTGAATTCATAATCTTATAGAATTCGTCTTGATCTTGTTGAATCAACGCCCCAAAAGGATCACCTTCCGAAGAGGATGATGAGGAAGATGAAGAATTAGAGTCTGCCAGAGGAAAAGCTTGTGATGACGAAGCCATTCGAATTTCAAAATTGAAAAAGATGGATGATGATATTTTCCTACAATGGAGAGAGATGATTATAGTGATGATTTTCGAATGAGCAAATGAGTTTCATTATATAAGATGAAAATATAGCTGTTTAAAAATCAAATTTTAAAAATATAGCTATTATAAATATAGCCGTTAAAAATTTAAATTTTAAAAATATTGCCGATAAAAATTCAAATTTTAAAAATATAGCCATTACAAATATAGCGGTTAAAAATTCAAATTTTAAAAATATAGCCGTTAAAAATATAGCCGTTTAGGAAAAGTTAAAAAAAAAAAATTAATTTTTTATTATTATTATTTTTGGAGAGCGAAAATTCGGAGAGCCTAATGGAGTGCATGTTTTTGGAGAGTGAAAACTGCTGACGTGGCTCTTGGAATTGCTGATGTGGCTCTTGGAAAAGCTGATGTGGCGTTTTTAGAGAGCCAAAATTCGAAGAGGCTGATGCGGATGCTCTAACCCTCGAATCATCGAACTCTAACGACATAACAGGTCACTAAACCTCGAGGGTCTAACCTCGACTCACCAAATTGGTGGACCCACAACATATTTTCTTCTAATCTGGCATTAAGGAGAGAGAGGTAATTTCTCATAAGATGGTCGTATAAGTGATAAACTTTGTATAAATTAATTGACCACCAAGATTGTTGTCAGCTTATAAATCGAATGGTTAAAGTTCAAGGTTCTCGAAGAGCAATATATACACAATGACCAGAAAGCAAGAGCAAAAGACAAGATGGAAGTCAAAAACATTCTTCACATGAATGCTGGTAATGGAGAAACTAGCTAGGCCAATAATTCAATCCTTCAGGCAGGTCTCTCTCTCTCTCTCTCTCTCTCTCACACACACACACAATGTATGAAAATTGTCACTGAACAATGAGAGCACATGCTTATTTTTTTTTCGAAAACAATAATACTAAAGGCGGGGCCAGTCCTAGAAGACACCCTCAATGACATGTATACAGTAAAATGAAAACTTATACCCTTCAGGTCCAAAATACCCTTTTGATCATCTCGGAAATCATTGACACAATTCAAGGTTTGTGCCAACAAAATACTAATTGCAAAGCACCTGAATTCCAAGTGTATCTAAATGATCTTCCAGACAATGACTTCAACACCATTTTCAAATCACTACCGATATTCTACGAGAAGCTCAAGAAACAGAAAGGAGAAGAGAAGTTGATTCCCTGTTTCTAATCAGGACATCACCAGGTTCAAAAACTTCTAGCTTGTCGAGAAGAGAACTCCTGGCAAAATTACTTCTCGACATGGGGGCTGAGGTGTAGCTCATTTCCTTTTAATAAAAACACAACTAAACCAGTGTTTATCTTCATTTTTCATAATATCTTTTTTGGTCTCTAAAATATCACAATCATCAGGACTTCTGGTTTTAGGGGTTCATTGAAGAAGCTGAAGTTGATTTATTCAATGTACTCTTTTATGCCCCCTAGTGATGGCTATGATTCACAAGGAAGGGTCCTTCACTCTTGACAAGCTAGAAGTTTTTGAAGTCAATTGGGACTGCAGCAACAAAGTTGATGACAGACATTTTGTTTTTCACAAGCATATAAGAGTGGGCAATATGTGGCTAGTCGTACGAGAGCTGTTATGGAGCCAATTTTCGCTAGTCATTTTGGAGACACTGTCATTGACAAACTGCTGTTTGACTATGAGAGGAGACACTGTCATTTTGGAGACACTGTCATGTGGCTGAGCATCTGTCTGTGGAGAAAACGAAGTAATTCAACATAGTCAGTTCCTTAACAAAGAATGACCATTCACAAGGGGCAAATATGAATAGAAAAAATTGCAATGTTAACATGTTATATGAAGTTCTTCTGGCACAATAAAAGTAGGCATATGCTATGCCCCTCCATAATATAAGAAAATGTATCAGTGTTGAACATTAATGTTGTGCATGTGGTATGCAAAACTATTATATTTAAAAAAAAATAAAAAAATAAAAAAAAAGAAAAAAGAAAAAGAAATTTGATTAAAATTGGTAGATTATTTTTGCAAAAATGTAGCAGTGCTTGATACTTTGATGAATATAATCATTAAATAATGTCAAAATTAAACTAAGTTTATGACTTCTATAGTTTATCTTAAAGGGCAGGTGGTGAAGCGTAGAATTTTCGGGTGTTTGCTTTCTATCCAAGAGAAAACTACATTTTTGCAAAAATAAGCTACCAATTTTAATCAAATTTCTTTTTGTCTTTCGGAAAGGTAAAGTTGATTGTATAGATGTATGTAACTGTAACTGTAACTGTACAAGGGATGTAGAATCCATTTAGGCAACCCAAATTCACAATCCCAATCCCAAACCCAAATTACAAACCCAAGGGAATGAATGTGTAACAGAGTGAATAGTGTTATGATATTCTCTCTTTCCCTTTCTACCCTTTTACCAACCACATTGACCCAAAACCCTTAGCAAAACCAGAAGTAAAATCCAAGAGGTTAATTTAGTTGTGTTAACCCCAAAATTGTGCACCACGTGGCAGGAGGTGATTGGCTGAAACTGAAAGGTTACTTCATAAGCAGAGAGATGAAAAAGGAAGTACTTCATTGAGTTGCACCAAAGCCCATGGAATAAGTGTGTTGAACATGAATGTCATTCATTGAGTTGCCTTGGGCTTCTCTAATCATAGTTGTAACCAACTAGTTATCAACTATCTTGTAATAATATGACATCTATGGTGGAATCAATAGCATAGCATTTCTTAGGTTGAGAAGAAGAATTCTCATTCTGACTTTTTGTTCGAATGCCGATTCCAACTTTAATATCGTTCACCCAACTTACTATTTTTTATTTATTTATTTATTTATTATTATTATTATTATTATTATTTTTTTTTGGATACGGTCATTTTATTTCATTCCAGTGTACCAAATGCAGCCTTAAGATTTTAGTGTTTAGGTGACGAGGAGTAATTGTGTAATAAAAATGGCATGAGCTAATCTATCTTTGTTGACCTTGCCTGAAATCCACACAGGTTTTCATTGCCTCCCCACATGATTGCTCCATCCTCATAACTGCTCCATCCCCGTAACCAGGGGCGGAGCCAGGAAAAAATATTTGAGGGGAGGCGGGCAAATTAATTAATATAAAATTAAATTTAAAAAATAAAAAATAAAAAATAAAAATACTTAGTACTTTTTTTAGTTAAGAGCATCTGTTTATAAATGATATGAAAAGAAAAATAAAACAAATTAAGAACAATTGAGTATTTTTTTCTTCTCTTTAATTCATAACAAATAATATATATATGTGTGTGACTGCATGTATAAATAAAGTATGTTACAATAAGGATTATCATAATAATGATGATTATTATTATTATTTACTATATTTGGAATTTATAAGTTTATTCAAATTTGAAGAGTTATAAGTAATTTCATTCACAAACCATATCTAAAAAAAAAAAAAAAAAATCAAAGTTCATTCATAAACCACATTCAATAATCATAAGAATTTTTATTTGAATTTGAAGAGTTATAAGATCTTAGTAAGCATTAAAAAATAGGTACGCATTTAATTGGGAAATCAAAATTAGGTACGCATCTTAGTAAGCATTAAAAAATAGCCTACTGTGGGTCTCTTCAGATTGGGTAAATATTAGGTGAGTTAAGCATACGTGACTCTTTGGATATTCGTCCATAGGTCAAATCGAATTTGAAGTGTTATAAGTAATTTCATTCGCAAACTACATTCAATAATCATAAAGTAAACCATAAATAGATTTTTTTTTTTTTTTTTTTTTTTTTTTTTTTTTTAAGAATTTGAGAGAGACAAGCTTTAATTTTTATATAAAAATCACCATTTGTAACTATAATTTAGTACCATAAATAGAGTTTTGCAAATTTTTTGAAGAACCAACTTTAGTTTTTAGAAAAATTACTATTAATAACTATAATTTAGTACCATAAATATATTTTACAAAAAATATGGGGGGCCAATTTAATTTTTATATAAAAAAATAATTATTAATATATATATTTAGTAACTAGTTATATAAAAATCACCATTTGTAACTATAATTTAGTACCATAAATAGAGTTTTGCAAATTTTTTGAAGAACCAACTTTAGTTTTTAGAAAAATTACTATTAATAACTATAATTTAGTACCATAAATATATTTTACAAAAATATGGGGGGCCAATTTAATTTTTATATAAAAAAATAATTATTAATATATATATTTAGTAACTAGTACTGAAAATTTGCCGAATTTTTTGGGGGGGGGGGGGGGGGGGGGGTGGAAGAAAGGGGGTTGGCGGGTTATGGGGGTCCACCAGTCGGCATCCAGATTTGGCCGAGCCGTGTATGCTTCTGTTTGGGAAAACCCTGGCATAGAATGAACCCGGTGATCCTGATACAAAACAATGACTCATCAACTCTTCTCTTTTCTCTTTCTTGAGCTTCTCGTAGAATATTGGCAGTGATTTGAAAATGGTGTTGAAGTCATTGTCTGGAAGATCATTTAGATACACTTGAAATTCAGGTGCTTTGCAATTATTTTGCTGGCACAAACCATGAATTGTGTCGATGATTTGGGAGATGGCCAAAAGGGTATTTGGACCTGAAGAGCAACCCAAGCCTGCTATTTTAAAGCACTTGGGGAAGTTTTCATTGTACATTTCATTAAGAGTTAGTTTGGTATGCGTAAATGAAATTGAATGGAATGGGAATGAAACTAGGAATGGAATGGGAATGAAACTAGTAATTCCCATCATTCGCATTCTCTTGTTTGGTTACAAACATGGAATGCGTAAAAATAGTTTGACTAATGTAAAAACTAAAATGGAATAAATTTATATTGTTTTCTCCAAATAAATTTTATCATTAATAAAAAAATTAACTAAAAAATTAATGTAAGTGAACGGAAGTGTTGGAGGTTGGGTTGGGTTGTGTGTTAGAGAAGATGATGATGGCGATGGGGAAGAAGGCTGGATTATGGAGAGGAGTATAAGTTACTGTATAACAGATCTCCTACTTAAAAAAATCCTTCCTTTATTTATTTATTGGAATTGATTCACCCCTTCCATTAATTGAATACTACCTCAAAACACACAGTGATTATCATATAGGGAAAAAAATGTTCTTGATCTATTTATATTGCAAAGTATTTTTTGTACAATACGTAATGCATAGAATAATATATATATATATATATATATATATATATATATATAAAAGTTACTGAATTATGGAAAGGAGTATAACGGATTTGATATGAAGGGGTGGATTGGAAAAGAACAAAGACGTGATAGAAAAGATGATGAACGGTTTTTTTTTTTTTTGTCATAATTTTTTTAATTCTATTCCATGTGGGAATGGAATGCTCATTCCATTGTTAAAGAGAGGGAATGAAATAGCGAGAATGGTCATTCCCGGGAATGCCTCTTGATTCTCTTTCCAACTTTAATTTAACTTACCAAATATGGGAATGGAATAAAAACCATTCCCATTCCCTCTTAATTGATTTCATTTCGTCACACCAAACTAACCCTGAGGATTTCTTCTAGTACTTGACGAGCCTTTAGTATCCCTGTTTTCTGAAAAAATGGACATGCTTTCTAATAGTTAAGTGAAAATTTTCATACGTGCTTGTAGCATTGTACTATTTAATTACATTTGTGCGTGCAAGAGAGGGAGAGAGACCTGAGGGATTGAATTATTGGTGTAGCTTGTTTCTCCATTACCAGCATTCACGGGAAGAATGTTTACCACTATCATCTTGTCCTTGCGTTATGCTGTCTGATCATTGTATATAACTAGCTAGGTAGCCTATACATAGATACACACACTTACAAGCCCCCTACTCAACCAACCACTGTATACATGGATGAATTTGGAATCTTCCTCGTGATTTGTCGTTGGTACTAATAAAGGATGTTGTATGTAAATGTAAAGTATTTACGGAGTGGGCCAAAGGGAGAAGGCCCAAAACAGGGAAAGGCCAAACAGATTGCAATAGCTAGGACCAAACATTGAACAGAACCTAGGTCCAGGCCCAACCATGAATCCAACTGCAGCCCATTCAACTAAGGCCATCAGTGACATCTTGGGCTAGGCATTGATAAATGGTAATGGATGTTCCAATTAACTCCGGTGACCTAGCATCGCCGTTGGGAGCACGCTACGGCGGTCTTGGTGGCGGACGGGATCGGATGGGAAGGCTACATTCACTCACTCAGCTGATTCTTCATTATCAGGAAGTGCACTGGAATAGTGGAGCTTCTCAACAATGGATGACGAGTGGATCCGTCTCGTGACTGTATTTTGGGAAGATGGTGATTGCCAAAAGCTTCTTGCATTCCTTTCGCGCCATTTTTGATACACTGTAGCGGAGAGAGCAATCTTACTGCTCGTGTTCTTGGGTGAGTTACTCTTCCAATGTTCACTGGCCCAAGTGACAAAAAAGTTCCCAATTGTTGCTGTGTGTGTAGAATCGACACTTACTCTGTATGAAGCTCCAAATTGGTGAAACAAATGGGCAAGAAATGATGATTGATCAGTTTGGAATGATGAAATGATTGACCCTGGTATCAATTGCTGTATCGGAAATTCTACCCAACAATGGGCCATTGTGCAGCCATTAATCACTCCAGAGTCGAGTGCGGGAGACATCACCCATTTTGTGCATGATCAGTCTTCTAGCTAGTGGTCTCAGCTGGAGGATCTTACGCCAACTCCAAGAACTGGTGAAAGAATGAAACCTTGTAAACATTATTTATATGTGAATGTGCGATTGAATTACTGGCATGGCTAGTTTCTCCCATACCAGCATTTGTGGGAAGAATGTTTACCACTGCCATCTTATCCTTGCGTTGTGTTCTTGCTTTCTGATCATTGTATATATGGACACTCACACACACATACAAGTCCCCTACCTCAACCACAGTTTATTATGATTTGTACTCCTCGCCCGCACTCTGAATGCTGACTGCTGAAACTACACATCCCATCAACCATTTTTCTTGTTCGGCATTCGAGTTTGGTGAATCTATCACAGCTCATTTTAACCAATGCATTACACATGGACAAGCTCATGAGGTCCGGTTTCATTTACCTCCTCCCGTTTATGTTATACAATTACTCTTCATTACATAAACACTAAAAAAATCTTAAGGCTGCCATTGGTACTCAGAAATGAAATAAAATGACCATTCCATTTTTCTTTTATTCCTTTTTGTAATTTCGGGGAGTGGTTTTAAAGTTGGAATAAGCATTCCAGCGAAAATTTAGAATGAGAATTCCTTTTCTTATCTTAATCTAACAAATGTCTATTCCATTTCCACCTAGAATTAAATTAAATAACTCTAAGACTTTTATTTTTTACTTTTTGGGGAGAAGATCAATTGGAAGAAAAGCTACAATCAGTTAGAATCTCCATCCTCACAGCCGAGGGGAGGTTCTCTGTGCCACCATCACTAAGGTCACAAGAGAAAACATAAGAGACAAAAGCGCGCATGACTAGCTTTGTTAGCTTCATGAGGGGAGAACACCAAGGACCAACTCCTATTCAAGTACGTGTTGACACTCATTTTGGTAATTGGGTTTGGGCTTCAATTGGACTTGATGATCAATGATATAGTAATATGGGCCAAGAACATAAAGCCTGGTCAGTGATGATGTGCTAGGAGTTTGGGCCGAGAAGGATATCTGGGTTATGGAAGGTGATTGGATTGAATGTGGTTTGGAATAGCATTCTAGTTGAAATAAAATCCATTAGTGCTATACATGAACAGTGACATGGCAGTTCTCATACAAAATAAAGCTATATGCAAAGATGCTACATGGATTGAATGTTCTTGAACTTTATGTTAGATAAGATTTATGTGTTTACTTGATTTTTGAATTAGTGTTTATCTAGGAATGTTTAGTTTGAATTTATTTTTAGTTGGTTTATCGATAGGATTAGATTTTATTTGGAATTAGTATTCAGTTAGGATTAGTTTAATTTGAATAATTATGTGTTGTATTAGAATATAACTAGGATGCTTGTATTTAGGAATTTGTTTTACCATTTATTCTATAAATAAACAGAGAGGCATGCTATACAAGGGGTCCAGCACCCTCAGAATCCTTATTATTATTTTGTTTGCTTTCTCAAGCACTTTCCTCAAATAGCATCCTTGCTATCTTTATCTCTCTCTCTCTATTTCGGTCTCGTTCTATTTCTCTCTCTATATCTCAGTCTCTCTATCTCTTCTCCCTATCACCTTCTATATCTGTTTTCCTCCCATTTCTATTCTCATATTGTTACTATAATTTATTCACTGGTAAAGTCCTTTTAACTAAGGCAATATTGAACTCATTTAGGAGTTTATTTGTTCTCTATCTCCTATAATCGCCTGAAGTCAACATTCTCTAAGAGACTATAAGTTGACAACTCACAATTGAACCATATATTTGGTTCTGGCACGCCCGCAACTCATCAATTTAAGATCGGCTCTAACCAGCCAATTTTAGTGTCAACATTTTTGGCATGCCCGGTGGGACCCCATCAGGTGAGCAAGTTATAGTAAAGATGCCTCCAAAGCTAAGAGGTTCGAAAGGCGTGAATACAGAAGATAATACTGACGAAGAAAATCCACAGATCGGCGTAGGCGATGATGCCAACTCTTCTATTCCATCCAACGTTCCTTTAGATTGGGTACTGAAATCGATTATGCAAAAATTCGATGCCCAGCAAGCACAGATCGGTGAGGTGAGATCTCAAATGGGAGAATCAAATCAGCTTTTGGTTTCTCAAATTCATGAGATGAGATCGATGACAGGGGAGTTAAACCAAATGATGTATGCACAGTTGGAGAAGATGAGTCAGAAACTTGAAACAAATGTACCAGCAAATCAAAGCCGAGAAAATCGGTATGATCACGCTGAAGCATCTCATGTCAATGAGTCCATATCCCAGCGTATGACAACACCATTGATACATATATCCCAAAGGCCTCGAACAGGCATCATACCGCCAAGTGCAGGACTTGGTATTACAATCGGCAATGTGCCGAATCATACCAGTATATCAGCAAATCAAAGACGAGACAATCGGCATGATCAAGCTGAAGTATCTCATATCAATAAGTCCATATTCCAGCGTATGACGGCGCCATTGATACATATGTCCCAAGGGCCTCGAACAGGCATCATATCGCTAAATGCAGGACTTGGTATTACAATCGGCAATGTGCCGAATCATACCAGTATATCAATAAATCAAAGCCGAGACAATCAGCATGATCAAGCTGAAGTATCTTATATCGATGAGTCCATATTCTAGCGTATGACGGCACCATTGATACATATATCCGAAGGGCCTCGAACAAGCATTATACCGCCAAGTGCAGGACTTGGTATTATAATCGGCAATGTGCCAAATCATACACTCGGCATGCCGATTGAGAATCCACCAATCTTATCAGATCCGCCGGCAGTAACTACTGTGCCGGTATATCATCCACCAGTGAATAATCAGCATAATCAAAATGTGTAACATCCACATGTGCAGCCGATTCCACCAGTGAGGACTCAACAAGAAGTGGTAGGAAACCTAAACCAAGGTAGTGTTAATCCATTGATACCTCTAGCGGCTGCCGGGGGGCAAGTAAATGCCGATCCACAAAGAGAGTGGGTTAATCTATTCATTCCGCGGCACCCAAATGATCCTCTAGGAAGAAATGCAGGGATCGATAGGGCTCAGATTTTGGCTTTAATACAGGCCGAAGTGGCACAGGGTCGCAAACGTGGTCGGCCAGTATACAGAAAGCCCTATCCTGATCATGTCGATGCCCATGAGTTGCCTAGAAATTATCGGTATCCTGATTTTTCTATATATAGTGGTGAAGAGAATTTTTCTACGGTGCAACATATTGCGAGGTTCACAGCACAATGTGGTGAAGCAGGCCCAAGTCCTTGGTTGAGGATGAGATTATTCTCTAGTTCTCTTACCGGGGCGGCGTTTGAATGGTATAGCAACTTACCAGCCAACTCTAGTCAGACTTGGGATGAAATGGAGAAAGCCTTTCATACCCATTTCTACCAAACAGAGATAGAGGCTATGCTGGCAGACATATCCCGTTTATCTCAGATGCCGAGCGAATCGGTTGAAACTTTCGTGGCCAGGTTCAGAAAAGCTAAACTTAAATGTCGAGTAAGTTTGCCAGAACCAGAATGCATCAAGTTGGCATTAAACGGTTTAGACATTGAACATCGCAAGAGGTTTGATGGGGTCGAGTTTCAAGATCTCTTCGATTTGGCAGACAGAGCTTCTCGGTATGAGGTTCAACTAAAGAAGAAAAGAATTATTGAGTAGTTTACCTTCCCAATTAAGCCTGGTGAAGAGTCTCAGCAGGATAATTCTAGCAACAGTCGTGTAAAGGCAGAAAAATAAAATCGGCTAGAATATATATCTAGCCGATTCCATTCCCAAAATCGGCATCCCTCAAAAATAAAAATTATAGAAGAGGTCTTCGCTGCTGATATTGCCGAGTTAGATGATGATGATTGGAGGATTCCTTACATCTTTTTCTTACCACATCCAACTCCAGAAGCCGATCAAAAAATAAAAAGAAGTACAGTCGATTATGTACTTATGGATGGAGATCTTTATAGAAGATCGGCTGATGATGGTCTACTATTTCAATGTTTTAGCAAGTTTGAAGGTTTAAAGATTATAGCAGAGGTACACGAAGGAATATGTGGAGCTCACCAAGCCGGCATCAAAATGAAATGGTTGATACGCCGATATGGATATTATTGGCCTGGAATGAGGAAAGATTGCATTACCTATGCAAAGGGTTGTACAGATTGTCAAAAGCATGGCCCAATGCAGTGGATTCCAGCAATAAAGATGCAATTATTAGTCAAACCATGGCCCTTCAGAGGTTGGGCCATAGACTTAATCGGCAAGATTAATCCTCCTTCATCAAAGGTCATCATTGGATTATTTTAGCTACCGATTATTTCACCAAAAGGGTAGAAGCCGAGGAATATGTATCAGTAACTAGTAATACTGTTATACAGTTTTTAGAGCGACATATCTTTTACCGATTTGGTTTATCAGAAACAATTGTTGCCGATAATGGATTTGTATTTTGAGCAGGAGAAATATTGCAACTCGGTTGTGATATGCAAGTAAAAATAGTAACTTCAACACCCTATTATGCTCAAGAGAATGGCCAGGCTGAGGTTTCGAATAAAGTTGTAATTGAAATCATTGAAAAAATGATAAAGGACAAGCCGAGGTGTTGGCATTGAACCTTTTCAGAAGCCTTGTGGTCTTATAGAAATTCAAAGCGAACAAGTACAGGAATAACTCCTTATAGGTTAACCTTTAGCCATGATGCTGTGTTGCCAATGGAGTTAAATATAAAATCAACAAAGGTAATAAAGGCTTACGACAAAAGGGTGAAGTTCAAGTCATTTGCAGAGGGTGATATGGTTTGGCAAACAATTCTCCCACCTAGAAAGTAGACAGAACTTATGGCAAGTGGTCACCTACATGGAATGGACCATATATAGTTCATCTGGTGTTGCATAGAAGTGCATATAAAGTTGAAGGATTTGGATGGTGAGGTGCATGAAAGACCAATAAATGGAAGGTATTTGAAGAAGTATCAACCCACTATTTTTGAACTTTTGGAGGAAAAGAAAGCCTCTAATAAGTCAAATATAGAGGGTGAGTGTTCAGCTTAAGCTATTTATGAACCTGGAATAATGATGACAGTGGGTGGTTCTATGGTGTGTATATTAACTTGATACAATGGGTGTAATTTAAATTTTGGAAGCCGAAGGGTTAAAACGGCTACCAAAATTGGGGGGCATTGTTGACACCCATTTTGGTAATTGGGTTTGGGCTTCAATTGGACTTGATGACCAATGACATAGTAATATGGGCGAAGAACATAAAGCCTGGTCAGTGATGATGTGCTAGGAGTTTGGGCCGAGAAGGATATCTGGGTCATGGAAGGTGATTGGATTGAATGTGGTTTGGAATAGCATTTTAGTTGGAATAAAATCCATTAGTGTTATACATGAACAGTGACGTGGTAGTTCTTATACAAAATAAAGTTGTATGCAAGGATGCTACATGGATAGAATGTTCTTGAACTTTATGTTAGATAAGATTTATGTGTTTACTTGATTTTTGAATTAGTGTTTATCTAGGAATGTTTAGTTTGAATTTATTTTTAGTTGGTTTATCGATAGGATTAGATTTTATTTGGAATTAGTATTTAGTTAGGATTAGTTTAATTTGAATAATTATGTGGTTGTATTAGAATATAACTAGGATGCTTGCATTTAGGAATTTGTTTTACCATTTATTCTATAAATAAACAGAGAGGCATGATGTACAAGGGGTCCAGCACCCTCAGAATTCTTATTATTATTTTGTTTGCTTTCTCAAGCACTTTCCTCAAATAACATCCTTGCTATCTTTATCTCTCTCTATTTCAGTCTCATTCTATTTCTCTCTCTATATCTCAGTCTCTCTATCTCTTCTCCCTATCACCTTCTATATCTGTTTTTCTCCCATTTCTATTCTCATATTATTACTATAATTTATTCATTGGTAAAGTCCTTTTAACTAAGGCTATATTGAACTCATTTAGGAGTTTATTTGTTCTCTATCTACAATAATCGCCTGAAGTCAACATTCTCTAAGAGACTATAAGTTGACAACTCACAATTGAACCATATATTTGGTTCTGGCACGCCCGCAACTCATCAATTTAAGATCGGCTCTAACCAACCGATTTTAGGGTCAACAGTATGAAATTTATGGTTTTCATTTTTTTTTTTTCTTCCTTAAAGAGAGGAAAACAAGGTTGTGGTACTGGAAATGACCTGTCAGTTGTTACATAGAGTCACTTTGAAATATCTAGCAATGTTTGGGAGCACCGAATTAGTGGCTTGAATTTGGAATTGGACGAAATTTAGTTCAAGATTGATTCACACTTGTTATTCATATTAACCACGTGTTCTAATTCAGCTGTAAATTAAATTTGGCTGGTATTATTGTGTTGCCCATTGTGACTGCCATTTTTATTTATTTGGTGTTTGACAGCAATATGGTGATGGATATTCTCAACCAGTCCAGGACTCCCTAGTTTAGGGAAACAGGTTTATATGAAAGGGCCATTGGTGATTACTGGACTAGGATTACATTGGGAAGATAATGTTGCAAGTTCATCTTGACAAGGTATGGTTTAACTACCAAGCTCTTGTTTCTTCATCTTCTTTTCTTCAATTGCTATTTCAAATTATTATATGGAACCAAGCAGCTGTTTCTCATGTTGGATAGCTAAAGAGGGATAAAAATTGTTATTTTGGGGTTGAATTGTACTATAGATGTCTTTCTAGGAATTGTAATTTATTATCCATTGATTGCACCATAGATGTCATATTATTACAAGAGAGTTGGTAACTAGTTGGCTGTTCTTTTGGGTTTAAATTAGGTATAGTGGCTTGCTACAGCATTATAACCCTACATGACATGAGCAGCAATGTTGAGGAACCAAGCTAGCGACAACTTTCAAGCTAGTGACAACTTTGTCCTCGTCCAAATCAAATCCAAATCCATATGCACATGGCAGATAACAAATTCTCTCTCTTGATTGAGATAAGTTATCTACCTGATTGTTAGGTCACCAGTACCTAATTTTTAGGTAAGCATTACCTGATTTTTCAGAAATGTAGAAAAATTCATGAAATGAAATATGATAAATTGATAGATTATTCTTGTAACGTAGAGCTAAGACAGATCATTTTGCAACAATGCAGTTTTCTCTTGGATAAAAAGCAAACACGGGAAAACTCAAGGCCTCATCACCTGCCCTTCAAAATAAACTGTAAAAGTCATAGAAACTTAGTTTTTGAAATTATTTAATGATTGTATTCATAAAAGTATCAAATACTTCTAAAATACATATATATTTTTTATGTCATAGATTTGTGTATCACATGCACAACAATGTTGAATACTGATAAGTTTTCTTATACCATAGTGGGGCATAGCATATGCCTTTTGTAATTGTGCCGGAAGTACTTTAAATAACATGTTTATTTTTGCAAATGTCTGAATCGTTATTTGCAACACCTTTATTTGCCCTTTGGCCTTTGTGAATGGTCACTTCTTTGTCAAAGAAATGACTATGTTGAAAATATTTGTTATCTCCATGTACAGATGCTCAGCCACAAGCTATGCATATCTTGCAAACAGTTTGTCAATGACAGCGTCTCCGAAATGACTAGCCAATGTAGGGGCTGCAACTTGGGCGGGCTAACCCAACCCAACCGAGAAATTTTGAAATTGGGACTTATATTCACAAATCGAGTTTATGTTCGGGTTGGGTTTTGTCAAAACCCAGACAAATTCGGGTTGGGATGGGCTCAACCCGAACCTAACCCAAAACACTTTTTTTTTTTTTTCCTCCTTTCTCTCTCCTCTCTCTTTCTCTATTTACCGCCGTCCATGGGCGAAGCTTGAGAGTTGAGAAAGGGGCTTAATTTTATTTTATTTTATCTTCTTTCTCTTTCTCTCTCTTCTTTTTCTTTATCTTTCTCCCTCTGCCGCCGTCCATGGGCAATGCTTGAACAATCTGGGTTTTGAATTTTTGAACAAATCTGAAATGATATGGCGAAGCTTGAACCAATCCGGCGAAGCTTGAACAAACTGGAACAGCGGGCGATGGAAACTGAAAGATCTGGGTTTTGAACTTCTGATTCTTGTAGATTTTGTAACTTGCAGTTGGGGAGAGAGAGAGAGAGAGAATGGAGCTGGAGGCGATAAGGGGGCTGAAATGATTTGCCCTAAAAATATTTTGTGTTTTTTTTTATAATAATATAATCAAATATATATAATTTATTATTTTAATATATTATATATATATATATATAAATGTTAAAAAAAATTATATATTTTTTTAAATCTCAACCCGTCAACTCGACCCAACCCGTCCGAAAATATTCGGTTCGAATTATGATCATAACCAATGTTGAGACAATTCGGGTTGGCCCAACCCAACTCGCTTCGGATTGAGGTTGGATTGGGACTGGGCTGGGTTGGGCCAACCCAAGTTGCAGCCCTAAATTATTACACACACACATATATACTCTTAAAATGTTTCGATCGGATCTTAACGAAGAATGGGCGGGTGGGTTTTTTAGCTTATCTTCACTGAATTTAGTAGAATAGAGAAATTTGGTATGTAATTTATGTGTATGCATAGTATACTGCAATGAAATCTTATAACACTATGTTCTGACTAATGTAAATTTGCATGAAATTTTAAGTGGATGTATATGCCGTTTGCCTTTTCTTTTATCAAGGGTGCATCCTTTGGATTCATTCTTTTTTTATTTATATTTTTTGGTAGAGATTTGGTTTCAATTAAACTTCAAAGCAGTTAAGAAATATCGAGAAAATGCTTTATACAAGTGAGTTACAATTTTGGCGACTCAAGCTTATTTTTCTTGTATGTCTTCTATAGTTCTATGAATGTTGCAACGATGACTTAACCATATATGGAAGGATAAAGTTTCTTTCCCCACAAGTCCCTTATAGATTGCAAGGATTCTTTTAATTCGATTTATTTTCAATAGAGTAATGATACTCTGTCCGATTAAGTTGTTCTACTTTTAATCCAAATCGTACTTGTAATTTCCACGTAATTAATTAAATAATTGATATTTTCATTGCACGCTAAAATACCAAAAATAACATAATTACCTAAATAATTAATATTTTCTTTGCGCGCTAAATATACCAACATAAATAAATAAAAGAAACGTTTTGACGATCCCTCTCTATCTCTTCGATTTCTCCATAGTCGTATCTTCGTTGTACTGCTTCCTTCATTTTCTCTCTCTGGTTCATCAAATCAAAGAGAAAAATACATACAAACGTATATGTTTGCTTGAAGAGAAAAAAACAACAAACCCTAATAAGATTTAAAAGATATGAATGATCTAGGTTCAAATCCTGTCAAATTTTCCAAAGATTTAGGATCGAACCTTTAAATCCCGTTCACACACACTTTTTGTCCACACCCGAACTCGAAGCCACTCAAATGGTTGGGATCGTATTATTATTTTTTAATATGTTGTTTACTCATTTAAAGTATGGATGCTGCCTCTTCACGACCATTGACAATAACACCAAACTGCAAAAGGGAAAGCCTCCAATATGATTCAATTCTTCAAAATCCCAAGGACATCTCTTTTGATGGTGGTCTTCATGCATAAAGAAAAGAATAAAAAAGACAATCTTCTATGATAATGTTTCAGAGACTTTGTACATAGAAGCAGAATGTGAGAGTGAAAGTGAGAGTGAGAGTCATAGGAGGCATCAGAATATATGACAATGTGGTTTGTCTAAGCAACATAGGGATATGCTGTGGCTTTTAACTTACTTCAACCTATTGCTTTCGCCTCTTGATGCCAATTACTACTTTGGCCATGAACCATATATATCTATCACCACCGGTGTACCAATATTTCATTTACCATAGGACCAAATGGCCCAACGATATCACCCATTTCTTTCCAAAGGAGAGGTTGGAGGTTCGAACCTCGGTGGAAATAGAGGGTGTGCGTATTTGCTTTAACTTCCAAATATATATATATATATATATATATATATATATATATATTTCATTTACTCTATACACACACATATAATGGTTGAGATAGATGTGATCTTCTAAACAAATCCATTAATCATTTTCCATTTTTCCGTATATCAGAGACATTTCCAGAAGCCGCGCAAAGTGGAAATGAGTCTCAAGAGTCAAGAGCTTGACAAATGACACCATGTGAACTGTGGTTGAGCAGTATGCGAGTCTCTATAAATACTGAGTGACCAGAAAGCAAGAGCAAAACGCAAGGACAAGACGGTAGTCAAAAACATTCTTCACATGAATGCTGGCAATGGAGAAACTAGCTACGCCAATAATTCAATCCTTCAGGTCTCTCTATCTCTCTCTCTCACACACACATGCAAATAGACATAATGTATGCAAAAATTCACTGAAAAATCAGAGCACATGTTTATTTTTCAGAAAACAGTGATACTAAAGTCGCGGCAAGTACTAGAAGACACCCTCAATGACATGTATAATGAGAACTTCCCAATGTGCTTTGGAATAGCAGACTTGGGTTGTGCTCCAGGTCCAAATACCCTTCTGGTCATCTCCGAAATCATCGACACAATTAAAGGTTTGTGCCAGCAAAATAATTGCAGAGCACCTGAATTCCAGTGTTTCTAAATGATCTTCCAAACAATGACTTCAACACAATTTTCAAAGCACTACCGACATTCTACAAGAAGCTCAACAAACAGAGACGAGAAGAGTTGAGTCCTTGCTTTGTATCAGGATCACCGGGTTCTTTCTATGGTAGGCTTTTCCCGAGCAGAAGCTTACACTTTGTTCATTCTTCTTACGGTGTTCATTGGCTCTCCAAGGTTAGCATCTTCATTCAGAGCACAATTCGAAGGAAAATCCTGTCCATAAGCATGCATTTATGTTAATTATGTTCTGTATACATAATTATTGCTTACCATGTAACTAAAAGACAGGTTCCCGAAGGGCTGGATGATAACAAGGGCAACATATACATTGCAAAGACAAGTCCTTTCCATGTGTTTGAAGCATACCTGAAGCAATTTCAAAGCGATTTCTCAACATTTCTAAGCTTATGCTCGGAGGAAATAATACTTGGAGGGCGCATGGTTTTGACACTCATCGGTAGGAGCATTGCAGATCCTATAAGCAAAGACAGTCCCACTCTCGGGAAACTCTTGGGAGAATCACTTCTCACCATGGTGGTCGAGGTGTAGCTCATTTCCTCTGAATAAAAACACAACTAAACCAGTGTTTATCATCATTTTATAATTTTTTTTTTTTTTGGTCCTCTAAAATCACATAATCATCACTTGTGGTTTTAGGGGCTCATTGAAGAAGCTGAAGTTGATTCATTCAATTTGCCCTTTTATGCACCCAACAAGGATGAAGTGAAGGCTATAATTCACAAAGAAGGATCCTTTACTCTTGACAAGCTAGAAGCTTTTGAAGTCGATTGGGATGCCAACCACAAAGTTGATGACAAACATTTTGTTTTCGACAAACATAAGAGTGGGAAAAATGTGGCAAGTTGTGTAAGAGCTGTTACGGAGCCCATGTTGGCTAATCATTTTGGAGACACTGTCATTGACAAACTGTTTTCCAGATTTGCACAGCATGTGACTGAGCATCTGTCCATGGAGAAAACAAAGTTTTTCAACATAGTCATTTCGTTAACAAAGAAGTGACCATTCACAAAGGGCAAATAAAGGTGCCGCAAATTACGATTCAGAAATTTGCAATATTAACATGTTATACGAAGTTATTATTACGGCACAATTACAATAGGCATATGCTATGCCCCACTATGATTTAAGGTGATGTATCAGTATTTAAGATTGTTGTGCATGTGGTATGCAAATCTATGATATAAAAAGATTATTTTAGCAGTACATGATACTTTGATGAATACAATTATTACCAGTTTTTGCTTTGTATCCAAGAGAAAACTGCATTGTAGCAAAATAATCTGTCTGAACTCTATGATGCAAAAAATGCTTTCTATTAATCATATTTCATTTCATCCATTTTTCTACTTTTCTAAAAATCAGGTAATGGTACCTAAAATTCAGGTAGATAATTTATCCAATCAAGAGAGAAAATTTGTTATCTGTCATGTGCATATGGATCAGGATCAAGGACAAATTTTTGGCTAGTTTGGTTCCTCACCATTGCTGCACATGACACGTAGGTTATAGTGTTGTAGCAGGCCCCTGTGCCCAATTTAAACCCCAACTAACAACTAACTAGCTATCAACTATCATGTAATAATATGACATCCATGGTGGAATCAATGGATAACTTACAGTTTCTAGAGTGACATCTATGGTCCAATATTGCAAATAGCATTGAACTTTTTATCAACCCCAAAATAAGAATTATCCCCGGGTCAGCTATCCAACATGTGTTTTATCCGCATAGTTCCATATCATTTAAAACAACAATTGGAGAAAAGGAGGTGAAGAAACAAGAACTCAGTAGTTAAACCATACCTTGTCGAGATGAACCTGTCACATTAATATCTTCCCAATGTAATCCTGGTCCAGTAATCACCAATGGCTCTTTCATATAAACCTGTTTCCCTAAACTAGGGATTCCTGCACAGGTTGAGAATATCCATCAATATTTTCATCACCTGGATTCATCATATTGTTGTCAAATACCAAACAAATAAGAACTCAGTAGTTAAACCATACCTTGTCAGAGATTTTCAAAAACCTAGCCAAATACATAGTGCATTGCTTAATATGAGCAGTGATAGACTAACCAAACTCAAATACCGAACAAGAAAGATGGTTGGTGGGCTCCTCTGGCATTTAGAGTTCGGCGAGGACAAATCACAATTCCTTGAGGAAGATTCCAAATTCATTGTCCATGTAAACTATGGCTGAGTAGGGAACTTGTATATGCGTGTCTATATATATAATGATCAGAAAGTAACTATGCCAATAATTCAACCCTTCAGGTCTCTCTCTGTCCCCCTAACTATCAGAGTACATGTCCATTATTTTTTTCAGAAAACAGTGTTACTAAAGGCGCGGCCAGCACTAGAAGACACCCTCTATGACATGTATAATGAAAACTTTCCCAGGTGCTTTAAAATAGCAGACTTGGGTTGCTCTTCAGGTCCAAATACCATCTTGGTCATCTCTGAAACCATCGACATAATTCATGGTCTGTGCCAGCAAAATAAATGCAAAGCACCTGAATTTCAAGTGTATCTAAATGATCTTCCACACATTGACTTCAACACCATTTTCAAATCACTACCAATATTCCTTGAGAAGCTCAAGAAAGAGAAAGAAGAGAATTTCAGTCCCTGTTTTGTATCAGGATCACCAGGTTCTTTCTATGGCAGGCTTTTCCCTAGCAGGAGCTATGTTCATTCTTCTTGCAGCGTCCATTGGCTCTCCAAGGTTAGCATCTTCATTCAGAGCACAATACAAAGGAAAATCCTGCCCATAAGCATGCATTGATGTCAATTATGTTCTGTATACATAATTATTGCCTTACCATGTAACTAAAAGACAGGTTCCTGAAAGACTGGATAATAACAAGGGCAACATATACATTGCAAAGACAAGTCCTTCCCATGTGTTTGAAGCATACCTGAAGCAATTTCAAAGCGATTTCTCAACATTTCTAAGCTTACGCACAGGGGAAGCAAGACCCGGAGGGCGTATGGTTCTAACATTCATGGGAAAGAGCATTACAGATCCTACAAGCACAGATTGTCGCCATCCCTGGGAACTCCTGGCAGAATCACTTATTGACATGGTGGCTGAGGTGTAGCTCATTTCCTCTCAATAAAAACACAAATAATCAGTGCTCATTATACCAAGGGCTGTAGCCTAGTGGTATTTTTTCTTTCTGTCTTTTTTTTTTTTTTTTTTTTTTTTTTTTCCTGGCAAAGAACTCCCACAATGCTCTTGGAGAGACATGACTAGACCACAGACCTTGGTGGTTCCTCGAAAGGTCGAGGGTTCAAGTCCTGTTAGAATGGGTGTGAGTTACTTGCTATAGTAGAAAAAAAAAAAAAAAAAACAAAAGAAAAGAAAATAATACCCAAAAAAAAAAAAAAGTTATCGTCACCATCTATTTATTTATTTATTTATTTGGTTTGTAATTAATACATTTGGTTTTAGGACCATCTTGAAGAAGCTGAAGTTGAATTCATTCAATATGCCATTTTATACACCCTACAAGGAAGAAGTGACGGGTATAATTCAAAAGGAAGGATCCTTTACTCTTGACCGACTAGAAGTTTTTGAAGTCAATTGGGACGCCAGCGACAAAGATAGTGACGAACATTTTGTTTTTGACAAACATAGGAGTGGGAAAATTGTGGCAAGTTGTATAAGAGCTGTTATGGAGCCTATGTTGGCTAATCATTTCAGAGACACTGTCATTGACAAACTGTCTGCAAGGTTTGCACAACATGTGGCTGAGCATCTGTCCATGGAGAAAACAAAGTATTTCAACATAAGTCATTTCGTTAACAAAGAAGTGACCATTCACAAAGGGAAAATGTTGCAAATTACGATTCAGAAAGTTGCAATATCAACATTTTATTGAACTTCTTCAAACAATTACAACAGGCATATGCTATGCCCAAATATGATATAAGATGATGTATCAGTATTTAACAATATGTGTTCTGCAAATCTATGATATAAAAAAAAAATAAATAAATAAATAAGAAATATATATATTTTAGCAGTACTTGATAGTTGATGAATACAATCATTAAATAATGTCAAAAACTAAGTCTATGACACCTATAGTTTATCTGAAAGGGCAGGTGATGAAGCCTGGAGTTTTCCAGTGTTTGCTTTGTATCCAAGAGAAAATTGCATTGTTGCAAAATGATCTGCCTTCGTTCTATGATGCAAAAATAAGCTATCTATAATAATATTTCATTTCATGAATTTTTCTACCTCTCTAAAGTCAAGTACTTGATACCTAACTATCAGGTAGATAATTTATCCAATCGAGAGAGAAATTTTGTAATCTATCGTGTGCATGTGGATTTGGATTTGGATATGATTTGAACAAGGGCAAAGTTATGGCTAGTTTAGTTCCTCAACATTGCTGCACATGACATGTGGGGTTATAATGCTGTAGCAGGCCACTATGCCTAATTTAAACCCAAAATAACAACTAACTAGTTATCAACTCTCTTGTAATAATATGACATCTATGGTGCAATCAATGGATAATAAATTACAATTTCTAGAGTGACATCTATGGTACAATGAAATTAAGGCACTGGGCCTTTTATCAACCCCAAAATAAGAATTATACCTGAGTCAGCTATACAACATGATAAACAGCTGCATAGTTCCTATAATTTAAAACAGCATTTGAAGAAAAGGAGATGAAGAAACAAGTAGTTAAACCATACCTTGTCAAGATGACATTGTCTTCCCGGTGTAATCCTAGTCTGGTAACCACCAACCTTTTCATATAAGCCTGTTTCCCTAAACTGGATAGTCCTGGACTGTTCAGAATATCCATCAATATTTTCACATCATCTAGATTCATCATATAATGTTTGTCAAACACCAAACAAATAAAAATGTGCAGTCACAATAGGGCAACACAAGAATACCAGCCAAATTTAATTTACACCTGAATTAGAATTTGTGGTTAATCTGATAAAACAAGGGTGGAACAGTGATGGATGACATCTAATTAACAATCTTAAGGTACTTCAACTTACTCTATATAACAACTGACTGGTCTATCCAGTACCACAACCTTGTTTTCCCCTTTTTAGGGAAGAAAAGAAAAAGAATGAAAACCATAAATTTCACACTTGAATAAATCATTACAGGTACATTCCTCCCTGCAATAGTACAACCAATTGAGAAATTGATTTAAAGTGAGGAATGAGGTTTTGGTTTGGAGGACATGACTGAGAGCTTTCTGACAAGTAATGTAACGACCCACTCCACCACATGGTATGATATTGTCCGCTTTGGGCCTGAGCCCGCACGGTTTTGTTCTTGAGTTTCACCCCAAAAGGCCTCATACCGATTGGAGGTGACACACTTACATATAAGCACTTCACCTTTCCTCTACCCAGGCGATGTGGGATTGTGCACCTGTAACTCGCCAGTGTGGTAGCCTGACAGTGTCTCTCGCACCCACCCACGGCACACCCGCCCACAAGGTCGTCACAATCCACCCCCCTTGGAGGCCCGACGTCCCCGTCAGCAGACTTCCGGCTGGGTCAGGCTCTGATACCATTTGTAACGACCCACTCCACCACATGGTATGATATTGTCCGCTTTTGGCCTGAGCCCGCACGGTTTTGTTCTTGGGTTTCACCCCAAAAGGCTTCATACCAATTGGAGGTGACACACTTACATATAAGCATTTCACCTTTCCACATGGTATGATATTGTCCGCTTTGGGCCTGAGCCCGCACGGTTTTGTTCTTGGACTTCACCCCAAAAGGCCTCATACCAATTGGAAGTGACACACTTACATATAAGCACTTCACCTTTCCTCTACCCAGGCGATGTGGGATTGTGCACCTGTAGCTCGCCAGTGTGGTAGCCTGACAGTGTCTCTCGCACCCGCCCACGGCATACCCGCCCACAAGGTCGTCACAAGTAAAGACATGGAAATCAAGGCCACCTCCAGCATTTCTTGTGAACAACCTGGTTTCACAATCTTCCTCACCTGTGGAAGGGCATGCAAGCCAAACTCAGTCAATCCATAGGAGGATTAATCTACTAAATCTCTAGTATTTCTTGACCTCTACAGCTGAAAAAAGGGACAGTTCACAAAATATTTATATTGCTCTAAGCCAAGATCTTGGCCATAAAAAAATTTTACAACCGGGCTACACCTCTATAGATTGAATGGATAGTTCATCTTGATTATTGCAAAATTGCATTTACGGTGATTTATCAAGTTTGATAATAAAAAAACCAGATACACATGATCGTTAGCTAAACTTGGAAACAAGCAGTTTGATGAATGCCAATATGGTGGGAGTTGTCCATAAACATATCACCCAACGGACCATTAACTATTAAGAAAACATCTCAGTAACCTAAGAAATTTAGGAAATGAAATTGGAAATACTAACAATCACCTTCCAGAAAAAAAAAAAAAAACAGAGAGAGAGACTTGCAATATGATCTTTCAGAATTTCAAGAAATGGCCTTTTTACATCTCTTAGTTTTACTATTTTGGTTGTGAACTTAACATGAAGTCATTATTTCATATGGCATAGTAATACATTCAGAACCCACGGAAGGCCCAAATGAATCATTTTGTTTCCATGTGAATCTCCAAGACCTATAAATAATAAGTATTTCCTCAGACTTGCAAGTTATGTAGCACAAAGATAAACATGGGATATAGGCACAATATAACACGGATACACCAACTCGTAGAATCCTACAACAGTACGACAAGGCCACGATGTGAACACAGCCATATATAAATATAATTTTTTATTTATAGAAATCTATTGAATAAGACAATGATTAATCCTCAACAAAGTATTAACCTTTATCTAAGAGTCACATAATTTAAAAAATGAAACTGTGAGAATATAATAAAGATTATTATATTATATATGCTTCAACTTTCCTACTTTGTAGTATAATTATATTTTTTACCTATATGAAAAGTGTCACAACATGCTTGACATGTAGCAACTATATGATAAAGTCTTGAAGAAGAAAAAATTGGACACTTTGAACGTGTGTTCACATCGTTTCTAAGATTGTAGGACATGACTATTCTTAGATATGTTTGTGATACATAAGAATTGTATCAGAGAATGTAAGGTACGTATCGGCCAAATGTCCGAGATATTTCAAAGAAGTGTGTTCAAAATAACGAAATTTATTTTTAAATTATAGACGTGTTCATTAAGCATTGGACATGTGTCCTGGAGTGTCTATGAAGTGCCCATGGTACGCGTCGGCCAAATGTCCGAGATATTTCAAAGAAGTGTATGTTCAAAATAACGAAATTTATTTTTAAATTATAGACGTGTTCATTAAGCATTGGACATGTGCCTGGGACTGTCTGTGAAGTGCCCATGGTAGACGCCTGACACAGACATGGCACCTTCATTGAAGTATAGCATTTAATTATTTAGCCAATAAGCCTTTAATGCTTATGATCTACTTAGTTGAAAGAGAAAATGGGTAATTTATCC
Source organism: Cornus florida (assembly GCF_030987335.1). NCBI lineage: Eukaryota > Viridiplantae > Streptophyta > Magnoliopsida > Cornales > Cornaceae > Cornus > Cornus florida. Next base: position 6,922,584 of record NW_026775573.1, read on the forward strand.
AGTGGCATAGGCTTGATTTGAGAATAACTTATTGGTCAAATTCCAGCAAGACAAGTTCTCAAGGTGGACCATGGGATGGTTGCTTGGTTCTCTCCCATACAGATGGTATCAAAGGTTAATGTGCTATTAAGCCACTAGGCCTTATATCAACCTGGTAACAAGAATTTCTGTTGTCTTCTTGGCTGCCATGCAGAAGTTCAGATATGGCACAACTGTGTACCATGGCCTATAATGAACATAAAGTAAAACTGAAAGTGAGAAAAGAGACGTAAAGAAAGGAGAATTTGGTAGTTGAACCTCTACCACGTCAAGATAGACCTAGAAATCCTTCATCTTCCCAATGTAGTCCTCTCCTTGTGAACATGAACTAATCGTCTTCCTAAAAGTCTCTGGTTCCTTAAATATGGACGACTCTGAATTGTGGTAAATAGCATCTGTCAAAAGTTCTTCATCACCTTGATTCAGTATACTGTTATGAAACACCAAACAAATAAATTTGCAGCTATAATTTTATAAAGGCAAATGCCCATAAAACCAATTTTACAAAAGAAATGTGAATCAATCTACTAAAAGAAGAGCCATTAACCATTGCTGTCCTCGGTAATCGGGGGGCTAGAAAGCTTTGGCAATATTTGCACAAGGCAGTTGCTTTCAGGAGTCAAACTCATGTTCTCCTGCTTGACAACCCAAGCATTTTCGCAGCACCAAGCAATGGTCCCGTATCAATCTAATAAATAAGTCAACACTAAATTAAGGCTAGCGAGTTTCTCATATTTTTGTTTAATTCTGTTATGAGGGAAAAGGTTCACGTTCTATCATTTTGCTTTAAGAATTCTCATTCATTTCCCTCTTTATTTTATGCAATCAAACCAAGAATTAGTGTTCCCACAACAATGAAATGATAAGATTTCAATATCCCTTTTCATTTCGATCAGGATAGAGCAAAGACAAAGTTTGAATTGACAATAGAAACAAATTCCAGCTGATGTAGTCATGTTGATGTACACCCTGAGCAAGTTCCATGCAGCAGTTTGTAAAAAAAAATGAGAGCAAAGCTTCAGATGAAGCACAAAATAATATTGACAAACTAAGTGAAGAGATTAAGAAAATAATGGTGGCAAAAATAAAGATTAAGAAAATAATAATAATAACTCATAAAAATTATAGAAAGATCAAAATTCATAAATTTGTAGAATGTTATAACCAGTTGAAACATAATAACAGAAAATGTATATGGGATTTTGGGTGACCTTAGCCCAAGAAGATGAACACCACCCATCTGATATCAAAAAGCAGTGTTTAAGAAACCATACTTCTTTAGTAACTGTTTATATCACATTATATTCATTATCAGAGAGAAGTGAATTGACTGATTTTGGAATGGAATATCCTCTAAAGGAACCATTGTATGTACAATTTTAGGGTATTGTTCTCCAATCACACAATTATATTGTGCTCAAGATCTGTAAGTAAAACAGTAAATTTAAAATTTATCAATTATGTGTCAATAAAGTAAAAAAGAGCTAAAGACAAAAAACAAAAACCTATCACGACATTCGTAAGATGAAAAATACAGACACAACTTTGTGAATCAAAATAGGTCCTTCTATTACACACAAATTCTTTAGTTCATTATCCAACTAAAACATCATCTCTGACAATTGAAAAGATTGCATACTCTGTAAAAACAAAGGACCATATGGCATTATGCAGGTGAAGCTTTATTTTAAATATGTGATAGCTCAATATTACACTTTAATCTTCAAAATATATGACTTAATTGCAATGGACTCTCTGCTTTTTATGTGAAAAGAATGTATAATAAGATGGTAATGAAATCAACAATCATTTTGAACCTCACTGTTGAATGTCCATCAATAAGATAAGCAGATACTCTGCTTGATGTTGTTGTGACATGACTTAGTGGTTGTATATATTTAAAAGGAAGTGCTTGACAATCGGATAGGGCATTTGGTACATCTAGAATAGCAGCAACCTCACCAAATTCAACCTTCACAGCTGATCCCTGATAAAAAGTTATCAAGACAAATAAATAAATAAATTATAGATGTAGGAGAAATAAGAGAATAGCATTAAGTTCTTTTGATGATAACATAACAAACTGAATTCGTTTGTGCCCTTCAGCCACACTAGTACTTATCCATGTCACTCTTATCGATTTTGAGTTTGGCAGGATAGAATCGATGCCTTGGAATTGAAATTGAAGAAAAATCATTTAAAGTCTGAACTGAATTTCCTCTCATTCTAATTCCAATGCAACAATTCCATGCTGCCAAATTCTTACATTATAAGAAATGACTATTCTCACAGCCTCAATGGATGTTCTTTTTGCCCTTTGACTTGCCCAATTCTTCTGAACACCTTCCAGTGCATTCAACAAGAACCATTTACAATATACAAGGACTCGTATGATTTGAGATTGAATTTTGGTTAGGAAAAATAAATAAAAAATTTGAGGAACGGCAGCTGAAAAAATGGGCAAATAAAGGTTTTTTTAGAAATATTACAACTTTAGGCTTGCATATCCATTAGCAGAACAACAAAAAGGGCGGAAAACATAAATTATTTGAAATCAATTAAGTTAATCCATCATCAAGTCTGACTCAGATTTACTAATTCCCACTTATACAGATTACATGTCAAAATATTTACTCTGAAATATGCTAGCTTACACAGGCACTATCAAAATACTTGGGAGTTTTTACCCAGGAAAAAAAATAAAATAAAATAAAATAAAAAATACTTGGGAGTACTCATATATTCCTAATTCATTAATTCACTACTCGGTTCCTCGGAATTAATGCGAATAAGCATATGAATGATGGGTAAAACACATATATAGGAAGCATATAAAAGTATCACTTAACCCGATGAAACAGATAAGCATAAGAATTTGCAAATAAACAAAATAAAATAAATAAAACGTGGGTAATTATGTAGCAACATAAACACTGAGAAGTAGTAGAAATCTCCCCATGATCGTTACCAAAATGTCAAAATAGAATAAATTCTCTTGGACATTCAAAGTTTAAACACATAGATTGATAGAAGTGTATTCGTTTGCAATTACCAATTAAGCGTCCAAATTGAACTGACCCAAAACGAAACACACGCATACCTATAAACCAATACATATATATATGCACACAGATACATAAATAGATATATATATATATATATATATTCTTGTAAATTGGTATTTAAGTTGAATCAACAGAAAATCAAGAGAATTCAAAGCCAAATACCAGAGTTTCAGCTGCGAGACAATGGATTTCGAGGGACGAGCTCATTTTCTGTCTCGAAAGTTGTAATTGGAAAGCTACATGCGATGGAAGCGACGCACGTGGCATTCACGTGTCTGCAAGTCCCTCACTGTATTTGTGTTGTTACTGGTGAGCGAGGAAGATGTGATAAGAGCTTAGAACTAAAAATGGGCCAGTTAGTGGTTTGACCCTGATCTAAATTTTGAGTCCAATCCATGTTTGTAAAATATAGGAAAGCTAGGTAGAATTCGGCAATTAGGCCCATTATTGTATACAAATTATATGTATTGGATTTGAAACTTACTCAAATTTTGGTTCAACCATGATAAAATGGCCAATGACTTGATCATAATGCCATCAAATATAATGACGCGATACTTGACATATAAACAAGTTGAGTTAGATGTGTTTGATTGTCGGATCATTTATTTTTATATATATATTTTTTAAAAATTTTGGTTGAAACACTCATTTCAACTTTAATATCATTTATTAAACTCAAGATAAAAACAAAAAATTTAAATGACCGTTCTATTTTATTCTTATGTACCAAATTTGTAGTGTTGATGTAATTTAGATTAATTATGTAACATAATCTGAAAAAAAAACAAAAAAAAAAAAAGGATATTTATGCTCTTTGTTGTAAGAAAAATTTGTTTGCGCATATTGCACTGTACAACGGGTGAACCGTTCATATAATACACACATCGCACGTGCACATTCGAACTATTCATGTAATACACATGTCGAGCGTGTATTACACACGTTGTTACTGAACAATTGGATGTGCAACCGGTATAAAGAAAATTTTCTTCATTCTTGCCCGAAATCCATATTTAGGCTCCATTTGTTTGGATGGAAAATATTTTTCAGAAAATATTTTTTTATTTTTTGTTGTTTGGTTGTCGTAAAATATTTACGAAGAAAAAAAATATTAAAATTTAATAAAAATAATTTATCCATCAATTTTCGGTAAGCTATTTTACATGTCCCACCTGATGGACTCGACCTCAACCTCGACGTAAACTTTTATCAAACACCAACAAAAGTAAAAATAAAATAATATTTTTCCTGAAAAAGAAAAATATCTTTTAAAAAAAATATTTTACGCGAAAATTATTGGATATTACGAGGGAGCGGTTAATTAAATACGCAGTCTAAATGGGGTGTTCCGATTGAATACTCCATTGTATTTTTCCTAATTGTTCCATCCCCGTTTAACCTCCCTCGTAACGCCCTCTAAACAAAGGCGGAGAATTTGTCACCCCTATACCCAATCAAAAAGTAAAAACCAAATCTCACGTGTGAGATAATTAAATTATATATTCTGAAACAAATCCATTATATTATATTATATTTTTTTGCTCTCATGAGCTTGTCTGTATGCATTTCATTGTAGATATATATAATAATGATCAGAAAGCAAGAGCACAACCCCAAGGATAAGATGACAGTGGTAAACATTCTTCCCACCAAAGCTGGTAGTGGAGAAACTAGCTATGCCAATAATTCAATCATTCAGGTCTGTATCTCTCTCTTGCACATTCACATATAATTTTTTTTATATTCTTTAACACACATTCACATATAATTAAAGAATACAAGGTTTCAATCTTTCACCTGCTTATGAAATTTTCCGCTTAACTATTACGAGTACATGTCCATTTCTTCAGAAAACAATAATACAAAAGGCGCGGCCAGTACTAGAAGAAACCCTCAATGACATGTATAATGAAAACATCTAGTGCTTTCAAATGGCAGACTTGGGTTGCTCTTCAGGTCCAACTACCCTCTTGGTCATCTGTGAAATCATCCACATAATTCATGGTTTGTGCCTGCAAAAAACTTGCAAAGCACCCGAATTCCAAGTGTATCTAAATGATCTTCCGGACAATGACTTCAACACCATTTTCAAATCACTACCGATATTCTACAAGAAGCTCGAGAAAGAGAAAGGAAAAGAGTCGAGTACTTGTTTTGTATCAGGAACACCGGGTTCTTTCTATGGCAGGCTTTTCCCGAGCAAAAGCTTACACTTTGTTCATTCTTCTTCCAGTGTCCACTGGCTCTCTAAGGTGAGCATCTTCATTTAGAGCACAGTTCAAAGGAAAATCCTGTCCATAAACATGCATTAATGTCAATTATGTTCAGTATACATAATTATTGCCTTACCATGTAACTAAAATACAGGTTCCTGAAGGGCTGGAAAATAACAAGGGCAACATATACATTGCAAAGACAAGTCATGTCCATGTGTTTGAAGCATACTTGAAGCAATTTCAAAGCGATTTCTCAACATTTCTAAGCTTACGCTCGGAGGAAATAATACCTGGAGGGCATATGGTTCTAACACTAATCGGCAGGAGAATTGCAGATCCTACAAGCAAAGATTGTCGCTGTCTCTGGGAACTATTGGCAGAATCACTTCTCGACATGGTGGCTGAGGTGTAGCTCATTTCCTCTTAACAAAAACACGACTAATGTTCATTATACCGAGGATTGTAGCCTAGTGGTATTCCACAATGCTCTTGGAGAGTCAGGAGACTCGAACTACCTTTCATTTTGAAGGAGAGGAAATACCACTCGACCACAAACCTTGGTGGTTCCTCAAAAGGTAGATGGTTCAAGTCCCGTTAGGGACAAAAATGGGTGTGTGAGTTACTTGCTATGGTAGAAGAAAAAAAAAAACACAAAACAAAGCCGTGATCATCATCATCTAATTATTTATCTATATTTTTGGTCTATAATCATTACAATTGGTTTTAGGACCTCCTTGAAGAAGCTGTAGTTGATTCATTCAATATACCCGTTTATACACCCTACAAAGATGAAGTGAAGGCTATAATTCAGAAGGAAGGATCCTTTACTCTTGATAGGCTAGAAGTTTTTGAAGTCAATTGGGACGCCAGCGACAAAGATGATGACAAACATTCTGTTTTAGATAAACATGGGAGTGGGAAAAATGTGGCAAGTTGTATAAGAGCTGTTTCAGAGCCTACATTGGCTAATCATTTCGGCAACACTGTCATTGACAAACTGTTTGCAAGATTTGCACATCATGTGGCTGAGCATCTGTCAGTGGAGAAAACAAAGTTCTTCAACATAGTCATTTCATTAACAAAAAAGTGATCATTTGCAAAGGGCAAATGTTCCAAATTACGATTCAGAAAGTTGCAATATTAACATCTTATTGGAGTTCTTCTGGCACAGTTACACGGCATATGCTATGCCCTAATATGATATTAGAAGATGTATCAGTATTTAACATTGTTGTGCAGGTGTTATGCAAATCTATGATATAAAAAAAATAAAAATAAGAAATATATATATATATATATATATATATTAGCAGTACTTGATACCTGATTAATACAATCATGAAATAATGTCAAAAACTAAGTCCATGACTCCTATAGTTTATCTGAAAGGGCTGGTGATGAAGCCTGGAGTTTTCCATTGTTTGCTTTGTATCCAAGAGAAAACTGCATTGTTGCAAAATGATCTGTCTTCGTTCTATGATGCAAAAATAAGCTATCTATAATCATATTTCATTTCATGAAATTTTCTACCTCTAAAAATCAAGTACAGGATACCTAAATATCAGGTAGATAATTTATCCAATCAAGAGATAGATTTTGTAACCTGTCGTATGCATATGGATTTGGATTTGGATATGATTTGAACAAGGGCAAAGTTATGGCTAGTTTAGTTCCTCACCATTGCTGCACATGACATGTAGGGTTATAATGCCGCAGCAGGTCACTATGCCTAATTTAAACCCAAAAAAACAACTAACTAGTTACCAAATCTCTTGTAATAATATGACATCTATGGTGCAATCAATGGATAATAAATTACAATTTCAAGAGTGACATCTATGGTAAAATGCAAGTAGGGCACTGGGCCTTTTATCAGCCAAAAAATAAGAATTATCCCCAGGTCAGCTATCCAATATGAGAAACAGCTGCATAGTTCCATATAATTTAAAACAGCATTTGAAGAAACAAGAACTCGGTAGTTAAACCATACCTTGTCAAGATGAACCTATGACATTATCTTTCCGATGTAATCCTGGTCTGGTAACCACCAACCCTTTCATATAAACCTGTTTCCCTAACTAGGGACTCCTGGACTCGTTCAGAATATCCATAAATATTTTCACATCATCTGGATTCATCATATTATTGTTGTCAAACACCAAACAAATAAAAATGTGCAATCACAATGGGGCAGCACAAGAATACCAGCCAAATTTAATTTACACCTGAATTAGAATGTGTGGTTAATCTGATAAAACAAGTGTGAATCAGTCATGGATGATATCAAATTAATATTCTTATGGTATTTCAACGTGACTATATATAACGACTGACTGGTCTATCCATTACCACAACCTTATTTTCCCCTTTTTAGGGAAGAAAAGAAAAAGAATGAAAATCATAAATTTCATACTTGAATAAATCATTACAGGTGCATTCCTCTCTGTAATAGTACAACCAATTGATAAAATAATTTAAAGTGAGGAATGAGGTTTTGGTTTGGAGGACATGACAGAGAGCTTTCTGACAAGTAAAGACATGGAACTCAAGGCCACCTCCAGCATTTCTTGTGAACAACCTGGTTTCACAATCTTCTCCACCTGTGGAAGGGCATGCATGCCAAACTCAGTCAATCCATAGGAGGATTAATCTACTAAATCTCTAGCATTTCTTGATCTTCTACAACTAACAAAAGAGAGTGTGCAAAATATTTAAATTGCTCTAAGCCAAGATATTGACCATAAAAATTATTCACTACTGGGCTACACCTCTATGGATTGAATGGTTAGTTCATCTTGATTATCATATTACTTGGAAAAAGTTATTGTAACATTGCATTTATGGTGGTTTATTAAGTTTCATAATAACATGAATTGAATGGGTAGTTTATCTTGGTTGTTAACTTAACATGAAGTCATTATTTCATATGACATAGTAATATACATTTAGAACCCCACGGAAGGCCCAAATGAATCATTATGTTTTCATGCGAGTCTCCAAGACCTATAAATAATAAGTATTTCTTCGTAGACTTGCAAGCTATGTAGCACAAAGATAAACATGGGATATAGACACGATATAACATGGATACACACCAACTTGTAGAATCCTAAAACAGTAGGACATGGCCATGACATGTCACATGAACACAGTCATATATAAATATAAATATAAATATAAATATTTATTTCTAGAAATCTATTGAATAAGACAATTATGAATCCTCAACAAAGTATTAACCTTTATCTAAGCGTCACATAATTTAAAAGATGAAGCTATGTGAATATAATAAAGATTATTAATTATATATGCTTCAACTCTCCTGTCAGGATAATTATAATTTTCACCTATATGAAAAGTGTTCATACATGCTTAACTTGTGGCAACTATATGGTAAAGTCTTGAAGAAGAAAAGTTTGGACACTTTGAAGGTGTGTTCACATCGTTTCGAAGATTGTAGAGCATGACTATTTTTAGATATGTTTGTGATATATAAGAATTGTATTAGAGAATGTAAGGTATGAGTCGCCAAATGTCCGAGGTATTTCAACAAAGTGTATGTTGAAAATAACGAAATTTATTTTTGAATTATAGACACGTTTATTAAGTATTGGACATGTGTCCAGGAGTGTCTGTTAAGTGTCCATGTCGTACACATGTCCGACACGGACATGGCACCTTCATTGAAGTATAGCATTTACTCATTTAGCCAAAAAGCCTTTAATGCTTATGATCTACTCAGTTGAAATAGAAAATGTGTAATCTATCATATGGCACAGGTTTGATTTGAGAATAACTTATTGGTCAAATTCCAGCAAGACAAGTTCTCAAGGTGAACTGTGTGGATGGTTGCTTGGTTCTCTCCCATTCACATGGTATCAAAGGTTAATGTGCTAGTTAGCCACTAGGCCTCATATCAACCTGGAAACAATAATTTCTATTGTCTTCTTGGCTTCTATGCAGAGGCTCGGATATGGCACAACTGTGTACCATGGCCTATATCGAACACAAAGTAAAACTGAAAGTAAGGAAAGAGATGTGAAGAAGGGAGAATTTGGTAGTTGAAGCTCTACCAAGTCAAGATAGACCTGCAAATCCTTTATCTTCTCAATGTAGTCATCTCCTTGTGAACATGAACTAATTGCCTTCCTAAGAGTGTCTGGTTCCTTAAATGGGGATGACTCCGTATTGTGGTAGATAGCGTCCGTCAAAAGTTCATCATCTTGATTCAGCATACTGTTATGAAACACTAAACAAATAAATTTGCAGCTATAAAGGCAAGATAATGATACCCATAAAACCAAATATACACCAGAAATGTGCATCAATCTAATAAATGAACAGCCATTACCCATTGTGGTCATCGGTAAGCGGGGTGCTAGAAAGCTTTGGCGTTATTTGCACAAAGCGGTTGCTTTCAGGAGTCAAACTCGCGTTCTCACGCTTGACTACCCAAGCATTTTACCAGCACCAAACAATGGTCCCGTGTCAATCTAATAAATGAGTCAACACTAAATTAAGGATAGCGAGTTTCTCATATTATTTTTCAATTCTGTTATTAAGGAAAATGTTCACGTTCTATCATTTTGCTTTAAGAATTTTCATTCATTTCCCTCTTTATTTTATGCAATCAAACCAAGAATTAGTGTTCCCACAACAATGAAATCATAAATTTTCAATATCCCTTTTCATTTCAATCAGGATAGAGCAAAGACAAAGTTTGAATTGACAATAGAAACAAATTAAAGCTGATGTAGTCATGTTGATGTACACCCTGAACAAGTTCCACGCAGCAGTTTGTAAGAAGAAATGAGGGCAAAGCTTAAGATCAAGCACAAAATAATATTGACAAACTGAAGCGAAGAGAATACGAAAAGAATAATAATTACTCTTAAAAATAATAGAAAAAACAAAGTTCATAAATTTGTAGAATGTGATAACCACTTGAAAACATAATAACATAAATGTATATGGGAGTTTGGGGGACCTTTGCACAAGAAGCGGTATCAAAAAGCAGCATTTAAGAAACCATACATCTTTAGTAACTTGTTTATATCACATTATATTCATTACCAGAGAAAAGTGGAGTGACTGGTTTTGGAATTTAATATCCTCTTAAGGAACCATTATGTGCTACAATTTTAGGGTATTATTCTCCACTCATGCAATTATATTGTGTTCAAGATCTGTAAGTAAAACAGTAAATTTAAAGTTTATCAATGATGTGTTCAATAAAGTATTGAAGCCAACTAAAGAGCCAAAAAAAACCCTATTTTGACATTTGAAAGATGAAAAATATGGATACAACTTTGTGAATGAATATTGGTCCTTCTATTACACAAGAATTCTTTAGTTCATAATCGAAGTAAAACATCATCTCTGACAATTAAAAAGATGGCATACACTGTAATAATAAAGGACAAAATGGCATTATGCAGGTGAAGATTTATTGTAAAAATGAATTAGCTCAAAATTACACGTTATTCTTCAAAATATATGACTTAATTACAATGGACTCTCTGCTTTTTATGTAAAAAGAATGTATAATAAGATGGTAAAGGAATCAACAATCATTTTTTTTTTTTGATAAGTGAATCAACAATCATTTTGAACCTCAATGTTGAATGTCCATCAATGAGATGAGCTGAGACCCTGCTTGGTGTTGTTGTTACATGAATTAGTGGTTGTATATATTTAAGAGGAAGTGATTGACGATCTGACACGGCATTCGGTACATCTAGCATATCAGTGATCTCACCAAATTCAACTTTCACAGCTGATCCCTGATAAAAAGTTACCAAGACAAACAAATAAATATATATAGATGTAAAAGAAGCAAGAGAATAGCATTGAGTTCTTTCGATGATAAAAATAAAAAATGACTTCATGTTAACGGTATGCATTCAATAGACTGACAAGGACCGCAATTGTGTTATTAAAAGAAAAATATCTATCATTTCGTTTGTGCCCTTCAGCGTCACTAGTCCTTCTCCACGCTACTCTATCAATTTTGAGTTTGATAGCATAGAATCGATGCATTGGAATTGAAATTGAAGGAAAACATTTAAAGTCTGAACTAATTTTCCTCCCATTCCAATTCAAAGACAACCATTCCACGCTCCCAAACATACCTTGAGGGTCATTAGTCATTACATTATAAGAAATGACAATATTCTCACAATTCTTCTGGATGTTCTTCTTCCCTTTGACATGCCCAATTCTTCTGGACTCCTTCTGGTGAATTCAACAAGAACCAATTACAATATACCAGGACTCAGATGATTAGAGATTGAATTTTGTTTTAAGAAAAGGACCTGCTGATATAAATGTCATCTGATAAAATGGGCAAATACAGGGAAAAATTTAGAAATATTACGGCTTTAATCTTGTATATCCATTAGCAGAACAATAAGAAAAAGGGAGTTAAACAGAAATTTTTCAAAATCAATTAAGTTGATCCATCTTCAAGTCTAACTTAAATTTACCAAATTGCACTCCTACAGATTACATGTTGAAAATATTCACTCTGAAATCGCTAAATTACACAGGCACTATCAAAACACTTGGGAGTACTAATGTATTCCTAATTCATTAATTCAATACACATTCCTCGGACTTAATGCGAATAAGCACGTTAATGATAGGTAAAACACAATTATCGGAAGCATATATAAAGCATCACTTAACCGAATGGAACAGATAAAAGGAAAAAACATGTGGGGTAATTACATAGCTACAGAAACATTGAGAAGTGAGAGAAATTTCACCATGCTCAATACCCCCAAAAAAAAAAATCTAGGACATTCAAAGTTCAAACACACAATCAATTACCAATTAAGCGTCCAAATTGAACTGACCCACAAAGAAACACATGCATACGTTTAAACAAATACACACACAGACATCAATATATATATATATGTTGAAATAACTTAAAAATCAAAACAAAGCAACAGACAACAGTAATTGAAGAAAAGACAGAGAGAGTTCAAAGGCAAATACCAGAGTTTCAGCTGCTAGATTATGGGTTTCGAGGGACGAGCTCATTTTCTATCTCGAAAGTGGTAATTGTAAAGCTATGTGATGGTCCGACGGAAGCGACGCACGTGGCTTGCACGCAAGTCCCTCGCTGTGTTTTGTGGTGACTGGTGTGAGTGAGGAAGATGGGGATAGAGGGACCTGAAAATGGGCCTGTTAGTGGTTTAACCTTGATCCAAATTTTGAGCCCAATCCATGTTTTGTAAAATATAGGAAAAGGTATGTCGATTTTTTCAATTAGGCCCATTATTGTATACAAATTGCGGAGTATATTAGTATTGGGTTTGAAACTTTTAGTTCATTTAAGTGAGTTTAGAATACTCAAATTTTGGTTGAAATTTTTAAATATGATAAAAACAATTCGGAAAATTACATAAGAACAAGAACTATTTATCATAATTTATCATTGTTTATAAGTCCCTATTTAAGGAATTTTTTTTTTTTTTTTGAATTAAGTAAATACTCACCCACACATTTAGATTTGTCCATTATACCACTCGAACCGCTTAAAGGTCAATGAAATATATTTTACTCTTAAGATCAATTTATAATTTATATATAATTACAACTGTCTAATTATTCTCATTTACTACTATATTTCAAAGTAAAAAGTTAAAAACAAAAACGGTTGTTCATATAGTTATCTTTATTCCCTAATCTTCATAACCTTTTCTTTTCTTTTCTTTTCTGCTCCTTCAAGTAGGTAAATCACACATTCTCATTTGTATTCTTGTGAAATCAAACTCTCAATACTTCTTTTAAGAGGAGATTACAGTTAAAATGTATTAAGGGTGTGATTGCTGCATGGAATGGAAAGTCTTGGAATTGAAATTTGAGAAAATATTAGTTTAATTTTCTTAGTTGTTTTTTTAAAATTCCACCTATTACAATTCCATTCAACCAAACACACATTAAAAGAACAAGATCTCAGAACCATTAGTCTCAAATTGAACTATTTGATTTATTCCAAAACATGTGTTTTTGCACATGATTATAAGTGTTTGTGGAAATTACTCTTTAATTAAAATAAATTTAATACACCCAAAGCAAGATTTTTCCAAATCTAGTGACTTTAATAATACTACTGTTCATGTAAACTTCAAGTTTGATTATTAAAAATGTTTCGGTTTTCTAAACTCTTGGAAGTTGCAACAAACATGACACCATAGTATAATTTAAACCATTTTTTTTTTTTTTTTTTTTTTTTTTTTTTAACTCAAACTTGTTTCTTGGGTTAGCTGTATGTATTCTCCTTCTTAGCTACCTTTCATTCTAAACAAGGGTAATGCCTTATAATATGTTCACTTGGTTATGATCCTATGCAGAAGCCTCCATGTTACATACCAAATTGAAGAATAAATTTCCGCCACGTCACAAAATTGACATGACTTGCTCAATATTATACCTACCCTTAGTTGAGAGGAATTATTAAACGGTCATGATCCATTAGATACTTATAGACTAATCCAATGAAAGATAATGTTGAGATTTATTTGTATTATTTTAATACACGATTATTTTTTCAATCTGAAAGTCTAAATCTTACTGATACGCCAATTGTTAATAGATCAGAACCATCTAGTATCCATTTCGCTTTTGCTTAGTGTGGCAAGCCACCATTGATTGAATTAGCCTTGGAAGTGAGGTGCACTCCATATGCTAACACCCCTTCAGCTAACTTGAAGGGTACTTGGGGGTTGATTAATCACTTTCAACAAAAACCCAACCTAACACCATCTTTCATGGTCAATAAATCATCATATCACAGTGAAGAAATGCTAAAGTAAAGCCAACAAAATAAAAAGAAATAGAAGAAAAAAAAGAAGAAAAAATAAAAAGAAAAAGACAAAAAAAAAGAAAAGAAAAGAGAGAGAGAGATAAAAGATGAGAAAGCAAAAGTAAGGCCCAGAGAACATGAATCAGACATATCAACCCCCACCTCATTGCGTCTTCACTTTGCTTCCCTTCCCTTCTAAGCCCCCCTTGGATTCTCTCTCTCTCTTTCTCTCTCCTCTCTCTCTAGGAATACATAGACAGGATCCAGGCTGTAGCAAGTTAATTAATTCTAGTAGCGGTGTGAGACACAGATTGAGCATGGGTTCAGTAGGCAACCAAAACACTTGGGCACCATATGATAGTTACAAGGATTGCTCACAAGGAATCTGCAGCATATATTGTCCACAATGGTGCTACATGATCTTCCCACCTCCCCCTCCATTTGGTCCACCAGATGACGGTGATTCAGGCACCAATTTCTCCCCCCTCATCATAGCAATCATCGGCATCTTGGCCAGCGCTTTCCTCTTGATAAGCTACTACACCATCATCTCCAAGTACTGCAAAAGAAGAGGCGATCAAAGCAACACAAGTGCAGAGCTTGCCGCGAATCGCGACCAAGCCAATCCAGACCAATGGCAGGTGGCTTCAGCTGGTTTGGATGAGACCCTCATCAAGTCCATCAAAGTCTGCAAGTACAAGAAAGGAGAAGGGTTGGTTGAAGGGAGCGAATGCGCGGTTTGTCTCAGTGAGTTTCAAGAAGACGACTCTCTGAGGCTATTGCCAAAGTGCAGCCATGCCTTTCACCTCCCCTGCATTGACACATGGTTGAAGTCCCACTCGAATTGCCCTCTGTGCCGGTCCAACGTTGCACCTACTAATCCACAGCCTTTGCCGGCAGCAAGCTCACAAATTTCTTCGAATCTGAACATCTCTTCCCTCCAAATCCAGCGCCAGAATGATGTGGTTTTGGTGGTTGATGATCAAGAAAGGGGTCGAGAAGAGGTGGTTGTTAGTCTTGGGAGTGATGCTACTCCAAAGACGTCGTTTCGATCCAACAGTGATGTGCAGAATTCTGAAGTGAGAGATCAGAACATAACAGATATTGGGCAATTTGGAAGATCGGTTTCATTAAGCTCATTTTCGAGCAGAGGACAGCTTTCGGTTGCTGACATATTACATTTTAGTGAAGAAGATGAGGATTTGCAAATGGAAGTCTGCCAATTTCCCATTGGCATTGGATCATCCAAAGGAGTAGAGGGAGAACACAGCAACACGAATGATACAATCGACTCGCGATATAGAGATTGATTTTTCAACTGGAGAAGAATTCTAATTTTCCCAGATGAAAACTATATTTATTGTGTAAAAAACAGGAGTCGATTTGATTCTGTAGATTTTATGACTTTTACCCAAACAGAGGATGTGAACTTGGTGAGTTCTTTCCATGAACTGATTTCTAAAAATACTTTTACTGATACCAAGTGTTGTTCAAATTTGTTAGTGATTTGTAGTTGGATTTGAATCTATGACTGAAAAGAAAAATTCAATATCTTCTCTTTATGCCAAAGGAAATGTTCTAATTTGCTTGCTTTACATGTCATATAATAATTGTATTGTTTGCCAATCATCTGGAATTACTTGGTGTGGCTTTGCTAATGCTTTGAAGCATTTCTTTTGGATTGTGTGTGAATTTTAGTTCCTTATGTGGAAAATTTCCCCATTTTTCTAGTGAAACTACTTTAATCCAATGCAACAATTGGTAAACGCTATTGTTATTCTTGATCCTAGCTTTCAATATTGTCTTGCTTTTACTATTGCACCAGATAATGACTCTACAACGCGTTTTGCAAACAACGTTATTACCTGTTTTTCTTTGTCTTGGCGGCTTTGGATCTCCAGTCTAAAGATCTTAACTTCAATGGACTCTAGAGTCTACAACGCGTTTTGAAAACAAGGTCATTATCTGTTTGTCTTTGTCTTTGTCTTGACGACTCTGGGTCTCAACTCTAAAGATCTTAACTCGTATAGACACTGTAAGGAGAAGAAAAAAAAAGTTAAAAATTATAAGTTCCAAAAGCCCCCTAAATGCTGCCAAATTTTTGGTGGAGGAGATTGGAGAATGTACTTAGGGAAGAAGAATGATATATGGATTAAGATATAGTAGTATAATTCACGTTTGTCCTCTTTTTCTTTGTTTCCTGTTTTGTTTTTTTTCCAACCTGACAAATGACATATATATATATATATATATATATATATTGACAAAGAGAAGATAATATCATTAAATTTTTTTTTTTCATAGTTAATACTCACACACACATATCTCTACAGAGGCTTGAACCATTGACCTCCCTTTGAAAAGTAAAGGTCTGATACCGCTAGACCACTAGTCCGTTGGTATATCATTAAACTTCGACAGAAGTACAATTGGATAAAACTTTCAATGTTAAGTAAGGGAGATTCTCAATATCCTCATCACATAAATCATGAGAAAAATGTGGGCGGCCAAAACATAGACAGCTTTGTTGGCTTCTTGAAGAGAATATACTACTGCCCAATTTTTATTTTATTTTATTTTTTAGAACACGTGTAGCGGCCTCATAATACACGCATCATTTAACTCAGGAGTGCAATTTAAAAACACAACCTCAAGAACTTACCTCCCGAATTCCTACCTACACCACCATACCCCGGAGACATCCAACTGCCCAATTACTAGTTTGAGACAGCATAAATTTAATGTCACGCTTATTCTCATGTTTATATATAGTACTTGCAACAATGTCAACTATAATGTCACCATTACTTTTGAAGTACTATATTGTAATTGATAAAAACTAAAATAGGTAATATAGAGTCCATCGTCATTCCTCATGATATGTGAATTGGCATTAAAGTACCGGTTAGCAATGATCGTGTCTATATATGTTCTTTTCCTTTTTTGTAGGATTTAGAGTCTAACATCATCTAATTATATATTAAATTCAAATAAATGAAGATATTATAGTAATATCAGTATTTCAGTACTTAAACTCAATACATAGCATCAATTGAACACATACAGCCAGCAACTCCGGGCCATCAATAATTGACTGATAATAGTATTTAAAGCACTGAGCATCACATATGATTTAAGATTGTTATATAATAATTGAATTTTAATAAAGACATTAGTTATTACTAGTTTTCAAGTAGTAGTAGTCTTCATGAATACATATTTTCTTTGCTTATTTATTTATTTTTAATTTGGGTACAGACAAGAAATGGAGATAGCAACAAGTCTACTTTTAAGGGTATGGCCGCCGACCATCTCGGATGTCCTCTTGGGGACCAATACTGTGTGCGTGTGTGTGTGTGTGTGTGAGAGAGAGAGAGAGAGTTGAATTATTGATAACATGACATTTGTCATTTGGTGCTCCTTACGATTATATAATTTTTTCTTTAACATATAATAAGTTATTTTTTCAAGAGAAAATAATTGATGAGAGAGACATCTCCTGCAGCTATGCCAAAAGTTAATATTAGTAGTAAAAAAGGTAAAAAAGAATAATTGGCATGCCGAAGTAGTAAATATGATTTTTTTATTTATTTTTGGTAAAATAGTAACTAATCTCAAATTTGAACTTTTACCAAGCAACAACAACCCTACCTGTAACATCAAAAAAAATATTCCCCTTCCTATTATTCTTCGATAAGAAATACTATCAATGAATTTGATGGACAATCAATATCTTGTCACATCAAAAAATGGGCTCCCAAATTTTAATATATTTTTTTAAAACTTTAAAAATAATAATACTAATAGAATGTGGATTTACAAGCTAGTTTTAGGCTGATTCCTAAAAAAATTGTCAAGGGTATGGTTCGGTTGGCTAACTGCTTTAAAATTTCTGTATTTGCATAAACATATACTAGTGGACTTTTTCTCTTACATTCTGGGCTTTATACCAACCATATCTCACTTCAAGAAAACTTGTTATACCAACTGGGAAAAATGCTTGGCACTCACTATTTTTAAGCTTTGAATCTTTCTTAAATTCAAGATCTGATGCACTGGAATCATAAAACCCTAAGAGGGAAAAACAAAAACAAAAACAAAAAAATGCTTCGTACAATGGTAAGTGCAATAAGGCGGGTTAAAATTATATATATATATATATATATATATAGACACACACACACCTAATATTCCTCTCCCAAAACCCCCTGATAAAAGGAATCGCATAAGTTTAAGACTTACAAACTTTCTTATGATCAGATTACCCACAAGCAACAATTTTCTTGCTATAAAATGAAAAATGTAGGGACAGCTAGAAATGCTAAGAAGTACTAATAGTTTCTTTGTTATTGATAATTTGATAGATATGAATCAGTTCTTGATGATATGAATTTACCGATAAGATATTACATTTGCAACTGAAGCAAGATAGAAGTGCCGAACACAATACCCCATGAAATTGGGGTGGCACAATGACCAATTCAGGTCCATATTGCTCATCAAGAAATTCAAGAAGCGCCTTAAAGTTCATCATGATGTTTCTCATTCACCGAAGGAGTTTCGGGTCTGAATTCAAGAAGATACCTAGCAGCCAACGACGCGTGAAGTGCAGCTCCATAAGGTAGTGATTCTTCATTGATTTTGAAGTAGGGAGAGTGCGGTGATGCGAGCTTTCCCTTTGTTTCATTCTTCATTCCAAGGAAGGAGAAATAACCGGGTATCACCTCTTGGTAAAATGAAAAATCCTCAGACCCCATCAATGATGGCATGTCTTTAACATTAGCAACGCCAAGCATATCTCCTGCAACATTTCGAAAGTATTCATGCAACCCCTTGTCATTTATGGTAGCAGGGAAGATCGGTTGCTCCTTTTCCAGGAAATTAACACTTGCATTGCACCTTTGTACAGCGGCTTGCTGTATTATTACCTGTAAGTGAAGAGAACTAGCTTGTGTAAAGTAAAAAATAAGGAAATTAATTGGGTGAATACAAAATAATGTTCATAGAAAAGGTTGAAAATTATAATATCCAGAAAGAATTTAAAGAATAATGTCCATAGAAAATGAAAATTGTTATGACTTGATTTTGCGGTGTATTTAGGGAAAAAAAAAAAAAAAATGAAGAAAGAAGAAAAAGAAGAAAAGAAGCAGCAAATAGGTGTTTTGGTTTGTCCAAGGTTATATATAAGCTTTAAGTGATTTTCGAATCATTTATACGAATATTTCTCACTAACTTAGAAATGCAAAACCCGAAAATATTGGGGAAAATAAAAAATATCTAGTAATTTAAGAATTGTCATAAAAGTTGCTAACATCGTCTAATGTTACCTCCTCAATTCGTTGCCTGAGATGCATCATGCTTTCCTTTGAGAAGGCTCGGAATGTGCCGCCAATGGTAACAGAATCTGGAATAACATTGAATGCACCACCTCCTTGGAATTTAGCAACTGTTACTACCTGAAAGTGTATATATTTTAGAGCGGGGCCATAGGATTGTTAGAAGGAATAAATGATTCTTCATAACTGAGAAAAGTCAGAACTCCAAGAAATGTAGAAACAGAAGCAAGTAAATGTCCTTTGTTTTTTCAAAAAGACAATCTTAGAGCACATCCCATGAAAGAAGTCAAAGGGACCAACTTAGAGGCCAAATTCAGTTCGGCAGTGCCAGTCACTACTCAGAAAACCTAATAATGGTACCTCTTTTGCATCTTGCTCTCATGACAGCAGCACCCTTCTGTATATTGATATGATTTGCAGATTAATTATATAAAATGCCAGTTCATTCTCTTTACAACATTTGAAAATGACAGATTAAATATATGAAAGAGGAAAAACAGGTATTCTAGAGTAATAGTGGTTGAAAGTTTCAGCTACAGCACTTCTTAATTTAAGCCCCAAAAAAATAAAAAATAAAAATAAAATGTAAGTTGAAAATTAAAATGTACCTGAGAGTCCAGTGGATCAGCTTCTCGTGAAACAAGAAGCTGTAAGCTGACAATCACGTTTGAAGCTGCTAATATTGGGTCTATTGAGTGCTGAGGAATAGCTGCATGACCTCCCCTTCCACTAATCACTGCTTCGAAAACACCACTCGCAGCCAAAAGAGGTCCAGGTTTGGATGCCACTTGGCCTACAGGTAATTTGGGAGCAACATGCAGCCCAAAGATAGCTTCAACATTCTCTAGTACTCCAGCATCGATCATTTTCTTTGCCCCTGCACCTCCTTCCTCTGCTGGTTGAAAAACAAGTACAACTGTTCCCTAGTGAACTCAAAAGTAACAAAGGAAACAATTTAAGGATATATAAGATAAGGCACAACGACGCCTACCGAAAAATAAGAAAGAAAGGAGAATAATAAAAGGGGAAGGAGGATGAAGAAAAGAGAAATCTAGAATGCACTTAAACTTCACATAAAGGCCAATAACCATCATTGTGACAAGTCTCTATTTATATAATTGCAATAAGATCAATCTATTTTATGACGCTAGGTAAAATCTGTGGTTTATTTATTGACTAGTCGATACATTCATAATGTACAACCACCTTATAAAGAAGGCATACAAACCAGGTTTAAAGGCATCTTTTTGTAATTGGGAGTATCGTAGTGTTTTAGTACCTTGTAGGGCTTGTAATATTTTCTGGAAGTCAGTTTTGAAAGCATGTAAGCCACTTATTTTATAAGTATGAGATGTGAAGAGTCCTAAGATTTTGCATCTCTTAAGGCTAGAAGATATTGAAAAGTGTGCTTGTCTAGATCGCTAACAACATTAATGGAATAATAAGCTCTAACACAAGAAAAGAATACTAGCAAGCCTCCACAGAGAGTGTAGAATTTTATAAGGCTAATAGCAATGGAATATTCATTCTGCACCTCTAAAGTAAAAAATGTTAGGGTCAGTGCAACTTGCAAGGTGCAATGGTAAAAACTTGGACTGTCTATATATTCATGTCCAAGTCACAGAGCACTAAAGGTGGTGTATATACCCAATCCACTTCTTCCAACACCTGTAATTTTGGGGTTAAAAATTAACATATTGATCTTTCAACTTTAGAAAACAACTTTGAAATATTTAAATCCATTGAAACCATAATGGAGAACTAGGAACTACTTCGAAAACTCTCTCTTATAACATACACTTCCACCAAATATTTTTCTTTTGTTTTCCTAATGAGCTTATGATCCTGCCTCTTACATGTGCACACTTGCGCTATCAATAGACCAGATTTTAATTTAAATCTGAACTGATCCAATCCAATTATCAGCAAGAGTTGCTTCAATAACCTGAAAATGATCTGAATCCATCAAACCCTATAACTAATGAATCAAACAAGGATAGAGGCCAATCCGATCCAATAATGACCAAATACAACAAGCATAATAGGTGGCTGCATTTGCCATTTCAATTATCTCTATAGCCCCATGGGAGCAATTGGGTCGAGATGGTAAGGATTTGAATGCGGTACCACTGTACCAGGCATCGGTAATCCATGGTGAAGATCACTGCAGGTGTTTTGGCTACAAGCCTACGACGGATCACTCGTGAGGTGCTTTGGAAATGCCACAAGGGTGGCTTCGCTAGGTGAGACCATGTGTGGTTGCAGATGAAATGAACTCTCAAATTTTTTCTCATAAAAAATAACTCCCTCTCAATGCCAAGAGAATTCTTTTAGAAGATGAACTAAAATTACCACTTCTAGATGCCTCCACTTCACAGAATCCCTGACCTCTTTGCGAATTCCATCCCTGTGACGGAAATCAAAGAAACAAAACTTCTACCAATTCATGCTTCAGTCTTGCACTGCTAAAAAATATACAATCCTAGTGAATTATACGCCTTAAAAAGTACCAACGGAATGCCGCAAGTAAAGCCTCTATACCCTCTGTAATAGTGAAGAGGCCCAGAAAAACTGCCCAGGAAGTAGATTCCACACGCAATGCATCAATCTAAAACGGTACTCTCCTACACTTTCCCTCTGAAAAAGCAAATATTCAAACTCATTATGCGACTTCTGGTAGCTTTTCAGACCCGCAATTCATAAGGCCCTCTACCTATGTAGACAACCAGCCTCCCAAAACTTACAAGTTACAAGACAACAACTGTCACCACAGGAACATCCAGTTCACTTCATATCTGCGCAATTATTTCCTAAAAAGTTTTTTGTTAACAAAAGTGTGTTTTACAATTCCAAAACCCTTACACTAATCGTAAAACCAATCAACTCCTAGTACATGAAATCACCACCTACACATCTCCCACCGAAAAGAAAGTTCTGTATAAGTTCTCAAGACAATCAGCCACTAACATAGGAATGCTAAAATTGGATTAAAATGAGGGCAAACTAAACAACATTCAGTGGCAGTCTACCTCTCTTTAACAACATATTACATTACTCACTAGCCAACCTCCTTCAAACTTTTGACACCTGTTTCAAACCAGTTTTAATTAATAAGCCAAACGCAAACAGGTGGTTAGAATAGAGCTCCACTTGTAGCCCAGAACTCTTGCCCAGCACTCCCATTTCTCGCTCCGAATCATAGATATGGCTATAAGATAACGTCCAGTTTCTGTACTAGCTTGCACAATTAGAATAATAAGAGACATGCATCCAAAGACAAATGCCCAAAAAACACGAAGATTAGCAACCATCATATGAAGAATAGTAAACAAATTACACCACATAACATGTATCAGAAAAATGGCAAGCAATCATAAAATGAACCTGTAATAGTTCACGATGCTCTTGAAGAATCTTCGCAGCACCAAGAAGCATTGCAACATGACCATCGTGCCCACAAGCATGCATCTTTCCTGGAATTTTACTCTTGTGCTCCCACTCCACCATTTCCTATGAAATCACAACATCCTC
The DNA here is from genome assembly GCF_030987335.1 of Cornus florida. NCBI lineage: Eukaryota > Viridiplantae > Streptophyta > Magnoliopsida > Cornales > Cornaceae > Cornus > Cornus florida. The sequence continues at coordinate 6,945,589 of NW_026775573.1, forward strand.
AGTATACTCGAAATCAAATCTCCTAAATCCCTTCCAAAACCTTAATCAAAAGAAACACTCATACCAATATAATCCCTCTTGCCTAAATTCATTTATACAATAGAAACAATGAAAGCTCATCATTTACACTCAACATCAAGACATGTACTGCAAATTCTTATCAAAATGACACTATTACAAACACCCTTAATATAACTAAATCCATTCACAACATGGGTCAAAAAAATTGATAACAAATTCTTAAAATTTAAAGAAACCTGCTAACAATAAAGACCCCATTATTCAGACTCAACAGCAAGACATGCAGGCCAATTCTAAACAAAATGACAATATTACAAGCACCCTTAATATATTAAATGAAATCAAAACATAAGCCAAAATATTGAAGAAAAAAATCTTAAAATCTAAAGAAACCTGCATAGCAAGAGCATCCATGTCTGCCCGAATCGCTACGAAAGGGGGTTTCCCAGAACCGATAAAGCCGATGATACCAGTAACTGCAATTGGGTGTTTGTAGGGAATACCCATCTTATCAAGCTCTGCCATTACAAGCTTACTAGTCTCGAATTCCTCGTAACCCAGTTCCGGATTCTCATGTATCTTCCTCCTAATACTCACAATCCAATCAGACACCTCTGGTTTCTTGGCAAAAGTGAGGAAATTTTTGGGGATTTCAGAGAGTTCATTTGAGCTCAAAGAAGAAGCTGAGAAAGTGGGTAGTGGACCAAACAAGGGAAGAGTGAAAATCAGTAATACCCAATTGAAGAAACTCATAGCTTTTCTGTAAACTGAATTTTGAAACTCGAAGAACTGTCGGTTGTGGTCAAACCATGTGAGATAAATTTTGAGGTGATTCTGTTGAAGCAAGATCGGAGTATATAGTCAATCTCCGTCTTTATTTTTCTTTCTTTTATATTCCTTCGTTTTCCTGCAATTGTTATTTGTTCTTTCACGACTCATGGCCCTTTTAGAAATGAGGAATGTTATATTCTAACCTCGCGTGCATAATTTGAATTGTACACGTGCTTAAATGACACATCTGAGAATGAAGCGCAGATATGTCTAGTCATATACTTTAATGAAGTTATTTATTCTCATTTAATTTTGGTCATTCAATAATTAAAACTTTTTTTAATAACTATTTTTTTTTTCTTTTTTTTTTTTTTGCTAAAAAAATAATATTATTGACAACTTTGACACCTGACATTAAAACCAAATATGCCGAGTAATTATAAAATTTCAACTTAAATAAACATCATTACTATTCTTATTTGTTTCTATAAAATACTACAATTTTTTTTTTTCAGTTTTTCATAACTCATTTCCTTATATTTTCAGTTTCCTTCTTTTTGTTTTTGTTTATAGAGTCACATAAATTATTAGTTTTAATCATTATAGTAATGAACAAATGTGTATCTAATTATATATAAGATATTCAATCTTAAATATTTATGCCTTAGAGAGATGCAATGTGAAGTATATATAAAATACATATATAATTTGATATATACGATGATTGAAAAACATATACAATTTAATATACACGGTGATTGAAACTTTAATCGCCAATAAAGATAATATATTAAGATAAAACCTAAAAAATGGACTATAATTTTCCAAATAGTTAATTACTTTATATTTTAAAATGAGTTTCATTATATTTAACACATAGCCACATAAACTCGATGAAATAGTAGGTTTTTATTTATTGGGATAAATAACGGTATTCTATTTGTTAAGGTAAAGTGCAAAAAAAAACCCCTTAAACTACGTTGAATTTGTAAATAACCCCCTTGAACTATATTTTGTGCATAAAACCCCCTAAACTATCTCATTTTATTGTAACATACCCTAAAGACTATACTATATTTCATTAAATGACCATAATGCCCCCTTCTTATTGAATTATATTTAATATATTTTTCTTATCTAAATAAATTATGAGAAAGATTATACTAATTTGATGAGATATTTTTCATTAAATTTGCATAAATTGACATTTAGTTTTTTAATTAATTATTTAAATAAAAAAATTTCGTATATATTTTTTTAAAAAATTAATTAATTTTAAAATTTTTAATGAATATATTACATGAAAAGAAGGTATTTTTTTCAAAAGTATTTTATTAAATTTTCATCAATATATTTTATGAAAAAAATGATATTTGTTTACTATAAAAATGTTTAAATTGGTTTATAATACGTTTTATTATAAGTAATAAAGTTTTAATAATAAGTTAATCAATTTAGAAAATAGTAGTTACAACTTACAAATCTATATATATATTTTTTTCATTTTTATGATAAATTAATACTAAAAATAAAATTAAGGTAAATAGTATAATTAATATTTACATAAGAGAAAAGATAATAAAAATAATTTAATAAGAAATAAAAATTTTAATGAGAAAGTTAAAATAAAATAGTCTTTTGTGATGAATTTGTCCTTTATTGCAACAAATCAATAGTTCAGGGGGCGGTTTTTAGTTTAGGGAGGTTATTTGCGAAAGGGCAATAATTTAGAAGAGTTTTTTTGCACTTAACCCCTATTTTTTATCCTGCCAATTAATTCCCACTGTACAGTAGGGGAGATTCAACCCTTGGCCTTCCAAAATGAAATGAGAGGAAATATCACTATGCCACCTTGTGTTTACTATAAAGCATTAAATCTGTTGTCCTAGCTAGATAGCTAAATAATCTTTACTCATACAAAACGAAAAATGCTTCTAACAGAATGAGAAAATGTTGCAAATTTTCATCCATGGACAAAGCCCCATCAAATTAGGGCTCTTAATTCCCATTCTCTATTAACCATTAGTGTCAACTTCTGTTGTTTTGGATGATTTAGGAGGATCACCTAATACAACCAGTTACACAGTTACATTATCATGTCACCACTGATGTAGTCCAAGTCATGCCTATGCAACCACTTGGATTGCTTCCTTCAAATACCAACACCAATCCTCAAAACCAACAAATAAAGCATTTGTTTTCAACAAGTTTTGAACTCTCTATTCAACAAAAACCATTAAAAGGCTAATGATGTTTCTCACTCACCAAAACACAATACAATACCCCAAGAAATTGGTGTGGCAAAATGACCAGTTCAAGTCCATATTGGTTATCAAGAAGCACCTTAAAGTTCATCGTGATGTTTCTCATTCATCAAAGGAGTTTCGGGTTGGAATTCAAGAAAATACCTAGCAGCCAATGACGCGTGAAGTGCAGCTCCATAAGGTAGTGATTCTTCATTGATTTTGAAGTAGGGAGAGTGCAGTGATGCAGTCTTTCCCTTTGTTTCATTCTTCATTCCAAGGAAGGAGAAGTAACCGGGTATCACCTCTTGGTAAAACGAAAAATCCTCAGACCCCATGAATGGTTGCATGTCTTTAACATTAGCAATGCCGAGCATATCTCCTGCAACATTTCGAAAGTATTTATGCAACCCTTTGTCATTTATGGTAGCAGGCAAGATCGGGTTCTCCTTTTCCAGGAAATTAACACTTGCATTGCACCTTTGTACAGCGGCTTGCCTTATTATTACCTGCAAGTGAAGATAATTAGCTTGTGAAAAGTACAAAATAGGGAAATTTATTGAGTGAATCGAAAATAACGTTAATAGAACAGGTTGAAAATTCTAATATCCAGAAAGAATTTAAAGAATAATGCTGATAGAGATCGAAAAATGTTACGACATGAGAAAGAAGTGTATTACCAAACGCATAAGCAAATAGGTGTTTTGGTTTCTCCGAGGTTATATATAAGCTTTTATGATTTTTGAATCATTTACACTAATATTTCTGACTGACTTAGAAATGAACCTTTTAGTGACAAATTAAATTCAATGCTTCACAAATATACTGAGGATAATTCAAAATTATTTGGTAATTTAATAATTGTCATAAAAGTTGCTAACATCGTCTAAATGCTACCTCCTCAATTCGCTGCCTAAGTTGCATCATGCTTTCCTTTGAGAAGGCTCGGAAGGTGCCACCAATGGTAACAGAATCTGGAATAACATTGAATGCACCACCTCCTTGGAATTTTGCGACTGTTACCACCTGCAAGTGTATATTTTGGAACAGGACCATAGGATTGTTAGAAAGAATACGTGATTCTTCATGACTCAGAAAAGTCTGAACTCCAAGAAAATGTAGAAACAAAAGCAAGTCCTGTGCTTTTTCCAAAATGACTAATCTTAGAGCACATCCCACGAAAGAACAACTTGAGGCTGAACTCAGTTCAGCAGTGCCAGATACTACTCAGAAAACCTAATAATGGTACCTATTTTGGAGCATCTTGCTCTCATGAGAGCAGAACCCTTCTGTAATCTGTATACTGATATGGTTTGCAGCTAATGGCAATGGTGACAAACAAAAATAATTCAAGGGAATAAAACTCAAGTACAGTCTGAAACAGAAATTCCAATTCATTCCCTCGACAACATCTGAAAATGGCAGATTAATTAATTATATGAAAGAGCCAAAACAGGTATTCTAGAGTAAAATATTGGTTGAAAGTTTCACCCAAATAAAAAATATATAAAAAGAAAAAGAACAAATGTAAGTTGAAATTAAAATGTACCTGAGAGTCCAGTGGATCAGCTTCTCGTGAAACAAGATGCTGCAAGCTGACAATCACATTTGACGCTGCTAATATTGGGTCTATTGAGTGCTGAGGAATCGCTGCATGACCTCCTCTTCCACTAATCACTGCTTCGAAAAAGCCACTTGCAGCCAAAAGAGGTCCAGGTCTGGAGTCCACTTGACCTACAGGTAAGTCAGGAGCAACATGCAGCCCAAAGATAGCTTCAACATTCTCTAGTACTCCAGCATCGATCATTTTCTTTGCCCCTGCACCTCCTTCCTCTGCTGGTTGAAAAACAAGTACAACTGTACCCTAGTGAACCCAAAAGTAACAAAGGAGACAATTCAAGCAAATATAAGGTAAGGGGCAACAACACCTACTGAAAAAAGGAAGGAGAATAATAAAAAGGGAAGGAGGACAAAGAAAAGAGAAATCTGGAATGCACTTAAACTTCATACAATGGTCAATAACCATGATCGTGACAACCCTCTGTTTATATTATTGCAATAAGATTAATCTATTTTATGACGCTTGGTAAAATATGTTCTTTATTTATTGATTAGTCACCACATTCATACTGTACAACCAGCTTCTAAAAAAAGCATATAAACCAGGTGTAATGGCATCTTTTTTGTAACTGGGAGTATCGTAGTGTTTTAGTACCTTGTAAGGCTTGTAATATTTTCTGGAAGGCTGTTTTGAAATCATGAAAGCCTCTCATTTTCCTTTTACGATGGCCATGAGATGTGAAGAGTCCTAAGATTTTGCACCTCTTACGGTTGGGAGAAAGTGAAAAGTGTGCTTGTCTAAATTGCTAACAACATTAATGGAATAATAAGATCTAACACAAGAAATGCACACTAGCAAGCCTCCACAGAGTGTAGAATTTTATAACGCTAATAGCAACAGAATATTTCATTCAGCCCTCTCAGGTAAAGAATGTTAGGGTCATTGCTAGGCACAATGATAAAAACTTACTATCTACATATTCATGTCCAAGTCCCAGAGCAATAAAGACACTTCTTCCAACATCCCTAATTTTTGGGTTAAAAATTATCGCATCAATCATTCAACTTCAGAAAACAACTTAGATAATATTTAAATCCAAAGAAATCATAATGGAGAACAAGGAGCTACTTTGAAACTTTCTCTTATAACATATACTTCCGCAAAATATGTTTCTTTTGTTTGCCTGCTGAGCTTATGATCCTGCCTCTTCCATGTGCACACTTGCCTATCAATGGACCAGATTTTAATTTAGACCTGAATTGAATCCAATCCAATTATCTGCAAGAGTTGATCCAATAACATGATTATGATTTTAACCCATCAAACCCTATATCTAATGAATCAAACATGGATAGAGGCCAATTCGATCCAGTAATGATCAAATATGATAAGCACAATAGGTGGCTGCATTTGCCACTTCAATTATCTCTCTATCTCCAAGGGGGAAATTGGGTCGTTGAGTTGGTAAGGATTGGAACATGGTACTAGGCATCGGTCATGCATGGTGAAGATCATTACAGGTGTTTTGACTACAAGCCTACAAGCATCACTCGTGAGCTGCTTTGGATATGCCACACAAGGGTGGCTTCACTAGGTGAGACCATATGTGGTTGCAGATGAAATGAACTCTCAAAATTTTCCTCACAAACAATGAATCCCCCTCAATGCCAAGAGAATTCTTTTAGAAGATGAACTAAAATTACCACTTTTAGAATCCACTTAACTCACAGAATCCCTGACCTCTTTACAAATTCCAGCCCTGTGAAGCAAATCAAAGCAACAACGTCTACCAATTCATGCTTCAGTCTTGCACTAAAAATATAAAATTCTAGTGAATTACACCTTAAAACCACCAATGGTATGCTGCAAGTAAAGCCTCCATACCCTCTGTCATAGCGAAGAGCCTCAGAAAAAACTGCTGTGGGAGTAGATTCCAAAAACAATGCATCTTTCTAAAACTGTACTGGGACACAGTAGTACTGTCCAATATTCCCTCTGATAAGCAAATATTCTTTGAGAACTCATCCCTATGACTTCTATTAGCCTTTCAAACCCCCAATTTCATAAGGCTCCCTTCCCTTGTAGACAGCCAGCCTCCCAAAACTTACAAGTTACAAAACAACAACTGCTGCTACAGGAACTCCCTGATCACTTCATATCTCCACAATCATTTCCCAAAAAACTTTTTGCTAAAAAAAAGTGTGCTTTAAAATTCCGAAACCATTGAACTAATAGAAAAACAAACCAACTCCAAGTACATGAACTGATATTTGATATCATCGCCTAAACATTTCCCACCGAAAAGAAAGTACTGTATGAATTCTCAAGACAATCAGCCCCTAGCATAGGAATGTTGAAAATGGATAAAAATGTGGCAAGCTAAACAATAGCCAGTGGCAGTCTACCTCTCTTTGACAAAATATTGCATTTCTCACTATCCTTCAAACTTTTTACTACTGTCTCAAACCAGTTTCAATTAATAAGCCACACCCCTAGCCAAACCCTAACAGGTGGTTAGAGTAGAGCTCCACTTGCCACCCAGAACTCTTGCCAAGGACTCTCATTCCTCTGTCCCAGCCCTACAAATCCTAGATATGGCTATAAGATAATGTCCAGTTTCTGTACTAATTTGCACAATTAGAATAATAAAAGACATGCATCCAAAGACAAATGTCTGAAGAACACGAAGGTTAACAACCATCATATGAAGAATAGTAAACAAATTAAACCACATAACATGCATCAGAAAAACGGCGAGCAGTCATAGAATGAACCTGTAATAGTTCACGATGCTCTTGAAGAATCTTCGCAGCACCAAGAAGCATAGCAACATGACCATCGTGCCCACAAGCATGCATCTTTCCTGGAATTTTACTCTTGTGCTCCCACTCCACCATTTCCTATGAAATCACAACATCCTCAGAATACTTGAAAGCACATCTCCCGACTCCCTTCCCCAAACCTCAATCAAAAGAAACACTCATACCCATAAAATCCCTCTTGCCTAAATTCATTTATACAATATAAACGATAAAGACCTCATGATTCACACTCAACATCAAGACATGTACAAGTTCTTAACAAATTGACACTATGACAAACACCATTATTTCACTATTACAAACACCGTTAATATAATCAAATGCATTCACAACATAAGCCCACAAATTGAAAACAAATTCTTAAAATCAAATAAACCTGATAAAAATAAAGACCTTATCATTCAAACTCAACTTCAAGACATGTACTGAAAATTCTTAACAAAATGACACTATTATAAACACCCTTAATATATTTAAGCATTCACAACATAAGCCAAAAAATTGAAAACAAAATATAATAAGAAACCTGATTAAAAAAAAAAAGAACTCATCATTCATACTCAACATCAAGACATGTGCAACAATTTAACCAGATGACACTATTACAAACACCTTAATATATTAAATGAAATCAAAAAATAAGCTAAAAAATTAAAGGAAAAAAGTATTTAAAATTTAAAGAAACCTGCATAGGAAGAGCATCCATGTCTGCCCGAATCGCGACGAAAGGGGATTTTCCAGAACCTATAAAGCCGATGGTACCAGTGACTGCAATTGGGTGTTTGTAGGGAATACCCATCTTATCAAGCTCTGAAGTTATAAGCTTACTGGTCTCGAATTCCTCATAACCCAGTTCTGGATTCTCATGTATCTTCCTCCTAATGCTCACAATCCAATCAAAAACCTCTGGGTTTTTGGCAAAACTGAGGAAATTTTTGGGGATTTCCGAGAGTTCATTTGAGCTCAAAGAAGAAGCTGAGCAAGTGGGTAGTGGACCAAAGAAGGGAAGAATGAAAATCAAGAAGGCCCAATTGAAGAAACTCATAATTTCGCGGCAAAATGAGTACTGGAACTGGAAAGAAATGTTGATTACAGTATATTCTTCTCTCTCTTTTTCTTTTTTGGTTCGTCAACGACCCTTTTTCTTTTTCTTTTTTTCTTTTTTTCGTTTGGACGCGGCATATTTATATGATGTCATATAAATTTGATGATTACATGAACGGGTTAATTTAATATTAATGGCTAATTTGATTTCTTTTAAAATATAATAATAAATAAATAAATAAAACTATTGGGCTGTCCCAACGCTAACTGATACTTGGATAAGTCTGTTACAAATCACAAACTATTACAACTAGAATTGGATGTGGGCCATAGTAACCGTCTCAAGCCCAATAGCCCTAACCTAATCTTTATTGGGCTTCATCGTGAACATGAAGGTTTTGTACATCCAAGCAAGATGTCATTTTTGCGATGCAATATCTCATTCTATCTGTGTCAACCGTCAAAGTGTCAAGTCTATTATCAAGTCAAATTTAATTTTATTTAAAATTTGTCAAAATTATATTGATTTCGCTTATACCAATAAATATATATATATATTTCCTTCTTGCAATTTTTTTTTACTTTGAAATATTTATATTGATTCATGTAAAGAAATCTATTAATGTATTTTTTTTTCCCTTTTTTATATTACTTTAATATCAAAATATTTTATCAACTTACTAGTTTAAAGAGTTATTGATAATTAAATGATTTAATAATTAGTGAACTTCATATTATGAAGCTTTTAGTTGTTCTTTTTAATTAGCTATTGTAATGTGGCATGAAGATTCATTAAATATTTATCATAAGTTATTTTTTCAGAATACAAATTATTGAACTTGATTTGAAAAGAGTTATATCAAATATGTTGTCTTCAACTATATTACTAAATAATTTTACTCGTCATGAATTGAAGGCATGTGATTTAGTGATACTTCATCTCCTTCTAAAATAATTTAAAGTATAAAATAAATAATTCCGAGTCTCTCTAAGTACGAAAAAACTTATTTTGATAGATTCTAAAGTACAATGTAAGAAGTTGGAAAGTTGAATTTTTCATAAAATTATGAAAAATGCTTCTAAAATAATGAGAAAAATTGCAAATTTTCACCCATCCACAAAGCCCCATCAAGTTTAGTGTCGACTTGTTATATTAGTAGTTGATCGACCTTGCCTATAGTTTCTACCACCTGATCACTTCTGTATGCAGTATGTATATAATTATACATATATATATAGTCAGTATGAAGGCACATCTGATTATTTTATAATAAATATTTATGATAGAATTCTCTAATTAGACACAGCATTAAACTATTCATTAGCAGATAATGTCCTATTTCTACACGCATTGCATATGCTTGATTCCATAGCATAACTTCTTAGTCCCAAGTCTTTCATAACGAGTTGGTACCGCAAAGAATGGAAAAGCAAATATAGAAATATATAATAGCTTACACGTAATTATTTAATAATCAAGAAAACAGAGTCAACACCGTATGATTAAAAAAATGACATTACGTGAACTTCAAGTGAGAATAACAATTTGTTGAATTGTTAAAATAAAAATAAAAATAAAAATAACAATTAGTTAGTTTGAGCAATACGATTAAAATTTCTTAACTAATAAGCAATACTATACAAATTCAAAGTTTAGGCTAATACTGATAGATATCTTCATATCATATTCACATGATTTAATCTCTTCGGTGCCGATTTACGCAGTATTTTCTTCCATTCACATTCATTTTTTCTTAATTTGTCAAATAAATAAATAAAATTTATTTTTAGAAGAATTTTCCTAATCATGGAATCCGAATTCCTCTGGTGCCTTGATCTTGTGTTGCGTCCGCGTGTAGATTAATAATGGAACACAAGCATACATTATACCATAGTGCAATAAATATACGATCCAAAAAGTTATTGTAACTAAGCAATAATTGAAAAAGTTGTTGTAACATCATGAATATCAATTGCTATATAAAAATGGCTAGGCAAAATATTAACAATTGATAAATAATAACTAAATAATAATAAAATAGCATCATGAAAAAGTTGTTGTAACATCTTGATAAATAATAATAATAATAATAATAAATAAATAAATAAATAAAAATTATGTCACCACTGATGTAGTCTAACCACTTGGATTGGTTTCTTCACATGCCAATACGAATTATCAAACAAACAAGAAAAGCATTTGTTTTTCAAACAAGCTTTAAAGTCCCTCTTCAACAAACACCATTGAAAGGCACTCCAAAGCAGCAACAACAATGGCTTCAGAAACTACAAACCCCATCAAAACAGTGGTAGTGTTGGTCCAAGAAAACCGCTCATTTGATCACATGTTGGGTTGGATGAAGTCCCTCAACCCACAAATCAACGGCGTAGACGGAACCGAGTCGAACCCTTTCTCCACCGGTTCAGACCGGATTTTCTTCAGCAACCGGTCCAAGTACGTTGAGCCGGACCCGGACCACTCCATCCAATCAATCTACGAGCAAGTGTTCGGGGTTGTGTGGACCCCACAGTCATCCTCCACTAAACTGTTGCCAACTATGGAAGGGTTCGCTCAGAATGCTGAGCGCACGGAGGAGGGTCTGTCGGGTATGGTGATGAACGGATACGAACCGGACGCTGTGCCGGTTTATAGGGAGCTGGTGTCAGAGTTTGCAGTGTGTGACCGGTGGTTCGCTGCGGTTCCGGCCTCCACGCAGCCGAACCGGTTGTACGTGCACTCGGCCACGTCACATGGGGCCACCAGCAATAATAGGTTGCAGTTGATTGAAGGGTTCCCTCAGAAGACTATATTTGAATCCTTGGATGAGGCTGGTCACAGTTTTGGGATCTATTATCAGTACCCTCCCTCCACACTTTTTTACAGGTAACATATGTATTCACACGTGACATATCCTCACCAATATAGTACCCTATATATATCCGCTCATGTTCACGAGTTTAAATGAATTAAATCTAATATTGCTTATAATCCACAATGAGTTTAAAAATTAAACTTGAACTCAATTCATTTGCTTAAAAAATGAATTTGAATAAACTCTTGAATTAGTTGAGCTCGAACCATTCATATCGAAACTTGGAATAACCAAAAAGTACCTATCTGTTCAAAAATTGAAATATTTTTTTAGTCCAGCTACATTATAAATCATATAACTTATTTATATTGCTCCAGTACTTGTAAATTTTTTTTAATAATTTATATAGAAATTATTTTAATTTGTGTTATGGGTCTAGGAGTGGCATGCCTTAATCATATTGTTTATTGTTAGCACATTCTGTGTTTCTGATGCAAAATTCGTTGTCTATTTCAAGGAATCTTCGAAAATTGAAATACATAAAGAACTTTCACCAGTTTGATCTAAACTTCAAAAAGCACTGTAAGGAGGGAAAGCTACCAAACTATGTGGTGGTGGAGCAACGATATTTCGACTTAAAGTTATTGCCAGGGAATGATGATCACCCTTCTCATGATGTCTCTGAGGGCCAGAAATTTGTGAAGGAAGTCTATGAGGCACTGAGAGGAAGTCCCCAGTGGAATGAGATGTTGTTTATAATCATATATGATGAGCATGGCGGTTTCTATGATCATGTGCCAACGCCAGTGACTGGAGTTCCAAGTCCAGATGGTATCACGGGTCCTGAGCCATACAACTTCCAATTTGATCGTTTAGGTGTCCGTATTCCAGCTATCCTGATTTCTCCATGGATCGAACGCGGAACAGGTACGCATGGTGCCAACATTATGATATTTGAACTTAGATCGGCCTCTTTGGGATACCGTGCATTTAAATTCTATGGTATTTAATCATCTACATATTTATTATAGCCAGGCACAGACCTAGTATGTAAACACGGGGTCACTATGATATTTGAATCTAAATTCTCTCTGGTACACCGTGCATTCAAATTCTATGGTATTTATTCATATACATAGTTATCATAACTGGGCACGAACCTAGTATATAGATAGTAGGGGTATTATGATATTTGAACCTAAATTCTCTTCGGTACAATGTGCACTCAAATATTTATTCTTATAGCTGGGCACGAACCTAATATATAGACAGTGGGGGCAATTGCTTGCCCCGATTGATTTTTTTTAGTATTTTATAATAGTGATTTTTCCTTTTTTGAATTATATACTGATAAAATTTTAGTATTGCCTCTCCCCCCAAAATAAAAAACAAAAATAAATAAAAAAACCCCACACAATTTCCCTTGATTATAGCTAACTTCAAGCTCTACTTTATGGAGTGGTTTTGAAAATTAGTGTTCTTTTTCAGCTCCAACATAATGATAAAATGTGATGGTTCAGATCCTAAGCCTCCAGGGTCATATATATATATATATAAATTTACTTTGTTATAGTAGATTTTAACAAAGGGTTCAGTCACTTTATTTCACACAAGAAATTAATCCAATCTTTTGCAGTGTTGCATGGGCCTTCAGGGCCATATCCTTCGTCAGAGTTTGAGCATTCATCAATTCCAGCGACTGTTAAAAAGATCTTCAATTTAAAAGAGTTCCTGACAAAGCGTGACGCATGGGCAGGCACTTTTGAGTGTGTTATTAGCAGAGAAATTCCAAGAACAGACTGCCCAGGTAATCTAAAAAGCACCATATATATTTGAAATATTTTGAACAAAGATTAGTAACTTGTTGCAATATAATGTGCGTATTGCAGTTACATTGCCAGAGCCTGTGAAGTTTCGCGAAGCTGAGGCGAAAGAGAATGCAAAGTTGAGTGAATTTCAGGAGGAGCTGGTGCAATTGGGAGCAGCATTATGTGGGGATCATAAGAAGGACATTTATCCTCACAAACTAGTAGAGAACATGAGTGTTGGTGAGGCTGTTGAGTATGTGAATGGTGCATTCAAGAGATTCTTAGATGAATGTGAAAATGCCATGAAAAATGGTGCTGATGAATCCCACATTTGTGTGCCAGGAGGAGATCCACCCAATTTGGCTAAGTCCAAGTCCTTTGCTTCCAAGTTCTTTTCTTGTCTGGTTTGTGAGCATTCATAAATTTCCATATTCGATCACATACTTCTTTCTTAATGATTTGTTTTAGTTAATAAAGATTTGAATGTACAACTGATTTACAACAAGCATGTGAAATATATAGCGGATTCTAAAGTTCCTAGATAGAGGAAGAAGTAGGCCGCAAGCACTACTATAGTATGAATCAAATGTTAGAACTAGCATATTGTAAATATACAATTTTTATTTTCCAATTATGATCAAATAAAATTAAATAAAGAAAATAACAAATTCTCTTTATATCACCTTTTGGAAGCAAAGAATTCATATGCTTCGATTGGCGGTGGGAGTGTCTCTCCGGTCATAAAGTGTGGGTACCAAAAAATAAATAAAATAAAGAAAAATAAAATTTAGTAGAAAAGAGTGAATTGAAATATCAAAAAATTCAAATCCTTATTTTACAAATTTTAAAAGTTTATTTTTTAAAAAATGTTTAGCGATATATATAGAGGAAAAACTTTAAAAATATATATATATAAGGTAGCACACCTTATACTATGAGATTAATAACATATATATTTCTTTGGATATTTTCAGAAGAGTAAAAGGGCAAAACGGATATTACAATACTAATTTATGTCAGATGAGATATTTTTGCATAATTTGAAAAGATTAAGGGTGTTTTTTACACACTTTTTAAATAAGGATAAACTTTAAGAGTGTTTTATACACTTGTTCCTTACAAATATAACTATATACTGTATTTCAGTTAATAAATGCAGCAGATCATAAAGAAATATAAAGGAGGAAAATTTGTTTATTTATGTAATTTGGTAATTTAATTTTCAATTAATATGGAGTAGTTAAGGTTAAAGGAATTTGTGAGGAGAGAGAGAAATTGAGTAATTCAGAGAGATAAGAAGAGAGAGAAGAGGTGATGTTTGTGGCTTGTTATCTCTTGATATTCATCACCCTACTGAAAGACACCTGTGCTGCGCGCAATGTGAGGACTGTTGTGATCTTTTACCATCATTGCCTTATGGGACCAGTTGAAGGGCCCACTGCTGGAAAGTTCTATCCTTAATTTTGAATTAATTGTGTCAAAAAATTCAAAATTAGTACTGTAGTAATTTTAAATTGAGTTGTATTTTTTTTTTTTTTTTGCCATTTTGAAAGTGGAACAATAAATGCCTCAATATTTTCCGATTGAATTTGGACATCACATATAATACGTAAGTAACTGTAAGAGAGTACAATTGTTTCAACCATTGGAAATTTTTTTTTTTTTACTTGGATTAATTATTGGAGTTTCAAAAAATGGGATTCAATTGACAAATAGAAAATTTTATATTACTGTTTAAGATTTTCTCCCAATTGTTTGAAAATTATTTTAAAATAAAAATAAATATCGGATAAAATGGGCATACTAAGTCATTAGTATGCCAATCCAACGACAATACATATTCAATAAAATTAATCCCACTTAATTATTATAACTTAATTATTTTAGATTTATTTTTCTTTTAATGATAAAAGTATAATTTCGTAAATTTATTTTTCTAAATTTTATTCATTTAGATAATAAGAGAAGTATTGTTGAATCAATTTTGATTTGAGCAATAATAGGCAACGCGAAGGTGGAAACGCCGAAAACTCCGCTATGACATATTAGAATTAAAAAAACAAAAAAACAAAATTCTTTTCTTACATGATATAAATGAAAGGTAAAAAAAGGAAAGACCAAAAAAAATAATATTAATAATGGTGCTTCCTCTTTTCTCTCATTAATTCGAAACTAAAAACTATCCGTCTTCTCCATTACCAAAATTTTAAATTTGTTAAAATAAGTAGTTAGGGAGGTTTTGACTTAAAATGATTTGATATATTCAAACTATATAGTTCTAGGAATTTTTACTTTGTAAATTTAGATTTATGGAATACGTGAACAAGTTTGTGATTATTTTATTTGTTTGTGAGGGAAAAGAGGAAGCACCATATATCTATTCAATTATACCATGTAAGAAAAAACTCTCTTTTTTTTCCATTTTTTTTTTTTTTTGAAGGGTAAATAAATTTTATAAAACCAAGAGAATTATAAGCTAGATAGTTAGCCTAGGCTAACCAAACATTACAAACCCAAAAGTATAAGGTCCACCACAAAGGCAACCCATACAAGAGCTACATAAATTAACAGTTGCCTAAAATTGGACACAACGCAAAGCACTGATCATGAGACTGATTTTCGCCCTTCAAGATTTAGTTGTTGTCTGGAGGTTTTGCCAGTGTTCGGATAACAGAAGCTGAGAGTTCCCACTCTTCAATAATACGCCTGGAGCTTGGGGAATCTATGAGTTGAAAGGACAATAGCTTCTGTCTAATTGCATCTAAGACTTGCTGTAGAAGTGCATTTTGGGACAGGAAATTCTTCTTGAAAATTCTTCTATTACGCTCCATCCATATATTGTAAACAAATGAGCTCAAAGCAAGCTTTACCACTGTATTGCTATAGAACCCTTTGTTGTTACGCCAGTGATGAGAAGCCCAAGTGATGAGATATTGCCATGAGTTGGGATGGATATGGATACCACACCTTGATTGAATAAATGACCATAAGGGCTTTGTGTAGTCACATTGGAATAAAATATGGTCATGGGACTCCAAGTGAGAATTGCATAAAAAACAAATGGTGGCATTGATGTAGGATGTGCATCTTCGATTTCGTGTAGGTAATTTCTCTTGTATGGCCACCCATAGGGTAAATGAGTATTTAGGTACTGAATTCTTGAACCAAACAAGGTGAGTTCATGATGGACTTGGAAAGTGAAGATTCAAATGCTTTAGTGTTTGCGCTATTGAGAAGATTCCACCGGTGGAATGAATCCACAACACTTTGTCTTGTTTCTCTGGACATGGTAGTGGCATGTTATTTGCTTGCAGAAGTTGAGGGATTAAAGTGGTGATGGAAGGAGGGAAAAACCAAGTGGAGTTTGATATAAATGAGCTTAGCTTTGTTTTTGTGTCAAAGCCAGAATCTTTGAGCTGCTGTGGTTGAATAAGTTGATGAAGTGGTCCAAGACTACACCAATTGTCAAACCAAAAGTTGGTGATTGAACCATTACCAATTTCATGTTTGACAAGAGGTTTAATTGAAGATCTTAAGCTGAATAGTCTCCTCCAGCTCCAAGAGCACTGACCTGGAATCTTGACCTCCCAAATACTTCTCCCTTTGAACAAGTATTGATTGATCCACTTAACCCATAACATTTGTTTGGAATTGATGATATGCCAGAAATGTTTCATTACAGCTACCTCATTCCACATTTCTAGGTTTGGAATACCAAGACCTCCAGCCCTTTTAGGCAAACAACAGATGTCCCAAGCCACTTTTGAACCAGTTTTCTTGAGAGAGGGGCTTGACCACAAGAAGGATCTAAATAAGCTATCCATTTCATGGATGATACTCATTGGTAAAATGAACTTTGAGCTCCAATAGAGTTGAATAGAAAATAGCACAGTTTGAATAAGTTACAGCCTGGCAGCAAAGGATAAGTCTCTGCTAGTCCAGTGAGCAATCCTCTTGGTGATCATATCAATCAGAGTCCTACAGTCATTTGTTTTCAACATGGAAGTGATCAGAGGCACACCTAAGTATCTCACAGGGAGTATCCCTTTTTCGAACCCAAGGAAAGAGAGGATACTAGACTCCACATTTTCATTTACACCTGATAAAAAACATTGACTCTTGCTGTAGTTAATTTGAAGTCCAGAGAGTGCAGAGAATGACTCAATAGCATACTTAAGGGTTACAATGGATGGCATGCTTGCATATATGAAGAGCATAAGATCATCTGCAAAGATGAGGTGTGTGAGCTTCAGGTGCTTGCATCTCCAATGGAATTTAAATGGCATGGTAGCTGTGATTTTGTTCAGCTTCAATGAGAACACCTGCATAACAATCACAAAAAGAAATGGTGACAAGGGGTCTCCTTGCCATAACCCCTTGACACTGTTAAAAAAACCATTAAATTCACCATTGATTGATATGGTGAAGGAAGGTATTGTGATACAAGTTTTGACCCAGCCAATAAACACCTGAGGGAATCCCATCGGCAACATAGTTTGGAAAAGGAAATCCCAAGACACTGAGTCAAAGGCCCTTCTAAGGTCAATTTTTAGAGCACATCTTGGAGAAGTTGTATGCCTGTGATACCTATTCAAAAGCTCATGAGCCAAGAGAATACCATCATCAATCTGCCTTCCATTAATAAAAGTTGATTGGGCCTGGTCTATGATTAGGGGAAGGGTAAGTTTAAGCTTATTTGCTATAAGCTTGGATATACACTTGTAAATTGTTTAACAACAAGAAATTGACCTGAAGTCACTTATAGTTGGGGGGGGGGGGGGGGGGTTTGGAACCTTGGGGACCAGTGATATGTATGTATTGTTGACTTCTTTGAGCAGCTTCCCAGTAGAAAAGAACTGACTAATTGCCCTTATAACATCATCACCTATAACTGCCTAGGTCTACTTGAAGAAATGAGCATTGTAACCATCAGGCCCTGGAGCCTTGTCACAATTGAGGGAGAACATACAATCTTTGATCTCAACATGAGAAGGTATGGAGCAGAGTGATTCAATGAATGTTGCAGGAACACAATGCTGGATGAAGGATTGGAGAGACTCCAGACCAATGCATTGGTGGGGATTCTTCCCAAGTAACTTATGGAAATGGGAAACAATTTCATTTTTTATGGCTGTTTCAGTGTCAAGGAGAGTACCAGTAGGAGTAGTAATGGAAACAATTTTATTTCTATTACATCGTGATGAAATGGATTTATAGAAGAAAGAAGTATTTGAATCCCCACTCTTTAACCATTGAACTCTGGACTTTTGTCTGTAAATTTGTTCTTCAGTATGCTTGAGTATTGTGTAGGTTTCAAGAAGCTGTTTCTCTTGATCCCTTAATGATTGATTGTCCGGAGCATTGTTAAGAGCTAACTGGCAACTAAAGAGGGCTGATTTTGCATTATTTACCTCCTCCTGTAAGGTGGAGAGTGACTTTGCAAAGTTTAATTTTAGTGACTGCTTGAGGCCCTTCAACTTGGATACAACTTGAAACATTAGGTGTCCCTCGGAATGTCTACTCCAGTGAGACTGAACAAGTGGTAGGAAATTATCATAATCACTCCAGCTGTTGAAGTATCTGAATGGAACCTTCCTCTGTGGATGGAGGCTGCCAAGATTAATAATCATGGGGCTGTGGTCAGAGATACCCGGAATGAGGAAGCTGTAATGTGAAAGGGGAAAAGTATGGTTCTAAGAGTCATTGATGAGCACTCTGTCAAGCTTCCTTGCAATATTAGATATCATAGGACTTCTATTGGACCATGAATGAAGTACCCTTAAGAATTGAAGATCTTCAAGGCAAGCTGTTTAGA
Source organism: Cornus florida (assembly GCF_030987335.1). Classification (NCBI taxonomy): domain Eukaryota; kingdom Viridiplantae; phylum Streptophyta; class Magnoliopsida; order Cornales; family Cornaceae; genus Cornus; species Cornus florida. The sequence goes on from NW_026775573.1 coordinate 6,964,487, forward strand.
GACATTTCCTGAAATCAAGCATAGGCTTGAACAATTTCCCCCTACCACTATGATCTTCCATTGGAGATTTGATGGTGTTGAAGTCCCCTCCTAGGATCCAAGGAGATGAAGAGATGGTAGATGATTGCTGATAATGTCATCCCATAGACATTCCCTTTCTTTAACTTCATTGGCAGCATAGATAAAAGATATGTAGAAGGTTGTTCTGCAACTGAGAATAGTGGCATGGCAATGTATAGCCTGCCTTGAACACTACAGGATTTGAAGATCCACTGCTCTAGGGTTCCACAGAACCCAAATTCTTCCCAATGATGAATAGGTATAATTGTGTGCAAGGCACCAATTTCTGGCAATGAATTTGTGAATTATATCAATATTGACTGGTTGCACCTTTGTCTCGATGATTACAACAATGTTTGCCTTATTTTCAGAAATAAGAAGTTTAACTTCATCTTGCTTCAGGGTACTATTCAAGCCCCTGATGTTCCATATAGCAATAGCTACCATTTAGTGGATTTGGAGGGTCGACCTTTTGGGAATAGATTCCCTCTTAGAAGGATGAGCTTTCTTGATCGTCTCTTCTTGAATGAGTTGGATTTCTTAGCCTTGCCTCTGTCCAGGATAGTAGGTAAGCTACTGGTTGATTCATTTTCAAAAAAGCTAGAATAATCATCTTCAACTGATTGATGGCAAGGGACGCTTTAGTAGTGTGAGCTTCAGTGGGGATAAGGGTGGATCAGGAGGTGAATTTGGCACAAACTCTGGAGTGAGGTTTGTGAGGTTGTAGGAGGTAAGATCAATTTTGAGTTTATCAATTTTATGTGATTATGTTTTGTCCAGGTTGAACTGCAATGGTAGTATGAGAGGGGAGGGACTGGTTAGTGGTTGCTGTGTTGTCCGCATATTGGGAGGTTGGTTGAGTGATCTTGTGAGGACTCTTAAAGGGGATGATTTTCCATTCTGATGAAGGTTGAAGGTTCTTTGAGGGGGGGTTGATGAATGGCAGGTTCTAACAGAGTGACCAAAGCACTTACATACATAGCAGACCACAGGCTTATACTGATAATCCACAATTATATTTGCTATCTTCCCGGAGCTTTGGTGTAGCTTGAGGACAGAAGGGAGATCAGATGAAGCATTAATCTCAACACAAACCTTGGCAAATCAAGTTTTTTGCTTCTTTTCAGTGATAGGGTCAGCAAAAAGAGGGACTCCAATGAAGCTGGAAATGTGGCTGAGCCCTGATTTGGTCCAAAAGTTTAATGTTAGCCCAAAAAGTTTGTTCCACACTGGTATGGTAGAGTGCATTGCTATTTGGAAATCAGGTTTCCAATGGTTGAGTACAATATGTTTGTTGGCAAAAAACCAAGGCCCCTCTTCAAGTATTATGGTACACTGTTCTGTGGTGGAGAAATGAAACTCGTACAACCCTTTCTCTGAGCTAGTAACCTTGAGCAGTCCTTTATCTGCCCACAAAGTATTTGCCAGATCTTTGACCATACCAAATGGGAGAGCTTTGTGTACGAAATAGCCAAGTAAACTAGATTTGAGATGGGAAAGTCCCTTAGCACTGATTTCTTGTGGTAGTTCAATGATACCATTAGTTGGCAGACTATGATGGATATAATCCAATGGACATCTAGTTTGTCTACAGGTTTTGTCAAGCCATGATGTGGTAGGAGAGGACCCTTGATTGTTGCGGTTGGTTTGAGGGGAGTTTGGGGCTTTGGTTTGTGGGGAATTGTGTGCCATGTGAACATTTTGTGAGGTTGACTTGACTAGTTCATATGAAGTCAAGGGGTTTGCATTGGGAGTACCTATAGGAGGGTGGTTGAGTGAAACATGTGCATTGTCAATCCTTTTTCCCATAGAGGGTGAGGTAGCTGTAATAGTAGGAAAAGAGAGTGCTCATGACGTAATTGAAATATGCATACTTGGGTTTGAATTCAAATTCAAATTGGGGTGTAAGACCTCTTCTCCCTCCGATCTGTGGTGGTGGATGTGGTAGTGAGGGCCGAAACACTGCTTAGGTGGGTGAGTCATGTTTGATGCAGGAGATGAAATCGCAGGACAAATGTGTGTGGATTCCTCTTCATCAACCTTAGAATTCTCCATTTCAGAGCAAGCAATAAAATGATTAGCATTAATAATTTGGTCACTGAGCTCATTTATTCTAGCTCTCAGTTTGGCTTGATTCTTGAGACCATTTCCAATGATATCTCTGAACCATTCCATTTCTTCAAGAAGGTATTTATACTTGTAGTTGCTCCTGTACTCCATCAAGTCAGTACGCAACCTGAATATCTCATCAATCAAAGCTTAAGTGTTAGATGGATCAATGTCCACCATAATATTGTTGTGATCATCCATATATTTGAAGTGGGGGAAAACTGGTTTCCCAAAAAAGGGAGAAAAGGCAACTTTTTTTGTGGCTTTCTTCAAGGATGGTGATTGTGGAACATTAGTGGGAGATTTGCTCGGCAGGGATGATTTTTTGAGGATGGACTAAGGAGGTGGGGGTTGTGGATGGATGTGGTGTGAAGAGGCTGATGGGTTATGTTTAGTGGGTGTTCCTTGAGAAGATGATGAGTTCTTTGATGGTTGGAAAGATCAACTTGTGATGATGACTTTTGGTTAAAGAAATATGAGATGAATGATGATTGGGTTGAAGGCCAGTAGGAATGTCATGATTTGGTGGTGGGAGGAAGGGAGGTTTGAGGTGATTAGGAGATTGGGAGAGTTTTCGCGTTTTTTATGTCGCCTTGCCTATCATTAATTACTCTCTTGATTTTTTTTTTTTCCAGACAAAAGTGTACATGTATGTGCTCCCATATACTTTTCACTCATTGGATAAGAACAAAAAACCTTACAGTCTTTCAATTCAATGGTATAAACTTAGTTGATCTCAATTTAGTGGAGCATTTTCTCCAAAAATGTTTCTTTCACAATACACGGGAGAATTTTACTTTCCCGTGAAAGCATGTCTTTTTATTTAGTTCATTTTATATTTAAAAACAATAACAAATTTTTATTAAGTTTCAAAGAATTAGAGTCCACTAACAATTTTATCATTGATAAATTTTTAATTAACTTAACTTCCATTCTTAATTATTTTTCATCGTATATGAATAATAGTAATTCAAAAGGTCTAAATTAATTAAAAACTTTATCATTTTTTTTAATATATTTTATTCCTAATTCTTTTTTATTTTATAAAATAAAGGTAATTTGGGTATTCAAACTATAATATGATATTTTCCTATAATTTTCTTAAAGAAATTTTCATCCTAACCAAGTATATATATACTAGAAAATCACTTTTCTTTTCTTTTTATTCACTTCACTTTTCTTTTTTTTTCATTTTCCATTTCTTTTCCTTTCTTGCTATTTCCATCTAACCAAACGGAGCCTTAGTAACCATAAACAGATTTTAAAAAAAAAAAAAATTGGGGGTTAGCTTCAATTTTTCTATACAAAATTATCATTAATCACCATAAATAGTTACTATTAATAGCGTTCAATAAAAGGTTAAAAAAGTCAACAGGAAAGACATGGACAACTTCAGAGCATCTGAAATATCATATCTAAATTCAGAAACATTAAAAAAAATTCCATATTTATATCAAAGGAAAAGATTGAGCAGAAACAATAGCTTGTAATATGCATACCAAATCTTCCATCCTGCTTTTGATGAGCAATCTAAAAGCTTTGGATGGGTGGAGTGGATAGCAAATTCCCAATCGTAGGCCAAGCTGTTGACATGGAACCAAGCTGTTGATATAAAAGAATAGCTAGCATCACTTCAACGAAACCAAACTGTTGACATGGGCATAATGGGAGTTCTTCAATATTTCGTCATATTTCCCCCCTTTAAATGAAGAAATTTCGTGTGTTTTGATATTATAAACAATGTAATTTCTAAATGTATTTAGAGAACGAAAGATCACCAACTCTCCATTTTTTAACCAGACAATAGGTAACATACCAAACCATACTGAATAATTATTGCGCCGAAGCATTTTAATATGCATGCCACCTCGACCTCTCAAGTCAACTTTAAAAAGTCTGGTCCAGTCTCCTCTTCCTGTCTTTAAATCTTTCAATGCCCACACCTCCCAAACATAATCCGCAACGACAAATATGAAAGTGAGTACAGTTTCCCTCACTAAAAAATAACCAGATTTATTATTGAAGAACGTGGGAAGTGGAAGCTGGTGCATTATTTCAGCTTCAACATCCATAGCTAGAAGAAAACTACCAGCTGTAGCCATAGAAGTCCAATAAATATATCCTCCAGCAAATAGTGCATCATCAATGAAATGCTGATAAGCATTTAGAATAGATTTAGTATCAATCAGCCTCCACGCAGTTTCAGCACCCACAGTTAACATTGCACACTTATATTCATGGTTGTTAAGAATAAAGAGATGGACAACTTTGTATCTCCTAATAGAATGATCATGTACTAAAACAGAAGAACTATAACATAACATAGGTTCTAGAAATGGAGGGAGGGTAAGTAAATGCTTGGTAATAGGATTTGCAACACCGAATAAAAGTCTCTTCTTGTCGTGACGAAACAAAACTAAGCCATCACAACTAGAAAGAATTTGGGTAGAGAATCCATATCTTAATTTTCTTAACCTAACATTGCTATTGTTAGTCTCCGCAATATAGATTACTTCTCGATGCTCAGCGGGTTGCACGAGAAAGAGTTTCTTTGATCTTTGAAGGTGTGCATTAATGAAATGGGGGTTATTGATAATATTATACCACTCTCGGCAAACATATCTCATCACATTGAATAGAATCTCGGCAGGAAGCAAAACCAAGATGTTGAATACAATCCCTTCAGGAAGATAAGGTATGTTGCTTACCCTCCATCTTTTACTTGAAAAACAAAATGCGTTGAATTTCTTCATAATATGATTGACTCCGGCCATCTGCAATATCAAAAAGGATTTTTTTATTTTTTAAAAAAGAAAATATGCAACTTTAGATATGATTCGATATGATCAGAATCATGCCTTTAGGGAGGGATTTGATTAGTGATTTGGATACTATGGTCTCTCAAAAAGATTTAATTGAGACCAACAAACAAAAATTTAGCTAGACAAAAAATTAAGATTGGATAGAGTTGCACAATCCCCAATCAATGTTATGTGGTTGTGCTGCATTAAATTTTAATATTTTAGTTATTGACCCCAGACCATATAATAATATATATTCAAAATCCACAATATAATAAATTTAACCACTCAATAAAAAATAATAATAATAAAAAATAAAAACATACAAAAAACAAATAGGTTAAAGTAAATTTTCAACATTCTTCGTACATCACCTAAGTTCAACATTCTCCATACATCACCGATAAGTCATAACTTCAATAACCAAAAAATCTACTTCATTTGATAAGATAAGTTCAATAACATAACACACAAGAGAAAGCCAAAAATACAATTTTCATACATCCATGCACAAATATAATTGTTCTGATTAAAAGAAAAAAAGCATTTCAATTTATTTTACTCCTAGGAATGCAATTAAAAAAAATTTAACATTTACACGAGTCTTCATTCTTTGGGTATATGCTTTTCTATTAAGACTACCTCAGTCAAATATTTTTTTGAAAATATTTTTTTATTTTCTGTTGTTTGGTTATGGTAAACAACAGAAAATAAAAAAAAAATTGAATTACCTGTATCTCAAGGTCTCGCCTTGGGTACGTCCTCCTCCCAACACATTCATTACATAAAAATAAGGTCCTCATTAATCACAACCTATCTCTTTGTTTCAAAAATCAATAATAAATAAAAGCAATTATATGACACATTAATTATTCAGGAAATCCAACATTAATGCCAACATAAGTGGAGGATAACTGATATGAATGAATCAATTCAAAGATAAAAAGAACATAATCATAAAATTCAGAAAACATAGAAGTTGAGAATTTCAGATAGTAAAAAGACCAAGTTCATTAGTTCATCTCTGTTACAATAAAAAGATTGATAACTGCGCTCTTGACAAAACAAAAAACAGAGTCTTGTTCCTGTACTTAGCGTTTTGTTCCAAATAGTGGGGTACTTAAATATGTACACAGATAGTTGAAGAAGAGGAGAGAGGAAGAGAGAGAAAAGAAGCCTACTTGGTGTAGTCGAGTAGTAGACACCGAAAAGAGAAAAAATCCGGTGGAGAGTTGCTGCCGCTGGTAGTCGACGTCGGAAAGAGTCGCGAAGGAATGGAGAATTTGGCAATTTTGGGCTAGGGCACAGGTCGCGCCTGTTTAGCGCATAGAAATTTACTATTTTGCTTTTTTAATAGCACTCCTATGAGTTAGGGTTCCTAAAATTCTTTAACCACATCCAAAACCGATTGCCACTCGACTATCTAAGACATCTGTGACCAATGACTCTCAGTCCCTCTTTAAAATGTGGAAAATGAAGAATGTAATACTCCCTGTATTATGAGGGTCATCTCCATAATTTGAATTATACAAGTGTTTCTATGACACAATCACAATGAAACGCAAATATGTCTCATACTATATTGAACTCTATTAAATTTTTCAAAAAAAGAAAAGAAATATATCATAACTAATTTAGTCCAAATTTTATTCATATAGGATGAGTCTTAATTCTCACTTGATAGGATAAAAATAAATAAATAAATAAATTCTCACTTGATAATTTCTTATTATAACAAAATCTTATACTTAAATTATATACATGTTTTTTGCATTTTTATACACATCTATATATATGATATATAAATTCTCGCGTATTTCCATATTTGTATTTTACTTTTTTTTTTATATAGGAATATTGGCATATTTATACAATGTCATATAAATTTGATGATTACATGAACGGGTTAAATTAATTAATATTAATGGCTAATTTGATTTCTTTTAAAATATAATAATAATAAATAAAACTATTGGGCTGTCCCAACGCTAACTGATACTTGGGTAAGTCTGTTACAAATCACAAACTATTACAACTAGAATTGGATGTGGGCCATAGTAACCCTCTCAAGCCCAATAGCCCTAACCAAGTCTTTATTGGGCTTCATCATTAACATGAAGGTTTTGTACATCCAATCAAGATGTCATTTTTGCGATGCAATATCTCATTCTCTCTTTGTGTCAACCTATGAAGCACGGACACTCCTTTTAGGGGTTCCGTACCCGTATCGGATATTTTTCGGACACCGACACCCGTATCCGAGGGTCAGACACGTGTCCGATACTTCTGTAAAGTGTCCAAATATTATTTTTTATTGGACACGCGTGTCCGAGGCTCAGACACACGATCAGACACTTCTATAAAGTGTCCAAAATTTATTTTCTCCCACTCCTCTCAATCTCTCCTCTTCTTCAATTATCTCTCTTCATGAACAAGATATATATATATATATATATTTAAGTTACATGAACAAAACTTTGTAAAAGACTAAAAGTATATATATTTATTCATATACATATTTAGTTCATTATAGTTATGTCTCTTCTGCACATCTTTGTTTGGAATTTGGATCAACTTTACTTTTCATTTATTTTCTGTTTTGTCTTGTCTATATTTTTTCTTATAACAGAGATGAAATTATTGAAATTGATTCTGTTCTTTGTTATTATTTTATTTTTCTGTACAAGATTCTAATAATTATATTTTGAATATATAATTATATATATATATATATATATATATATATATATATATATATATAATTTGATAAGCGTATCCCCGCCGTGTCCGTGTCCTATTTTTTTGAAATTTGCCGTGTCGCCGTATCCGTGTCGTGTCGTACCCGTATCCCGTATCCGTATCCGTGCTTCAAAGGTGTCAACTGTCGAAATGTCAAATCTATTATCAAGTAAAATTTAATTTTATTTAAATTTTGTCAAAATTATATTGATTTGGCTTATACCAATATATATATATATATATATATATATATATATATATATATATATATATATATATTTCCTTCTTGCAATTTTTTTTAATGAAATATTTATATTGATTCATGTAAAGAAATCTATTAATGTATTTTTTCCCTTTTTTAAATTACATTATTATCAAAATATTTTGTCAACTTAATAGTTTAAAGAGTTATTGATACTTAAATGATTTAATAATTAGTGAACTTCATATTATGAAGCTTTTAGTTGTTCTTTTTAATTAGCTATTGTCATGTGGCATGAAGATCATTAAATATTTATCATAAGTTATTTTTTCATTATACAAATATATTGAACTTAATTTAAAAAGAGTTATATCGAATGTGTTGTCTTTAACTATATTAGTAAATAATCTTACTCACCACGAGATGGTGTGTAATTTAATAATGTTTCATCTCCTTTTAAAATAATTTAAAGTAAAAAATAAATACTTCCGAATTTAAAGTAAAAAATAAATACTTCCGAATTTCTCTAAGTACGAAAATTTTTATTTTGATTGATTCTAAAAGTACAATGTTAAAAGTAGGAATGTTCTTCCCTAGGCAGTATGTATATAATTATATTATATTATATTATATATATATATATATATATTCAGTATGTTTGAGCAAGGCACATCTGATAATTTTATAATAAATATTTATGATAGAATTCTCTAATTAGACACATCATTAAACTATTGATTAGCAGATAATGTCCTATTTCTACACGCATTGCATATGCTTGATTCCAGAGCATAACCTCATAGTCCCAAATCTTTCATAACGAGTTGGTACCGCAAAGAATGGAAAAGCAAATATATATAGAAATATATAATAGCTTGCACGTAATCTAAGAATCAAGAAAACAGAGTCAACACCATATGATTAAAACAATTACATTACGTGAACTTCAAGTGAGAATAATAATTAGCTGAATTGTGAAAATAAAAATAAAAATAACAATTAGTTTGTTTGAGCAATACGATTAAAATTTCTTAACTAATAAGCAATACTATACAAATTCAAAGTTTAGGCTAATACTGATAGATATCTTCATGTCATATTCACATGATTTTATCTCTTCGGTGCCGATTTACGCAGTTTTTTCTTCCATTCACATTCATTTTTTCTTAATATGTCAAATAAATAAATAAAATTCATTTTTAGAAGAATTTTCCTAAACTAGATAATCAGCATTCACTCTCCTCCACCAATGAATCAAGGAATCCGAATTCCTCTGCTGCCTTGATCTTGTGCCGCGTGTAGATTAATAGTGAAACACAAACACATTATATCGTAGTGCAACAAATATACAATCGAAAAAGTTATTGTAACATAAACGACAATTAAAAAAGTTGTTGTAACATCATGAATATCAATTGCTATATAAAAATGGCTAGGCAAAATAATAACAATTGATAAATAATAACTAAATAATAATAAAATAACATCATGAAAAAGTTGTTGTAACATCTTGATTAATAATAATAATAATAAAATAATAAATAAATAAAAATTATGTCACCATTGATGTAGTCTAACCACTTGGATTGGTTTCTTCACATGCCAATACGAATTCTCAAACAAACAAGAAAAGCATTTGTTTTTCAACAAGCTTTAAAGTCTCTCTTCAACAAACACCATTGAAGGGCACTCCAAAGCAGCAATAATGGCTTCAGAAACTACAAACCCCATCAAAACAGTGGTAGTGTTGGTCCAAGAAAACCGCTCATTTGATCACATGTTGGGTTGGATGAAGTCCCTCAACCCACAAATCTGTTTTGCGGAAGCGTGGGCCCAACAAATAAATAATGGTGGTTGTGATTACACACACAAGAAAAATGCACTCACAAAATAATAAATAGGAGAAAACACACGCACAAAAGGAAGACAAAGATTTATGTGGTTCGGCAATGTGCCTACGTCCACTGGAGCTCAAGATCAATGTACTTGTATCAAAACTCAAAGAGTTACAAAAGGCGCACAAATGAGAAAATAAATACTATTTTCTCCAAACTCTCTTTGCTCACTCAAACTCTCTCTTCTTGATCCAAGTCGATCTTCACTTGAATGCTCTCGGATGATTTTCGACTGATTTCAAACTCTGAGATACAAGGGCTATTTATAGCCAACAAATCTCCCTTTGCAGATGTAAGCGATGATGTAAGTAAAGCCTGATGATGTAAGTGATGACATATGCAAAGCCTAATGATGTAAGTGATGACATATGCAAAGCCTGATGATGTAAGCGATGACATATGCAAAGCTTGATATTGTAAGCGATGACATATTTTAAGCCAACTTCAATTCCAATTTTGCAACTCCAAATTTGTCAACTATCTCCACCTTAGCGAAAAAATTCTGTACATCTTTTCAAACATGATCTTGAACTGCCTCCAATTGCCCCCAAAGGCGTTCATACTCGCAGGATGTTAATCAAGTCTAAGTAATGCTCAAACTTGACCTTCGTTACAACCTTCGTCAACATATCTGTGGGATTATCTGCAGTCCCAATCTTCTAAAGGAGAATATCGCCTTCATCCAAAATTTCACGAACAAAATGGAAATGGACATCAATGTGTTTTGTATGTGAATGATGAACCTAGTTCTTTGCCAAATAGATAGCACTTTGACTGTTGCAGTAAACATCAATATGCTCCTAAATAATCCCCAAGTCCTCAACCAACCCATGTAGCCATACGGCTTCCTTAATGGCCTCTGTCACTGCTATGTATTCTACCTCTATTGTAGAAAAAGCAACTGTAGGCTATAATATTGACCTCCAATTCACTGGTCCTCTACCAAGTGTGAACACATAACTTGTAGTTGACCGACATTTATCCAAATCACCAGCGTAGTCCGAATCCACATATCCAACCAAATGCTGATCAAGCCTATCATCCCGGTCAAATATCAAACCAACATCCATAGTACCATGGATGTACCGTAAAATCCATTTCACTACTTGCCAATGACCTTTTCCTGGGCCATGCTTATACCTGCTCACCATACTAACGGCCTGTGAAATGTCGGGTCTCGTACACACCATTGCATACATCAAACTTCCAACTGCGCTTGCATACGGAACATAAGCAATTTGTGCACGCTCTTCATCTGTGCGTGGAGATAATAAAGCACTAATCTTGAAATGAGGGGCCAAATGGGTACTTACAGGTTTAGTATTTCAGTCAATACCAAACCGATAAAGCACCTTCTTCAAATATTGCTTCTGAGACAAAAAAACAGTGCCCTTCATTCTATCTCTGCTAATCTCCATTCCAAGTATCTTCTTAGCTTCACCAAGATCCTTTATCTCAAACTCAGTACTAAACTAAATCTTTAACTTATCAATTTCAACTTTGCTCTTAGATGCAATCAATATATCATCAACATATAAGAGCAAATATACAAATAATCAATCACGAAGCTTACGAATATACACACAGTGATTAAAATGGATTCTTATGTACTGTTGCCCTTTCATGAACTGATCAAATCATTTGAACCACTGCCTTGGACTTTGTTTCAACCAATACAACTACTTTTTCAGTTTGAAAACCCAATTTTCCTTACCAGCAATCTTGAATCCGTCTAGCTGAGATATATAGATCTCCTCCTCCAAATCTCCATGTAAGAAGGTAGTTTTGACGTCGAGTTCAGCTAACTCGAGGTCAAACTGTGCAACCAAAGCTAGTAAAATCCGAATGGAAGAGTATTTTACAACAGGCGAAAATACCTCATTATAATCAATCACTTTGTAATACCCCTAATTTTACAAAGGATAGTCCTGGAATTTCATTAATTATTTAATTACAATTTTTAATGGTTAATTATTTAATTGTTTAATTTGTTTGAATTACTCGTTGCTTAATTTGTTTGAATTATTTGATTATTGGTGTGATTGTTTTTAATTACATTTCATTGTTTAAGTTAATTAATTAATTGTTCTGTTTTAATTGGTTGTCTTAATTATTTTAAGTGAATTAATTTTGTGGGATTTAATACTTTAATTGTTTTAAATTAATTGTTTTAAATGATTGGATTTAGTTACATGGAGTTAGTTTTCAACGGGACTGTTATATAGCTTTTCATAGGCAGCTGTCATTGTTTTAACCTAGATTGTTCAATGGGTCGAGTAGGTCATGTTTAGGGTTTAATTGAACTTAAGGTTAGTGGCCTATAAATATACGAGTATTATTCTGACTAGGGTTGTAGATAACTATTATGATATAGTAAGGGCTGAGGGAATTGGAGACGACTAGGAAGAAACAGAGAGACAAACAGAGGGTTCGCCAGAAATTTGAGACGAACGTCGGTGTAAGGCAAGTTCTATCCTTACTCTCTCGCTTAGGTTTCGTGTTCTTTGCATCCTTAAACAGTTTTAGGATTAATTGCATCAATTAAAAACATTCTCTGTTCGTGCTTAAACTGAAACTTATCAGTATGTTTTTATGCTTTGTAAAACTGTTTAAAACATGATGTTTGCTTACATAAATCTCTGTTTAAAGCCATATATGTAATGTTAACTGAACTTAAGCATGGATTAGGAATGTACTGGGATTAGGTTGTAGCCTCTGGAAGTCATGGCGTGAGGTAGCAGAGGTGTAAAATGGAGACAGAAGGCGAAGAGACGAGGCAGAGGGGGAGAGCCGGCTTTCCTTTGGAGAGAGCCGGCTCCTTTTGATGGGAGGCGGCTCCCAAGGATGTGGGAGCCGACTCCAAGGGCAAAGAGCCGGCTCCACACTTGTTTGGAGCAGGCTCTTGCTCCAGTGATCTGTTATTTTGATTTTTCCGTGTGTTTTCCTTCAGACAATGAATGGGTTTGAATTTTTGGGATGTTCAAGGATTGTAAGTGGAGATTTAGATGAGTTCTTTGGTGGTATCAGAATTTCAGGGGATGTAGGAATGAATATTAAATCACTTAGGATTGCTAGGTGGAACATTGATTAGTTTCTAGCAAGTTATGCAAACTGTTGTGACTGCAGGTGGTTCAAATTGTTTAGGTTGTTCTATGAACTGTCTGTGAATGGTTATTAAATATAAATCATGAGCATGTATCTGAATTACACTTGTTTAGAATATGTTAGTGTTGAAGATTAATAATTCTTAAACTTAGCACTAATGAGATTTTGTAAAACAACCTAAACTAAGCATGTATATATGCATATTGTAATTTTGTCTTGATGCTTGCGTTAATAATGTTAGTATCAACTGTTGGAGGAATGGACCTTGTTGATGTTTACTCTAAAAGTCTGTAATATCAACTGCTGAGTGTTGAATGATAATTTGAAATAATCCTATCATTATATCAGATTTAATGAAACAACTTGAACTGAGTAGGTTTGTATATATATGATGACTATATTTCTTGATGCTTACATCATGATTTTTAGTATCAGTGTTGGATATACAACCAAACATGTTTACGTATATAGCTGATTCTGTTTATTGATGCTTACACTATGCCTGTTAGTATCAGTGATGGAGATATGGATTTAGTTGATGTTTACTTTAATTGTTGATATTATCAACTACTGGATGATTGGATAGTATACATCGGTATGGGACGGTGAGATACTAGGGACGGTTTGGATTCAAAATACCAAAACCTACCTACTCTGGATTTGGAAATACATTAACTAAAAGTTAAGTCCTATTAAATTGTAGTGTCATGGCAACGATTAGTTGAGCGGCACTACTAGGGATTCTGGACAGATTTTATATATATTGTTATGGTACCTCGATGTGGGCTTGAGTCTCAGGATCGATGATTAGGGAGCGCATATGCATTGGGAGGTATAGCTGAATACGATGGTTGGAGGTGTAACATGTTTAGGTTTAGGTACACATGCCCATTCGTGTGCGTTTTAGCATGTTACCTCTATTCAGGTTGAGACAGGCCTGTAGTCCAGTGAGAGTCCTGTAGTGTGACTATATATATATTTACGGACTATTAGCTATTATTGAATTTTTTAGGATGTACATGTGTATCGGGCATCTGTTTGGATTGTAGTAGTATAAAACTTGCGCGTGGGCCTGACCCACTTCTATTTTTCAGGTACACGACAGTTCCGGACTTAGACGTGTTCGTGCTGAGCAGAGGTTCTACTCACTCTACCGACGACATAGGATTTCTCTCCATAGTTTTATCAGGATGTTCTTTCAGTTGTTTTATTTCAATTTAGATTTTTATTAGGGGTCCACTAGGGATGGATTCCCGAGTTATTAAACTTAAAGAGTTTTGGATTGTCAGATTTTCAGTATTCAATTTTTTTAAAGGATTTATATTTAGTTTCTTTCAGCTTTTAATATTTAATCTTATTTCATTTTGTATTCCGTGTTCGTTTTAAAGTATTAATTGTTTGATATTCCTTGGGTTTGGGCCTGGGCCTGATCAACCCGTGTCTCGGATCCGAGGGGTATCACACACTTCCCTTTGCGCGTAGCCTTTCGCCACCAATCTAGCTTTGAATCTCACACTATCTTGCCCTGAAGAGCCTTCCTTCTTGGTGTATACCCACGTGCACCCTATAGCCTTTTTTTTCTTTAGAAGTTGGACCAACTCCCAAATCTGATTCATATGAAGAGACTGCATCTCCTCGTCCATTGCTTTCTTCCAATCTACACTTTATGAACTTCTGACAGCTTCCCTATAGGTAGATGGGATGTCATCATCAACTATGGGTAGTGCGTATGCCACCATATCAGTAAACAATGCAGGTTTCTTTATTTCTCCTTTTGATATACCAATTGCAATAGAATACGGTTGCTGTGGAGACTCTTGGGTAGGAGCCTCCTCCTCATCTGTACTTGTTTCCTTATCATCTAAGTTACTGATAGGTCTAGCTGGAACAATTGGAGCCTCAAGCTCCACCTACTGCGAAACTTCTTTGGTCATGTTCTCTGTAGAATAACTTTTCAGCATAGAACACTCATCGAATGTAACATCCCTGCTATTAATGATTTTTTTCAACTCGGGGCACCAAAGTCTATAACCCTTTACGCCTTCACTATAGCCTAAGAATATAGCTTTCTTGACTCTAGGATCCAACTTACTCTTTTAACATGAAAGTAGGCAGTATAACTAAATATTCACAGAAAATCATAATCTGTAGTGGGTTTCCCAGACCATACCTCCATGGGCATTTGGCCCTCATTCACAGCTGCAGGCAACCTGTTGATGAGATGGCATGCGTATGTCATAGCCTCAGCCCAAAACGCTTTACCCAATCCAGCATTGGACAATATACATCTAACATTTTCTAACAAGGTTCGATTCATGCATTCTGCCACCCTATTCTGTTGTGGCGTGTCTCTGACTGTAAAGTGAAGAACAGTACCCTCGTCCTGGCATACTTGCATTATCTTCTTCCATTTCAAAAATACTTTTAAGACTTCATCTTTATATTTCATGGTGTACACCCATACTCATCCAGATAAGTCATCAACAAATAAGACAAATCAATGCTTACTTCCCAAAGATGCAACTCTGGTAGGTCCCCAAACATCTGTGTGAACATGGTCAAGTATTCCCTTCGTACGGTGTATTACTGTGCCAAACTTGACTCTTGTCTGCTTGCCTAGAACACAATGTTCACAAAAGCCAAGCTTACAGGTCTTGACACCTTTCAATAGACCCTATTTCACTAGTCCCTGCAAAACCTTTTCACCCGCATGTCCCAAGCGTACATGCCACTATCTAGTAACATCTCATACATCTCCCTTTGAACTGTTTGCAACAGCAACTGCGCCTGTAACTGTATTTCCAAGGAGAAAATACAAGTTACGCTTCTTCGTACCCTTTATCAGAACTAGAGCTCCATAGGTCACCTTTAGACCATCGTCTTTCAGTGTAATCTCATAACCTTTTGCTGCCAATAATCCAAGTGAGATGAGGTTTTTCTTCAAATCCGGTAAATACCGGACATCTTCGAGAACTCTGACTGTTCCATTGTGTAACTTCAAATAGATCTTTCCTATACCACTTGTTTGACAGGCATGATCATTGCCCATGAAAACAGTTCCACCGTCTAGCTCTTGGAAATTGGAGAACCACTCCCGGTTGGGACACATGTGATAGAAACAACCCGAATCCAAGATCCATGCATTATAAGAATTGGATCCAACTGACACAGTCAAAATAAACTCTGCAGCTTCATCGTCACTGCTAACAATATTGGCGGTAATCTTTTTGTCATCCCTGTTTTTCAATTTAGGACAATCCTTCTTCCAATGCCCTTTATTATGACAAAAGACACATTCATCTTTGGCAAGATTTTTCCTACCTGAAGTTAATGCTCTCTTGATCTGGATTGAGATCTTCCACGACTACCAGAATTTTTCTGATCTGTTCTACCACGTACTATTAGAGTTTCAGCTGTTAAGTCTCTATTAACCTCCTTATCCTTCTTGCGAAGCTCATTATTCATGAGGGTATTAGAGACATCAGCATATTTAATTTCTTCTTTTCCGTACAGTAGTGTGGTAATCAAATGGTCATACGAATCAGGCAGAAAGTTCAACAATACTAATGCTTTATCTTTATCATCAATTTTAACATCCAAATTTTGCAAATGAGTAACAATTTTGTTAAAATTATCCAGATGCTTGGACATATACATACCTTCTTTATAATCAAACCGGAAGAGCTTCTTCTTCAAATAGAGCTGATTTTCAATGCTCTTTGTCATATATTTCTCCTCCAGTTATGTCTAAAGCTTGTTTGCTGAAACTTCATGCATGAAAGGATATTTTTGATCCTTTCCAAGATAAAGCCGAATTTGACTACAAGCCTTACGATTGATCATTTTCCAATCTTCTTCCTTCATTCTTCTGGTTTCTCCTTCCCCAGAGCAGTGTCGAACTCTTGTTGAGTCAGAACATCCATAACTTCGCATTGCCACACGCTGAAGTTGTTGCGCCTATCAAATTTTACAGTTGCCATCTTCTTTTTTAACGATCACGATCACCCAAAATAACTGAACCGTGGTGCTCTAATACCAATTTGTTGTGCAAAAGCGTGGGCCCAACAAATAAATAATGGTGGTTGTGATCACACACACAAGAAGAATGCACTAACAAAATAATAAATAGGAGAAAACACACACACAAAAGGAAGACAAAGATTTACGTGGTTCGGCAATGTGCCTACATCCACGGGAGCTCAAGATCAATGTACTAATATCAAAACCCAAAGGGTTACAAAAGACTCACAAATGAGAAAATAAATACTATTTTCTCCAAACTCTCTTTGCTCACTCAAACTCTCTCTTCTTGATCCAAGTCGATCCTCACTTGAATGCTCTTGGATGATTTTCAAATGATTTCAAATTATGAGATACAAGGGCTATTTATAGCCAACAAATCTCCCTTTATAGATGTAAACGATGATGTAAGTAAAGCTTGATGATGTAAGCGATGACATATGCAAAGCCTGATGTTGTAAGCGATGACATATGCAAAGCCTGATATTGTAAACGATGACATATTTTGAGCCAACTTCAATTCCAATTTTGTAACTCCAAATTTGTTAACAAAATCAACGGCGTAGACGGAACCGAGTTGAACCCTCTCTCGACAGGTTCAGACTGGATTTTCTTCAGCAACCAGTGTAAGTGTGATACCCCCTGATTTCGGAACACGGGTTGATCAAGTCCGCGCACAAAATCAAGGGATATCAAAACAATTTAAGTATTTAACAAGCACAGAATACAAAGATGAATAATAAAGAATAAATAAACCGCTGGAGAAAACTAATAAATAAATATTACTTAATGATTCTCCAACAATTACAATTCGGAAATCCCATAACTCAAGGACCCCTTAAAACATTATCCAATAATCCAATACTATTTAAAAGTACACAAGATGAATAGACGAATGACAGTCTCCCAGCTGCGGATCCTCAACCTCGAGACTGGACCCTCTAATAACCTGAAAAATAAATCGTGGGTTAAACCCTACGAGCAAGTTCACTCTACCAGGCCTCTGAAAACCAATAAGCAGATCATCTCTGATCAAAACCAAACCTAATAAAGTTTTAACTTTAATAAAACACGATATACATGTCTATATATAATTATATATACTATACTAATCACATCCATTAATAGGTTTATTAAATTTCCATACCTATTAAATAATTATTAAAATAATATTCATACCTAGACCAATCTACCATTTCATTTTATAAAAACTCCTTTGACCTTAATCCCATCCTAGTCAGTTGTTTAATCATTTAAACAACAAATTATAATAAAAGAAATACTCTATTTAATCCCAACCCGATAATGATTTTAATTGTTTAAATCACATATCCAAAATCCAAGTTTTGATAAATCATCCACGTCTTCCCCAATATTATTTTATTAATGTAAAATAATACACTAACCAGTAAGTACTAAACTATTCTCATTTAAGAATATCTAACCCTAATCCAATCCATACATACAACAACCATAGATGATATTTTAATCATCTAACACATAACAACGTAATTATGCTTTGGCAAATCAACCATGCCATTGTAAATATTTTTATTTATATATTGGCAATTCAACCATGCCTCCATAAGTATATTTATTTATACATTGGCAATTCAACCATGCCTCCGTGTATGTATATTTATACATTGGCAATTCAACCATGCCTCCACAGGTATATTTATTCATACATTTAATTAGCAATTCATCCATACTTTCCATATATGTATTCTATTCATACAAATATTTAGGTAATATATTTAATCATTTGACAATTCATCCATGCCCACGCTTTAACCATGAATTAACTTTAAAATTAACAATACGCTAAATCATACATAGCCATCACATGCATATTATACGCATATCATTAATTTAAAAACCAGCCTATTAAGATATGCCAAATAAGAATGATAATATTAATCATCTTAAATGATTTATATATATATATACCTACACATATGTTATTTAATGTATATATGTGTTTAACACCTTCTTTAATAATCCTTGATTATTTAAAATCAATATACATACATACATACATATATATATATATATATATATATATATATATATAACTATTTATATATATATGGGTATATATAGTTTAATTTGTCTATGAATTGTATGGAAGGATGAATATATATATATATATATATATATATATATATATATATATATGTATATACACTTCATTCCATAACAAATTATTAATTTATTATATTTACACAAATTAGTGCAACTAAATGTGTCAGAAATAGTTTCCTTTAAATACTCCATATTGGTTTAAATAGTTTTCCGACACTTTCTCACTAAAACATAAATATCTCCTAGTAGGATGGGAATCTGATAATGAAATTGGTACCATTGGAAAGAAGACGAAAAATCCTTGAATTTGAGCTCAAGAATGACCCAATTTCGATTTAAAATGACTAAGTTATGACCGTTTTAATTTCTAGTGTCGAATTAGGCCAACATAGTTTCCCACGCGCGCCCACGTGCTTACTATGCACTTGCACGCGCTGGATTCAAGCCTCCTTGTGTGCTGGTATTGGCTAAGCTCTTTCAGCTACCGTGAGCTCACCACACTGAATCCATCACTTCCTTTATGCCGCATCCAATGGTTATAAATGAGTGCGCAAATGAACACGCTCACACTAGATTATTTTCTATTAACTATAATAGATCTAAGGTCCAGATCAGCGAGTGCACCATCTTCTCATGGTCTGCAATACACCAAATAATCCCATAGTTGACCAGACCACTTCTATGGTCCAGATACACATGCGCACCAAAGTTTTATGCGCCGCGATGCACCATATCAATTCACATAAGTTTAATTAATCAAATGGCCCTAATTGGCGTATACACCCTATTATCCTACATCGCGCCGCACTGGATCAATTCTTTATTGTGCCGCCGCTCCACATGCGCCAGTTACCTAGTATATATATATATATATATATATATATATATATATATATATATATATATAAAATTATTTTCCTAACAAATAATAGGAAAATAAATCCTAATAAATTCCTAAAAATATCAGAAAAATTCCAGAAAATTACAGAACAATTCTAGAAAATAAAGAAACCATAATTAACTCTCTTGGGTCACAAATCCACCTATAGATTGATTTTAAAATATACATAACACCTATATATATCAATTAAAATCCAATAATCTAAAAATCAAATATAATAGTTTATACTTTTTAATTATTCCGATCTAACCATAATTTTTAAACAAATAAATTTAATTAAAGCCTTGATACTCAAGGTGAAATCCTTATGAGTTCTAAGAGGAAAGTTAGAGAAAACTCGCCTGAAGGTTTCGAAACGAAACCGACGCTTTAAGCTTTAATTATCTCTTCCAATTCCGACGTCCTCCTTTTCAGATCCGACCTCCTCCTTATCAGCCCTTCTTCTTCCTCTCTCTCTGTCTGTTTTATTTTTCTAACGTGTAAAACCTTTAATCCTAAAGCCTTATGTGTATTTTTATACACCTTAAATTCCAAATCCTATTCCAACTAGTATTATGAATTAAAATAATAATCTTTAAATAATTTATATCTATAAACATATATATATATATAAATATATATTCCTTCCATAATTAACTCATTAGTTAATTAAATCATATATACTTATAAATATCAATAAATATATATCTATATATATATCTTTCCATAACAATTATTAATTAATTATATTTATATATAATTATATATATATCTATATATAAATATAATTGATACAAAAGTGATCATTTAAATAATTAAATAACCACGGACCTTCATTAATTAACCCAATAAGGTTTCATACAAGCCCAAGACCACATCTTTTGGTCCAACTTTCCTTAAGCCCAATCCAATTAATTTAAATAAATAAGATAATTACTTAAATACAGAAATTAAAATAACTAATTACATGAAGCACATAAACAAACAAGAATTTACAACTAAGTCATATAATACCAATAAAATCAACACACCAATAATTCAATCAATAATCAACCACACAACAATCGATCATCATACATAATCACGAAATATAACTTAATTAAAATAAGATAATTAATCTAGCACTCAATAAAATAAAATAAATCATTGAAAAATAAAATAAAATAATTAATCCTAATTAATAAATCTTTTAAAATTATCGGGGTATTACAGTAAGTACGTTGAGCCGGACCCGGACCACTCCATCCAATCAATCTACGAGCAAGTGTTCGGCGTTGTGTGGACCCCACAGTCATCCTCCACTAAACTACTGCCAACTATGGAGGGGTTTGCTTAGAATGCTGAGCGCATGAAGGTGGGTCTGTCCGGTACAGTGATGAATGGATACGAACCGGACGTTATGCCGGTTTATAGGGAGCTGATGTTGAAGTTTGCGGTGTGTGACTGGTGGTTCGCGGCGGCTCCGGCCTCCACGCAGCCAAACCGGTTGTACGTGCACTCGGCCACGTCACATGGCGCCACCAGCAATAATAGGTTGCAGTTGATTGAAGGGTTCCCTCAGAAGACTATATTTGAACCCTTGGATAAGGCTGGTTACAGTTTTGGGATCTATTATCAGTACCCTCCCTCCACACTTTTTTACAGGTAACATATATATATATAATTTGACACGTAACATATCATAACCAATATATTACCCTCTATATTTCAGCTCTTGTTCAGGAGTTTAAACGAATGAAATCCAACATCGCTTATAATCGACAACGAGTTTAAAACTTTTTACTTAAAAAACGAATCTGAATCGAGTCTTAAATGAGTTGAGCTCGAACTATTCATATGAAATCTAATTTATTCTCTTTGCAGAGTTGATATATAAGGTTATTTGGTGAAATATGATCATCCTCCAGCACTATAAATTTATCCACCACAAAATTCCCTATACAGGGGAACATAGCATAGTCATATCCCCTGTCAAATGTACCTATTTGTTCAAAACTTGAAATATTTTTTTAGTCTAGCTACATTATAAATCATATAACTTATTTATATTCCTCTAGTACTTGTAATTTTTTTTAATAATTTATATGCAAATTATTTTAATTTGTGTTATGGTCTAGGAATGGCATGCCTTAATCATATTGTTTATTGTTAGCACATTTTGTGTTTCTGATACAAAATGTGTTGTCTATTTCAAGGAATCTTCGAAAATTGAAATACATAAAGAACTTTCACCAGTTTGATCTAAACTTCAAAAAGCACTGTAAGGAGGGAAAGCTACCAAACTATATGGTGGTTGAGCAATGATATTTCGATTTAAAATTATTGCCAGGGAATGATGATCATCCTTCTCATTATGTCTTTGAGGGCCAGAAATTTGTAAAGGAAGTCTATGAGGCACTGAAAGGAAGTCCACAGTGGAATGAGATGTTGTTTATAATCATATACGATGAGCATGGCGGTTTCTATGATCATGTGCCAACGCCAGTGACTGGAGTTCCAAGTCTAGATGGTATCACGGGTCCTCAGCCATACAACTTCCAATTTGATCGTTTAGGTGTCCGTATTCCAGCTATCCTGATTTCTTCATGGATCGAACGTGGAACAGGTACGCATAGTGCCAACATTATGATATTTGAACTTAGATTGGCCTCTTTGGTAAACCGTACATTCAAATTCTATAGTATTTAATCATATGCATATTTATTATAGTCGGGCACGGACCTAGTATATAGACAGTGGGGGGCATTATGATATTTGAACCTAGATTCTCTCTGATACACTCTGCATTCAAATTTTATGATATTTATTCATATGCATAGTTATTATGACCGGCACGCACCTAGTATATAAATAGTAGGGGCGTTACGATATTTAAACCTAGATTCTCTTCGGTTCACTATGCGTTCAAATTCCATAGTATTTATTCTTATGCATAGTTATTATAGCCGGGCACGGACCTAGTATACAGACAGTGGGAGCAATTGCCCCGATTGATTCTTTTTTAGTATTATATAGTAGTGATTTTTCCTTTTTTGAATTATATACTTATAAAATTTTAATATTGCCTCTCCCCCTAAAATAAAATATAAAAAAAAAATCCTTATAAGGCCTCCCTCACACAATTTCTCCCTGATTATAGCCAACTTCAAGCTATACTTTATGCAGTGGTTTTGAAAACTAGTGTTCTTTTTCAGCCACAATCCAAACTATTGATGATAAAATGTGACGGTTCAGATCCTAAGCCTCCAGGGTCATATATATATACCATTCACTTGGAATAATCAGAGTGGTTATAGTTACAATTTTCCTTTGTTATAGTAGATTTTAACAAAGAGTTCAGTCACTTTAATTCACACAAGAAATTAATCCAATCTTTTGCAGTGTTGCATGGGCCTTCAGGGCCATATCCTACGTCAGAGTTTGAGCATTCATCAATTCCAAAGACTGTTAAAAAGATCTTCAATTTAAAAGAGTTCCTGACAAAGCGTGACGCATGGGCAGGCACTTTTGAGTGTGTTATTAGCAGAGAAATCTCAAGAACAGACTGCCCAGGTAATCTAAAAAGCACCATATATATTTGAAATATTTTGAACAAAGATTAGTTACTTGTTGCAATGTAATGTGTGTGTTCCAGTTACATTGCCAGAGCCTGTGAAGTTGCGCGAAGCCGAAGCGAAAGAGAATGCAAAGTTGAGTGAATTTCAAGAGGAGCTGGTGCAATTGGGAGCAGCATTATGTGGGGATCATAAGAAGGACATTTATCCTCACAACCTAGTAGAGAACATGAGTGTTGGTGAGGCTGTTGAGTATGTGAATAGTGCATTCAAGAGATTCTTAGATGAATGTGAAAATGCCATGAAAAATGGTGCTGATGAATCCCACATTTGTGTGCCGGGAGGAGATCCACCCAATTTGGCTAAGTCCAAGTCCTTTGCTTCCAAGTTCTTTTCTTGTCTGGTTTGTGAGCATTCATAAATTTCCATATTCATATACTTCTTCTGAATGATTTGTTGTAATTAATAAAGATTTGAATGTACAACTGATTTTACAACAAGCATGAGAAATATATAGCAGATTCTAAAGTTTAGATAGAGGCAGAAGTAGGCCGCAAAGCACTACTATAGTATGAATCAAATGTTAGAACTAGCATATTGTAAATATACAATTTCTATTTTCCAATTATGATCAAATAAAATTAAATAGATATGAAAAAAAAAAATGAAATATGTGTCTTGAAATTAGAATTAAAGAAAAATTAAGTTCAATTCCAAAACGGCTTCCAAAAGGTGATATAAAAAGAGTTGGAAATCTTCACAAGATGATTATTTGACTTTGCAGCATGTTCATGCATTGGATCAATTGCTACTTCCCCAGCAACGTACCTAGGATTTACTCATACTTCGAAAATTTTCTTCCATCAGTTCTGGGTTGCTGGGGGAACTAATTGATCCAATGCTTGAAATATTATGCTGCAAAGTCAAATAATCATATCTTGGGAAAATTACAAATTCTCTTTATATCACCTTTTGGAAGCAGAGAATTCATGCTTCAATTGGCGATGGTAGTGTCTCTCCGGTCATAAAGTGTTGGTACGAAAAACAAAAAAAAAAAAAAAAAAAAACAAAAGAAAATAAAGAAAAACAAATTTTAGTAGAAAAAAGTAAACTGAAATCTTAAAAAATTCAAATCCTTGTTTTACAAATTCTTAAAAAATAAATAAATAAATAAAAAATGTTTAGAGATATATGTAGAGGAAAAACTTTCAAAAAATAATAATAATAAGGTAACACACTTATACTATGAGATTAGTAACATATATACTCCCTTGGACATTTTCGAAAGAGGAAAAGGACAAAACGGGTATTATAATAAGGGGATATTTTTGCACAATTTGAAAAAATTAAGGGTGTTTTTTGCACACTTATTAAATAGGGGGTAAAAGTAATATGCTAAGTATACTTTAGAGGTGTTTTCTGTCCCTTACAAATATAACTATATATTTCAATTTATAAATGCTGCAGATCAGAAAGAAATATGAAGGAGGAAAATTTGTTTATTTACGTAATTTGGTAATTTGATTTTCAATTAATATGGAGGAGGTAAGGTTAAAAGGAATTGGCGGGGAGAGAGAAATTGAGTAATTGAGAGAGATAAGAAGAGGAGAAAAGGTGAGGTTTGTGGCTTGTTGCTTAGATCATCTCTACCTGTTTTGTGTGTATATATATATATATATATATTTGTGTAAATATGATGTATCATAGATGTACATAAAAAATTTAAATTATTTATTTTTAGTTTTAACAGTTGTTTTATACTTTTTATGTAAAAATATATCTCTAATAATAACCAACCAGTGTCCTGGATCCCATATAATTTTTACAAACCTATTTAATATAAGGTTGATTAATAATGGAATAAGAAAGATGGAAGAGAAAGGAAATATGTTAATGTAGTTGTATAAAATAATTGTACAAAATATACAATAATTTTACACATTAGTAATCTAACAATGTATATTAACATATTATTAGAGATAAAAAAAATTTTACACATCATACATCATAATGTACATTTTACACAAAAGAATATTTTAGTGAATTACTTAAGATGCTTTTTTTTTGTTTTTGTTTTTGACAACGGAGCCAAAAGGCCCCAAAACAAAAGCAAAACAACCACCACAACGAACCCCCAACATCCGCCAACGCAAGCCGCTGAATTGAAGAAGGAATCGGCGATAAAAGGTGATCCACCTGGAGAGAAGATGAAGATAGCTGAGCCAAAGCATGAGCAACCCGGTTATTAGAATGACGAACATGAGACAAATACACCTACTGAAATAGCTGCAAGTCCCGTCGAATATCATAACAGAGGAAGCAATTTCAGACAGTGCCACCGCGTCATCATTCAGTACCCCCTCAACAACTGGCTCAAATCCCCTGCTGTGAGTTACCCTGCAGTCCCCTACTGTGAGCTGATGAAAGGCCTTAGTTTGGCCACGTGTGCTTCAGTTTGTCTCCACTAAAATGGTGCAAAACGCATTATTCCGTTAAATCTGCCTTCCGTTAAACATCCATCTCTCGGCATCTCTGAAAAAGCCCAAAAGAGCCGGCTCTACAAATTAATTGAGCCGTCTCCAAAAAATTGGGTTGAGCCATCTCCACATTTCTTCTTGAGCCGGCTGTCCATTTTTTTTTTTCTTTTATTATTATTTTTTTTTGCTTGGCAAGGAGCCGGCTTTAAAAATTCTGAGAGCCGGCTCCATATTTATTATGAGCCGGCTGCCAACTCAAAGAGCCGGCTCCATTGAACTTCAAGAGCCGGCTCCATTAAATCCCAAGAGCTGTTAAATTTAGGTGTGAAATTAGTTTGGCAAAGGTGTGAAATTAGTTTGTTAAAACTGTGTGAATAGCTTATTTTGATGGTGAAGGTGATCAGTGTCCCTACTTATTAAACTTCAAAATGTATTTTTTCTCATAAATATGACATAATAACATGTGAAATGTGTAATTGTTGCATACATGAGAAGACAAAATATTTGGATAACACATTGGTATCTAATGAAGCCAACTCAGTTAAAAAAAAAATAATTATGGAAGATTTTACATTCACTAGAATGGTTATTGAAGATTATAGAAGAAAATCCTACAATTAACCAAGATTTCAAATACGCTAGAATGCTTAACTAATGTCAATTTCTAGTAAAAAAAATCATAATTTACACTAACGGATGACAAATGAAAGAATTAAAAAATGTTAAATTTAGGTGTAAAATTAGTTTTGCAGAGGTGTGAAATTAGTTTTACAGAACTGTATGAATAGCTTATTTTGATGGTGAATGTGATCAGTATCCTTACTTATTAAACTTCATAATTTTTTTTCCTCATAAATATCGCATAATAACCTGTGAAATGCGTAATTGCCGCATACATGAGAAGACAAAATATTTGGATAACACATTGGTACCTAATGAAGCCAACTCAGTTAAAAAAAAATAATTATGGAAGATTTTACATTCACTAGAATGGTTATTGAAGATCATAGAAGAAAATCCTACAATTATCCAATATTTCAAATACACTATAATGCTTAACCAATGTCAATTTCAAGTAAATAAATATTATAATTTACACTAACGGATGACAAATGAAAGAATTAAAAAATGTTAAATTTAGGTGTGAAATTAGTTTTGCAGAGGTGTAAAATTAGTTTATAGAACTGTGTGAATAGCTTATTTTGATGGTAAAGGTGATCAGTGTCCCTACTTATTAAACTTCACAATGTATTTTTTCTCAGAAATGTGACATAATAACCTATGAAATGTGTAATTGCCGCATACATGAGAAAGCAAAATATTTGGATATACATTGGTATGTAATGAAGCCAACTCAGTTAAAAAAAAAAAAAAAAAAAAAAAAAACAATTATGGAAGATTTTAAATTCACTAGAATGATTATTGAAGATTATTGAAGAAAATCTTACAATTACGCTAGATTTCAAATACGGTAGAATGCTTAACCAATGTCAATTCAAGTAAAAAAAAAATCATAATTTACACTAACGGATGACAAATGAAAGAATTAAAAAATGTTAAATTTAGGTGTGATATTAGTTTTGCAGAGGTGTGAAATTAGTTTAGTAGAACTGTGTAAATAACTTATTTTGATGGTGAAGGTAATCAGTGTCCCTACTTATTAAACTTCACAATGTATTTTTTCTCATAAATGTCACATAATAACCTGTGAAATGTGTAATTGCCGCATACATGAGAAGAAACAATATTTAGATAACAAATTGGTACCTAATGAAGCCAACTCAGTTAAAAAAAATAATTATGTAAGATTTTACATTCACTAGAATGGTTATTGAAGATTATAGAAAAAAATCCTACAATTATCCAACATTTCAAATATGCTAGAATGCTTAACCAATGTCAATTTCAAGTAGAAAAATATCATAATTTACACTAACAGATGACAAATGAAAGAAGTAAAAAATGTTAAATTTAGGTGTCAAATTAGTTTTACAGAGGTGTGAAATTAGTTTTACAGAACTGTGTCAATAGCTTATTTTGATGGTGAAGGTGATCAGAGTTCCTGTGATCAGAATTTTTAAAGCCGGCTCCTTGCCAAGCAAAAAAAAATAAAAATAAAAGGAAAAAAAAAATAATGGACAGCCGGCTCAAGAAGAAATGTGGATACGGCTCAACCCAATTTTTTGGAGACGGTTCAATTAATTTGTAGAGCCGGTTCTTTTGGGCTTTTTCAGAGATGCCGAGAGATGGATGTTTAACGGAAGACAGATTTAACGGAATAATGCGTTTTACACCATTTTAGTGGAGCCCACAGACATATTACAAACTGAAGCACGCGTGGCTAAACTAAGGCCTTTCATCAGTTCACAGCAGGGGACTGCAGGGTAACTCACAATAAGGGATTTGAGCCCATGATTGTGATAACAAATATGAAGAAAAATCAATCTATTAAATAATAAATACATTTTCTGGTAACAAAATTATTGTTATTAAATTATGTAATACAACAATAAAAAAAAAATGAAAACCGACAAAAATCCTAATCCTGTTGACTGTACCCTCAACAGAAATGCACGATCCAATATTTGTATTACGCGGATGACCAATCTGTTCATACAATAAAAACAGAAAAACCTAGTGAAACATATATATATATATATATATATATATATATATATATATATAAATAGCGTATAAACTTTTCAAACTTTATATTATGCCTTACTAGATTTCCCATATTTGCAAACTTGTTCATCTCATCTCTATCGACCAATAAAATCTGAATGTCCTTATTGATTTTAATATTCAATGCTTCGAAAAACTTGTGCACGTTATGAATGGCAAGTCCAAGTTTTTCATCATCCAGGACCGCTACAGAATAACAGTCCTGACAAAGTTTTCGATCAAAAGAAAGATTGAGATATCTTACACCTCTTGCCTGCACTTACATAATTAAAAATAGAAAAAAAAATTAAAATTTGTCTTATATAAATTTGGATTTCACATAAAGATTGCACAACAAATAAAAAGAAAAAAGAATGGAAAAAAAAAAAACCATTTTGTTATGACAATTGTCATTATATAAAATTCAGACTTTCATTCATGCTACGTACAAATTGCATCAAATTTGAAGTAAACCATATTCTTATCACATATATACAAACCTGGTATATATAGCAGCTACGGCATCGAGGATTCCCATTAGATATATGGATCTTACAATAATGATCGTTATTCCCGGTCAGATACATTTGAAAACTTGGCATCTACAATAAAATTATTGTAAAATTTCATAAATGTGTATATTTCTTACTAAATCCCCTAATTTAATTAATTTTATCCATATAGAGAGTAATTAATTCAAATGCCATATGACACTAATCTTTCTTTCAGGTTTTTTTTTTTTTTTTGAAAGATCAGATTTTATAAAAAAGAGGACCAACCAAAGGCTAGCCCAATGTTAACCAATGCAGCCAAACCACACAGCCCAAATTTACAGCCTTTAAGACAGACTAACAGCCAAACAAACATTACAGCCCAAAAACATCCCAAAAAAGGAAGTGACCTGAGGTCAAACAACCATGCCCAACGTAGAGCGAAGAAGACCGGTGGAGGCAAACACTGCAGCGAGGCGCATGGAGAAGATCTCCTCAATCACGAACATTGTTGTCAGGAGGTTTCGCCGGTGGTCTTGTGGTTAGCACAGTAGATGGAAGCTCCCATTCCTCTGCAATTCTGCTAGGGTTAGATGAGTCGATTGTTGGGATGGAGTGCAATTTCCATCGAACTGGTTCCAGAGCTTGGTGTAAGAGTGAGTTTGCATGAAGAGACTTTTTCTGAAAAATCCTGCTGTTGCGTTCATTTCAGATGCAATAAACAAGTGATGCCAATCCTAATTTTGAAGCTGTGACACTGTAGAAGTTTGGTCTTCTTCTCCAATGGTGTGATGCCCAATTAATCAAAGTAGACCATGAAGAGGGCTGAATGTGAAACCCACAACGTATTTGTAGAAATGTCCACAAAGGTTTGACAAAATCGCACTTGAAGAAAAGGTGGTCATGGGTTTCCAATTTCTTGTTGCAGAGGACACGCATTGTGGCATTGATGTGGGAGGTGCATCTTCTATTTAATGTTGGGAGGTGGCTTTGGATGGCAACCCATAAAGTAAATGAATGTTTTGGAATTTGAAGGCTTGGTCCAGACTAGGTGAGTCCATGGTAGGGATGTCAATTTTTACCGCCCCGCCGGGGCCCCGCCCCGTTCCGCCCCGTTAATAACGGATATGGGAACACTTATTATACCGTTGGGGCGGACATGGATACAAATTTTGTACCCGTCGAGGGTCACGGGGCGGGTAAGGGTTCAATATACATATCCTAGGGGCCCCGCCCCGCCCCGCACCGCATATAACTATATTTAATATATATATATATATATATATATATATATATATATATATATATTAATAAGTTATTTTAGCGGCTTACCCAACCCATCTCTTACAATCCTAATTTGGGATGTAAACTTGGTATTAAATTTACTTTTGTTTTGGTTATGGTGGAAGTTGGAGGTTAGAACTTCTTGTGATTTGGTTGTATTAAATTTTTATTTTTGTTTATTATGTTCTTTGAATTATGTTATGTGCATGTTATTTTTTTTATTTTTGTTAGAATACATAATTTTATTTATGTTGTGTCATTCCTAGGCTTTGCATATTTAAATAGCAGGAGTTTAAGTTCTAAAAAGTGGGAGAAAAAAATTTGTTAGTGGGGCGGGCACGGGGGCACAGTATTTCCTAACGGGGCGGGGTTGGATATGAAAATTCAACCCGGCGCAGGTCTCGGGGCGGGCATGGACTTGACAAAAATTAAAAGGGGCGGGGCGGGATTTAGGGAAACCCGCTCCAAACCCGCCCCGTTGCCATCCCTGGTCCATGGTAAGGTAGGTAAGTGTTTGTTTAGGTGTTTCAACGTTTGAGAGATTGAGAATTTGGTTGCATTTGATGGACACCATATAACCTTGTCTTGATTGTGTTCAATGAAAAACAAAATTTATATTCACAATAATTTCAAAATCAAAGAGAGAGAAAAACTTTTTTAATCATCCAAAAAATAAAGTCAAAATATTGATCTTTTAAATTAGGCTTGAGGAGATGCTAGAGAAATACCAATATTTAGACTTGCACTCCACTTATTATTATTATTATTATTTTTTATATTTTTGAAAATAAAAATATAAATGACACAATTGTCCTTTAAAATACTTACACAATTCACAATTATTTTAAAACGTATTCTTACAATTCAGTTTCAAAAAATAATTTCTTATAAAATCGGGAAAAAATCAAGTCAAATACAAATATAGAAAAATGCAGTGCCTATACATATACCAAAGTAGTATAATTTTTGTAACAAACATTACTCAAATTTAAACAATGGCACACACCTATAAATACTTCACTCCACCCTCTCCAATTTTCAGTTGGTACAAAGTTTTTTGGTTCAAAGATCATATTCTTAAGCACAACATTATTCTTTGGCTGCCTGTGAGGGGAAGATTGTATACTTTAGATGCCAAACATGTCCTCCACAAGCATTACACTAACTACTGCTATCTATGTAACTCAGCGTGGGAGTCCATTGACCGTCTCTTCTTCAAATGTGACTACACTTCACATGTTTAGAGGTTTGTTCAGGATGTGGTGTGGTAGGGTTTTACGTTAGTCCAGACAACTGGTCTCAACCGGTACTATGGTGTTATATTCATTCGAGATCCACTGAATTCTTGGTGCACAAATTGCTTTGGGTTGCGGCTGTTTATTCCATTTGGATGGAAAGAAATGCTAGAGCATTTATGTAATCCCCTAATTTTAAAAAGATAGTTTCGGTATTTTAATTAATGTGTTTATTGCATTTTTATTGAATTATATTGCATTTTTATTGAATTATTTGAATTATTTGGATTTTTGCTTAATTGATTTATTTGTTTAATTGATTTTATTGTTTACTTGAATTATATGCTTATGTGGAATGTTATAAATTATTTTATTTGTTTTAATTGAATTTTGTGCTTAGGTGGACTTACATTAAATGGTTAAATTAAATGTTTTAAAATGGAGTTGGGCTTGGATATGGGATTTTTTGGATACAGTGATTACCCATGGATGGATATACATGTATATATATATGTGTGTATAGGATTAAGTTAACTATTATGATTTATTAATAATTACATTTATACTGTTTTATTAATAATGATTTTAAAATTTTATATATTTATGCAGTCGCTGACTTATATTGGGGTTTGAATTAGGTTTGAATTAAAGCTTATATATATACTTTTATTATCAGACTTAAGGTTGGGACGCCTATATATGTATTCTTGTTTACGTCTGCTAGGGTTGGGAAAACCCTATTCACGTAATAGTGTCTTGAGAGGAAAATAGAGAGGGTTTTGAGAGAAAACATAGAAAGGCTTAAGGCCGGAAGAAAGAAAGGGTGTTGCTCGTGGGTTGAACCAAGAGGCAACAGAGGAGGAGAACAGTGAATAGAGGTGGAGAATAGTCTTGGGATTCGCCGGAACTCAGAGATAGTGGTTTGAGGTTTCAAAACTGAAACCGAAGGTAAGTTTTATTTTAACTCCTTCCCTTAAACCTGTGTTCTGTGCATGCTATATAGTCTCTAGGAATTTAATTAAACTTTAAAACGGATGTTTGATGCATGTTATGTCGGACTGTAAACTCTTTTATATTTAATTAACTGAAATTATTTTTCTTGCATAAACTGTTTCAATCATGTTTTAAATTTTTGTCAAGCAATCCATATTGGAATTTCAGGAGGTTCTAGAATTTTTGAGACTTGGATTGAACCTTATAACCTTTAAAAAAATTGGGACAGACGACTTGAGCTTCGCCGGAAGCGAAGAAGAAGACCAGAGGAGAAGAGGCACGGCTCTAAGGGGGAGAGAGCCGGCTCCGTAATGAAGGGGGCCAGCTCCCTAGGTGAGAGAGCCGGCTCCGTAATGAAGGGGGCCAGCTCCCTAGGTGAGAGAGCCGGCTCCAAGAGTGCCAGAGTCGGCTCCCATGAAGGAGGAGCCGGCTTTCTTGCCAAAACACCCCTACTGGGGTATTTTTGTTATTTTTCGCTACTCCAGGGGCTAAAGGGCAATTCTTTGATGGGGGTTCTTAAATGAAGTATATAACACGTTAAATACCTAGAATTATTGATTTAGGCTATGGGAATGGACATCATGAATTTTAAATATTAATAGGCATGTTGTTAAGGATGGTGGAAGGTTTAATTGCTAATTTTGTTCTAGCAAGTTAAATGGACTGATATGAAAGTTACTTTAGGGATTCTATATAAATGATATATATAACATATTTAAGTCCCAGGAATGTTGGTTTCTGCTATAGTTATAGACATCATGAAATTTAGATACTAAATTGTATGCTGTCAGGAGTAGTGAAAATTTTAATTACTAGTCTTGTTTTGGTAAATTAAATGGACTAGTATGAAAGTGGTTTTGGCATTCTAGTATAATGTGCTCAGTTCATAATTCTGCTTATCATTATATCGTGCTATGGATGTTAATTGATGAACTGTTATAATTTATGTTCTATCAATTATATGGATATGGATAGTTTAAATTATGTATCATTACTCTAGCAATTTAAACGGAGGTTCTAAGATTATAATCATATACTGGATGCATAATAGGATCTTATCTATATCTGATTTCTATTATGTTCATTTCTGGATGTATTTAATGTTCAAATGAGTGTGCATCATTTATGGATCATATGCATTATACGCACTGGTATGGGATGGTGGCATATTAGGGATGGATTAGATCAAAACGCTAATGCCTACCTATTCATACATACGGAATGGATTAACTAAAATAGTTAAATCCTACATGGATTCATGTCTTATCAACTAAAACAGTTGAACGACATATCGGATATTTGTTTTATTTTTTTTCTGTATTAAAAAGGATTTATATATATACTTATGGTACCGTGATATGAGTTTGAGTTTCAGGATCATGGTTAGGGTGTGTATATTGTCAATGATGAGTAACTAGATATAGTTGATGTTCTCTAGTAGGTCTAGGTGCACATGCACACCGTAATGTGTGAGTTATATGTTACCTTATATTCGGGTTGATACTACATTATAGGCTAGTAAGCGTCCTATAATGTGTATTTATATCTATATGGACTATTTTAGCTATTGCCGAGCTATCTAGGATGTATTTGTGTATTGGGTTTTTGTATGGATTGTAGTAGGACAGAACTTGCATGTGGGCCTGACCCATTCTTATTTTTTAGGTGTTCGTCAGTTTCAGGCTTAGAGCTTAATCGTGCTGAACAGATATAGTCACTCACTTCTCCGACTATGTAGGATTTCCTTTTATGTTTTTAGTGTTGGGTTTTGATTCTGTATTTTACTTTCATTTGGGATTGTTAGGGGTCCACTAGATGGATTCCTGAGTTGTACGGATATTGGGAAGTTTGAATTTTATTAATCTATAATTTTGGAGGATTTTCAAATTTAGAATTTTTTTTAGCCTTTAAATTTATTTCTTAATTCTTTTGTATTCCTACTTGTTTACATATTAATTGTCTGATATCTTTCGGATCTGTGTTCGGACTTGATCACCCGTGACTCTAGAATCGAGGAGTATCACAATTTAGGAATCAATCATCTTCACAATCACAGTATAATAGCACAAATCAAAAACTGTGTCAGAGCTAGACTAGCAACAATCAAACTTAGATTTCCTCTCACAGCTTTACTCTCTGCATTCTCCCTCTGAGCAGGATGACAATATCATATGGCTTCCTAGTCTAACTAAAACATTCTCATTCTCCCACACCTATGCTTACTTTGTTCCACTATCTCTAACCTTTGTATGGCATAAATTGATTTGGTTTAAGAATCATATTCCAAAACATAGTTGTATTGCTTGGCTAACAGTTAGAGGAAGACTCTTTACTCTGGACTCTAAACCTATGGTTCATAGGCACTATGTTAACAGGTGCTATTTATGCTTAGCTGATAATGAATCCATGGATCATTTGTTCTTCAAATGTGGCTTCAGCTCTCGGGTTTGGAGAGTTCTCCAAGAGATTGCAGGATTTTTTATTCTCCCCAGCTGCTGGACAGACTTGATTGAATGATGCTCAACTCATTGGACTTCAGAAAAATTCCTAATTCACAAGCTCTTGCTTTCTGCAGCAATTTACTTTCTGTGGCAGGAGAGGAATTTCAGAGCATTCAGGAATTCTTTTAAACCACCTACCCTCATCATTTCACAAGATTAAATCTTCTACAAGATCCAAACTTGCAGCCATCAAGTTGAAACGTAGTGCTGAGCTCAGAGATATATCCGATACACACGACCTCCACAGCTTGTTTGTTCAGTCTTGTAGTGATTCAAGATTGCACTCTTGGCTGATTTCTTAAGTCCTCATCCGTAGTCTGCATTGAAGATTGTAAGGAAAAATGTCTTCCTGATTTGGTTGGGCTGGATTGTTTATATGGTACAATGGTTTTATTGTTTGACTGAGGTGTTGTTAGGCTACGGCCTTGTTTGTTTTGTATTTCTACATTACTTTGTTTTGCTTCATTCCCCTTTGGGGCCCCATTTATATTTATCTATTAATACAAGCTTACCCTTTAATTAAAAAAAAAAAAAAAAAAAACCTTAGAACAAACATGGACTTAAAAGAAGAAGATCACATCCATCTCAGAATTGCAACCACTCTCTCAACAAGGCTGTGCCATTGCCTCCGGGCAACGTTTGCTTCATTCCTGAATCATGAGTGTTGGGCCTATTGTGTGGAGTGATAGTAATACTTCATTACTGCTCTAGGGGAGAATCAAACTGGATAGTTTTTCACATTTGCAGCATATATATTAGTTAATTCTGGAGGCCATTAATTGGTTTTGGTTGTAATGTTTGGTGTTTCTTCCCAACTTGGGGCCATTTGTACATTTTTTTATCATATATACAAGCTTACCCTTTAACCAAAAAAAAAAAACATTACTCAAATTTCCCTCCTCTCTTCCCTATTTTTGGAGGATAACTTTACATTATTGTTATACTATATAATGTGTATCTATAGCGGAAAAGATTAGTATGCGATGGAAAACCAAAGCTAGAAACTGATTGCTACACCAACTAATATTCATGTAATATATATATATATATATATATATATATATTTTCTCTAATTTGATAAAGGTCTAAGTTGAGGAGGTTGAGGCTAAGTCAATCGAATTCAATGGGATTTGTAAAATAACTTGTCAAAAATTACTGAATATGTTATTTTTATTAGGTTTTAATATATTTTTTTAAGTAAATATTTTATGACAACCAAATACCAAAATATAAAAAATAGAATTGTAAATAATATTTTAGATCTGTAGCCTACATGATAACACTCAATGTGTATGTAAAATAAAAAATACTTTCGTTGGGTCCGAATTTCTGATCAAGCTGGTGTCTTACTTGTCTTATCTCTTTATTAGTTTTTTTATTTTGTTGTTGTTGTCTAAGAATTTTTGTAATAAATTTGTAGGAAATCAAGTATAATAATAATAACAATGAGTACGGAAGCGTATTTGAGTTACCTCAAAAGTAATTTTATCCGCATCGAAGACGGACAGTACGAATACAAGCTAATCCTCGAACTTGATCACAGTACAAAAGCCTTTCTTACTCTTTAGAAACAATTGACAGAGAAAAAAAATATTTTGTTAACATATCAATGGGGGATTTACACCTTCACAATATAATATATTCATATATTGTTTCCTTTCTGGATCCTCTAACAAATATTTCGTCTATCTCAATTTAGATGTCGTTTTTGGGAAGTAGTAATTTTTAAAGGACACGTGGGACATGCCCTGTCTTCCTGGAAAGTTATTAATTTGCCTTCTAAGTTTTAAATATTCAAGTTTAAATTTTAAACTTCAAGACATATATAAAAAGATGTAAAATATATTGTTAGAAAAATGAAAGTATGACATTTTTTTGGGACAAGGCTGGGGGATTATTAAACAAGGAAAGTTTTTAAGTATAATTTAAACTTTCCTAACCACTACCAGTGGCTCACTCATGGTTGGTCCCAAACTTCTTTAAGGCGAAGGAACAATAATATTTTTTTTAACAACAATATTCTTATATCAAAGAAAAAGTAATGGTTTTTCTCATTTAACAACAATATATTTAATGGTGATAGACAATTCTTTCTTTTTTCGGGGAAAAAAGAAAAAAGAATTGTATGCTTGCCCGGTCCCAAAAAAATAAAAGCACGCAATTAGTGAAGGCTTTTACTTACCAATATATATATTGGTAAGTAAAGCCTTCACTAATATATATATATATATATATATATATATATATATATGTATCTATATATATATACATACAGTTTTGTTCAGTTGCTCCTGGTGTTATTAATATAGGCGATTTCAATTTCAGTGGTTCGATTTCATCCCATGACTGAAATTGAAAATAACTATATTAGTTGTTTTTGGTTTTTTAAGACTCCAAAACTTGAGTGTTTTAAATAAAATTAAACACCTTATAATAAGGAGGTATTAATAAAAATTAAACAAATAATTACACTAAAATAATTTTGACAAAAAACTTACATTTTTATTTTTTTATTTTATAGCTCTTTTCACTATATTCATGTTCTGGTGAAAAAGTTTCTCTTCAAACAATGCAAGTTTTGTTACTGCGTACTCGGGTAAATTTCTCATAGAGGTTAGTATCTCACTCAATATACTCTTTTCTCGATGCATGACTATGAATAGGGGATACATTTTTTTAGTTCCTATTCTCGTGTAATCAATTTGTTTCTCCAATTGTTGAGATTTTTTTTTCCTTAGCTAACATTAAAAATGAAAGAAGATAAAAAAATTTTGGGAGTTATCATCACAACTGATGGTATAAAATAATTCTTAGATTTTTTTTTTTTTTTTTTTTCGTAATAGAAAGACTCTTTTTCATTATTAATACCTCTTTATTATAAGATGTTTAATTTTATTTAAAACACTCAAATTGAGTGGTTTTAGAGTCTTAAAAAACCAGAAGCAATCAATTTCAATCATTGGATTTATCCAATAACTGAAATTGAAGTCGCGTATACTGCTCCTTGCAGAGCAACTGAACGGGACTGTGTGTGTGTGTATATATATATATAATACATTGAAAGCACAATGACTTCCTTCTGAATTCTGTTAGCATCCTGGATCCCCAATTCTGCTTCCAAGTTCTCAGCTTGCATCTCTAGATCCACTTCATTAGGGCCATTATAGATCACTCTATTAATGTAAGAACAACTCCCACCATTTTTTTTTGATAAGTAAAAGCAACTCCCACCATTACAAGCTAGCCACTGATCACTGATATTTTTTTTTTACATGAGATAGGATTCTAAAGTAAAGCTAATACACGATTAGAAATTGTGTGGGGTGTTGTCTATTTAGACATTGTGGGTCCTTTTTAATGAATTTTCTATAATGGTAATTTATTGTAATTGAATGGTTAGGATTCCTAAATATATAAATTGATAGGTTAAATGTATTCTACGATTATAGGAAATTAAAATATAAATTTATAGGACAAAAATGACATTTTAGTTATTTCTTCTATATTAAGTTTATCGGTATTTATATGAAACACATATGTATATATCAATAACATTTTCATACTATTTTTTTTGTTTTTTTCGGAAGTTACATTCTCATAATATTCTCTCCCTTTCAAAGTGGATGGAGTGGGTTCATGTCTCCAAAGGAACTGAACAAGTAAACCTATATATGGTTAATCCCATGTAAGGTTAGATGTAATAATAATATATTTTATAATATGTTCTAACAGGA
The DNA here is from genome assembly GCF_030987335.1 of Cornus florida. Taxonomy (NCBI): domain Eukaryota; kingdom Viridiplantae; phylum Streptophyta; class Magnoliopsida; order Cornales; family Cornaceae; genus Cornus; species Cornus florida. The sequence goes on from NW_026775573.1 coordinate 7,003,316, forward strand.
ACAAAGTAGGGTGTGTAAGTAGTGTGTGATTTTTTTTGTCAATGGCAAAAAAAAATAAAAAATAAAAAATAGGGGGAAAAAAAGAGAAAAAAAAAAATTAAAAGAGTAAGTGTAACAATTAACTATAACTATTATTTTCCAATATATATATACATACAGAAAGGAAAGTTTTTTTTTTTTTTTTTTTTTTGGTTTGGGAAGGTACATAAGGAAAGTTATTGTTTGCTGATGGTGTGAGGAGAGAGAAAAAAGAGAGAAAAGAATTTTAGGAATCCTACCCATAGGAGTGCTATTAAAAAAGCAAAATAGTAAATTTGTATGCGCCAGACAGAAGCGACCTGTGCCCTAGCCCAAAATTGCCAAATTCTCCATTCCTTCGCGACTCTCTCCGACGTCGACTACTACCGGCAGCAACTATCCACCAGATTTTTCTCTCTCTCCGGTGTCTTCTACGGCGACTCGACCAAGTAGGCTTCTTTTCTCTCTAAAGACATGATTCTGATCATATTGAATGGATTCTTGCACATGTAACAACATTAAATTAGTACGTTATTTTTTCTTTTTTTATTCTGTAGTCTTGTGAATTCCATGTTAGGAATTTTTTTCGTGAATCATATCTAAAGTTGCATTTTTTCTTTTTAAAAAAATAAAAAAAATCCTTTTTGATATTGCAGATGGCCGGAGTCAATCATGTTATGAAGAAATTCAAGGCATTTTCTTTTTCAAGCAAAAGATGGAGGGTAAGCAACAAACCTTATCTTCCTGAAGGAATTGTATTCAACATCTTGGTTTTGCTTTCTGCCGAGATTCTGTTCAATGTGATGAGATATGTTTGCCGAGAGTGGTATAATATTATCAATAGCCCCCACTTCATTAATGCACATCTTCAAAGATCAAAGAAACTCTTCCTCGTGCAACACACTGAGCATCGAAAAGTGATCTATATTGCGGAGACTAGCAATAGCAATGTTAGGTTAAGAAAATTAAGATATGGATTCTCTACCCATATTCTTTCCAGTTGTGATGGCTTAGTTTTGTTTCGTCACGACAAGAATAAACTTTTATTCGGTGTTGCAAATCTTATTACCAAGCATTTACTTACCCTCCCTCCATTTCTAGAACCTGTGTTATGTGATAGTTCTTCTGTTTTAGTACATGATCATTCTATCAGGAGATACAAAGTTGTCCATCGCTTTGTTGTTAACAACCTTCAATATAAGTTTGCAATATTAACTGTGGGTGCTGAAACTGGGTGGAGGCTGATTGATACTAAATCTATTCTAAATACTTATCAGCATTTCGTTGACGTTGCACTATTTGCTGGAGGATATATTTATTGGACTTCTAGGGCTACAGCTGGTAGTTTTCTTCTAGCTATGGATGTTGAAGCTGAAATAATGCACCAGCTTCCACTTCCCACGTTCCTCAATAATAAACGTGGTTATTTTTTAGTGAGGGAAAGTGTACTCACTTTCATATTTGTCGTTGCGGATTATGTTTGGGAGGTGTGGGCATTGAGAGATTTAAAGACAGGAAGAGGAGACTGGACCAGACTTTTTAAAGTTGACTTGAGAGGTCGAGGTGGCATGCATATTAAAATGCTTCGGCGCAATAATTATTCAGTATGGTTTGGTATGTTACCTATTGTCTGGTTAAAAAATGGAGAGTTGGTGATCTTTCGTTCTCTAAATCCATTTAGAAATTACATTGTTTATAATATCAAGACACATGAAATTTCTTCATTTAAAGGGGGGAAATATGACGTAATATTGAAGAACTCCCATCATGCCCATGTCAACAGTTTGGTTTCGTTGAAGTGATGCTAGCTATCCTTTTATATCAACAGCTTGGTCTGCAATTGCGAATTTGCTTTATATCTCCGCTCCACCCATCCAGGGGCTTTTAGCTAGATTGCTTCTGCTCAACCTTTTCCTTCGATATAAATATGGAATTTTTTTAATGTTTATGAATTTAGATATGATATTTCAGATTCTCTGAAGTTGTCCATGTCTTTCCTGTTGACTTTTTTAACCTTTTATTGAACTCTATTAATAGTAACTATTTATGGTGATTAATGATAATTTTGAATAGAAAATGTAATTTTTTTTTTTTAAAGAAAAGATCTGTTTATGGTTACTAAGGCTCCTTTTGGTTAGATAGAAATAGCAAGAAAGGAAATGAAAAGAAAAGTGAAGTGAATGAAAAGAAAAGTGATTTTCTAGTATATATTTGGTTGATGAAAATTTCTTCAAGAAAATTGTAAGAAAATATCATATTATAGTTTGGATACCTAAATTACTCTTATTTTATAAAATAATAAAGAATTAGTAATAAAATATATTTAAAAAAAAGATAAAGTTTTTCAATTAATTTAGACCTTTTGAATTATTATTATTTATATACGATACGAGAAAATAAATTTTCTCGTGTTTTGGAGAAAATAAAAGGTTACAAGAATTCTAATTTTTTTAAAACTTTTCCTTTTCTATCCAACCAAACTATAAAAAAAGTTTAAAAATTTTCCATTTCAATCCTTTCTTTTCCTGTTGATTCTAAAAAAAAATATTGCTCAAGACTTGATAATGTAAACTATTTTTTCCTTTATTTTTTATTCACATATCATTTATACAATTATATATAAAAATTTGTTACAACTTTTAAAAGTTTATATTTGAGGGATTTTTACCAAGGACTTAAGGCCCAAATACTACTATAAGATGAGGTCAACTTCTTAAATTATCAAGAAAATGAGGGGAGCACACAACTTTTTTCTTACAAATGAAAAGACTACATAATTGTTTTTCTAAAATGGACTACTTTCTACTTTAGACCACACAACAATTTATATTGTTACTTTGACTCAACAAAATATGTTATTATATCATAAAAGCTTTAAAACATGAAATAAGCTTACGGAAAGATCATTGAACAAACTTTTTAATATTTTTCCACTAAATTAAAATTCTCAGTAGATTAGTATGGACTTATAGACTTCTTTCGATAAAAGATCTAATATATAAATTAAATTTAACAAAACAGTACAGACTCTGATAGCAAAATTGAGTTGAATCCAACAGGATAGAAGCATGCAAAATAAATATAGAATAAATTTAACAATTAAATCACAAAAATGATTACCGAACTTGATAACGCTCTGATAATACCCTATAAAAACGCCTGGACACCGGCAAGAACGGGCCAACAAGCCAACAGTTCGAGTCAACTCACAGAAGAAATTGCTAATTTAATTCTAAGGTTGTTTGTACTGGTTGGACTCAAAGAAAATTCTAAGATCTACAGTGTCTGGCTAAATAAAATCCATATATTTGATCTTTTGTCGATCGAAGTCTTTTGCCCGAAAGTATTATAATACTAAATTGGGATTAAGAAGTTTTGAATAAGAGCAAACTAGATAATTTATTTCATAAGAAATAAATACATAGATACACACTGTTTATACATAGATACACTCTCACACTATATTTTACAAAGAAAATATACTGAAAGAAGTCACAAAACACACGGAAGGCTGGAATGCTTGATGGTTCTAGACTTGATTGCTCTAAAACTCGATATCCTTTGATAGAGTAGAGAGGCTCCTTTTCTAGGAAAAGTGGGAGATGAATCTTCAGTTGAGATTGCAGATACTATTTAGACTGTTGAGATGCAAGATGTTTTAGAGATAAGATGGCTTGAATTATTGTTGGACTATTAATGTCGGCTTCTGGAGAGATAAGATGGCTTTTACTGTTGAGAATCTACTTTCGGTGGATCTGCTTTATCTATATACTGTGGCGAATCTGCTTTTTCTTGAATGCTTTTATCGGTATACTGTGGCGAATCTGCTTTTCTTGGATGCTCTTTGCAATTATTAGAATTCTTGCATATTGGACAAATTTCTGTCGGTATTGCTATCTGGTGGGCTGTCATCTCTGTGCATGTGGGCCAAATATGTATTAGTGCTGTCTGGTGAACTGGTTTCTTCATTTCTATAAGCAAGTTCGAACTGTTCAAGTAACATTTTTTCCTCATTTATTATTTCTTCAACTTCAGGAGATATCTCGATCTCAGGAGGAGCTTTGATGCCATGGGGAATTCTGGCTTTGATAAAAAATTTCATGTTAATATTATGGTCGTAAAGTCTGAAACTAGGATTGTAACTTGAGTTAACTTGACGATCGGCTTTATAGTACACTAAATGGTTGAAGGTAGCTGGTTCTATCTCATTACGAAAGTTATGTGCAAAATCAACATCTTGACTTCAGTTGGATCCGAATAAATGTAAATTTGATGATGTCCCAAAATTATAGTTTCGTCTTTTACCCATTCTAGGGGAGTCCTGTGGATTTGAAGAAGAATTGGACTTTCTGACATGAAATTTTGGATTAATTTTTGCTCGAAGGCAATAGCTTGATTTAAACTGTTGGGAAAATTTTCTAAAAAATTTAGGTATTCTAATATGCCAACACCTTCTCGTTCAAGTCTCTCGATGAAACTACATTACGAATACAAGATAATCTTCAAACTCGATCCCATTACAAAAGCCTTTCTTACTTTTTTAGAAACAATTGACAGGAGGAAAAAAAAAAAAAAAAAAAAATTTGTTAGCATATCCATTGGGGATTTAGATCGAGTTTCACAATATAATATATTCATATATTGTTTACTTTCTTGATCCCCTAACAAATATAGGAGTATTAGACAAGGAAAGTTTTTTAAATATAATTTAAACTTTCCTAACAGGTGGGTCACTCATGGCTCCTCTGTTTGGTCCCAAATTCGAAGTGAAGGAACAACAATATTATTTATTAAAAAAAGAAAAAGAATTGTATGTTTCTCCAGTCCCAAAAACATAAAAGCACGCAATTAGTGAAGGATTTTACTTACCAATATATATATATATATATATATATATATATATATATATTTGTGAAGGTTTTTACTTACCAAAAATTATACTATTTTGGTATATGTATAGGCACTGCATTTTTTTTTTTGATAAGTAAGAACAACTCCCACCATTACAAGCCACTGATCACTGATATTTTTTTACATGAGATAGGAGTCTAAAGTAAAGCTAATACACGATTAGAAATTGTATGTGGTGTTGTCTATTTAGACATAGTGTGTCCTTTTTAATGAATTTTCTATAATGGTAATTTATTGTCATTGAATGGTTAGATTCATAAAATTACACCCCAGTTAATTAAATGTCTTCTATCATTATAGAACATTAAAATATAAATTTATAGGACAAAAATGACATTTTAGTTATTTCTTCTATATTAAGTTGATCTATATTCATATGTAAACACATATGTATATATCAATAACATTCTTTTACCTTTCAAAGTGGATGTGGTGGATTCATATTTCTAAAGAAGCAAAGTAGGGTGTGTAAGTAGAATGTGTGTGATTTTCTTCTCCATGACCAAAAAAAAAATTCTCATAATATTATTTTCTTTCTATCTTTTTCTTTTTTTACTTCGCGTTCTTTTCTTTTTTAATTGTGTTTAGCTATATAAGAAGTGCGTATATAATTACTATATATATATATAAATACTCCGTATATATATATCATCTAATTTTTACTGATCAATATCTCTTCGTGTGATATACACACATACAGAAAGGAAAGTTATTTTTTTTGGGAAGATACATAAAGGAAAGTTATTGTTTGTTTATAGTGTGAGGTGAGAAAAAAAGAAAGAAAAGAATTTTAGGAATCCTAACCCATAGGAGTGCTATTAAAAATATATATATATATATATATATATACTTCCTCTGTCCTGTAAATTTGTATGGGCCAAACAGACTCAACCTGTGCCCTAACCCAAAATTGTCAAATTCTCCATTCCTTCGCGACTCTCTCCGACGTCGACTACTAGCAGATTTTTTTTTCTCTCCGGTGTCTTCTACGGCGACTACACCAAGTAGGCTTCTTTTCTCTCTCTTCCTCTCTCCTCTTCTTCAACTATCTGTGTACATATTTAAGTAACCCACTATTTGGAACAAAACATTAAGTACAGGAACAAGACTCTGTGTTTTTTGTTTTGTCAAGAGCACAGTTATCTATCTTTTTATTGTAACAGAGATGAACTAATGAACTTGGTCTTTTTACTATTTGAAATTCTCAACTTCTACGTTTTCTGAATTTTATGATTCTGTTCTTTTTATCTTTGAATTGATTCATTCATCTCAGCTATCCTCCACTTACGTTGGCATTAATGTTGGATTTCCCGAATAATTAGTGTGTCTCACATAATTGCTTTTATTTATTATTGATTTTTGAAAGAAAGAGATGGGTAGTGATTAACGAGGACCTTATTTTTATGTAATTAATGTGTTTGGAGGACCCATAAGCGAGACCTTGAGATACAGGATAATTCATTAATAAAAATGTGACAATGAAAGTCAACTTTTAATGCAAATATTCCTTCTTTTTTGAAATTAATAAAATTCAAATGTTATTTAATAGAAAAGCATATATCCTAAGAATGGAGACTTGTGTAAAGGTTAAATTTTTTTATTGCATTCTTAGGAGTAAAATAAATTGAAATGTTTTTTTTTTTAATCAGTACAATTATATTTGTGAATGTATGAAAACTATATTTTTGGCTTTCTCTTGTGTGATATGTTATTGAACTTATGTTATATGTCAAGAAGATTTTTGGTTATTGAACTTATGACTTTTGGGTGATGTATGAAGAATGTTGAACTTAGGTAATGAATGAAGAATATTGAAAATTTACTTTAACCTATTTGTCTATTTTTGTTTATGTTATATATATATTTTTTGGAGGTTAAATTTATGTTATTGTGGATTTTGAATATATATTATTACATAGTCTCGGGCCAATAACTAAAATATTAATATTTGATGCAGTCCAAGCACATAACATTGATTGGGGATTGTGAACTCTATCCAATCTTTATTTTATTTTTTTTAACTAAAATAAAAAATTCCTTTTTGAAATTGCAGATGGCCGGAGTCAATCTTATTATGAAGAAAATTAGGGCACTTTTTTTTTTCAAGTAGAAAATCGAGGGTGTGGAGGGAAAAAATCTTCCTCCAATAAGACTAATCCAAGTCATCATAAATATAAAATTAGGGAAATTTATAAAGCCCACTTCGCTCAAATCCAAATTAAGAACGCTGCCAATCCAAGATCACTATTCATAAGCCCGATACTAATGTTATTTGGTCTTTAATCCCATTAAAGCCCGAATTAAGAGATTATCAGTCCAACGCGCTAAACATCTAGCCCGTTGGTCAAGCCCAACCGGTTCAAGGTACATTCAGCCCAGTTATCCAAGAGTGAACAAATCCTATCAGTAGAAGGATTTGTTATAAAAGGAGAATTCTATGATAGGAAGTTCTGTACAAGGCAAGTAATACGTATAGAAAGTTATATAAAGGGAAAGCTCTATTTGTAAAGAAACTCTGCATAGGAAGAATTGGAGGACAAGCAATGCGAGTCCTACCTTAATTCGACCACCCTTTTGTGTATAAATAGGGGCTCAGACCTCCAATAAAAGGATCAAGCAATTTACGCTTCTCTATACACTGTTCTTATTTATTTTTATTATTTTTTGAGTGAGTTATTTTATTTTTCTCAATCATTATTGGTTGAGAGAAATTTTGCACCTACACTTTGGCGCCGTCTGTGAGAATCGTACAGAAATATATCCCCACCAAAGTTACGACACTTCAGATTAAAATCTCCAAGTCCAGCAACGTGACTTGAAATTAACATCTTCAAGTCCAAGATTTGAACCCAAGTCCTCTCCAACAACGACTCTCATGGTCAAAGGCCTCCACTCTAATGGTCAAAGGCCTCCATATAATGTGATACCCCTCGATTCTAGAGCCACGGGTGATCAAGTCCGAGCACAGAATACAAGGGATATCAAACAATTAATATTTAAACAAGCATTGGAATACAAGATGAATTAAGAATAAATAAAGAAGCTGAAAAGAAAACTAAATAAATAATCCTCATTTAAAAATCCTCAAATAAATGATAATTAATTAAAAACCTCATTTAAAAAAATCCTCAAATAAATGATAATTAAAAATCCCATACTAAAATCCTCCAATCCTCTGATATCAGTAATTAATTAAACTACAACTCGGGAATCCATATTGTGGACCCCTAATAATATTTTAACTGAAATAACCGAACCGAAATAAAAATAGTAAGTAACTAATGAAGAGGAGTCCTACGTAGAGTCGGAAGAGTGAATGGATGTCTCTGCTCGGCACGAACAATCTCTAAGACTGGAACTGACGAACACCTGAAAAATAATGGTGGGTCAGGCCCACAAACAAGTTCTAATCTACTACATCCCAAACAGAGACCCGATACACATACACATCCTAATTAATTCAACAATAACTAAATAGTCCATATATAGATATATACACACTAAAGGAACCTCACTAGACTATAGAGTTGTCTCAACCTGAATAGTAGGCAACATGCAAAACGCACATACAGTGGGCATGAGTACCTATACCTACCAGGGTACACAACTATATTATATCTAGCTACACATCCCTGGCAATATACGCACCCTAACCACTGATCTTGAGACTCAAGCTCATATCATGGCGTATAATTATATATTTAAAATCCGTCCTATCCAACTAAAAAAAATAATAACCAATACAATTATTATTTTAATAATATGTCATCCAACTATTCCGTTGACCTGACACGAATAAGTAGGACTTAACACTATGGTTAATCCATTCCCTTATTAAAAATAGGTAGGACTTAACTCTTAAGTTAATCCGTCCCTAATATGCCCCCATCCCATAATGGTGCATTAATCCATATCATAATCAAATAAAAGTTTCCAATCCAAGAATAATGTAAATAATATTTACATCTAATAATCCAAATAAACAGGATATGCATCATATACACATCTTTTGCATTTCTTTGAGCAAAAATATCAATTCTAAGTAACATGCACTTAATTTACATCACAAGATATTAATATGCATCTCAACTACGGTGTACATCTCCATATTTTGATTAAATTAATTTAAATCCAACAATTGATTAAAAAATTTAATCCAACAATATTTAATTAATTTATCCTTTTAAAATTAATTAAATTTCATACTTAGCAGGTAAATTTAAATCATGCATTTCAATGCTTAATGAATCCAATTAAATTATCTAAATATTTAATTCAGACCCATCAATCAAACACACAAATATCTATTTAATATTCTAACATTAATCAAAATAACATTAAAAACAAAAATTAAATGCATAACCCATTATTAGTATTAGTATTAATTACAAATAGCAAAACTTATGCATTAATATAACCTTTTGACTTTTTCCATCCTTCCTCGTTCGGCGTGCCTTTATTAAGAAAGAAACAAATTTGATTTCATACTTTGTGCACAAAACTGCTTCTCACGTCCACTTTTGAGTTTATACAAATAAATCAATTTATGTTTTAATTCAGTACTCTTAAGGCCTCGTTTTGTGTGCATGCTTTATGCAAAAATAAATTCTGATTTCGTATTTATATACAATACTGTCTCATTAATTCAAGTAAAAATAAAACAAAATAAATTAAACTCATGACCACCACACATGACCTGTTCGACATAAAAGAAGAAAAATAAAATAAATAAAACCCCTTTATTAAAACATGAACTAAAATTTCTAAATTAATTCATGTAATTTATCCAATTAATTTATTTAACGAACCTATAATTAATCTAGCATGCATAGAGTATGAATCAAAGGAGAAGAGAAGAATTAGAACTTGCCTTTAGGGATTTGATAAAAAAAAAACCCTAGCCTCCTTCTTCCTTTTTCAACCCTAGCCTCCTTCTTCCTTTTTCTCTTCCTTCTTCTTCCTTTTTTTCTCTCTCTAGAATATATTACGTGATTTATGTTCTAACCCCTTTTACAACCCTATAGTTATATATTTATAGGCAACTAAAATAACCCTAAAATCCTTTTCCCAATCCAAGTCAAACTAATAATAAAAATAAAATAAAATGTAAATACTAAAAAGGTAACTAAAATATATCTTTACGTATAATCTATGTGTAATCCCTATATAAATATACACATCAGATTATTCCTAAATGACTTTCCTTATATATAAAAATAAAACAATTAAATTCCCAAACAAATACACATCATCATATATAATTTAATTTACATAAATAAGTCAAGTACACATACTTTTAGCACACCATTTAATTTAAACAACCAATTCAATTAACACATAAACAAATACTTAAATTAATTAAACAAGTAAACAATTAGCCAAGAAATCAAAGAAATAATTAAAACGCAATTAAAATAATTTAAATAATACCGAGACTATCCTTTCAAAATTAGGGGTATTACATTCTTCCCCCCTAACAAAAGGAATTCTGTCCTCGGAATTCGCTCTTACCTTCTTCCATTATGTCTGGAAACTGGGAGCGGATGGCATCCTCGTGTTCCCAAGTAGATTCAGCCTCATTATGATGACTCCACTGGACACGTACTAACGATATGACTTTATTGCGAAGAACATGATTCTTACGGTCTATAATGCGACATGGTGGCTCCACATATGTTGCATCCGGCTGCAACTCAATCTCTCCAACACCGATATGCTGATACCGATCTGTATCTCGCAGAAATTTCCGCAACATGGAAACATGAAACACATTGTGCACTCGATCCAAATGATCTGGAAGTGCCAACCGATAAGCTACAGCTCCAACGCGATCGGTAACCATGAATGGACCCACAAACCGTGGTGATAACTTCCCTTTCTTCCCAAAGCGCATTACACCTTTCATAGGAGACACTTTGAGTAGAACCTGATCCCCAACCTGAAACTCCAATGCACGGGTACGACGATCCGCATAACTCTTCTGCCTACTCTGGGCAGTGCGCATGCGATCCCTAATAAGAGCAATCTTCTCAGAAGTATCCTTAATGAACTCAGGACCCAAAAATCTGCTCTCGCCAACCTCCATCCAACAGACAGGAGATCGACAAGGTCGGCCATATAATGCCTCAAATGGTGCCATACCAATAGTCTTCTGAAAGCTATTGTTATATGCGAACTCCACAAGTGGCAAATACTCCTCCCAATGACCCTTAAAGTCAAGGACACAAGAACGAAGCATATCCTCCATTATCTGATTAACCCTTTCGGTCTGTCCATCAGTCTGAGGATGATAAGCAGTACTAAGATGCAACTCTGTACCTAAAGCCTGTTGAAAACTCTTCCAAAACCCTGATACAAAGCTCGAATCCCTATCCGATATAATAGATAACGGAATGCCATGCAACTTCACAATCTCTGTAATGTAAAGTCTCGCCAACTGTTCCGAAGTGTAATCAGTGCGAATAGGCAAGAAATGAGCTGATTTGGTCAACCGATCAACGATGACCCAAATAGAATTGTGATTCTTGAACGAATTAGGCAATCCCTCCACAAAATCCATAGAAATGCTCTCCCATTTCCACTCCGGTATCGGCAGTGGTTGTAGAGCTCCTGGCGGCCTCTGATGATCAATCTTGACCATCTGACAAGTACTACATCGTGAGACAAATAGAGCAATGTCCCTCTTCATACATGCCCACCAAAACTGCCGCTTCATATCCTGATACATTTTGTCACCTCCTGGATGAACCGAAAACTCAGAGTGGTGAGTCTCGGTCATCACATCTTTCCTCAACTCGTCAGCAGAAGGTACCACTAACCGTCCCTTGTACCTCAAACCTCCATCAGCCCCAACATGGTAGAATGGAACCTCTCTGGAAGCTATCTCTGCAACTTTATCAATGCACTGCTGATCCGTGAGTTGTGCCTTCAAAACTTTGTGAATGATAGAAGGTGTAATTACCATGCAAGCCAGGAAAACATCCGACAATTCATCCACCCTCTTCAACGCATTCCACTCAGTAGTGAATAGAGCGGAAAGACTACCAACAGGTCGACGACTAAGTGCATCCGCCACCACATTAGCCTTTCCTGGATGATACTGTATAGAAAAATGATAGTCTTTCACAAACTCCAACCACCTGCGCTGTCTCATATTCAGCTCCCGCTGAGTGAACAAATATTGCAGACTCTTGTGATCGCTGAATAACCTGAAGGACTCACCCAACAGATAATGCCTCCAAATACGTAAGGCAAAGACCACAGCTGCCAACTCCAAATCATGCGTTGGATAATTAAGCTCATGAGGCTTAAGCTTTCGAGATCCATACGAAATCGGTCGCTCTTCCTGCATCAAAACACATCCAAGACCCTGCAACGAAGCATCTGTGTACACAAGATACTCTATCCCGCTCTGTGGGGTAAACAAAACCGGTGCAGAAGTCAACTTAGTCTTCAGCTCCTCAAAAGCTTTCTGACAATGTTCATCCCACACGAACCGTACACCCTTCTTTGTCAGATGAGTGAGTGGTCCCGCTATTTTCGAGAATCCCTGGATGAACCTCCTGTAATATCCTGCCAAACCGAGAAAACTCCGAATCTCGGTAGGTGACGTAGGCTGTCCCCACTCAACCACCGCTGAAACCTTGGCTGGATCCACCGCTATTCCCCTTTCTGACACCACGTGACCCAGAAATTTCACTTCCCGCTGCCAAAATTCACATTTCTCAAACTTGGCATACAACTGATGCTCACGAAGCGTCTGCAAGACTATCCGAAGATGTCTAGCATGATCGTCCTCTGACCTCGAGTAAATCAAAATGTCATCTATGAAGACAATGACAAATTGATCCAAGTAAGCCCTGAAGACTCTGTTCATTAAATCCATGAAAACCGCTGGCGCATTAGTCAACCCGAACGGCATCACCCGAAACTCATAAGATCCATATCTAGTGAGAAATGCTGTCCTCGGAACATCCTGCTCCCGAACCCGAAGTTGATGATATCCGGACCGCAGATCAATCTTAGAGAAATAAGTAGCTCCCTTCAACTGATCAAACAAGTCATCAATCCTGGGCAAAGGATACTTGTTACGAATAGTAACCTTGTTCAACTCCCTGTAATCTATACACAAGCGGAGCGAACCATCTTTCTTCTTCACAAATAAAACCGGTGCTCCCCAGGGTGAAGTACTCCTACGAATGAAACCCTGGCTGAGTAGCTGCTGAATCTGATCCCTCAGCTCACGCATCTCTACTGGGGCCATCCTATACGGTGCCCTAGCAATAGGCGTAGTGCCTGGAGCTAAGTCTATCACAAAGTCGATTTCTCGACTAGGCGGCAACCCTGGAATCTCCTGAAATACATCCGGGAAATCCTGTACAATTGGTATGTTATCCAATAATACAGTAGTCCCCTCCTCCGTTTCCTCCTTCATATGGAACAAATAGGTGCTAGTGACCCCGTTAGAACGTGGCATAGCGACGACGTGCATGTCTTGACCAGGTATGGTGCAAACAATAGACCTATCATAACAATTAATTTGGGTATGGTAATGCGATAACCAATCCATCCCAAGTATCACATCATAAGTGTGCATGTCCAGGACCAAAAGATTGGCTAGAAATCTGAGTCTTCCAATATCTAGTGTCACAAGCCCATCACTCTCATGAAGAATGGCTGTATTTCCTAACGGTGTAGTGATTCCATGTGGTTTACTGCATACTCGAGTCATCATCCCAGACAAAGCAACAAATGACCTAGCTACAAACGAGTGTGTAGCACCCGTATCAAATAAAACACGTCCAAGTAAACCATGAATCGGAAACTTACCCTCAACAGCCTGAGGTGCCTGCATATCCTGTGGCATGGGGTTGTACACCCTGCCATAATGTAACTGCTGCGGTGCCTGTCCCTGAGGCTGCGGCGGCGCTGGTAAAGCCGGATATGTCTGTCCCTGAATCCGTGGTACCTGTGGAGCTGGTAAAGGCACTGGCGCCCTCTGCCCCTGCTGTACATGCTGTCCATGTCCCTATCTTACTGTAGGACACTGCCTGGAAGTGTGACCATACTCTCCACAGGTGTAGCAACTACCCTGGAAAGTACCAAATGGCCTCTTCTGTCGGTTAGCCAGTGGCTGACCCTGTCCTGCCTGTGATCCCCCATTTTGTTGTCGCTGAATAGGTGCCACATCCCTGGGAGCATCTGAACCACCCTTGTGCTTCTTCCAAGGCTGTTGTCCCTGGAACTTACCCTTGTCATTCTGTCGGTGTCCGTTCCCATTCTTTTTCTCAGCTGACTGATTAGCAGAGTCTCTGTCGCCCCGCTTCTCACCCCTGGCCTGTCTGAAATCCATAGTCAACTGATACTGCTGAAGAGCGGCATCTACCACCTGAGCATAAGTAGTATAGGCTGGACTACCTGTAATAGCTCTCTTGATAGACCACATCAGTCCCTTAACGAAACTGTTGCGCTTCTTCTCCTCTGTATTCACCTCCTCCGGTGCAAATAGAGATAAGCGCGTGAACTGTTGCTCATACTCCGCCACCGTCATGTTCCCCTGCTGTAGATTAAGAAACTCAGTCTTCATAGCTGCCCTGACTGCATAAGGAAAGTACTTTTCTTCAAAACGCGCACTGAACTCCTCATAAGTCAATGTCATCCTCTCCTCTATGGTGGTAACTGACTCCCACCACTGTAGTGCATCCCCAACTAGCTTGAAAGCAGCAAGCATCTGCTTTTGAACCTCCGTGCACTGAACCAAGCGAAGATGTCGCTCGATGTCCTGTTTCCACTGGTGAGCTGCTCTCGCATCGGTGGAGCCTGTAAACTCAGGTGGGCTCCCCTTTGTGAAAGAACTCCTGGCCTTTTCCCAAGTATCAGTCTGAACAACCAGAGCTGGTAACGGTATCGGTAATGGGGCCGGCTGTACCTGAGGCTGGTTTCGAAGTGCAGCTGTTATACCTGCTTCTATAGCCCGAGCAATGAGATCATTTATATGGGGAGGAAACTCCGGATCCCTGCCCTGATTGTAGCCTCGATCCTGAGACTCTTGAGTAGTCTGCTGCATTTCCTCCTGCCTATTGTGCAACTGACTATCTTCCTCCTGAAACCCAGGCAGTTGTTGTCCTTCCTCTATCTGCTGACGCCGTAGGAAATCCTGTTGCCTACGTGCCGCTCCCCTATGCTGCCTGTTCCTCTGATTATCCCGTCTTCTTCTAGCGTTAACCATTCTGTTAACAACGAAAGACAAACATCAGTACGATTTAAGCGGACCGTAAAGGAATACAATGAATCCTAAACTTAGGCTCTAAATAAAAGAATACGTTACGGGAAGTCTTAAACGATAGATCCCTAGAGACACTTGAACCTGGAGTGCTCTGATACCAACTGTGATACCCCTCGATTCTAGAGCCACGGGTGATCAAGTCCGAGCACAGAATACAAGGGATATCAAACAATTAATATTTAAACAAGCATTGGAATACAAGATGAATTAAGAATAAATAAAGAAGCTGAAAAGAAAACTAAATAAATAATCCTCATTTAAAAATCCTCAAATAAATGATAATTAATTAAAAACCTCATTTAAAAAAATCCTCAAATAAATGATAATTAAAAATCCCATACTAAAATCCTCCAATCCTCTGATATCAGTAATTAATTAAACTACAACTCGGGAATCCATATTGTGGACCCCTAATAATATTTTAACTGAAATAACCGAACCGAAATAAAAATAGTAAGTAACTAATGAAGAGGAGTCCTACGTAGAGTCGGAAGAGTGAATGGATGTCTCTGCTCGGCACGAACAATCTCTAAGACTGGAACTGACGAACACCTGAAAAATAATGGTGGGTCAGGCCCACAAACAAGTTCTAATCTACTACATCCCAAACAGAGACCCGATACACATACACATCCTAATTAATTCAACAATAACTAAATAGTCCATATATAGATATATACACACTAAAGGAACCTCACTAGACTATAGAGTTGTCTCAACCTGAATAGTAGGCAACATGCAAAACGCACATACAGTGGGCATGAGTACCTATACCTACCAGGGTACACAACTATATTATATCTAGCTACACATCCCTGGCAATATACGCACCCTAACCACTGATCTTGAGACTCAAGCTCATATCATGGCGTATAATTATATATTTAAAATCCGTCCTATCCAACTAAAAAAAATAATAACCAATACAATTATTATTTTAATAATATGTCATCCAACTATTCCGTTGACCTGACACGAATAAGTAGAACTTAACACTATGGTTAATCCATTCCCTTATTAAAAATAGGTAGGACTTAACTCTTAAGTTAATCCGTCCCTAATATGCCCCCATCCCATAATGGTGCATTAATCCATATCATAATCAAATAAAAGTTTCCAATCCAAGAATAATGTAAATAATATTTACATCTAATAATCCAAATAAACAGGATATGCATCATATACACATCTTTTGCATTTCTTTGAGCAAAAATATCAATTCTAAGTAACATGCACTTAATTTACATCACAAGATATTAATATGCATCTCAACTACAGTGTACATCTCCATATTTTGATTAAATTAATTTAAATCCAACAATTGATTAAAAAATTTAATCCAACAATATTTAATTAATTTATCCTTTTAAAATTAATTAAATTTCATACTTAGCAGGTAAATTTAAATCATGCATTTCAATGCTTAATGAATCCAATTAAATTATCTAAATATTTAATTCAGACCCATCAATCAAACACACAAATATCTATTTAATATTCTAACATTAATCAAAATAACATTAAAAACAAAAATTAAATGCATAACCCATTATTAGTATTAGTATTAATTACAAATAGCAAAACTTATGCATTAATATAACCTTTTGACTTTTTCCATCCTTCCTCGTTCGGCGTGCCTTTATTAAGAAAGAAACAAATTTGATTTCATACTTTGTGCACAAAACTGCTTCTCACGTCCACTTTTGAGTTTATACAAATAAATCAATTTATGTTTTAATTCAGTACTCTTAAGGCCTCGTTTTGTGTGCATGCTTTATGCAAAAATAAATTCTGATTTCGTATTTATATACAATACTGTCTCATTAATTCAAGTAAAAATAAAACAAAATAAATTAAACTCATGACCACCACACATGACCTGTTCGACATAAAAGAAGAAAAATAAAATAAATAAAACCCCTTTATTAAAACATGAACTAAAATTTCTAAATTAATTCATGTAATTTATCCAATTAATTTATTTAACGAACCTATAATTAATCTAGCATGCATAGAGTATGAATCAAAGGAGAAGAGAAGAATTAGAACTTGCCTTTAGGGATTTGATAAAAAAAAAACCCTAGCCTCCTTCTTCCTTTTTCAACCCTAGCCTCCTTCTTCCTTTTTCTCTTCCTTCTTCTTCCTTTTTTTCTCTCTCTAGAATATATTACGTGATTTATGTTCTAACCCCTTTTACAACCCTATAGTTATATATTTATAGGCAACTAAAATAACCCTAAAATCCTTTTCCCAATCCAAGTCAAACTAATAATAAAAATAAAATAAAATGTAAATACTAAAAAGGTAACTAAAATATATCTTTACGTATAATCTATGTGTAATCCCTATATAAATATACACATCAGATTATTCCTAAATGACTTTCCTTATATATAAAAATAAAACAATTAAATTCCCAAACAAATACACATCATCATATATAATTTAATTTACATAAATAAGTCAAGTACACATACTTTTAGCACACCATTTAATTTAAACAACCAATTCAATTAACACATAAACAAATACTTAAATTAATTAAACAAGTAAACAATTAGCCAAGAAATCAAAGAAATAATTAAAACGCAATTAAAATAATTTAAATAATACCGAGACTATCCTTTCAAAATTAGGGGTATTACATATAACAAGCGCCGACGTCTAAAAACGCAAGCCGGCACAAGGTTCTTTCCATCAACAACGCCGCTTTCCGGACAATAATGCATAGCAAGGCTGAGGACAATAATGCGTAGCAAGGCTGATGAATGGAAAACCCAAGTGGCATCACGTGTGTTTGCCCTGGTAATCAGATGTCTATCCGAGCCCAAAAAGACATAAATTAATTAAATAAGTGTTCTGATCTTGGTTTCCTCTTAATTTTGATTATATATATAATCTTGATCAACAAATCCAAACTACATAATTATTATATAAGCGCTAGCTAGAAGTGATTAATTAGTCTTGCTTTGTTGCTAGTATATTATTCTTTGAGTATTACATCACATGAACAGAGGGTTTTTGGGTAGATCAGTATGTTAGGATCTCAATTATTGCAAAATATATTTGTTGGTTCATACTAATCTGAACTCAGGTTCATTAAGCTAAGTTGATCCCAAAAAATAATTTTTAAAAAAAATAATAAGTTCATGTTTTTGAAAAACTTGAACTACCCGGAACACTTTTTCCGGCGATTCTTGCTACTTTGACCACAATTTCTGGGAATTCCAAACCTGGCAATGATCCGTATAGAACTATGCAAAGAATTAGAAAATCGATTGGGGTTGGGAAGCATTGATATGACCGAATTTCTCTCTCCCCAAAGTGAGTTTATGCATGTTATCAGATATGTTTGTCTATTTAGCTAAGTTCTTGGACGGAGAAGGATATCACTCCAATAGGAGGATTCCCCCATTATGGTTGTCACCTTGAGGTAGTCTTTGTTGACACAGACATCCAGGGTTGCCTTGGAGGAGACTAAACTCAAATTCATTGATACACACCGGAACGAACTTTCTCGCAATAGACATCCTGATCTCGTTTCAGAGCTTGCTATCCGGTACGACGCACACGTTGCAGTCAAACCAACCATCTTTACCCATCACCTGCTGCATATCAAGCCCACCGCAAGTTCAACCGAAATTCACCATCATCTCGGCCGGAACAGAATCCATCCGAGCCAGCTGTCATTAAGCCCAGCCACAGTCGCTGGCCATCACCGTCCTTTTCACCAGCCGAGGTCAACCGAGTTATCATCGCTGCATTGCCATCAGGCCCATGCTCGCCGTCGCTCTCATTTGATTTGTCGCGAATCACCCCCAGAGTTGGACCGTCGTTCACAGTTGCACAAGCCGCCATCACTCCAACGACCTAGATCGTCACTGCCGGCCAAGCCTGCCGGTGCATCGGCGAGAGGTCACATCTGCCGCGAGCTCGCCGGCCATCTCCATTATCGCCGGCCGCAAGTCCTCGCTAAGCTCATGAATTTGTCTCGCCGGCGGTTTCCATCTCACCAGCCGTCCATCTCTGCCGTGAGCCCGCCGCCCATCTTTATCTTCGCCGAGCCGTCGCCCACAGGCGGAATAGCCCGCCGTCCACCATAGCCAAGCTTCTCATTGCTCGCCTCCTCTGTTGACAGATAATTATATATATATATATAGCCTAATAGCCATTGTTTGGCTGCAAGAACAAAGCTGTCCCAGTTTTGGATTAGTCCATAACTAAACTGGTTCTGTGATAATCCAGTTCTATATAAAAAGAATATAATTGCCACTTCGAATTGGGGACTCATTCTGGAGCATTCAAAACTTGAATATGGTTATTGGAGCGCACGTAGAACAAACGACAAACATAGCTTTGTTTTCTAAGAACCTGAAGGAGTTGGGCTCTTAGGTCGACAAAGTTCTTCCCAACATTCAATTTTTCAAGGCTCAACGCCACAAACTCCAGCAGACTTATTGGCCGGGTATTTCAAACATCCAATCAGATAAGTTTCCCAACTTTGATTTTTACAATTTGGGTTAAGCTTTTCATGATACAAATTATTATTAAAAATTAAATACATATTAATATATATATATATATATATATATATATATATATATATACATATATCAATATTATATATATATTTACACATAATGCAATCATATTTTGTAATTCATGTCGACGATCATTATACATAAAGATTTATGACTCAATTTGGTATAACCTATAAGAACCAAATTGTTTATTCGGCACACTCTATTGTGTAAAAATATAAATGAGAGGCCACCATAAGCTTCTGTCTCCATCAACACTCAACAGATTCTTTAGTCTCTCCTTCTTCGGTTGTGATCAGAAATCACTTTTATTCATACTTAATTTGCATCTCTCCTCATATATTTATATGTGTGTGTGTGTGTGTGACTGTCAATGTTATAATAGATCTATGAATTCATCCCCTCTTTCTCTCATTGAGGATTTTTAGCATTGCAATTTCAGTCATATCCACTAGCTGTTTTGCTCACGATTGACTTTGATCAGACTTTTAGATTATATCCATTAGTTGTTCACTGAAGGTTGATAATTGATCAGACTCTTCAGAGGGATGCACTACTTCGTCAATACTCAACTAAAAAGCATTTGACCCTCTACATTGACTTCTGAAATTTATACTTGAATAAAAGATCTGAGGCCAAAGGCATTGTTGAATGCATGAGCTGTGCTAATTGGTCTATTACTTAAAGTCCTAAAATATTACATACATTGAGTAATTTCAATGTACTTGCTGCTAATTAGAATTTCTTATTAAAAATTCAATTGTGATATATAAGAAGTTCTTAAAATTCTTTATTTCCTTCAATCAGTTGCAATATGCTACATGTAATTATTTTACATGCTTCTGATAACTTTGATTACAAATAACTTCATATTTGCTCCTTATTCGTATATTGATTAATAATATTTAGGTTTGGTTTATTTGCGTTGCAAGAAAGATTGATCCCCAACTAAAGTGGCAAATAGCCCAACTATGCAGCTATGTTATATGTGGTGTCAGAACGTCGGGAAAAAAAAAAAAAAATGGGGGCAAGCCGAACACCAAAAAGTAGCCTCGGACCTCAAGAGTTCGAAGGTATCAAAAAGTAAAATTTCTTCTAAGGCACAACGAGCTGCCGAGAAGAAAATTTATCTTCGGAACTCAAGAGTCCGAGGACTTCAAATTTTTTCTAAGGCACACAGAGCTGCCGAGGAATAAAATTCATCTTCGGACCTCAAGAGTCCGCAGATTTCAAAATTCCTCTGAAGCACAACGAGCTGCCGAGGAAGAAAATTCATCTTCGGACCTCAAGAGTCCGAGGACTTCAAGTTTCCTCTAAGGCACACAGAGCTGCCGAGGAATAAAATTCATTTTCGGACCTCAAGAGTCCTCAGATTTCAAAATTCCTCTAAGGCATAACGAGCTGCTGAGGAAGAAAATTCATCTTCGGACCTCAAGAGTCCGAGAACTTCAAATTTCCTCTAAGGCACACAGAGCTGCCGAGGAATAAAGTTCATCTTTGGACCTCAAGAGTCTGCAGATTTCAAAATTCCTCTAAAGCATAACGAGCTGCAAAGAGGAATAAAATTCATTCTCGGACCTCAAGAGTCCAAGGATTTCAAACTTCCTCTAAGGCACACAGAGATGCCGAGGAAGAAAATTTATCTTCGGATCTCAAGAGTCCGAGGACTTCAAACTTTCTCTAACGCATAATGAGCTCCAACGAGGAATAAAATTTCATGAAAATTACCTCAATACGTCGAAGGTTAAATTTTCATGAAAAAAATCTCTAAGGTACAAAACAGTGCCGATTAAAAATTACCTCGAACTTAAATACGTCAAAGGTTAAATTTTCATGTAAACTCCTCCAAAGCACAAAGAGTGCCGATGCATAAAATTATATGAAAATTACCTCCCTAGTCAAATATTCCCCTCCAGATATGCAGACTTTCAATGCTAAGGCGCAGATTTACATCCGGCTTGAGGAGAAGGTAGCCCATCAAGCACAACATGCCACCCTCGTGACAGTGGAGAACAAGCCTTGAGAAAGTGTTTCCTAATTGGACTAGACCCTACATAATCATAGAAATGGTAAGGAAGGGAGCATACCGGTTAGCCGAAGCTGATGGACGTCCAATCGCATGTCCTTGGAATGCGATACACCTTAAAAAGGTACTTTTATTATGAAATTTGTTAATTCTGCAAGACTTTCTTTATGCAAATAAGGCTGCTTATAGCCAATAATTCAGTTTTAAACCCTCTATTTCAAGTATGAAATGTTTTTATCATATTCGGTGTGGGAGGCAATTTCGCTACATCTATTTCTTTCTTTTCATAAAAAGGGGGCAATACCAGTACCCTACAGACAGATTTTTGAACAACAAATTCCTTTTTTGAACAACAAATTTATTTTTATGAAACAAAAAAAAAAAAAAAAAAACAGAGATAAAATAGATAAAGCGACAAAACAAATCTCTATGGTTGTTTTTTGAAGTCTCTTCTTAGTAGTAATTGATGTTTTACAACAATTCATTTTTACTATTGTCTCACATCGACTAGAAATGAAAAGAATGCGCAATTGATATACACATGATTCAACACATCCAGACGCCACGAAGAGAGTTTCAGTGGAAGATAGTCTCCCAAACTAACGAATGGGAGACTTCCCAGCCACTGTTACTCTTTTTCGTGGCTTCCTATCATTTTTGAATCCTCAGCCTTGCCTATTGAAAATTATTCATGAAATTCCTCTAAGGCTCAGCACCGAGGAACGATTCGCTTCGGATCCTAAGTGTCCGGTTTAGCATATTTCCTCTAAGGCTCAGCGCCGAGGAATACTTCGCTTCGGACCCTAAGTGTCCGATTCAGCCGATTTTCCCTAAGGCTCAGCGCCGAGGAATAATTCTCTTCTGACCCTAAGTATCCGGTTCAACATATTTCCTCTCAGGCTCAGCGTCGAGGAACAAATCGCTTCGGACCCTAAGTGTCCAGCTCAACAAACTTCCTCTAAGGCTCAGCGCCGAGGAACAAATCACTTCAGACCCTAAGTGTCCAGCTCAGCAAACTTCCTTTAAGGCTCAACGCTGAGGAACAATTCGCTTCGGATCCTAAGTGTCCAGTTCAGCAAACTTCCTCTAAGGCTCGTCACAGAGGAACAATTCGCTTCGGACCCTAAGTGTCCAGCTCAACAAATTTCCTCTAAGGGTCAACGCCGAGGAACAATTCACTTCGGACCCTAAGTGTCTGGTTCAACATATTTCTTCTCAGGCTCAGCTCCGAGGAACAAATCACTTCGGACCCTAAGTGTCCAGCTCAACAAACTTCCTCTAAGGCTCAACGCCGAGGAACAATTTGCTTCGGACCCTAAGTGTCCAGTTCAGCAAACTTCCTTTAAGGCTCAATGCCGAGGAACAATTCGCTTCGGACCTTAAGTGTCCGTCTCAGCATTTTTCTCCTCAGGCTCAGCGCCAAGGGATGATTCGCTTTGGACCTTAAGTGTCCGTCTCAGCATTTTTCTCCTCAGGCTCAGCGCCGAGGGATGATTCGCTTTGGACCCTAAGTGTCTGGATCAGCATTTTTCTCCACAAGTTCAATACCGAGGAAAATACTTTATAGATACTACCTTCGCAAGCCCTCGCGTTAAGATTACAACAAATGAGGAAACCTCAAACAGGGTAATATACTTCAAAATATTACCATTCAGCAGCAAAATGTATGCAATATTGAAGGCATTCATGAATATTCAGAAAAATAAAGTTAAGGCATCTTAGCCTGAAAAACAAAGTTATATTATCACAAAAATATCGTTCCATTACGAAGAATTAAATTACAAGATTTTACTTCGGATCAAATGGAGCAGAATCAAAAGCATACACTACAGTAAGGCTTGAAGTTGGAGGAATTGAAGGATCAGGAGCTGCAGGAGTTGATAAGCTTGAAGGATCTTCTGGGTGAGCCCTCACTATCTCAGTAAAAAGCACCTCAGCCTTTTGAGCCTTCGGACCCTCATCGTAAAGGAAGGACACCCCCATGTTTGAATCAAAGGCATCGAGATCCATTATTTTGGGGCCTGAGCCTTGATTGAAGCCAGACCGGTAAGCTTTTGGGCTCGACAAGCACACCAAAGTGGAGTAACGGCTTTGCAACTGTCTCCCAGCAATGACACAAGTTTTGATTGACTCGGTTAAGCGCTGGACTTCAACCTACAACGTCTCCACCTTAGCTGCAGACTCAGCCAAGCGCTTCTTGTAAACATCCCTTGCCTCAGAAGCAATCTTCGCCTTCAGGGAAGCGTTTGAAGTTTTCTTCTCATCATTGTCAAGGTCTTTCTCTAATTAGCAAGTCAGCGAGAGTCAGGTCAAAACTCTCCAACCTTCGGCAAACAAGGAGCGCTGAGATTATTCGAAAAAAGTTAGGGTTTACTTGAAAGGGCGAAATACCTAACTCAATGAAAACTGAATGATAAAAAGGGTGAAGGGGGAACCGAAGAGCGTTGAGATGCCCAACTGAGAGGAGCAACTCGTCATCTCCGACGCCCTCGCCGGCACAAAAGTCAGCACCCTCGGGGTATTCTACGATCTCAACCCCCTCGGGAATTTCGAAGTCTTCCATTGTGGATTCAATAGAGAAAGTAATACGCCGAACAGACAAAATTATCTCTCTCTCTTCCTTAGTAAAGGTACAATCTGACCTAAAAGTGGATGTTTCGACTTGAGGAAGAGGGATATTTGATTCATTTATCAGATCGTCTACAGAACCAGTGAGATTGGGAACCTTAAGGGAAGGAACTCTAATAAGTGTAGGGGATGACGAAGGCGTAGATTCAGAATCCATGATTTCTATGTGTTCAGGAATAGTCGAAGTGCTCATGATGAAAGATCAAAAAAGAAGAAGACGAAGAACTAACCTGACGAAGACGACGGACTGAAAAACGTAAGAAACGCAGTGAGAGCAAAAGTAACCCTTATGGAATCTCTTAAGGCAGAATAGCAATGGGCAATCTTCGGACCATCTTTTGCAAAATAGACAACCATGCACTTTAATTCCCTTTTTAATAGGAATCGCAATCCAATTAAATAAGGAATTGGGGGCAAAGTGTGGAGGGAAAAAATCTCCCTCCAATAAGACTAATCCAAGTCATCATAAATATAAACTTATCATTGGGAAGTTTATAAAGCCCACTTCGCTCAAACCCAAATTAAGAACGCTGCCAGTCCAAGATCACTGTTCATAAGCCCGATACTAATGTTATTTGGTCTTTAATCCCATTAAAGCACAAATTAAGAGATTATCAGTCCAACGTGCTAAACATCTAGCCCGTTGGTCAAGCCCAACCGGTTCAAGGTACATTCAGCCCAGTTATCCAAGAGTGAACAAATCCTATCAGTAGAAGGATTTGTTATAAAAGGAGAATTCTATGATAGGAAGTTCTGTACAAGGCAAGTAATACGTATAGAAAGTTATATAAAGGGAAAGCTCTATTTGTAAAGAAACTCTGTATAGGAAGAATTGGAGGACAAGCAATGCGAGTCCTACCTTAATTCGACCACCCTTTTGTGTATAAATAGGGGCTCAGACCTCCAATAAAAGGATCAAGCAATTTACGCTTCTCTATACACTGTTCTTATTTATTTTTATTGTTTTTTGAGTGAGTTGTTTTATTTTTCTCAATCATTATTGGTTGAGA
The DNA here is from genome assembly GCF_030987335.1 of Cornus florida. NCBI lineage: Eukaryota > Viridiplantae > Streptophyta > Magnoliopsida > Cornales > Cornaceae > Cornus > Cornus florida. The sequence continues at coordinate 7,028,735 of NW_026775573.1, forward strand.
GAAATTTTGCACTTACAGAGGGTAAGCAACACACCTTGTCTTCCTCATCTTCCTCACGGGATCATATTCAACATCTTGGTTTTACTTCCTGCCGAGATTCTGTTCAATGTGATGAAATATGTTTGCCGAGAGTGGTATAATATTATCAACAACCCCCATTTCATTAATGCACACCTTCAAAGATCAACGAAACTCCTCCTCATGCAACATCATAAGCAACGAAGAGTGATCTGTCGAAAAGTGATCTATATAGCGGAGACTAACAATAGCAATGTTAGGTTAAGAAAATTAAGATATGGATTCTCTACCCATATTCTTTCTAGTTGTGATGGCTTAGTTTTGTTTCGTTACCACAAGAATAAACTTCTATTCTGTGTTGCAAATCTTATTACCAAGCATTTACTTACCCTCCCTCCATTTCTAGAACCTATTTTATATTACAAGTCTTCTTCTGTTTTAGTATACGATCCTTCTATTAGGAGATACAAAGTTGTCCATCTCTTTTTTGTTAACAACCATCAATATAAGTGTGCAATATTAACTGTGGGTGCTGAAATTGCGTGGAGGCTGATTGATACTAAACCTATTCCAAACACTAATCCGCTTTTCATTAAGCCTGCACTATTTGCTGGAGGATATCTTTATTGGACTTATAGGGCAATTAATGCTGGTGGTTATCTTCTAGCTATGGATGTTGAAGCTGAAATAATGCACCAGCTTCCACTTCCGACGTACTTCAATGATAGAATTGGTTCTTTTTTAGTGAGGGAAAATGTACTCACTTTCATAGTTGCCATTGGGGATCATGTTTGGGGGGTTTGGGCATTGATAGATTTAAAGACAGGAGGAGAGTGGACCAGTCTTTTTAAAGTTGACTTGGGAGGTGGAAGTGGCATGCGTATTGAAATGCTTCGGCGCAATAATTATTACGCATGGTTTAGCATGTTTCCTATTGGCTGGTTTAAAAATGAAGAGTTGGCGATCTTTTGTAATAGAAACCTACATAGAAATTACATTGTTTATAACATCAAGACACATGAAATTTCAATTTCTTCATTTAAAGGGGTGAAATATTACCTATTATATAGGAATAGGAACTACCATTATGCCCATGTCAACAGCTTGGTTTCGTTGAAGGGATGCTATCTATCCTGCTTTTATATGATCAACAGCTTGGTTCCATGTCAACTGCTTGGTTTGCAATCAGGGCCGGCTCGACCCTTAGGCGACTTAGGCAGTCGCCTAAGGCCCCAGCCAATAGGAAGGCCCAAAAATTTTAAAATTTTCTTATATTAAGTTCTACTATAATTATTTCCTAATATTATTAAACTCTAATAAATATAAAAAATTTATATTAGGCCTCAAATATTTATATCCTAAAATAACTTTTTTGTTTATTCACCACTAGTTTTGATTTTATATTAGGCCTCAAATATTTATATCCTAAAATAACTTATTTTTTATCTTTTTTATCTCTCCTTATTCATTCCGATTTTATATTAGACCTCAAATATTTATATTCTAATTTAACTTCTTTTTTTTTTTTTCTCTCTTCTCCCTCATTATGTTGAACTCTAATTGACACATAAATTTAATATTACCCTCCAAAGATTTACTTTCTTATATGACTTTTTTTCTCTCTTTTTTCTACTCTCATTCACGTTTTACAATAAAACCAATATAAAAATTTACTTTTAGGCCCTAAAAATTTGTATCATTAAATTTTTTTTTTCCCTCTTTCTTTCTCTCTCATTCGTATTTTTTAGAGTAGCACTAAAAACATTTTGGGTAAGATACACCAACAGTAAAATATTAAATATCTATTTAAATGTTGTTTGGAAAAATGACGAAATTTTTTCATTATTTATTTTATTTTATTTTATTTTTTATTATGTTTTATGTTTTTCTTTTGAATAAGTCTTCTCCTCTCACTCTCATTACAAGTTTACAGTTATTATTAACACATTTTTATTTTATTAAAAATTTGTAGAAGTATTGGATTTGGGTTTTCCAAATCAGGTTAAATGGTTCTTTTTCTTTAATTATTTTTTAATTTTATTAACTTTTGTTATTATAATTTGGGTGTATATATATTTGTATATTTTGTTTTTGAGTTAGGACTAATTTTATTTATATTATTAAAAAGGCTACTTTTTTTTTCGTTTAACGCAAATTAGATTCTTAAAAAGGCCACTTTTTTATTTTTTTGCATAAGGCCCCAAATTAGATTGAGCCGCCCCTGTCTGCAATTGCTCGTCAAAAGCATGATAAAAGATTTACAAGCTATTGTTTCTGCTCAACCTTTTCCTTTGATATAAATATGGATTTTTTTTAATGTTTCTGAATTTAGATATGATATTTCATATGCTCTGAAGTTGTCCATGTCTTTCCTGTTAAATTTTTTAACCTTTGATTGAACTCTATTAATAGTAGCTACTTATGGTGATTAATGATAATATTGTAGAGAAAAATTGAAGCTAAACCCCCAAAAAAATTTTATTTTAAATATTGTTTATGGTTTACTAGAGGTGATTAGCAAAGAAAATTACCTTCAAAATTCAATAGTACTCTATTCATAGTCTATACGCACTTTTTTATATATTTTTTATTTGTTATAAATTCAAGAAAGAAAAAAAAAATTTCCTTAAACAGTAATATAAAATTTTCTATTTGTCAATTGAATCCCATTTTTTGAAACTCCAATAATCAATCCAAGTAGGAAAAAAAAAAATTTTTAAATCCAATGTGTGAAACAATTGTACTCACCTACTTACGTATTATATGTGATATCCAAATTCAATCGGAAAAAATTGAGGCATTTATTGTTCAAAAAAAAATTAAAATACAACTCAATTTAAAATTACTATATTAATTTTGAATTTTTTGACACGGTTAATTAAAAATTAAAGATTGAACTTTCCAGCAATGGGCCCTTCAATTGGTCCCATAAGGCAATGATTGTAAAAGATCACATCAGTCCACATTGGGCGCAGCACAGGTGTCTTTCAGTGGGCTCAAATCCCCTGTGAGTTACCCTACAGTCCCCTGTTGTGAACTGATGAAAGGCCTTAGTTTGGCCACGTGTGCTTCAGTTTGTAATATGTCTGTGGGCTCCACTAAAATGGTGCAAAATGCATTATTCCGTTAAATCTGCCTTCCGTTAAACATCCATCTTTAAACATCTCTGAAAAAGACCAAAAGAGCCGGCTCTACAAATTAATTGAGCCGCCTCCAAAAAATTGGGTTGAGCCGTCTCCACATTTCTTCTTGAGCCGGCTGTCCATTATTTTTTTTTCTTTTATTTTTATTTTTTTTTTGCTTGGCAAGGAGCCGGCTCTAAAAATTCTGATCACAGGAACTCTGATCACCTTCACCATCAAAATAAGCTATTGACACAGTTCTGTAAAACTAATTTTACACCTCTGTAAAACTAATTTGACACCCAAATTTAACATTTTTTAATTCTTTCATTTGTCATCTGTTAGTGTAAATTATGATATTTTTCTACTTGAAATTGACATTGGTTAAGCATTCTAGCATATTTGAAATGTTGGATAATTGTAGGACTTTTTTCTATAATCTTCAATAACCATTCTAGTGAATGTAAAATCTTACATAATTGTTTTTTTTAACTGAGTTGGCTTCATTAGGTGCCAATTTGTTATCCAAATATTTTTTCTTCTCATATATGCGGCAATTACACATTTCACAGGTTATTATGTGACATTTATGAGAAAAAATACATTGTGAAGTTTAATAAGTAGGGACACTGATTACGTTCACCATCAAAATAAGCTATTTACACAGTTCTACTAAACTAATTTCACACCTCTGCAAAACTAATATCAAACCTAAATTTAACATTTTTTAATTCTTTCATTTGTCATCCGTTAGTGTAAATTATGATTTTTTTTTTACTTGAAATTGACATTGGTTAAGCATTCTAGCGTATTTGAAATCTAGCGTAATTGTAAGATTTTCTTCAATAATCTTCAATAACCATTCTAGTGAATGTAAAATCTTCCGTAATTGTTTTTTTTTTTTTAACTGAGTTGGCTTCATTACGTACCAATGTGTTATCCAAATATTTTGTCTTCTCATGTATGCGGCAATTACACATTCCACAGGTTATTATGTCACATTTCTGAGAAAAAATACATTGTGAAGTTTAATAAGTATGGACACTGATCACCTTCACCATCAAAATAAGCTATTCACACAGTTCTACAAAACTAATTTCACACTTCTGCAAAACTAATTTCACACCTAAATTTAACATTTTTTAATTCTTTCATTTGTCATCCGTTAGTGTAAATTATAATATTTATTTACTTGAAATTGACATTGGTTAAGCATTATAGTGTATTTGAAATATTGGATGATTGTAGGATTTTCTTCTATAATCTTCAATAACCATTCTAGTGAATGTAAAATCTTCCATAATTATTTTTTTTTAACTGAGTTGGCTTCATTAGGTACCAATGTGTTATCCAAATATTTTGTCTTCTCATGTATGCGGCAATTACGCATTTCACAGGTTATTATGTGATATTTATGAGGAAAAAAACATTGTGAAGTTTAATAAGTAAGGACACTGATCACATTTACCATCAAAATAAGTTATTCACACAGTTCTGTAAAACTAATTTCACACCTCTGCAAAACTAATTTCACACCTAAATTTAACATTTTTTAATTCTTTCATTTGTCATCTGTTAGTGTAAATTATGATTTTTTTTTACTTGAAATTGGCATTGGTTAAGCATTCTAGCGTATTTAAAATCTTCGATAATTATAGGATTTTCTTCTATAATCTTCAATAACCATTCTAGTGAATGTAAAATCTTACATAATTGTTTTTTTTTTTTAACTAAGTTGGCTTCATTAGTTACCAATGTGTTATCCAAATATTTTGTCTTCTTATGTATGCGGCAATTACACATTTCACAGGTTATTATGTCACATTTCTGATAAAAAATACATTGTGAAGTTTAACAAGTAGGGACACTGATCACCTTCACCATCAAAATAAACTATTTACACAGCTCTGCAAAACTAATTTCACACCTAAATTTAACATTTTTTAATTCTTTCATTTGTCATCCGTTAGTGTAAATTATGAAATTTTTTTTCTTGAAATTGACATTAGTTAAGCATTCTAGCGTATTTGAAATCTTGGTTAATTGTAAGATTTTCTTCTATAATCTTCAATAACCATTGTAGTGAATGTAAAATCTTCCATAATTGTTTTTTTTTAACTGAGTTGGCTTCATTAGATACCAATGTATTATCCAAATATTTTGTCTTCTCATGTATGCGGCAATTACACATTTCACAAGTTATTATGTCACATTTATGAGAAAAAAATACATTGTGAAGTTTAATAAGTAGGGACACTGATCACCTTCACCATCAAAATAAGCTATTCACACAATTCTGTAAAACTAATTTCACACCTCTGCAAAACTAATTTCACACCTAAATTTAACATTTTTTAATTCTTTCATTTGTCATCCGTTAGTGTAAATTATGATTCTTTTTACTTGAAATTGGCATTGGTTAAGCATTCTAGCGTATTTGAAATCTTGGATAATTATAGGATTTTCTTCTATAATCTTCAATAACTATTCTAGTGAATGTAAAATCTTCCATAATTGTTTTTTTTTTAACTGAGTTAGCTTCATTAGATACCAATGTGTTATCCAAATATTTTGTCATGAGTATGCGGCAATTACACATTTCACAGGTTATTATGTCACATTTATGAGAAAAAATACATTATGAAATTTAATAAGTAGGGACACTAATCACTTTCACCATCAAAATAAGCTATTCACACAGTTCTGTAAAACTAATTTCACATCTCTGCAAAACTAATTTCACACCTAAATTTAACATTTTTTAATTCTTTCATTTGTCATTCGTTAGTGTAAATTATGATTTTTTTTACTTGAAATTGACATTAGTTAAGCATTCTAGCGTATTTGAAATCTTGGTTAATTGTAGGATTTTCTTCTATAATCTTCAATAACCATTCTAGTGAATATAAAATCTTCCATAATTGTTTTTTTTTAACTGAGTTGGCTTCATTAGATACCAATGTGTTATCCAAATGTTTTGTCTTCTCATGTATGCGGCAATTACACATTCCACATGTTATTATGTCATATTTATGAGAAAAAATACATTGTGAAGTTTAATAAGTAGGGACACTGATCACTTTCACCATCAAAATAAGTTATTCACACAGTTCTAACAAACTAATTTCACACCTTTGCCAAGCTAATTTCACACCTAAATTTAACAGCTCTTGGGATTTAATTGAGCCGGCTCTTGAAGTTCAATGGAGCCGGCTCTAAGTTGTTGAGCCGGCTCTTTGAGTTGGCAGCCGGCTCATAATAAATATGGAGCCGGTTCTCAGAATTTTTAGAGCCGGCTCCTTGCCAAGCAAAAAAAAATAAAAATAAAAGAAAAAAAAAAATAATGGACAGCCGGCTCAAGAAGAAATGTGGAGACGGCTCAACCCAATTTTTTGGAGACGGCTCAATTAATTTGTAGAGCCGGCTCTTTTGGGCTTTTTCAGAGATGCCGAGAGATGGATGTTTAACGGAAGGCAGATTTAACGGAATAATGCGTTTTGCACCATTTTAATGGAGACAAACTGAAGCACACGTGGCCAAACTAAGGCCTTTCATCAGCTCACAGCAGGGGACTGCAGGGTAACTCACAGCAGGGGATTTGAACCCCACAATCATAGGTTATTGGGTGTTCTGAAACGGGCTCAAATCCCCTGCTGTAAGTTACCATACGGTCCCCTGCTGTGAGTTGCTTAATGCCGTGTTTGGCTTGGCACAAGAAAAAGAAGTACACAAACGGTACGGTAACTTAACGTGCCAACTGTAAAGTCAATAAAAAAAAATAAATAAAAAATAAAAAATAAAATAAAAAGAGGGAAAGTTGAAATAAGCTGCCGCCCCGGCCCTTCTGCAGTTTCAATTTCCCCTTCTTCCCTTTTGCTTTTGTTATTTCCCTCCTTCCTTTTTCATTTTAATCCAAACTCTTATTCCTCTCTCTTTGTTCCATGAAAAAAAACATATTGCTTTTGAATTTCTTTTTTATTGGAAACCCTAATTCCTCTCTCCTCTATTCTTACTTTTTTATAATCTTTTTTGAATCAAAACCCAGATTGCAGTGTGCTGATTTCTCAATGCAATGTCAACTATTCATCTACAGGAAGGAAATCTACAATGGACCTGATGTGGTATTTACAATTGACCTAATTAATGCTTGATTGTTGGTAAGTGTTATTAATATTGTGCATTTAATATATTGTTCATTTACAGTCGATTTAGAAAATTTATGATTCTTTCATTTGTCATCAATCTATCATTGTAATGAATGTAAAATCTTCCATAATTGATTTTTAGAACTGAATTGGCTTCAGTAGGTATGAATGTGTTATCAAAAAAATTGGTATTCAATGCATGCGGCAGCCAAATCGGGGTTGGAAACGAAAAAATGAAAAAATGCATAAAGGAGCCGGCTCCACCCAAAGTGGAGCCGCCTCCATTACCAAGTAGAGCCGGCTCTACTACAAAGTAGAGCCTGCTCCACTTTGTAATTGAGCCTGCTCTATTTAGAGAAGGCTCTGAATCACCTAGAGCAGGCTCCAATAAATATTGGAGCCTGCTTTAGGTGATTTTTTAGACATTTCAGAGGTTAATATTTGATATTTATGAAAAAAAAAAAATTGCGAAGTTTAACAAATAGGAACTCTGATCACCTTCACCATCAAAATAAGCTATTGACACAGTTCTGTAAAACTAATTTCACACCTCTGTAAAACTAATTTGACACCCAAATTTAACATTTTTTAATTCTTTCATTTGTCATCTGTTAGTGTAAATTATGATATTTTTCTACTTGAAATTGACATTGGTTAAGCATTCTAGCATATTTGAAATGTTGGATAATTGTAGGATTTTTTTCTATAATCTTCTCTAGTGAATGTAAAATCTTACATAATTGTTTTTTTTTAACTGAGTTGGCTTCATTAGGTACCAATTTGTTATCCAAATATTTTTTTCTTCTCATGTATGCGGTAATTACACATTTCACAGGTTATTATGTGACATTTATGAGAAAAAATACATTGTGAAATTTAATAAGTAGGGACACTGATTACCTTCACCATCAAAATAAGCTATTTACATAGTTCTACTAAACTAATTTCACACCTCTGCAAAACTAACATCACATCTAAATTTAACATTTTTTAATTCTTTCATTTGTCATCCGTTAGTGTAAATTATGATTTTTTTTTTTACTTGAAATTGACATTGGTTAAGCATTATAGCGTATTTGAAATCTTGGATAATTGTAAGATTTTCTTCAATAACCATTCTAGTGAATGTAAAATCTTCCGTAATTGTTTTTTTTTTTTAACTGAGTTGGCTTCATTACGTACCAATGTGTTATCCAAATATTCTGTCTTCTCATGTATGCGGCAATTACACATTTCACAGGTTATTATGTCACATTTTTGAGAAAAAATACATTGTGAAGTTTAATAAGTAGGGACACTGATCACCTTCACCATCAAAATAAGCTATTCACACAGTTCTACAAAACTAATTTCACACCTCTGCAAAACTAATTTCACACCTAAATTTAACATTTTTTAATTCTTTCATTTGTCATCCGTTAGTGTAAATTATAATATTTATTTACTTGAAATTGACATTGGTTAAGCATTATAGTGTATTTGAAATATTGGATAATTGTAGGATTTTCTTCTATAATCTTCAATAAGCATTCTAGTGAATGTAAAATCTTCCATAATTATTTTTTTTTAACTGAGTTGGCTTCATTAGGTACCAATGTGTTATCCAAATATTTTGTCTTCTCATGTATGCGGCAATTACGCATTTCACATGTTATTATGCGATATTTATGAGGAAAAAAACATTGTGAAGTTTAATAAGTAAGGACACGGATCACCTTCACCATCAAAATAGGCTATTCACACAGTTCTGTAAACTAATTTCACACCTAAATTTAACATTTTTTAATTCTTTCATTTGTCATCTGTTAGTGTAAATTATGATATTTTTTTACATGAAATTGACATTAGTTAAGCATTCTAGAGTATTTAAAATCTTCGATAATTGTAGAATTTTCTTCTATAATCTTCAATAACCATTTTAGTGAATGTAAAATCTTGCATAATTGTTTTTTTTTTTAACTGAGTTGGCTTCATTAGGTACCAATGTGTTATCCAAATATTTTGTCTTCTCATGTATGGGGCAATTACACATTTCGCAGGTTATTATGTCACATTTGTGAGAAAAAATACATTGTGAAGTTTAATAAGTAGGGACACTGATCACCTTCACCATCAAAATAAACTATTTACACAGCTCTGCAAAACTAATTTCACACCTAAATTTAACATTTTTTAATTCTTTCATTTGTCATCCGTTAGTGTAAATTATGAATTTTTTTTCTTGAAATTGACATTAGTTAAGCATTCTAGCGTATTTGAAATCTTGGTTAATTGTAGGATTTTCTTCTATAATCTTCAATAACCATTGTAGTGAATGTAAAATCTTCCATAATTGTTTTTTTTTAACTGAGTTGGCTTAATTAGATACCAATGTGGTATCCAAATATTTTGTCTTTTCATGTATGCGGCAATTACACATTTCACATGTTATTATGTCACATTTATGAGAAAAAATACATTGTGAAGTTTAATAAGTAGGGACACTGATCACCTTCACCATCAAAATAAGCTATTCACACAGTTCTGTAAAACTAATTTCATACCTCTGCAAAACTAATTTCACACCTAAATTTAACATTTTTTAATTCTTTCATTTGTCATCCGTTAGTGTAAATTATGATTCTTTTTACTTGAAATTGGCATTGGTTAAGCATTCTAGCGTATTTGAAATCTTGGATAATTCTAGGATTTTCTTCTATAATCTTCAATAACCATTCTAGTGAATGTAAAATCTTCAATAATTGTTTTTTTTTTTAACTGAGTTGGCTTCATTAGATACCAATGCGTTATCCAAATATTTTGTCTTCTCATGTATGCGGCATTTACACATTTCACAGGTTATTATGTCACATTTATGAGAAAAAATACATTGTGAAGTTTAATAAGTAGGGACACTGATCACCTTCACCATCAAAATAAGTTATTCATACAGTTCTGTAAAACTAATTTCATACCTTTGCAAAACTAATTTCACACCTAAATTTAACATTTTTTAATTCTTTCATTTGTCATCCGTTAGTGTAAATTATGATTCTTTTTACTTCAAATTGACATTGGTTAAGCATTCTAGCGTATTTGAAATCTTGGATAATTATAGGATTTTCTTCTATAATCTTCAATAACCATTCTAGTGAATGTAAAATCTTCCATAATTATTTTTTTTTTTAACTGAGTTGGCTTCATTAGATACCAATGCGTTATCCAAATATTTTGTCTTCTCATGTATGCGGCAATTACATATTTCATAGGTTATTATGTCACATTTATGAGAAAAAATGCATTATGAAGTTTAATAAGTAGGGACTCTGATCACCTTCACCATCAAAATAAGCTATTCACACAGTTCTACAAAACTAATTTCACACCTTTGCCAAACTAATTTCACGCCTAAATTTAACATTTTTTAATTCTTTCATTTGTCATCCGTTAGTGTAAATTATGATTTTTTTTACTTGAAATTGGCATTGGTTAAGCATTCTAGCTTATTTGAAATTTTGGATAATTCTTGGATTTTCTTCTATAATCTTCAATAACCATTCTAGTGAATGTAAAATCTTCCATAATTGTTTTTTTTTTAACTGAGTTGGCTTCATTAGATACCAATGCGTTATCCAAATATTTTGTCTTCTCATGTATGTGGCAATTACACATTTCACAGGTTATTATGTCACATTTATGAGAAAAAATACATTGTGAAGTTTAATAAGTAGGGACACTGATCACCTTCACCATCAAAATAAGCTATTCACACAGTTCTGTAAAACTAATTTCACACCTCTGCAAAACTAATTTCACACTTAAATTTAACATTTTTTAATTCTTTCATTTGTCATCCATTAGTGTAAATTATGATTCTTTTTACTTCAAATTGGCATTGGTTAAGCATTCTAGCGTATTTGAAATCTTGGATAATTATAGTATTTTCTTCTATAATCTTCAATAACCAGTCTAGTGAATGTAAAATCTTCCATAATTGTTTTTTTTTTTAACTGAGTTGGTTTCATTAGATACCAATGCGTTATCCAAATATTTTGTTTTCTCATGTATGCGGCAATTACACATTTCACAGGTTATTATGTCACATTTATGAGAAAAAATGAATTATGAAGTTTAATAAGTAGGGACTCTGATCACCTTCACCATCAAAATAAGCTATTGACACAGTTCTGCAAAACTAATTTCACACCTTTGCCAAACTAATTTCACGCCTAATTTAACATTTTTTAATTCTTTCATTTGTCATCCGTTAGTGTAAATTATGATTTTTTTTTACTTCAAATTGACATTAGTTAAGCATTCTAGAGTATTTGAAATCTTGGTTAATTGTAGGATTTTCTTCTATAATCTTCAATAACCATTCTAGTGAATGTAAAATCTTCCCTAATTATTTTTTTTTTAACTGAGTTGGCTTCATTAGATACCAATGTGTTATCCAAATATTTTGTCTTCTCATGTATGCGGCAATTACACATTTCACAGGTTATTATGTCACATTTATGAGAAAAAATACATTGTGAAGTTTAATAAATAGGGACACTGATCACCTTCACCATCAAAATAAGTAATTAACACAGTTTTGCAAACTAATTTCACACCTCTGCAAAACTAATTTCACACCTAAAGTTAAATTTTTTTAATTCTTTCATTTGTCATCAGTTCGTTTAAATTATGGTATTTTTTTTACTTGAAATTGACTTTGGTTAAGCATTCTAGTGTATCTGAAATCTTGGATAATTGTACGATTTTTTAGCTCTTTTCATTAGTTCGGTAAATATTTAGTATATATATATTTTTTGTCACAAGTTATAGAAACTGACTTTAACGTTTTGATGGACCTTTTGCTTGTTGTAGCATTCATACTGAAGTTATCCCAATGGATAATGACTTAAGTATTAATGATGTGAGAACAAGCGTTCCAATCGTTGCCGAAATCAATATTTCTGAAAACTTAGTAGCAGAAGTTGTCAATCCCATTGACATAGAATTCACACCAAAATTGAACATGCAGTTTGACACTGAGGATGATGCATACGACTTTTATAATGCTTATGGGGGTAATGTTGGATTCAGTATTCGTAAGGATTATGCAAATAAAAGCCGTAAGACAGGAAATATTACAACAAGCAAGTTTGTGTGTTCCAAACAAGGTTTTAGGGTGAAGGACAAGAGGGATATCCATACAAGAAAGCCCAGGGCGGAAACTCGAACCGGTTGTGGTGCACTGATGCAAATTAGATATGACCGCAAGAAGGGAAAGTATGTTGTATATAATTTTGTCGAATCTCACAATCATCCTATGATAATTGAAGAATGCACACATATGATGCCATCACAACGAAGAATAAGTGTTGCCCAAGCAATTGATGTGGAATTGGCCTGCCAATCTGGAGTTCCACTCGGTAATGCATTCGAGTTAATGAGCAGGCAGGCTGGTGGGAGGCAATCAATTGGCTACACCAAAATTGATCAACAAAATTTTCTAAGGACAAGAAGACAGAGTGAGTTAGAATACGGAGAGAAGACATGGCTGATGAATTATTTCAAAATTCAATCTTGTGAGAATCCTTCATTTTTTCACACCGTGCAATTGGATAGCGATGAAATGATAACTAATATCTTCTGGGCAGATTCGAGAATGATAATTGACTATGGGCATTTTGGAGACATCATCACATTCGATACGATATACAAGCTCGTCCAAAGCAATCGTCCTTTTGTGGCTTTTCTTGGTTTGAATCATCATCGGGAGACTGCTGTCTTTGGACTAGCATTGATGTATGACGAGACTGCCAATTCCTTTGCGTGGCTGTTTGATTCATTCTTGAATGCAATGTCAGGTAAGTAGTCTAAATGTAAATTTTTTTTTTTTTTTTTTTTTTTGCAATTATTAAAGGCTGAAGTTGATCATGCCCTTTTAATAAAAATCAGAATCATACTGAAAAAGTATATATATATATATATATATAAAAGGAAGGGTTAAAAAATGGCATGATCAACTTCAGCCTTTAATAATTGAACATGGCCATTCTTTTTTACCTTTTTTATGTGAATTACTTTTTCAAATGAAGATATTTTATTGGGCCATAATGTTCTTGCCTTCAAATTTTCAATCCTGTTAAAAATTTTAGTGATGATGTATGATAAGATTGCCTATTCATTTACATGCCTTTTTTTTTATATTCTTGAATGTGATGTTAGGTAAAGCACCACAAACGATTCTTACTGACCAAGATGGTGCAATGGCAAAGGCGTTGGCACAAGTTATGCCGAGGACAAGACATTTACTTTGCACGTGGCACATCATGGCAAATGCACAGAAGCATGTAGGCACCATTTTTAGGAATGATGAAGGGATTAAAAGTGTGCTGAGTCAATTCATGTACTGTTATGATGATAAGGATGATTTTTGTATACAATGGGATGTAATGTTAAGGGACTACAATGTTGTTGGTAACACATGGTTGAACAATTTGTTTGGTTTAAGAGAAAAATGGGGTTATCCATTTGTTAAACATTGGTTTACCGCTGGAATGCGGACAACGCAGCTGAGTGAAAGTTTAAATAGCTGCTTGAAAGAGTACTTAACCAGGAAAATGAGTATTCCAGATTTCTTCATGCACCTTGACAGGCTATTGTCAGACAAACTGTACAAGGAATATCAAGCTGAGTATGGTTTACTCAGTAAACTACCTAGACTTAAACAAAATTGTCCCATTCTAAAACAAGTGGGCAATATGTACACATTGAAGATTTTTGAACTTTTCCAGGACCAATTCATAGAAGCTTCTGTGGTTGGTACCGTGGAAGGAACAAGTTTTGATGAAAATGGATTACGTGTTTCTAGAGTATCTGTTCATGATGGCAGTATGGATCAGACTGTGACAAGGTGGGATGATGGCTTTCTAACTTGTTCGTGTGGGAAATATGCAATGGAAGGTATTTTGTGCAGCCATGTACTTAAAGTACTGAAAGACGACACTCAGTATTTCAAAGAATTACCTTCTATGTATATACTAAAAAGGTGGATGAGAAAAGCTAGGGATAACAGCGTACAAGACATCCGTGGATGTGAAGTTATTGTTGATCCTAAACTTGAAGTACGCAGAAGGTATAGGATGTTATGTCGTTTTTTTACAGAAATCAGCTCATTTGCATCCGAGAAAGAAGATGTATTCAATAATTTGATGCTAAAGGGGATGAAATGGAAAAGGAAACACATTAATGTTGAAAGGCAATGTTTCGATGTTGAACAAGAGGCAACCAATGAAGCTTTTTCAACTGAAAGAAATAATAATCATGAACATAATGAAAGTATCATTGGGGAAGCCATGACCGGAAGTAATGCCAAGGGTATAAAGAATAAAGAAACAGGTGGTAAGGGACCAAGGCGCAGGAAGAAGAATAAGTTTGAACAATACATGCAGAGAAAAAAAAACTATGCGAAACGAAAGGTTAATTTAATTTATTTTTCTATTATTTGATAATTTAATTTTTCAGTATATGTCATTAACATTTTGATATTAGCAATGTCATAATTTTGTTTTTACAATGAATAAATCTATTATTTTGTAGAAATCAAATGGCAACAACAGTGTTAGTGCAGGTGTAAGTGGCAGTAGTACCGTGCCACCTATTACATATGTACATATGAATGTGAGTTTTCTCCTTTTCTTAAATGAAAACATTGATTTTTTATTTTTTATATATTATTATAATTTTCAGTATGATAATCTCTTAATTAAGAATGTTTATATTGAAATAAGGGTTGTGACATTCCTAGCGACGCCACTTGGATTTACGAAGATCATCACCCATGTGCATGTTTACATTCGGAAACAAATATCAACCAAATGACATATTGCCCTACCACTAACTTCAGTCATCCCAGGACTCCACCAACTGAACAGGTTTAAACAAACTTTTTTTCTGAACTAGGTATATAAAAATTAATGAACATTATTTCATACTTTTGAAATCCATTAGTTAATGAACATTGACAATATATTGGCAGGGGACTCCATTTGTTTCGTATCATGAATGCCGATTCTCAGATTATCTTGTAAGTTTATCTCTTATAAAATTTATGCTTCTGCAATATATTCTAAACATGTATGTTTTAACTTTGCATTAATTAACGTATGTACAAACATTGTTTTTGTATGATCCATTTTAAGGATGTTGATCACACCAGTGGTGACCGTAATTTGATGCCAATGTCGGAGGAGACAACATCCGAGATTAATCCTCCAGCTCGGCAAAATTTGTTTTGAGTTAAGAAATTCATGACAAATTGTTGGTGTATAGGTATACTATGGTTGATGGATGATAACAGAATATGGTGGCATAAAAAATATATCCATTTTTGAGTAAAGATTTGTAAATGTATGGATAACTTGTTCACTTTTGTTTTTTGGGTTTTGTATATATGGAAAATAAAATGGATTTTTATTCAGGCCTATTTATGTCAATTGAAATATGTATGTGCACATATATTGTTTAGTCCATTTTGTTTGTGATTTGGGACAGGTTGAAACCATTAATTTCAAGGTGACATGGTTCCGTGAATGGCATTTGGCTATTTTCTCCAATGATGGCGATACTTAATTGCCTCTTGCATATGGCGATTTTATATTAGACAGTGTTAATTAGATTATCCATCCCAAAAGTTCCATTTTGTTACTTCAAAAGTTAAATACAACATCACACTACATACGTCACAATACATACATACACATATATCACATTACATACAGAAAACAACATCAACGGTTATCATCAGTTGACTATGACTTTTTCTCCAATGATGCCAGACACCATCAATATGTGGAGATCACAATGGCAAAGATTACATTTTATTTTCTCCTCATTTATTCGCTCGACCATCCACCATTTGACGTGAACCATGTCACCTTCATAGTTCGGTGGTCCATAATCTTCCTTACAACAAGCAGGAATGTTATGAAATAACCCATTTGACCACCCTCTTTTCACTATTGAAATCATTTGTTCCCTCCGATGTTTTATGATCAGTTTATTTGTTATGTCTGTGTTCATGTTCGAAGTTGTTGAATACCATTTACTTTATCAGCATCATTGCCATATATTAATGCAATGGCTAAAGCAAACTTACAACCAGTATGCTGAAGATATGCACCTTTGGTTAGAATACTTAGGCCATCTGCCCGATTTTGATGCAAGAAAAATAGCTCCTACATCCAACATAAAGTTATTAAAAATAAACCCGATTAAATTACTTTCACAATTTAGTAAAGTGAGTGCAAGCAACGTACCACTCCGGAGACAAACATAGCCTCCAAATTGCCATTATCAACACACTTTTGCATGAACATGCATCGCAAATAGTAAGTATCACTGGTAACCCCCGTTTGTATTTCGTACAAGGATTTAAAACTGAGAAGTCGTAACATATGTGGCTCCAAACACACCATAGCTAGCTTATGAGAACTGCACATATTTAAACACTTTTAACAAAAAAATTCGTGAATGAAAAAAATATTATAAACATAAAACAATAATGTACAATTAAATCCTTACCATTGTTGAAGTTGTAGTAGGTCTTGAAAATTATTTGCTGCCACTCTACTAACCACCTCACTGAGCAACGGCGGTGGGAGTTCTTCTATTTTCATTTTCTGAGCCAACTTGTTTTGTGTATGCTGGTTACCTTTTGGGGGAAGGTTAACCATTGGTTTACCAGAAAGGGAAGAACTTATGGTGGATATATAGTCAATGTGCATAGCCAATTAATGTGGTAGGTTAGGATTAGTTGAACACGAAATTGTGTAATAACTCACAACATTAGCTGTAAATGTATAATTAAATGCACTGCTTGTTTGACATGACTAAGTATATCTACAACAGCAAACTTATATAGAGATATTTGGTTGAACCGGCAAATCTCTTCTAAGTACATTCACCATCTCAACTATGTATTCACATCCTGTTATTTAAGTAATAGCACATATGAAATTATCTGAATTCACCATACTGTTTTTCTGATTTGAAGTGAATATAGATAAAATAATATGTGTGTGTGTGGGCACGTGTGTGTATATTAATAAGAAAGCATAAAAAAATATTAAAACTCCTTAAAAAAAATACAATCTTCACCTTCATAATTAAGTATTCACACCCTGCTGTATAAGTAATATCACATACAAAACTATATGAATTACCCAAACCCTAGAAGGAGCCGGTTCTTGTAAACAAGAGGAAGCGGCTCCCTAGCCTTGAGAGCCGGCTCTCCTTTTTGGGAGCCTGCTCTTTGGATGGAAACTTCATTTCGTTGAAAAATGCTTTTAGAGCCGTCTCTAATTAAAATGGAGCCTGCTCTAATTTTCTGAGCCTTCTCTACAAATCTAGAGCCTTCTCTACTTTCCCTTGAACCTTCTCTAATTTTTGTAGAGCCTTCTCTACTTTCAGTAGGAGGCTTAAAATGAATTCCAGTATGATGTAAGGCTCATATGAATGTGTTTAAAAAGCTAATGAGCTAATTTTATGTTCTTTGAGAGATGAGATGAGAATGATATGCATGAATTGTAATTTTGAGCTTCGAATCCTATCAATATGCATCTATCAAGATACTTAAAAAAGCAATAGAATAGCACTAGAATAGCACATTAGCATGATAACACATCTTTCTCCCCCTTTGTCATCTCAAAAAAAATGGGAGACTAAATGAATAGATAAAGAAAAATAACTTGCCATTTCAGGAAATATCAGAGAAGAATGAATTAAAGGGCAAAAGATAAGCAAATATGGCAATTTATAGATAACATAAAGAGAACGTGAACACGAGTACCATATGACAGATAAAGGCACAGTTTATAAAACACAGAAAAATGCTTCTCTAAAGCAAATAAAGCTAATAAGTGCACACAAAAGAGGGTTTGAAATGGAGAAAAACTGTTCTAAGGAGAAGAAGGTCCATATTGGTTTTGAAATTCTGTAAAATCGTCATTAAGATGAGCAATTGCCATGTGCATTTCGTCAAGTTGAGTTTGTTGTTTCTCAAGAGTGGCTTGGTTTTAACGAGTCCCTTTGAGAATTTTCAACAAGAGAGCACGATTGGTACGATTTTCAACTGGAACTTCCTCATTTTCATCATCGTCATCACTTTCATGGTCGTCTTCATCCCCATCATCAACATCCTCAATCTCTTCTCCTCTAGCTCGAGCCTCTTCCAACCTTCGTTGCCTAGGATAAAACCACACATTATTGTAATCCCTTTTTAGCCCCATTGACGCAAGATTGGAGGCAGTGAGAATGTGTCTTGGCCCTGGTTTGACTGCTTCACGACTATCAAGCGGAACCTTCTTAGCCATAAATATGTGAGAGAGAACCATGGGATAATAAAGAGAGACTTCTTTCTTTTGCATGTAAGAAGGTGATGAAATATAATGTATGCAAGATCAAAGTGCTTGCCATTTAAGACACACCAGATAAGAAAGACGTCCATGTGGGAAACTTTGGATCGACTGCCAGATTTGGGAAGAATAGAATACATGATGATCTTGTGAATCAGCTGAGCTTCCATAGTTAATTTTTTGGTGTTGACTTCTCTGGTATTTGTTACATTTGAATCATAACTCATTTGCCGAATAGCCGCGAGTTTATCAAAGCCTTGTCCTTCAAACCAGTTGAAATGAGAATAGAATTGAATTCCATCCACAGAGGGAAGATGAAGGATTCGAGCAATGCTGTTTGTATCAAGGTGAAAATATATTCCAGCCACATAGCAGTTAAGTTTTTCTTGTCTGGGCATTTCTTCAAGATGAGTGTAGAATAACTTTACTAATTTTGGATAGTAACCTTCATTCATTCCAACAAATGATCCAAGGCCAATTGCATCAAACAATCTATACGTGTTGAGATGAAGATCATTGCAAATTGTGTCAGACAACACCATTGCTGTGGCCACTTTTCTATGCTGAAAGAATTTGTCATATATGCTTTTGTATGTGGGGTTTTTATATAGCATGGTGGCAGAGATTTGAAGTGGAGGAGGATTTGGTTCACTAGGGCCTGATTCATCATTATGTTGAGTAGACCGTTTTTGTCCACGAGAGGGATTCTTTCTACGTGAGGATGAAGCCTTGGACATTTCGAGAAATTAAACTGAAATTACAGAGGAATTCTCTGAATAAAAATCCAATTTAAAAGGCAAGGAAAAAATTCAATCTCAAATAAGTGTAGACAGAAGATTAACAGTAAAACAAATTGAATCAATGGAAAGGCCCAGTCAAAGTTGCACATTTAGTTAGAATTTTGAGGGAAAAATAATTTATCTAGACATGAAGAACCAAAATGGAGGCATACTAGAGGATTCAAATTTAAACTGAAATGGAAGCATATGGAATTTTAACAGGACAGTGCATGGAACAGTCCTAAAATGCGAAATTGATAAACAAAAAAAAATTTATATAACATGCTCTAGGGATTGAGATATATATAAATTCATCCTAAGAGTAGGAATTCAACATAATTGTGAAATGTACTACTCAAATGAACCAAAGTCATCACAAGTATTCAAAAATAAATTTAGATAATAAAACACAAAAACAAACAAAAATATTTGCCAAACTAATTTTTTTTTTTTTTTTGACAAAATTTATGCAAGAACACAAGATTTGATCAAAATATGATGGATCAACAAATTGATTAAAGGATAAATGGAAGTTTGTGCATAAATTTGGAATTTGCAGACCATAGACTAAGCAATTCTTGCTAGAATAAGTCTTTTACATGTGAAAGAAAAAGGCTACATTGCAATCAAGGGTCTCATGGAATGATGAAATCAAAGGAGTAAATTAAAAATTAATTACTGAACATTCAATAAACAAGTAATGAATTTATGAAATGTAGAAAAAAATAGATGAAAACTTACTTGCTTGAAGAGACTAGAGGAGAATGAAGAAAGCCCTAGCCGAGATGCTCTCTGGAAGTGAATGAAATTATGCCCAACAGTGAGTAAATGATATACAACAGAGAGCAATTCGAAAGGCCATATTAAGGAGATGGAGCCGGCTCTTGGGATTTAATGGAGCCGGCTCTTGAAGTTCAATGGAGCCGGCTCTAATTTGTTGAGCCGGCTCTTTGAGTTGGCAGCCGGCTCATAATAAATATGGAGCCGGCTCTCAGAATTTTTAGAGCCGGCTCCTTGCCAAGCAAAAAAAATAATAATAATAAATGAAAAAAAAATAATGGACAGTCGGCTCAAGAAGAAATGTGGAGACGGCTCAACCCAATTTTTTGGAGACGGCTCAATTAATTTGTAGAGCCGGCTCTTTTGGGCTTTTTCAGAGATGCCAAGAGATGGATGTTTAAGGCATTTTTAGGAGCCGGCTCTTCCTTTTTGTTGAGCAGGCTCAATTATCTGCAGAGGAGATCCCGAGAGTAGGAAAAAAAAAAAAAAAAAAAAAATTTAGCACTGAAGGAGCGGCTCTGCCTTTTTCTAGAGACGGCTCTTCCTATTCCAATTTTTGGGAGCCTGCTCTCCTTTTTGGGAGCCTGCTCTTTGGATGGAAACTTCATTTTGTTGAAAAAAGCTTTTAGAGCCGTCTCTAATTGAAATAGAGCCTGCTCTAATTTTCTGAGCCTTCTATACAAATCTAGAGCCTTCTCTACTTTCCCTTGAGCCTTCTCTAATTTTTGTAGAGCCTTCTCTACTTTCAGTAGGAGGCTTAAAATGAATTCCAGTATGATGTAAGGCTCGTATGAATGTGTTTAAATGAGCTAATTTTATGTTCTTTGAGAGATGAGATGAGAATGATATGCATGAATTATAATTTTGAGCTTCGAAGTATATTCAACTAAACTTTGACATTGAACCTTAGTATCTCACCATCCTATCTACCCTTTTTTTCATTTCTTGATCATGATCGTCTAGGCTTGATAAAGATTTGCTGAAAAGCTTGAATGATCTTTGAAGACCGAGTTGTTCTTTATTTTCTTGCACTTTGATGCTTCTTTGAAATCATTGCTTGAGTGTTTGGAATGCTTGAAATAGAACTTGTAGCTCATCATTAAGGATTGAATGATTGAACAACTATACTTCACTCAATGAAAATATTAGTACATAAACATCATTAATGGGTTGTAATCATCAAAACATAAGATTGACCTTTAGATAACATCCTTAGGCCAACACTTGTATTCAATTACATCAAAGGATTACACAAGTCTCCAATGAAAGCTTTCAGTTCTGAAAATGGAGAAGAATTTAAGACAGCCTTACGTGAAAGCTTTCAATTTTGACAATGGAGAACAATTTAAGACAGTAGAGACTTGCTAAAGGATATATGTTAATGAGGTCAACATGACCCATGGTGCGTAGAATCCAGATAAATAAACCTGACGCCTTAAAAAGCCCTAAAAAATATGCAGAGAATAGAGTGTGTTTCAGACCTCACTACTAGGTATTTATTTATTTAATTTGATACGTCAATATTAACTGTGAACTACTCAAAAACACCATAGTGGGTGCAACCATTTACTTGCAAAGCATATAAAAGCAATAAAATATATGCTCTGATAAGCTTAGATTTCCTAAATGAATCAACCAAATAAACATGTTGAGATATGAAAAGTAGTTTAGAGATTGACCAGATTCAGTATATGAATACAGAGCCAACTTTTTACAAAACTACCTTGTACCCAAATTTATACAAAACTAACATGTACAAAACATTCACATAACAGCCCCATACAAGCCTGAATCGTTACAAGGTACGACAAAAATAAAATGGAGTAACTTTCATGACAAAAGGCATTCCATTGACAAAAATTAAACCTTAACATAGCACCAGTTTCATCACCACCTAAAATTAAAGCTTGCAACCTGGTGCAAATTTAACTTTTCTCCCATGCTTGGCACTGTTGTTCAAAATCTCTTGCCTACATTCGTTCAAAGGATCCGTCAAAAGTTGCAGTGCCATTTCTATACGGATCACAGTAAAGTCCGTCTGTACCGTTACATAGAAGTAACATACTGTTAGGAAAAAATATATATTATGTTTAAACCACTGTAAAATAGAAAAATATTTCACAATGACATTATACTAACATTGAAGCTTCCCAACAATCTTCTGCCATCCCATAACTCCATGAACCTCATAAGAAAAAGTCCACATGAATGTCTGAACAATAATTAAAAATTGTATAAGAGAGCTACTAAGGAAGTTCATGTCAAACATACAAGTAATAAGTTAAATAACAAAAAGATTTCAAAAGTATAAAGTCAAACATACGGGTCAGGTTGCACGGGTAAATCTTGATGCTTTATGATATCATAAAAATCCAATTTTTCTCCTAGTGCAATGTCAAGAAAATCTTTCTGCAATACAAAAACAAAATTACTAACAATATGATCATATCAAATTAAAAAATGAAATGAATTAGAATAAAAGAGTTGTATACCACCAATAAACCATAATTTGTGTGCCTAAAACCAAGTCCGCTGCTACATATGTAATGAATAAGCTTATCCGGACGGTGAATGACAAACAAGAACCAATGATTACTGACGCATGCAGGGAAATAGAACTGTTAAACACATGACATATATTAGTAGTGGAATATTGTCACAACCAGAAACCATAGGCAGAAGACATGGATTGTTAAAGAAAATAACATACCAACTCAGATTTATGAAAGTCGCTGGTCTTTATTTTTAATTTTCTGCAGTATTTGTCCCAGGCGCTCACCAAGCGTTTCCTGCGCTCCTCCTTATTACTTACAAACTCCACATTCTCATTCCTGATGCAACTTACCGCAAAACTGGAAAAATAGTACTTCATTTTCTTCTCATCCTGTTTTTTGTTTAGAAGCGTCGAATAACAATCAATTACCTATAAGAAAGGAAGACCATATGTTAAGGACAAAAAAAAAAAAAAAAAAAAAAAAAAAAAAAAAAAAAAAAAAAAAGAAGCACAAATTTAACATGGACTAAAAATATGAATGGGGTTAATATTCATGTAATCCACTCACAACATTTGCCACCCACTCATCACCGAACATCGTAAGAACATCAGCCCGATTTAGTTGTGCAGCATCAATACTTACCAAAGTTTCACTAACATAACAGAATAAAATAAGTATTTAAAAAACATTGAACATAAGGTTAAGCATAAAAAAGGGCATGCCTAGAATCTGTCATATCCATTACTTACGTTTTGTCATGGTCAGGGGCTCTGACATATTTCAACAACATTTTGTCATCAGTACTAAGTCTAATTTTTTTCTTAGACTCTGTTTGGTCCCAGGGAGAGTGTGCATACCGTGACCTACCTCGTCGACGACCACTAACAATTTCTTTGGGGACATAATCATCAACTCCTGTCATGTATAATCAATATCAATTACTAATTTAAGGTAATCATAATAGAATAAATGAAAAGATGGCTGAGCATTTAAAGAATTATACCTATAGGGATGTTTGAGAAATTGATATCCTTTTGTGCCTCTTGCACAACATTTAAGCCATCTTCAACACCCTCCGCTGCAGCCTCCAGATTACCCGTCCCAGCATGAGCCATGGATTGGTCAGTATTTGAGATACTGGCTTCGACATTTGATTCTTCTACATGATTAAAGCACTTTTCAACTTGGTCAGAATTGTCATCAACTCCACATTCATCGTCAAATTCAACAATGTCATTTTCATCAATATTTACTCCTTCACCGCTTATTCCATGAACCACCAAATGGGGATCGGAGGAGTTGCTTTGTGGCTGCATATTCAAATGCTCACCACTTTTTTCTGCAATACTCGTGCGACCTGAACTGGTGTTACCCTCCACAGTACCTTTCCTTCGTTTCTCCCGTCGCCTTTCCCTAATGGATTGAAGTCTCCTGAAAATTTGGTTAGTATTTTGAAGTTGCATCTTCAATTCTTGAAAGCAGCGCTGCACACATTAGATAATAGGTTAAGAAGTTGTGATCTTATGACAATAAGAACAAATATACAAAAAAAAAAAACATAATGTAATGTTAACTTCATAAAAATATCCATTTATTAATGGAATGTATAGTTACCTCGTATTCTGAGTCCGAACTTGTATCGGCAGTTGGATTCGTCATACGAGATATAGAATGTGAGGGTGACGAATAATAATCACTGATAGGGACTTCATGACCACTTGTAGAATTGGTTGTGGGACGAGCCTATCACAAGTGTTTTACACTCGGTTATAAAAATAAATACAATCATGATGCTTTAATTAATTAAAAATTAAAAACTACAAGTACAAAAAAAATTTAAATTACCTGACCATGTCCAAAGCCTCCCATATTTTCCTCCCATTAAAGGCGTTTCTTTACATTCTCATCTGTCCAAAAACTCACAGATTGGACATCCCCTTTGCCGGGCCATTTCACATCAACTCGGATGAGATATAGTAACTGAATTCAATGACATCAAATAATTAACATATATACACTTGCCCTGAGATATAGAGGTTTGAGGAAAGGCTTTTCTTTATCCAATATACTAAGTATTTTAAAAGGTAACATTCAGTAAAAAAAAAAATATTATACCTGCAGAAAAATTAAACACCCTGTCCAACTCTGTCTTTCTTTTCCCGGCTTTTTGAGGGGTTCAACCAAATGTTTATAAGTATAACCACACCAGTTGTAAGTCCTAATTGAATTGACTTTGTTCACAGATTCAAATCCTCTTAGGTGGGCATTACTCCGACCATTTGGCCTTAGGACTGTTGCACATGCAAATAAAACAAATGCTCGCTTAAAATTGTCACCAACATCAAGTTGTGTAACCTTGTCTTGCAAAGCATTTATGTGCATCCCTCCCGGACTACGAAATCCACAGTTATTTATCCATTCTGCTTCAACATCAGAACCTTTTGGCACATCCGTCTCCCCACAAGGCAAGCCAAATATGAAATTGACATCATATGCTGATGTAGAGATATATTCATTATGGCCGACTCTAAGAAGACCGGTGTGGCAGTCGAAGTTACTGAATATATAACGAAAGAGGTTACAATCTAGACGTGTGCATTTCAAGTTCAGCAACTTCCCAAAGCCAATTTCCTCAATCGCTTTGATCTTCTCATCACCAAGTTGAGATACACATTTGACAAATTGATCGATCGAGCATCTGTGCCAATGATTCTGATTTTTCTACGGATCAAAGTTCAATTAAATGATCAATTACAAAACAAAAATACTATAAACAAGGGACCGTGCCTCAAATAATGAAACAATAATAGGACGGAAGGGAAGGCAAAATGACATAATACCTTTTGTTTGGGGGCTTGTTTTGGTGCATTTTTTTTCCTTTCCGCTTCTTCCTTTTCCCACTCATCCTTGAAAGGTTGTTTTTCAGTTTCACTCATTTTATTCCAAACTTCTCCGGCATCTTTACTGATTTGTGCATAATCAAGTTTTCTCCAATTCTTGGAAGGGTTTTCTGCTTTGCACTTCTCCTGATAATATTTTCTGAAATTATAAACACAATGAATAATTAAAAATTTTAATACCATTTAAAAATTTCTAAACTTTATTGTTTAATTACATTGCGACTTTGTTTTCTACACATCAACATAGATATAACTAAGGTAAGAACATTGGTGCAATACATCACTTTAAACAAAAAATATAATTAAATCAAGTTTAGTAAAAAAACAGAAAAGTTAAAATCAGTACCAAGGATCTTCATAACATTACTTGATAACATCACAGTCCACAAAATAAGTCCAGCACAAACAATTTTTCATGTGCCTTTTTAAATGGGTGTGAATCCTCTAAAGTGCAATAATGAAAAGAGCGACATCTATTTTTTTGTTTTTTTTCTTCCAAATATTAAAAAAAACATACACTTAGCTATAGATTATTTAACATATCTTTGAAAATTTTTGGGCAAAGTTTACTGTTAATCGTCACATTCACCACCTTCATCGTCACCGTCAAAAGAAAAAAATTGGCAAAATTTTTTTATTAATTGCCACACTCAACACCTTCACCATCTCATTAAGGGATTCACATAGTGCTGAAAAACTAATAGTCACTCATAAATCTAAGTCAATTCAACATAATGATGTTATATATACATACTTATGTACTAATATATATTCAGTACCTTAGTCTCAAAGCATTCTTGTATATATACATATATATATATATATTGAGTTATTATATTTCTTTCTAATCAATTTATATTCAGTACCTTAGTCTCAATATTTTCTTATTTTATTTCTTTCTAATCAAATTTTTGTATTAATCAAATCAATAACTTCAATAAAAAATATATGGAAACAACATAATTTATCATTACAAAAAGAAATTTTTTAAAATAATAACAGAATACATGAAATTTATAATAATTTGATCTCATTATCATTCAAGGTTTTGAAAATATACCTAAATTTGAAGAAGCAAGGTCCATGATGGCTTACAGTTCGTCCCTTCTGCTTCAGTTTTGAACTTCCTACAATGTTTTTCACACTCTCAGTCTGTCTCGATTGACAATTAACCTTTCTACACTTTAAATGACCTCCACCTTCAATGTCATCGCTACTACTTGATGATTGAGATGGAGAACTGGCAGAAAGAGAGTATGAAGCATCATCACAATTACTTTCACTATCTACAGCAATTCTTTTTCCATCGCGTTTAGATGCCACATCTTTTTTTTTTTGTTCATCTTCTTTGGCTTTTGTTGCAATTTTTCCCTTTTTTTCAGCGCGCCTGGCCACATGCTTAATCCTTCCCATTTTATATTCCTAGATTATGAGTTCATAATGAGATATTGCACTTATAAAAACAGAGATCATAATAAGACTTTAAGTAAATTTAGAAGCATAAAAGTTAAAAGTTACAAGCTTAAAAGATCATATTATTTATATTTTATTTAAAGTTAAAAGTTAAATTTTATCATATAAAAAAAGCATCCAAAAAAACACAGTCACATGTTAATTTAAAGAGGATTTTGAAAGGGATTATGAGGTATTTAGTTGTCAACAATTTTCACTTTTATGTAATTGAATTTTTAACACAATCACGAACAATTATCCAAAATTGGAGAATGAATATTGTGTCGTTATAGACTAAATAATGAATTGGCAGACTTAACAAAATTTCGCATTCATCAATTTTTATTTAGTGCAATAAAAGAAGAAGAAGAAAAAGAAGAAGCATATTGAAGGGATTAGATGCCTAATGACTAAATAATGAAAGTCTGCAAGCTACTCTCTTGGTAGACTTCACAAAATTTCGCATTCATCAATTTTTATTTTGTGCAATGTAAATAAAAAATAATGAAATTTCAATGTATTCGTAAATAAGAAATTATTGCAATTATTACAAAAAGCATACAGACTTTACAAACATATATATAATTTTACCTTTTGCAGTCCATATTGGATTATTTTAGTTCACAAAGTGATGTAGTGTAGAACTTATAAATAGTTTAGTTATTTTACACATAAATAGTAATTACTTGAGTTATATGTTAGTTTTTAACAATTTCTGGTTCTATGACTTTAACATGGAGATCTCCACATTACTTAAGTAAGTTTATGCAATGCACATGTAAACTTAACTACATAAAGTATGACGCTTGGAACAACTGTGGTCTTGACATGTAAGCAAGGAGAATACTTGGTTGTAGGCTATGTCACATAATTCTAACATAGGAGAGAGATTGGTCTTCATTTACAGCAAGTTTCAAAGTGATTTAGGGTACTGAGAAACCAAGTACACTGATATTCTGTGATTGAATCTAATAAGGATCTTTATTGACATACTAGAAACAATGAGCCCCCCAAGCTACTGGTGGAATGACCTAACAGACAGAATAAAATTAAAATTTGGAACTTGATGTGGAAGAGTAACACAAAAAAAAAACCAATACATGATACATAAACTGATCAGAATCATATTTTCCAAGTAAATTCTTAGTTCTCCTGATTAACTCGACTTGTTAAAGCTACTCAATTATGAACTACTCTTTTCTTTGTCACCAACTCATGACCTTCTCAGGGGCAATCCATCACTCATCCTAGAGGTTTTCTCAACCACCACATTTACTTAGATTTTTCTGACACTTTAAATGGTGAACTTTTCATCACCATTATAAATTTAATCAATTTTGCCTCAGTAGTAAAAATATTAAAACTGAATTCAACAAGCAAGTTGTAAAGATTTAATTCTAACATAGGAGAGAGATTGGTCTTCATTTACAGCAAGTTTCAAAGTGATTTAGGGTACTTGAGAAACCAAGTACACTGATATTCTGTGATTGAATCTAATAAGGATCTTTATTGACATACTAGAAACAATGAGCCCCCCAAGCTACTGGTGGAATGACCTAACAGACAGAATAAAATTAAAATTTGGAACTTGATGTGGAAGAGTAACACAAAAAAAAACCAATACATGATACATAAACTGATCAGAATCATATTTTCCAAGTAAATTCTTAGTTCTCCTGATTAACTCGACTTGTTAAAGCTACTCAATTATGAACTACTCTTTTCTTTATCACCAACTCATGACCTTCTCAGGGGCAATCCATTACTCATCCTAAAGGTTTTCTCAACCACCACATTTACTTATATTTTTCTGACACATTAAATGGTGAACTTTTCATCACCATTATAAATTTAATCAATTTTGCCTCACTAGTAAAAAAATTAAAACTGAATTCAACAAGCAAGTTGTAAAGATTTAATTAAATTTACAAATGCAGATAAAATTTAGACAATAAATCATATCAATGGTAATCACAACTGTGACCTTCTTATTCGTGAAAAATAGCAGCATCTAAGAGCATAAAAAAAAGAGTAAATTCGACTTAACTAAACAGAAACAAGGCCGGCGAAGATAGCGAAGCAAACCGTGGCCGAAATTTGACGACAAGCAAACCAAGGCCGGCGAAGATAACGAAGCAAACCGTGGCCAGAGAAGAACCCAGAATCAAGGCGCCAGAATTTGACGAACTAAGGCCGGCGAAGATAGCGAAGCAAACCGTGGCCAGAAAAGAACCTAGAATCACGGTGCCGGAATTTGACGGCAAGCAAACCAAGGCCAGCGAAGATCGCGACCAACAAACGCTGAATTTTGACTCTCCTTTCTTTGATCGAAACCCAAACAATTTAGGGTTCTTTGCTGCCGTTTTCTTTTCTTTGCAGGGGTTCGTCTTTTCTCAGATTGTCAATAGGGTTAGCTTTTTGAGTATTTGTTTTTTCTTTTTATGTAATAGATTACCATATAAGTTAACGGAAGGCAGATTTAACGGAATAATGCGTTTTGCACCATTTTCGTGGAGCCCACAGACATATTACAAACTGAAGCATACGTGGACAAACTAAGGCCTTTCATCAGCTCACAGCAGGGGACTGTAGGGTAACTCACAGCAGGGGATTTGAGCCCGAAGATTTTACATTCACTAGAATGGTTATTGAAGATTATTGAAGAAAATCTTACAATTATCCAAGATTTCAAATACGCTAGAATGTTTAACCAATGTCAATTTCAAGTAAAACAAAATCATAATTTACACTGACGGATGACAAATGAAAGAATTAAAAAATGTTAAATTTAGGTGTGATATTAGTTTTGCAGGGGTGTGAAATTAGTTTAGTAGAACTGTGTAAATAGCTTATTTTGATGGTGAAGGGTAATCAGTGTCCCTACTTATTAAACTTCACAATGTATTTTTTGTCATAAATGTCACATAATAACCAGTGAAATGTGTAATTGCCGCATACATGAAAAGAAAAAATATTTGGATAACAAATTGGTACCTAATGAAGCCAACTCAGTTAAAAAAAAACAATTATGTAAGATTTTACATTCACTAGAGAAGATTATAGAAAAAAAATCCTACAATTATCCAAAATTTCAAATATGCTAGAATGCTTAACCAATGTCAATTTCGAGTAGAAAAATATCATAATTTACAGTAACAGATGACAAATGAAAGAATTAAAAAATGTTAAATTTAGGTGTCAAATTAGTTTTACAGAGGTGTGAAATTAGTTTTACAGAACTGTGTCAATGGCTTATTTTGATGGTGAAGGTGATCAGAGTTCCTATTTGTTAAACTTCGCAATTTTTTTTCTCATAAATATCAAATATTAACCTCTGAAATGTCTAATAAATCACCTAGAGCAGGCTCCAATATTTATTGGAGCCTGTTCTAGGTGATTTAGAGCCTTCTCTAAATAGAGCAGGCTCAATTACAAAGTGGAGCAGGCTCTACTTTGTAGTAGAGCCGGCTCTACTTGGTAGTGGAGGGTAATCAGTGTCCCTACTTATTAAACTTCACAATGTATTTTTTCTCATAAATGTCACATAATAACCTGTGAAATGTGTAATTGCCGCATACATGAGAAGAAAAAATTGCGAAGTTAACAAATTGGTACCTAATGAAGCCAACTCAGTTAAAAAAAACAATTATGTAAGATTTTACATTCACTAGAGAAGATTATAGAAAAAAATCCTACAATTATCCAATATTTCAAATATGCTAGAATGCTTAACCAATGTCAATTTCGAGTAGAAAAATATCATAATTTACACTAACAAATGACAAATGAAAGAATTAAAAAATGTTAAATTTAGGTGTCAAATTAGTTTTACAGAGGTGTGAAATTAGTTTTACAAAACTGTGTCAATAGCTTATTTTGATGGTGAAGGTGATCAGAGTTCATATTTGTTAACCTTCGCAATTTTTTTTTCTCATAAATATCAAATATTAACCTCTGAAATGTCTAATAAATCACCTAGAGCAGGCTCCAATATTTATTGGAGCCTGCTCTAGGTGATTTAGAGCATTCTCTAAATAGAGCAGGCTCAATTACAAAGTGGAGCAGGCTCTACTTGGTAGTGGAGCCGGCTCTACTTGGTAGTGGAGGCGGCTCCACTTTAAAGTGGAGCCGGCTCCTTTATGCATTTTTTCATTTTTTCGTTTCCACCCCGATTTAGTTGCCGCATGCATTTCATACCAATTTTTTTGATAACACATTCATACCTACTGAAGCCAATTCAGTTCTAAAAATCAATTATGGAAGATTTTACATTCATTAGAATGACAGATCGATGATAAATGAAAGAATCATAAATTTTCTAAATCTACATTGTTCCGTTCAAAACAAAAATTTAACTGTAAATGAACAATATATTAAATGCACAATATTAATAAGATAGTGAAGCAAACCGTGGCCGGAATTTGACGGCAAGCAAACCAAGGCCAGCGAAGATCGCGACCAACAAACGCTGAATTTTGACTCTCCTTTCTTTGATCGAAACCCAAACAATTTAGGGTTCTTTGCCGCCGTTTTCTTTTCTTTGCAGGGGTTCGTCTTTTCTGAGATTGTATTGGGGTTAGCTTTTTGAGTATTTGTTTTTTCTTTTTATGTAATAAATTACCATATAAGTTAACGGAAGGCAAATTTAACGGAATAATGAGTTTTGTACCATTTTTGTGGAGCCCACAAACATATTACAAACTGAAGCATACGTGGCCAAACTAAGGCCTTTCATTAGGTCACAGCAAGGGACCGTATGGTAACTCACAGCAGGGGATTTGAGCCCTTCTGAAAGTGGAAAAAGCCGGAAATGTTGATAAAGAAAAAGAAAAAAGTGACAGCACTTTTGCTTTTGTTCGGCATGTCTAAGTAATATACTACTACTCTGTGACAAATTGATTTATTTTTTAACTTTTTGTGTTTTCTTATTGCTAGTGCTTACTTATTTATTACGGAGTATTTATTTATGACGATACGAGGAGACTTTGGTCATTTCCTTTTGCAAGTTTTGGTTTCTGACCGTGAAACATATATTGCCTGCAATTTGAGGACTGGGGCCATCTTGGCACATGAGATTGTGCACACATGGTTTCATACCAAGGTGAACCTTTTTTTTTTCTTCTTTTTTTTTTTCTGCTTATTTTTCAATAATAAAAAAATATATATGTCATGTAGGTTTCTTCAAAATTCATATTTTTAACAGTTTTATTATTATTTTGTGTGTGAGAGTGTGTGTGTTTTTTTTTTAATTCAAAAATCTCGTTTTATATAGAAGAAAAAATTTCCTAGATATTCTTTGCTCAAATCCTATGAGTTTTGGAGTATTGATGGGCGGCGGAAGATTGAAAGAACGTAACGAAGAAGGAATGTGTGAAGCGATATCTCACATGTGGTTAGAATGGTTGGGTTCCCAGCAGGCTCCGTTGTCTGGCTTGGAAGCTACACTGAAGCATGTAGTAAAAAAAGGAAGAGCGCCATGTTGGGTTCACGTTTTATTTTTGGTGTGTTGTTTGAATAGTAATCAGAGGCATGTTATGAAAACGCCCTTTGATAAAATAAAATAAAAATGTTACAAATTTAAAAAATATAATGATAAGTTTATTAATGTTATTTAAAAGTTTTTTTAAAAATAAAAATTTAATTATTCGTCTTTATAATATATTATTGACATGTGTAAAATCATCAAATTGATGTTTCGATTTTTAACCACCATTCACAAAAAGTTTCGACTCAAAACAGAAAGTTTTTTTTTTCTGGACTATTTTATGAGTTTATGAGAAGCCAGAATAACAACTCGGTCAACTTTAGGATGATTTCCACAGAAATCCTGAGTTCATTTGAATCAAATGACGGATTTATCATTTTTAACATGGACTATGTACAGAAGCCCACAAACTCACTGTTTGATTGCCTTTGATTACATGAAGGTAAAGATATATACAAAATGAGATGGGATACCTGCATTCTACTTTTGTGTGTTTATATTACATTTAGGCTAAGTAAAAAAAAAAATTTGTAAAATATTTTCTATATAATATTTTTTCATGTAAAATGTTTTTTTTTATTATTATTTTTTTTTTTTAATTTTCTGGTGTTTGGCAAAGGTTTTGAAAAAAAAAAATTGGCATCTAAATTCTAAAAGTATTTTTGAACTAAAATTATTATTCTTATTTGAGTCATTGATTATTCAATTTTTCTCTTACTATCAATTAGTCCAATTATTTTTATACCAACAATAATAATTATTTGATAAGAAATATAAAAAAAAAAAAAAAAAACCAATTAATTTTTGAAAAAATGATAAGAAAACCAAAACAAGTCTCTCTCTATCATCCAATGAGCAAGTTGAGTTTTTGTTTTTGTTTTGTTTTTTTTTTTTTTTTTTTTTTTTTTTTTGTCTTTTGTCTTCTCTCCACTTTATGTTTCACTTTTTAAAGTTTTAGAAAGAAATATTACAGGTTAATCACTAAGCTAATAATGATGACAAAAAAATTTAATAATAAAATAAATTGAAGAATTGAAGAAATTAATAAAAAATAGAAAATTGTACAATTGTTGTTAAAGAATCCTCGCCCCCACAATAAGCATTGCACTTATTGGCTCTTCTCTTTACAGTTGTTGTAAAATGGCTCTCTCTTTCTCCCTCTAAACATTTTCTCTTAATTTATTAGAGGGCTCCATTCTTTCTCTCTCTAGACATTATTTCATGTACTTAATTGACGTTTTCGATACCTTATGCTTTTGTTGAAGAGATTAATAGTGAAATTGATAAGCTTCGACAATTAATTTTGAGAATTAATTGGTATAGTAGGTGTGTTTAGTAACGTTTTCGTTTTTTGTTTTTACAGTCTTAAGAAAGCAGAAACATGATTTTGCTTTCTTGAGTGAAAATAGAAAGCAGAAATGTTATTTATTAACACTTGTTGTTGCCATTGTTTGGCTCTTTTTTTTTAGGGACGTGCCAGAGTCTTTCGACCCAAAGGGTCGGATAGCCAAAATATCCTTAGTGCTGACCGAATATAAAATCAACCCTTAGTGAATCATACTATTGTTGGAAGGCAAGGATAATCCCTTCCTTCAGGTTCTTCAACGCCTCAATAAAGAGGACTTTCAACACTATAAGTAGAATGGATGGAGGGAGTAAAACAAATTACACGAGCATTCATCTATTCTAAGAGACTTAGAAAATAAAAGTAGAGGGGACTAATGCCAAGCGTCGACTTTTATTTCATAAATAAAATTCTTATATAGAGTAGAATTGGAATTCTAACACTAAAGGCTACTCCTATGAACAGAAGTAAAATACAATTAAAGAACTGTATGAAATTGCAGAGAATGAAAAACATCGATAAAGAAAATACTACATTATAAGAAAATGCGTTGTGTTGGTTGGGGACCTTTTGCACAGACTCCTCCTGTCTCTATTTATAGAGAAACCTTGTAGCAGCAGTTTTCTTTTTAAATTCAAATATCATTTGAATTATAAAAACTACCCTTGTCTTAATCTTATCCACCATCATTTGAATTATAAAACTACCCTTGTCTTAATCTTATCCACCTTTTGCCTTTTGTCTTAAATTTATCCAAATAAATCGTATTTGTGGAATAAAATTGACATAGGCAATTTATTGACTTCAGACTCCAATTTTATATAGGAGTCCTATTTAATAACATGGTACATATCTTCTCCTCCAATCAAACAGCACCATGTGTCTAAATTAAAAAATTTATTTTTATGGTGCAAACAATGCCCCCCCAGCTCTTTGAAATAAAGGTAGACCGAAATTTTAAAGAATTTAATTGAAGGATCACAATTTAAATTAGCCACTCTTATTCGGCCCTTTGCATAGCTAACCAGTCCCTATATCTTTTAGCAATTCTTCGATTGTTTTTCCAATCAACACCTTATTGCCGTCAACCCCTTTTTTTATTTCGCTTATAAGCAATCTTTCAATCACACCCTAACTACGACACATTCACCATACAATCGTTTTGAGCACTTAATCGATTGAGGTGCTGATTAAACCTTACCACCAACGTGACAAACAATTGGTCTAGGTGCAGGATTGATTTATGTAGAGGCTGATTGTGTTTAGCTTCCGGGTAATTTCTAATCTCAGCACTAAATTGTTGACATTTGCAACCAAAATGTACATATTTGGCTATCAATCAACAACTCATAATTTTAATCAGTTATAATAACCAATTCTTCTTTGGTACCCCAAGTGGTTGAACAACCTAATGGGTCCTCCCAGATCAAACGGAAATTCTTTCGGCCTCTTGGGATTTCTTAGGGCCGAACGAGTTGCCCCCCAAGGCCAAGTAAGCCTTAGTTCAAAATTATATTATTTTTCAGCCTCTTTTGGTGTCCTTATAGTTATTGAATTCAACACCTGAACACCATTAACCCTTTTCAGAGGCTTTTTCACGCTTGACATATGTAACGCTTGATTTTTGTCAATTCTACAACATCAACTTTAATGCCACTTTCAGCCTTTGTCAAATGATTCTCATAAGTAGGATCTTTGACATAATTATTATTCGATGCCTCTATCACATGAATTTCATAGTTTGGGTCCCTATAGGAGGTACCCCAAGAGGCATTCCTTTTATCTTGTTTTTCTTTCGGAACCTTTTCATATCTTGTAGCACTAGAGGCTAGTTGGAACAAATCCCGAAATTGCATTCCCTCGAATTTCCTTCGTAATTCAAAGTCTAAACCATTTAAGGCTAGACTCACATATTCTGTTTCTGAAAGGGCTACGTGGCATTTATTTCTTGCACTTTTTAACCTACCAATAAAGGCTTCAGCCGTCTCTCCAAACATTTGGGACAGCCTAGATAAGTCAGCCATCGATACATTTGGTTCGGTCATATAAAATTAGATATGAAACATTTCTTCCAATCATTGTCAAGTATAAACCGAATTTGCCGGTAAACTTATATACCAAGAAAATGCGGTCCCTTTAAAGGAATTAGCAAATAGCCTTAATTTTAAAATTTCATTTACTCCAGCCTCACCACATTGAATGGTAAACCGACCAATATGTTCTATGGTCGAAGTGGAGTCTTCTCCCGAAAAGGTAACGAAATCGGGAACTTTATAGCCTCTTGGAAACTCATATCGGTCTATGTGCAAGACGACCAACTCTTCTTGGGGATAGTCCATAAGTTTCTTGAATTAAATTAGCCAATTAATCTCTATTAACCATAATGGGTTGATGGTTTGGCTGTTGTGCTTGAGGCTGATGCATATAAGGTGCTAGAGGATGAGGCACATACGACACCTGAGGCTGAGGCACATTCGGCACCTGAGGCTAAGGCACATTCGACACCTGAGGTAGAGGCACATTCGGCGCCTGAGGCTGAGGCACATTCGACACCTGAGGCTGAGGCACATTCGGCGCCTAAGGTTGAGGCACATTCGGCGCCTGAGGCTGAGGAATATACGACGCCTGAGGCTGAGGCGCTGGAAAATTAAAACCAGCATTAAAATTATCTTGCCCCTCTTGGGACTGACATACCTGCGATTGGTATTGATAAATCGGATTAAGTGGTGGCCAATTCACATTCTGATTGGCCCCTCCGATTAGTTGGTACTCTGCTGGTGTCTGATGTTGCGGCTGATTAGCCAAGGGTGGATACTGTCCATGCAACGGCTGCAGAAGGGGTTGAAACCTTTGCCACTGTTGTTGGTAGTAATTTTGTTGAACCCCAACAGGCACTGGAACTTGTTATTGTGCATGCAACAAAGTATCTGTAGTATTTGACCGTGCCATAAGGTGTTGATCAAACCTTATTGATAGGACAGTCAAAGAGTTATTCAAATTAGCCAATATGTTATAGATTGTCTCTAGTGCTCCATAAAAGGTACGGCTAGAAATTTCCATCCGTTGCACTAAATTATTAATATTCTCAGCCAACATCTGATTACTTGGCTGTTGATTTACTTCGATATCAGCCTCTTATTCCTAATGTTGAGGCTGTTTCTCAGGCAAATTTTGCAACTGAGACCGAGTAAATGGCATAGATTTAGACACTTTCGGTGTCCCATCGGGCGTGCCAAATTGTTTGGCTCTTTTTTTTTTAAAGGCGTGCCAGAGTCTTTCGACCCAAAGGGTTGGATAGCCAAACTATCCTTAGTGCTGATCGAATATAAAATCGGCCCTTAGTGAATCAGGCGATTGTTGGAAGGCAAGGATGAACCCTTCCTTCAGATTCTTCAACGCCTCAATAAAGAGGACTTTCAGCACTATAAGTAGAATGGATGAAGGAAGTAAAACAAATTACACGAGCATTCATCTATTCTAAGAGACTTAGAAAATAAAAGTAGAGGGGACTAATGCCAAGCGTTGACTTTTATTTTATAAATAAAATTCTTATACAGAGTACAAGAAGTGGAATTCTAACACTAGAGGCTACTCCTATGAACAGAAGTAAAATACAATTAAAAAACTGTATGACATTGCAGATAATGAAAAATATCGATAAAGAAAAAACTACATTGTGAGAAAATGCGTTGTGTTGGTCGGGGACCTTTTACACAGACTCCTCATATCTTTATTTATAGAGAAACCTTGTAGCAACAGTTTTCTTTTTAAATTCAAATATCATTTGAATTATAAAAACTACCCTTGTCTTAATCTTATCCACCATCATTTGAATTATAAAAACTACTCATCTTAATCTTATCCACCTTTTGCCTTTTGTCTTAAATTTATCCAAATAAATCGTATTTGTGGAATAAAATTGACGTAGGCAATTTATTGACTTTAGACTCCAATTTTATATAGGAGTCCTATTTAATAACACGGTACATATCTTCTCCTCCAATCAAACAACACCATGTGTCTAAATTAAAAAATTTATTTTTATGGTGCAAACAGCCACAAATTTAAAAACATAAAACAATAACAGTGTTTAGTAATACAACATATATATTTGTTACAAAATGTACATAATATTCTTTAACTTTTTATTTTATTTTTTAATTTTTCATTTCTATTTTAATTTTTTTATGACAAGAATTTTAGGAGTTAGTGATTAGAGGTGGGGGGTAGATAACTTGAACACGAACTCTCGGACACAGGGAGCAACCCACGACACTTGCTTCCATTAGTATCAAAAAGCCATAAATCTAGAAAATTTAATTTAAAATTATAAATCTTAAAAATACACGATACATCACAAGTACAAAATTAGATATACCAAGACAAAAATATTCGCACCAATTATGTATATAAATACATGTATATGCATAATGTATATATTTATTATGTGATATATAATATATTTAGCATATGATAATTTATTATGAATAAAAAATATTAAATAATATATCTTATATGTAATAAAATATATATTGTGTTATAATATTGTAAATTAATTATAATTTAATATTTACATATAATATAATATAATATAAATATGATATAATAATATAAAATATTTGCTGCTTAGTAATTTAATAACATTATAATCTATATCAAAAACTACTTTGTCACAAAAAATAATTTACATTATTATTTAATATATTATATATTAAAATATATTTTTATCAAATAAAAAATAATATAAAATATTTAATATATTCTATGTTAAAAATATATATTTTTATTAACATTTAATATACAACTTAGTATATAACACAAATAATATGAATTTTATTTGAAATGAATAGTGCTTGTGTAGTAACATTAGTGAAAATGTTTCTGCGCTATGGTGCTGAAAACATAGGAAACATCTTTTTATGTTTTCTCTTTTCTGCACAAAAATTGAAAATGTTTTCTGTTATAGAAAAACAAAAACATTTTATTGAACGCGATTTTTGTTTTCGTTTTTCTTTTTTAGAGGTTGACAACAGAAAATAAGAAACGTTTCACGTTACTAAACGCACCCAAGTTATTTTGATTATGTTTTGGAAAATTATTTTCATCCGTAAATATTTTTTTTTTTGACCAAAACACACAAAAATTATTTTTTAAAAAATATTTTACACTCAAACAATCACCTTAATGTTTTAAGTAAATGAAATGATAAAATTATGTGTCAACAATTATATATGTACAGCAAGAATATATTTTATTCACACATAATAATATACAAGTGTTTGGACAAAATGGGGGACCAAATTTTATACTTTTCCGTTTTCCCACTGCCACTCTAATTTTGTATGATTTAAAATTATGGTAGATAGGGTTGTTTTCGAACTACACTTCTAACTTGAATTATGTGGTTATTGTGAGACCCATACATGTGTTCTTAAAAAAAATAATAATAAATAAATAAATAAAAACCTTAAACTTATTGATAACTTACCATAACAAAGTGTAATTTTTTTTATTTTTTTTTTATTTTTATGGCAAGAATGTTAGGACTGGTAATTAGAGAAGAGAGGTTGATGTGCAAAAATTGAAAGGGGATTTTCAGACACTGCACTTGCAATGAGTGTAACGTGCGTATTGTCTAATTATATCTCAAACAACTAAAAATAAATCATTATATAAATTAATAAAATCAAAAAAAAAAAATTATTGGTAACAAAGGCACAGTTTTTCAATCGAAATTGTTCATTAAGCAGTGGGACACTTAAATAAGATATCGAAAATTTCTCTATCGAAATCTAGCAGGAATCCTTTCTCTCTCTCCGTTACACACTTCTCACTCTCACACGCATATGTGTGTGTGCATATGTGTGTGTGTTATTTAGCCATTTATTGATTTTTCTCTTTCATTCACACATTCTCACAAACATGTGTGAGTGTATATATGTTTGTATGTTTAGCCATTGCTATCGTTTCTAAAGGGAAGGTTAAAAGAGTTTGGATGACTGATTGATTTTGTTTAAGTTTGGGAGCATCAAATCGGTGACTTGGATTGAAAAAAATTTCTGTTCCAATCCCAAATTTAAGGTACCAATTTAGTGTTCCCAAAGACAACAAAAAGGTAATTGATGTGATCTCATAAATAGATGCAGCCTTGCTGTTTGATGAATTTTAGGAACATTTATGTATCTGCTTGCAAGTTTTCAAAGATTCCAATTATTGTTTCCATGAGCTCTTGGAGCAAATAGCTACTTGCTATATCACCCAACTTGGCACTCTAGTTTCAATTTAAATTCTAATGAAATATGCCTTAGGTCGCACTTGATTTTTTTGTTTGGTTGCTAATGAAGTTATAAATTTTATATATTTTGGGTTTCTTGAAATATGCTAAGTAGTTGGATTTAATGACTTTTTAAAGAACTATTAGCAGTTCTATTATTCTGATCTCAGAGTGTAATCCAAACAATTTACTTGAAATTTATCCGAATTTTTGAAATGCTATCATTGGCCTCTGTTCGAATTGCAGAGATTTTTTATTTTTTTGCTTTACAAACTTCACATAGCTTTACTGTTTGATGTTAATTATATATAGATTATAGTTCATGATATGAATATTTTATGTTGTGGCTTGAATTTGGTGTTGGGTCGTATTGTGACCCGCTTAAGACTCGACAATCCG
Source organism: Cornus florida (assembly GCF_030987335.1). NCBI lineage: Eukaryota > Viridiplantae > Streptophyta > Magnoliopsida > Cornales > Cornaceae > Cornus > Cornus florida. The sequence goes on from NW_026775573.1 coordinate 7,069,316, forward strand.
TTTATACTCATGAGTCGTTAATTAGTACTCTTTTGTAACCCAAAATATAAGGGCATTTAGGGTTTGAAGTGGGTGGTGAGAGAGACACTGAAATTCGTACAGAATTAAGAGTGGGACTGAAACTTGTAATTTCCGATTATAGACATAATGAAGACTTTCGCCGGAACTCCGCCGTGGACGTGGGTTTTGCCGAACCACATATAAATCTTTGTGTTCTGTAATTGTTATTTGGTTTGCTGCTTGTCAAAACAACACACACACATATATATACACATACATATACAGAACACACACATGCATGACACAGGTTAATTTGCTACTAACAAAGAGACCATTACTACTAAATTTGAAGTTGGAAACCTTCCAAGTTCTCATGGATTAATTTTAAAATTATGAGATTTGATTCTTAATCACATGCAAACTGTATACATCAACCAACTTCCACACATCTTTTACGCCTTACAGTCAATTGGTTTAGTGCGTGTAGATACCTATTTCTCGCCGATGGTTGAATAGTCAAAAGACCTAAGAATATATCACTAAACAATTCGAGCAATGCAGAAGGGAAAAAAGGAGAGAAAACCAGTCCAATGAGAGGATTGAAGCAGTGGTGGGGAAGGTACTGTCGTCAATTCCTTAGGCCTTTGCCCTTTGTCACTTCCCCTTTTTATAGCCTTAGGTCACTCAGTTGGTATTTGTTGGGCCTCCAGATCGAAATGGGTTAGGGCCCATGTCCCTTCTAGGTCATATTGCCATAATCCCTATATTTCTGATATTGTCGCCAAGTGTACCTCCCCTATTGAGTGACCCAATCAATGCTAGCTGTAAAGGTGACTGTACTATTCCAGTTGTCATTTGCTCTTATTCTCAAATTGGGCCTTGCCTTAGTGAGCAAGATATTACTAGTTTTCTATCCTCCATTCCAAGATCCCTTCTGCGACCCCTTGGCCTTGAAGAGTCCTACCATAACCCTTTATCGTTTTCTTTTTGTTTTAAGCACATGGTTGAGTCTATCGACCGAGACTCCGAGTTCATTGGTTGGCAATTCCTGGTTGGGTCGGAACGAGGTTCAAGGCCCGTCGATCGATAGTTTGTGGCTCGATCAGATCGAGGTTCAAGGCCCGTCGATCGATAGTTCGTGGCTGAGTCAAATCGAGATTCAAGGCCCGTCAATCGACAGTTCGTGGCAAAGTCGAATCAAGGTTCAAGACCCGTCGATCGACAATTTGTGACTTGGTCGGATCGAGGTTCAAGGTCGATCGACATTTCGTGGCTTGGTCGGATCGAGGTTCAAGGTCCGTCGATCGACAGTTTGTGGCTTGGTCGGATCAAGATTCAAGGCCCGTCGATCAACAGTCCGTGGCTTGGTCGGATCGAGGTACAAGGCCCGTCGATCAACAGTCCGTGGCTTGGTCTGATCGAGGTACAAGGCCCGTCGATCGACAGTCCGTGGCTTGGTCGAATCGAGGTACAAGGCCAGTCGATCGACAGTCCGTGGCTTGGTCGGATCGAGATACAAGGCCCGTCGATCAACAGTCCGTGGCTTGGATCGAAGTTCAAGGCCAGTCGATCGTCAATGTCACTTGGTTGGGCCGGGGTTCGAGGCCCACTGGTGTTTTGACTTTGCTGAGATGGACTCTTGGTCTCGACCCAGTGTCATGCTATTTTGTCTTCTTGCTTTAAGGTGGTACTATTGTAGGGTCACCTAGATTTAACCTTTGGTGACGTGGTTGAACCACATCTATAGTGTGTCTCACTAACCTAAATGCAAGTTGTTATTTAGTACTTTAGATATGTTGTATTTATCATATATATATATATATATAAAAGTACGTATAGACTATGAATAGAGTACTATTGAATTTTGAAGGTAATTTTCTTTGCTAATCACCTTTAGTAAACCATAAACTAAATTTTTTTAAAAAAAATTATTGGGGGATTAGCTTCAATTTTTCTATACAAAATTATCATTAATCACCATAAGTAGTTACTATTAATAGAGTTCAGTAAAAGGTTAAAAGAGTCAACAGGAAATTAAGACATGGACAACTTCAGAGCATCTGAAATATCATATCTAAATTCAGAAACATGAAAAAAAATTCCATATTTATATCAAAGGAAAAGATTGAGCAGAAACAATAGCTTGTAATATGCATACCAAATCTTCCATCCTGCTTTTGATGAGGAATCTAAAAGCTTTGGGTGGGTGGAGTGGAGATATATAGCAAATTCCCAATCGCAGGCCAAGCTGTTGATATAAAAGGATAGCTAGCATCCCTTCAACGAAACCAAGCTGTTGACATGGTCATGAAGGGAGTTCCAAAATAATGTGTCATATTTCCCCCCAGTAAATGAAGAAATTTCATCCGTCTTGATGTTATAAACAATGTAATTTCTATCAAAATTTGAAGAACGAAAGATCACCAACTCTCCATTTTTTAACCAGACAACAGGAAGATAAAACCATCGTAAATAATTATTGCGCCGAAGCATTTTAATATGCATGCCACTTCGACCTCTCAAGTCAACTTTAAAAAGACTGGTCCAGTCTCCTGTCTTTGAATCTATCAATGCCCAAACCTCCCAAACATAATCCGCAACGACAAACATGAAAGTGAGTACACTTTCCCTCTCTAAAAAAGAACCAATTCTATTATTGAAGTACGTCGGAAGTGGAAGTGGAAGCTGGTGCATTATTTCAGCTTCAACATCCATAGCTAGAAGATAACTACCAGCTGTAACCCAATTAGTCCAATAAAGATATCCTCCAGCAAATAGTGCAGGATGAATAAAAAGCGGATTAGTATTTGAAATAGGTTTAGTATCAATCAGCCTCCACGCAGTTTCAGCACCCACAGTTAATATTGCACACTTATATTGATGGTTGTTAACAAGAAAGAAATGGACAACTTTGTATCTCCTGATAGAAGGATCATATACTAAAACAGAAGGGTTAGAATACAAAATAGGTTCTAGAAATGGAGGGAGGGTAAGTAAATGCTTGGTAATAAGATTTGCAACACAGAGTAAAAGTTTATTCTTGTGGTGACGAAACAAAACTAAGCCATCACAACTAGAAAGAATATGGGTAGAGAATCCATATCTTAATTTTCTTAACCTAACATTGCTATTGTTAGTCTCCGGAATACAGATCACTCTTCGATGCTCTTGATGTTGCACAAGGAGGAGTTTCTTTGATCTTTGAAGGTGTGCATTAATGAAATGGGGGTTATTGATAATATTATACCACTCTCGGCAAATATATCTCATCACATTGAACAGAATCTCGGCAGGAAGCAAAACCAAGATGTTGAATATGATCCCTTCAGGAAGATAAGGTATGTTGCTTACCGTCGATCTTCTAATTAAAAAATAAAATGCCTTGAATTTCTTTATAATATGATCGACTCCGGCCATCTGCAATATCAAAAAGGAATTTTTTATTTTTTAAAAAAGAAAAAATGCAACTTTAGATATGGTTCACGAAAAAAACTTCCTAACATGGAATTCACAAGGCTATAGAATCAAAAAATAAAAAATAAAGGCACCAAATAGACGTACTAATTTAATGTTGTTACATGTGCAAGAATCCATTCAATATGATCAGAATCATGTCTTTAGGGAGGGATTTGATTAGAGATTTGGATATTATGGTCTCCCAAAAAGATTTAATTGAGACCAATAAACAAAAATTTAGCTAGAAAAAAAATTAAGATTGGATAGAGTTGCACAATCCCCAATCAATGTTATGTGCTTGCACTGTATCAAATTTTAATATTTTAGTTATTGACCCGAGACCATATAATAATATATGTTCAAAATTCACAATATCATAAATTTAACCTCCCAAAAAAAAATAAAAAAAACAAAAACAAAAATAGACAAATAGGTTAAAGTAAATTTTCAACATTCTTCATACATCACCTAATTTCAACATTCTTCTTACATCACCTAAAAGTCGTAAGTTCAATAACCAAAAATCTACTTCACGTGTAACATAAGTTCAATAATATAACACACAAGAGAAAGCCAAAAATACAATTTTCACACATTTACAAATATAATTGTTCTGATTATAAAAAATAAAAAAATAAAAATAAATAAATAAAAAATTATTTCAATTTATTTTACTCCTAAGAATGCAATAACAAATTTTAACCTTTACCCGGGTCTCCATTCTTCGGATATATGCTTTTCTATTAAATAACATTTGAATTTTATTAATTTGAAAAAAGAGGGAATATTTGCATTAAAAGTTGACTTTCATCATCACATTTTTATTAATGAATTATCAATGAATTACCTGTATCTGGTCTCGCCTTATATATGGGTCCTCCAAACACATTAATTACATAAAAATAAGGGTTAGTTAAACTCACACTTTTGCCATATTAACAGCCAGATGAAACTTAGCCCTTTTCTGAACACTCACACCCCCTGTCAGAAATTCCAACCAAACAAGCCCTTAAAAGATAGAAAAAGACGACATTACCCTTGAATATTGAATCCATTTTAATAATAAAAATAAAAAATATATCTCAACTTGTAAAATGACAAATTTGTCCATACATATGTCCGGTCTAACCCAACATCGGCTCTTCCCTCTCCACATCCGCGGCCACCATCTCTCCTTAACAATGGCCGCCACCTCCACCCACCGCTATCATCTCCCTTCCGCCATGATCGCCGCCACCATCTCTCTACACCCACCGCCACTGCCACTGCCACCATCTCTCCCCACCCACCTGTGATTACACAATATCACCATCTATCTTATCACCACCACCATGGTTGATTTATGCCCGCGGTGGCCCAATAAGCTGTTGTGAGAGTGGGGAGGAGGTTTGTTGCAGATGGGCGGTACAAGAAGGAAGTGGATCGCGGCGGTACAAGTTGAAGTGGATTAGGATTTGTGGAATTTTGTGAAGGAATCCAAATTGATTTGTGGCTTGTGGATCGCGGCAGAGGCGGTGACGAGGGGTTGCTCATCTTCTTGTTGACCGGCATTCATTTTGTAGGTATATTTGTGTATTTTAATTCTCTCTTTCAATCGGGTTTTTGTAAAGAAAGAAAAAAATGGTTTGATTTAGAAAGGAAATCCTTATTTGTGTTGTATTCTGTGATTGCAATCGGTTTTCTGTGTATATATATATATGTATGTATGTATATGTCATAAAAAAAAAAAAAAAAAAAAACTCACCAAATTCTTGAACTTTCCTTTTCTAAATAAATCATCGGCAACCCCATTGAATCAATATAGATATATATGTTTTTTGGAAGTATATCAATATACATATATTCTTCAGTAATTATACAAAAATATATACAATCAATATAAATATATACAGAAACACACGTGTTGTGAAGTGATTGCGGGGGTGTGTCAAATGTGATAGGAGTGTCTTTGTTAACTTTATTAAATGTGAGGGGATGTGATTGTTCAAAAACGGCATAACTTTCATCTGGTTATCAATAGAGTAAACCTCAGGGGTGTGAATATAATTAACCCTAAAAATAAGGTCCTCATTAATCACTACCCATCTCTTTCTTTCAAAAATCAATAATAAATAAAAGCAATTTTATGAGACACATTAATTATTCGGGAAATCCAACATTAATGACAACATAAATGGAGGATAACTGAGATGAATGAATCAATTCAATGATAAAAAGAACATAATCATAAAATTCAAAAAACATAGAAGTTGAGAATTTCAGATAGTAAAACGACCAAGTTCATTAGTTCATCTCTGTTACAATAAAAAGATAGATAACTGTGCTCTTGACAAAACAAAAAACAGAGAGTCTTGTTTCTGTACTTAAATATGTACACAGATAGTTGAAGAAGAGGAGAGAGGAAGAGAGAGAAAAGAAGCCTACTTGGTGTAGTCGCCGTAGAAGACACCGGAGAGAGAAAAATCCGGTGGAGAGTTGCTGCCGCTAGTAGGCGACGTCGGAGAGAGTTGCGAAGGAATTGAGAATTTGGCAATTTTGGGCTAGGGCACAGGTCGCGTCTGTTTGGCGCATACAAATTTACTAAAAAAAAATTACTATTTTGTTTTTCTTTACAAATTTACCATCACATACTTGCACGCCCTACTTTATTTCTTTGGAGACACAAACCTACCCCCATCTACTTTGAAAGGTCAAAAATATTATAAAAATGTTATTAATATATACGTATGTGTTTATATATGAATAGCGATCAACTTAATATAAAAAAAAAATATTTAATTAACTGACGTGTAATTTTACTCAATTACAATAAATTACCATTATAGAAAATTCATTAAAAGGGACACACAATATCTAAATAGCGTATTAGCTTTTCTTTAGACTCTTTTCTCCTGTAAAAAAATATCAGTGATCAGTGGCTTGTAATGGTGGGAGTTGTTCTTACTTATCAAAAAAAAAATGGTGTATTATACTATATTATATATACTTGTGAGGTAAATAACAATTCTGAGAAAAAATAATAATAAGAATAATAAAATAAATAAATTCTGATACCTACTCTGCATGATATGATATGTTAATGGTGCTTTCAATATATATATATATATATTTGGTAAGTAAAATCCTTCACTAATTGCGTGCTTTTATTTTTTTTTGGGACCGGGGAAGCATATAATTTTTTTTTCTTTTTTCCCGAAAAAAGAAAAAATTGTCTATCACCATTAAATATATTGTTGTTAAATGAGAAAAACCATTACTTTTTCTTTGAGGGAGGAATATTGTTGTTAAAAAATAAAAAATAAAAAAAGAATTTTGTTGGTCCTTGGCCTTAAAAAAGTTTGGGACCAACCATGAGTGAGCCGACCGGTCAGGAAAGTTTAAATTATACTTAAAAAACTTTCCTTGTTTAATACTGTATTTGTTAGGGAATCCAAGAAAGGAACCAATATATGAATATAAGATTAATTTTGTTAAGACTTTGGGTTTGGACCGGTTAGGAAAATTTAAATAATATTTAAAAAAAAAATTATTGTCTATGCTCTGTTCGGTAGAAAAGAAAAAAATTGAATGGAAAGAAGAGAAGAATGGATAAGTAAGACATCTCTAGAGAAGAGATTATGTGTTTCTCTATTTTTGTTCGGTTGGATAGAATAGAATGGAAAAAGCTGACAAAAAGGTCAGGAAAGATAAATTTTTAATTTGTTTTTACTATTAAACCCATCACTACTTTATTTATGGAATTTATTAAATATTTATGAAGGGTGACGTACTAATTTAAAACTTTTATAATTGACTCACTTGTCTTCTCTCCTAAGACTCCTATCTTTCGCCCATATTTGAGTGGATGAAAATTTGTGAAGGAGGAAGGATAACTCATCCTTCCCATTATCATTTTTTTCAGCGGATGAAAATTTGTGAAGGATCTTTCCCATTATTATTTTTTTCCTTATATCTTTTCTACTTAACGAAAGAAAGTTGTTCCTTCCTCTCTTCTTTCCTTCCCACCGAATATAAAAAAAAAAAAAAACTCCTATATTTGGTAGGGGATCAAGAAAGGAAACAATATATGAATATATTATATTGTTAAACTCTAAATCCCCAGTTGATATGCTAACAAAATAATTTTTTTTATTTGTCAATTGTTTTTGAAGAGTAAGAAAGGCTTTTGTACTGTGATCGAGTTTGAGGATTTGCTTGTATTCTTAGTGTAGTTTTATCGCGAGATTTGAATGAGAACGTGTTGGCACGTGAAGTATCCGACAGTTTGTCTGATAAAATTACTTTGAGATAACTCAAATACGCTTCCGTACTAGTTGTTATTATTATTATACATGATTTCTTACAAATTTATTACAAAAATTCTTATTACAAAAATTCTTATATATTTAAAATATTACTTAGAATTATAATTTTTATGTTTTGGTATTTGGTTCTCATAAAATATTTACGAAATATATATATATATATATATATATATATATATATATATTAAAACCTAATAAAAATAACTTACTCATTAATTTTGACAAATTATTTTACAAGTTTCATTGAATTTAATTGGCGTAACAGTCAGTTTCTAGTTTTGGTTTTCCATCACATACTAATCTTTTCCGCTATAGATACACATTATAGTATAGCAATACAGTTTGAGGACAGGTGCCGTCTTGGAGCATGAGATTATGCACACATGGTTTGAGGTGAACTTTTTTTTATTTTATTTTTTTCTGCTTATTTTTCAATAATAAAAAATATATATGTCATGTAGGTTTCTTCAAAAAGATATATATATATATATATATATATATATCCTCAAATTCATATATTTAAAAGTTGGCGGCGGAAGATTGAAAGAACGAAATGAAAAAGGAATGTGTGAAGCGATATCTCACATGTGGTTAGAATGGTTGGGTTCTCCGCAAGATCCTTGCACGAGAAATTTGATTACGGGTGAAAAGGGCTAGAATTGTGTCAAATCCTGAAAAGGCTGATAGATTTAGAGAGGCAAAACGTGCCATTGAAGAGTCTGGCAGCATATCGTTAAAAAAGGAAGAACGCCATGTTGGGTTCGGGTTTTATTCTTGGTGTGTTGTTTGAATGGTAATAAGAGGCATGTTATGAAAACATTCTTGATATATATATATATATATATATATATATATATATATATATTGTAAATTTAAAAAAATATAATGATTAGTTTAAGAATGTTTTTTAAAAAAAAAATTTAAAAATAAAAAATTAATTTTTCCTCTTTATAGTATACTACTGACACGTGTAAAATTATTAAATTAGTATTTCCATTTTTAACCACCATTCACAAAAAGCTTCTGCTCAAAACCAAAAATAAAATAAAATAAAATCTGGACTATTTTATGAGTTTACGAGAAGCTAGAATAACAACTGGTCAACTTTAGGATGACTTCGACAGAAATCCAAAGTTCATTGAATCAAATGACGGATTTATCATTTTTAGCATGGACGATGTGATACAGAAGCCCACAAACTCACTGTCTGATTGGCTTTGATTACATGAAGGTGGTATGTATTGTATGTATGCTTCTTAGCTCTCACTATTGGTAATGGCTGAACATGACTGTTCTTGAAAAAATTAAAAATATATATAAAATGAGATGGGATAGTAAAATACTTTTTTTATAAAATGTTTTCTGATGGATGTATAATTTAAATATCCATAATTAAGGGAAGATTACTAAATTAACGCGAGATAGGCTCTGCAGATTACGATAAGGATTACAGATTGAGATAGGCTTTACAGATTACGATAAGGATTAAAGATTATGATAAGGATTAAAGATTACGATGAGAATTAAGTCTACAGATTACAATAAGGTAATTCTACGTGACATCTTAACCTAAGCCCTATAAAAAAGGTGGGGGAATCAACGTTTTGAGGTACGTAATAAACCCTAACTCAATTTCTCGATTTCTCCAGGGAGATTATCATTCACACTAACTTGTTCGTCGAAACCTACTCCACCGGTAACACACCGGTGTTCGTAGGATCACTTTTTCTTCTCTTTATTCAGGAAGTCAGATCAGATCCAGGTTGCGCAGAATCCATCATCAACAATTGGCGCCGTCTGTGGGAACGATTTTAGTTCTCTAAATAAAGTATGGTTCGATTACGATCTGGTCTGGTTGCTAGCGAATACGAAGCGTTGCAAACTTCTGATCAAGGGGACTCGACGAGGCAACCCCCCGCCGTCCCAAACGATCAGGAACGCGTCACAGCGTTGGAACAACAGGTTTAAACCCTAAATAAGGGAATGAACCAATTAGTCCAGAAAAATTCAATGATTCTACAACGCTTAGCCGCCCTTAATGAGGTGGAGAATAATGAAGTACCCAAGAATGACTCCCGTAGGATTGACAACGACGCTGAGCTTAGTCAAATAGGGGGTCAACAGAGAAGCCATCACCATCGGTCTCTTAAACGGAATAATACCAAGCTCCGTGCAGGTACCTCTGGTTGTGTTGGTGACAAGACTGAAGACGTCACTTATTGCAATCTGTAAATGCAAGATCTGAGAACTAGAGTCAAAGACGTCATGCAAGCAATGAAAGGGAAGGGCCAGGCCACAGTGAACGATCTGGTACAGAAGACCAACCTAGCATTTAGCCTCGCTGTTATGTTATGAGTTGTCCTCTACCTAGCAAATTTAATATGCCAACTCTTGAGAGCTTCGATGGGACGCGGGACCCTCTCGATCATTTGGAGACCTACAGCCAACTCTTGAGAGCTTCGATGGGACGCGGGACCCTCTCGATCATTTGGAGACCTACAAAGCTCTTATGTATTTGCAAGTCGTACCGGATGAGATTATGTGCAGGGCTTTCCCTACCACACTAAAGGGTTGGGCTCGTCCTTGGTTCAATAAATTAAAGCCAGGCTCCATTGAAATCTTTAATGAGTTGAGCAAACAATTCATTGGACACTTCATCGCTGGGCAAAGGCATAGGAGACAGCAACACACTTATTGAATGTGAAACAGCAGAAGGGAAAGCCTCTCCGTGGTTACATAAGTCGTTTTAACGCTGATATGCTGCAGGTAGAAGAGGTGGACGACAAGGTTGCCCTCACAGCCTTTATGGGAGGATACAGACTTCTAAGTTCCTATTTTCCTTATCAAAAGAAGCCCCTACAAGCATGACAGAGTTGATGGTTAGAGCATGGAAGCACATGAACGCTGAGGATGCTATGAATGCACGAAAAAACAAAGATGGTGAAGATAAGAGGTCGGAGAAAAAGAGGCCAGCACCTAACACTAGGGAGGAAAAGGAATCGAAGTATAAGAAATTCTCAAACAACCAGGCTGACAGATTGTCTCGCCGCCCAGTGAGCCCAGGCAGGTATAATAACTATACCCCCTAAATACATCTGTAGATCAAGTCTTTCTGCAGATTCAAGATGACGCATCATTGAAATGGCCGCCAAAGCTAAAAGCTGATCCAACAAAGAGGTCTCTAGGTAAATACTGTAGGTTTCACCGGGACCATAGACATAACACAGAAGATTGTTTCGACCTCAAAAACCAGATCGAGAACCTTGTTCGTAAAGGTCATTTACGCAAATTCACAACTGGAAATGGAAAAGGAGGCTCCAACCCAGCCCGGGAGGGCCGAGATGATCGCCCTCCTCAACACCAACCAATGGGTGAGATCAAAGTTATATCGGGTGACTTTGCTGGTGGTGGTGAGACGAGTTCGGCTCGGAGGGCTCATGTTAGGAGTATTTGGAGTTTTTCAGAGGTGAATGAAGTTGGAATGACAAGTCCTCCAACAAAATTACTTCGAGTTGAGGAACCGGTCATAACCTTTTCTGAAGAAGATAACAAGGGAATTCACCAGCCCCATGATGACCCCCTGGGCATACGAGAAATTGAAAATTGGCCGAGAGAAGCTCCAACCCATGAAATCACCACTGGTGGGATTTTCAGGCGATAAAGTACATCCACTGGGGGCAGTTACCCTTCCAGTTACTGCAGGAGCCAATCCAAAGCAGGTCACTGTAATGGTGGACTTTGTAGTGGTGGACTGCCCATCATCATACAATATTATCCTGGGGAGGACAACATTGAATGCCATGAAAGCAATCACGTCCACTTACCATCTCCTGATGCGCTTCCCAACTGAATATGGTATGGGAGAGCTAAGAGGGGACCAAACAATGGCTCGCGAATGTTACGTCGCCTCTCTTAGAAAAACAAAATCGTAAGAGGCATTTACGATTGAAGGGCTGGAAGGGAAAGATAGACCAGACTTTCATAGAGCGGAACCTACAGAGAAGCTAGAAGAGGTCATCCTTGGTGACGGTGAGCCCGAGAAAAAAGTGAGTATAGGGTCTTTACTCCCCCCATGTATCAAAGATAAACTTACTCAATTCCTCAGGAAGAATCGAGACGTATTTACATGGGTCCATGAAGACATGCCGGGTATAGACCCCACTATCATAGAGCACCGCTTAAATGTAAATCCTGACTTTAAACCTGTCAGACAAAAGAGGAGGACTTTCATTCTAGAAAGGAATCAGGCTATATCAGAAGAGGTGGAAAAGGTCTTAAAAGTCTACTTTATTCAAGAGGTGTACTACCCCGATTGGCTAAAAAATGTGGTCTTAGTGAAGAAGGCAAATGGAAAGTGGAGGCTATGTGTGGATTTCACCAACCTTAACAAAGCTTGCCCAAATGACAGCTTTCCTCTCCCAAGAATCGATATGCTCATTGAGGGAACGGCTGGACACGAACTATTAAGTTTCATGGATGCATATTCTGGATACAACCAGATATCTATGTACACCTCAGATAGAGAAAAAATGGCCTTCATCACTGATAGAGGTTTGTACTGTTACAAAGTAATGTCGTTTGGGCTCAAGAACGCTGGTGCAACATACCAAAGGCTAGTGAATGCAATGTTTAAGCATCAAATTGGTAGAAACATGGAGGTATATGTTGATGACATGTTGGTGAAAAGCTTAAAAGCTGAAGACCATTTGACTGACCTGCAGGAGACCTTCGAGGTACTTAGGAGGCATAAGATGAAACTCAACCCCAGCAAGTGTGCCTTTGGGGTTTCCTCAGGAAAGTTCTTGGGATATATGGTAAGCAGAAGAGGAATTGAGGCCAATCCAGAGAAGATCCGAGCAGTCATTGACATGAGATCGACAAGATCAACCAAGGATCTACAATGACTAACAGGGAAGATTGCTGCCTTGAGTAGGCTAATCTCTCGGTCAACTGACAGGTGTCTACCTTTCTTTCGTGTGCTAAGGAATGCGTTTGAATGGACCCCAGAGTGTGAGCAGGCGTTCAAAAAACTAAAGCAATACCTTAGTTCTCCCCCACTACTGTCTCGAACCATACCGAGAGAGGAACTATACATATACCTTGCAGTCTCCACGACAGCTGTCAGTTCAGCTCTGATACGAGAAGAAGAAGGGGTCCAAAGGCCAGTATACTTCGTGAGCAGAGCACTTAGGGGTGCGAAGGAAAGATATCCAAGGATGGAACAGTTGGCCTTTGCTTTAATTGTGTCTGCCAAGAAACTGAGACCATACTTTCAAGCGCATACGATAGTGGTCCTAACAGATCAACCCCTTCGACAGGTCCTACACAAGCCAGAAAGCTCTAGTCAACTGATGAAGTGGTCAGTAGAGTTAGAAGAGTTCGACATTTAGTATAAGCCAAGAACAGCAGTAAAGGCTCAGGTGTTGGCTGATTTCTTAGCTGAGTTTACCCCTCCAGAAGAGGAGAAACAACCCCAATTTTCGACAGAACCAGGTTTAAGTGAGCAGATGGGCCCAGAAGTAGTCTGGGACTTGTTCGTGGATGGGTCATCTAATGTTCAGGTTAGCGGAGCCGGGCTTGTTCTTGTCTCCCCAGAGGGGAAAGTATACAGTATGCACTTCGGTTTGGTTTCAACGCAACCAACAACAAAGCAGAGTACGAAGCCTTGATAGCAGGATTAAAAGTGGCAAATGCCCTAGGGGTTGAGCAATTACACCGACTCCGAGCTGGTCGCTGGACAAGTTCAAGCGGAATATGAGGCACGAGACGAGAAGATAAAGAGTTACCTACAAAAGGTGAAGGAATTAAAGAATCACTTCCAAAGATTCTTAATTCATTAAATATCACGAGAAGAGAATGGGAAAGCAAACGTTTTAGCCCGGCTAGCTACTGCATTGAACCTGAGATCAATAAGAATATACCACTGGAATATTTGGACGAACCATCTATATCTCAGGAGAGACAAATTGAAGTACAACAAGCGATATTGAGTGTGGAATGGGCAAATCCTATCATCAGATATATCAAGGATGGGGTGCTACCAACAGACCGAGCAGAAGCTCGAAAGGTCAAGATGCGGGCAGCTAGGTATACGCTTATCAAAGGGGCGTTCAACAAGAGAAGCTTCTCCATGCCGTATTTACGATGCGTTTCTAGCGAGGAAGCTGACTACATTTTAAGGGAGGTCTACCTAGGAGTTTGTGGAAACCATGCTGGGGTAGGTCACTTGCTAACAAGGCCATCCGACTAGGATACTATTGGCCCACCATGCAGAAAGATGCACTTGGCTTCGTTCAAAAGTGCGACAAGTGTCAACGATTTGCCAACATCCCGAGACAACCGTCAGAAGAGATGACTCCCATGTCAAGACCATACCTCTTTCCCCCTTAAAAGAATGAAGGGTCAGCTTCATCTTCTTCCCTCGATAAAAAGATGAGGGGTTAACTACTTCCCTTGTTAAAGGGTGAGCTGAGTGAAGCTCATATTAATCTACTTCCCCTGTTAAAGGGTGACCTGGGTGAAGCTCGTATTAATCTACTTCCCTTGTTAAAGGGTGAGATAAGTGAAGCTCATAGTAATCTACTTCCCTCGTAAAAAGATGAGGGGTTAACTACTTCCCTTGTTAAAGGGTGAGCTGAGTGAAGCTCATAGTAATCTACTTCCCTCGTAAAAAGATGAGGGGTTAACTACTTTCCTTATTAAAGGGTGAGCTGAGTGAAGCTCGTATTAATCTACTTCCCCTGTTAAAGGGTGACCTGGGTGAAGCTCGTATTAATCTACTTCCCTTGTTAAAGGGTGAGATGAGTGAAGCTCATAGTAATCTACTTCCCTCGTTAAAAGGTGAGCTGGGTGAAGCTCATAGTAATCTACTTCCCCTGTTAAAGGGTGAGCTGAGTGAAGCTCGTATTCATCTACTTACCTTATTACGAGTTACGTGAAACTCGTCTTAATCTACTTTCCTTATTAAAGGGACGAGCCGACTAAAGATGTCAATAAAATCAAGTATAAAATAACGGTAGCATGCCAGCAGGGCAGCTTGCCAAATAATGGGAGCATGCCAGCAGGGCAGCTTGCCAAATAAAGGTAGCATGCCAGCAGAGCAGCTTGCCAAATCACGGCAGCATGCCAGTAGGACAGCTTACCAAATAAAGGCAGCATGCCAGCAGAGCAGCTTGCCAAATAACGGCAACATGCCAGTAGGACAGCTTACCAAATAAAGGCAGTATGCCAGCAGGGCAGCTTGCCAAATAAAGGCAGCATGCCAGCAGAGCAGCTTGCCAAATAACGGCAGCATGCCAGTAAGACAGCTTACCAAATAAAGGCAGCATGCTAGCAGGGCAGCTTGCCAAATAAAGGTAACATGCCAGCAGGGCAGCTTGCCAAATAACGGCAGCATGCTAGCATAACAGCTTGCCAAATAAAGGCAGCATGCCAGCAGGGCAGCTTGCCAAATAAAAGCAGCATGCCTGCCAGGGCAACTTGACAAATAACGGCAGCATGCCAGCAGGACAGCTTGCCACGGCAGCATGGCATGGCAGCTTGCCACATAATGGTAGACTACCAGCATGGCAGCTTGCCACATATACGAGCTGCCAATGTGGCACTACGACAAATATACAAGCTTGCCAATATACGACAAATATACGAGCTTGCTACATATACGAGCTGCCAATGTGATACTATGACCCCCGACTGTATTCGCGAAATGACAATATAAGTCAGGCTAATGGACAAGGCTCTGCAATTCTAACTATATATTATTATGTGATATTTTGGAATTAACGTTCCGGTGGTTTGACAAGCAATCCTCCGAAACGGGGGGCAACTGATGGACGTATAATTTAAATATCCATAATTAAGGGAAGATTACTAAATTAACGCACTATTGAGATAAGCTCTGCAGATTACGATAAGGATTACAGATTGAGATAGGCTTTACAGATTACGATAAGAATTAAAGATTGTGATAAGGATTAAAGATTACGATGAGGATTAAGTCTACAGATTACAATAAGGTAATTATACGTGACATCTTAACCTAAGCCCTATAAAAAAAGGCGGGGGAATCAATGTTTTGAGGTACGCAATAAATCCTAACTCAATTTCTCGATTTCTCCAGGGAGATTATCATTCACACTGACTTGTTCGTTGGAGCCTACTCCACCGGTAACACACCGGTGTTCGTAGGATCACTTTTTCTTCTCTTTATTCAGGAAGTCAGATCAGATCCAGGTTGCGCAAAATCCATCATCAACATTTTCTATGTAATATTTTTTCATTTAAAATGTTTGGTTATCATCTAATGGATAAATCAATTACTATTTTTGGTTTTATTCTTTTTATAGCATAGTACTATACTTTTTCAGCTATACACAACACATTATAAAGTAAACCTTAAAAAAAAAAAAAAACATGATATAGTATAACAATGATGTATACATGGGTTAACTAAAAAAAATGATGTATACATGTCAGGTTCAAATATATATATATATATATATATATATATATATATATATATATATTTCTGTATATAGAGTAAATACATACAATTATACAAAGATAGGTTAATATTTCCAACAACACCACATTCCTAACCTTGAAACAACCGCACAAAGAACCACAAATAAAACATTCAGACGGAAGAGAGTCATTTTGAAGTTTGAACGTACTGTGCCCACATCAGCCTTGTATCTCTCTCTACTTTTTGTCTGTCGATTTTCTTTCCTCTTAGATTCATTTTTGTCTTTTACAGGAATATCACTTCCACGCCGTAATGTATATATTTTTGTGTAAATGTGTCGGAGTAAATTTATATAAATTTTTTGTACTAACTATTTTTATATTTTTTGTATAAAAAAATATCTTTCAATAATAACACACCATGTGTCATATCAAGACCCTACGTAACTTCAACAAACCTATTTGATTTACTTTACTTTTTAACGATTAAATTTCACGTCCCAATCTTCCTCAATTAGGAAAAAAATAATTCCTATATTTCACTTTCCCATCCAGCCAAAAGCATACTTTCCCACCAGAATTTTAACTTAATAATAAATAATAAAATAACTTATATTTCACTTTCTCATCCCGCCAAAAGCATACTTTCCCACCAAAATTATAACTTAATAATAAATAATAAAATAAGATTTCAGTTAAAAACTACATAACCCAATCCCCCTCAATTACGAAAAAAAATTTCACTTTCCCATCCCGTCAATAACATACTTTTCCCGCTACCATCATAATTCTAACTTAATAACAAATAATAAAATAAGATTCCAGTATGTAAAAACTTCAAAACCCAATCCCCCTCAATTATGAAAAAAAAAATTTAATTTCCCCCTAAATTTCACTTTCCCATCCTTCCAATAGCATACCTTTCCCGCCAAATTCTAACTTAACTACATAATCAAAGGTTTTAAGTGTGCTCCATCTCGGCATCGAATATTTCTATTTTATTTGAATTTGATTTTTAAGTTTGTTCTATCTCGGCGTCGAAACATCGAACCAATTTCTAAGTGTGTTCCATGTCTTTCATCTTCTAGTTTTGAATTCTTGTTTGATGATGATGACGATTTTAATGATTTGGATGACAATTTTGAAAATAGTTTCATTTATTACTATGGGGAAAGTGTTAGTCTGAGATGTCTACGCAACATCGATCCCGAAGATGGCAGCACCATTTCTGCCTATGATTCTTGAGAAAGCACAAAATAATTTTCGAAAATGCCTTCATGGAGGATCTGTACCAGGGAGGAGAACCTATAGCCGCCAGAGGGAGCTTGAACATGATCGAATACGGGCAGACTATTTTGCAGACAATGCAAAGTACCCATTGTATTATTTTCGTCGTAGATTTCAGATAAGACGTGATCTCTATCTTCGCATCCTTCAAAATATTGAGAGGTACGACCCATACTTCAAGCAACGTTGTGATGCTACTGGAGGAAGGGATTGTCATCTTTACAGAAGATGACGATAACAATTAAAATGCTTGCATCGGGTTGCTCAACTGATAACCTTGATGACTATATTCAGATTGGAGAGAGCTCGACAATTGAGAGTTTGAAGCATTTTTTTGATGCAATCATTGGTCTATATGAAGATCAGTACATGAGAAGGCCTAACGAAAGTGATATAACACGTCTCCTTGCACAAGGGGAGGCACAAGGCTTTCCAGGGATGATGGTAATTTAGATTGCATGCATTGGATTTGGAAAAATTGTCCAACTGCTTGGCATGGAACACACACTGGAGCACCACACAAAGCCCCTACCTTAATTTTAGAAGTGGTTGCTGATAAAGATTTATGGATTTGGCATGTTTTCTTTGGTATGTCAAGTACACATAATGATATTAATGTATTAAACCGTTCTCATTTGTTTGACAATATTATCAATGGTAAGGCTCCTCAATGTAATTATATAGTTAACGGTCATCAATACACTATAGGCTACTACCTCACTGATGGAATTTATCCCAACTATGCCACTCTTATACAAACAATTGCTCAACTGGTTGGTCCAAAAAATTGTTTGTTTGTTAAAGTTCAAGAAGCTGCTAGGAAAGATGTTGAGCGGCGTTTGGGGTCTTGCAAGCAAGATTTGCTATTGTCAAAGGCCCGGCACGTATGTGGAAACCAAAAGACCTAGCTCGAGTTATGAAAACATGTATCATATTGCACAATATGATTGTTGAAGATGAACATGATGAAGAAATTGAAGCTTGGTAACCCACTACGAATGAGGCTCCACAAACTGTGGAAGTGGAACATGATAAAAATTTTCTTACAGCAACGTTGATTGCTAAGTTAATGAAGGTTCGTGACACGACACTTCATGATCGCCTTAATATTAACCTCATCGAGCATATTTGGACTCAATGCGGCAATGGAATACTAATGTAATTTCATGATTATGTTTAGCATTTTGAATGTAATTGTTTGAATTTTAAAAACAAAAATTTGCAAGAAATTTTTCTTTCATTTAAAAATAAAAATAAATAAATAAATAAATAACTGAGAGACGCTGAGGAGAGTGCCAATCATTGATGTCCCAATTTTTGCACAGATGCAGAGCTTATTTGGTTTCTGTTATTTTAATACATCCTACTTTTCATAAGCTTAGGATAGTGTAATTATTTGATGTCCCAGCTATAGTATCCCCAATACTGTTTTTTATTTTACATCCTACAACCAAAATAGACTTAGTATTCATAGTATTGTATTCATTTAAAAATATAAATTAAAACTCTCACGACAATATATTCATGTAGTAGTTGGTTCAAACCTTGAGTAGATTATACTGTTCCACCCACTTAGATTTTTTTTTTTTTGGTTAAAAGGATAAGCTTTATAAAAGAAAAATATATATACAAATAAATTAAAACTCTATGCGGTATGCTTTAGGACAGTTTGGTTCTACTTTGTTTGTTATTTATATCTCAATATGATGTAATTAGTTGTCTGCTAAGAATTTCTGGTTTGATATGGTTCCAATTGCTGCCAGTTTCTTTGGCACATTGTATTATGCATAATACTTAGCTACTCACCGGTGAGTAGCTTCACCCCTCATGTGTTTCAATAACAATATACCATATCAGCTTTAATAACCAAATAATCCACGTTCTCTGTATTATCTCAGATCAACCATTGAATAACTTTTTTATTAAAACTGATGTGATATGTTATTATTGGAACACATGAGAGGTGAGTAGGGTGAAGCTACTCACTAGTGAGTAGCTAAGCATTATCCTTGTATTACTACACCCACTTAGAGTTTGTCAAACTAAATAATGCAAGTCTCTTCAAGGTCTTACAATCTTCAGTTTTCCTTCCTAAGATAGAGAACCCTTTCGGCAAGGAGACGTAACAGGACTTTGTAGTTGTCCGGAATTGATTTGCGACACTCCTAAATTGCCATTTTTATGCCATCTGTTGAGTAGTCCATTTGTATATTTCCCAGAACCAATTGCAATTTAGGATAAAATAATGAAGTAATTATCATTTTTTGTTCAATTAATTTTACACCTGTTTCATGTCAATTTTTTAAAGTAGTTGTTCAAGTCCCAATATTCTAAAATGTGGGATGTATGAATCTAAATTCCAAACATATGCTTACCCATACTCAGAATTAAAAACCCATCTCTAAATCTTTTACATCTCTATTTGTTTTATATGAACCACTGAGGATTGTGTAGCATTAAAATTGAAGTTCATGTTTTTTATTTTTAAGTTCATGTTGGTTTATTCCGGCAGCAATGGCCTTGGTTAATCAATCTTTCTTCTACTGTGCTTGTATACTTTTTAAGTTTGATTTGATCTCTTCATAAGGAGTATTAACACAGTCTATCAACACTTTATACCTTTTCAAGTAGAAGGTGGAGACCTCCAACGGGATGATCAAGTCAAAAATTGTTGCCAAGGTTTAAAATGAAAAAAAAAAATTAAAAATCAACTGGAGGTATATACTTTAGCAATTGTCCACACACAGAGATACAAACCTATCATGAGATCAAATGTTACTTTTAATAAGCCCCATTAACTAGATTATCCACAAAACTCCCAATTACTATATAAAAGTCTACAATATAATTAATCAAACAATTAACCACAATTAAAAGACTAAATAAAAATCCGGGTTATCACAAAATTGCTTTCCCAGATAATGGTAGTGTGCCCTATCGTTGCCACTTCTCCCAAATGTCATGTTGCATTTTACAAAACATTTTGACTTGGTGAGGTTCCATCTCTCTAAAATCCTTCATCAAGATCTCCTTCTTTTATAGCCATATTTTTGTCGAATCTTTTGGGCTTGTCGACGAAGCAATTCATCTTTCTGATTAAGGAGACGCTTGTTCCTTACGATGCATCTCCTCTTTGCTCTTAATTTCTTTTTCAGACTGTTCAAATTGTTGTTGCACTGAAGATTCAAACTTTACCATGAATTCTTTCACTAGTGTGGATGACCCATCAACGGTCATTCCTTTTCTCTTTTTATCTTTAGATTTTTTTCTTCCCATCTTAGGCCTTTGTACTCCATCTTCATCTGTGCCTAGTGTTAAATCTTCACCATTCGAATCTAGTTAAATTGAAGAACCTGGTGTGATTAGAGTAGATGACGGCGAAGTATTATCAATGTCATGTAAGGATCCATCAAATCTTGGGGGAGTAGGCACTTCCACACTTTTTTTTCTTTGATTACTATGTTTTTCATTCCACTTAGGATTGGCTCTCAAGATCTTCCACACCTCTTCCAGCGTGAAATCAATTCATTCGTAAGAGCGAAATGTCTTCTTTGCATCTTCAATCAATATAATATTAATAGTTAATGAACATATGAATTGAATAAATTAAACCATTAAAAATTAAAATCAATTAATATATTAAATTAATGTAATAATTTACTCGATCATCAAAATTTGTGGCGCTCCTTGGATTATGATCAATGGTAGCAAAATATCCACAAAATTTGTTCACTTGACGTTGTATGATATGCCAACGACATGACAACGAATTTGGATTTCTATCAGAATTTTCGGCCGGAGTTGTGATGGATATAAGTTCGTTGAATGTGTTGTAAATTGGAATCCATAAATTATTTCTGGATTAGCTATTGCCAACAATTCCATCTCCCGATACCGCTACCCAAGCTCTTGCAAGTGCCTCATCTTCCGTGGAAGTAAAATTTCTCGTCCGTCCCTTTTTACTAACCTTTTGGGCCTTCTTAGAGTTTGAAGTTTTTAAAGATTGGCATGGTGCTTCAGATGGTGGTTGTTGGGATTGAATGTGGGGTGCATATGAGAATGGGTATGCTTGTGACAATTGTGATGAAGATGGGAAACAATATGGGAATGGTTGTTGCAATTGGGGTTCATATTGGAACGAGTATGATTTTTGAGATAGGGATTGAGATGGGTATGCTGATGAAAATGGGTGTGCTTGTGGAAATTCAGAAGTTTTTTTAGATTGGGATGATGGTAAGAATGCATGTGTATGCTTGCTGGAATTGGAATGTTTGTTCAGCTTGGGATGTTTGTTCATATTGGGATGATTGAGAATCCATGGATATTAATCACAACACCTATAAGATACATCATATGAAATAACATTAAGGAGATTATCACAATAATGGTGTCTCATAGAAAATAAATAGATCACCAAAGTTAAGAGAAAACAATATAATCCCTAAACTTCCTGGTCACCATGAACCTATGAAATTTAAATGTTATGAACCTAAATGAAGGGAAGGTGACATAACAAAACCAGAACCAGAAAAAAGACAGAAACCAAAGAAATACCATGCTGATAATGATGTCTCAGATCCCAAAAACATAGTGTGAATTCACTCTAAGAATTCAGTTTAGAGCAAGAAACTAAAGCAATTAACTCTTGCAGCTGATTAAGTGCTACTTATTTACTCTAATCCCAAAAAATAAATGAAAAAGACATAAACCCAGGAAAATAAAGTGCAAACAATGACATCCATGCAACCTGACTCTTGAAGTGAAGTCACCCCAACAAGAAGTCATACTCTATTTTAACTACAGAAAGGAAAAAATAAGTTGCACCGAGAAAATAAAACAAAACCAGAAACACACCAAAAATATAAGCAAACAAAAAGCGTACCTTCAGGCGACAAACTATTAAAAAAACGCCTCATATTTGCAGATTTAACAAAAAAAATTATAACCCCATATTTGGAGTCACAAAACCAAACTCGAAACTAGTACTATCACCAACAATTCAGCACTAGGTAGCCCAAAAGAAGACACCCATAGAGCTGAACAACCGCCTTCATCCACTTCCCACCTAAAAACTGTTGGGATACGTGCAAGTTTTAAAAACTTTTCGAGGGATTTTGATTCATAGATCTTGATTCATCACATAGAGACAAGTTTTATGCAAAAATAAAAATATGATGTATCATTCAATTAATGGATTGAATACTTACATCAAAGGTTTGAGTAAACCTTTAAAACTTTCCTCTAAAGTGAATGTTCTCACTTATTGTAAATCCCTTAGCAAGATGCCTTCTCCTTGGATCTCCATCTTCTTGGTAATTATTTTGCCTTTAGGAATCACTCATAAGCCTCCATGAATTACCTTAAAAAACTAGGCTTGTGGGAGCCTCTATTAGATGAGAACATAAACCCTAATTTTCTAGAGAGAGAAAATTTATTCCTTTTTCCTTCTCATAAAAATCACACCCTAAAATATACATAGACCATGTATATTTATAGGCAACATAAAAATAAAGAAAAGGAAACAACAAATCCTTCTCCATCTCTAATTCATATGTCTCAAATCTAATATGATTCCAATATCAAGTTGGGCTATGAGTGAGAATCCATTGGGCCTATTATTTTATTGGCTACAATGAATTAATAATTGGCCCGGTCCATGGACCCAATTCAATTAATTCATAAATTAATTTCTACTCCACTAAAAGAAATTAATTGAACTCCAATTAAATAATAAATAACCTCTAAGTCAATATTGCACTTTGACCCCTCTATGCATAATTAGTTATCGGATAAACATAGCCATCAATCCGACTACTTAATTAATATATTTATTTTGGTACCTTTGATTATTTCTGGCTCGATCACAATAAAACATTTGTTTGACAAAAATAATAATTTAAATAAATAAATATATAATAAATCATTTTGTCTAAAAACACACGAAGGCCTTCGAATTTACTTTGTGATCAACCATAATCAATACAAAATAAATACAAGTAGCAATGATGCAAATATTGAAAATATAACCCTCTAACTATTAATTACATAACTACCCAAAGTGTCGGTCTAAGGATCCCGAAGAATCCGCCGAACAAATCAAAGTAATTATTAATTAATAAAAGAGTCTATACTTTTCTCATGCTTAAGAGTCAAATGCCAAGACGGTGATA
This sequence comes from Cornus florida, assembly GCF_030987335.1. Classification (NCBI taxonomy): domain Eukaryota; kingdom Viridiplantae; phylum Streptophyta; class Magnoliopsida; order Cornales; family Cornaceae; genus Cornus; species Cornus florida. The sequence continues at coordinate 7,092,996 of NW_026775573.1, forward strand.
GGGAGTAATTGCATACGACGGCTCTCGCAATATATCTCAACCTAACGCGGATCCAGTTCAAGTCTTAATTAATTATGAGTCCATCCATAATTACCGACTATGAACAATTTATAATTACTATTTATATATCATGCATTGATTGTCATCACATACATATATATGAATATTTCTTGTAATTAACTGGACACTATCAATTTCATAGTGAATCGAAACATAATACATTGAATTCACCAATTATATAAATCATAAATATTTCAGATATGTCAGGAACATATGTCAATACAATCCAGATAGGAATTTGCTATGCCAGGGCATATAAATCCCAACAAAAACACCATCATACATTTACTATACCCTCTCAAAATCCACCCAAATCTGAATGTACCATGCAAAATTACCACCTCCTACCAAGCAGATTTGGTGCTAAAAAACAATGATTCCAATAAGGAATGGCATAAAAATCCTTGATTTGCCATTGACTCACGATTTCGGTATCCCCAAAGGCGCTAAGTGCATCAAGTTTATCACACGAGAAAGAAGAGAAAATTGGAAGCGTTAGACTAGCCTTTAACAGACTGCGGGCGCCCTTAAGGACATAGTATAGGCAACGATGTTGGAGATGGTGTTGAAGGGCACTGCTATTGGTTTTAGTTTTGAGTTGGGTGTGACTTACGACCAGCGTACGAGTAGAGGAGATACCCTTTCAAGATCTACCACACAACTACCGGATGTTTCTGATTCACTCTTTTCTTATTTCGACTATTCCGAGCTCAGAATTTTTCATCCTTGAGCAGTAGTGATGAGTACAGAAAGCAAAAATATGCAAGAACAATTGTGATTGAATTGACTAATCACCAAGAAAGAAAAAAGAAAATAATTTGTATAATTGCATAAAACAACAATTATATAAAAACATGATTAATATATATATCTAGAATCTAAAAAAACCCTAGAATTTACGGTGATAATTATAGAAGATAAGATCAAACAAAGTGATGAATCAAACTATGTTTATTAAAAATAAATAAAAGATGTTCGAGCAGTTCTTACCTTGCCCCCAATTACAGATTCTTCTCTATGGTGCTTTAGAAAAGTGGGAAAGAGGTGAGAATGAATGAGAGAGACGAAAGAGAAACGCGAGTGGAAAAGAGGGAAGAGAGAGAAAATATGCTTACATGGCTATGTAAAAGGGTTGTGTATTTTACACATTGATGATGTGGCAATGTATGTTAACATACTGCTGGAGATGAAAAAAATTACAATTCATGTGTGGCAGTATATATTTTACATAAAAAGGTTTTTTAACATACCGATGGAGATGCTCTTAGCAAGATGATGTTGGGTGTGCCCAGATGCGACCTTATTGGTGTGTTGGACCAATAAAAAGGCAGCATTCTTTAAGGAACACAAGTATTTTATTTTTGAACTCTTAATTTTTTAGAGCAACAAGCATGTATTTTGAAAAACTTTAAGGGACTTGTTGAAATTTCTAATGAATTTTTTAGGAATACAAGTATTTTATTTTATTTATTTTTTATTTTTTGCAAAATAACTATTTTTGAAGAGCATAAGGAAGATTTAAAAAAAAAATGGAAGGGATTGACTTTGATATCCTTTGATTTAATTTTGGAGGGTATATATGTATCGAGTAGCACTTTCTTGGTGAGGGCTTTGCTCTTTAGGAGACTCGAACCCTCACCATCCACTTTGAAAGGTAAAAGAGATACCACTGAGCCACAATATCCTTAATTAATATATATATATGTGTGTGTGTGTGTGTGTATTGCCCTATAGGACAAAATCTGTGACAATAATGGTCCCAGATTAACTATCTTATAATTTCCCTTCAATCAATTGCCATTGTTTAGAAATATCTCATTTTGAGGGGACAAGAGGGTAAAATGCAGTAAAAAAACAAAAAAAAAAAAAAAAACACTTAACTTGTTATATATATATATGTATATTAATGTGGGGTCCACTTGTAATGAATGACAAAGCAGCTTATTTGATAAGCTGCTTGTTGCCCACGCTTAATCATACCGATAAATAGGCTAATGTGTATACAAGTGATGGTATGAAGAAATGAAATAGCAACCCATTTTCTCTCTCTCTCTCTCTCTTATTTATATCTCTCACTCTCATCTTTATATATGTATCTATCTGCTTGTATCAAGATATACTTTAATATCATATTTATTACACGTTATCAGCACGAGCTCTATCCATCTCAGATTTGAATGAAAAGCTCTCTCTCTCCCTCTTTCTATCTCAACTATATATCTATTTTGTGATATTAGTTTTGATAGATTGTTGAGTTGGTTTGTTTTATCAAAGAAACTAGTATTTCTGATTCTAAAGGGTAAAAAAATTTTAATTATTGATTATTGTTTATAAAATAAATTTGTTCACTTAAATGATATATGTGCTCACACTATAGTCGGTTCTACCACATTTATTATTTAATGATCTACTAATTATGGTCGGTCCTACCACCTTTATTATTTAATGATTTATGACCGGTTTTACCGCCTTTATTGTTTAATAATTTATTCACTATGGCTGGTTTTTACCACTTTTGTTATTTAAATAATTTATATTATGTTATTGTTTCATTTAATGCCATTTTATTTATTTATATACTATGCTAAATTATATTTTTATATTATTGTCACATCTAGTTATTTTACCAATGTCAAACTTGACAAAGCTGGAATTCGTGACCTTGAACATTTCTGGCAAAAATTATTTATCTTGGATTCTGAATGCTCAGATCCATTTAGATGCCATGGGCCTTGGAAACACAATTAAAGAAAAGAATGATGCATCATTACAAGATAAAGCGAAGGTCATGATTTTCCTTCTGCGCCATATTAGTGAGGAGTTAAAAACTGAATACCTCACTGAAAGAGATCCACTGTGTTTGTGGAACAATTTGAAAGAAAGATATGATCATCAAAAAACAGTTATCCTCCCAAAGGCTCGGGCTGATTGGCAACAACTGTAGTTGCAAGATTTTAAAATTGTGGTTAAATATAACTCTGCCCTATTTAAAATCAGCTCTACATTGAAATTATGTGGTGATACCATTAATGATGAACTTTTGTTGGAAAAAACATTCACCACATTTCACGCCTCGAATATGCTCTTACAACAACAATATCGAGAGAGTAGATTTAAAAAATATTCAGAGCTGATATCATGTTTGCTTGTGGCAGAGCAAACTAATGAGCTTTTGTTAAGAAACCACCAGTTTCGTCCAACTGGATCGACACCGATCCCTGAAACATATGTTGCCTCATCCCGTGGTCGTGCAAACCAAATGAGAGATGGACGTGGTCGTGGTGGTAGAAATGGGTATAATAATGAATATGGTCGTGGTAAAAATAATTACCACAATAATGAATATGGTCGTAGTAGAAATCATTTTTATTTTCGTGAAAGATATCAATCCTCACATTTTCGCAATCAGAGATCTATACCATATCCCCAAAGGAGAGATCATAATGAAATAAAACAGGTAAAAGGGAAGGATGTGGCTCAACTCCCAAGGCACATGATAATACTTGTTATCGATGTGGCATGACAGGGCATTGGCAAAGTATTTGTCGCACACCTAAGCATCTGGCTGAACTTTACCAAGCCTCAATAAAAGAAAAGGGCAAACAAAAGGAAATGAATTTCCTTTATCATGATGAGCCAGTTGACATCACAAATTTAGAAATGAATTTCATTGATCATAATGAGCCAGTTAACATCACAAATCTGGATGTATCAGATTTTTTTGAGGACCGTGATGGAAAGATAGACTTCCTGATTGGTGATGGAAATGTCCACACCAATTAATCATATTTTCTTTTCATGTTCTGTCTACTATGTTTTTATTTTCCTTGTATTAAAATTTTTATTTTTTAGTTTGTATTAAAGTTTCTTTTATTATAAAAGTTTCTTTTCTGATAAAGAAATTTGCATGAATAGAAATGGATCTGACTAGTTCCAAAATAAATGGAGAAGATATATGTCTTGCAGATAGTGGAACGACACACATAATCCTTCGAGATCAAAAAATATTTTTCTCACTTAACTCTGACAGATGCCAGTGTTAGTATAATATCAGGTCCCACCGACTTTATTGAAGGCTCCGGACGAGCCAACGTCATTTTACCACATGGAACAAGATTACAAATCAATGATGTCTTATATTCTATAAGATCTCGAAGAAATCTGTTGAGTTTTAAAGACTTGCGTCGTAATGGGTATCATATTGAGACTGCAAATGAAAGAAATGTGGAATATCTCTACATTACCTCATGCAAGAAGCGGATATTATAAAAACTCCCTGTTTTCTCCTCTGGGTTATACCATACAACCATTAGGACAATTGAGTCAAATGCTGTGATACATAAAAAATCGTGTGACCCAAAACTTTTTATGCTTTGGCATAATCGACTTAGTCACCTGAGGAGTACAATGATGCGTCGAATTATTAAAAATTCATATGGACACCAACTAAAGCATCAAAAAATCATCTTACCAAATAATCATCTATGCACCGCCTGCTCACAAGGTAAGTTGATTATCAGACCATCCCCTTTAAAAGTCATTGCTGAATCTCCCCTATTTTTACAATGAATTCATGGGGATATATGTGGGCCAATTCATCGATCATATGGACCATTTCGTTATTTTATGGTCTTAATTGATGCCTCAACACGATGATCACATGTTTGTCTGCTTTCTACACGTAATGTTGCATTTGCTAGACTTCTTGCTCAAATCATCAAATTAAGGGCACATTTTCCTGATTACCCAATTAAGATATTCCGTCTTGATAATGCCGCTGAATTTTCTTCTCAAACTTTTGATGATTATTGCATGTCAGTTGGAATTAATGTTAAACACCCTGTTGCACACATTCATACTCAAAATGGTATGGTTGAATCTTTTATTAAAAAGACTTCAGTTAATTGATCGTCATTTGCTTTTGCGAACAAAATTACCTGTTTTTGCCTGGGGTCATGTTATATTACATGCTGCATCATTAGTTCGTATACGACCAACTGCTTATCATAAGTACTTACCATTGCAACTTATTTTTGGTCAACAACCAAATATCTCCCACATACGAGTTTTTGGTTCTGTTGTATATATTCTAATTGCACCACCCCAACACACTAAAATAGGTCATTAACGTAGACTTGGAATTTATGTTGGTTTTGATTCTCCATCTATTATTAGATATCTTGAACCTCTGACAGATGATGTCTTTAAAGCACGATTTGCTAACTGTCATTTTGATGAGACTGTTTTCCCACCATTAGGGGGAGAAAAGGCACAGCAGCAATGTGATCTTACTTGGAATGCCTTGGAATTATCTCATTTTGATCCTCGCACAAATCAATGTGAACGAGAAGTTCAGAAGATCATTCACTTGCAAAATGTTGCAAATCAATTACCTGATGCATATACTGATACAAAGAAAGTAATAAAATCACATATACCAGCTGCAAAAATTCCAGCTCGAATTGCTGTCCCTGAGGGGCCTTCTATCAGTAATGCAGCAAATGCATCTAAAACACGCCTGCAGCGTGGTAGACCAGTCGATGCAAAAGATATTGTTCCTCGTAAGAGGAAATCACAAAGAAAAGCTGGCACTCCTGAAGAGACCACAAAAGGAGCAACAGATATTATTGATCAATCTGAGATAATAGCTTTTGATAAGGCATAGGCTCTTGATGAGTCTCAGGTACCTAAAAATGATAAAATAATAAATATTGATGAGGCAAAAGCAACAGATGATGATGTGACCCTTGATGAGGCACATGCTCTTGATGAGACAAAGGTACCTGAAAATAATGAGATCTCACTAAATTATGAAACGAGATGGAATAGAAATGAAATTGTTATCGACAACATATTCTCATATCTCGTTGCTTTTGATATTGATAATAAGAATCCGAAACCTCAAAACGTCGAAGAATATCGACGAAGAAATGATTGGCCAAAATGGAAAGAAGCGATACAAGTTCATTAGCTAAACGTGAAGTATTTGGACCAGCTGTCCAGACACCTGATAGTGTTAATCCTGTTGGGTACAAATGGGTGTTTGTACAAAAGCGTAATAAAAAAAATGAAATCGTGAAATACAAAGCTCGACTAATAGCTCAAGGTTTGTCACAGATACCTGGTATTGATTATGGGGAAACATACTCCCCTGTGATAGATGCACTCACATTTAGATTAATAATATATTTGGCAATCACAGAAAGATTGCATATGCATTTAATGGACGTGGTTACAGCATATTTATATAGATCACTAGATAGTAATATTTATATGAAAATCCCATAAGGATTTAAAATGCCTGAAACAAAACCACGTAATACGTACTCAATAAAATTACAACAATCCTTATATGGATTGAAGCAGTCTGGACGAATGTGGTACAATCGCCTTAGCGATTACTTACTCAAAGAAGGATATGTAAACAATCATATTTGCCCATGTATTTTTATTAACAAATCAGAATCTGGTTTTGTTAATGTTGCAGTATATGTTGATAATCTAAATCTTGTGGGAACATTGGACGAGATCGAAAAGACGGCCACTTATTTAAAGAAAGAATTCGAAATGAAAGATCTCGGAAAGACAAAATTCTGCCTTGGGCTGCAGGTTGAACATTTTTCGAGTGGTATTCTCATCCATCAATCAACATATACAGAAAAGATTTTGAGACGTTTTCATATGGATAAAGCCTATACATTGAGCTCTCCAGTGGTTGTCCGATCATTTGATGTCAAGAAAGATCATTTTCGTCTTCGAGAGGATGATGAAGAACTCTTTGGTCCTGAAGTGCCTTATCTCAGTGCGATTAGTGCTCTTTTGTGTCTTGCAAATTGCACAAGACCTGACATAATTTTTCCAATCAATTTATTAGCAAGGTACAGTTCTACAACAACCCGCAGACATTGGAATGGAATCAAACACATATTACGATATTTTTGTCGCAAAACTGATATGGGATTGTTTTATTCAACGGCACCAAATTCTCAATTAATTGGATATGTAGATGCCGGTTATCTTTCTGATCCACATAAAACTTATTCACAAACAGGATATGTGTTTACCTGTGGCGGCATTGCGATATCATGGCGATCTATGAAACAGACAATGATTGCAACTTTTTCAAATCATTCTGAGGAACTCGCAATTCATGAAGTAAGCAGGGAACTTTTTGGTTGAGGTCAATGATCCAACATATTCGAATAACATGTGATCTCTCATCAATAAAAGAAAGCCCAACAGTATTATATGAAGATAATGTGGCATGTATTGCACAGATGAAAGAAGGGTATATTAAAAGTGACAGGACCAAGCACATCTCACCAAAATTCTTTTATGCACATGAACTCCAGAAAAAGGATGATATTGATATTCAGAAGATACGTTCATGTGAAAATCTAGCAGCTCTATTCACTAAAACGCTTCCAACTACAACATTCAAGAAGTTGGTGCACAACATTGGAATGCGTCAATAAAAAGGATCTTCAAGGTTGAACTAATGAGGGGGAGCAATTGATCGAAGAGGTATTAGCATACTGTATTCTTTTTCCTTCATCCAGGTTTTATCCCACTAGGTTTTCCTGGCAAGGTTTTAATAAGACAATTTTAATCTATGCAATACCATTTTCAGATACACAACAATAGGGTACTTTTTTTCCTTCGCTAGGGTTTTTTCCCACTGGATTTTCCTTAGCAAGATTTTAATGAGGTATATTCTTAGTGTAGTGCAGTGGACCCCAAGAGGAAGTGTTATATATATATGTATATTAATGTGGGGTCCACTTGTAATGAATGGCAAAGCAGCTTGTTTGATAAGTATTTGTATATTATTAGAGTGGAAGCTTGTTTGATAAGCTACAAGCTACTTGTTACCCGCGCCTAATCATGCCTATAAATAGGCTAATGTGTATACAAGTGATGGTACGAAGAAATGAAATAGCAGCCCGTTTTTTCTCTCTCTCATATTTATATCTCTCACTCTCATATATGTATCTATCTGCTTGTATCAAGATATACTTTAATATCATATTTATTACATAACTATTGTTTTGTTGCAGTTTACCCGGTAGGTTACCAGAAAGAGCAAAAGACCATTTGATCATTGCTATAAAATAACGTTGTTTCACTTATTAGCCTCTTAAATTACTGACGTGGAATATGTAATCTCACCTACAAATGAGAGCTTGACAAGTCACCCAACACCCAACATAGCCCTACTTTCTCTTTACAATCACGCAGACACGCATATAAACACACACACACACACACACACATATAATCACATACATACATACAAACATATATATATATATATATATATATATATATATATATATATACACAAGGTATATATCTGAAATCTATTGGGGAAAATTCGTGTAGGGAGTTGATGGTGTTATTGTGGCGGCGGTGACGACAGGGGATGAGGTCGGAATATCTAGTGGAGGTGGTGGCGGTGTTATGGCCACAGCGATGAGGATTGAGATTAGGGGAGGAACCGGATCACCATGGATAGGAAGTAGTGGTGCTGTTGTGATACGTGGCGGTGGTGACGGGTTGAGGTTGGAGGAGGAAACGGATGACCATGGATAGAAAGTGGTGGTGCTATTATGGCGGCAGCGACGGGGGATGAGGTTGGAGAAAGAGACGAATCACCATGGACGGAGGTGATTATAGAGTCACCAGGGACGACGGTGATTCCACAGTCACTATGGACGGTGGCGATTGTCCTGAAAACCTCATATTCTTACCTCAATTTCAATTTTACCTCATTCAATCCAAAACCCGATTAAGACGAAGAGGCGTTGGGTTATTAGAGTTCAAGAACATAAGTGGCTGTGGATTTGTGGGTATGATAGAGTTTCAATTGGGTTTGGGATTGTGGTTGAGTTTACCTCTGTGGCACGAGCTACATCTTTAATTGGACCAAGCCTTACTTTAGCTTTGATATATTTACGCCGAGATCTATCTATATATATACACACACACATATTATATAGATAGAAGGAGGGAGAGAGAGGGGTTTAGGTTAAATAAGATGATGAAAGAGAAAGATGAACAGTGACCACAAGAGCGTGTTTAGATGTAACAGGATTTCTGTGTATTTTTTTAAGAGGAGCAATTTAGACTTTTCAAATTTGCAAGGGTAATATTATCTATATTTTTATATATCATGCCGCGTTAGGAACACGCACTCTGATCATGGCCAAAATATGACAGGCCATTCGTCGGATGGGATAAACTGCAACAAAATTGTATAGTTCAGGAGTTATTTGCAATTTTGATAGTGCAGGGAATTTATTGCTATTTGCAATAATAGTTTAGGGTTTTTTTTTTTTTGCATTTTACCCTATAAAATATATACAGTAGAACTACTTAGTTTAATTTACTTAATTTTTCAATTGGGATTTACCATTTTCTTTGCAGCAAATCCATTTCCCCATTATTAAACGTTTAGATTTGAGGACCCAATACCGATTCAAATAGATATGTAATATGTGATTAGAATATGATTTACTTTAAACTTGATGCAGAATTTTATATAATGGCAATTGTTATAATATATATATATATATATTAATGAATTTGTTGTGTAATGTTTATGTGAAAGCCAAAATTAGCTGCTACATTTTTTTTCCTAGTTTTAATTGTGCATGGTGCATATGACAGGAAACGACTTCAGCAATTTCCTTTTTAGTCGAAAACTTTGCCGGGGTAGTCTTTCAGTAACGATCATGGATGAAGAAAAATGCAAACTTGTTATTCATAACGTGCACAAATTTTTTTAAGCATTCAATATTGAAATCAAGAGAAACATTCTGATTTTATTGGCTACTAGAGATGAGACGAACAAGTTTGCAAATATGAAAAATCTACTGAGGCATAATATAAATTTTAAGAAATATATATGTTTTTTATTTTTTATACATGTTTCATTAGGTTTTTCTGTTTTTATTGTATGAACAGAATAGTCATCCTCGCAATGGATGTAATGGCTTGTCCACTTTTAAAGTGACGACATTAAATAGGGTAATATGATGAATATATATATGTCTATCTATTGAGTAATCTGTAATATAGAAATGTAAATTAACTTGTGCAGGGAGAGAGAGAGATAAAGAGACAGAACGAGAGAGAAAGAGAGAGATCATTTCTTATTGCACCTTCAGTTCATACACATGATGCCTATTTATAGGCATTCAATTCGTGGGTTAGCTTCTAGTATAAGCCAATGCAATAAACTTGCTCATTACTCCAAGAGATGATGTAAGCTATGATGCAAGGTGTGGAGCCCACATCCACAACACTCCCCCTTGGAATCCACTATACTACACTAAGAATATGCCTCGTTAAAACCTTGCTAGGAAAAACCCAGTGGGATAAAAACCCAGCGAAGGAAAAAGAGTACAATATCCTTGTGTCATTGAAAATAGTATTGCATAGGTTAAAACTGCCTCATTAAAACCTTGCCAAGAAAACCCAGTGGGATAAAACCTAGACGAAGGAAAAAGAATACAGTATGCCAACACCTCTTCGATCAATTGCTCCCCCTCATTAGTTCAACCCTGAAGATCCTTTAGTTGACGCATTCCAATGTTGTGCACCAGCTTCTTGAATGTTGTAGTTGGAAGCGCTTTAGTGAATAAATCTGCTAGATTATCACTCGAGCGTATCTGCCTAACATCAATATCACGACTCTTCTGGAGCTCGTGTGTGGAAAAGAATTTTGGTAATGTGCTTGGTTCTATCACTCTTTATGTATCCTCCTCTTACCTATGCAATACATGTCGTATTATCTTCATATAATATTGTTAGACTATCTTTGATTGAGAAGAGTCCACATGATTCTCAAATATGTTGTATAACAGATCTCAACCAAACACATTCTCTACCTGCTTCATGAATTGCGAGTATCTCAGAGTGATTTGAGGAAGTTGCAGTCATGGTCTGTTTCATAGATCGCCATGATATAGCAGTACCACCACAAGTAAACAAGTACCCTGTTTGTGATCGGGCTGTATGTGGGTCAGAAAGATAACCTGCATTTGCATATCCAATCAACTGGGGCTTTAATTGTCTTGAATAAAACAATCCCATATCAGTCGTTCCCCGAAGGTAACGCATAATGTGTTTGACCCCATTCCAATGTCTTCGAGTTGGTGCAGAACTATACCGTGCTAATAAGTTGACTGCAAATGCTATATCAGGTCTGGTACAATTTGCAAGGTACATTAAAGGACCGATTGCACTAAGATATGGTACTTCAGAACCAAGAACTTCTTCGCCTTCTTCCAGAGGACGAAAATGATCTTTCTTAACATCAAGTAATCGGACAATCATTGGAGAACTCAAGGGGTGAGCTTTATCCATATAAAAGCGTTTTAGGACTTTTTCAGTGTATGTTGACTGATAGACAAGAATTCCACTTGGTAAATGTTCGATCTGCAGGCCGAGACAAAATTTTGTTCTACCAAGATCTTGCATTTCGAATTCTTTCTTTAAATAATTAGCAGTCGTGGTGAGCACTTCAGGAGTTCACACAAGATTTAGATCATCAACATATACAGCTATAATGGCAAATCCAGATTTTGATTTCTTGATGAAAATGCATGGACAAACTTGATTATTCACATATCTTTCTTTGAGTAAATACTCGCTGAGTCGATTGTACCACATGCGTCCGGATTGTTTCAATCCGTACAAGGATCGTTGTAACTTGATGGAATACATGGTACGTGATTTCAAGCTATTTGCTTCAAGCATTTTAAATCTTTCAGGGATTTTCATATATATATCACTATCTAGTGATCCATATAAATAAGCTATAACCACGTCCATCAGACGCATATCCAGTCCTTCTGAGACTGTCAAACTGATCAAGAAGCGAAATGTGATTGCATCTATTACAGAAGAGTATGTCTCTTCATAATCAATACCAGGTCTCTGCGAGAAACCTTGGGCTACAAGTCGGGCTTTATATCTTACAATTTCATTTTTCTCATTATATTTCCTTACAAATGCCCATTTGTACCCTATAGGCATGACATCTTCAGGTGTCTGGACTACAGGTCCAAATACTTCACGTTTTGCCAATGAGTTTAGCTCTACCTGTATTGCTTCTTTCCATTTTGGCCAATCATTTCTACATCGACACTCTTCGATGTTTTGAGGTTCAGGATCTTCATTATCACCTACAATATCAAGAGCAACTGCAAAGGAGAATATATCGTTAATAATAACTGTATTTCTATCCCATAATTCTCTATAGTTTATTGAGATCTCATTATTTTCAGGTACTAGTGCCTCTTCAGGGGATTGTTCCACTTCCGGGGCATGTGCCACTTCCGGGGCATATATATCTTCTGGGGCTACTTGCTTATAAAATTTAGATTGATCAATCATTTTCGTTGTTCCTTTTGCAAGTGTGACCTTTTCGGGAGCGCCAATTTCTTTTGCAAGTGTGACCTCTCCAGGAGCGCCAATTTCTTTATTTGATTTCTCTTGCACTTTCCTCTTCCGGAGAACAGTGTCTTTTGCACCGACTGGTCTACCACGCTTCTGGCGTGTCTTAGATACATTTGCAACAGTACTGACAGACTGTCCTACATGGACATCAATTCTTACTGGAATGTTTACAGCTGGTATATGTGATTTCATCACTTTCTTTATATCAGTGAATGCATCGGGTAATTGATTTGCAATACTTTGCAAATGAATGATCATTTGAACTTCTAGTTCACATTGATTTGTGCGAGAATCTAAATGAGATAAAGTCGAGACATTCCAATTAATAACTCGTTGCTCTTCTGGCTTTTTCTTTTCTCCCCCTAATGGAGGGAAAATAGACTCATCAAAATGACAGTCAGCAAACCGCGCCTTAAACACATCACCTGTCATGGGTTCAAGATATCTAATAAAAGATGAAGAATCAAAACCTACATAAATACCAAGTCGTCGTTGAAGACCCATTTTGGTGCGTTGTGGGGGTGCAATGGGAACATATACAGCATAACCAAAAACTCGTAAGTGAGAGATACTTGGTTATTGACCCATCACAAGTTGTAGTGGTGAAAAACTATGATATGCAGTTGGTCTAATGCGTTCTAGTGATGCTGCATGTAATATCGCATGTCCCCAAGCAGAACAGGTAGTTTAGTTCTCATGAGTAATGGTCTAGCTATTAACTGAAGACGTTTGATAAAAGATTCTGCAAGACCATTTTGGGTATGAGTGTGTGCAATAGGATGTTCAATAAGGATGCCAATTGACATGCAATAGTCATCAAATGATTGAGATGTAAATTCTCCGGCATTATCAAAACGGATAGTCTGGATTAGATAATCCAGAAATTGTGCTCGTAATCGGATTATTTGAGCAAGGATTCGAGCAAATGCAACATTACGAGTAGAAAGTAAACTTACGTGTGACCACCGTGTTGATGCATCAATTAAGACCATAAAATAACGAAATGGTCCACACACTGGATGAATTGGTCCACATATATCCCCTTGAATTCGTTGTAAAAATGGTGGGCATTCAACAATGACCTTGGAAGGTGATGGTCTGACTATTAATTTACCCTGTGAACAAGCAGTACAAGGATAATCATTTGCTAAAAGAATCTTCTGGTTCTTTAGTGGATGACCATGTGAATTTTCAATGATTCGGCGCATCATTGTTGACCCACGATGACCAAGGCGATTATGCCAGAGTATAAAAATATTTGGGTCGGAGCACTTCTGGTGCTTCACTGCATGTGACTCAATTACTTTTATATTGGTATAATATAACCCAGAAGATAAAGCAGGGAGTTTTTCTAATACATGTTTCTTGCATATAATACATAGATATTCAATGCCCCCTTCATTTATAGTCTCAATATGATAACCGTTGAGACGTATATCTTTAAAGCTTAATAAATTTCTTTTGGATTTTGTAGAGTATAGAGCATCATTAATATTCAATTGTGTTCCACAGGGTAACATAATGATAGCTCTTCCGGAGCCTTCAATTAGATCTGCTGGACCTGATATTGTATTGACACGAGTGTCAACTAATGTTATACTCGAAAAATATTTTCTATTTCGGAGTATAGTGTGCGTTGTTGCACTGTCTGCCAGACATATATCTTCATCATTTATCTTGGGTACAGTCAATGCCTTAGTCAGATCCATACTTCTTCATATACACAAAATATATGTTTCATTACTTCAAACTTGAAATACAAACTATATTTACATATAAGATAATCAAAATAAAAACATACTAGTACAACCTAGATAGAGACATATTGGTACAGATAAGCTAAAACACACAAGGGATAACATGCTAGAGAATGACACATTAATTGGTATGGACATTTCCATCACCAATTAAATGATCACTACTACCACTAGTATCAGCAAAGAAGTCAGAAACATTAAAGTGAGTAATATCAGTTGTTAAGTCGTCATCCACAAAATTTATTTCAATTTCCTTTCCTTTTCCCTTATCATTCATTGAGGCACGGTAAAGATCAACTAGATGTTTGGGCGTACGACAGGTACGTGACCAATGACCTTTCATTCCACATCTATAGCAAGGCTTGTCATCATATATCTCAGGAGCTTTCTGTAAAGCTTTTTCTTTTGCCTGCTTGGTCGCATTTGAATTCCACTTCTGGTGGGACGGTGTGGAGTTCCTTCTGGGAACCAATGAGGAATTATGACCACCACGATTATTATCATGATTTCTATTGCGACTATATCCACGACCACCACGACGTCTGCGTCCACGTTAACGTCCATGGCCGTGAAATGATGACATATTCGCTTCTGGGAATGGTACAGATCCAATGGGATGGGACTGGTGGTTTTGCATCAAAAGCTCATTATTCTGTTCAGCCACCAACAAACAAGAAATTAGCTCAGAATATTTGGTAAATCTGCACTCTCTATATTGCTACTGCAGGAGCACATTTGAGGCATGAAATGTGGAGTATGTTTTTTCCAACATATCATCATTAGTGATTTTTTCTCCACATAATTTCAATTGTGAGCTGATTTTAAATAAGGCTGAATTATATTCACTTACACTTTTAAAATCCTGCAATCGCAAGTGGATCCAGTCATAACGAGCTTTTGGAAGGATCATAGTTTTCTGATGCTCATATCGTTCTTTCAGATTTTTCCACAGTATAAGTGGATCCTTAACCATGAGGTACTTTGTTTTTAATTCCTCATGGAGGTGATGGCGAAGAAAGATCATGGTTTTTGCGTGGTCCTGCAAGGACGCATTATTTTTTTCCTTAATTGTTTCACCGAGATTCATGGATCAAGGATCCATGACAAGTAGTTTTTGCCCGAGATGTCAAGTGCCACAAATTCAAGCTTGGTAAGATTTGACATTGTGAACTATAAATGATAAAATAACATAGTTAGGATTATTTCACACAAAGAATAATCAATTTGAGATTATAAAAATACTGCAGTCACTATAATGTGATTTGTCAATAAATATATAATGTTAAAAGTTAGTCATGTGGTTTCAGTAAACAAAACAATAACAAAAAGACAAAATATGTTTACACTAAAAGGCACATATAATTTATATTTCTACGTTTTACAAAACTTCAGGTTTGTAAGGGTACTCCGTGTAAATGACTTCAGGTCAAAGAATTTCAGATTTATTTGGACTTCAGGCCAATAAATTTTGCGAAACTTCAAGTTTGCAAAGAGTACCAAATATTTGTGAAACTTCAGGCTCACAAATTTTGCAAAACTTCGGGTTCACAAAGACTCTTTGGGAAACTTCAGGCTCACAAACAGTAGATTAATATATGCAAAACTTTGAGTTTGCAAATTAAATAATTTAGTATTTGCGAGACTTCGGGCTCAGCAATTTAATTTTCTATAAAGAATAGACAAAAATACTCTAACATAAATAAATAAATAAATAATTGCGAGACTGCAGGCTCAATAATGTTAATTATATGTGAGACTTGAATAATAACAGTTTAATATAAATAATTATTTTTCTTACCCTTTGAAGTGAGAAAGAAAAATAGAATTTTCTTCTCAATTGATAGAGCCTCGTGCTGATAACATGTGATGAATATATATATGTATATCTTTTGAGTAATCCGTAATATAGAAATGTAAATTAACTTGTGCAGGGAGAGAGAGAGATCATTTCTTATTGCACCTTCAGTTCATACACATGATGCCTATTTATAGGCATTCAATTCGTGGGTTAGCTTCCAATATAAGCCAATGCAATAAACTTGCTCACTACTCCAAGAGATGATGTAAGTAATGATGCAAGGTGTGGAGCCCACATCCACAACAGGTAAGGATTTTTGTCAATTTTTATTTTTCTGAAAATCAAAAAATAAATGTTATTTTACATAATTTAATAATAATAATTTTGTTAAGAAAAAATGTATTTATTATTTAATAGACTTATTTTAATTTATATTCTTATCACAATCAGGTTAGGAGGGAAAAAAGTGCCCCAAAAGTTGAGGTATAAAAAAGTTACATCAATATTACTTTTGTTTAGCTGTCAATGTAAGTGTATTATTACTCTGTACACTTGTAACAAATTGATTTATTTTCTTCAAAACCCCATGAGTCAAACTTGGTAAAAAGGATCACTTTTTAATGCTAAATATGAAAAATAAAGAAACAGGAAGAAAATTGCAACAAAAAAAAAGTAAAAGTTTAAAATGGCAGATCTAGGGGAGGCCTGGGCAGGGCTCCAGCCCACCCAAAAAATATATATATATTATTATTATGGGTAATTTTAATTCAGTCGAAAAAATATATATATTATTAGTATTAGCCCACCCAAATAAGCCCAAGTAAGTTAAGTCACAATACTAAAATAAAGGCCTAAGCCAAACAAGCCCTAATAAAAAAATTTGCTTGAGAAATTGTGTTATTAAATTTGTGTTTAATTTTAACCTACTCCATTTGACAATTTCTAGAATCTCTAATGTTGAAATGATGGGGTACTACAATTTACAAAGGATTGATAATTCATTATAGATGATTTTTTGAAGTTATTGTAATGAAGTTGCACAATGTGACAAGGTTTGCTCCCAGTCTTTTATTCTTTTCAAAATTATCCTAATATTAAGTTGGTAATTGGTCCTAAAATTTTTTTTTTTCATGAATTGCAAATACATTTTACTTTTTAAAAAAATAATAACAATATGCCAGGTTCAAAAAAAAATTAATATATATATATATATATATATATATATATATATATATATATATATTTCAATATAAAGAGTAAATACACAAAAAGATAGGCTAACATTTCCAAAAAAAAATGGGTTTTAGCTCAACTGGCCCAAACAGTAGTAAAAGATCAAAATAGGCCATCACAGAAGCCCAACTCTGTACTTCTGTATTGGTTGAGGAAAGTTTTCAAGTTAGAATTCTGCTAATATGTGTGAGATATATTTTTGAATTGGCATATTTCGGTAACAAAATAAGTCATAGTTGAGTTGTAATTCCAGTTACCATATCAGACTCGACATCGACTGCGGAATTAGAAGTTTGTTCAGAAGAGGAAAGTACTGTTGATCATCGAAAAGGAAAGAACAATACATTAGGACATTATTTCCTACTGGGGAATCGGCTCTCTCTCTCCCAGAGAGCTCTATGTGGAAAGATTAAAGGAACTGGCTCCATCCTTTTGAGAGCCGGCTCTACCCCTGCTTCCTATCATCTTCTTCGTTTCCGACGATGTAAAATCCCTCTGTACTCCTTTGTTACAATTCCTAGGGGTCCAAATTATGTCTCAAAACATTCTCATAATTTATTTAAATCAAGTATACATCTTTAATAACAATCAAAACACATATTCATGTAACAAAATTCAAGTTCAATAAATCTCAAATAAAATCACATAATATTGTTTTAAAACTGAAATAGCATGTATATAAGACAAATTTTAATATCCGATTAATTCCTGGAAATTACCTAGGCATATATAGAACACAAGTCAAGTGGAAAGAGTAAAAGAAAAAACTTGCCTTAGGTTTCGGTTTGAAACCTTAAACCATCTTCTCTAATTACACCGATGACTCCTTAACTGCCGTTAAACTCCTCTGCAGCTCCTGGTTCAACCCACGAGCAACCTTCTTCCTTCCTCCTTGGTCCGACCTTTAATCTACGGCCAAAACCCTAACTTGTTCTCTCAGTTTTCTCTCAAACCTCTCTGTATGCGTAAATAGGGTTTTTAAGCCTAGGCAGACATATAATGATAAATTTATAGGCAATTTTAATTTAACCTAATTCTAATTACCTAAAGAAAAATAAAATAAATACATATTATATATATCGGTACCCTAATCCAACGTGATAACATATATATATATATATATATATATATATATATATATATATATAAACCATTATAATTATATAATATATAGCATATACTGAATATCACAATTAATGTAACTATTAATTATAATTAATAATTAACATAACCTTATATACATATATACCCATATAAATATGTATCACTATCCATGAGTAGTAACTGTACCCATTTAAATCTCATATCCAAGTAGTCCATGAGACCCAAACGATTGGTCCATTACTACTATCTAAGTCCATCCTTAAATAAAAATTTTAAATAAAATAAAACAAATATTTAAATGATTTAGTTCATAACAATTAAGCTACACTAATTGCACATAAGCAGATTCAAATAATTCAATTAAAGCATGTAAATTCAAATAAGCCAACAAATTACATTTAACCACTTAAATAAATTAAACATATAATCAAATCATCAATTAACTAATTAAATAAATTAAAAATGCAAATAAAAGAAATCAAATATATACCAAAGTTATCTTTTTAAAATTAGGGGTATTACAACAGAGATGAGGAGGATAAAACAGATGAGGATGCAGAGGATGATGAGGATGGTAGTGCTAGTGACACTGATGATGGTGATGAGAAGATTCTGACTTCTATTGTTCCGTTCGCTGGAGATGATATTGATGCTTGATTATATGTTCATATCGTACATGCATAACTTTTTGTTCAATTTTTACATTGTCATAACTTGATATTTTTGGATATTATCTTTTGACTGCTGACATGTAATAAACTGATTACTATTTTCTCTATTTAGTATTGTTTCTACTCTGAATGACATGCTTCAATTACTTTATCAATTTTGTTTCAAAAAGGGGGAGAACATAGTTATATTAAGGGGGGAGAAAAATCTAATTTTATTTTTTTTGGATAATTTATTCAGGAGGAGTCTTAAACTTGTTTTATTAAACTTTCATTGGTAATTTTGCTTAATCCATGTGCAGGAATTCAGGTGAAATTTTGTCCAAGAGCAGAAGAGAACAGAGATAAACAAATTTCCGTGTTTCCTTAAACAGTTGTAATTTACTTTTCTACTTTGGGTAGATTATGAATTGTTTTTAGGGTTTTGTCACTAAATTGCCAAAGGGGGAGATTGTGAGATATATTTTTGTAATTGATATATTTCGGTAACAAAACAATTCCTAGTCGAGTTATAATTTTCGTTACCATATCAGACTCGACATCGACTGCGGAATTGGAAGTTTGTTCAGAAAAGGAAAATACTGTTGATCATCGAAAAGGAAAGAACAACACATTAGGACATCGTTTCCCATTTAAGACACAATTACCTACATGACATATTTTCCAGAGTTTCCAACAACGAAAAATCCAAGTTAATATTGGATTTTGTCAAGTGGGAATCGATACCAAGATTTGGGAACCGGTTCCAGAAGTTGTTATTCGAGAAACTGGATTATGTCCTTTGGGAATCGGTACCAAGATTGGAAACCGGTTCCATAAGTCTTGATTGCAAAATGTTTACAGTTTTTTTATTCAGTTAAATTCCTTTTTTATCCAAATTTCCTTCCAAGTCTTATGCACGAATTTTCTTTTATTTTCAGAAGGAATAGGACTTTGCAAACCTCTATATAAACAATGTTATACACATAGGTTTATTAACGACTTTTGATCTACAAATTCATTATTCTTAAAAGCCTTAGGAAGATTATTTTTACAGAAAATCAGAGTTGATTTTTCTGACATCTTTCTAGAACACATACACATAAACACATAGAGAGTTTAGAGTTGTGGTGTTTAAGTCCTGATCGTGATCATATAGTTGCATCTACATCGATCAGACGAAAGCAGATCTACTTCTACATCGAATTCAGACGATTGAATAACAGAAGTAAAAGCGATCGCACTTTGAAAGGGTTGGAGCACTCGAGGAGTGTTGTCTAATCTACCTGTTACTCTTCTACAAATATCAAGCATAAGCCTAAGGTTAAGTTGTTGTTGGACGGGGAGTCGCAAAGCCAGAGGATTGTCAACAGTTGGTTGGTGTTTGGTAGAACGATAGGGTATTAGTCAGAGTCAAAGTTCAGTGTACTTTGTTTCAAGCATAGTGGATCGGTTTACTTTGGACTGCACTGTCCACGAAGTTTTTCCTATACAAATAGTTAACGTATTTTATCAACGGGGGTTTTCTCGCTAAAATCCTAGTGTCATCTCTAACTTTATACTTTGCTTTATTTTATCTGTATGTGATTAATTGTTTAGTTTTCCAACTAAAATAAGTAAAGTTGGAAAAAACACAAATCTGTTTTAAATAATCAAAACTTTTTATATATTCGGCTACGTACGACTCATAGTATGTTTTAAATTTTGTTTTCAATTTGGCCCAGTTTGGTTGGAGGGTATAGGAAAGAAAAGAAAATAAATGTAGTGGAGGGAAATCAAATATTGTGATTGGTAAGAAATTTTAAAGGAAAAGAATAAAATAAAGGGGGTTTGGAAGGAAACAAATTATATAAGATGTGTTGGTTTTATTTGCCTTCCAAAAAATGGGAGAAAATGGAAGAAAATAAAAGACTAATTTTTTAGTAAAATTTTATTAATACCAAATTTGTCCTTCTTTTTATAAAAAGGCAAAATCTATGAAAAAAGATATAGTAGTAGATTCTTGATAATATTTTCCTTTCATTTCTTTCCCCAAACATGATTCCTATCATTTCATTTCTTTTAATAATCAACCAAATGCGATAAATTAAGTTGTTAACTATATATCTCAATTCATTTCTTTTCTTTTATTTCCTAACTAATCTTATACTTTTTTTTTTTTTTTTTTTATATTTTTTAATTGTACCAAACATAGCCTTAGGTAGGTGTGGAGTTATTGCGTAAGTGTTAAGGGTTGGTTTGGAATGTGTTACAACATTGTGTTTTTCTATTATTGGTTTAAAATTTTGAACCGATATCATGTTTGAAATGCTGAAATTGATTTGGAATAGTTCTTTTGGCTCAAACCCATATCATCGAATTGGTGTGACATTGTATGTTTTGGTACTGTAGCGGAGTAACTAAATCAAAATTTTAAATTTCTCAAAACAAAAATTCATTATCAAACATGGTTCTAATTTCTACCTAAAACGCTCTTACAACAAAACGATTGTTTTGGTATTGACCAAAACCATATCAGATGCCAAGTGGACCCTAAATGATTAGATCTAAGCGATCCTACCTTATGCTTTTAAGTTCAAATCACCACCTATAATACTCCTAATTTTTAAAAGGATAGTCTCTGTATTTTGATTATTATTTTATTGGATTTTTATTTGTTTAATTATTAATTATTTGTTTACTTGGTTATTCTGGTTGTTTAATTGATTACTTGCCTTTGTTTATTTATATCTTGCCTTTGTTTATTTATTTGGTGTGTTTAATTGATTAATTGATTGGTTAGGTTTATTAAATGGTATTAAAATTAAATTGTTAATGTTATTATATTTTTGTTCATTCACTATTTTATTTTATTTTCGTAATATTTTTCTTGGAATGATAATTTTAGGTTATTAACTTAAATACGTTTATATAGCCGACACTTTATCGTAGGTTTTGTTGTGGGCCGACTAGGATTAAGTTTAGGGCTCTATCTCTTTTATGACAAGGATTAGGGTTTTAATATTAAGCCTATAAATACACCATTATGCTTCAAGCCTGGGTTTTACGTTATATCACATAGCACATACATGTAGAATTGTTCTGTAAAAACAGAGGGTAGAGGAACAGAGCCTTGTAAGGATTGGCAAGGAGGAAATCAAAGAGGACCAAGGAAGGATTGTGGTGAATTATCTCGGAGTATTAGGAGGCTTGACAGTAGTTCGGTGTCGCCGGAACAGTGGACACGACGCCGGGATTTCATAACTGAAATCACATGCAAGTTCTCTTCTTCCTCTTTCCCGTTTACCTGTGTTCTGTGCACTTAGATAATCTCTAGGGTTTAATCAATCAATAACTGAAATTTACCTATTTAACATATGCTATATTGATGATCTGTGGTGTTGAAAACAAATATGTTATAGTGCATGCAAGTCTTGTTCCAGTTTTCTGTCCTTTAAGTATGTTGTTTCTGGTGTAACTTTAGTCTCTGTATTTGATTGCAACTACTGTAAACAAAATATAGGAACACCACTGGGGTTATATAAAACTCATAGGGTTGTTATTATTTTGTTTTAAATATGCGTTGCAATTTGTTTCGTTTCAATTCGTGCATGTGGTTTCAGTTGGTACTAACGCATGTTAAGTTCAGTAGCAAGTTTAATCTTTGTAATTGATTCAAATTATTGTAATCAAACCTTGGGGATGCTATTGGAGTGGTATTAAACCCCTTAGGAGTGGTATTAAACCCTTAAGATCAGTTTAAGAAACCAACAGAGGGGTAGGAATTGATCAAAGAATGAGCAGACAGATTGAAACGGAACAGAGACTGAACTGGAGGCTCTCAAGGGGGAGAGAGCCGGCTCTCCTTCAGCAAGAGCCGGCTCCAAAGGAGTTTGGAGCCCGCTCCAAGTGAGAAAGAGCCTGCTCTTTCATTTTTAGAGCAGGCTCCAACCTTTTGTACGTTCTGAAATTGGTTTCTACGGCATTGTTTGATACTTTTGACACTATTTGAGCATTTGGATGGTTCTGATGGGTTGTAGGGACTTCACAGAGGGTTTAAAGGGTTAAATTTAAGTAATATTAAACCTCTTGTTATATGGTTTAAGTCTCTGTGATAAAGGATGAAGCAGTGTAAAAATATACAACCGTGCGTGCTATTAATAGAAGAAATGAACTGAATGGCTTGATTAAATTTCAAAAATTTAATGGAACTGCACAGAGGGATTAAATAGTTAATTTAGGGTGTGATTAAAACCTTGAATTGATTTAAGTTGATCCATGGGACAAACAGTGTAAAATTGATAAATTTTCTACGCTGATAACGGATGGGGGACAGATTAATTGCTTAATTAAATTTTAGCAATTTAAGGAGATCCAGTATGCTAATTAAATTTGTTTTAAATACATTATGGGGTCATTGTTATATTAAATTTGAACTATGCATGTTTTGGATGTTAATTGTTAGAATATTAAATTCTTTGATGCAATTACATAGATTAATACTGGATTTTAATTGCTAGATTGTTAATCTTCTTTCTGCAATTATTTGGATATTAGTTTTGGATTGTAAATTACTAAACTGTTATATATATGATGTAATTTACAAGGATATGGAGGATTGTATGCACCGGTATGGGACGGTGACATATTAGGGACGGTTTAACTCAAAACACCTAAACCTAACCTAACGGATTAAAGGAATGGATTTATAAATATTGAATCCTAATTGTGTTTAAGTCAAATCAACTGCAACTAAGTTGAGTGGCTTCCTGGATTAATGGATGATGGTTAAGTCATATTAACTGAATAAGTTAAGTGACTAACTAATTTGTTATCGTTTGTCAGTTCGATAAATAATTGAACTACATCCCTGATTTTGGACGGACTTTATATATATGTTTATGGTACCACGAGATGAGCTTGAGTCTCAGACTCGTTGGTTAGGGTGCGTATATGCAGTGGATGCGTAGCTGGTTATAATAGGTTGAGGTGTACCTTGTTAGGTCTAGGTACTCATGCCCACCTTTAAGTGCGTTTTCACATGTTGCATTCTATTCAGGTTGAGACCCCTATTATAGACCAATGAATGTCTCTTAGTGTGAATATATTTATATGTATGGACTAGATAGATATTGTGAGGTGTTTACGGTGTATCTGCGTATCGGGTCACTGTATGGATTGCAGTTAAATTATAACTTGCTCGTGGGCCTGACCCACTCATTTATTATTCTTTTCAGGTATCGGACGATTCCAGTCTCAACCTTGACTGTGCTAAGTAGAGACTCTCATTCATTCTACCAATGACGTAGGATTTCACTTCATGATTTAGTTTTGGATATCTTTACTTTCAGTTACTCAGTTTCAGTTGGAGTTTGGTTTAGGGGTCCACTAGTTGAATTCCCAAGTTGTAACCTTGGAGGTATTGGGATGATTGGATTATTAATATTTTCAGTTTGGAGGATTTTATATTTCTTTTGGTTTCTTTATTTAAATTCTTAAATTTTTATTCTGTGTTCGCTTTAAAATACTTTAATTGTTTGATATTCCTCGGGTTTGGACCTGGGCCTGATCAACCCGTGTCTCGGATCCGAGGGGTATCACACCACCCCTATCCCCACTAATATAAAAAATAAAAAATAAAAATTTGTGTGTCGGCCCTGGAAATATAATATTAAGGTATTTCATTTGGGCTCGTTTGATTATATGAAAATTGTAAGAAAAGAAAATAAATAAATTTTTTTTGATCACTTTATAAGTTTGATTTTTAAGAAAAGAATTTTTTGATTACTTTTCATAACTGCCTAATTTTTTTTTTCCATAAACTTGTAATAATGACATTTTGTTCATGCAAAGTTTGATGCTATTCAAATTTCAAAATTTTAATTTTATTATACTAATTAAATACAAGGTAAAAAATTATTTTTTCTTTATTTTACTACACTATCTTTTATTTTCACCTTCCACTTCTAGTTTCCATTTGAATCAAATGGAGTCTTATAATCCAAGTTGGATAAATTTTTGGGTTAATTTCACCTGGACCTTCTGAGGTTGGCGCATATTTCACATAGATGGAGATTTGGTTTTTAGCGACCACTTATACCCCAATTAGTGGCTTAACATTTCACTTACACCCCAAATGTCAATTTTTGGTGTCAAATGACTATGTTACCCTTTGACCTCGTGTTGACTATTTTTTGTGACTAAACTGTCCTCAACACACATTTCCTCTTCTTCCTCCTCTCAGACAATCATCCCAATTGACCCACACCATCTCATGTTGGGGAAGTGAGGCAAGAGTGTAGATTGGCAAAGTGAGACCTCTTTGATTCGCATATAGAGAGAGAGAGAGAATGATTCACATATATATAGAGAGAGGAGCCCAATAAATAGAACAGGGGAATCGAATATAGGTCGGCGGTTGAGAGGGTTGGGAGATCGGTTCGGTCGTGGATGACTAGCGGCGGCTTAGATGACAGCGACGGCGTGCTCGGGCGATGGCTATGGATGAACTGTAGCTGTGCACATTTAAGTCTGATCGGCGAGGATGAGGGAGCTAGGCGATGGACGGGATAACTGAATCGGCAGCCGGTGAATGGGATGGACTCTCGGCGGTTAGCTGTGAGATCGAAGCGGCTAGGATGAGGGAGCTCGGCGATGGACGGAATGACTGAATCTCAAGCTCGCCGCCGCCATCATCCAAATCCATAAGCTCACTATCATTCGGACGGTCCTTGAGCTTGGGTTTTCTGCAACGTAAGAACTTCTCGACGGAGATAATCGAGAGCAAATCGCTGGAGGACTTCCAGCTGACGGTTAAGATCTGCATTGACAGCCACCAATCGCCGTCGATCACGGTAAAGTAGACCTCCAACACGCCGTGATTGCTCTCCTCAAGAAGATGTTGATCTGCGCCTGTGGAGCAATTCCAGCGACGGGGTGCTGAGCTTGTCTTTGCCATGGTTTGAGTCCGATTCTAGTTCGGATTGGTCTCCGGCGGGATTTGTTGGGTCTTGCGGGTCTCGATGGTAGCCATTATTACCGAGTTTGGGTTTGATTTGCAGGCTGTGGATTGTTGATTTTTTTTTTTATTATTATTATTTTTTTTTCTTCTTGTGGATTGTTGATTACATGGTCCGATTTTGTGAATTGGGGCGTTGATTGTGGGATTGTGATTGGGTGTAAGATTTGGTTTGTTTGATTGATTACAGAGGTGGTGGTTTGTGGGTGTTTATGCATTTTTTGAGGTGGTGTGTTGGTGGTTGAAGGGGGTGGGTGAGAGAGACCGCAGACACAGACGAATGAGATGGAAGAGGGACATTTATGTCATTTAAAATTAAAGATATTTTGTAGTATTAAAATTTTGATGGTAAATATGTCCATTCGCATGTGTTTGAGGACAAAAATCAAATTGGAGTCTAAGTGATTGCTAAAATCTAAATCTCTATTTAGGTGAAATATACGCCAACCTCGAGGGTCCAGGGTGAAATTAACCCTTTGACCTGTCCCGGAAAAATAAAATTCCAAATTTATTTTAAAGTAGTATTTCATTTATAATCCAATCCTTTTCCCTTTTTGAAAAACAAATTTTCATAAGCTTTGGTAAACAGCGTCACTCACTCTCGCAGACCAGGTTCAGACTTTGGAACACCACTTCGGATTTCTCAACACACGGTACTTACCACCGGTCATCACCACCACCACCATCACCATCACCATCACACACACTCTCTCTATAACCACAATTACACATATATATATACACTTTCTCTCTCTAGAATCGCAGCCAAACCATGGCGGAATTCATGGACCTGGAGACCCAAGACGCCGTGCGAATGCCGTGGAACGTCCTCCCCGGCACCAAGGCAGAGGCGGCCAACTGCGTCGTCCCGATCGCCTCCATCTACACCCCTCTCAAACCCTTCCCCTCCATGCCCATCCTCCCCTACTCACCTCTTCGTTGCCGGAACTGCCGATCCGTCCTCAACCCCTTCTCCATAGTCGACTTCGTCTCCAAGATCTGGATCTGCCCCTTTTGCCTCAATCGCAACCACTTCCCGCCGCACTACCACTCCATCTCCGACGACAACCTCCCGGCCGAGCTCTTTCCCCAATACACCACCATCGAATACGAATCCCCCTCCGAGAAATCCACTGTCCCGCCCGTCTTCTTGTTCGTCGTCGATACGTGTATGATCGAGGAGGAGATTGGGTTTCTCAAGTCGGCGTTGTCGCAAGCGGTGGGGTTGGTGCCGGAGAATGCGCTTGTCGGGTTGATCACTTTTGGGACTTTTGTGTCCGTTCATGAATTGGGGTACGGACAGATCCCAAAGGTTTATGTGTTTAGAGGGAAGGAGGTGACCAAGGATCAAGTGTTGGAACAGATGAATTTCTTCATGAAGAAGCCGAAGCCGACTACCGGAGTGATTGCCGGCGTGAGGGACGGGCTCTCTCAAGAGAGTATTTCAAGGTTCTTGCTGCCCGCGTCTGAGTGCGAGTTCACCCTCAATTCGGTATAGTCATTAACTGTAATTTAGTACATATGCATATGTTTGAGTATATACTTAATTATGCTATGTTTGAGTCTTGAAAAAATGGGAACTGTGAAACGCCACATTGATGTGGATATGGTGCTCCTTTGTCTTAATAAAGTTTATCGAGGTGAACATATTTGTTAGAATACAAAATGTATGTGAATGGTTTCAGTTGGGTTGGATTGTCAAAAACGGGGTTCTTTCCATCCTTATATGTGGGATTGTCATTTGCTTCCTCCTTAAAAATTAAAGCAGTTTGGGATGTTTAGACAGGTTCGAGCAGAGTTAGTAGGATGCAAAAAGAAAACGCCTGTCTTGGGGGTATCTTAACTTTTATTAAGATCACATTTCTATTACACTTCGTGTCAATCTTTACTTTCCTCGCGTCAGCAGCAAAGTAAAGCCAGTTTTATAGAAAGGAATGCAAGATGAGTTTATAGATCACTTAGTTATTTGGAGAATAATCTATTCTATAATGGCAACAAGGGTTTGGAAATGAGATGATAAGAGTGTTCATTCAATCTATAATGAGAGAGTAGTTATGGTTTGGATTGCATATATATAAAAATATGTATATATGTATGTATGTATATGCGATGGAGCATGATAGTTTTTGTTGGACAATGGTGGCCTTTAAAGAATGGAAGGTTTCAGTTTAAGGTTTTTTTGTTACATTTGAGATTTTCATCCTTAGAAAAGGGCATATGGGTTCTATAACTCCCTCAAAGGTGGCATTTTTTTTGCTTAGTCAATAGCTCCTA
The DNA here is from genome assembly GCF_030987335.1 of Cornus florida. NCBI lineage: Eukaryota > Viridiplantae > Streptophyta > Magnoliopsida > Cornales > Cornaceae > Cornus > Cornus florida. The sequence continues at coordinate 7,121,331 of NW_026775573.1, forward strand.
AGAATTAGAAACTGAATAGATGGATGTCATCTATTTTGTTTTATTTGTCTAATTGGTATTTTGTTTGTCTTTTGTATATTTTTTAAGGTACTAGAAGAGCTTCAGAAAGATTCCTGGCCAGTTGCAGCTGATCAAAGGGCAACAAGGTGCACTGGTGCAGCATTGAGTTTAGCTGCACATTTGTTGGGAGCATGTGTTCCAGGTTCTGGGGCTAGAATTATGGCCTTTATTGGGGGGCCATCAACAGAAGGGCCTGGCGCTGTAAGTCTTTCTCCAATCTTGAAATCTTCTCAATTAATGTAGTCAATCAATTAATTATTTAATTTATGTATCTCCAACACTTGTTGTTCTGTATTGTTAATCATGCAAGAATATGAAAAGTAAGCATTGAATGAAATAGAGGCAACATAATATAAGAATGATAAATAGGATCAATAATAGAGAAAATATAGCGATATAAACTGACAACATACCAGTAGAAGCTCTGGGAACTTTAGGAAAAGTAGGTTCTGAATAATTAACAAATTTACAACGATAAGCAAAAATATTGGTAATTATAGAGGGAACTTAAATGAGTCCTACAATGGAATTACGGGAAAATTTAATAGAACATAGATTAGAAATGAAACCACATTTTCTGAAAACCAATTTGGATTATGCCAGGTAGATCTGCTAAGAAGGTCATTTTTGTAAGTAGGCAATTGATAGAAGAATGAAGAAGCAAACAAACAGTTTTGCACCTGGTTTTCTTATACTTTGAGAAGGCATGTGATAGAGTACCGAGGGATATAATTTGGTGGGCTTTAGAAAAAAAAAAAAAAATCAGTTCTTTTAGATCTTATAATTGTTATCAAGGATAAACAAGACAAAGGCTTGAGTTCTACCATTGGTGGAGAAACTAATGATTTCTCCTTAAAAAGGAGACTACACCAAGGATCCGTATTTAGTCCATACATATATGCACATAATGCAATAGTTTTAGATTCAATAATGAAAGATACATGAGAAGACATTCCATGGTGCAAGTTACTGATGACATAGTGTTTCTAAAGAATATTGGAAACACAATTAGAAATCTGGAAAATGCATTAGAAACAAAAATGTTAAGAATTAATAAGACTAAATACAAAATGTAAATTTAATAAAGTCTCTAATAGGTAATAATACAACAGTACTAATCATAGATCACTGGATTACTTAAAATAATTATTTTCAGTACTTAGGATCAGTACTACTACGACTACAAAAAAGGGAAAAGTAGATGATGATATTACTAACAAAATTAGAGTAGGATCGACAAAATGAAGATGGGTTAGTGGTATCCTCTGTAATAAAAAAATACCAAATAAGTTAGAAGGGAAAATTTATAGGATGGTCAGTAGGCCAACTATTTTATATTGCCAAAGTGTTGGGTGTTAAAAAGAAACAAGAACAATGTATTCATGTTACTAACAAGAGACAGCGAAGCCGATCAAAACTAATGTGGGATGAAATAATTAAAATTTGGTTTAAAAAAAATTATATGGAAGAGGTGACTTGGTGTATAATAGAATAGAATGGAAAAAGAAAATTTGTGTGGCCAATTCCATTCGTGTAAGGTAAATGTAAGGATGATGATGATGAAACACTGAATGAAAGGATTTACTTAACTTTATTATTAAATATAACTCTAAAGGAGGCAGTTGGAGGCCATCTATTATGTTTGATTGAAGTTCTGTTTGAAATTTAATTCACATGATTACGTCACAAAGTTGTCAAAATACAAACTTTCTGTCCTTGCTATACTAAGGTGCCCTTTGACTGGTTGTGCTTGTTCTGCTTATAAACCCCATAGCATTACTTTCTTCCGAGCTCTGAAAAACCAGCTTCGGAGGAAAAAGAACTCTTGTTTTGTTCATTTTCTAGCTCAAATGAGACTGGAAGTAATGGATTAAAGTCATCAACTCCCTTAAGACTGTTCATTATATCATTTGCCAAGTAATATACCACTGCTTGAAAGCATTAAAGAGATGGCCAAAGACCAAAGGCATCCTCGATGGTGTCAGTATCATTATGCTTATTTGTCAGCTGAATTTGTTGTTTGTCTAGTAATATACCACTGCTTTTACTATTTTGGTTTACAAGTTCAAATTTACTGATATTTCCAGATTAAACATTTCATGAAGGAACTAGTTATAGGAAGTATTAACAGTAGCTTTTCAGCTGAACGTGTCGTCAAACCTATTAGCAAGAAGGGTTTTCCTCTTTGTCCCAATTTTTTCAACTAGCAGCTTGAAAGTGCTGATTATTTCTCCACTCTGTAGAACGGTTTCACTTCATCTCTGTTCTTACTGTGGTTTTTCACATGTCCCCATCACTAGAACGGCCATTCTTGTTGATAAATGGAAAGCATGGAATTACCGAATTTCTTAGGCCCCTTGATCATTAGGAGAGAGAAAAGCCATAGCCTGGATCGTTGTACAATTGGGTGTGAGTGTAGATAGCAGGCTATAATATTTATTTACGATCAGTTCCAGTACCTTCTTATTGAATTTTTATATGAAATTTACAATTGTAGCTGGTGTTTCTGCTGAGTGTTTCTTTTAAAATTATGCAGATTGTGTCTAAAAAACTATCTGAACCTATACGTTCTCACAAGGACCTGGATAAAGATTCTGCTCCTTATTATCACAAAGCTGTAAAGTTCTATGAAGGACTTTCAAAGCAGCTTGTACATCAAGGACACGTACTTGATCTCTTTGCTTGTGCACTTGACCAGGTAATTTGTTTCTTCTTCTGCTCAGTAGTAAGTAATTGATCAATTAGTATATTTCCGTAGATCTTTTTTCCATATGTTTATATCTTTGATTAAATTTTATGGTTGATGGATGATGATTATGTGGTTAATATACTATCCATGTTATTTAACTTTTTGTTCGCTAAATCTCTGCCGCTTCTGTCTGAGCTTCTTCTTCTTGTTCTTCTTTCCCTCTTATGATAGGAAAGCAGTAAGCTATTCACAAAAACATCCATTATTACCCCTAAGGGGATTTGAATCCTTGCCTTCCATTTGGAAGGAGGAGGCTCGGTGTTACTTTTTGAGCTTTCTTGCATATTGCTTCTTCTTCTTCTTCTTCTTCTTCTTTTTTTTTTAGTTATAAAATGTATTCATATCCACCAGAAAAAGTCTGCCGTTGGATTCACCATACATTTTATTTACCATGAGGTCCATGATCTCATATTCTTACATAGAGGCCTTTTTAGTAATGTTCTCTTTATGGTAATTGGTAAACAAGTATTTTACACTGAAAAAGTCACATCCCCACAACTCAATACACACATCTAGTGTGGAGAAGATAGAGTTCTGCAAGGAAAGGTGAGAATCCTCGTACTTTTTTTTTCCTAGTTGGGACTCACACACACTGCCTCCACTGAGGTTCGAACCCCTGACCTCCCTTTGGGAAGTAGGAGCCTTGTACCGCTAGGCCACAGGCCTGTTGGTAGAATCCTTGTCTTTTCTAGTGGGAGAGAGAACTCTATCTTCTGCATTCTAGATCTGTATATTGGGTTGTGGGGATGTGCACTTTTCAGTGTAAAATACTTGTTTATCATAAAGAGTCTATCATAATTTTTGCAACATTACTAAAAGCACCTCTACGCAAGAATATGATATCATGGAAAAGAAAATATATGCTCAATCCAATGGCAGACTTTTTTTCTGGTGGGTAGGAAATTAGGAATACTTTTTATTAACTTAAAAAAAAAAAGAAGAAGCGGGGTACAAAAATATACAAGAAAGCTAAAAAACTACCACCGAGCCTCCCCCTTCTATGTGTAAGGGTCAAGGATTCAAATCCCATTTGGGGCAATAATGAGTGTTTGTGTGAGTAGCTTACTGCTTACCCATCAGAAAAGGGAAAAAGAAGAAGCAGCTGCTCAGACGGAAGCGGCAGAGGGAGGCTATTCTCACTAACTGGTTTGTCCTGGAGTCCACACTTCCTGATGTGGCGAGTGCTCTTAAAAAATTGGATAAGGTGTCGTACTGTTCTTAAGCAAAAGGGTAGATAATGAGACACTTCAGTTGGTACTGGCTTTCACTTAAGTTTTTGTTTTGTGTAATGTTTTTCAAAAAGGACACAGTACTAAGGTAAGCTTTGTACCTGTACCACTGATTCCAGCACCCGGAATTTATGGAGTTTTACGTCAACTATTGGCTTCCTAGTGTTGAGCGAAGACTTTGCTGTGTTCTGGAATTAATTTTCATGTTGATCTACACAATTGGTTTTTGGCTATGATAGCAAATAGTTGGCTTGGGTTGATACCAAATCTGACAATCTATTTGTTTGTTTGCTTCTAATATTTATGTAACATTGCTAATATATACGGTAGCTTGTATTTTTGTTTGTCACTTTATGTGACTGAGGAATGAACCTATGTTTCTTTTCCTTGACGCTTTGTTCTTAGGTTGGGGTTGCTGAACTTAAAGTGGCAGTTGAACGAACTGGAGGGCTTGTTGTGCTTGCTGAAAGTTTTGGCCATTCAGTTTTCAAGGATTCTCTTAAACATATTTTCCAGTCTGATGACCATGATCTTGGTCTATCATCAAAGTGAGTTTTGGTGGAAGTGTTGTTTATTTTCTAGTATGATTTAGTAAATAAATTAGGAATTGTTGACCAGTTTTAAATTGTTTGTTACATGTGTAATTCTTAATCTGATCCATGGGATTCTTAGCCTCCTCTGATTGGTGAAAATATTTGGCCTCGTGAAAGCAGACAGGTTAGACTTGTCACTTTTGAGGAACTAAAGAAGAAGGCAGTGGCCAAGAAAGGCAGCTGCGATTAACTTCCATAATTACATTATCATTGCATCTGCTAAAAGCTGTGATTAACTTCCCTAGTTACCTTATTGTTGTGTTTGCTAAAATCTTATATCATGTGTTCTTTCTTCATCATCTGCTACTCCAATCTCAATTTGTGCTATAACCCTAATTGTCCTTAACATATGCACAGTTCATCTTGTCGTCAAAACAAATGGTCCAGCACTCGTTTCATCCATTTATTGATTTTAAATTATAATCTCCATGTCATATATCTTCTTGTCATTTACAACAGTTGCTGCCGAGATTATTGATTAACTTCGCTAGTTACCTTATTGTTGTGTTTGCTAAAATCTTATATCATGCGTTCTTTCTTCATCATCTGCTACTTCAATCTCAATTTGTGCTATAACCCTAATTGTCCTTAACATATGCACAGTTCATCTTGTCGTCAAAACAAATGGTCCAGCGCTCATTTCATCCATTTATTGATTTTAAAATATAATCTCCATGTCATTTATCTTCTTATCATTTACAACAGTTGCTGCCGAGTTTTTTTAGAATTTAGATGTGGAACCATCTTCATAAGATCTCATGCTTTCTCAAGTATGAAAATATGTACTGATGAGTCAAGTGTTTATGTAAATATACAATTCATCATTATAATTTTCTTCGGTAAGTTTGCGTTTGGTTTCATTCAGAACAACTTGTGCTGTACTTGTATATGTTGATTTGTTCATCCAAAACTCTTGCATTTCTTTCAGCTGAGCTGAGTTGTTGTCATGTTCTGCAACTCTACGATTATTTTTATTAATTAATTTTCATTTTTACTTTTGAAACTTTATGAAGTGGTATATTTGAGGTGAACTGTTCAAAGGATATTAAAATTCAGGGTGTCATCGGTCCTTGTGCATCCCTTGAAAAGGTATAAACCAAGGTTTTTGAAGATTTCTATTTTCTGGTTGCTGTATTTTAGATGCTTACTAGTTTGTGGTTTTGTGCAGAAAGGTCCTTTGTGCTCTGAAAATGTTGTCGGTCAGGGTAATACTACGGCATGGAAGATGTGTGGCCTTGACAAAGCTACATCTCTATGCTTAATATTTGATATTGTGAAAAAGGAGACCCCTGAGGGCATTGGTCAATCAGCAAACAATCAGTTTTATTTCCAATTTTTAACATAGTATGAACTTCCTGCTTGGGCTTTCTTTTGAGAAATTAATTATCAGCCTCTTCCTCAATATGGAAGTCTGACCTGTTACAGATTTTTTTGCTCCAGTTATCAGCATAATAGTGGACAAATGAGACTTCGTGCTACTACCCTTTCTAGAAGATGGGTTGCCGGTCCTGGGAGCACACAGGCAAGCTCTATTGTTCAATATTTGTTTTATTTTTTCTAATTTTCTTTTTTTGGCGATACACAAGAAGCTATGCTGTTATATTCTTTGATCTGATGACTGGTGTCTTTATTTATAAGCAAATGCTTTATTTATTGGAACTGTTCATCTATCAAAATGATTGCTGTGTGCATAGAAAACTATAAGATATAGCAACAAAAATAATGACGATATATACAGCATGGCTCTAGACACATCATATTTTTTGACGTTTTCCTTTAGTTTACTATGTTGTCCCATGAAAAAACAAGGGAACGATTTTGTGTCTAATGTGTTACGGGGTATTTCATGTGGAAGCTGCACTATTCTGAGGGTGTGATTGATTTGGTTCTTGGTGTCTGATGTTGATTTCTTGGTGTCTGATGTTGATTAGAGGTATTTCACACGGTGACATAAAAATGTGAAAGGGTGTAAGTTGTAATATTTCAGGCAGTGATTCGGTGTCACAAATAACTGTTTATGATTCAGTTACAAAACATAATTAGTGGTGTACCTAACATCTTATATTTATATTTTAACCTACAAATATGCGAAGCCTTTGGGGAGGGAGATTTGTGGAGTGGACTGCTTTGGATGCTATTGGCTCCTCGGGGGGCATCTTGATCATGTGGGATAACAGATGGGTGTCTAAGGTGGATTCTCAGGTTGGGAGTTTCTCTGTTTCGTGCGTTCTTTCTTTGGTGGAGGACGGTGTTCATTGGGTATTTTCTGGTGTGTATGGTCCTACGGAGGACAGTGAGCGCCATTTGCTTTGGGAGGAGTTGGGGAAAATCAGAAGTCGATGGTTGTTGCCTTGGTGTGTTGGAGGGTATTTCAATGTTGTTCGCTCTCCGTTTAAGAGGTCAATGGGGGGAAGGTGGATGTCAGACATGGAGGCTTTCTCGGAGTTTATTGATGAGTCTAGGCTGGTGGATTTGCCTTTGGTTGGAGGGCCGTTTACTTGGTCTAGTGGCCGCTCGCTCCCCCCCTACTCTTTCTCAGCTTGATAGATTTCTTGTGTCTGGGGAGTGGGAAGAGAGGTTTTTTGATGTTGTGCAGGCTATATTGGCTCATCCTATCTCTGACCATGTTCTGTAGATGTTGGATTGTGGCGGGTTGCGAAGTAGACGCTCTCCGTTCAGATTCGAAAATATGTGGCTTCGGGCTGAGGGTTTTCTGGAGAGGGTCCGACTTTGGTGGGAGGGGTACGGAGTGGTTGGCACCCCAAGTCATGTGCTTGCAGGCAGTTTGCGTCTCATAAAGGAGAATCTCAAGACTTGGAACAAAGAGGTCTTCAGGAATTTGGAATGGAGGAAGAATCGGGTTCTTGCTGAGATTGCTGTTATTGACTGGATGGAGGGTCAAGGGGTTCTGATAGACTCTTTGAAGGTTAGGAGGGCGGAGTATCTGGCGGAATTTGCTAAGATTGCAATCATGGAGGAGATCTCGTGGAGGCAAAATTCTAGAGCTTTGTGGCTTAAGGAGGGGGATAGAAACACAAATTTTTTCCATAGATTGGCCAATGCTCATAAAAGGGGCAATCATATTGGGAGGATTCGGGTGGAGGGGGAAATTTTTTGTACGGAGGAGGAGATCTGCAAAGGTTTTTCAGAGTTTTTTGAGGGGTTCACAGAGACTGTTGAGTGGAAACCTTTGTTAGAAGGGCTTCAGTTTGCTTCTATTTCTAGTGAGGAGTGCTCGGGGTTGGAGATGCCTTTTCTGAAGAGGAAGTTCTGATTGCCCTGAAGAGTTGTAATGGGGATAAAGTCCCAGGTCCAAATGGATTTACCATGAGATTTCTTCTGGAGTGCTGTGAGGTGGTTAAAGGGGAGGTGATGGGTACTTTCCATGCTCGGGGCTCTTTTGAGAAGAGCTTGAATGCCACGTTCATTGCTCTCATTCTGAAAGAGAGAGAGGGGAGGGGGGGGGGGGGGGGGGGGACACTTTTGTATTTCCAGTGCTCCTTTTTCGATTCATGTGAATGGAGCTATTTTGGGCTTTTTCGCTAGCTCGAGGGGCTTGAGAAGGGGGGATCCTCTCTCCCCCTTCTTGTTTCTGTTTGTGATGGAGGCCTTTAGTAGATTGATGAGAAGGGCTGTTGAGTTGGGCTTTTTGAGAGGCTTTCGGGTGGGTAGGGATGTTGATTGCTAGTTGGAGATTTCACATTTAATGTTTGCAGATGACACTTTAGTTCTTTGTGATGCGAATGTGTCCTAAATTAGATATCTGAGATGCATTCTGTTTTGGTTCCAAGTTGTCTTCGGCCTTGAGGTGAATGTCGGTAAGAGTGTTTTGGTGCCGGTTGGGGAGGTCCCTGAGATTGAGGCGTTTGCTGACATTTTTGGTTGCCGTACTGGCTCCTTTTCCATCTCTTACTTAGTTTTGCCTTTGCGAGCTCCTTTGAGGTGTGTTGGGGGTTTGGGACCCAATGGTGGATAGGTTTGAGAAGAGATTGGCAGGCTGGAAGAAGCAGTATCTTTCCAAGGGAGGCAGGGTCACTTTGATTAAGAGCACTCTCTCACGCCTTTCCACTTATTTCATCTCGTTTTTTTAGATTCACTCTTCAGTTGCGGAGAGGATTGAGAGGTTGCAGCGAAATTTTCTGTTGGGGGCTAGAGGAGAAGAGTTCAAGTATCATTTGGTGCGCTGGGAGCATGTTTGCAGGCCAGTTCGGAATGGTGGTCTGTGGCTCCGTAGACTGGTGCCTTTTAATAAGGCCCTCCTTGGGAAATGGTTGTGGAGGTTTGGTATGGAGAGACACTGGCTTTGGAGGAGGGTAGTGGCTAGCCGTTTTGGGAAGATGAGAGGAGGGTGGTGTTCTCTGGAGGTGCGTGGTCCTCGGGGAGTGGGGGTTTGGAATTTTATTCGGAAGGGGTGAGATGACTTTTCCAAATATATTCGGTTTCAACTCAGGGATGGGAGGAGGATTAGTTTTTGGGAGGATGTTTGGTGTGGGGATGTTCCTCTCGCTCTCGCTTTTCCTCAGCTTTTCAAGATTGCTTCAGATAGGTAGGCCATGGTGTTCAACTGTTATCACCTTGATAGTGGGAGATTGGTATGGGATGTTCGATTCGGGCGATTGTTTCAGGATTGGGAGATTGAGGAGGCCATTCGTTTCTTAGAGTAGTTGTATCGTCAGAGGATTGTGGTTGAGGATTCGGATAGTTGAACTTGGGTTGCCAACTCTCAGGGGCGTTTTGGGGTGAGGTCTTTCTTCAGGTGTCTCTCGGTTGATCCTGGAGTTCGTTTTCCTTGGAAGTCTGTTTGGCGCTCTAAGGCTCCTCTCAAGGTGGCTTTCTTTGCGTGGACCTCTGTTCTGGGGAGGATCTTAACCCAGGATAACTTGAGAAGGAGAAATCAGGTGGTAGTCAATTGTTGCTATATGTGTCTTCGAGAGGAGGAAACAGTGGATCACCTTCTCATTCATTGCCCTTTGGCTAGAGAGTGCTGGGATTTGATGATTGGCTTATTTGGGCTTCTCTGGGTTATGCCTGGATCTGCTAGAGGGTTGATTGAGGCGTGAAGAGGTTGCCCTGTGGGGGTTCACATTCAGGATGCATGAAGGGCTATACCGCTCTGTGTGTGGTGGTGTATTTGGCTTGAGAGGAATAGGAGATATTTTGAAGGGAAGGAGATGTTGATTTCAATGCTTAAATCTCGATTATTTTCACTCTTTTTTGTTGGGTTTTAGGGAGAGATCATAGATCTTTAGAGGAAATTGTAGACTTTTTGGCCTCTCTGAAAGCCTAGAGGCCCTTTGTGGTCTTCTGTATTTCCTTTTGTTTCCGCTCCCTTTTTGAGCACTTCAATAAAATTTTGCTTATCAAAAAAAAAAAAAAAATACGTCATCTCCTGGACAAGGTGTATAAACATGATAGAGAAACCAACTAGGTGTATAAAGAGTTCTTCTGTCTGTTTGGCAAACTATTTGCTTAAGCTCTTCTGCTACTGAAATAACTATTTTGCCCTTAACTAGATGTGTTTTTTTTTCCTGTGTTTTGCAACATAATTGTTTTTATACAACTATTTCTAAACATCATATAAATGATCCATTCACTATAATCAAATTTAATCCAACGTGTCATACATAAAAATAGTACAACATGATTTAAAAAGTCTCAAATTCAATTCAACATCATTGAATGGGAAAGTTATTACACCAATGTAAATTACCAAATTTTACAATATTTATTTTTATAAGAAAATAAAGAAGAATGATCATAAAATCATTGCATGGCAACTCAGCAAAACATCTTCAATTGCTACCTGTACATCAGTACATGGACATAAATTTTTTTTGTTAGTAAAAAAAAACACTATTTACCACAACATAATATAACATTTAGGAGACCAATGGGCATTAGCCCAGACCATATAAACTCTCCTCTCCAAATGGAGAGGTTGAGTGATGGAGCTTCGCTGGGGCATAATATATAGTGGATATTTTGTGCATCCTTGAACTTTCGGGGGGAAAAAAAAAATATATTGGGAGAAAAAGAAGACGAAGAAAAGTTATGCCAAACGATTCCGTATTTTATTAACTCAGTAGATATAATGGAAGTAGATTTTGCTCTTTGGAGCACAATGGCATATAAAATTTTATAGACCAATAAGAGATGAACTCATAAACACCTTGAAATTCTTTAATGCTTGAAGTGTTGCATCCAAAAGCATGTGAAATCTGTCAAATAATTTTTAGATAAAGATCATATACCTTGTCTAACAGTTTCCCTCTCAACCCAATTACCTTTTTATGGCTCCAATTTTGCATAAAATTAAGACATGCATTCCTATCTATGTTGACTATGTATAGCAATTGTCATGCTTCACCAATTTGGATGAAATCATCACAAATTCCACATTACTTGAAAAGAATTGACAAATTGATAGAAATTTTTGTCATTCTACCTTTTTAGAGCAGAGTTTTAGCCAGATGTAACAAACATAACAAATAAAGCGTTATGTGAGATTCAAATGGAAATAATTTTGCTCATTGAAACCAATTGTCAGTAGTTCTAATCAACCCTAAATTGTATACCGATAAAAAACATACACACGATAATTTATATATATATATATATATATATATATTATATGCTCAAACAGAGGGAGTCTTATCATCAAAATCAACTTCAAACTTGAAACCCAATTACAAAATCACAAAAAAAAAAAAAAAAAAAATAAATAAATAAAAGCAAGGGTACGCTTGGAATTTTATAAGTTTCATTAAAACGCCTAAACCTCTTCCCGTGTGTTTCAGAAGAGCGTTTTGGAGAAGCTAGTACCTATTGAGCTAGTACCCCCTAGCTTCTCCAAAACGCTCTTCATTTTTGGAAAGACTTGTGGTGTGGTGATCAGGTGCTGTCTCTTTACTTTCCTCGCCTCTTCAGTATTGCCAAGAACAAGCATGCTTATGTAGTTGATTGTTATCATCTTGATAGCAGTGGAGTTACGTGGGATGTGCGTTTTAGGTGCTCTTTTCAGGATTGGGAGATGACAGAAGTATGTGCTTTTCTGGATTTGTTGTATAGACAGAAGAATGTTGGCAGAGGTTGTGATGATATTCTGTGGGTCCCTTCCTCTCATGGTCAATTTGGAGTACGATCCATGTTCTTGTGTTTGTCCAACTTCGCTGGCCAAGATTTTCCATGGAAGTCTATTTGGCACTCTAAAGCTCCTCGTAGAGTTGCATTCTTTGTTTAGACTGCCACCTGGGGAAAGATTTTGATATTGGATAATTTGAAAAAGAGAGGTAATACCATTGTTAACTGGTGTTGCTTATGTAAAGCAGACGGTGAGTCCGTGGATCACATTCTTATGCATTGTCTCGTGGCGTATGATTGTTGGAATCTTTATCTTCAGTATTTTTGGCGTTCAGTGGGTGATGCCTAAGCACTCTATTCAATTAATCAACACACGGAGAAAATGCCCAGTTAAAGGTCATGCGTGTGATTTTTGGAGGATTGTCCCATTGTGTTTGGTGGTGTATCTGGAGAGAGAGAAATAACAGAAATTTTGAAGGGAAGGAATCGACTATAGCTAATTTAAAATCTCATATTCTCCGTTCTCTTTTCTGTTATGTAAGAGGAAGCACTTGCTCCTCGATTGCTGATTTATTTGACCTTTTGGACTCTATTGGTCCTTAGGGTTTTCGTTCGTGTGTTAGGGATGTGTTCTCCTCTTGAACACTTTCTAATATATTTTTCTTATCAAAAAAAAAAAAAAAAAAAAAAACCTCAAAGCTCTTCTTAAAAACATGCCAAACACTATTCAAAACAGCTTTTGAGCCCCAAAAGTTAAAAGCAGCGTTTGAAAAGCCAATCCAAACAGGGCCTTAGTCAAGAAGTCTGCTTCGCTATCAACAAACTCGTAGATCCAAGAAAACACGCAGAGTGGTTGACATCTCAACTTTGCATAGCATAGTGATTATAATACCAATTACGCATTTTATTCTTGGTCGCTAACCATTAATAATGCATCAATCCCACTACGGAGAAATTGCTCACTTCTAAAATGATGTTTTTAAGATCTTCAAAGGCACTTCACATCACTGCTTCACTAGTATCTCCATAACCATATGTATAATAAACTGTGCCCATATAAGATTCGTATTTGCATACAACTGCTTTTCTCAGTGGCGTATAATACTCATCTTATGAAACCTTTGTATTTAGTCTAGCACCATTTTTATTTTTTATTTTTATGACCATACACTTTTTCTTCAATAATTTAGCATAGAAAAACATCTTATAGTTTAATGGATTTCCCTAAATTGTAGACAATGAATAATAAGCAATCATATAGAGGTGGAAATGAAGTAAGGTTTTGAAAATTAGTTCTACTTTCTATTGTGCCAAAAGGGGTTGCAGACCAGAAGGAACTTGAAAATTAGTTCTACTTTCTATCGTGCCAAAAGGGGTTGCAGACCAGAAGGAACTATTTAAAGCATGCTTTGGTAGGAAGATTTGATCTCTTTGTAGGATTGATTATGGTTGAGCAACAAGAGCAGTAAGGTCTCTATAGGGATTAGGGTGTCAGAGCTTCCTGATTCTTTATTGCATTCAGACTCCCAGCTGAGGATAAGGCTGAGACAAGGAGAGCATTGAGGATTAGTGAGAGGAAGATGTGTGAGGCAATGCTGCTCTTGGATGTGTGTTCCTCTAGGTTGGGGTGTTTACTGTTCAGTTGTCATGAAAAGGGTTGGGAGATGGGGATATCCATTGTGGGTCTCCCCTGGCATGTGTGAGTCTTTGTGTTCTTCCAAGCAATAGATGACTTGTGTGGAGGTTTCATGAGGGTGGTAGAAGAGGAAGGTTTGTCTGGTGGTTGGAGGTGGAGCTAAGTTTCCATTTTCACTTTGGTTGCAGATGGTATAACTTGCTACTAAGTTAAGTAGTTGCTGGAGATGGTTAAATGGAATGGCAACCAATGAAGCTTGAGAGTAGAAATGTCTCTTTTTCTAGAGTTGTAGAACCAGGAGGGGAATTTACTCAGACCGAGGCAGGTTATTATGTGTGCATGACTCAACTGGCTGGGTAGGGTGGACTTTGTATTAGAGATAAGGGAGCGGGGTGGGCACATGGTAGGAAAGTGGAGAAAAACATGAACAGGAGAGTTTGAATTTTGAAACAATAAAAAATCACACACATGGTTGATTTAAGGAGGCACATGGTTACAATGAGTTTAAAGGCTTGAGGCAGGATGACGACTTCGAGTATGGACTATGGAGGCCTATGGTTCAAACAGGCGGGGCAAACTAGTTCATTTTTATGAGTTATAAGAAGGGGGTAGCAATTGGGTACTAGGTCAACTAGAGAGATTTCTAGGCCTATAATCCTGCTGAAACTTCTAAAAGCAAAGAACTAAGGAAGAAGCTCAGACATTAAGATGTTCACATGTTTGGGTTCCATAGTGCAAGCCGCTGGATTGTAAGGATGAACAGTCAAATGAAAGGTGATGGATTAGGTGGTTCTGGCTGCAGTCTCAAGACACAATTATGCCGGAGTTACCTCAAAAGGGAAGGGGCTAGTTGGGCCTTGAAGGAATCAATCAGGGGAGGAGGAAATGCATATCCACAGGTGACCATCGGCTGTGCACACAAGTCTCACATTGCATGGGTGGAATTGGATTTTGAAGGAATTTTTTAGATAGGAGCTTGCCGGTCATGATGATGAGGCCTCTCCAAGTAGGTTGTGCTCAGGGAGATTTAATAGTGATGGACTGGGAGGGGGGCCATAAGGAAGGGTTGGAGGGGTGATTAAATAATGTTGGGTTTAAGGCGATGGGCATGGATTAGAACAAGGCTGAAAATTAAACTTAAGGAGGGTATCAGTTTGGAGATGACTGGGGACCACCTTTTTAAAATTTTTTTTAGCTTAGGATTAAGTTTCCAATTTTTTTATTTTAACGTTACATTAGGGATGGGTATTGTGCCATGGGGTTGGTACTTGAGGGCATATACCCACTGGCATCCAAAAGTTTCTTTTGCATGAAAGTGATGCAGTTTATTTTTAGGTTATATATTTCCTTTCATTTTATTATCTCATAAGGGTCATCCTAAGAAGTCAAAGACTGTTCACTAAACATAGGGTGAGAGAAACTGCTGACTAAGAGGCCAAAAAGGATGAGGTTTGTCTTACCTTACAGGTATGAAATGATGTGACCTCTCCAGCCAACTGCACAGACAATAGCCAAGGCTGCATATGTGTATCTCCTTACTTCTTTTACAGCAAGGCCAGTGAAAATGCAATGAAAAAATGATGGTGAACAGCATTGCTTCGTGATATTTATTATTTGCCTTTATTGCACACCTGAATTTGAAGTGTAATAATTTGTGTAAAATAAGAAAAATCATGATTATTTTAAAGGAGACTGACTTTATATGTTGGCACTTGCGCTCCAGATTAATTATTGGTTATTGCAGACCAAGATTGAGAGAATTTTGCGCTGTTCCATAAAACTGAAAATTTATTATCCAAAGGTTTTTGTACTCAGAATTTCTGAAGATTTCAAGCACTGGATTCATAGAACTGACAATTGATTGATAAATTTGCAAATGAAGATTGAATTTTAATATTCCCTTGTATTCACTTATAAGTCAGGTCTCTCTGACTTAAAATCCAGAACCCTTATTGGGTGGGATTTTTTTCTTTGCGATGACTAATATTATGTTATGTAGTGCAGTGGCCAGAGAAAATTGTTCTCTTAATTGGGATATAGATCAGGACCTTGTATATTCCTTAGTCTTGAAACTCATGTTATAATTTTGAAGTATGGTACCCAAATTGTCCAATTTCTAGGTAGATCAGTCTGGCAAAATCTCAGAGACAGTGAGTAGATAGATATTTACTACTTATAATTGTTTTGATTCCTTTATATCCTTGCTTTATGTTATTGTGTGACCTGTGCACTGTTTAAAATATTTGTTTTCTTAATTTCGAGTTCCCTCTTACAATGCTGTAATTATATAAAGACTACATATTTTTATGCTGGCTTTAAATTTTTTTTTGAATATTAATTGTTGCTTAAAATTGCAATAAAGTTAATGATTTTCTGTTATTTATCATAGGACTTAATTGCTGGATTTGACCAAGAAGCAGCTGCTGTAGTCCTGGCACGGCTAGTTTCTTTCAAAATGGAAGCTGAGGTAATAGCCTTAAGTAACATAGCTCTCTTAATTTCATTGAGACATCTTCTGTTTGTATTTGGTTTTGGATTAGTGATAATGAATAGCGTGCCTAACTTTTTCCTTTTACAAAATCTCTCTCTCTCCCCTAAGGATTACTAGATTACAGGTCTAATAAACTTGGGAGTACAAAAACCTTACTTTTAATAGACAATAAAATTCGACATTTTGAGGAGAAGTGGAATATGCTTCCTATTTGATGTTGTATATACAAGTTAGAGGTGGAAACAGTTGATTGTTTTTCCATTCATAGCAGGGTCACCTGGGAATTATGGAGTATGTCACTTTCCCTTTTTTAGAGACTGTTGGTTTACGTGAGTTGATCATTTTTCCATTCATAGCCGGGTTACCCGGGAATTATGGAGTATGTCACTTTCCCTTTTTTAGAAACTGTTGGTTGATGCTCCATTCGGTTTCTAAGGTGATGCAAAGGTAGAGGAGTCAGACTGTGCCCTTATGTTTTGAGTAGGTAGGGGTGAGGGGTCTTGATTTGTGGTTTGGAAAGGAAGCTCTTGAATAGAGCTGTAAATGAGCCTAGCCGAGCCGAGCATGAAGGTGTTCAGTCTCGGCTCGACGTAGCTGTGTTAGTGTTTGAGCTTGGCTTGAGCTTGATCGAGCCTACCTCAACCATGATCGAGCCCGGCTCGACATCAATTAGCCAAGCTCGAGCTCGGCTTGACAAGCTCGTGTGACCATCAATACTCCATGTCTATGTACACGCACATAGTTAGGGCATGTATTAATATATACACGCACACAGGTACCCAAGTGGCGGGAGAAGAATCACTTGATTTTCTATCTAGGGCATATATATATACACACACGCACACAATTAGGGCATGTATATTAATACATATATACACGCACGCAGGTACCTAAGTGGTTGAAGAAGAATCAGTTGATTTCCGATCTAGGGCATGTGTACACGCACACAGGTACCTAAGTGGTTGAAAAAGAATCACTTCATTTCCGATCTCTGCCATTTTCAACTTCTTTGCTCAATAAAAAAAACATCAAATTCCATTCTTGATATGAAAAGAGAACTAAGATTAGTTTCAGATGAGAGAGAGAACAACTTGGCCCTTGGACAATGGAGTTCTGCAGTTGTGACGTTGCCGATCTGTGCAGTTGTGATGTTGCCAATCTTTCCGCAGCTGGTAGCTAGGGCTATTGGTTGTGAGTCTCAAGAATTAGATATGAAAAGAATAGGGTTATATTTTGGGGGCATATGGGCTTGGTTCTTTTAAAATGATAATGGGTTGGATTTTATATTGTTTAAAAGAGAGAGAAATTATTTTATGTATTGTGTTGGGCCGGGAATTATTTATAAGTATCTAGTTTGGCCCTTTTATGTGGCCTGAACTAATATGATGTGGATTCAGAAGGAAGAGTGTATATATATATATGAGCTTAAAACGAGCTAGTTCACGAACACGTTCACGAACAAATGAGCCGAGTATTGAGGTGTTTGAGATTGGCCTGTTTAATAAACGAGCCTAAGAATTTTGTTTGACCTTGGTTCGTTTATTAATCAAATGAACACGAACCCTTAGCGGGCTGAGCTCGAACTGTTCGCCGAACGTTTAGTTCATTTACAGCCCTACTCTTGAACACTTCTTTTGTGAAAGAAGATTGTGTTGGGTGGTGTGGGGTATTACAGGAGGTCCTTCTCAGGTTTGATGATGTCAGGCTAAGTTTAGGCGTTCTTTTGCATCTAATAATGACCCAAAACACTGCCTGGAGGAGAGGGGAGCAGGGAACTGAGGGAAGTAGTTTCAATTATTGTGCATTTAATTGGAAAATTTGTGAAGGGAGGAACGGGGGGCCTTCTAATTCTCTTAGGGTCTAATGAATCTGTTTCGTAGAGAAGTGGAAGAGAAAATTATCTACTGTTGTTGATAATGTACAAGGGTCACAAAAATACTGTTGTTTATAGATGTACAACAGTCACATAAGACTAGTCCGAAGGTACAGATCGTACTTCTCATGACTTCTACACGTGTTATACTAATGTGTCTGGATAATGTTACAAGGCTACACAGTATGGCCTCAAGATACACCTTGTGAATCATTTTAAGCTGTCTTGATGGTCAATAGTTAATATTTTCATTTAAATGTTCCTTCAACTTCCACAAAGCCTCTAAGATTAATAAAAAGTTCACAGGAACCAATGTTAATTATAACATGTAATTTTGATGTTCTCTTTGCTAGTAATTTCTTTGTTATTTAGCTGTATTTCTTCTGTACTTTCCAACATGCATCTTTTGCCTTGCCATTTCCTTGTAGAAGTTTTGCATGTTGATTCCAAAATTGAGCTTTAATGGTCTCTCTGTTGCTTTACCCCCGTTCTTAAAGTGGCAAATAATTGGTCACTGGATATGAAGAAGTTACATAATCAATTGAATCTGTTCTGTTTCTCTGACTGCTACCTTCCACAACCATTTTCTTGTATCTTGTTGAGAATAAAATTATTCAAGTGTAGCATGATTAGAGGCATTGTGCTGTTTAATTTTCTTTTAAAAGGAATCAGATTTATAGTGAACCGTTACATAATCAATTGAATCTGTTTTATTTATCTGACTGCTACCTTCTACAGCCATTTTCTTGTATCTTGTTGAGAATAAAATTATTCCAGTGTAGCATGATTAGAGGCATTGTGCTGTTTAATTTTCTTTTTGGTTTTTTCTTACCATTCCACTTTATCTTTTAGTCTTTGTCTGGTGTTAGAATCTCCTCTCTGTTCATACCTATTTCGGATATAATTTCTTTTCCCCAATTGCTCCTTGCGACGGTTCTAAACAGTGTTGTTAAAGGCGCGCCTAGGCTCTAGGTGTAGGTCTAGCGCCTATTGTCCTCCCAGGCTCGCTGATGTTTACTAGTCGCGCGCCTTGGTTATGCCTCGTCCTGTTTGTCAGGCGCACCTCAGTGATTTTTTTTAAAAAGCTATGATTATTCTATTTCTTAAGTCAAAAAGGGTACTTTTGGCAACTTAATAAACAAATAAGAAATCCCCGCGTATGAGAGAAGAAATTTTTGTTCAAAAGAATAAACAAAGAAGAAAACCCAAGAATCAAAGTGTCAACTGAACAGAGAGAGAGAGAGAGAGAGAGAGAGAGAGAGTGAGACGAACAATGAAGCCCTAGTTGCAGAGTTGAGCGACAAAGGCACGTCAGTTCTTTCTTGTTCTTCTCCTCTACTCCCCTCTTGTTATCTTTGTTTACATCTCTCTCTCTTTGTCTAGTTCTCCTCTCTGAGTCTTTTATTTTGTTTCCTTAACACTTTCTCTCTCTTCAGTTACTTCTTCTGTCTTTGCGTCTTTTTTTGTTAGCTCTGTTTTTTCTTTTCTTGTTAGCAGTTTTTTTTATTTATTTTATTTATTTTTTTAAACAGATTTATTTATTTTTGTGCTCTGTTTTGCCATTAAAAAAAACAAAGTCTGCTTTGCCTTTCAAGAAAACAAATTTGTGCTATGTTTTATGGTTGTTGGATGCTTGTTTAGTTGATGGATTACTTTATATTTGATATTAATTTTTAGAATATTGGTATGACTTATGAGATATGAATGTTTTTATGGTAGTTTAAATTTTCAATTGCACGCCTCACTTCACTCAGGCGCGCGTCTCGTGCCTAGTCTCCAAAGGACCTCTTGCGCCTTGGTGCGCCTTAGGCCTTTAATAACACTGGTTCTAAATATTAACATTCTGTAATGATTTGATGTACCGTTGTGAATAAAAATTACTACTTAAATAGTCTGGATCTGACTCGGTAAATTAAGGACCATATGGGCCAAAATCAGTAGATACTCGGGATGACTTGCCTAATCGGTATGATATTAACCAATCATGTAACAAAGGGGATTCTTATTTGTACAAATGGTACTTCGAACTTGGAACGAGCATGACGAAATTAACGATACTTCTTTATCTTTTGAGTTGTTTTGCCGGATCGGCCGCTCAAGGTCTTTGGTCTCTACCCGGACCCGATGAAAAAAATGGGATCACTTCTTATGGACTCGTTGAGAATGATTCTGATTTAGTTCATGGCCTATTAGAAGTCGAAGGTGCTCTGGTGGGATCCTCACGGACAGAAAAATATTGCAGTCAGTTTGATAATGATCGAGTGATGTTGCTTCTTCGGCCCGAATCAAGGAATCCCTTAGATATGATGAAAAATGGATCTTGTTCTATCCTTGATTAGAGATTTCTGTATGAAAAAGACGAATCGGAGTTTGAAGAAGGGGAAGGAGAAGGAGCCCTCAACCCGCAATAGATAGAGGAGGATTTATTCAATCACAGAGTTTGGACACGGGGACGTAAAAAAGGGGTACTTTTTAGCGATTCGGCCCAATCCTTGTTTCGGCTGGCAGACATGTTTCTGCTTTATTTTTTAACATCTCTTGAAAGCAGCCTTATGTCAATTCTACGATCAATCAAAATCTTAGTTCTGTGAATCAAACATAAAAAAAATGCAGGACCTTGGCTTAGATCATTGATCAAAACACTCCAACCTTTCAACTAATCCTACCTTTCAACTAATCCTCAAGTCATTGTCGTTTTCCCGTTAAAGTGTTGTTTGATGCTAAATCTATAAATATTACACCAGTTTTCCAATCTGTCATGTTTCTGATCTATCATTTTTGCAATTATTTCAAATTTTCTTCAAAGGGTAAGTCTTTAACACTTTTATATTATCATATATTCATGCAAATAATAATTTCCTTATTTTATTTGGTACTTGTTTATGTTTTTAATATTTGAGACTTTGGGTACATCTAGAGTAATAAATTAAGTGAAAACTCCAAAGTATCATGTTTAAACTACTGATAGCGGCTTAAAATAAATGTATAGCCAAAACTCGGATTAGATCACCTTTAAATATTCATCAAAATCCACTCAAAATCAGTACAAACCAATATTTATTAGATTTTAGAGTTAAAAATTCTGTATTACCTTTTTTGGGTCATGGTGTGCAAGGCTTTTCAGAACTATTGCATTGGTGGAGCTGGGAGCCCACAAGGAAGGTGGGGCAATGTGGAGCTTGACGAGTTTCTGACCCTCTCCTGGGCTTTAATTGGGACACGCTCACTTCTCTCTCCTTAATTTCTCACCTGGGTTCTAATCGAGATGAACTCACTTCTCTTCCCTTAACATCTGGTACCATTGACTGGCTAGATCATAGTGCTCCTAGAGGCTTAAATATAGAGGATAAAAAATTCCACTATCAAGTACTAGTATCAGTTTCGGGCCTCCTCTTACAGCTGAAAAGCCGTTGTTTGCCCTTGAAAGCTTATAGAAACAAGCGAGGTATTTGACCGTGGTTTTCCATATCTTTACATGATGCCAGTTACACCCCGCATCCCTTTCACCATGACCATGTCTGTGACTTAATTCCTTGCACCTTGCTAATTTACGATTCATTTTAGTTTTATGATTTAATTAAGCTCCACACACCACAATCACTAAACTGACACAGGTTCCAGTGAGCAGTGACGCTGTCGTTGGAGCTCAATCTACGCTGCTGAGCATTTTGGTATATTTGACACATGGCAATTTTAATATAGGTGTCCTTGTTACATAGTTTTCACATGATTAGTTGGCTTAGTGTAATATGTGTCTGGTTCAGTAGAAAATAAATGTGACTTCACTAGTTCTTGTGTATTTTCATATTTCTTGTGCATATTACTAACAGAATGTTGCAACCAGGCTGAATTTGACCCTATAAGATGGCTGGATAAATTATTAATACATTTATGTTCCCGGTTTGGAGACTACCAGAAGGATAGCCCATCTTCTTTCAGCTTATCTCCACGGTTCTCTATATTTCCTCAGTTTATATTTCATTTACGCCGCTGTCAATTTGTGCAGGTACATATTATACTTTATCAGTTAAAGTCTGATTTTTATGGAGTTCACTTGTTCAATTATGAATAATTTGACAGCTTTTATCTTTTTTAGCTTCAACTCTAGTATTTTCATTTGTTTGGTTCAGGTTTTTAACAATAGCCCAGATGAGACGGCATATTTTAGGATGATTCTGAACCGTGAAAATGTTGCCAATTCAGTTGTGATGATTCAGCCATCACTTATTTCTTACTCCTTTCATTCTGGTCCAGAACCAGCTCTCCTTGATGTTGCTGCCATTGCTGCTGATAGAATTCTACTTCTGGACTCTTATTTTACCATTGTTGTATTTCATGGATCGACAGTTGCTCAGTGGCGAAATGCCGGATACCATAATCAACCTGAACACGAGGTCTGTTTGGAAGCTGAACTTATAACTGGTAGTAAAAGCATGATCTTCTTTTGTCTTTGTATGAGGTTGGTGTATTCTTTGTGGATGCAAAGTCATAGCTGATAAACTGAATTACCTTCCAACTTGACTGAGAGATAATAGTCTTGTATAGGGGAGAATTCTTGAAGCTTCATCATCATCCTTGCCTTTATCCCAAACAACTTGGGTTGGCCATATGAATTATCTTTTTTCATTCTATTCTATTATATGTCATGTCTCCACTAATATTTAATCTTTTGAAGTCTTGTTATTTTTAATTTTGTTGCTAAGGCTTCCTTAGAAGCTCCCATTTGGACTATGTATCCGCAAACAATATGGACCATGGAATGTCTTCTCGCGTATATCTATTTATTTCATCTAACACTATACTCTATAGTAAATAAGTATGAGTGAAGGACTAATCCTTGGTGAAGTCCCACTTTTATAGAAAAATCATTAGTTTCTCCACATATAGTATGAACTCTATTCTTTGTCTCATCATACATATCCTTGTTTAAAGGGACTAGTTTTCTTTGCAACACCTACCAAATTACTTCTCTTGGTACTTATCATATGCCTTCTCTTAGTCAATAAAAATCATATGCATATTTTTCCCCTTCAATAATTTTCTTTCAACTACCTATTTAATTAAATGGCCTCCATAGCAAAACTTATTTTCTTATTCCCTTTAATTGACTCACTCGTCACAATTCTAATATGCTTGCAGGTATTTGCCCAGTTACTGAAAGCACCTCGAGATGATGCCGATGCAATCATTAAGGAAAGATTTCCAGTACCTCGTTTGGTCATTTGTGATCAACATGGTTCCCAGGTCATCCTCTCTATACTTTTGCATTAACACATGTAGAAACAAATTTAGCTGCAGTTGTGGGTAACATGAGTCGTGTTTTATCCTCGATGCCTTAAAAAAATTGTCTATATATGTATGTATGGATTTCTCTGGCTTTTAGGTGTGACCCTTATCATTAGATGTAAATTGCTTCAAATTGGTAGATGCTTTTTGGCAACTCAGGAACCCAGTCCGTGCATAAAGCCGCCTGACTAATTTTTTCTTAGTTTATTTGGTTCCGCCATGTCTTCAAAATAAGGCATGAAGGCTGCTCTTCTGCAAATCAATAGGAAATTTTCTTTCACAAACTAGATAGGGGGAGGCAACTGATTCTCGCTGAATCAGATTTGTTTGATTCCCTAATGGTACCTTAACCAGTCTCTAAAACTAGGACTCACCTCTGGAATATGAGTTTGCTACTTCATTTTTGTTGCTTTAGCTAGAAATCATTGCAAAACACTAATTGCAGCAGACCTATGAACTATGAAGTCATTTCTTGGTTCCCAATTGAGTTAATTATGGGTGGAATATTCTTTTGTGTCGTTCTTATGTTATTGGCTCCAAATGGTTCTCTTTTAAGTACAATGTTTCAGTTGTTACTTTGCTCCCAAATCACAGCAAATGATTAGTCCAACTGTCTGGAATATGTTTTTCTATAATTGTTCTTGAATTTATGCAGGCCCGTTTTCTGTTGGCCAAATTGAACCCTTCTGCGACATACAATTCTGCGTCTCCTGCTTCTGGAGGGGATATCATCTTTACAGATGATGTCAGTTTTGAGGTCTTCTTGGATCATCTTCAGCGGTTAGCTGTTCAATAATTTCTTAAATCATTTTCAGAAATTAGCAGTTAAATAGAATATACGACCCGACTTTCTCCAATTTTGTAAAATCAATTTCTGAGTCGATTGTACAGTAGTAATGCATGTGATCTTCTCTTATATCTGTGAGCTCTCTCATCTTGGCGTAGTTATTTAAAGCTTGTAATGCATTTTTGGTAATCTCAATAATATTGTGTGGTACATTATTCATGAATTCACTCAATGTGAAATTATTTGTCACCCAGAAAAAAAACTCATTGTGCTTGCTTTCTCCCTCCCTTCTCGGTGTTACGTATCCGAATCACAAAGCTTTTCACGAGGTAAGCTTGCTTCTTATTGGAGCCTCTTGGTTGCGTTCAATGGTGCATTTCCCACTGTGAGTTGGGTTCTCACCATTCGCATTTTCCGTAGCCTTTTGGTTGAAGATTATAATTTAGTTTACCATCATATTGTATGGGCATCCCGAGAAAAAGCTTGTCAAATTGTATTAATATAGTAAGAATTTATAGATTCTTATCTACTTGGTAGTTTTTCTAACGGTAAACTGAATGAATGAATGTCAAGGGGATAGCCTAATGGCAAGACACTTACCTCACAACTTGGAGGTCGGGAATTCAAATCCTTTGAGGCATTCCCAAGAAATTTCAGCAATTGCCCGGTGCATGTGGGATGGGGAATGCATGCGATTAGAGGTAGATTATGGGATGCTCTAAGAGGTCCAACTGTCCAACACCGAGGGCATATGAATGACCAGTTACTACATGAATTGGCCCATGTGTTGGGATATTGCTTTGGAGGATACAAGATCATATACGTATATGTATTTTCGTAAGATCATTTCTTTGTTAATACACGTAGAGCTGACAATTTTCATTCTTTATCATCTTCTCTAAATTAGATTGGAAACACCATTTTGCTTAAAATTTAATTTTCCAAGTCTTTTACACTAGTAAATATAGCTGCAATTGAGTAACAGTTACAATTGAATAATAACAATGCATTGCAAACGTATTTGTATCATTTAAAAATGAAAAGGCTAGGAAGCGAAATAAACCCAAATGAGACAAAGGCCCAATTCTCATTAAGCCCAAAAGCAGAGCCTTTGCTGTTGAAACAGAAAAAACGGAAATTCCCGCAACACAACTATATAGAAAAGGAACTTTATCAAAAAGTTTCACAATGGCTAAATATCCTTTAAATTACTCCAGTATAAAAATTATGTTATACAAATAATAAAGTGGTATTGCATGATTTACCTTCAAAATTTAGTAAATTGTTCGAGCCATGATCTTGGGCTTGATAAATAAACAAATATTAGTGTTCGAATAACATATAAATAAATGGTTATTCTTATGAATCATCAAGGAATTCCTTTGGAGCTCATAGCCAAATTTTGCACCTTTGCTGATCTTTGTTTCCTCATGATGGTCAAGGAATTGTGATTCCCTACCTTCCATTCGATGCGATGAATCACCAAGTTTTCTGGTTATGGCTTCCTCATTCAATGGTGAAAAAACACAGCAAGCTGAGGGCAATTATCAAACTCACCTTATGTTCCTCAATCACTAAGTGTCAAGTGCCCACCATCCTTCAAATGACTCCTCATTTCATCTAGCAAAATGTATATCTCTTCGGCTTTTGGGTGTGCTTTGTCACCCTTCCGAAATTCGTGAACCTTACCATTCACTTCAATTGAGCTACAGCCAGGAGTCTTCTTCATGTTCCTTCCTTTCATTGCCTTTCTCAATTTTAACGCATCTCTCCATCTATTTGCAGATGAATATATGTTTGACATGAGTATATACGCACCATCTTTTTCAGGCTCTACCTTTACAAGATTTTCCATTACACTTTCTGCGAGCTCAACTTTTCCATGGATCCGGCAAGCTCCCAGTAATGCTCCCCAGACAAAGGCATCGGGCTCAATTGGCATGTTTGCAATGAACTCCTCTGCCTCACTTATCAACCCTGCACGACCAAGAAGGTCAACCATGCAGCCATAGTGCTCTGTTTGAGGTTCAAGGTTGTACACCCTCGTCATATCCTCAAAATGCTCATAACCTTCCTCCGCAAGTCCTTCGTGACTACATGCCGTGAGGACACCAACAAACGTCACCCCATCTGGTTCTACTCCAACTTTGGGCATCTCAAAGAAGAGATCCAATGCCCTCTTTCCTTGCCCGTGCATGGCTAACCCAACAATCATGGCTGTATACGTATACACGTCCCTGCATTTCATGCCTTCAAATACTCTAAAGGCTTCATCTATGCTTCCACACTTTGCATACATATCTACAAGTGCATTCCCTATAAAACCATCAGCTTTGATCCTATTTTTATCCACATATGTATGAATCCACTTGCCCAACTCAAGCAATCCAAGATTTGCACAAGAGTTGAGAACGGCAACTAAGGTGACATCATCCGGTTTGACACCTCTACTTTGCATCTTCCGAAAAACATCCAAAGCTTCCTTGAACTCCCCTTGTTGTGCTAGCCCAGATATCATTGAATTCCAAGACACCACATTTTTCAAAGGCATCTCATTAAAAACCTTTCGAGCAAAACCAACATCCCCACATTTCAAGTACATATCAACCAATGCATTTCCGATGTAAACATCCAATTTCACATTATTATCATGAATATAACTATGTATCTTCCTCCCCAAACTCAAATCTCCTATATTGGCACACGCAGAGAGCACAATCACCATCGTCATTTCGTCTGCTCTAAGTTTCACTTCACACATTTCCAAAAACACCCTTATACCTTCCTTCCAAAACCCCATTTTGACGTACCCTTGAATCAATGTCGTCCACGAAACCAAATCCCGTTGAGAACTTTCATCGAACACCTTTTGGACACCTCCGATAATCCCACAAACTGCATACAACCTCATCAATGTGTTCATCACATATACATCTAACACCAACCCATTCTTGATTGCATGAGCATGAACCAATTTGCCTAGTCTCAGCGCTCGAGATTGAGCACACGCCTTGAGAAGAAAAGGGTATGTGTAGTTATCAGGAACCAAGCCTTTTGTGAGCAATTCACGATAAAGCAACAATACATTTAAAGGGTTAGTGTCATTTTTGGTACCAGAAAAGCATCGAATAATGGCGTTGTATGAAGTAATGTTTGGGTGAGACAATTGTGCGAATATGGAGTGGGCGTAACTGAGGTCTGTATCGGGAGATACAGAACATATAGATAAGATTTTGGAATATATGAATTGGGTTAGCAGATTTGGGCTTGTCTTGATGATCTGAGAGTGAATTTGCTTGAGTTGTCGTATAGATTTGCAGGATTCAAGTGTGTGAAGGAGTGAGAAGTTTTGGAAATTAAAGTTGTGGGCATGTGGTGTTGTGAAAAAAGATGAAGAGAAGCTCATGAGTTTTCCAATACCGTGAATTTTGATTGGACGATTGAGCATAGGAGGTTACGAGGAACAGTGGAGAAATGGAGGTCATTGACTTTCGGGTCATTTTAATATATATATATATATATATATATATATATATATATACTTCTGTTTAGTGTATAGTGTTTACTATTTTTTTCTTTCTTTTTTATTTTATCTTCTAACGCTGGTTTTGTATTTGTTTATATATCTTTTACATCTGAAAAATATTCATAATTCAAAATTCAAATTCCAATTAGAACAGAAGTGATAAGTATGATCTATCCATTAACAAATATATTTTAAATTAAAAATCATTTGAATGGTTATATATATTTTATTATAATTTTTTCTTCGTTTTGATGATATTAAGTGTCCAAAAACGTTTTCGAGATGTATTATACTTATGTGAATTTTTTTTTGGAGTAAGTGATTTTAGAGAACCTATTTTCTTTCCTCCAGTCATCAGTATAGAAAATTAATTGGCTAACAGGCTCGTTCTTCCTTCCCTCTCCATGATATATGATAAAGAATTTGGTACCATCTTAACTTGTCCCACTTCTATTTCTTCTTTGTAGCTTCTCACTCTTGCCATGAAGTTTCTTGTCTACAAATAAAGCTCTAATCCTATTTCTACTCATCCTAGCTCTGAACTCTCCACATATTCATAACCCTATGAAACTTTCTAATCTTTCCAGAATTGTCTCTACCCTCTACAATTATCTACAATCACTCCAACATTTTAAAATCTTCAAACTTTCCTAACAATATTCTACAATTTCCACATCAACGTGAAGACTCTAAAACCCCCATTCTACTCTTACCATGCATCATCCAAACTCTCCGAATAATACTCTACAATCTCTACATCAATTTGGAAGATTATAAAACCCATTCTACTCTTACCATGCATCTCGAAAGAAGTCGCCATCAATCTGGAAGACTAACACCTCATTCTACTTGCATCCTGCTCGATAGTTGCGTGTCTCCACTGCAAATAGGCAGGCGAGAAAGTTGTTACAATGATATGTTGCTTTCTTACTAAGCAAAGTGACACATAATTGGAGGATATAGATCAAATATTACCACTAAGGAAAAAAAAAAAAAAAAAAAAAAATTGAAAGAAAAAAGGAGCTTGGATGATATATATAAGGAGAATCATAACTTTTAGAACTTAAAATCTTAACCCAAGCCTGGCTTCATGCTTCCTTCTGGCAATCCAAGCTTGTCAGCGTCCAACCCATGCCACCCTAAAACCAGTAACATTAATGGATTTTCATCAACATCAAATATCTTCCATTGCTGATGCCAACACCACTCGGTTGCAACAAACACCCTTGCATGGATAGTTTGCAAGCCTACACCCGTGAACATCGTCAACTCATGCCACCACATTTCTTCAATTTGCAGCCACTGTACCTGGTTGTGTGCTTTGTTTTTGTCCCTTCCATTAGTATGTGCCCTAGCAAAACTCCACATAAGGTTGACCATAGATGATGCTTACTTAAACTTTGAACAATTGTTCATGCCCATTCAACTAACTATTCACTGCAGACCTAGGTATAAAGCAAGTGAGAAAATAACCTCTCCAACTTTGTTCACATAAGCAACTAGGGCCTATTAAAGCTCATATAGATTTAATAATTATATAAGTCATCCTTTCCCAGTTCCTACCAAATGTCAAGCTGCTCCGCAATGACCAGAGAAAATGTTGTTTTTACAGTTAGAAAATGGGACAAAATTTCCTAGAAAATGGGACAAAGTTTCCTAGAGAATAATATAAGTTGAAACCTAATTATAATGCTCACATACAAACATAATGCTCACATACAAGCAGAGTGAGACAATCTTACTCACAGAAGAAAAGGAAAAAAAAACAAACAAACAGTGAGACAATATTTTGATCACACAAGTAAATTTAAGATCTTTCACAGCTACTTTATTTAGTAACACAAGTGGAATAATGTAATCATGGTATAACTATTCCTCAAAAGCATATCCCTGCATCTGTTGATACAACTGCTTGCGATTAGTTGATAAACCATTGGAAACTGATTCATCAGCGTGCAATATTTTCCAAATATTACTCAAAAGTAATTTTCCAATATTTCACAAATTAATACTCGGTGCTCATTGAATATTCTCAGCGATGAAATTGCATGTATTAAAAAAAGAAGAGAATTCATGTTTACCATCGATGTAAGAACTTTTAGATTCCTGTTTTATTGTCTCAAAGAGTCAACAGCATCCGAGCTCTCTAATGGCTCTTCCTTTCCCAGCTAAGCATACCCTTCCTCTTCTCCTTTCTTCTTTCATTTAACATAATCTAAGAGATCACCACTATATTCCCATCAGCATGTCTTCTCCTACTATGATGTCACTTCTTTCCAACCTCACTCATAATTTCATTCCAACGACATTTTATCATAGTACATTTAAAACCACCAACACTCATGCATCAAGTATCTATATGAGCAATAATATATAGTTAGTTGCAGTAATTCATATTTGGAATAAGGATTCACAAGTAAAATACTCATTCTCTTAGAAGCACAATAGCTTCCCCAGCTTTATCTCAATCGATCATTTTTAAGGGCACCAAAAGCAAAAGCTTTACTAGACTTGAATACAGACAGGTGTGCCATTAACAGCCTGAGGTCAGTCAATAGTTCAAGTATAATGCATGTTAGTATAAATATATATATTAAATAGGTGTGCCCGTGTGTGTGTATGTGTGAGGTGAATTCACTCCAAGAGGGAAATGGTGTTATTTTGATGCACTACGTATAACAAATTAATCTGTGTCGGAGGTTCTGGTTTAGATTGCCCTTAAATCAAGGCTTTGAACATGGTTCCAAAGTCCAGGCTACCCTCAACCCAGCATAACTAGCTCTCTGATGGGAACATTTTGTAATTGAGCTAGGTTTAATGTAATAGCATGCATATGTTGAGGTTTTATAGATCCTTATACTAAGTGCTAGTGGAACAACATAATGCAATAGGATTACTCAGGTTATGATTATCTAAAATGAATGGCAAAGTATTATAAAGAACAAACATTGTAGGTGTTGCAAATAACTTCTTTTAGGCAAATAAAAAATATAGAAAACCATAAATTTAATATCCAACTTATACATATATAAATCAAAGGGAAAGAGAGCACTTTCATTTGCCTAATTATCAAAAGACATTCATTTATCAAATGATTATAATCCCAAAAGAAAATTTTGAGGAATTCTTCTGCGGAGTCATAACTTTAGATGTATACACATGATAATCAGATCTAGACAAATTAAACAAGAGCCAAGGTTTTGCTTTGTCATCAGAATTTATATCATACGTTGCAGAAGCATGCATATGAAAATCTAGGCCGAAAACTTTTCAAGGTTCTATCCACGACAAGACATGATGTGAAAAGAGCCTTTAGAGATGGATGAGTAAATTATTCATTGGATGTATTTTGGGATTTCGCCTTTTCTTAAGAGGGAGAGAGAGTACTCAGCAGTATCCAAAAGATCTTCGATGTTGTGGAGGGATCGCTCTTCAGAAGCCAGCAAGAAGATGGCACGAACTTCAGCTTTCTTGGCCAATCTTGCCGCCAAGTTCAGTGGCAAATCAGGGGAGTTCAGGCTCCGCAATATCTGGCGATACAGAGAGAGCACATGTCCTCTATTCCGCGCCAAATCCTCGGCTGTTGCCCATATCAGACCTTTTGCCATTTCAGCACTGCACCAATAACATGAAGGCAAGTAAGTTTTCTTGGAATTTATGCACTATACAATTCAATGAGCTTGCATTAGAAACAAAGCTCATTGCATGCATTTAGAAAAAAAAGTTTTTACTAAAGAATCATTGAAACACCATAAAACATGACTTCTAAAGCTCAAGATACAACCACATAACAACTTCATCAATATGAAATAAACTCAAAAAAGTTTAAATTAGAACTATGGTACTGTTTCATTAGCATTTTGCAAGTACTTTGATTGCTTTTCAATCAAAGTGAAATTTGCTTCCAAAAGCAATAAATTACTTCCCATATGCTAACCATAGTTTGCCTTTGCTCTATAAAGGTTTGACCACCAGTTCATCACCATAAGATTTGTAGTTTTCAAAAGAGAAACACAAAAATAGAGCTATCAAGCCAAGCTAAAAAGAACCCAACTGGGATTTCTTCAGCTCTTTTGCACAAAAATGTCTTGCAGGAACTTTACCAAACATTTTGTGTGGTTCCTTTGGATATGTAAACTTTAAATTCACGTGGCACACTCAAAAATTGATTTCTGTTTTGGCCGTTTGTTCGATTAACAATAAAATCATGCACCAAAAAGAAAATACACAAACATATAGCCATGAAAGGTCACCTACTCCAGCTAAGTTTAACCTGTCATACACAAATCCACCACGACATTGGCAAGTTGTAATTCTCAAAATGGAAACAAAATACAACATACGTAAATTTTGGTTATTATCAAGGCAAGCTAAATGAACCCAAATGGGATGTCTTCAGCTACTTGTTACAAAAATGTCTTTCAGGAATTTTATCAAACAGTTCATAGGCTTCTTCGACCCAACAAATCTCAATCGCATAATACATCCAAAAAACGATTTTCCTGTAAATTTTCGACTTCAGTGAACAACAAACTCGTCAAATAAAAAATATATACATGCACAAATTCACACACAAAAATCATATACTTATGGAATTTCTGTCGGAATGGATCCTCACAATTTCTGCTCCGGCGATAAACAAGACTGATCTCCGTTGTACGGACCTAAGCACCTGAAGGTTCCTCTCTTTTTTGCCTTATCGCGGAACTTCCCGTGTGGGGTTGTTCCCTACGCTATAGAAGTTGGTTAAAAGCTTCCAAGCTTCACGTCAACAGCGTTCCCGTAGCCAAGCAAACTCCAAATTGATCCTCAAATCGGAGTCGATTTCTGGCGTTCTAGAGCCGTATCTGGTTCGTGGTCTGCGGCTAATGTTGGTTCGGTCATTTACCAGATAACGGAAGTGGTGCAGGTGCCGAGTATGCTTACCCAATTTTGTGAGTCGGTATGCGACAAGCGTCTGCGACTATTTTGTGAGTCGGTGTGTGTAAGCAAATCATGACTGTGTGGGTGTGAGACCCATGATAAAGTTACTTATTTTGCCAACGTGGCGCGATACTATTGGATAATTTGGAGTGTATGTATACACAGTTTATATATGATTGGAGCACCTGACCTCTGAAGGGTCCCACTATTTTATGCTTATCAATAATCTATCCGACTCGGTATTTTCCTCACTTTCAAAATAACGGAACTCCAAATCTTCCGGGCGAACGTTTAATGTTCCAAACCCCACCTTATGCAAAATACGGAGTAACAGAGATATACAATATATATATATATATACCAAACCCCACCTTATGCAAAATACGGAGTAACAGAGATATACAATATATATATATATATATATATATTTATTTATTTATGTATATACGCACAGCAACTCACATAGACCACTTCAAACTCAGTTTCACAGGCTTCTTCCCTTGCCATTTGTTAACTAACTTGAGTGTAAGTTTCCTTTGTGTTATTCATTACTTTCTTAAATACAGTGTATTATCTCCATTTAATTTGACACAATATTTTATTCCAAGCTTCTGAAAATTTCTTTCATTATTTCTTAAATTTTTTGTGCATATAAACACACACAAATACGCACACACACATATGATCTCTATGAATGGATGTAATGCAATACATCTTCTTTTTATGCACAATATTCAGGGATTGACTAAAAGCATGAGTTTTTTTCTTTTTTTATTGGGTTAGGATATATTTGTTATATAAAAAAGAAATTTGTTGACCATTCAATTAATACTCAAACAAACGGACACTTGCACAATGTTTCATTCCATCCATGGGTATTTATCTTCCGAATTTTTAACATTGTCTGAATATTTTTTTTAAAATTTTTTATTTCAATTATGTATAGGGAGACTTACTTCCTTTCAGAAAATATATTTGATGTAGAACAAAATAAGAAGAAGAAAAAAAAAATCATGCTTGACATTTTGATATTTTTCAATTCATCTCCATCATTTCTCTAAATAGGCCAGTAAACTATTTCCCTCATTCCTTTTAACTAACTGATGATAGGCTTGCATAAACATTCATTATATTTCGGCATTTAATTGGAAATTGTGATAAATCCTCCTGTAGTACTATATTCTGTGGTATGAAATTAATTTTTGAAAGATACTTCCATTATATATATATATATATATATATATATATATATATATGAGGAAGTGATTTGAAATAAATAATAAACTTATGATTACTAATATAACGATACTAATTTATGAGCGATGGTATTGTAACCGACTAGTCGGTGTCTCACAAAGCGTGGGACCACACCGCAACAGTCGTCGCGAGTCCCACAACTATGTGAGACACCCAATAGTCAGGTATCGTCAATTATATTATTTTTCCTAATTTATTTTGGGAATAAGAAGAAATGTAGACGGATCACATTAATCTATACAGACCTTCTGCAAGAAGTTGCAATCAAAATATTGCTTAGCCATGATATTCACATAATTCCACAAGAACTTCTTCTAACATGAGAGAGAATTTTGTTCAACAATTCTGCACCATGCACAACTTGACAGCCCTTTATGGAGCTTCTCAAATTCTACCACAATGTGGTGAAGAGTGCCTATTTCGAATGACAATGGAGATGCACCACTATACAGGAGCCAATTCTCCCATGAGGATGCACAGCAAAGTTAAAAGACAGAAAAACGAGGAAGAGAACTGATTAAATCAATTCTGATGCTCTATTTTTTGCAGATTCAAAGTGAGAGTGACCAACTCTATTTAGCAACATTGTACTTGTTGTAGAGTGAGCCTAAGAACCACAACTTTCTCCCACCTTTCCTCAGCTACCCAGAGAAAGACTCACCATAAAATGGCCAGTACACAATACAAAAGATCATCATCCTGGTAAATGCTTCTGAACCTCCTTATCTCTCTGGTGTCTCTCTTCATCCTCTCATTGCATTGGTACTGAATTAGCTGTTCTCCGCCATGTGTCAGGTCGTCAAAATCTACATCTTCATCTGATTTTCAGGTCCATATACGAGGAGTACCCTTCACTTTGGACAGGGTAAGAGCATTCTTCTCTAATACTAAATCTTTGTTTTTCTTTTTTTTGAACTTTTGGATTTTACAGGGACTTCAATCTGTTTGGTTTGTCACTAAGAAAATACTTCTCAAGAACTAAAAAAAAAAAAATAAAAAAAAATAAAAAATTTGTTTTCAGAGAACTTTAAAAGTCAATTCGAAAACAAGTCATTTTATAGAAAACAAGTCATTTTATAGAGTTTCTAGAAAATAGTTTTCAGAAAATTGAACCAAACAGAGTTTTATACAATTTTCTTAAACTGAAAACTATTTTATGAGTGACAAACCAAACATTTCTAAAGAAATGTTCTAATTGTTATCATACACATGTATAGGATCTTCTGGCTGCAAAATCAGCCAAACTAGCTGTAATACTGAAAGAGAATCCTCACGAAGATCTCTCTTATACACTCCGGGACATCCCTGCTGATCCGGAAACATTTGAGCTTGTAGCAAGATTCTGCCATGGTTTTGAATTGGACGTGTCGACTGACAATGTTGTTCCCCTCTCTTGCCTTGCTCACTGCCTCGAGATGACTGAGAAACATAGCACCAATAATCTACTAAAGAAGGCTCTTACCGTCTTTGAACAGAGAATTCTCCCTAGTTGGAACGAATGCATTAAGGCTCTGAGGACCATAGAAAACATTCGTCAACAAGCAGTGAAGTTCGGCTTAGTTGATGCCTGTGTGGAGTCCATCATCACAAAGGCACAGGCTAATCCCCTCCTCCTTGGAGAACCAATCAAGAAGTTCACATCTAACGATGATACTGAGGACAACGAAAATGATGACTATATGCCAAACGTGAGGAGGCGGCTCTTTGTTCTTGACTGGCAATCCGAGGATCTGACAACACTTTCTCTGTGGCTTTATGAGGCTATTATCAGTGCAATGTATCAGCGCAAAGTCCCATTAGAGTACCTGGCTGCATCTCTTTGTCAGTACGCGAAAAGGTGGGTTTTTTCCAGCAATACCGGAGAGGATGACATATCAATTTACAAGAGGAACTCTCAAAGAGAAGTTATTGAAACAGTAGAAAGGCTTTTACCTGGCGAGAAAGGACTTCTTCCTTGCACATTGTTGTTTGAAATGCTACGGTTTGCAACAGCCTTGGAAGCTAGCTCTGGCTGCAGAAATGGATTCGAGACCAGGATTGGGAAACAACTAGACCAGGCCACAGTCAAGGACCTCTTAATACCTTCTCAAGGATATGCCAAGGAAATGCAATACGATACTGAGTGTGTTAGGAGGATTTTGAAGAATTTCTACTGTCACTACACTCGGCAAGACGCGTCTGGATTAATCATGGTAGCGGAACTTGTTGATGAATTCTTGGCAGAGGTTGCTAGTGACATAGATTTGAAAATGAGCACATTCCTATCACTCGCAGAGATGTCGGTTTCAGCATCAGCAGGTACCCAAAGAAACTCTGACGGAATCTACAGGGCTATTGACATATACCTCGACAAGCATAGGTATCTAACAGAGTCGGAGAGAGAGGAGGTGTGTCAGGTGTTGGATTGCCACAAGTTGTCCCCGGAAGCTTGTGAACACGCTGCACAAAATGATCGATTGCCACTGCGAATGGTGGTGCAGATCTTGTTTGTGGGGCAGTTGCAGCTGAGGGACACTATCGTGAAGGAGGTGCAGGGTTCGGATGACAGATTAAGAAAATTAGAGGAAGAGGAAGCCGCAGAGGAGGAGGAGGAGGAAAAGAGAGCAAAGATAGGGTGTGGTGAGGAGGAAATGAGGGTAGAGATGGAGAAAATGAGCAACAAAGTGATAGAGTTAGAGAGTGAGTGTCATGAAATGAGGAGGAAGATTCAGAGTGATTGCTCCAGTAGAGTGGAAAAGGAGAAAGGTAGCATGTGGAAGGAAATGAAGAGGAAGTTTGGGTGCATAAGCAGCAGTATGCATGATTGTAATAATTGTCATGTGAAGAAGAAGAAGAAGAAGGTGCATCCAAGGTGAGGACTATGAACATGTAGTTCTTTTCTTGCTCTTGCTTTTAACTTATAGGGATTTATTTATTTATTTTATCAGCAATCTTTCACTAATAAACCTGCTAACAGAACTAGTTCATTTGACTTGCTGCAACTTTCATCGGCTCTTGTTAATTTATTGATTGATGTGAACTTGGAAAGCTAATTCAATGGTTCTTATTATTTGTGGTTAAGTCAATTGGTCAACATTATGCTAGGAGATCTCTGGCTTGAAATATTTATGTTCAAGATCACTTTATAGCCCATGTGTTATTGATTGGAAGTAACTAAACCCTTGATGTGATTCACATTGCTGTTGTAGATTTGTTCTTCGTCACTCTTCTATTGCTACACATTTTACCAATCAAACGTCGGTATGTCCATCCTAAACAAATCATCCAACAAGTGCAAATGTGTCTAATTTTTTTTTTTTTTTTTTTCAATGTTTATTCTTTTTCTTCTCGAAGTCCCTAAGTAGTTATTAATCATATTATCTGTAGAAATGAAGGTTTGTATATATTAAATATAGAGATATAGAGAGAAGGAGAGACAGCGAGAGAGAGAGAGACTAAATTGCTTAGCCCATTTTCTCATATATTTTTAACCCTAAAACATAAAGGGAGTTATATACAATACAATAAAGGCCTAATTACATAATGGCCACAAACCCTATATCTAATTACAATAAGACCCCAGCATAAACACATATATACATATAAGTGTTTCAACACTCCCCCTCAAGCTGGAGAATATATATCATATAATTCCAGCTTGGAACAAATTATTTTTAACCGATTATGACCAAGAGCCTTAGTAAACATATCAGCTAATTGATCTTTAGACTTTACGAATGGAGTAGAAATGTTTCCACTCAATATTTTCTCTCGAGTGAAGTGACAATCAACTTCAATGTGCTTGGTTCTTTCATGAAAATCCGGATTGGATGCGATGTGAATAGATGCTTGGTTATCACAGAACAGTGGAATAGGAGTCTTGACTATTAACCCAAGTTCTTCAAGAAAATGTTGTATCCACGTTAACTCACTAGAGGTGTTGGCCATCGCCCTGTACTCTGCTTCAGCGCTAGACCGTGCTACAACTGTTTGCTTCTTACTTTTCCATGTAACAAGGTTTCCACCAACAAGTGTGCAATAGCCTGTAGTTGATTTCCTATCTGAGGGAGAACCAACCTAGTCAGCATCTGTGAAACCTGTCACATTAAGATTACCATTAGATTTATATAGTAATCCAAAACCTGGAGCTTGTTTGAGATATCGAATAATTCGAAGAACAGCATTCCAATGTGGTACTCTCGGAACACTTATGAACTGACTTACAACACTAACTGCATATGAAATGTCAGGTCGGGTGATAGTGAGATAAATTAGTTTCCCAACTAGGCGTCGATATCTACCATGATCGTCAAATAAATCACCCTCATCAAGTAATAATTTTATATTTGGGTCTATAGGAGCATCAGCAGGGCGAGTACCTAACATACCTGTTTCTTTTAACAAGTCCAACACATATTTTCTTTGAGATAGACTTATACCTTCCTTGGATCTAGCAACTTCAATACCCAAGAAATATTTGAGTTTACCTAGATCCTTTGTGTGAAACCGATTCTGTAAGAACAATTTTAACTTTGCAATGCCGTCAGAATTATCACCTGTTATAACAATATCATCTACATATACCACAAGAAATATAAAGCCAGTCTTAGTATGTTGGTAAAATACCGAATGATCTGTCTCGCATCTGTTAAGGCCAAAAGAAAGTACCGCCTCAGAGAATTTTCCAAACCAAGCCCTTGGAGATTGTTTCGATCCGTACAGGGCCTTTTTAAGTCGACATACAGCATAAAGAGACTCCCCCTGAGCAACAAATCCAGGTGGTTGCTCTATGTAAACCTCTTCATGTAAGTCACCATGTAAGAAAGCATTTTTCACATCTAATTGAAATAATGGCCAACTGCGATTGGCGGCAATAGAAATAAGGATTCGGATAGAAGAAATCTTCGCAATAGGAGAAAAAGTCTCATCATAATCAATACCATAGGTTTGTGTGTATCCCTTTGCAACAAGGCGAGCCTTCAATCGCTCAACAGATCCATCATGGAGATATTTGACAGTGTAGACCCACTTACAACCAACCGTTTTGGAATCGGGGGGTAAGGAAACAAGATCCCATGTCCCATTATGATGAAGAGCATCCATTTCATCTATCATGGCGTTGCGCCAAGCTGTGTCAGATAGAGCATCCTGCATAGTTTTGGGAACAGCAATAGCAAATAACGTGGATAAAAAACAAGAAAATGAGGGCGATACCTTTTTATAGGAAACAAAGTTAGATATAGGGTGTGCAGTGACACATGAGCGAACACCCTTACGTAATGCAATAGGAAGATCATCAGTGGCAGGAGGAGCCTCAATGGAAGTAGACGCGGGGGGGGGGGGGGGGGGGGGGGGCTACTCGTGATCGACAACTATACACTTGAAGTGGCGGTGGCACATGAGGTGATTATGGTGGGTCACAGGGTAATGAATGTGACACAATAGGCAACGGAAGCAGTAACTCGGTTTCTAAAGACGAACTATGTGAAGAAAAATAAGGAGTATCCTCAAAAAAGGTAACGTCCATGCACACAAAAGCCTTACGAGTGCTAGGATCTCAACATTTATAACCTTTTTGAGTCCGAGAGTATCCAATAAAGACACACTTGATGGCACGAGGAGACAATTTATCAGCGCCAGGGCATAATATGTGAGCAAAACACACACACCCAAAAACACGAGGCGGCAATGCAAATAATGGTCGAGTAGGAAAAACAAAGGAATAAGGACATTTCCAATTAAGAACAGAAGATGGCATACGATTAATTAAATAACAAATAGTTAAAACAGCATTGCCCCAAAATGCTTTTGGTAGATGCATATGTATCATCAATGTACGAGCTATTTTAATTAAATGCCTATTTTTCCGTTCAGCTCCGCCATTTTGTTGAGGAGTATAAGAACAAGAAGTTTTGTGCAAAATACCACGAGAGTCGCAAAAACTAGAAATAGCACATTTGACATACTCCATAGCATTATCAGATTGTAAAGTACGTATAACACACCCAAATTGGACCTCAATTTCTTTTAAAAATATTTGAAATATGGAAAACAGTTCAGAATGGTCTTTTATTAAAAACAACCAAGTCATCCTTGAATAATCATCAACAAAGGTAACAAAATAAGAAAAACCTGAGTGACTAGTGTGACGAGCGGGACCCCAAATGTCCGTATGTACTAATTTAAATAAAGAAGACCGACGATTAACAATACGAGGAGGGAAAGACACTCTATGGTGCTTACCCAACTGACAAGATTCACAATTTGAAATAGACACAGACTCAAGGAAAGGCAAAACAGACTTCAAATACCGCAACGAGGGATGACCTAACCGATAATGCCACTGGTACACAGACATCTGGGAATGTAAAACAACAGTGGAAGGTTTGCAATCCAAATAGTATAGGCCATTTCTGTTACTGCCCCCACCAATCGTCTGTTTCGTGTTGAGGTCCTGAAAGACACAAGACGAAGGATAAAATGTGACAAAACAGTTCAGAGCTTGAGTCAATTTACTTACAAATAATAAATTAAAGGGAAAATTTGGAACTAATTGCACAGAGGATAAAGAAATGGATGGGGTTAGTTTAACTGTTCCCTGGCCAATAATGGAACATGTTCTACCATCAACCAGAGTAACAAAAGATGAGGAACTAGACTTCTGAAAATTAGAAATAGAGATGCATCACCTGTGAGATGGGTAGAAGCCCCAGAGTCAATAACCCAAGCGGATGCTGAAGTTTGTAAGTCGGGTAAGCATGCAATATTACCTGATTGCGCAAAATTAGCTACATCAGTAGAGTTGGGATGTGTCCGGTTGACCAATGCACTGAACTCAGCTCGTGATAGTGATAGTGTCACAGTGTCACTAGTAGATGCAGGTGATGGTAATCCAGAAGTCTGACCAAGAGAGGGATGAGACCCTGCAAGGTCAGAGGAAGACACTGCTTGATTTGCCCATGCTGGTTTCCCATGAAGAGTCCAACAGTTCTCAACAGAATGGTTAGTACCCTTACAGTGGCTGCACATACGAGTGTCACTACGGCCACGACCACGGCGATTGCGACTTCTATCACGACCACTACCGCTACGAGAACTACCTGAATTTCCACCATACCCTCTATTGCCAGTAGGAGTATCACCTAAATTTCCACCATACCCTCTGTTGCCACTAGGATTATCACGACCTCTAGAGGACTGTGGAAAAATAGAAGGAATCATCATAGCTGAATTTTCTTTTACTCCAGTGGGCGTCACATGTGATTGTTCTGAAACCCTAAGTAAACGGGGAATAAATGTTACCCAAAGATGGGAGTCCTCTATCACCCGCAAGAATCTGGTCCCGAATATTATGAAGGTTCGGGTGCAAACCAGCAAGAAAAATAGAAACAGAAAATTCCTCACGTTGTCGCTTGAGAACATCAGGATCAGTAGTCGAGGGGTGGTACTGATTTAACTCATCTAACAGGCTTTTGAAATTACTGTAATACTTACCAAGGCCTTGACCAGAGAAGTCAGATTGACGAGAATGAAATATCTTTTCATATAATGAATATATGCGAGAAACATTTGTGTCCATAGAGTAAGTTTCTTTAACTGCATCCCAGATTGCCTTGGCAGTGTTGACAAACATAAAAGTGGATGCAATTGAAGGTTCCATACTGTTCCACAACCAGGACATAACCATATAGTTATCAGTTTCCTACTCCTTATATGTTGCTGATGTTTTTGATGGAGGATTAGTTGTAATAAGTTTCAGCTTTCGTCGGGCACCTAAAGAAATCTTTACTGCTTGAGCCCATAGTAAGTAATTGGAATTACTTAATTTCATAGATGTAATTTGCAGCCCAACAGGATCAACATATGTTGCAGAAGATTTAACTCCAGTAGACCCAGAAGCAACATTTGAATCGTCCGGCATGGAGATATGAATATGGAAAGAAAAAAAAAAACTTATCTTCGCCAAGTTAAGATGCCAAATTTGTAGCGAGAAAACAAAGAAGTTGTTGCACCTGAGAAGGCCAGACCAGAGTTGAACCGGGAACAAAAGAAGACTCGGAGCAGAACAGACCCGGTAAGTAAATCGGGCCAGATCTTGAATCGGGTTAAACGGGTCGGATCTTGACTCGGTCAAACGGACTGGATCTTGGATCGGGCCTAATGGTCCGGATCTTGGATCGGACGGTCTGGATCTTGGATCATGTCAAATGGGCCGGACCTTAAACCTGGTCAAATGGGCCGGACCTTAAACCGGGTCGGAACAAATCCGGATTATATTAATCTGGACTAGGATAGCAAGCACCCTGTAGCCAAACACCATTCGTCTCTCAGCTCTCCGGCAAGTACGCAACGGCGATGGAATCACAAGCAGCGATGCACCTCGCGAAAGCCATCGGTGACCAAACAACCAGCAGCAACGACGACGACAGCCGCCGGTGACCAGCAGCAAGCATCGACGGCAAGAAAAAGTGGTGAATTCGTTGACAACTGAAATGGCAACAACGCGAGTAACCAAATTAGGTTTCAGATCTGAGACCAAGCAACGAGCAGCGACGACAAGAGAAGGCTGCAAGCTCGTCGACAACAAAAAAACGGCAACAACACCACCGTCACGAGCTCTGAATTGATCTACAGATTTATACAAAAACAATGCAATTACAATTTCCCACACTCACAATTTCGATCCGCTCTGATACCATGTAGAAATGAAGGTTTGTATATGAAGATGCAAGAACTTCCTTCGATTTTTCTCTCTCTAAAATTCTTACACTTCAACAGAATGAAAAAATCCAAAAAGCCTCCCCCTCTCTCTACTCGTATGGTCTATTTATAGACCATCACCAAAATTCTAACTAACTTATTGTATAGGGCTCTTATTCTAAGGCCTTCTTCCTTTTGGGCCTGACTTCATCATGTAAGCCTCAGATGTTGGGCCTAACTCTCAGTGTTGTGTTATGGGCTGAGTTCAACTGTTCGGTCTGATCCTTCTTTCGTGGGTGTTGGGCTCATTGCGGTACCCTTTTTGCTTGGGCTCGGACCTACCATTCAATCTGATGCCTCACTCGCGGGTCGGGTCTGGTCCAATCCATCTTTGGTATCTTCAATTGCCCCCATAATTACTCCCTAGTAAATAAGG
Source organism: Cornus florida (assembly GCF_030987335.1). Classification (NCBI taxonomy): domain Eukaryota; kingdom Viridiplantae; phylum Streptophyta; class Magnoliopsida; order Cornales; family Cornaceae; genus Cornus; species Cornus florida. The sequence continues at coordinate 7,163,936 of NW_026775573.1, forward strand.
GGGTAGTTATTATCGGCGGCCAATCATAACACTGACGGCTCAAGAAGACCTCATGGGAAAATAGACGGTCGGATCTAAAACCGATGCTTCGAGATTCCAAAGAAACTCCTCGTTTTCCTGACGCTTCGACCTTCAGGCCCACTCTGTCCTTATAAGTATCAGAGACGTTCCCTCAAATCTTTTTTACTGTCTCCATCTTGTATCACTGTTGGCCAAATCTTTGCTTGCCTCTCTTTCTTTTTAGTCAAATCAAATCTCCTCCGGCGAACCTCTGCAAAAGTTCCTTTTTCCAGCGATCTTGCAGTAATCTACGTTTTCTCTTTCTGGGGTTAGTTTCGTTTGCCTTTTTCTTTTGGAAGATAACTTTTTCTCCCTTAAAAACCATATTCATTTTCACCATGCCTGTAGATCTAGATGTTCTTCGCATGAAACTTCATCTCCCTGTCGATATAGAAATTAGAAACTGCTCTAAAGACGTGGATATCAGGACTGGTGCCGGCCTTCTTCCCGACGAAGTCTTGTTTACCCATCTTCAGTTGAACATCATTAGGTTTCCTTTGCATCCTTTCTTTAATTATGTTTTCAACAAACTAGGGATCTCCCCTCTGCAAGTAAATCCAAATTTTTTTAGGATCCTATCCGTTCTGCTACTACTGACCCATGACAGAGGTCTAGATCTTGATATCATAGATCTTCTTCTCTGTTACAAGGTTAGTAAGATCCGACTTGAGGAACCATTCTACCACCTCTACCCGATTGAAAAGATGTCCATATGCAAAGACACACTCAAGTCTGAAAAGGGTTGGAAAAATAATATAATAGGGGTTAGGGGGGCCTGGTCTTCTCCAGCTGCAGAGGATTATCCAATCACGAGCACCTTTGGCCTGTGTTCTGTCTCTCTGTATAAGAAATTCAAAACCTATAAGAACGATTATCCCTGCGAAATTTGTGTTCCACGCTTTTGTACTTTCTTGTGTCGTTTCTTAGGCATTCCTTGTGACGATTTGAGCTATAGTGTTTGCAGGGATGGGGACAATTACTTAAAGAATTACGTTCTGAACGACGTTTTTTCTTGCTCAGACCTCCTTACCTCAGACAACCTTCTCGCCATTTCAGCCCTCGGCAGCGCAATGAGCCAGCTCCAGATTCCTTCATTCGGCAGAAGGAAGAACCCTCCCCGAGTTACTGTTGCTACTGCTGCGGCAACCTCTTCTCATGCCTCGGTTTCTTCTTCGGCCACTATTTCTGACACAATTCCGAACTTAGTGGCTGCTGATCCTGCCGTTAGTGTTCCTTCTACCAATCCGAACGCACCTCCTCAGGTCAATACTAATTCTGCTGTTACTGCGGGTGCTTAGGATAAAGAGCGAGGCAAAAGGCCTCATCCTGACAGTGCAGCCAACCTTGATGATGCATCTCATACAAGAAGGATCCAAATTTCTGGGCCGGGTACACTCTTGCATCGCCCAGTTAATTCTCCTGCCCCCTCTGGGCCTGCTATAGCTGCGGCTTCTGCTTCAGCTTCTGTCTCTGCCTTTGCCTCTGCAACAGCACCATGGACTCCTCAATTCCCCCGAACGGATGGGACATTCGGGAAGCCGAACGAGACCATGTTCAAGGATGGTCAGATCGCTATGGCATATTACAGGGGCATGTGGACTCCCAAGGACATTGAAACCGCCAAAGGTCTATCCCAGAAGGAGGTGTTCAGCCGCTTTCCCTTATCTGCCATGGAGGTAATTTTTATCTCCCAATCAGAAAAATCTTTATGCTTAACCCCCTCTGACTATGCGATCGGTTTAACCAGTGTTCATGCATATCTCTGCAGACCCTGTTCGGTATGATGGCCATGCAAAAGTAGGTGGAAATAGGGAACGTCAACGCTCGAAAGTTCTCTGACAGCCTTGAGGTGGCCCATAAAGAAAATAACATCTTCGCCACCAAAAACACAGAACTGTTCGTCCAGCTTGGAAAAGTTGAAAAAGAGAGAGACGCTCTGAAAAGGGAAACCGATTTTCTTCAGGATAAAAGGGATGCCCTTCACCTTGAGAAGAGCGTTTGGCAGACCAAGCGCAACTCGCTCAAGGACGAAAATGCTGAACTCCAGCGCCTTCTGGCTGACGAACAGTCTGCTCGGATGACCTTCGAGAAGAGAGCCCTGGAGGAGCGTGATGTTCTGCTCAACACCATTAGTAAGGTGAATGGTGGTATGCTGGCTCTTCACGCCCGGTTTTCAAGGGTTGGGGCTCTCAGGTATGCTCAGGGGTATAGAGAGGGTTTCTCCTACCGTGCTCCTGCCGACGGGCAGACTGGTTCCACTCCGGGTGAAGTTGATAAGGATCTAGAAATTGATCCTCCAGGAGTCTATGTTGATCCAGACTCCACTCCTGTTGAACACATTTTGATGAGTGTCAGGAGATTGCTTCCTCCAGGGTCACTACAGTTCCCTCTATCGTTCAGCCTCTGGACGTTTTTCCTCTGTCTACTATGGTCCCTTCTTCAACCGCTACTGAGATTGGGCCCCAACAGAACGATTCAATTATTCATCTCGACTCCCCACCTTGTGAGGATGGGACTACCAATGAAAATGAAGAGGCGAGTCAACACAGTCAAGAGGCTGACAGAACAGAGGCAGCTAGCTAGGACTCTTCTGATATTTTAATTTCCTGCTTCTTTGTAGTTATGTCATCTGTATGCTTTATCTTTTGTAACCTCAGATCATATCATGAATGAGATGACAAAAACATTGACTTTATCTGTGCATGGGAGGTAATAACCAGCTTCACATTCATCTACTTTGCAATGTCTGGCGCTCGGCTTATAATGCCAGCTGCAACTTACTTTTTGTTTTTGAGCAAATGCTTAGCAAGTGCCTGGCGCTCGGCTAGAATGCCACTTGGCTTTTTATTTCTTAGCAAGAGTTTGGCGTTCGGCTCATAGTGCCAGCTGCCACTTACTTTGCTTAAGTGTCTGGCGCTCGACTAGAATGCCACCTGCCACTTGGCTTTTTATTTCTTAGCAAAAGTTTGGCGTTCGGCTCATAGTGCCAGCTGCCACTTACTTTGCTTAAGTGCCTGGCGCTCGGCTAGAATGCTACTTGGCTTTTTATTTCTTAGCAAAAGTTTGGCGTTCGGCTCATAGTGCCAGCTGCCACTTACTTTGCTTAAGTGCCTGGTGCTCGGCTAGAATGCCACCTGCCACTTGGCTTTTTATTTCTTAGCAAGAGTTTGGCGTTCGGCTCATAGTGCCAGCTGCCACTTACTTTGCTCGAGTGCCTGGCGCTTAGCTAGAATGCCACCTGCCACTTGGCTTTTTATTTTTTAGTAAGAGTTTGGCGTTCGGCTCATAGTGCCAACTGTCACTTACTTTGCTTAAGTGCCTGGCGCTCGGCTAGAATGCCACTTGCCACTTGGCTTTTTATTTCTTAGCAAGAATTTAGCGTTCGGCTCATAGTGCCAGCTGCCACTTACTTTGCTTAAGTGCTTGGCGCTCGGCTAGAATGCCACCTGCCACTTGGCTTTTTATTTCTTAGCAAGTGTTTGGCGTTCGACTCATAGTGCCAGCTGCCACTTACTTTGCTATTTTTACTTGATCAATCTCTTAAAGAGGAATATTACTTTTATAAATCTCAGAAACTTGTACATTCGTTTGTATTCAATTGAAAATGAACAAAATTCAACATTGAAACTCTTAACTTTCTATTGATAATACCTCTTTAGAGACGTAGCATTCCAAGGCTTGTTAACCAGCCTTCCGACCATGGTCTCTAGGGTATATGCCCCCTTTCCTATGACTTCTGCAATTCTGTATGGACCTTCCCATGGTGGCATCATCTTTTTGACTATCCCCACCTTCTTTTTCAGAACCAGATCACCTGGTATAAAGTTTCTGTGCTTTACCTTTTTGTTTTGGCTATTCGCAAGCGTTTGCTGGTAAAATGCGAGCCTTACTGCCGCTGCATCTCTCTTTTCCTCCAGCATATTAAGGTTAAAACTCAACATACTGTCGTTATGCTCTCGGCTCCATGCCAAACTCCGAACAGTCGGGACCAAGTGTTCGACCGGTATAACTGCTTCGGTACCATATGCCATAACGAATGGGCTTTCTCCGGTCGGTCGCCTTGGGGTCGTTCTGTAAGCCCATAGGACGTTCGGCAATTCATCTAACCATTTTCCTTTCTTCTCTTCAAGCTTCTTCTTGATACAAGCAAAGATTGTTCTATTCGTGATCTCCGCTTGTCCATTGTCCTGGGGGTGACTTACTGCCGCCAGTTTTTGATTAATTCCATATTCCTCCAACAGCTCTCTTACTTGTTTGCTGTCAAGGTTTGTCTCATTATCCATGACGATTGACCTCGGAACGCCAAATCGGCAAATAATATTGCTCTAAATGAACCGTCTCATATGAATTTGAGTTACGCTCGGGTACGGCTCTGCTTCCACCCACTTAATAAAGTAATCTGTAGCCAGCAGCACATACTTGTTCTGAGCTCTTGTAGTTGGCAGAGGACTAACCACATCCATCCCCCATTGTGCGAAAGACCATAGTGTGGCAATTACGTGCAAGTCCTCAGGTGGTTGGTGAATCAATGGTCCGAACCTTTGGCACTTATCGCACCTTCTGGACAATTCTTCCTCATCTCGCGACATGTTCAGCCAGAAGTACCCTTGCGTCATTGTTTTGTGCGCTAAAGACCTTCCCCCTGAATGGTTTCCACATACACCTTCATGAATAACTCGCAGCACCTGCCGAGCCTCTGTGGGAGTGACGCACTTTAAGTACGGCCCAGAAAAAGACCTTCTGTATAACTGGTCATGCACTATGGCGTACTTTGCAGCATTCGATTTGATTTTCCTAGCTTCATCTTTTTGCTTGGGCAGAATACCTCCCCTGATGTAAGTTATGATCGGATTGATCCAACTTGGCTCATATGGAATAACATTTACTTACCAAGGATCTGGATCCGAAGGTTCTGCAAAAATGGATGGCTGGTTTAATATTCCTACTGGAATTACCCTGGCCAATGTTTCTCCAGAACCCGAGGCACTACACGCTAGCCGGTCGGCATCTTCGTTATGCTCTCTCGGTATTTGGATGAATTCAATTTTTTCGAAGTTTTTGGCCTCCCGCACAACAGCAGAATGATAGGCCTCCATTGTTTTATCTTTGGTTTCATACTCGCCATTCACCTGCCGAACAACTAACTGCGAGTCACTAAAGACAATCAAATTCCTGACCTTCAACTCCTTGGCAAGCTTAAGTCCTGCCAGCAGTGCTTCATACTCCGTTTCATTGTTGGTGGCTCTGAATTCAAGCCGGAGCGCTTGACTCAAGGACGTACCTTCTGGTGTCTGCAATTTGATCCCAATGCCTGCCCCCATCTGATTTGAGGATCTATCGACGAAGAGTCTCCACAAGCAACCTCAAAGGTTTTTCTTTATGTCTTCTGAATCACATTCCAGTAGAAAATCTGCCACTGCTTGCCCTTTGATTGCCATTCTGGGTTCATATGTTATGTTAAATGAGCTTAACTCTATGGCCTACTTCGTCATTCTTCCTGAGAGGTCTGGCTTGTGCAGGATTATTCTGATAGGGAAGGTGGTTAGAACGATAATAGGATGGGATTCAAAATAATGCCTGAGCTTTTATTTTCGCATGCACTAGCGAGAGTATCACTCGCTCGACCTTTGAATAACGTCGTTTGGCCTCAGTCATCGTTTTGCTAACATAGAACACTGGATATTGCTTCCCTTCTAGACAACGGATCAGAACGCCACTTGTCGCGATGCTGGATACCCCGAGGTATAGAAATAATTTTTCTCCTGGTTCTGGAGCTGACAGGATCGGAAGGTTCTGCATATATTCCTTCAAACTTGTTAATGCTTTGCGCTGTTCATCCCCCTAAACTTGTCTGCCATGGCTTCGTATTGTGTCAAAAAATGGTTTGCAATGGTCTGACAGTTTTGAAATGAATCGGCTCAATGTTGCGATCTGTCCCGTAAGTGTTTGCACTTCCTTGACTGTTGTCGGCTCGGCATTCTTAGTCAGAGCTTCTGCTTGGGCTGGGCTAGCTTCTATGCCTCTATGATTAACCACGTGTCCCAGGAATTGACCAGAACTCACGCCGAATGAGTATTTGGTTGGATTGAGCTTCATTCTATTGTGCCTCAACACATCAAATACGTCCTGTAGATGTTTCAGATGATCAGCTTTCTTCTTACTTTTTACTACCATGCCATCAATGTAAGCTTCCACGGTCTTCCTTATTTGTCTCTTGAAAATTTTGCTAATAAGCCTTTGGTAAGTTGCTCCGGCATTTTTCAGTCCGAATGGCATGACTTTGTAGCAATAGGTCCTGCGATCGGTAACGAAAGAAGTTTTCTCTTCATCAGTAGGGTCCATGAGGATCTGATTATAACCGGAATAAGTATCTAAGAAGGTTAAATGCTCATATCCAGTAGTAGTATCCACCATTTGATCAATTTTCGGCAACGGAAAGCTATCATTGGGACAGGCTTTGTTTAAATTGGTGAAATCGATACACACCCGCCATTTCCCATTCTTCTTCTGCACAACAACAACATTTGACAACCAGTCAGGATAACATACTTCTCTTATAAATCTCGCGTTAAGTAGCCTATCAACCTCCTCGGCTATGATCTGGTTACGCTCTGGAGCAAACCTTCGCTGCTTCTGCTTTACAGGTCTTGCATTGAAATTTACGTTCAAGGAGTGACAGGATACGGAATGATCGATTCCAGGCATGTCTAGGTGGCTCCACGCAAATACATCGGCGTTCTGAGACAAGAAATCAACCAACTCATGTTTCTCTGCCATAGCAAGTCGTTCCCCCACTCTGGTTGTTCGTTCGGGTTGGAACCGATCGATCTGTACATCAACCAGGGGTTCTTCGGTCAAGTCCAGTGGCTTCTCCTCCCCATTCTGCTTGGGGGGAGGTTCCTGTAATTGCTATCTTGGGCTTGCCGAACAGATGGGTGCTTTCCCTTTTCCAGCATGCTTCAACGTTACTGAATAACATTCCTTAGCTGCAACCTGGTCCCCATGGATGTCGATTACCTTGGCTCCATCTGGCCCCAGGCATCTCATTACTTGATGCAAAGTGGAAGGAACACCTTGAACTCTGTGGATCCTCCCTCTGCCCATCAGAAGGTTGTACGAGGGATGGATTTCGACAACCACAAAGGTCTCCATCAGAACCCTCTCTGCAGCGCATACCGCTACCTCCACCGTACCGATGGGTTCCACTCGTTTTCCATCAAACCCTAGTAAAGGATTCCAGGTAGATTTGAGCCGGTCCGGCTTGATTTCGAGCCGATCAAATGTATCCCTCGGCATGACGTTCGCACTACTTCCAGGATCAATCAGAACTCTACGTGCCAAACATTCGGCCACTGTCAAACTAACGACCAACGGGTCCTCATGAGAGATTTGAACACGCAATAGATCTGTTCTGTCAAACTTTATCTGTGTTGATGCGCTCTGTTGGTGCAGAGTATTTACACTGCCCACCCTTCTCTTCATCCATGCATGGCGAAGGTGTGTTCGAAGTAGTTCATCTGACTCCTCAGTAGGCTCAGGGCGACCGTGAATTGCATTAATTATTCGGACTGGTTGCGTATTGTGAGGGTTCGATTTCTGATTCCTCTTCACGTGCTCCATTAGCAGGTTCTGTTCCGCCGCCGGGCCTTGAATATAACTTGCGAACCCCCCTCTGGCTATCAGCATCTCTACCTGTCTCCTTAAGTTCCTGCATTCTTTAGTCTGATGGCCAAAGTCAGAATGAAATGCACAATGCTTAGACTGATCCCTCTGTTCGAGGGGTTGTCTGATTGGTAAAGGTGGTCGGAACTTATCTTTATTTTCTTGGTACAGCCTTGCTAAGGTGACTTTCAATGGAGTAACCAACTCTTCCTCTCTGGGCCTCTTCTCAGATTTCCACGAGGAACGCTATGGCTGAACCTGCTTTTGTCTGATCTTTGCTTTGGTTTTGTCCTTTATTGATATGACAGATGTTTTCCGAGCGTTTGCTGCCTCTTCTTCTTCCAAGCGCACAAATCCATCGGCTCTTTCATTTAGTTCATCCATAGTCTTCGGCGTGTTCACTACCAAGCTTGTGTGGAATGGATTGCCACGAGTCATGGCCAGTATAAATGCTTGAACCGCCGTAGAATGGTGACATTTAATTACCATACTCTTGGTAAGGTTAAACCTGGTTAGGAAAGCTTGGAGGCGCTCATCCTCATGCTGCTTCATTGTGAATAGGCTTGAAATGTCCTTTGCAGGACGCTTATTTCCATAATATTGGCTTATGAACCGATCACATAAGCTTCGGAAACTATCTACTGAGCCCCTCGACAGGTTCTTAAACCAATTGAGGGCTGGTCCAGCTAGACTTGTAGGGAAACACTTGCACATCAAGGAATCATTCTTAGTGTTCAGAGCCATTTTCAACTGGATGTGATACACATGATCAATCGGATCGGTCGTTCCGTCGAACAGAATGAAGATGGGCATGGAAAATTTCCTCGGACTCGGAGCATTCATAATTTCATCAGTGAACGGTGAGTCAACCGTTCGAGCTGCTGAACGGAGGGCTTCATTTTCCCTCTGGAACCCCGCGGTTGCTCTCTGATCCACATATCTCCATTCTGAGCCGCGATAGTCGAACGTCGCCATGGAAGGCCGATAGGTCGGATCGAATGATCTGTCCTCTACGAACTCTCTGTGCCATGGAGGTATAGCTTTGTGACGATCAAACTCCATTGCTTCACCTCGGCTGAGCGTTTCTTGATATTGATCAAAGGTCATGGCTTCATTTCGCCTGATCTGTTCACGCCGTGGATCCACGTGAGTTGATCCTTCACGATCATCAATACAACGGGGATTTGGCGGCAAATCGTTTGGCCGGACTTCCTCGCGGTGAAGATCTGTCTGATCATTCCTTACCTCCTCACCATGATATGCCGCATCGGTATGTGCAACTTGTTCTCCAACCGGGAGCGGTCGCGAAATCACCGGGACTTCTTGACGCTACATTTCAGCCCTTAAATCTGCATTCTCTCTTCTGAGAGCTTCGATCATGCTCATTAACTCATCAAGCTTCACCTGCTGGACATTCTCTACCGTATTGGAGTTCTCACCCCCAATCATCATTCCAGAACGGAGCAAAGGCATGAATCGTAAATTCAACTCTAGATCAGAGCCTTGCCAATGTGAATCACGGCAGATCTGAACTCAAATGTTACGAGTTTTGCTTTCTTTTTGATAGATTAGAGTTGTTCCTGCGTTTGAGCTTGCCAGATCAAGTCGCGATGGAGTGGATCACGGCTGCGTAAACCTAACGCCAATCTCTCAGAATCAATCAAGAATCCAGAATCTCTTCAAAAGCCAACCGCAATCTCTTAAATCCGGACTAAACTGCTACAAATTAAGCTTCGTCATCATCAATCAATCGGAATCAACATGACGTTGATCAAACAAGAATCAATCTTCCACGATTTCCACAGATGGCGCCAATTGAAGATGCAAGAACTTCCTTCGATTTTTCTCTCTCTAAAATTCTTACACTTCAACAGAATGAAAAAATCCAAAAAGCCTCCCCCTCTCTCTACTCGTATGGTCTATTTATAGACCATCACCAAAATTCTAACCAACTTATTGTATAGGGCTCTTATTCTAGGGCCTTTTTCCTTTTGGGCCTGACTTCATTATGTGAGCCTCAGATGTTGGGCCTAACTCTCAGTGTTGTGTTATGGGCTGAGTTCAACTGTTCGGTCCGATCCTTCTTTCGTGGGTGTTGGGCTCATTGCGATACCCTTTTTGCTTGGGCTCGGACCTACTATTCAATCTGATGCCTCACTCGCGGGTCGGGTCTAGTCCAATCCGTCTTTGGTATCTTCAGTATATATTGAATATAGAAATACAGAGAGAAGGAGAGACAGCGAGAGAGAGAGACTAAATTGCTCAGCCCATTTTCTCATATATTTTAACCTTAAAACATAAAGGGAGTTATATACAATACAATAAAGGCCTAATTACATAATGGCCACAAACCCTATATCTAATTACAATAAGACCTCAGCATAAATACATATATACATATAAGTGTTTCAACATTATCAACAATGCTATGTTTGAGTGTACCGAATCGACAACTTCAATTTAAAATTAGAAAAAATTTAGTTAAAACTCTAAACCAAATGACATATAGCCTAATGAAATAACATCCCTATCCTCAGAGAGGAGGGGAGTGGGAAAAAGTGCGTTTGACCGTGTTTCTTGCAAAAAAAAAAAGAAAGAAAGAAAGAAAATATTCTCCAATCCCAGTTTAGAGCATTGATTTGGTACTCCCAAATAACGTAAGGGTAATAGCGACCTCCTGCTACAGTTTAAGTTAATCACATATGCCAATGAGAAATAAAATTGTCAAAAAGTAACATGTAAATATATGTCAACTTATCACTACAATTACAAAACAAGGGCCCCTCCAAACCATAAGAGATTCATGCCCATCATGTTGGCTCACCAACTTCACTTGCCTAACAATCTAATTGGTTGACCACTTCATTATATATATATTCCATAAGGGCGCGCACACACATCAAAGAAAATTCTTACCAATAACAGCATCAATGTACAAAACAACTAGCACCAGAAACAAGTTCTTACAATTCAAGTCAGAGTTCTTTTTTCCCCAGTCAACAGAGTTCAAATTAAGGATAGGCATTTCCTACACTATTACATGCAAATGCAGGAGTTCAGGAATGTGAGGTTCCTGCAGCCATGGAGAAGAAAAGAATTTTAGACCTTCCTCAGAAGGAGAAACAACCTCTGATCAACCTTAAATTTCTCCATCTTGTTAGGGTCCCCCTTCAGCATCATCTGAAGTCCGCCGAAAGAAATATATATCATCCTGAAGCCAAACAGAAGAACTGATCAAAATATTGCATTTATTAGATGATTAGAACAAAATAAAGTAAGCCCTTTTGAGTTCTGAGGTTTGTTTTAAAAGAAAACATAATTCCAAAAGATAAAATCATGTGTTGGAAATGAGCTATTATAATTTGCTTATGATATGTCTATCATGGTTCATGATTGACCACCATAAGATGATCGAGAAAACTGCCTTAACAAGATGGCATCATAACTTTTCCACTAGATGGTTCAGAAGCTGTCTTTAAACAAACTGCCTTACATATATAGAAACAAGTTGAGATCTCTGCCAACATTTCTTTTCCCTGTAACTTCGAGATGGCTGCACTCGATGCCAATTAGTTGGAAAAAAGATTTTGGTTGTTGGTAACTTCGAGAAGTCTGTACTTATACCACGCATACCATAATGCAACAAATAAATGTTTAAGCATACATGTAATACATACACTTTAACAATAGTGCTTGACGTGTCCTCTGACATCTTATATAACAGCCCATGCATGACATACTCAAATTTGTCTGCAAGTGATTTCGGTCCGCCCTGAAATTAGAGAACAATCCAGTTTGCCTTCAATAATTTTAAAATTTCTAAAGAAATAAAATATGCAATTCGCGGCATAAGTCAAGAAAAATTAATATTATAGTCTTAATGTTAAATAAGATCAATAATATTACAACTTTAATTTAAACCTGAAATTATTTTTCAACTATTTTAGCAAGAATTCTTTAAAATAGCATTACATCAGTAGTTGTCAAAGACATGCTTAGGTGTCAAGAGCAAGAACATGAGACGGAAGCGTCTATCAAGCGTCCATGTGCCACATGTTTACATACTTATCCCATGATCATATCAATTAATTACATATCATTTTCCCCCACTTTTGAAAAAAGTGCCAACATGAATATATGTGCACATATATTTATTTATTATTGGTTTTATAAAATCAAATACTATACCTGGTTAAATAATTAAAACAATGGAAAATTTTCACAAACAAAAAGTAGCTCAGTGGTGGGTAGGGGTGCACATAGTCCGGTTTGGACCGGATTGGGAGTTTTTTTGGGGGGCCAAACCATTTATAACGGTTCCACTATTTTTGAAATCAGACCGAACCATAATGCCCATGGAACCAAACCAAACCAAACCAATCCAAGCCAAACCATACCACGAAAAATCGGTTTGGTTCAGTTCGGTTTGTCGATTTCAGTTGATTTCCTTTCTATTTTATTTTTTAAAAACATAATCCTTATTTTTTCCTGCATATAATACATCAACAGGGAACCGACAATTCAGTATATATATTTATTATATATGTATTTTCTGATACAATTTGACAAACACTACTCTTCCACTTTAGTGTTTAAGGAACCAATAATCTCCTCTGGTCCCTAATGGTTATGCTTTATTTTTGCACCATGTGGTCTCTGATTGTGTAGTTTTTTATTGTTTGGTAATTTTCATATGATGTTTTTCTTATTATGGCCCATCATTTTGTTTTCTTTATCTCTCTCTTTACTAGCTTTCTCATGGCCTGAGAAAAGTTCAAAGAATATGTCCAGCCAAAACTATAAGTTATATCATTTCTATATATATATAAAAGTTATATAACGATTCGGTCCGGGTTGGGCTGGTCCAGCAGGACCCCAAACCAAGACCGGACCGTAAAATTACGGTTTCATAATTTTGGGCCCAAGACCGGACCAAACTGCTATATGACTAGCCCAAATCGCCCAGGTTAGTTCGGTTCAGTTCGGTTTTTCGGTTTATTGGATTTTTGAACACCCCTAGTGGTGGGCCCAAGAACATGTTAATTGGTTATTGGTTGGATCAACAAAAATGGGCATTAAACCTCCTTCCATGCTATGGTTAATTCTGTGGGAATGGAAATGAGATTACCGGCCTTTATAGGAATGAGATATCATATCATCATTGCCAAATATGGGAATTAGAAGCCCGAATCCTGCCATTGGCGAATCCTGCCAAACTTACACTAAAGATAGAAAAGATAACTATCGTTACCACACTTATGTTAACCATCAACCACTCCCAACACATGGAGCAGCACATAATACACATACAAGAACCAAAGATTGAATGGCTAACTACAGTCAAAAGTTGGTAACTCAACCTACTAAGAAAAACTAACATTTTACAGCAATCCAATTCTCAAATCCAAAAATAAAAATAACATGTGTTCTTTACCAAGAATGTATGAGGTCCAAATTTAAATATAGCACAAAAATATAGTTATTATAAACTGCAATGATAATTAGATTACCTCAGAAGAATAGCTACTGACAGCTGTTCCATCCAAATTGAGTGTTGGAGCCAATACCATCCTGAACTTCTCCCCAGCATTAATAGGGTATATTTCCGATTGTACATCCAGCAGCACCAGCATGTCATCCTCCTCGCTTTGAGCTTCAATACGAGAAACTGAAGAGACAAGACACAATTATGCAATTTTTAGCTTGAACAGCCAATAAATTACTGGAATGTAAACAAAGGAATTATATAGGTCCGTATGTTATGATTTAGAAAATTCATCCAAACTTTACTAAGAGATATCATATACATTTTCTATGTAGGTAAGAGGATTCATTCAACATTTTGCAGCCACCTAGATTGATGTATAGATTGCCAGAGTGAAATTATGAGAAGAAATATTTGACAAGAAGATAATTGTAACAAGTTGGGTGCTTCGAGATCCGACCCAAAAGCTTAACCTGTTAGGTGGGGCTAACACTCAACCCATATATAGCCATTCACTTCCCCATCCGGATCCGATGTGGGACAAGTCCCTCTTATAACAATAATCCACTAGTAATAAAACAAATAGAAACATCATTATTTGAACCCCAGTAAACTGCCAGCTATGAACTATTTCCTAAACAACGGAAGTGACTCTTACGGAATATGTCGATGGGTAGATAATCCTTGCAGGCTAAAGCAATTTACCAGACAATGAAATCAAATACCAAAGAACAGTTTCATACTCATACCATTACCACCCAAGGTAAAGAATGCTTTCAAGCTATGGTGGTAAAGTTGAGTCCAGAATTTGTAAAAAAATTTACTTCCAAAGATTAATATGCCAATAGGCACTAGTTTATAAGCTAGCCCCATTTCAGCTCATAAAGAAAACCTAGTACATTGTTTTTAAATACGAGCAGCCAAACCCAAACAGGCACTATTGGACATGACTTTACCACCATGAGTAAAGTCATCCATTCCCGACCCCATGAGTAGATGAACATTCAAGGATTCAATAGTCACGCTGCCCAGAATAATAATATGCCAACATTAATTGAAGAAGAGGCATACATACTACTAAGAAGATGATTCATTTAAAATAACTAGCAGGCCAAGACACTACTACCAACTCCGGAAAAAACTTCCTTGATACTAGAAAATCTGTTGCTCTAAAGCCTTTGTAAAGAAATACAAACTTTTTTCAGCTGAGGGAGAGAGAGAGCAAAGCAATTCCTCTTTCCCTGTTTTTGGTATAATTTGCAAGCATCACTCAAAGCAAACAACAAGTAACAAGAATCAAGAACAATTTTAAGTAAAAAGATTCAAGAACAAATTTTAATTTTATTATATTTTTTTTTTATCGAGTTTTTGGTAAAATTTCCAAGCATTACTTAAACAAACAACAAGTAACAAGATTCAAAATCGATTTTTTTTTTCGGGGGTAAATAAAGAGAATCAATATCAAAATGAGTAGTTGAAAATTCACAAGTGTACCTTTATCAAACTTTTTACCATCTGCATTCACTCGATCAACTTTAATGACATCATCAAAATATAGCTCAACCATCCTGACTGCAATTTTCTATCTCAAACGCAAATATACACCTAAAAATATAAAAATGGTAAGAGAAAAAGTTCATTTGTGTTGCAATTGCAATATCAATTACATATGGGTCAGTGAATGCTGTAGAAATTAAATAATGGGTAGTTCAAAATCATGTATTTCTATATACCGAAGTGGTTCTGTGTATGAATGGGTGATGTGTGTTGTGCTAAAAAAGAACAAATGGAATGGTTTTGGAAAGGAGGATACGAACCTGAAACCGAAATTAGGGCTTTTTTTTTTGGCTCTCTGCTCTGTAAATTGATTCCTCTGCGAAAACCCTAATCTTAGACCGACTAGGGTTCTAGTGAAGAACACGCAGAGTGGGCCCGGAGCACACACGTGTTTGTTTTTGGCAATTTTACATTTTCGTTTCCCTTTTCTTATTTTCTTTTCCTTTTTCTTTTCTTCTGTTCTTTTTACTTTTCTTTTTTTCGCCCTCAAGCGAACTACAAAAACAGTATCCTAAATTCAGATATTTGTTTTTATTAATAATTTTCTATTTAATGAAATAGGAAAACACGTGTTTGTCTATTTATGGCTGTCTAATTCAATATTTTGATGTTTGCCCGCTTATTTATTTATTTTTAAGAAAAAGTATTTTGACGTAAATTCAAGTTCAATTATTTTGATTTTTATTTATTTTTTGTCAGTAGACTTACATGGGCTAAAAAATCTTAGCCATTATTATTTTTTTTGACAAATTAATTAACGGGACACAAGTACGCTCGTTGAGCGCTCCACTAATCAGACCACTTATTAGTAATACTTAAAATTAGTAAAGTTAATTCATATTTGATTAGATCTTTTTTTGATTATATTTAGGTTCAAATACGATAAATATAAAATTTTAAATTGGATCAAATAACATTTTGCACAATATTTTTTTTTTGATCTACCAGTCAATAATTTTGATCTTCCACCAAATTAGCACATGACATTAATCTAAGTGTGGTGGTGGTAATTATCTTTATCTTTATCCCAAACAAAAATTCATTTTATTTTTCATCTATTTGTCCATCTTGACTTATTAAGTAAAAATAAACACATTGGTCAAAAGGCCATCACAAAAACCGTTCCACCAAATTTGAGGTTAAGAAAGATCTGAGCCGTTGATTAATAATAACAGATTAGATGCCCCTGTTCTTGGAGTTGCTCTAACCACAGACCAGTGTCCCACATTCTATTGGACGATTTAGATATGAATAAGAAGTCAACTCTATTCCCCGTCGCAATCAAATTCAGGAATATCCGACCGCAGAGAATCATCTGCTTTCTTGATGTTAATCCCTTTTGGACTCAACAAGCCAAAAGTCACTTTTCAAAAGTCGATCCAAACAAGGCCTACAATCTAAATATCTACAAGTAATAGTAGTCGTGGAGTTAAAATCAAATAAAAAAGAATTGAAAAAAAAAAAGTTGTGAAGTTACAAATATGACGTGAAATAGATCCTAAGCACACGCTTGCCCATTCAAACAGTTATAAGAAGCTTCAAACTCGCTCCCTCTCCGGCTACAGAGAGTTGTATAATCAGTAAGCCATGGGACAAGTTTTAGAGAAACTTCGAGGTACTGTACAATTCAATACAAATCTTCTCTCGCATCTTGTTTGAGTTGTCTCAAAATCTCTGAATCTATAGATATTGATGTTGCTTTGTATTCAACAACTTTGGCATGCAATTCTAGGGTTTTCAAATTGTTGAAAAAAAGTGGTTGAATTGCTGTCTACTCATATTTGTTTGTTCATTTTGTTTATTTATCACTAATTTGAGAATATCCTCTCTTTTTTTACAATCAATTATTTCATACATTTACAATCAAAATCTATCCCTGCAAATATTATCAGTCATATTAGAGCTTTCACCTAATTTTTCTTGATAGAATGATATGGGATTCTTCTCATTGTGATCTAAAATAAATTACAATAGTAATAATATGGAAGTGGATACTATATGATCTCTTATAGCTGGATTCAATTGAAGCTAAAGAGAATATACCATCTCGAATAAATTTATTGAAAACCTACTAAGTTTGTGATCGTAACGCAACTGATCCAAGTAAAGCTATTTTCGCTTATTTGTGGGGATTTGTTTTTCCAATTCTTGGAAATCGAATCAACACAAGTTGGAAGATTCCAAGTTTTATTTTTTAACCCTTTACAAAATTAATTGAAAGGATTTAAAAAATATCAGCATTTGTTTGGATCCTGAATATGTATTATAATAGGCATTCTGTTAGACAAGGAACTCAAAGCGGGAAAAAAAGACAGTGCCCTTGTTGGGAGAGTGATTTGTTTTGCTTATAGTGTGACCACGTGTGCATCTAATGCGTCACTGGGGAAATGGCCTACAATTTCCACATAAGTGAGTTCTCATGTCTTTTAAATGGATGATGGTCCCCCTCATTAGGATTGGATGTTCTCGAAATCTCTCTGCCTTCTAGTAGAAGAGAGTTGTGGAGTATCGGAATTTTGGGTTGAGGAACAATGATTTTCCAGATTCTTCTCGTCATGTTTCTTTAGGATGTTGATAATACAGAAAGATCATTAAAATTATTGCATTCTTCTCTTTGTGGGATATTATAACCCCGTCTACTTTCTGATGTTTGCTTTCTTTTAATTTAATACTGACTATTTAATGTTCTTGGGTACTCAAAATGTGACACAATGGAGAAATTTTCCTTCAAGGTTATATGAGACTGATAAACCCAGTTTTCGGGCTTCAAATTTCAATGCATCCTTAGCTTGAAACTTACAGGCACTCTACCTTTGCTTTGATTTAAGATGCCAGCTTGTCAATTTTTATGTTTTAATTAATTGGGTCTTCTTCAATGTGGACATATAAAATTATAAAAACTTAAATTCATCTAAATGTGAGAGTTGAGACATGCAACATCCTCACACATATTTGATAATTTTAAGAACTTGTGCAGGAAGGGAGTGGAGACAAAGACAAATAAGAAAGATATCAGACAAAGTCTTTGACCGAATCAAAAATGAATCAGGAAGGGTCAATTTGGCATTTGAAGATCTATACATTTCCGTGCTACTTGTGTACAAGTAGGGTGTTCTACCTATTTGTGCTCTTTGTTTAAATTCTGGAAAACTTGGTCATTATTTTTATCATTTAGTTGGCATGATGGTTTTAGCGTATTAAGTTATTGTTGTTTTGTTGTAGTGACATTAACAAACATTTGCCTGGACCTCATTTTGATCCCCCGCTGAAGGAGACAGTCAGAACCTTGATGTTGGTATGTTATGATTGTTTAATATAATGATGAAGTCCGTAACACTGTAAAGTAGACTTTGTTATGAAGTGCATTAGTTAATGTAGAAACAATATTTGGTTTACTATATTTGTAGATGTTGTTAAAGTAGTATTTTCAAATGGATGCTATTGCATTGGGACTTGGGAGGTGCTCAGATGAAGTTTTTTTTTTTTTTTTCCCGAGAGATAGTTATGGTTATCAACTACCCTATCAATGATTGTTGCAACCTGTGTTTTGGCACTACAAGCCTAATTCACTGTTTAATGTGTTCCAATTTTATTGATATATTCTAATAAAGCATACTCCTTGGCCAAAAAGAGGTGAAAATGGCATCTTCGATGTAATGAGATAGAATTAAGGGTACTTCCACAATCCTAGGTGCTATATCCTTTAAGAAGGGGTTACACACTAATCCCTGTTCACCACAATTGTGAAGCCTCTCTCTCTCTCCTGCACTGTGAACACGAGGCTTCTCTCATGGACTCTGTTGCAGTGAAACCCTCTATATTGGTCTCAATTTCGATCTCTCAAATAAGGTTATTTTCTATAAGTCACATTACAGAATCGTGGATATAAAGAGTGTTGAAAATTTAGTTTTGGTTGATCAATTCTTCTTACTCTCCTTCGTCTTCCTTTTGTTCCGCACCCACTCTATTATATACTTGAACAACATGTGCTCGACCCTAGAGACTGTCCAAAATTCTCTTGTAGTCTCCCTCCAATGCAATATGTCCCATTTGGTTCTGTTTGCGATGATAACTGACCCAGTTAATTCAGTGGTTAAAGTACTGCTTTCATACGGCAAAAAATCATTGGTGCAAATCTAATGCACTATATTAATTTATATGGAGCTATTATAGTGGGTCTACTTTTTGGAGAATATGATG
The DNA here is from genome assembly GCF_030987335.1 of Cornus florida. NCBI lineage: Eukaryota > Viridiplantae > Streptophyta > Magnoliopsida > Cornales > Cornaceae > Cornus > Cornus florida. The sequence goes on from NW_026775573.1 coordinate 7,182,900, forward strand.
GAACATCTTTCGCCATTTTTTTTTTTTTGAATGGCAAAGATGATTCACTAATAGACGGGGGAATAAGTAATTCAACTCATAGATGGACTTGTTACCGTTTTCCCTCACCTCATTTAAAAAAATACAATTATGTGCTTCTCTCTCTCTCTTTCTCTCTTTTCACACACATTTCTTGTCTTAGTTTTGCGTTTTTATTAATGTGTCTTATATAGCGAGTTTTGGCTTTCAAAAATGCTCCTCAAATTAGAAGAACAAAATTAATTTGACAATTTTTATACACCAGCAAACCTGAGAATATCCACATGGGTGGCAAATCACGTACTTGTTCTACGTACCACTGAACTTTGCCTCTTAACAATGAGAAATTGGCCCCTTTTGATACTTGCCTACATGAGTCACCACATCTCTTTTCTCAGGTGCATTTCCCATATGTTATAACCACCTTTCTTTTATTCTCTCATCCAAAAGCCTTTCCCATTCAACTTCAGTGTCTCCAAAAGCTCAATGGGCAAGGCATGGTTGTGAAGTAGCCTTCTTGTACTCTATATGCTACTTAATATTTTGTGTTGTTGCCAACTTCATGAATACTAGTAACTACCTAGGTACTTCACGACTATGCCTTGTCCATTGAACTTTGATAATTGGAAATCATTTCAAACGGCAAAAGCAAATATATTTTCATGTTTCGAGTAATTCTCACGAATACAAATGACATATTTAGGAAACAAATCAAGAATGATTACCTTGATATTTGAGTTGTCCCATCAAAGCCACACAATCCTTAAATGCCATAAAAGAACAAAAGATATACCTATGTGAATATAGGTGATTGGCTACATCAAAGCAGCACAATCTCTAAGTGCCTTAGAAGAACCAAAGATATGCCTATGCGAATGCAGGTGATTGGATACACCACTAAAAAGTTTCCATACTTGAGGAACATCAAAGGTCAAAACTAAATTCTAAAAAATTATCCTGGTAGTGATTATTTTATTCATGTGCTTCATTTATAGAATTAGCAAGTTCATTTACCTTTATCTGTATCAACCCTTAACCAATTACCAATACAAAATTCCAATCGCTGGTTAAGGTTTCTTTGTGGGCAGATATCTGATATGTCTTACAATCTGTTGGTGGCACCACCCTTTCTCTTTGACTTGAAATGTGAAGAGAAGATGCCGGTACTTTTAACAAGTATTCAACAAGAGAAGTAGTATGTGGTATATGCCATCAATAATGTAATGCAGTAATTCAAAAGTGTGTGTAACACGATGGACTTATTCTATTTCCATGCATGTTTAGACATCCATTGGTAGCCACATCATCTGTGTTGAAATTGAAATTGAGCTCATCTAAGACTGCATGTACAGGTTTGTTTTTCTCAAGTACACATGAGAACTTCATTACAATTCCTGAACCCAGCACCTCTAGCTTATCGCATCGCTTGAACTCAGATAAGCTCAATTATCCTCATATATAATTATATGAGACGGAAATTTTCATTTATATTTATGTTTAACAGAAAAGGAAAAGATTCTTCCGACTTTCATTGGCAAGGAAGAGTTTTCTTTTTAGGCATAATTTTGAATGATTTTTATTGACAAAGAGCAAAAGAGTATATTTCTTTAATTGACCCCAGACAAAACCTCTTTATATTATGAGTGTTTCTCTTCCAGACCATGTGCTCCACTGGAGTTGAGACAAACCTTGATGATTTATGAAGTACTCCGTAACTAGTTTTCAAAATATTTTAAGCTGTTAATATGTCTCAAATAGAAGCAACCATGTCAAGATTTTTTTAGCATTTTTCACTGAGGTCTATCCTGGGTGTAGACTGGTGCTGCAGTGTGTTGATTCCTCCCTTGAGTAGGGAATTTAAGCTCCTCAAATTATTTCGAACAACAATGCAGTTTGCCGGGCAGTTGATGCATATCATTTTATGGCATGACATTTGGAGTGTGGCAATATGATATATGCAATATACCTTTCTGCACAAATCTAGAGTTATGATTGCAGCAGGCTGCCCTACTATCTTCGTACTTATATAGGTCAAAAAAGGAAGGGGAAAAACAACAGTGATAGCAATATGATGCTCTCTTACTTATTTTTTATTTTTCCTCTGAATGCAGGATTGCGATATCAATCTTGATGGAGAACTTGACCGTGAAGAATTTGTGAAGTTCATTAAACTATTAACAGCAGATACCTTCAACACTGTTAGTCAGGGACTGATCATTGCGTTGGTTGCAGCACCAACATTTGCATTAGTAACAAAGAGGGCAACAGAGGGTGTCCCAGGTGTTGGCAAGGTGGTGCAGAGGTTACCGAATTCAGTTTATGCATCCATTGTGACTCTTGCAGTTGTGATGTTCCAAAAATCAGGCCAGGAAATCGAATAAACCCACTATTTTCTTCCAGTTGAATTTCTCCACATTGTATATAGAGTGGCCAGTGATTATTTGCATGCATGTAGTAAATAAGCGAACTGGTTATTCAGCTTTTACATTTTAAAACATGGAATATGTTTGTAAGGAGATACACTTCCACTTGGGCTCTTTTGTTATTTGCAAGTATAATTAAACAAGTGAACTGATCATTTGCTACAAACATTGCGAAAACATAGAAAATATGCTTCCACTTGGTCTCTTAATGCTTGCTATTCTTGTTATAACTTAAATTTTCTTTGGCGATAACCATGATTCTCATTTCTTTGGGATTAGGAAGGGTTGGGGTTTGTAATAGGAGCATAATTGAAGGCTCATTTGGATGTTCATATATATATTTTTTTATATGTAACAGAACAACTGTATGTGCAATTTCTGATGATAATCAGGGTATGTCAAAGCTTATTAAGTGCCAAAAACAAGTTCTAGGAAAATCTTGCATTTTCTTTCGAAGGCACCATATGTGACTCAGGAAGCAAATGCAATGCTAGAAATATTTTGTGCCTGTTTCATGATTCTTGAGGTTAAAGACTATGCCGTTATGTAATTTATGTGGCCTAGGATGTAGGAAACTGTTAATAGGTTTACCTGTGATTGGTTTCATGATATTTGAGGCCTATGGCTTTGTGGAATTGTATGGCTTAAGCTGTAGCAAACCGTTGTCGTTTTACCCAATATGGGAGATGCAGCAGTACGGCAGCTTCCACGCTTATGGGGAACTTTTTAGTAGGATTTACGAAAACAGTTCTCACGAACTTAGAAGACAGATGTTTTCATAAAACTATAGAAGACAGTTCTCTAATTGAGGTTTTTTTTAAAAAAAAGCGAAATAGTAGACCATGCAGATTTTTGTACAATTTTTTAATTTTCGGTTCTCACCATTGTTATTGTAATCTGGCTAGCGTGCTAGCTAGGACATGCTCTGAACACAACTTTGTTTTACGCTTTTAATTAGAATTTCTTTTGAAAATTTGCCAAATTGGTTAGACTGTCACCACCGGAAGGTCTGGCCTGATCTTGATACCCTCGTGTCCATATTTTCTGCTTCATGTTCATGTTCATGGTGCAAACAGATGGCCACAAGTAAAACCATAAGCAGCTTCAACTGACCAGCTCTTTATTGATATTCACTTGGTATGGTTCAACACATCCCATGGATGAACAATAGTCATTGCATATTTCGTCCGACCGGAGCAAAAAAAATTTACCAGTTTTTGTAACAATATATAATCATTCTATCATGATGATCAAATCGTAAAAACAGACTCTCTTCGCGATATATTCACATGAACGTGCCAGATTTAGCACACACCTTCTGATTTATATGGCTCACTATAAATTGATCTAACAATATAGTAAATTTCTATTTCCACCAAAGCATTTGCTATATCCATATCAGAGTTTATCGAAAACGAGAGCCTCTTAAGAAGTAAATCATAATAATACAATTTCTTAAGAGAGGAGGTCAATTTTACAATGTTCCTAAATATCTGGTATAGCAATCTTTTTACCACTAATAGAACACAACAGGCAGAACAGGAAGCAGGCTTAGCAGCATCAAGGTGAATTCAACTTTTGTAGCTTCGCCTTGGCCGTATCGAGTTCTCCTGTCCAGTAACCAGCATAGAAAATGAGAAGATATGTCTTAGGAATATTTGGCATAAGGAAGATGACTATGGAAAGTACAGGAGGGAATTCTTACTCTGCTCAAATGCTGTTGCTTTCGGGACAGTTGTACGGAAAAATATATTCCCATTTTTCTGATAGACAGCCTACGATCGAGCAATACAATTATTTCTCTGTAACTAACAAGACTGGCTATGGGCAAGAACCAAAAAAAGTAAAAACTATAGAAAAAGCAAAGAGTATGGCTTATTGCAGTAGAACTTAACAGCTTAGTCTAAGAAACTGAGTTCGAAGTTTCCAAAAATTAAATCAACTCTTGCAAAAAATTATTAAAAATAATTGCCAAACTATAAATGTTGGGATTGTAATGGCTCCTATGCTATAATCCCATAGCCACAAGATATACTGATGTGAAATAAAAGAAAGAAATTGCGGTTACACCAATGATCTTGTGCATTCATTAGATGGTGAAAATTTGAATTTATTTTCTTTCTGCTACTGCTCCATGCAAGTATGTGGGCGGTGACATGAAGCTTTTTCGAAAAGAGGGATAAAAGTTCTATTACTTGAAGCTCAATTTTGTCAACAAATATATTAAGAGTGACAAATACGTTTGACAACAATGAGATGAAGATGTCGGAAGTCCTCCTTGGTGCTTCCTTTCACTCGGTGGCATAGCCAAAGAGGGACAAGTGGGGGCAACTACCCCCACTGAACTTTTAATTTTTAAAAATTTTATATGGAAAGATTTTTATATTTGTATTGTTGCCCCCTCTAAAATTTGAGAGTGCACACATATATACTATATATATTTATATAATCAAAAGCCCATCACGGGAGGAATATAATCGTGACATAATTGTAAATATATATAATACATCTATCAATTTATACTTTCCCAAAAAATATGATATTCTTTTTCTCTTTTCCAAAATATTATATTCTTTACCACCTTCCCAAAAAAAAAAAAACATTTCATCAAGATATTTTACCACATTTTTTGACTTTACCACAAACAAATGGATTATTTCCATCACATCTTCATCTTCAACATTTTTCACAATCCAAACAAAGCAAGCAGAGCAACCATTTACCAGTAGATAGAGGCTCAGTTCGTCACTTCGTCATACTGCAGTGCGACAGACATGTAATCTTATATTTTTTTTTATCATCTAAATTTATTATTATTTGATATTATAATTAAATTATATATATATATATATATATATATATATATATATGTATTATTGCTATTAAAGATTGCCCCCAGAGAAAAAAAATTCTGGCTACACCACTGCTTTCACTCCCTAATCTCCCCACTCCCCCACCCTTCATTTTCTTCCCCAAACAACTTTTAATCATTTGGTGTTGTAAAGTCTTTGATGTAAGGAAGTTGACAGAAAAATACTGTAGAGCATAACAAGTAACATGGCAAAGCAGATGAATGAAAAACAAGCCTTATTCAGAAAATGATAGCTTGAATTGAATTCTACCAAGTATAGGGCTAACAACTTGGCAGGCATAGGCTCTACTCATGTAAATTGGTGAGTTGGAGAGTGTTGAATTTGAATGATACAAGTTCTATTTGTTCAAAAAATAGCTAAATATGAGATATACGAGACTATGAGGACTAGGCTCCTTGGAATTGAAATGATATGTTTTTCGAATTTGTTCAAACTTCTCAAACTTGATTTCCTCCAATTTCAACTTCAAGACACAGGTTTGATACTCCCAAACATATCATTAGCTTAAACTGGAATTTATTATCTCTCATTCCAATGAATCTAGTTCGCAATTAAAGTCATTCCGATTCAAGTACTCCACATATGAATTCAATACATTTTAATATATAAAAAGGATAAAACAAAATTTCCAACCAATGGCTTATTAAAAAAAATAAAAAAAAGAATTTCCGAATCCAACCAATGTACATCATTAATCTCAGAGCCTTAGATCTGATAATTTTCATCCTATATTCATATAAAATAAAAGTTGATTTTGGGAATAACTACTACTAAAAGTTTCTAGAAATATCTCATGATATACCACAGGTTTCAAGACTAATTCGGACGGAGGGTACCTATAAAGCAATAGTCCCTTCAATTAGGGCAAAATTCAAACATTCTCACCCAACAATTTGCCACACACCAACCATTTCATTTTTCAGGTTCCAAAAAGTTACAAAATTTTCCATTTATGTGAACAGATTTTTGCTAGTGAACTTGTATGCACAAATATGCATGTATATATAAACCAATATATATATATATATATATATATATATATATGTTAGATTGTGGAATTTACACACCCGAGATGAAGAAATATTACTGAGCTCTGCTATAGCAACCTCGTGACTCTTTATCTGCGCCAAAATCACACATGCCCATAAAAAAAAAAAAAAGATAGTGAGAATATCATAGAGAGAAAGAGGTATACCTCTTTGATGAGATCGCTATTGGTGGGGATGGTGGCTAACGGAGACGAAGAAGCTGCCATTGTTTCCCCCTTTGCTTCCTCTTCAATGGGTTTAAGAAGGAGGGTATGGGCCAGAATTGGACGGCCCAACTCCACCCATCCCAATATTTCATGGGAAGTACACTATTTTTTAGAGTTTTTTTTTTTATTATTTTTTATTTTTTTGGTTTTATTGACGCATTCATTTACCTCGAGTCATCGATTTTTTATTTTTAAAAGACAAAGAACTAAACTACAACACCTTTGATAACATTTAGACTTCTCAATTAACATTACATTTGTTCATATTAAACATGATTACATTCAATCAAATGGAAATATTTATATTGGAAATTTGATTTAAAAGGATTGATTTGATAATAAAGTGGAAATTCAGAGAGTTCATGAATTAGGTTATAACTCGATGAAATTAATTAGTTTAAAACAATAAACAATATTTCCTTCTTAGAAAACTTCCCAAGTTTAAATTTAGAAAAAATTAAATTCAGTTTCACCTCTGTAGACCAAACTTCATCTTTAGAATATTTGTATGTCATACCCTTTTCTTTTTTATTTTTAAGCAAATGCAAACACTCAAAATCCACGTAGAAATCAAATTCTCATTGTCCCCTTTGGAGAAATCATACCATTGTGCTAGAGGTCCTTTGACAAGCCATAATATGTATAATAGAAGAAATACATTTGAAAATAAAAAAATTGAAAAATTCAGTCATTTCATGTCATTACTTTACCATTCTTCAATTTGAGGAATGGTAAAGAATTATAAAGGGAAATTATTATGTAAACTCATTGATAAGTAAAGTTGACGCGGTTAATTATCACTCTGTTTGTGTGTGAGCATGCGTGCGTGAGAGAGAGAGAGGAGCATCACACCTTGAACTCCAAATATATACCAACTCTTTTTATTGTTTTCACTCATTAAAGAAAAAAGAAAAGAAACTCAAAAATAGGAAAGAAAAAAAAAACACACACACAATAGTAATTAAATTGAAATCATCCCTACATTATTCGAGTGCATGGGCATCAACTTAGGATTGAAATGGGAGCCCCCCATTGCTCATGTTGATCACTTGAGTAAGATGTACCTCCTGAGGAAGCAAATGATACTAACTATGTGGTTCTCAGAAACCTTCTCCAGCTCATCTGCTCTTTGGGTATTGTAGGTTTCCTCGAACTTCACATCCACCTCAGGCAGTGTCAGTGTAATTTACCCTAAACTAAATGTCAAAGGAACCTCTAACATCATCCAGACTCTCTCCCATCGATAACCTGCCAATAAACAAAATAGTTCAAATTATATGGAATGCCCACCCAATATTTCTAAAGAGCAGATTCATCATATGTTATAGTTAGAAGGCTAACTGAAAAGAGAGACAAAAAAAAAAAAAAAAAAAAAAAGGAGGTAGTCTTCACATCTATCATAAGAGGAAGGCAAAGTTGAAAGGTAAAAGAAGACGAAGCGACAAGATTGCAAGACGCTGACAAGTTCGACATGTTCATGGTTGAACCCTGTGATAGGCCAAAGTGACAAGTTTGCAGTGTTGTTTATTATAATACAGTAGTTGCCAGTTCCGTGAGTATTAAAAAAAATTAGCACCAGAAGGCCCATGAATATTCAACAGAAGCAAATACTTGAAGTCCTATGTCACCGCTAAAAGCACAAAGATCAGGTCCATGTTTACTATTTTCTCTTCAATTGATGAGCTGGATTATATAAGTTTGAGTGATTTCTATTTATGTGTAGAGGAAATCCCTAAAAAGCTCAAACTTCTTTACCTTTTCCCCGTTTCAGAACCCTTACCAAACTGTATCAAATAAATAACCAAAAGGCGAGTCTCTACATGAACAAAGTAAATTAAAACAATAAACTACTCCCAGGTTTAGAGCAATAATATGTGGATTTGATAACAAGATTTGACGCCCTGTTACTCTCCTTTGTCATGCAAAAGTTTCCAGCAGCTCAATAAGCATAACAGTTCCAGAAGTACAAACCAGCCAATTCTTAATAGCATAGGTGCCCACCAAAAACCTAATAAGAATACAGCAAAAGAGTAATGCTATTAAGAGAGCTCCCTCGTGATGAGAGCCATGAGCTCTCCATATTTAACCACTGGATTGAAAGATGTATTAAATGATTTATTTGACTTTTCACAGATGTCAAAAAACTGTCTCAATCCAATGATTAATTGTGGAGAGCTCATGACTCTTGTAATGACTCATGAGGGAGCTCTCTTCATAGCATTACTCGCAGTAAAATTATTTGAAGAAAATGATCAAGTAGCAAAACTACAACAACAACATGTAAGGATTTATCCACCTCTCCTCCTCATATCTTAAGCATAATGAGTCAGTTTGGATCAGTTCACCAAACAATTAACTGGTCAAATATAAAATTCAAAACCATGCATGAGATTATGAATTCAACAGTAGCACTTTAGTTCCTACCGGACATGCTTTGAAAATTAGAAAATTGGAGAGTTGCCCCATGAAAGTTGAAAATTTTATTCACTCCACCTTCTACCCGTCTAATGAACATTCGCGGATGGTAATTCCAAAAATGTGATCTCCCGATCATCCATTGTCTGACAAAAATAACAAAACCTAAGGGCTTTCCCTTGCCATCGTAAAAGTCGCTAACAAAGGCTACTTTCGCCCCAACAGCAAATCAGAAGAAAGTGTCTCAAGAGGTGCACCTTTACAGCAAGTATCCTCCTAAAATGACACCCACTCTCTCTGCATTTCTTATTAACTGATTGATGCTTGTGAGAAGTTAGATGTGGCACCAATTGAGGACAAGATGAAATAAGCGCTTTGAATTCTTTCATATTGATGGGTCATATGCAATTAAGACTGCTGCATGCACAAGTTCCAACTTACAGGTAATGATTCAAACGATGGTGCTATGCAGAGGGGCAAAGAAACCAACATTGTTTGAGGTGGCTCTTTTCCATTATGCTATGAGCCATTCAAAAGTGAAAGCCAACACCAATCAAGTTGTAGGAAGGCTGTCACTCATTGTCCAACCCAGGTAACATAAAGTTCCATTTCAATTAAGCATTTTAAACCACAACTTTTTCCGGAAAATCGATCCTCACACACAACAAAACCCATAAATTGAACATAGCATCACAATCAGAGATGAATTGTCAAACATATAATACAACCTATTCTGATCAGTCCCTTGAGACCAAACACAGACTCAAATCACTTGAGAATTAATATATCTAATATAAGCCAAGGTGTACTAACTTGGATCAAAAGTATCAACTAGTTCAACAAATAGCGAAGTAAAATGGAATTTAGTATCATCCTACAAGATGAGATGTAATCAGTCTCAGGAATTCAAGGCTGAAACCCAAGGGCCAAGACATAGCAACTGCCATAGAAGTGAAAGGTGAGGCATTGTGACTAGTCTGACAGATAGTAAAAAATGGCATATGTCCATGGCCATGGCAGGGTTTATATAAATTATGCACTGGGCATTGATGATGATTCACAGTTCAGCTAATATTTCATGATGAGCTACTTTCCAAACACAGCTTCCATTAAACAAGATTTAATACAAGGTCCAATGAAAATGGAATTCGATCTACTAAGTAATATGACAAAGGTTCAATAACTGAAAAATAAAAATAAAAAGATTCTTGTTGAACTGAGGTAGGAGTGCAACATGGATAGATTTCGCGGATTGAGGCATCAATCAAAGCTCAACCCAAGGTATAGAACCTTAGCCCAAGATCGAGCCCAATGTGACGTAGTTTTTTTGAGCTCACATTAGACTTGGATTGGCTTGAGTTGGGCTGTAGTTACTAATAATAAATAATAATATGGATTGGAATTGGTTAAGTGTGATTTGCTCAACACCTTTGCCAAGCCCCAAAACACCAAGAAGTGAAAATATGATGGCTGGTTTCTAAATGAAGATAAAATGAAAAGCTTCCTTGTATCATTGTTCACAGATGGAACTGTTACAAATCCCTTGAGCGAAGAGACAACATAGGATCATCTCAAATATCCAAGAGTACTTGAGAAGACACTGTAGGAGTATTTGCGTTAGACATATTATGCACAAAGCATTACAGTATTCCTTAACAGTTGCCGTAATTCCATCACAGAAACAAAAAAAATTCACACGCCAGACCAAGAACATTGATTAGAGCAAGCTTCTAGCCATAACAACGTAAACAGTTTTACAAACTGTACACAAGTTTTTCTTTTTTCATGATATTTTGTGTTGTTCAACATCAAGTTGCATGATGGAAAACATAAGCATTAAATTCAGGTATACAAAAAATAAATAAACAAAAATAAATTAGATCCCAGAAAATGTGATAGCTTACTTGTGCATACAGTACTTGTACTCTTGGCTCCTGGTATAATCTTTTTCTCCCTCTTCCAACTGACAAGATAACACATAGATTCACATATTCATACCCAATACTAAACAAGTAATCTATTACTAAGGTCCTAAACAATACAATAATTTCTCTCACCGGATCGCTCTCGTAAACGAGCTCATAACAAGCTGGCGACAAACATCGCAAAGCGCAATTCTCCTTTGCTACCATAGAAGACTTGCATTGCCCACCCCATAATCCACTTTTATAATTAAAATGCGCCAACAAAAATAACAATTAGTCCAACAAGAAATGATAACAACCATATCTCAAAAAAGAAAAAAAGTAATAATAAAATTAATAGTACAGCATAAACAAAAATATTGACTTCATATGTTGCTTGGGCAGCAATAAGATCAAAAGAAAATAAGAGAAATTTTGGAATATCAGGTTTAATGTAATTCATTGTACATGGGTCATTATTTTCTCATAATTTTCTTAATTATGAAAGTATAAACTTTTAATTTTTTTTATTGCTAATTTTTTTGAGAAAACAAAAGGGAAATCATTAAAAATACCTTTGGATGTCTTCGTAACACTGGTTTTTCTTTGCTTTGATCTCATATTCCTGTTTCCAAAAAGGGTACAAAAAAGCAAGAACATTTGAGAGATTGAAGAAAGATAGTGTGTGAGTCAGTGATTTTATGTTTGGATTGATGGAAAACAGAGAAATTGAGCTTACTGAGATTGGGCGACCAGACTTTGCAAGGGCTTGATCTGGAGAAATCGAACACACAACAATTACCCCCAAAACACAGATGATGAATACTGAATTTGGGTTTTTATGATTAAGTGATACAGAAGCCATTTGAGTATATCACTTCTCTTCCGACACTGTGTTCTGTTCGGACTGAGGGCTTTTGTAGGAAAACGATGCTCTGTGTGGAACCAACTCCTTTTGCTTCCTTCGCTAGATGGAAATAAGGAAGAAAATAAATGGAAAATAGAAGAAAAGTTAATGAAGGAAAAGAAAAATGATTTTATTTAAAAAAATTGTAAAAAGATATTAATTTATTATTTTGGATAGTATAAAAGTATCAGTGTACCAAAAATAAATAAGACACATATTTTTTTGGGTTAAGTATAAGACACATTCTTTCTTCCATAAACAAAAAAAACACATTCTTTCTTCCGTAAATAAAAAAACTTACCAGGATAATAAAAAAGACGAACAACTTCGTCTTAGATTTGAATGGTAAAAAATAGATTAACAAGGGTAAATTGTACTGATTTTGGTCAACATCATTTGACAGATGTTTTTTTATTTTTTTTATTTTATTTTTTTTATGACACTTTATGAGGGTTTAAAAATGTTCATTGACACCCCTTCAAATCTCTGAAACCATATACATTGCACTGACATTCTTTTGATTTGAATATGTTACCTTTAACTTGTCAACAACTCTATTTAAATAATAAAATTACAAATTTAACCTCTTAATTAAATTTAATGAGCCAAGCTAACTTCTTCATCTCTTCTATACGTTAAGATATAATTTATATATAACAAGACTTATACAAGCATAACAACCACCACAACATAAAATAAAAATAATTTTTTTTAAAATAGCAAGATAGTTAGTACACCACCGTAACTGTCACCACCACACCCAAACACCATAATAGGAAAAAGAAATTGAAAACAACTATGGCCAACCCATACTTATACGTCTCAAACATCACCGCCACCACACCAAAGACAACACCACCAACACACCTAGACGCTACTATAGAACCACCACTACCATAATTGGAAAAAATAAAGATAAAAATAAAAATTTTGAAACACCTTGATAACCTAATGTTACAAGTGAAACTTGTCCCACATCGGATTTGGATGGGGGTTGAAGTGTGTATAAATGGGTGGGTATGCAGTATTACCCAATAGTTCGAGTTTTTGGGTAAATGGGCAAGTGCCCACCCGTTACAGTTAGTATCAGAGCCAGACCTAGTCCTTAATCCGGTGTCACGCCAAGCGCCCGGCTCAGAAGGCGTCCGGGTCTGCCTCCAGGTAGGCAGGGTGGTCCGACCGCAACGAGGGCGTTGCGTGGGTTCGGGTGGGGGAGAATGTTACAAGTGAAACTTATCCCACATCGGATTTGGATGGGGGTTGAAGTGTGTATAAATGGGTGGGTATGCAGCATTACCCAATAGTTCGAGTTTTTGGGTAAATGGGCAAGCGCCCACCCGTTACACCTAGACACTATCATAACTACCACAACCACACCCAAACAAGACCACAACAACCACGAGAAAAAAAAAAATTAAAAACAACCATGACCAAACCTAGACCCACCACAACAGAAAAAACATAAAAAAATAAAAGCCATATCCAACCTAGACACCACCACCACCATCAATCGCCACCAATTCCCACTAATTCTCTTATCTCCTAACTCTCACACCCACTTTCCTTCCGCAACATTTTCCTCCCCAAATTATGGGAATTAACTTGCTTTAACCGTCATCTCCTCAGCTGCCAGTTACGTTTCCCTTCATCGGCCACCGGTAGCTCTTCCACCGACAAGAAGAATGAAGAGGGGTGCAATTTACCCACAAAAAAAATAATAATAATAAATAATAGGGGTGTCATTATTTAAAAAACCGTTAACCTACATTTGAGTAACATTGATTGAAACCTCAAAATTGTCGATGCAATTTATCCTAAAAAAAAATATTACAAATTACATTGACTTCGAATCCTAATTTTGCAAATACATGTAGTCAAAGTCATAAAATTTAAAGGGACGATCAACCGTTAGTCAAAATGGTCATTAAATGAACAGTGAGGACCTTGAGAGGCGCGAATATTTTTCATATATAGGAACGGACACGTTTTATACGCGTACGATACGCGAATTAACGAACCAGACCTTATTTCACTTTCAAATTTGCTTCTTATCCAAACACACAATAAATCAATTGATTTAAAGAGCTGCATGGCATGTCCCTTCCCCCAGTCATCCTCAAAACAGCGGTTGTAAAAACCACCGTCAATCCACTTTCGACGCTCTTCTTGCATCCCCCTCTTCCAATTCATTGAAACCTAGAGAGAGAAAAACCTAGAGAGAGAGAGGAGAGAGAAACAGAAGATCATTATTGCATTCCTGCAATACTACCAGATCAAACCAAGAATATTAAAAGAGAACTACAAATATATATATATATATATATATATATAAAGAAATAGAGAGAGAGGGGGGAAGAGAGAGCACAACAACAATGCATGGGGGAAGAGAAGGAGATCTGAGATTTCCTATCATCTCTTGCCTCATCTTTCTTTGTGTTCTAACAGGTGGAGGGTTTCTTGTTGTTTACGTTTTCGTGCCCGATCTTTCGCAGCCATGGCATCCCGTTGCAGCATTGGTGTTGATAGGTTTTCCATGGGTTTTTTGGTTCCTAACATATCTCTACACGTGCATGAAACATTCGTGTTGCGTCAACAACGGCAGCGGCCAAGACCACCAGAGACGAGGCGCCACCCGGTCGATGGCGGCGGCAACCACCACCACCACCGGCGGTGCAGCCACCATGAATTGCACCTCGCGCGGAGGGTCTCCGGTGAACTCTATGGAGCCCCCACGGCGCGTGCAGTTCGGGCCAGTGGTGGTGATGGATGGGAATGGGAATGGGAATGGGAATGGGAATGGGAAGGGGAAGGGGAAGGGTGGTGAAGGAGACCATTCGTCCATTGCCTCGACGGCCGGATCGGAACGGCCGTTAACTTCATCGGTGTCGTCTGGGTAGATATATGTTTTTTTTTGGTTGGTTATGCGATGTGGAGTCCCTTAATGTATTATGGCAACTTTTTTTTTAGTGAACCTAGCCACGAATGGCTACGTATATATGAACCATGCATGATCATGAATGTTATAGAGACAGAAGAATATAATCACAGATGAGACTAGAAATTGGGACATGATTCATTAATTAGCTTTTTTGTGATGTCAAGGATAATGATTTAATCTTTGTAATATATTGTTGTAATTAAGATAAAAACAAGCTAGTTTTCCCATGCAACATTAATTGTTATACATAAATATACACACATGTTACTTAGACACTAAGAGTAATTAATTTTGATTATGCATATGTATATATGATCGTAATAATTTAATTGAAAAGGGAAAAGTACCATGGAAAGCTATAGAGGAATCCAAATTAAATCAATTATATCAGTCAAATTGCTTTTGTTATTATTATTTGTTTTGTTATTATCTATGAATGGTATGCCATTGTTTGCATCATAATCTCATTATTTTAACTATTGCAATCTTCTTTCTTTCTTTCTTTTTTTATTATTTATATATTATAATCGTTACCAATTCTACTTAACACCCAATCTCTATGTTTCATAATCTCACATACTTTACCGATTTATGTCTTTGTCTATATGTACGTGGTTCCCTATTAACAAACCGTAAGGTAAATGAAATTTACCATCTCTTTTTGTTATTATTATTTGTTTTGGAGTTTTTTGAATTGAAATTGATGGAATAGTAGAAAGATTTAGTTCAAAGTTATAGAAAATTAAACTGAAATTTTCCTCAATTCCACCAATTCCGATTCAAAAGCGCTTCAATTCTATGTAGCTAAATATAGCCGTAGTGTATTTATTCAAAATCATTTCCGGGTGAATGATAAATTGTGCCCAATGTGAAAAATGCTGCTCCCGCGTTAGAAAATGGAGGAAAACATTGCTAGTATTCTTAGTTTGACCCTTTGAATTAGGTCATTGGGGCACCTAAGTTTTTCAAGATTGGAAGTACCTAGGCAAGTTTGGGTCCAAACCCACCACCACACGCTGGTCCGGGCTTGGGTTCTAAAAAAGAATTATTTTTTTTATTAAAAAGGAATTCGGTTTGAGACCAGGCCAATTGGTGTGTGTGGGTTTATATGGATTTGGGATACTTTCAATTCCAATTTCAATTCATGTTTGTAGGAATACTTTCAAAAAGCTACCGAGAGATTCATCTGTTCCAAGTATGCATCAAGAAAAAGCATTTTCTTGAATCTGAGTTGTTTTTAACACAAAAATAACACATTCATGGTTGTTAAGCATCATAACCGTAAAATCGAATCAATTCAACAAGACTTTGTAGCGAATAGTCATAATAGACTAGAATTTTGTCTCCTGATTTTATTCAAGTTTATAGGAATGAAACATGCGTTCTATGTTAGTTTTGAGTAGGGGTGGTAAAATGAATCACAACCCATCAACTCGCTCATATTCACCTGTTTTTTTAATGATTTTAGATGAACCATATTTAAAATGGGTCAAAAATGAATTGGGTAATTTTTAACTACTTAATTTGAGGCCTAGTCAAGATGCATGGGTTGAATATGAAATTTCACCCATCACGTAATAAACACACACTACACATCTATTCTATATTACACTCGACTAATTTCTCTCTCTCAAATTCTCTCACTCACTATCCTCTCTCTCTAAATTTGTCTCTCATCAATCGCCTCTATAAATTTCTCTCTCTAGAATTTCTTATCTTTCTTTCACTTCTTTCTTTCTAAAACGAGTCGAGAGATTATTATTATTATTATTTTTGTTATTAAATAAAATTTTAAAACATTCAGAAAAAATAATTAAAAATAATAATTAAAAATGAAAAAGTTAAAAAAATTAAAAAAATTAAATAATTAAAAAATAATAATTAATGAGTCCACGAGTCATAACGAATTGACTATATACATTTTTTATCCGTCCATTTTCAACCCGTTTTGAATGAATAGAATTTGGGTCTTGACCCATATTTAACCCATTCATTTTCAACCCAACCCAAATTTGACCTAACCTGCGCATTTACCGCCCCTAATTTTGAACTATCTAACACAACCCACATTTTTATGAATTAATGAACGTTTGTGTGAGAATAAGACACTAGAAACAACAACAACAAGAAGAAAGCAAAACTATTCAAACGATGTCCTCAGCCGACAGCAGAGTCTAATGAGCATCTCTCCAAGGACTACAAACAACAGCTAACATCCAATAAAGATCAAATGAAGCCCTTCACAACAAGAAGTGAGGTTTTCTGTGTGTGCAGATTTTTGAATAATTGTACTTGGAATCATTAGAACATAGGGATTTTGCTTTCGTAGTATTAACAAACAAAACTTGCACAAATCTCATCCCAAATTTGAATTTAAACTTAATTTTGTTCTCAAAAAAATGTGACCAAATCAAATTTGGATAATTTCAAATATTCAAATGTGTTGGCCTAGCAATAGTCCTTTGAACCCACTATTGCTTAATATCTGGCTTATTTTTGTACTATTTTCCCTTTTTTTTTTAACCATATGATACTGTCATAAAGCATATTTTCATCAATATTTTTTTAACCTTTCATACTTTGCAATAGCTACCATGAAATCCATCCGTACCAATATTTCGACCTGGGGCAAAAGCCAAGCACACAGACACACTTCCACTAGTCCAACAGATTTTGTTCCGAACCCCAGAGTTTTGAAACCGGGGACAATCTTATATCCACACCATCCAACGGTTGGATGGAAAAGTTACAATCTTGAGATTTTTTTTGTCTATACAATTCAGTATGCATCAAGAAAAGACATTTTCTTGAATCAAATTTTTGTCTATACAATTCAGTTGGATGGAGAAGTTACAATGTTAGGAATTTTTATTAGTTTTTTTCGTGAACCATATCTAAAGTTGCATTTTTTCATTTTTAAAAAATAAAAAAAGTTCCTTTTTGGTATTGCAGATGGCCGGAGTCGATCATATTATGAAGAAATTCAGGGCACTTCTTTTTCAAGTAGAAGATCCAGGGTAAGCAACATATCTTATCTTTTTGAAGGATCATATTCAACATCTTTATTTTGCTTCCTACCGAAATTCTGTTCAATGTGATAAGATATGTTTACCGAAAATGGTATAATATTATCAACAACCCCCATTTCATTAATGCACACCTTCAAAGGCAGGATATAAGATTTACAAAGCTATTGTTTCTGCTCAACCTTTTCCTTTGATATAAATATGGATTTTTTTTAATGTTTCTGAATTTATATATGATATATCAGATGCTCTGAAGTTGTCCATGTCTTTCCTATTGACTTTTTTAACCTTTAATTGAACTCTATTAGTAGTAACTACTTATGGTGATTAATCATAATTTTGTATAGAAAAATTGAAGCTAACCCCCAATTTTATTTTTTTATTTTTATTTTTTTTAAATTCTGCTTATGGTTTACTAAAGGTGATTAGCAAAGAAAATTACCTTCAAAATTCAATAGTACTCTATTCATAGTCTATACGCACTTATATATATATATATATATATATATATTATTTGTTATAAATTCAAAGAAAGAAAAAAAATAGTATTGCTCAACACTTGATAATGTAAATTATTTTTTCCTTTATTTTTTATTCACATATCTTTTATAGAATTATATATATAAATATGCTTATTGAAAGCATTCATTAAAATTGCATTGAAAAAAAAAATTGCTACAACTTTTAAGAGTTTATATTTAAATTGGCAAACATCATCATCGTGACAATGTTTGTACTACTCCTTCTCACCCTCCTTCCATCATCTTATGTTTAGCATGAACACCCTTACTATTCAATATATTTTTTAATAAATATTTCCTTAAATAATTTTTTTTCAAACAATCTAAAGTATGTAGATAAATTTGTATCTTCTATAAGGCTCTCTCATGAAGTTGTTGGTTACAAATTACACCTTTACTATTTATAGACAATTATATTTATTCTAAACTTTTGTGATAAAATATCTTCTATAGTCATATAAAATTCCTTCTACTGAGTATTTGTAATCTCTTTAACATAATATTTCAACTCTCTCTACAATGCTCCGCAATCTCTACTCATGTTATGCACACACCATGCAAAATCCAGATCAATAAATACTGAATTTTCGTGATACATATCATGAATGCTGAATTTTTATAACATATATCACAAATATCATATTGTGTATTTTTAAACTTATCAGAGTAATAATGAATTTAAAGAAAGGTTACATCATATTGAATTTCATAAAGTGGAGTCCCTCCATCACAGAATTCAACTCCCATCCAATGGCTTCATTGAAATTGAAGGTATAGATTAAGTAGCTCAATATTTTAAAATTATTCTAAAATGAGGGTAATCCAATTAAATAGGTCTTTCCTTTTAATTTATGTGACCCGTTTGAAAATAGAAAAAAAAAAAAAAAAAAAAGAAGCTAGATTGTTGTGCTAATAAGGGCTAAGTAACAACTTAAATTGATCATTTGATAAAAGAGATTAAATATTGAAATCTCTATGATTGAAGGAGAGCTAAAGCGCTAATGTTGAGTTTAGATGGGAAAAGATATGTAGCTTCAACGAGGAGACAAAAGAAGAGAAGGGATAGCAGAATTACAAGTTTAGCAAGAAACAATATTTCTATCCAAACTAGTAGGGTTGGGGGTTGATGAAGATTGACTACAGAGTCTAATTTTGACTTGAGGTTTTTTTCGATAACAAAGAATCGACCCACTCGTTAGTCATCTTGAATTCTTGGATGGTTTGCATCAAATATGTATAATTATCCGCAAGCCACATGTATCATTCAAATTCAAGTGTTTTATACCCTGTGAAAATTAAAACTAGAATATTCACTTTTAGGATGTGTTGTAAGAGGTTCCTTATCCATTTGGTCACTTTTCACTTAATTTTGGGAACCCTTCGGCACTCAGCTACCGTGAGAGTAAAGAGAATCTGTCCAAGGACTACAAACAACACCTACCATTCGAGATGTTGTCTTTAGATCAGAGCATAATTTCATGGCATTCTTCTATTGCTATTAGATACCAAATGCAAATACTGACGTTTAAACTAATGTTTAGGCCTGCAATCTCTTCATATATTTCCACATAAACTATTGCATTTGTTATCTTTTCATATTTGTCCTTGTTCTCCCTTGGAGCCTAATAAAAAAATTGTTATAATTAAATATATATGAAATAACACATTGAGCAACATATTCCAAGAAAAAATAAATAAAATAAAATTGAAAAAAAATAATATTGTGCTTATAAAGGACTTCAGCTATCAAAGTTTGGGTATCCAACCATAAATGGAAGAAGAAGTGAAGCTTTTCACGACATGGTCAAGTCCATTTGCTTTGAGGATTGTTTAGGCACTGAAACTTAAGGGCATAGAATATGAGACCACATTTGAAGATATTGCCAACAAGACCCCTTTACTCCTCCAGTACAATCCTGTTTACAAGAAGGTGCCTGTGCTTGTGCACAATGAAAAACCCATCTCAGAATCGCTCATAATTCTTGAATACATAGAGGAGATATGGAAGCAAACTCCACCTGTTGACTTTTTTAACCTTTTCTTGATCGTAACTAGTTACGGTGATTAATGATAATTTTGTATAGAAAAATTGAAGCTAACCCCCAAATTTTTTTTATAAAAAAATTCTGTTTATGGTTACTAAAGCTTATTAGCAAAGTGTAGGTGCAAAATTCCGCTCAACCAAAAATAATTGAGAAAAATAATACAACACACTCAAGAACAGTAAAAATAAATAAAAACAGTGTATCGAGAAACGTAGAATTGCTTGGATCCTTTTATTGGAGGTCTGGACCTCTATTTATATACACAAATTGGTAGAATTAAAGTAAGACTCGCATTGCTTGTCCTCCAATTCTTCCCATACATGACTTTCTTTACAAATAGAGTTCTTTCTATTGTATAATATTTCCTATGTAGAATTTGCTTTGTATAACAACTTTCCATCCGAGTTGACTCCTTTGTTAACTAGGATTGAGCCATATTTAACTATACTTGGGCTGGATGCGATTTGGTGTAAGTGACTTGACTAATGGATCAAAACTCCAACAGCGGTGATGTTGGGCTGATTGGTACTTTTGTCTGGCTTCGGAGGCCCAACATAAATGATAATGGGTTAAAGCACAACGTAACTTAGGCTTGATCTGGATGGGCTTCTGATATCTCAAAAATGCAGATTTGTATAATGGTGACGTGTCTCATTCTTATTGGAGGGAAATTTTTTCCTCCACACTTTGCCCCCAATTCCACTTTAATTGAGTTATGGCTCCTAATTAAAGGGGAATTGAAGTTGTGTAGTTGCCATTCTCGCACGAGGCGTTTCCATTCACGTTTATTGTTATTCTGACTCAAGGGCTTCTTCAAGACTGCTTTTGTTCTCAGTGTGCTCATTCTATCTACTGCATTCTTCATACTCTTCATATCTCCAGGTTAGTTCTTCTTTCCCTTATTCCAATCTTACATTATGAGTACTTCGACTACTCCTGAGCGTATAGAGATCGTAGATTATGAGTTCACTCCCTCGTCTTCCCCTAATCTCATTAGGGTTCCCCCACCTAGGGTTTCGAACTTCCCTAAACCTGTAAATGACTCGGCTAATCAGCCGGGTACTTCCCCGATCTAGGCTGAAACATTCACCTCTGGGTCAGACAATATCCTCACTAAGGAAGAAAGGAATGCAATTTTATCTATTCGTCACATCCCGTTCTCCATTGAATCTGTAATGGAAGAATTCGAGATTCCCGAGGGGGTAGAAATTGCAGAATACCCCAAAGGCGCTGATTTTTGCGCCTGTGAGGGCGTCGAAGAAGACGAGTTGCTCCTCTCTGTTGGGCATCTCAATGCTCTTAGGTTCCCTCTTCATCCTTTCTGTCACTTAGTCTTCAACAAATTGGAGATTGCACCCCTGCAAATAAACCCTGTCACACCCCAAAAATTCTAATAAAATCCTCCATTTATTCAATTTAAATATATCAAAATATACCCAGATCATAAAAATTACCCCTTCTTTTATACAAAGTCAAATTCCTCAAATATACAAAACAATTCTCCAAATAAAATAAATAAATCCTCCACACCGACTCTTCAGCCTAAGCCCGAATCTAGCGATCCCCGTCCATCTTCGGTACCTGAAACTGGAGGATGGTGAGACAAAAAGTTCCAATAGGAAAAACCATAACAAGAATCTCATGGAGGTTTAATAAAACAGCTTCATAACATAAACATATACATTTAATACATATGCATTTAATTAAAAATATTTAATAAAAATATTAAAGCAAAACCTCCCCATGCCATTCAAAGTATAAAGAACCCTACACTGAAAAAGAGTAATTCCCCACTGGATCATCAAAACTTCAAGCTCCAAAACCTCCTCTGCAACTCTCGGCTCACTTTCAGTCCTCAAACTTTCTCTCTGTCTCTCAAAACTCTCTGTCTTCTTTAATTTTTAACTTTTGATTTCCTCATGCAAACCCAAAGTCACACACCTTATTTAAAGACCATTCCACCAACAAACCTACGTGACCATTGCTTGCATTATCTTTTTAATTCCCTTCATCACATGCATACTCCATCAGACACCCACGTGAAACCCATATCTTTTCCTACTCCAATCTCGGCTGTTCCTCTATCATCACAACAGACATTACATATATATAATGAAACAAAATAAAACTCTTTAACCATTTCCAATGGGACCCGCATCCATCTTAACTTTTCCTCTCTCCTTTTCCATTCGGCTGACTTGCTCTCTTCCTTCTTTTCAATTTTCGAAGCCCACGTAAACAAATCAAAACAACATAAATTCTACCAAACTAAAATCACTATGGGCCCCGCGAATCATCATTACAACCCTTCATTTCCTTTCTTCTCAGCCGTCCACTTGTTCACATCTCTTCCACACATTCTCTTTCTTATCTCCTACTTTATCACCTTCCAATAAATAACATATATATATATATATATATATATATATATATAATAAATGAAACCATAAAAAAAAAAAAAAAAACAACCAACCCATTACTCCTGTGGGACCCACGCCAATGACAAATTCATTATTTCTCTTTCCACTTTTCCTTTCTCTGTTCCATTTCGGCAGCAGCTCCATTAGCATTTTGACAAGATATATATTATATATATAAAATCAAAAAACCAAATCAAAGACCTTAAAATATCATACAAGTGGAACCCGAAATTAACCTTATAATTAAATCTTTCCTTTTTCCCACGGCTGGCAACTTTCATCAACATACAATACATATATATATATATATATATATATATATATATATATAATATCCCTAATTTTAAAAATGATATTCCTGGTATTTAATTTATTATTTAAGTGCATTTTATTTGATTATGTGTCATGAAAAAGGATATTCCTGTCATTAATGGTTTAAGTGTAATTGGTTTAGTTATTTGATTGGAAATACTTGTTAGTGTTTTAATTATTTAATTAGTATTAATAGTTTAAGTGTAATTGGTTTAATTATTCTATGTGTGTCTTATTTTATGTGTGTCTTATTTAGTTTAATTGGGTTTACTAATTATTATTTTGTTTAATTAGATTATTTGTTAAGTATTTAATGGTGAATAGGGTAATTAGGTAAATACATCTAACTAGGATTTTAATTACAGTATAAATTAGGGTTTTATATTATAGCCGTCGTAGGTTTCTACGTTAATTGGATGGGCCGGTTAGGATTGTGAGTTGGACTTAAATGAACCTAGGGTTTAGGAAAACTCTATAAGTATAAGGTAGACGTCTGTGTAGGGTTTTTTTAAACAAAGCACACGTCTGGGGATGCACTACAGTGGTGGGAGTCAGTTACCACCTCAGAGGAGAGGATGATATTGTCTTATGATGAGTTCAGTGCTCGTTTTGATGAGAAATATTTTCCCTATGCAGTCAGGGCAGCTATGAAGACCGAGTTTCTAAGTCTGCAACAGGGAAACATGACAGTGGCGGAGTATGAGCAGCAGTTCACACGCTTGTCTCTCTTTGCACCGGAGGAGATGGATACAGAGGAGAAGAAGCGCAACAGTTTTGTAAAGGGACTGATGTGGTCTATCAAGAGAGCTATTACAGGTAGTCCAGCCTATACTACCTATGCTCAGGTGGTAGACGCTGCTCTACAACAGTATCAGTTGACTGTGGACATCAGACAGGCTCGTGGTGAGAAGCGGGGAGATAAAGACTATACTAGTCAGTCAGCTGAAAAGGGGAATGGCAATGGTCACCGGCAGAATGACAAAGGCAAGTTCCAAGGACAACAGCCTTGGAAGAAGCACAAAGGTGGTTCGGATGCTCACCGGAATGGAGCACCTATTCAAAGGCAACAAAATGGGGGACCACAGGCAGGACAAGGTCAGCCACAGGCTAACCGACAGAGGAGGCCATTTGGTACTTTCCAGGGTAGTTGTTACACTTGTAGAGAGTATGGTCATACCACCAGGCAGTGTCCTAAAGCAGGACAAGGATAGGGACAGAGACAGTATGTGCAGCAGGGACAGAGGGCGTCAGTGCCTCTACCAGCTCCACAGGTTCCACGGATTCAGGGACAGACACATCTGGCTTTACCGGCACCGCCGCAGACTCAGGGACAGACACCACAGCAGTTGTACTATGGCAGGGTGTATAACCCCATGCCACAGGATGTTCAGGCACCTCAGACTATTGAGGGTAAGTTTCTTATTCATGGTTTGTATGGACGTGTTTTATTTAATACGGGTGCTACACACTTATTTGTAGTTAGGACTTTTGTTGCTTTGTCTGGGATGAGGACGAGGGTATGCACTAGACCTAAGGGTATTTCTACACCATTGGGTGATACAGCTATTATACATGAGAGTGATGGGCCTGTGACACTAGATATTGGCAGACTCAGATTTCTAGCCAATCTATTGGTCTTGGACATGCACACTTATGATGTGATACTTGGGATGGATTGGTTGTCTCACTACCATGCCCAAATTGTTTGTTTTGATAGATCTATTATTTTTACCATACCTGGTCAGGATATGTGTGTAGTAGCTATGTCACGTTCTAAAGGGGGCGGTAGCACCTATTTGTTCCATGTGGAGGAGGAAAATGAGGAGGGGATTACTGTGTCATTGGATAACATACCGATTGTATAGGATTTCCCGGATGTATTTCAGGAGATTCCAGGGTTGCCACCTAGTCGCGAGATCGATTTTGTGATAGACTTAGCTCCAGGCACTGCGCCTATTGCTAGGGCACCTTATAGGATGACACCGGTAGAGATGAGAAAGCTGAGGGATCAGATTCAGCAGTTACTCAGCCAGGGTTTTATTCGTAGGAGTACATCACCTTGGGGAGCACCGGTTCTGTTTGTAAAGAAGAAGGATGGTTCGCTTCGTCTGTGTATAGATTACAGGGAGTTGAACAAGGTTACGATTCGTAACAAGTATCCTTTGCCCAGGATTGATGACTTGTTTGATCAGTTAAGGGGAGCCACATATTTCTCCAAGATTGATCTGCGTTCTGGGTATCATCAACTGAGGGTCAGGGAGCAGGATGTTCCTAAGACAGCATTTCTCACGCGATATGGTTCTTATGAGTTTCGAGTTATGCCGTTTGGGACGACTAATGCACCTGCAGTATTCATGGACTTAATGAATAGAGTCTTCCGGGCTTATTTGGGTCAGTTTGTTATTGTCTTTATTGATGACATCTTGATCTATTCTCGGTCGGAGGACGATCATGCTAGACATCTTCGCATAATCTTGCAGACGCTTCGTGAGCACCAGTTATATGTCAAGTTCGAGAAGTGTGAATTTTGGCAGCGGGAGGTAAAATTTCTAGGTCACGTGGTGTCAGAAAAGGGGATAGCAGTGGATCCGGCCAAGGTTTCAACGGTGGTTGAGTAGGGACAGCCTACATCACATACTGAGATTCGGAGTTTTCTCGGTCTGGCAGGATATTACAAGAGATTCATCCAGGGGTTCTCCAAGATAGCAGGACCACTCACTCGTCTGACCAAAAAGGGTGTACAATTCGTGTGGGATGAACACTGTCAGCGAGCTTTTGATGAGCTGAAAAGGAAGCTGACTTCTGCACCGGTTCTGGCTACTCTGCAGAGCGGGATAGAGTATCTTGTTTACACGGATGCTTCGTTGCAGGGTCTTGGATGTGTATTGATGCAGGAGGAGCGACCGATTTCTTATGGATCTCGGAAACTTAAGCCTCATGAGCTTAATTATCCAACACATGATTTGGAGTTGGCAGCAGTGGTCTTTGCCCTGCGTATTTAGAGGCATTATCTGTTAAGTGAGTCCTTCAAATTGTTTAGTGATCACAAGAGTCTGCAGTACTTGTTCACTCAGCGGGAGCTAAATATGAGACAGCGCAGGTGGTTGGAGTTTGTAAAAGACTATCATTTTTCTATACAGTACCATCCAGGGAAAGCGAATGTAGTGGCGGATGCACTCAGTCACTGACCTGTTGGTAGTCTTTCTGCTCTATTCACTACTGAGTGGAATGCTTTAAAGAGTGTGGATGAGTTATCGGATGCTTTTATAGCTTGCATGGTGGTTACACCTTCCATCATTCGCAGGGTTTTACAAGCATAACTCACCGATCAGTAGTGTGTCGACAAGGTCGCAGAGATAGCTTCCGGAGAGGTTCCATTCTACTATGTTGGGGCTGATGGAGGTTTAAGGTACAAGGGACGGTTAGTGGTACCTTCTGCTGATAATTTGAGGAAGGATGTGATGACTGAGACTCATCACTCTGAGTTCTCTGTTCATCTAGGAGGCGATAAGATGTATCAAGATATGAAGCGGCAGTTTTGGTGGGCAGGTATGAAGAGGGACATTGCTCTTTTTGTTTCTCAATGTAGTATTTGTCAGATGGTTAAGATTGATCATCAGAGGCCGCCAGGAGCTCTACAGCCACTACCAATTTCGGAGTGGAAATGGGAAAGCATATCTATGGATTTTGTAGAAGGGTTGCCAAATTCTTTCAAGGGGCATAATTCCATATGGGTCATTGTGGATAGGTTGACCAAGTCAGCTCATTTCTTGCCTATTTTCCAGGACTACACTTCGGAGCAGTTGGCGAGGCTTTACATTTCAGAGATTGTGAAGCTACATGGCATTCCATTGTCTATTATATCGGACAGGGATTCAAGCTTTGTATCTGGATTTTGGAAGAGTTTTCAGCAGGCTTTAGGTACGGAGTTGACGGAGTTACACTTTAGTACTGCTTATCATCCTCAGACTGACGGACAGACTGAGAGGGTGAATCAGATTATGGAAGATATACTTCGGTCGTGTGTTCTGGATTTCAAGGGCCACTGGGAGGAATATTTGCCACTTGTGGAGTTTGCTTATAACAATAGTTTCCAGAAGACTATTGGTATGGCACCATTTGAGGCATTGTACGGTCGACCGTGTCGGTCACCTGTTTGTTAGATGGAGGCTGGAGAGAATCGATTCTTAGGTCCTGAGTTCATCAAGGATACCTCTGAAAAGATTGCTCTTATTCGAGATCGCATGCGTACTGCCCAAAGTAGGCAGGAGAGCTATGCTGATCGTCGTACTCAGGCATTGGAGTTTCAGGTTGGGGATCAGGTTCTACTCAAAGTGTCTCCTATGAAGGGTGTTATGCGCTTTGGAAGAAAGGGAAGTTGTCACCGCGATTTGTTGGTCCATTCATGATTACGGATCGCATTGGAGCTGTTGCTTATCGGTTGGCACTTCCAGATACTTTGGATCGCGTCCACAACGTGTTCCATGTTTCCATGTTGCGGAAATTTCTTCGAGATGAGGATCGGTATCAGCATATCGACGTTAGGGAGATTGCGTTGCAGCCGGATGTAACTTATTTAGAGCCACCGTGTCGTATTATCGACCGACGAGATCAGATTCTTCGTAATAAGGTTATTCCTTTGGTTCATGTTCAGTGGAGTCATCACAATGAGTCTGAGTCCACTTGGGAACGAGAGGATGTCATTCGCTCACGGTTTCCTGAAATATTGGAAGAAGGTAAGAGTGAATTCCGAGGACGAAATTCCTTTTATTAGGGGGGAAGAATGTAATACCCCTAATTTTAAAAAGGATATTCCTGGTATTTAATGGTATTTAATTTATTATTTAAGTGCATTTTATTTGATTATGTGTCATTAAAAAGGATATTCCTGGCATTAATGGTTTAAGTGTAATTGGTTTAGTTATTTGATTGGAATTACTTGTTAGTGTTTTAATTATTTAATTGGCATTAATGGTTTAAGTGTAATTGGTTTAGTTATTTGATTGGAAATACTTGTTAGTGTTTTAATTATTTAATTGGCATTAATGGTTTAAGTGTAATTGGTTTAATTATTCTATGTGTGTCTTATTTTATGTGTGTCTTATTTGATTTAATTGGATTTACTAATTATTATTTTGTTCAATTAGATTATTTGTTAAGTATTTAATGGTGAATAGGGTAATTAGGTAAATACATCTAACTAGGGTTTTAATTACAGTATAAATTAGGGATTTATATTATAGCCGTCGTAGGTTTCTACGTTAATTGGATGAACCGGTTAGGATTATGAGTTGGACTTAAATGAACCTAGGGTTTAGGAAAACTCTATAAGTATAAGGTAGACGTCTGTGTAGGGTTTTTTTAAATAAAGCACACGTTTTGTGGAAGTGGAGAAGGAAAAACGCAGTTTTTTACATTCTGCCAAGGTTGATCAAAGCTCCGATCCTGTTTCGTCTGTGGTCCGATCGAGCTGAATTTTGGAGGAGAGGTTCAAGACTCAGTGACGCACAATCTGAACGGTGGAGATCAGAGTTTGACCTCGGGAACAGTGATTCGTACTCGTGAACAGTAACTAGGTCGCACAGGTTTTTTCCATTCTGCCCAGATTCATCAAAAATCCGATCCCGCTTCGTCCGTGGTCCGATAGAGCTGAATTTTGGATGAGAGGTTCAAAGCTTAGTAACGCACAATCTGAACGGTGAAGATCAAAGTTTGACCTCGGGAACAGTGATTCGTACTCGTGAACAGTAACTAGGTCACACAGGTTTTTTCCATTCTGCCCAGATTTCATCAAACATCCGATCCCGCTTCGTCTGTGGTCCGATCGAGCTGAATTTTGGAAGAGAGGTTCACAACTCAGTGACGCATAATCTGAACGGTGAAGATCAGAGTTTGACCTCGGGAGCAGTGATTCGTACTCGTGAACAGTAACTGGGTCGCACAGTTTTTTTTTTCCATTCTGCCCAGATTTCATCAAACATCCGATCCTACTTTGTCCGTGGTCCGATCGAGCTAAAATTTGGAGGATAGGTTCATGACTCAGTTTCGCACAATCTGAACGGTGAAGATCAGATTTTGAGTTCGAGAATAGTGTTTCGTACCCGTGAACAGTAACCGGGTTTTGGAACTCGCCGGGATTTTTTAAGAAGACGACGTTGAAACTTTGAACAAAAGTTTCTGAGACAAGATTCTATCCTTACTCTTTCCCTTAGGCTTCATACTCTTTGCACTCCTAAATGATTCCAGGATTAATGAAAATTAAACCAAACTAAAATGATATCTGTTTTGCTATGAAACTGGTAGTTACAGTAGTGTTGTATGCTTGTTCAACCTAGACTAAGCATGTTTGTGGATGCATTGTGGTTCTGTGGTTCACGTTTTTCCTTACCACTGCTAGTATAAATTATTGGAAGGATGGGTCTAGATGATAGCTATCTTAACTTCGGTAATTGCAACTGTTGGAACTTAAATACTAGGAGGATTTGAGTTTAACACTAGATCGGTTTTGTAGAACACTATAATTTGAGCATGTCTACATACATACTGTGAATACTGTTTTGATGCTTACATTATCACAGTTAGTATCAACTGTGGAGGTTAGGATTTTGTGATACATACCCTACATATCTGTATGTCATTTGTAAGGTGTTAAATGGAAGTTTTAATTAATTCTGTCTTTATATCAGACTAAAGGGAACAACTTAAATTGGGCATGTATATGTTGTTGTTGTGACCCTGTTTATCAATGCTTATTTTATCACTGCTAACATTGAATGTTGGATGTTAGAATTTAGTTGATATATACTTGATTTATTGGTATTATTGACTACTAGAGGATTGGAAAGTAAGCACCGGTATGGGACGGTGGCATACTAAGGATGGGTTTGGTTTTTAAAACAATACCATTACCCACCTACTTGGAATAAGGATGGGATTAAGTAAAAGTTAAGTCCCGTGGATTTGTATTGTCATGGCAACTACTTGTTGAGCGGCAATACCAGGGATTTTGGATGGATTTTATATATGTACGGTTATGGTGCCTCGGTATGAGCTTGAGCCTCAGGACCGATGGCTAGGGAACGTATATGCATTGGGATGTGTAGCTGGCTACGATGGTTGGAGGTGTACCCTGTTTAAGTATAGGTACATATGCCCACTTCGTGTGCGTTTTAGCATGTTACCTCTATTCAGGTTGAGACCGGCCTGTAGTCCAGTGAGAGTCCTTTAGTGTGACTATATATATATATTTACGGACTATTAGCTATTGTTGAATTGTTTAAGATCGGGCCTCTGTTTGGATTGTAGTAGTATATAATTTGCGCGTAGGCCTTACCCACTTCTATTTTTCAGGTACACGACAGTTCCAGGCTTAGACGTGTTCGTGTTGAGCAGAGGTCTCTATTCACTCTTCCGACGATGTAGGGCTCTCTCTATAGTTTTATTTATGGACGTTTTTTACAGTTGTTCTATCTTCCGTTTGGATGTTTAATAGGGGTCCACTAGAGATGGATTCCCAAGTTGTAAACTGATGGAGTTTTGGAGTTTGGGTTTGATGGATTTTAATAATTATAATATTTTACAGATTCTATTTTTAGTTCCTTCCAGCTTTAATTTCATTTCTTAATTTATTTTGTATTCCGTGTTCATTATAAAATATTAATTGTTTGATATTTCCTCGGGTTTGGGCCTGGGCCTGATCAACCCGTGTCTCGGATCCGAGGGGTATCTCAATATATAACAAAACTAAATTAAATTTCAAAACCCATTAACTTTAATAAATACATAAGTAATAAATAGAGACAGTCTAAAAATCATAAAATACTTAAATTAAAAGCTCAAAAATTCGGATCATCACAAACCCTAACTTCTTTCGAGTAATCTTGGCACTCCTCATTCGCCGGTGGCAGGAGAGTCTTGACCTGACTCTGGCTAACTTGCTGATTACTTATTCTATTTTTAAGCATAGAACCGAACCTTGTCGTTTTTTTTTTCACTTCCCCCTTGCACCAAAGGATATGTACAGACCTCCCTACTTCTGAGAAGAAGTGGAAAGAGAGGATGATAATCGTTAAAAGGAGATGGGCCGTGCCCCAATCGAGCAAACTCCCAATCCCTCGCAAGTTCGGGAAGTTAGGTATAGAACATCCCCCCTTTCTTCATGAAGATTGTTCTGGCTGTTTCCCATGTCGAGTCTTATTCTTTCAATATATTTATGAGTTTTTTTGTGTTTTTTCAGCGACATTTCCTTCTTCGGCTGCCAAGAAGAGGCTTTCCTTCCTGGAAGAGCAGGTTTGGAGCGACCCTCCCTCGGTCGAGAGCTTACTCACTTCTGCGAGTCTTAAAGCAGTTGCTTCTAGAGCTGTAACCGCTGATCTCATAAACCTCTCACTTCCATCATTCGACAGCTTCCCCATGACTAAGGAAGAAAAACAGAGGGCTGAAGCCTTAAAGAGGAAAGCTGCAGAGAATGCCCCGCTGACTATATTGCGTACAAACGAGCAGGAAAAGGAGATTGACGAAGTCCCTTTGAACAAAAAGGCAAGGCTGAACCCTTCTTCAACCACGAAACCCAATGGTGCTTCCAACCCAAAAAGCAAAGGGAAGAAAGCCGAGAAGATTAACCCTGAGGATGAGGTCAGTGCCTACGTCCTTGCCAAGGCTGGGGCATCTTGGACTCCTTCCTTTTCGAGGGCTGACAAGTCCATCCTCCATGTTGGTGATTCTATGATCACTGACCCATCTGCAGCACTGGCCGTCGCTAGAATAATGTGGCTCCCCAAGGATGAAGAAATTATCGGTAGAATGGGGTTGGAACAGCTACTCCCATCTGCCCCTGTTCGAGCCATAGAGGCTTGCTCTTTCCTTCATTTTCATTGTCACAATTGTCTTACAAATTTTCTTACCTTGTTATTATCTCATGACGCAGGGCGTGTATCATACTATGGCCTTCTGTGCTACTGCTGAGGCTCAGTCTCTTTCTCTTAAGAAGCTGGAGAAAGACTTCAGCAATTCTGAGAAGAAGGCATCCCATGCCATTACCAATGCACAAATTGCATATGAGGCTTGGGATGTTTACAAGAAGCGTCTGCCTACTTCTGATGCAAAAGTTGAGTTGCTGGAGGCTGAAGTCCAACGCTTGAATGATGCCCTTAGCACCTGCATCTTTGCCGGGTGACAGATGCAAGGTCGTTACTCCAGTCTGGTGCGCTTGTCAAGTGTAAAAGCTTACCGGTCTGGCTTCAATCAAGGCTCAGGCCCCAAAACGATGGATCCTGATGCCTTTGATATGAACATGGGAGTGTTCTTCCCTTATAATGAGGGTCCGAAGGCTCAGGAGGCTGAGGTGTTTTTTGCTGAAATGGTGAAGGCTCACCCGGAAGATCCTCCAAGCTCATCAACTCCTGTAACTCCTGGTCATTCAATTCCTCCACCTGCAAGTCTAGCTGTAGTAGACGCTTTCGAATCTGCCCCGTTTGATCCGAAGAAGAAGTAGGATCAAGCAAATTTTTTTCTCTTGTAATGAAACAATTTTGAGAATGATAAATTTGAATGATATAACCTTGTTTCTTAAGCTGTGTTTCTTTTATTCTGCTTCGACTGAGTATACTTGTATGCTTCTGATATTGCACACACTCTGTTGAGAGATTTTTTTTTTTTAAAGGAAGGTACTCTGTATGAAGGTTCCTTATTTGTTTTAGTCCGAAGCAAAATAAATAAGAGGTTCTTCGAGCCGGACACTTAGTGTCCAAGGTGAATGAATTACTCCCCGGCGTTGAGCCTGAGGGAGGTTGTGCCGAGCCGGACACTTAGGGTCCGAGGGAGGTTTTGCCGAGCCGGACACTTAAAGTCCGAGGCGAATAAATTACTCCCCGGCGCTGAGCCTGAGGGAGGTTTTGCCGATCTGGACACTTAGGGTCCGAGGCGAATGAATTACTCCTCGGCGCTGAGCCTGAGGGAGGTTTTGCCGATCCGAACACTTAGGGTCCGAGGCGAATGAATTACTCCCCGGCGCTGAGCCTGAGAGAGGTTGTGCCAAGCCGGACATTTAGGGTCCGACGCGAATGAATTACTCCCCGGCGCTGAGCCTGAGGAAGGTTGTGCCGAGCCAGACACTTAAGATCCGAGGCGAGGTTTTGCCGATCCGGACACTTAGGGTCCGAGGCAAATGAATTACTCCCCGGCGCTGAGCCTGAGAGAGGTTTTGCCGATCCGGACATTTAGAGTCCGAGGCGAATGAATTACTCCCCGATGCTGAGCCTGAGGGAGGTTGTGCTGAGCCGGACACTTAGGGTCCGAGGTGAGGTTTTGCCGATCCGGACACTTAGGGTTCGAGGCGAATGAATTACTCCCCGGCGCTGAGCCTGAGGGAGGTTTTTATATATATATTCTTTTTTTTTTTTTTTTTTTTTTTTTTCAAACAACTTGCCGAGGACTCAAAAATGATAGGAGGCCAAGAAAACGAGTAACAATGGCTGGGCAGTTTCCTATTTGTTTACTTTAGAGACTTTCCTCCATTGATACTCCCTTCTTGGCAACCGTATGTAATGGACTACGCATATATTAACCACATTTCCTTTCTATTTTTATCCGATGTGGGACAGAGAGTTTTAACCATAGGTCAAAACGCATGTTTTTTTTTTTTTTTTAATAACTTGCTTCCAACATTGCTTTGCATAAAAGCATAAAATTGCTTAATCATAGTGTAGTATGAAAATTTCTTTGCATAAAAATTGCTAATGCATAGTGCGACGTAAAATTGCATAATCATAGAATGGTGGTATGGCCCCCATTTTTAAGGAAAGAAACAAATAGAAGTAAAATAGAAGTAAAATAAAGAGAAACATGGCTGACTGTGGGCTTATGCAGCCTTATTTATGAAGAATTCTTAATAAAATTGACAAATTTATCTAATGGAAATACCTTTTAAGGTGTATTGCATTCCAAGGACGCGAAATGGGACGTCCGTCAGTTTCGGCCAAACGATATGCTCTCTTCCCCACTACTTCGGTAATCTTGTAGGGTCCGGTCCAATTAGGTTCCAGTTTCTTTACATGAGCTGTCTCTTACTTCAGAACCCAATCGCCTACCGCAAAGCTCTGAAATCTAACTCGTTTGTTATAATTGTTGCGTAGCTGCTGTTGATATGAAGCAAGCCTAATCGCTACAGCATCCCTTTTTTCATCGAGGAGGTCGAGACTATGTTCGAGCTGCTGACTATTGTTTCCTTTAAGCAACAAGGATGTCCGAAGGGTTGGAATCGCCGCTTCGGTTGGAATCACTGCTTCGGATCCATATGCCATGGCAAAAGGACTCTCCCCCGTGGGCTACCGTGGTATGGTTCGGTACGCCCAAAGCACCTGAGGGAGATTCTCATACCATTTCGTTTTGAGTTTCTCCAGCTTCTTCTTTAAACAATTGAAAATGGTTCGATTAATTATTTCAGGCTGTCCATTCCCTTGTGGATGACAGACTGCAGCTAACTTTTGTATAATTCCATGCTCAGCGAAGAATTTTCTTGTACTTTTATTGTCGAGGTTCTTACCATTGTCCATCATAATGACTTTTGGGACCCCAAACCGGCAAATGATGTTGTTCCAAATGAAACTTCTTACCTGCTCATGGGTCACACTTGAGTAGGCCTCAGCTTCTACCCATTTAGTGAAATAATCTGTAGCCAATAGCACGTACTCCTTTTGTTCCACAGTCTTGGGTAAAGGGCCCACCATATCAATCCCCCATTGTGCGAATGGCCATGGATTTGCCATTGCATGCAAATCTTCGGCAGGTTGGTGTTTCATGGGACCGTGGCGTTGACATTTGTCACACCTCCGAGTATACGCTTCTGCATTCTGGGCCAAGTACGGCCAGAAGTAACCTTGAGTTAGAACTTTATGTGCAAGGGATCTACCCCCAGAATGGTTGCCACAATCTCCATCATGGATTTGTTTCAACACCACAAGAGCCTCAGTAGGGCTTAAACATTTCAGGTAAGGACCTGAAAATGACTTTCGGTATAACTGATTATTAATGATGGCATATTTAGCTGCGGTGAGTCGGAACTTCCGTGCTTCGGACTTTTGGTTTGGAAGAACTCCATGCTTAAGGTAGGCTTCCAATGGATCAATCCAGCACGGTTCTCGAGGAACAACTGGAATCACCATTACTTCCTGCTGAGGATTAATGCTGGGCTCGTCCAGGACGTCAATCGGCACAATCCGAGTCAGATCTTCATTTGAGGATAACGCTGATGTGGCCAATTGATCTGCCTCGGCATTCTCAACACGAGGTACCTGACAGAATTCGATTTGATCGAATCCCCGTGCAGCGTTCTCTACAGCTTCTTTATATGCTTTCATTCTTTCCTCTTTGGGATAGTACTGACCTGTCACTTGATTTATAACAAGTTGTGAGTCACAAAAAACCTTTAAACAACGTACTTGGAGGTTGCTGGCCAATCGAAGACCAGCAAGTAACGCCTCGTACTCGGCCTCATTGTTCGTAGCCGGGAACTTCAAACAAATAGATTGCTACAACTTGGTGCCTTCGGGTGTTGATATTACAACCCCTACCCCTACACTTGCTTGATTCGAGGAGCCATCGACTCGAAGCTCCCACTGCGGTTCAAGGTGTACCGGCTCTTCGGGAGTGTTTTCATATTCGAGAAGAAAGTCTGTTATGGCCTGTCCCTTGTGCGACACCTTCGGCTCATAAGTTATGTCGAAGGAATTAAGCTCGATAGCCCATTTGGTAATTCTCCCAGATAGATCGGGCTTAGAGAGTATACTCCGTATAGGATAGTTGGTGAGTACCATAATGCTGTGAGATTCAAAATAATGCCGAAGCTTCCTCTTGGCATAGACCAAGGCTAAGATGACTTTTTCTGCTTTACTATATCATGTCTCCGCATCTGTCTTGGTCTTACTTGTGTAAAAGACTGGATATTGCCTCTTTCCTTCCTTTCTAATCAATGCTGCACTTGTCGCTATATTAGAAATTGCCAAATACATAATAAGAACCTCCCCGGGTTTTGGAGCAGATAGAATTGGTGGTTCGGCCATGTAACCTTTCAACTGACTGAGGGCCTCCTCCTGCTGAGGTCCCCATATATCTTTATTCTTAGATCGTATAGCATCAAAGAATGGTTTGCACTTATCTGACAATTGGGATATAAACCGGCTGAGGGCTGCGATCCGACCGGTAAGAACCTGCACCTCCCTGCGATTTTTGGTTCCTGATTCTGGATGAGGGCCTTAGCCTGAGCCGGACTTATCTCTATCCCTCTTTTATTCACTATGTGGTCGAGGAATTGACCTGATGATACCGCGAAGGAGCACTTGGATGGATTCAGCTTCATGTTGTACTTCTTCAAGGTATTGAAAACTTCCTGTAGATGCTTCGGATGATCTTCCTTCTTCACACTTTTAACCACCATGTCATCTATACAAGCTTCAACTGTCTTTCCCAATAGATTATCAAAGATCTTGTTGACAAGACGTTGATAAGTAGCTCCAGCATTCTTCAGTCCGAAGGGCATGACCCTGTAATAATAAGTCCCCTTTTCTGTAATGAAAGCCGTTTTTTCTTCATCTTCGGGGTTCATAGGAATTTGATTGTATCCCAAGTATGCATTAAGGAATGTCAGCCTCTCGTAGCCGGTGGTAGCATCAACCATTTGATCTATCTTGGGTAAAGGGAAGCTATCTTTAGGGCAGGCTTTGTTAAGGTTGGTATAGTCTACACAAACCCTCCACTTTCCATTATTCTTCTGTACGACTACTATGTTTGACAGCCATTGTGGATATTGCACTTCTCGAATAAAACCTGCTTGCAATAACTTGCCCACTTCTTCAGCTATAATGTGATTGCGTTCGGGGGCAAACCTTCGGTGTTTCTGCTTAACCGGTTTGAACTCCGAGTCCACTTTCAGACTATGGCAGGAAACTAAAGGATCGATCCCTACCATGTCCGAGTGATCCTACGCAAAAGTATTTGCATTGCTCCGGATAACATCAATTAACGCCTCCTTTTCCTAGGACGTGGAGGAAGAGCCTAAACAAGTAACCTTCTGAGGGTCGCTGAGGATAACTTCCACGGCTTCAAGGGTCTCCTCGGTGGGCTTCGCAATTTCCTCTTCCTCCTCTACCTTAAGATACTTGGGCAGAGGGCTCTGTAATTGCTATTTGGGTCCAGTTTTGGAAGCCACACCTGGTTGCTGTTGAGTAGACACCCTCTTTGCTTCAACCTGTGTGAACATATAGCATTCCTTCGCTACAACTTGATCACCCCATAGATTAATCACTTCTTTCTCGTCCGGAGATAAGCACCGCATCACCTGGTGAAGGGTGGACTGAACTCCTCTCATCCGGTGTATCCAGCCTCTTCCCATGATTAGATTATAAGAAGGATGGATCTCTGTTAAAACAAAGTTCTCCTTTAGAGTCCTCTTCGCCGTAGTTACGGACAAGTCTATTACTCCAAGGGGATCTACTCTTGTGCCATCGAATCCCATCAACGGGCTGGAGGTAAGTTGAATAGATGATGACGGGATCTCGAGTTGCTCAAAGACCGTCTTTGTGATTATGTTGGTGCTACTTCCTGGATCTACCAAAACCCTCCTGATCATACAATTGGCCACTAAAAGACTGATGACCAACGGATCCTCGTGGGGGAGTTGAACTCTGGATAGGTCACCATCTCCGAATCCAATACTGATGCTACCCAAATCGATAGCATTGACCTAGGATATCTTCCTGAACTTGTAGGTTGCCCTCAGTCTGGATCTGTATACCCCTTCGGACTCTTGATCATCTTCCGACCTGCCATATATTGCATGGATGACTTTTACTTGCGTACCTTCCACCTTGCAGGGATAGACCTCGCGGGGCTTTGCATACTCCTTTGTCATGAGGTAATCCGTCAACTCACTTCTGGCGATCATATTCCCACCTGTCACCTGAGGGATCTGCAATCATTGGTTGAATGCCCATAATCTCGATGATAAGCGCAATGCTTGCTTTTGTCCCTTTGCTCCAGGGGTTGCTTTATTGGTTGTGGAGTTATGAACTTCATCTTATTTTCTTGGAAGAGCCGAGCCAAGGTAGTTCGGAGAGGTGTAAATCCTTCCTCTACCCTTTGCCTCTTTTCAGGTGCCTGGGTGATCGGCGTTGAGGAACGTTGGCTTTTTTGAATCTTTGGAGTTGGAATTCTTTCTTGAGGCTTGTTCTCCACCGTCACGAGGGTGGCGTGCTGTGCTCGGTGGGCTATATTTTCCTCGAGCCGAATGTAGATCTGGGCCCTGGCATTGAGAGTCTGCATGTCGGGAGGAGAATACTTGACTAAGGAAGTGTGGAACTTCGTCCCCTGAATTATCGCAAGTTTAAATGTCTCTATAGCAGTTGCGGGATGACAATCCGCTATTTCTGAGGCTTCCATGTTGAATCTTGACAAGAAATCCTGCAATGTTTCCCCCCTCTTTTGCCTTACGGTGAAGAGGTTGGCAATGTTCTTCTTTTGCTTCTTATTTCCGCAATACTGTGCCAGGAACATAGTGCACAGAGTTACGTAATCCGGGATGGACTTATGCGGTCTATTCCTGAACCACTCTAGTGCTGCTCCTGTCAAACTGGTAGGAAAAACTCTACACATCCAAGGGTCATTACGATCATCCAAAGCCATCTTTTGAGTGTAATGATCTAGGTGCCAAGAAGGATCCCCGGTTCCATCAAACTGGGTGAAAGAAGGCATGGTAAATTTCTTGGACCTCTCAACCAGATACACATCGTCAGTGAAAGGAGTTTTGACCAAGGAATTTTTGTGTTCTCTAGCCATCTCGGCAGGTGTCTGAATCTTCAGGAGTCTCTTCTCGTCAAAGGCATCCTGAACACCTGCACCATCTGGGATTCCATTGGACCACATCGTAAGCTTATGGCTGGATTCGACTTGCTCATCCTGTATGCGACGAGGGACGTTATCTGAAACCGCAGCCTCGGATATTGCCCTCCGTTATTGCTGAACCTCATTCGGCTGAGCCTCATTGGGTCGTGCCCCATTAGGTGGAGCCACATCAGGAAGAAGTCCAGTAATCGGAGGAATATTCTGATTAAGGGGTGCTGTTATGTCACCCACTGGTGGCGGTGGTGCCAACTGAGCCAGCGCCGTTTGCAGAGTGTTATTCTGTTGTTGAAGCAAGGCAATCTGAGCCACGCTTGCTTCATTTGCCTGACGAAGTACGTCAAACTGGTGTAGAAACTCTTCACGCATCTTCTGCATCAACTCCGTCTGTTGATCCGTTGAAGATCCTCCGTTCGACATTATGGATGGTAGTTGCAAGATTCACCTGTGAAACAAAAACAAGAGTGAGAATATATTTACACACGATTCCCACAGACGGCACCAAAGTGTAGGTGCAAAATTCCGCTCAACTAATAATAATTGAGAAAAATAATACAACACACTCAAGAACAGTAAAAATAAATAAGAACGATGTATCGAGAAGCGTAGAATTGCTTGGATCCCTTTATTGGAGGTCTGAGCCTCTATTTATACACACGAATTGGTAGAATTAAGGTAGGACTCGCATTGCTTGTCCTCCAATTCTTCCCATACATGACTTTCTTTACAAATAGAGTTCTTTCTATTGTATAATATTTCCTATGTAGAATTTGCTTTGTATAACAACTTTCCATCCGAGTTGACTCCTTTGTTAATTAGGACTGAGCCATATTTAACTATACTTGGGCCGGATGCGATTTGGTGTAAGTGACTTGACTGATGGATCAAAACTCCAACAGCGGTGATGTTGGGCTGATTGGTACTTTTGTCTGGCTTCGGAGGTCCAACATAAATGATAATGGGTTAAAGCACAACGTAACTTGGGTTAAAGCACAACGTAACTTTTTTATTCACATATCATTTATAGAATTATTTATATCTATACTATTATTAGTTCAATGTTTCAGTAGTTATTTATTAATATAAAAGACATTTATTAATTGATATAAGGAATTAAAATAAAATAGTTTCTATTAAACTATTAAAATAACTAAAACAAGTTAGAATTAAAATAAAATAAGTAATTATTTAATAAAATAAATTACCAATTAAAATTAAATAAATAATTGTTTAATTAAAATTTAATCAAGATGTCTCAAATCATTTATAAATAAAATAATTTACCAAATAAACTTCTTCATTTTAGTAATTTGAATCATTTGATCGATGTCCGCTATGAGAATCATGTTTGAGATATATTTCACGTCTCCTTGCACTTGGTCATCTAATAATTTTTTTTTTTTTTGGATAAGTAATAAAAATTATTACAACACTGGCGATCCAATTTTCATTGTAATCTAATTTTCAGCAACTCTTTATTTAATTTTCAACTGTCATAATTTACAGATCAACCCCTTAAACCTTAAGGTAAACCATAATCGACGACTACTTTAAAAACTTTCATGATCAAAAAAACTTGTGCACGCTATGAATGATAGATCCGAATTTTTCATCATCCAGAATTGCTACAGAGTAACAGTCCGACAAAGATTTCGACAAAAAAGAAGATTGAGATATCTTATGTCTCTTACCTGCACATGCATAATTAAAAATAGAAATAATAATAATAATAATAAAATTTGTCCTAAAAAAATTTGGATTTCATTGCACAAAAAAAAAAAAAAAAAAAAAAAAAAAAAAAAAAAAACTATTTTGTTATTACAATTGTCATTATATAAAATTCAGACTTTCATTCATGCTACAAATTCCATCAAGTTTGAAGTAAACCATATTCTTACCACATATATACACAAAGTTACAAACCTGGTATATCTTGCAGCTACCGCATCGAGAGTCTCATCAGATATATGGATCTTACAATAATGATAGTTATTCCCGATCTAATACATTTGAATTGCAAAATTTCATAAATGTATATCTTTCTTAACTAGAAGCTGATTGCTACACCAACTAATATTTATGTAAGTTAATCAAATTCAATGGGACTTGTAAAATAATTTGCAAACTTTAATAAGTAAGTTATTTTTATTAAGTTTTAATAAATTTTTCTTAAATAAATTTTTTTCAAACGATCTAAAGCATGTAGAGAAATTTTGCCTCCTAGCTCTCTCATGAAGTTGTTGGTTACAAATTACACATTTACTATGTATAGACAAATTATTTATTCTTTAAAATTTTTCTCATAAAATATCTTCTACAGTCCTATAAAATTCATTCTACTGAGTTTTTATAATCTTAAAACATTCTAGAATATTTCGACTCTCTACAATACTCTGTAATCTTTTCTGACAAAATATCTTCTACAATCCTATAAAATCCATTCTACTGAGATTTTATAATCTTTTAACATTCTAAAATATTTCCACTCTTTACAATACTACGTAATTTCTACTCATGTCATGCACGCACCATGCAAAATTCATAGGCTTAATTTCACTCACTCACAGCTTCTTAAATTTGGTCAAATATTTTTCAAAAAAATTAAAAGACAACTCTATCCTTAATTTTTTAATTTTATTTATTCCCGATTATCAAGCTACTTAAACGGCCATTATACCCTAATATATATATATATATATATATCACAGGTATATATATGTAACAATCCGGTCGCGGAGACATCCGGTTAGTCACAGAGGCGATGACGGCGAAGGCATCAAGATCGGTTGGGCACTGCAGCGATGGCCAAACCAGATATTGCGGGAGGTTGCCGGACGGTGGTGGTTTGGTGGGAAGGA
Source organism: Cornus florida (assembly GCF_030987335.1). Classification (NCBI taxonomy): domain Eukaryota; kingdom Viridiplantae; phylum Streptophyta; class Magnoliopsida; order Cornales; family Cornaceae; genus Cornus; species Cornus florida. The sequence continues at coordinate 7,224,706 of NW_026775573.1, forward strand.
AGACGCCTAACCAGAGGTTGCTGCGCCGTCGACTGTGGGTCGCTGTCATGCGTCGCGGGTAACGGTCTTCTCGCCGGTGGTTTGCGTGGCCGTTGTGTGTGGATTGTGGGTGTGGGACGGCGGGTCGTGTTCTCCTACTGCCACGGTTTGTTGGGTCACTATTTTACGTCAATTTCGGGTGCTGTTTTCTTCTCCGGGGAAGTGGACACCATCTTGTGCCGACTATGGTTGTGAGTTGCAGTCACAGGTAGGTTGGGCTGGTTGGTGTTGCCGATTGGGTTGTTTGGGGTTGCCGACTTTGGTTGCTTGGGTCGGTGCGGAGGTTTGCGGCCAGTGAGGTTGTGCTTGTTCTTGAATTTGTGGGTTGTTGTGCTTTCTGTGGGTTTGTTTAAGTGATCCAAAATGGGTGGTTAAGTTGGTTGGGTGTTTGTTGTTGTTGTGGTGGTTGGGTTCGGTGTCATTCCGGCTGTCACGACGCCATCTCCGTTCGCTCCATCAATCACCCACATCACCAACTTGGGATCTGTCAGCCCAAGCAAACCCTTGCCTGAATAAGCCAAGCCCGTTCCAGCCCTCGCCGAACAAGAAGAGAATCGACCTGTTGAGCTTGGTGCAGATGGAGAGATGGGTTTGTGAGAAACTTGGAAAAGTCAAAAGACATTAATGGACCTGCAATCTCCTAGTTCTATTTGGATTAATTTCTTCGTTAAAACTTACACTTTAGTTATTATCAAGCTAGCTAACGTATAGAATATAATCTAAATTAAAGGAATTATAGCAAGAATATCGTGATACTTTTAAATTTCTATAATTAGAAAGATCAATAGAAATTAAAAACTCACAGATAATACAATTAGTAGTAAAATTTTACTTTGGTATACCAAGTTGTTAAAGATAATTTTTGAAAATTTATGATCAATTCATATCCAAGAAGCCTGGGTCGTGACATATGAATAAAAAATTATTAAATTAGAAAAACAATAAACAAGTTTTGAGACGAGGACTAAACAGGCTACAAGCCTAAATCTCCTCCATGTACATATGTTAAATGCAGACTTCCTTGTTTGGTTTTTAGCTTCACTGTTCCTGTTGTTTTGGTGGGTATTATGAAGATTATTGGTAGAGACAAGTTTTTTTTGAATGATTTTGGCTTGCAAGCTTAGCAATAAGTCACCACCGTCCAGCCTCAGGTATGCTTGAAGACTTGCAGCAACAGGATGAAAAATGGAACAAATGTTTATAATACAAGTAATAGTTATTTACAAAAAATATTTAAGATTGATAATTGGTCAAATATCACGAGTATCAGTGAAATTATTAATAAATGCTGAATTTCGTGATACATATCACAAATATCATATTGTGACTATTTAAACTTGTCAAAGTAATAATGAATTTAAAGAAATGTTACATCATATTGAATTTCATAAAAAGTCCCTCCATCAACAGAATTCAACTCCCATCCAATGGTTACATATATTGAAATTGAAGGTATAGATTAAGTAGCTAAATATTTTAAAATTATTCTAAAATGAGAGTAATCCAATTAAATAGGTATTTCCTTTTAATTTATGTGACCGGTTTGAAAAAAGAAAAAGAAGTTATATTCTCGTGCTAATAAGGGCTAATTAACAACTTAAATTGATCATTTGATAAAAGAGATTAGATATTGAAATCTGTATGATTGAAGGATAACTAAAGCATTAATGCTGAGTTTAGATGGGAAAAGATATGTAGCTTCAATGAGGAGGCAAAAGAAGAGAAGAGATAGCAGAATTACAAGTTTAGCAAGTAACAATATTTCTATCCAAACTAGAAAAGGTCAGGGATTGATGAAGATTGAGTACAGACTGCATAGTCTAATTTTCACTTGAGTTTTAATAAAGAATCGACCCACTCGTTAGTCATCTTGAATTCTCAGATGATTTGCATCAAATTTGACAATTATTCACAAACTACACATATCATTCAAATTCTAGTGTTTTAAACCCTGTGAAAATTAAAATTAGAATATTCAATTTTACGATGTGTTCTAAGAGGCTCCTTATCCATTTGGCCACTTTTCACGTAAATCTTGGGAACCCTTCGGCACTAAGCTACCGTGAGAGAGTAAAGAGAATCTGTCCAAGGACTACAAACAACACCTACCATTCGAGATTTTGTCTTTAGCTCAGAGCATAATTTCATGGCATTCTTCTATTGCTATTAGATACCAAATGCAGATACTGACGTTTAAACTAATGTTTAGGCCTGCAATTAGGGATGGCAACGGGGCGGATTTGGAGCGGGTTTTCCTAAATCCCGCCCCGCCTTTTTTAATTTTTGTCAAGTCCATGCCCGCCCCGAGACCCGCGACGGGTTAGATTTTCATGTCCAGCCCCGCTCCGTTGGAAAATACTGTGCCCCGTGCCCGCCCCGTTAACAAATTTTTTTCTCCCACGTTTTGGAACTTAAGCTCGTGCTATTTAAATGTGGAAAGCCTGGGAATGGCACAACATAAATGAAATTATGTATCCTAACAAAAATAAAAACCAAATCACAAAAAGTTCTAAACTTCAACTTTCACCATAACCAAAACAAAAACAAATTTAATACCAAGTTTACATCCCAAATTAGGATGTAAGAGATGAGCAACTCGGTAAGCTGCTAAAATAAGTTATTAATATTATATATATATATATATAATATAGTTATATGCTTAGCGGGGTGGGGCGGGGCGAGGCCCCTATGATATGTGTACTAAACCCTTACCCGCCCCGTGACCCACAACGGGTACAAAATTTGTGTCCATGTCCACCCCAACGGTATAAAAAGTGTTCCCATATCCATTATTAATGGGGCGGGACGGGGTGGAGCCCCGGCGGGGCGGTAAAAATTGACATCCCTACCTGCAATCTCTTCATATATTTCCACATAAACTCTTTCATTTGGTATCTTTTCATATTTGTCCTTGTTCTCCCTTGGTGCCTAATAAAAAAAATTGTTATAATTAAGCATATATGAAATAACACATTGTGCAACATATTCCAAGAAAAAATAAATAAAAGAAAATTGAAAAAAAAAAATATTGTGTTTATAAAGGACTTTAGCTATCAAAGTTAGGGTATCAAACCATAAATGGAAGAAGAAGTGAAGCTTTTCAGGACATGGTCAAGTCCATTTGCTTTGAGAATTGTTTGGGCACTGAAACTTAAGGGCATAGAATATGAGACCATATTTGAAGATATTGCCAATAAGACCCCTTTACTCCTCCAGTACAATCCTGTTTACAAGAAGGTGCCTGTGCTTATACACAATGAAAAACCCATCTCAGAATCGCTCGTAATTCTCGAATACATAGAGGAGACATGGAAGCAAACTCCCAGCTTATTGCCAGAAGATCCTTATGAGAAAGCCATGGCGCGTTTTTGGGCTAAATTTGCCGACGATAAGGTAACTAATTACTGTCTCATACACGTCTACAACACCAGTATTGCACCACATTTGAAAGCTCACAAGCCTCACGTGCGGAATCACACTGAGGCTTGTGGACTGTCAAATGCAATACTGCACTTGATCCACTCATGTCTTGATTGACTGCCCTTCGATCAAAATAGCAGTAATGTTTCACTGTTTCTATTCTAATTTTACTTTCATCCAAACAATTTACTTTCATTCATATATTAAAAATACGCATGTTTCATAGCTTAGTGATATAGCTAAAAACATCTATTATACAAACATTTACTGGTTTTTTAAACCTCCAATGCAGCTTATGCCATCAGTGTGGCAAGTATTTCTTAAGCAAGGGAAAGAGCAAGAGGAAGCTATTGCACCTGCTATAGAGAACCTGAAATTCCTAGAAGAAGAGCTGAAGGGAAAGAAGTTCTTTGGAGGAGAGAGTATCGGGTTTTTAGATCTTACACTGGGTTGGATGGCTAACTTAGTAAGTGTACTAGAAGAGGTAACTGGTCTAAAATTGATAGATGAAGAAAACTTTCCATTGCTATCAGCATGGATGGAAAATTTTTCTGACCATCCAATCATTGAGGAGAACTGGCCTCCTCATGACAAGCTAGTCACCAAGTTCCAAGCCATTCGCGAGGCGTACCTAGCAGCGGCTGCTCCTAAATGAACCAGTTTACAAAACCCTAGTGTGATCAACCTTCAAAGTTTATACAATCTTGTTAAAAAGAGATCAAATGGAGAACACCAAGTGATGTTTTTCTGTGTGTGCAGTTTTGAAGAATTGTATTTGGAATCATCAGAACACAGGGAATAATGAACAAAACTTGCATGAGTCTATCATCAACAAATCTCATCCCAATTTTGTATTTAAAGTTTATTTTGTTCTCAAAAAATGTGATCATATCAAAGCTGGCTAAATGATCAAATATTCAAATGTATCTGGTTAACACTAGGCCTTTGAACCCACCATTGCTTAATATCTGACTTATTTTTGTAATATTAGCACTAATTCTTTAACCCATATGCTAGAAATATGTTATTTTCATTCTCCTTTGTAACCTTTCAGTACTTTTGAATAGAGATTCATCTGTTCCAAGTTATCATAAAAGGCAATGCTTCAAACAGACACTTTCACTAGTCCAGCAAAATCTTAATAACACACTCATGGTTGTTAGGTACCATAATTGCAAAATCAAATCAAATCAACAAGACTATGTCGCAACTATTTAGGATCGACTACAATTTTGCTTCGTGATTTTATTCATGTTTATAGGAATGCTTTCATCTGTTCCAAGACTACCGAGAGATTCATCTGTTCCAAGAATGCATCAAGAAAAAGCATTCTCTTGAATCAGAGTTGTTTTTAACACAAAAATAACACAGCCGTAAAATCAAATCAATTCAACGAGACTTTGTCGCGAGTTTTCATAATAGACTACGAGTATTCATAATAGACTATAATTTTGTCTTGTGATTTTATTCTTGTTTATGGGAGTAAAACACGTGTTCTATGTTAGTTTTGAGCTATCTAACACAACCCACATTTTCATGAATTTAAGACCGTTTGTGTGAGGATAAGACACTAGACACAACAACAACTGAGCAAAACTATTCAAATGATGTCCTCAGCCAACGGGAGAGTCTAAAGAGCATCTCTCCAAGGACTACAAACAACAGCTAACATCCAAATTTCGAGTGTTAATCAGAGCATAATTTCATGGCCTTCCTCTATTATAATTAGATACCAAATGCAAACTCTAATAAGTTTATGTCGAGGCCTGCACTCTCTTTAATTAAATACTTGTTGGAATGAAACATACATGAACTAACATGTTGGACATACTGTATGTTATAATCAACAAATGAAACATATGAACTAACATTTTGGACAGACTAAATGTTATAATCAACTAGTCAAAATAAGAACCTTGGCTAAAGCCAAGAGCTTTAATCAACTAGCAGTAGAAGAAGAAAATGGTGCAACATATTCCAAGGAAAAATAAATAGAAGGAAATTGAAAAAGAAAATTGTGCTTATAAAAGACTTTAGCTATCACACTTTACCTATCAAACCAAAATGGCAGAAGAAGTAAAACTTTTCACGACATGGTCAAGTCCATTTGCTTTGAGGATTGTTTTGGCACTGAGACTTAAGGGCATTGAATATGAAACCATATTTGAAGATATTGCCAACAAGACCTTTACTCCTCCAGTACAACCCTGTTTAAAAGAAGGTGCCTGTGCTTGTACACAATGAAAAACCCATCTCAGAATCGCTCGTGATTCTTGAATACATAGAGGAGACATGGAAGCAAACTCCCACCTTGTTGCCAGAAGATCCTTATGGGAAAGAGCAAGAGGAAGGTATTGCACCGGCCACGGAGAACCTAAAATTCATAGAAGAAGTGCTGAAGGGAAAGAAGTTCTTCGGAGGGGAGAGTAGTGGACTTGTAGATATTGCAATGGGTTACATGCCTAATTTAGTAAGTGCAGTAGAAGAGGTAACTGGTCTAAAATTGATAGATGAAGAGAAATTTCCATTATTATCAGCATGGATGCACAACTTTTCAGACCTTCCAATTATCAAGGAAAACTGGCCTCCTCATGACAAGCTAATCACCAAGCCCCAATCCATTCCTGAGGCGTACCAAGCAGTGGCTGCACCAAAATGAACCAGTTCGCGAAGCTTTGTATGTGATCAACTTCCAAAGTTCATAGAATCTTGTCAATAAAGATCAAATGAAGCACTTCACAACAAGAAGTGAGGTTTTCTGTGCGTGCAGTTTTTTTGAATAATTGTACTTGGAATCATTAGAACAGAGGGATTTTGCTTTCGTAGTATTAACAAACAAAACTTGCACAAATCTCATCCCAAATTTGAATTTAAACTCAATTTTGTTCTAAAAAAATGTGACCAAATCAAATTTGGATAATTACAAATATTCAAATGTGTTGGCTTAGCAACAGGCCTTTGAACCCACTATTGCTTAATATCTGGCTTATTTTGTACTATTTACCCTTTTTTTTAACCATATGATATATATAGCTTATTTTCATCAATATTTTTTTTAACCTTGCGTACTTTGCAATAGTTACCATGAAATCCATCTATACCAATATTTCGACCTGGGGCAAAAGCCAAGCACACAGACACACTTTCACTAGTCCAACAGGTTTTGTTCCGAGTCCCAAAGTTTTGAAACTGGGGACAATCTTACATCCACACCATCCAACAGTTGGATGGAGAAGTTACAATATTGAGATTTTTTTGTCTATACAATTCAGTATGCATCAAGAAAAGACATTTTCTTGAATTAAGTTTTAAAATTTTGATTGTCTGTGTAAATAGAAATAGGTGTACATATATGAAGAAAACAAAATTCATATGCAGAAATGATCATTAGCATACAAGTAGGAGAATATATAGATCAGAAGAAGTACTTTGTGCAGTAAACAGGAGTATGAGGGGTCAAAAAGAAAAGAAAAAGATTGCAACAATATCACTGTTGGCCACAACTAGTAGGCTTAAAGGACACGGTCTTCTTTTGGAGGTCATCGCCTACCAAGAAATTCATCTGTGCCAAGTTTCCAAAAATGGCAACATTTTCAGACTGGGCAAAAGCAAAGCACACACCACTTTCGCTAGTTCTAACAAAGGTGTTCAATGGATTCAACTTCACATCTGCACCTTTGAAATGTGCTGTGATAATGGGAAGATCGATATCTTCCTCAGTCATATAGCACAAGTTGAGTTGCTCAGGGCCATCGACATGTTCTAGAGGAATTGCCTTTTTCACTGCTGATTCTAACCTAAGGTAAAGATCAGGTGGAAGAATTGTCAATGTTGTTCCCGAGTCTATGATGATGTTACCCTCCTCGGAAGAACCGGAAGCATTTGATAGGAATGAAGAATTGTAGAAGTCCATCCTTTCATTCCCAATTGAAATTCCTTACAATGTTAAGTAGTAGAAGGTGACTGGGGGTTTTGGAACAAGTGGATTAGAAACAACCCCAGCACCTGAAACCACCCCATTGTCACCAAAATTCAATTTGCTAGACTTTGACAACTGAGGAATGGAAGGAACCAAACAATAAGAAAATTTGCCGCCAATAGAAGAGCGCAATTGAGAAATAAGGGAAACATGTCCACCACCAAGGCCAGCAATGCCTGAACCATTCATACTGAATGTACCATCATTGTCATGTCCACACCCAAAAACTATTTTGGGGAGGGACACAGGGCGGCCTTTGGTGGAACCTAAAGTGACAGTATCGGTGGCAAGAACGCCATGACTGTAGGACATATTGCCATGTGACATTGACTACTGTCAACTTCCATGACCTGCTTGGCAAGAGGTTCTTTCAAGGGATGGCATTGATTTGAATGACAAGAAACCTCTTTGAATGTGAAAGAGTTCTTAGGATTAAAGAGAGGAGCCTTTTGCATGTAATAATCGTTACAAGGCTCACATTGTATCCATATAAGATCACTGCCACTATCAGCAATGGCTAATGCTTCAACAGGTGGTGTCCCACTTGATATTTTCATCAGGTATTCCCCGTTAGCAGTGATTATCTAGGTTGAGGCTCCGTTTGGAGGGACTGAAGTTGTAAAGAAATGACTGAGACAGTTCATTGAGTGTTGCAAAGCATAGGCTATGCGTTGTGAATAAGTCAAGGAAGGATTGTAGAATGGAGATTTTGGTGCATGCTAAAACCGCCATTGGAAACATTTTTTTTTTTTTTTTTCCCCTAGTTGGTACTCACACACACATACCTCCAGTGAGGTTTGAACCACTGACCTCCCTTTGGGAAGTAAGGGCTTGGTACCGCTAGGCCACAAGCAATTGGAAGCTTCTATGAGAGAGAATGTTGAGAGAGAGATGATCGATACTGTGCTTACTAATGCAATGGAGGAAAGTGAATGGGATGTTACAGAAGTGGCCATGAGTTGAGAGATGAACAAGTAAGGTTGGTGTGTAAAGAAAGAGACTAGAGAGTATTTATAGGTATAATAGGTTGTTTTTGCAGCATTATGTGATCCCATGACACATTTTCGTGATTGTCTTTTGCAGAATTTATTTCTTATCTATTCACTTGATGAATGGATTTTCATTGATATGAAAAATCAGTGAAATTTTTTACGAGGAAATGTGCATAAGTTGCAGTAGCTAATGCAAAGATTTGGAAATTTCCAACCTAATGTAAACTACGGGAAATCCTTCTTTATGCTCACTTTTGCTATTAACTCCACTTTGATATACTTTTTCTCCATTTTTAGGTTTATGTATTCCACAATTTTGGTTCTTAAATTACTTTGTCAGATTTGACATGAGTACTATATCTGGCGTAAACCAAATATTAGTTTTGATAATTAATTCAAATTTTCCCAAAGTCATAATGTTTTGTTCAAACATTTAGCCAAATATTTATAGACAATATCCTTTTCCCAAATCATAAATCCTGTCAAAACATAATCGTTTTTTCAATCAGGTTGTCTAAACATAATCTTGATCATGCCACTATAAATATTTAATACCAAAAGCAAAGGAACCTTGAGAGGCTGAATAATTGTTCATAAATAGTAAATGATAATGCAAGTACATGTTTCTTTTTTTGGTAAGGTAAAGTAAATGCACATACATGTTCTCAGGATAGTTCCTCATTTGAGGTTATATTAATAGTATATATATATATATATATAAAGCAAAGGGACAAAACTTAAAATCATGAGACATACAAGTGCTGTATAATTACTACACTTCACATTATCTGCTCTGTTTTTCTATATATATGCAAGGAGAGGATATTATTATGCCTATGGATTAGCCGATTAGGTATCATGACTTCCTTTAAAAAAATTAGTTTTTTTTTTTAAATCTTCAAACAAATGAGAACTCAAAATGGTTGAATTTTCAAATTTGTGTAGTGATTTGACCTTTTTTGGCCAAATGTTCTACAAACTTAAAGAAGATATATATGGCGGAGAGAGTATTGGACTTGTAGAAGAAGAACTGAAGGGAAAGAAGTTCTTTGGAGGAGAGAGAATTGGACTTGTAGATATTGCAAGAAAAATATAGCAAATTGATACTATGTTGTGAACAGCAATACAGAGAGCCATAAACAAAGGGAATAGTGATATCACCGTTGGTCACAACTAGCAGGGCTTGAAGGACACAGTTTTCTTTTGGAGGTCATAGCCTACCAAGTAATTAATCTGTGCCAAATTACCAAAAACTCCAAAGTCATTTGTGGACGGGGCAAAAGCAAAGCACACAGCACTTTTGCTCAATTTAACAAAAGTGTTCAGTTGTTTCAACTTCACATCTGCACCTTTGAAATGTGCTGTGATAATGGGGGCATTGATATTTTCCTTAGCATTGTAGCACAACAGGTTGAGTTGCTGAGGGCCACTGACAGGTTCCAGTGGAATTGCCTTTTTCACTGATGATTCCAACCGAAGGTAAAGATCGGATGGAAGCATTGTCAATGTTGTTCCCGAGTCTATGATGATGTTACCCTCAGAAAAACCAGAAGCATTCGATGACAATGAAGAATTGTAAAAGTCCAACCTTTCATTTCCCACAGAAATTCCTTCCAATGTCAAGTGGTAGAAGGAGAGGGGGGGTTTCAGAACTATTGGAGTCGAAACAACCCCAGTACCGGACACCACCTCACCAAAATTCAATTTGCCAGAGTGTTGAGAAGTGGGAGGAACAAAATGGTAAGAAAATTTGCCACCAATAGAGGAACCCAACTGAGAAATAAGGGAAAGTGGTCCACCTCCAAGGCCAACTATACCTGAACCATACTTACTGAATATACCATAATTGTCAAGTCCACACCCAAAAACTATTTTGGGGAGAGATAGAGGCCAGCGAGTGGTGGAACCTAAGGTGACAGTATCATTGGCAATAAAACCAAGACTGATGGACATATCGGCATAAATCATTAAATACCGGCAAATTCCATTATCTGCTTGGCAGGACCACCTTTGAAGAGATTGGCATAAATTTGAATGACAAGAAACATTTTTGAATGTTGAAGAGTTCTTAGGATTAAAGAGAGGATATTTTTGCTTGTAACAATAGTCACAAGGCTCACATTGTGTCCATATAAGATCGCTGCCAGTGTCAATAATGGCTATTGCTTCAACAGGTGGTGTCCCAATTGATATTTTCACCAGGTATTCTCCAATACCAGGGATAATCGCCGTTGAGGCTGCTTTTGGAGGGGCTGAAGTTGACATTAAATGGCTGACACGGTTCATTGAACGTTGCAAAGCATCAGCTATTCGTTGTGAATGAGTCAAGGAAGAATTGTAGAATGGAGATTTTGGCGAGTCTCGGTGGATGAGATCCACGCTAAAACCGCCACTGGAAGCTTCTATGAGAGAGATCATGGATACTATGATTGCCAATGCAGTGGGGAAAAGAGAATGCGATGTTATAGAAATGCCCATATCTCTCTTAGAGATGAACAAGAAGTAGATATAAGGTTGGTAGGTAAAGAAAGAGATTGTAGAGAGTATATATAGGGAGAATAGATAAATTTTACAGCGTAATGTAATGGCATATTGACAAGTCAATGCTAGACTTTATTATTAATATTATTATTATTTTAACAGAAGAGCAATAGAATATATTAATGATTCAACAGATGAAAATCATCTGTTTACATCAATGGGCCACATTTTTTATTCACTTATGCTAGAATAGCTTGACACATTTTTGTGATTGACTTTTTCCAAAATCTCTCTCTTATTTATTCACTCAAGGGGCAGAATAATTGCTCATAGATAGAACATGATAATTTACGTAAATGTTTTTTTATTTTTTATTTTTTGGGTAAGGTGAAGTAAATGCATATACATGTTCTTGGTATGGTTCTTTGAGGGACAATCTCTGTACTAATATTATTATTATTATATATATATATTGGCCAATAAATATATATAAATAAAGCAAAGGTGCATTACTTAAAGTCATGAGACATGAAGGTGCTGTATTACCATACTGTAAATTATGTACTGTCTTTCTATATAGATGGAGAGGAAATCATTATGCATATGAATTATATGTATTAAGATCATGAGATATGAAGGTGTTGTATTACAACACAGCAAATTTTGTATTGACTTTCTATATATATGGAAAGGATATCAGTATGCATAAGAATTACGTATTATGACTTTCTTTCCAAAAAAATTAGTGTTTTCTTTTTCTTTTCTTTTTTTTTTATTTTTTACATTCAGCCAAATGAGAACTCAAAATGGTTGAATTATCAAATTTGTGTAATGATTTTACATATTTTGGCCAAATATTCAACAAAATAGGGAAGTTATATATGTAAATTCCCTTTCATTCAATTGGCCTCCTTGTGACAAGCTAATCACCAAGCTCCAATCCATTCGTGAGGCGTACCTAGCAGCGGCTGCGCCAAAATGAACCATTTTGCGAAGGCTTGTGTGTGATGAACTTTCAAAACTCATACAATCTTGTCAATAAAGATCAAATGGAGCACCTCAGAACAAGGAGTGATGTTTTTATGTGTGCATTGTTTTTGAATAGTTGTATTTGGAATCATTAGAACAGAGGGATTCTGCTTTACATGACTTTATCATCAACAAATCTCATCCCAAATTTTAAATTTTAAATTTTGTTCTAAAAGGATGTGATAAAATCAAAGCTGGCTAAATTATCAAATGTGTCAGGGTTAGTACTAGGCCTTTGAACCCATTATTGCTTAAGGAGCTGAGCAGTGGGAATAAGGCTACTATGTGTAAAACACCTTTGGAGAATTTGTGACCCTAAATACTCTTATAGCTGGGTTAATTGGATTAGAGTTAATATTCTAAAAGGAAGGAGTACTTGGGATATCAATATTCCTCGAGATTGTTCCTGGACTTGGCGAAAAGTTCTTCAAATTAAGAGTGCCTTCAGACCCTGTATTCAGCATGAAGTTGGGGATGGCAGTGAAACTTTCTTATGGTTCGACTATTGGCAACTTTGGACCTAATCTGGGTTACCTAGGACTGGTAAAGTGAAAGATATCCTCCACAATGGGCAATGGATATGGAACATAACTCTTCCAAGATCCATTCAACTTCTATCTTCGCTAAAGAATCTTCCTAAACCTTCAAATTTTAATTCCCTAAGCTCTGATTCAGTTAAATGGTTCTCTACTTCTTCTGCTTGGAAGCTTCTTAATCCTTCTCAATACAGGGTAGGTTGGTCTCATCTTTTATGGTTTTCTAGCCACATATTCCAAGATTTAGTTTCAGTCTGTGGTTGGCTATTCTCTTTAAGCTCAACACTCAAGATCACTTGATCAGACATGGTATTATTTCCTCTATGCCCTGCCACTTCTGTTACTGTCCTATAGAGGATCATAACCATCTTTTCTTTTCTTCCTTCTATACACATCACAAAAATTTACCTTTTATAGTTTCAAATAGCTACCATGAAATTCATCTGTACCAAGAGAAAATGGAACGTTTTGAGCTTGGGCAATAGCCAAGCACACGGACACTTTCACTAGTCCAGCAGTTTTTCCTTCGAAGTCCCAGAGTATCGAATCAGGACAATCTTATATCCACACCATACAATGGTTAAATGGAAGAGTTACAATATCGAGATTTTTTATTTTTTGCAGACATGATCATTAACATAAAAGAAAGAGAGTGTGGATTGTAGATCAGAATTACTATGTGCGGTAAACAAGAGTTGTGGATTTTTTATATAGAGATTTTTATTTTTTGTTTGTGTATAGTAGCTTTTTATTTTATTTTTTGTCTGTGTATAGTAGCTTTTTATTTTATTTTTAACAATTGAATAAGCATCAAGAAAGCATTTTCTTGAATCAAAATTTAAAATTTTGATTGCCTCTGTTAACAGAAAAGGTGTACAACTCTAAAGATAATAAAATTCATATGCAGACATGATCATTAACATAAAAGAAAGAGAATGTGGATTGTAGATCAGAATTATTATGTGCGGCAAACAAGAGTGGCGTGGGGGGGCGGGAAGTACAAGAAACTGTTGGTCACAACTAGCAGGGCTTAAAGGACACAGTCTTCTTTTGGAGGTCATAGCCTACCAAGAAATTTTTCTGTGCCACATTACCAAAAAAGGCAACGCTGATTGGGGTCGGGAAAAAACCAAAGCACACAACATGTTCGTTAATTACAACAAAAGTGTTTATTTGCTTCAACTTCACATCTGCACCTTTGAAATGTGCTGTGATAATGGGGGCATTGAAATCTTCCTCAGTCATGTAACACAAGTTGAAGTTGAATTGCTGAGGGTTTTCGAGAGGTTTTAGAGGAATTGCCTTTTTCACCGCAAATTCTAACCGAAGGTAAAGATCAGGTGGAAGAAATGTGTACGTTGTTCCCGAGTCTATGACAATGTTACCCTCCTCAGAAAAGCCAGAAGCTTTCGATGACAATGAAGAATTGTAGAAGTCCAACCTTTCACTTCCCACTGAAATTCCTTCCAACGTTAAGTGGTAGTAGGTGACTGGGGGTTTCAGAACTATTGGAGTAGAAACCACCCCAGCACCTGAAACCACCCCATTGTCACCAAAATTTAATTTTCCAGAGGATTTAGGATTGGAAGGAACCAAGCAGTAAGAAAATTTGCCACCAATAGAGTAACCCAATTGAGAAATAAGGGAAAGTTCTCCACCTCCAAGGCCAATTATGCCTCCACCAGGGAATACACCAACATTGTCAAGTCCACACCCAAAAACTATTTTGGGGAGAGACACAGACCGGCCAGTGGTGGAACCTAAGGTGACAGTATCGGTGGCAATAAAACCACTGGTGTAGGACGTGTCGACATAAGTCTGTAAATACTGGCAACTTCCGTTATCTGCTGGACAAGACCTTCTTTCAATATATTGGCATAAATTTGACCGACAAGAAACCTCTTTGAATGTTGAAGAGTTCTTGGGATTATAGCGAGGATATTTTTGCTTGAAACAACGTTTACAAGGCTGACATTGTGTCCATATAAGATCGCTGCCAGTGTCAATAAGGACTAGTGTTTCAACAGGTGGTGTCCCAATTGATATTTTCATTAGGTATTCCCCAGTACCAGGGATTAACACCATTGAGGGTGCTTCTGGAGGGGCTGAAGTTGACATGAAATGACTGACACGGTTCATTGAGCGTTGCAAAGCATTGGCTATTCGTTGTGAAGCAGTCAAGGAAGGATTGTAGAATGGAGATTTTGGCGAGTCTCGGTGGATGAGATCCACACTAAAACCGCCATTGGAAGCTTCTATGAGAGAGAATGTTGAGAGAGAGATGATGGATACTGTGATTGCCAATGCAGTGGAGAAAAGAAAATGGGATGTTATAGAAGTACCCATAACTCGTTGAGAGATGAGCAATAAGTAGTTAAGTTGGCATGTAAAGAAAGAGACTGTAAAGAATATTTATAGGGAGAATAGATAGGTTTTACAGCATTATGTGGTTGGCATATTGGGAAGCCAATGCTAGATTTGTTATTATTATTATTATTAACAAGAGCAATAGAATATATTAATGATTAAACAAATGAATATCATCTGTGGTTACTTCAATGGGCCACATTTTTTATTCACTTGTGCTAAATTAGCTTGACACATTGTTGTGATCGTCTTTTCCAGAACTTGTTGATTATGTATTCACTTAATGAATCGATTTTCATAATAATTAATAATAAAAGCAAAAGATTCTTAATTGCTCATAGATAGAACATGATAATGCACGTAAATGTTTTTTTGTTTTTGGTATGGTGAAGTAAATGCACCAACATGTTCTTGGTTCTTTGAGGGACACTCCTCAGATATGAAGGTGCTGTATTCCTATACGGTAAATTATATACTGTCTTTCTATATATATGGAGAGGTATCATTATGCATATGAGTTATGTATTAAAATCATGAGATATGAAAGTGTTGTATTACCATACAGCAAATTATGTAATGTCTTTCTATATATATGGAGATGATATCATTATGCATATGCATTACACGCATTAAAATCAGGAGATATGAGGTGCTCTATTACAACACCGAAAATTATTTACTGTCTTTATATATATATATATATATGGAGAGGATATCATTATGCATATGAGTTGTGTATTATGAGTCTATAAATTTCTTTCCAAAAAATTAGTTTTTATTCTTTAATTTTTTTTAAGATTCATCCAAATGACAACTCAGAATGCTTGAATTTTTAATTTTGTGTAATGATTTTACCTTTTTTGGCCAAATATTCTACAAACTTAAAGAAGTTATATATGTAAATTCCCTTTCTCAGTTGAGCATCCTGTTCAAATGGAAACTTCATTACAAATTTAAAAACCATATATAGGAAATATTTGTATTTCATGATGGTGTTTGTTGGCTTGGGAATAAAGGAAAATACATGGAATCTGATGCTCTGTTTAGTATGAGAGAGAGAAGAAATGAAAGGTAACAGGAAAGGAAATAATTACTCTTGGTAAAAGGACGGAAAATTAACCTCCTTTCATTTGGATGACTAGGAAAAAAATGATAAAGGATTCCAAGGACATTAAGAGAGTTTTATAATACAATTATAATATATATATATATATAAAGATCTTGTTGAAGGACAAAAAACAATGCCCTGAAAAAGAGCATTTCATGTCAAGAAATGAAAACCCTTAAAGTTCCTAGAACCAATCAGTTAGATCCAAGGTTTGCACAAAAAGAATACAAAATTTAGTGCAGTTTAAGAGAAAAATAACCCAATAAACTTTGGCTTCTATTACACTTTCAATTATCATTGAATAAATGGACAGAGATTTTGATTTCATATACGTCCACAAAAGAAGAGAATATATTTCCCTCCACTTTATACATTTCATCACAGACTGAACTCCTCACCTTGCTCACGAGCAATAGAAGCCGAAAGAATTCCAAGATCGCGATTTAAGAATGTTAGTGCAGACTCACATTCAGAAATTATTCTTGTGATCGAAGAGGGCTCACCAGCTATTGTTTCGGATGAACCAACAGCCACTGCAGCATGCGAATCTCGAAGATTCCTCAAGTTCCCTAAGAACTGTGACAAAACAAAGAATGTCTTTTTACTTATTCATGGCGAAGCTTACCCCTCTTGAAAATACCAAAGTTAGCAGTCTATGGTGTAGAACTACTAAACATGGTATTACATTATGCCAACTTTTAGCTGCCACAAATCATTTACCAAATAATTGTAAGTTTTTTACACTTTATACTTTGGTTTCTTCAACAAAAGAAAATAGGCATGGATTTCACTTGTTTTCAAATCACTTAAATATGATTGTGCATATATTTGCAGAAATGTTATAACCAGATGTTCTATACTAAATCTATGAGTGTCCATGCGGGTTTAATATTTTATATTTTTTTTTTAAAAAAAAAGTGCTTAAAATAGGCAAACTTAATTAGATCATTGTAAATTCAAGATAAGCTTAACTAAAAAAATGTTGGGAAACAAATTCCATGGATTATAATTCAAATATTATGTAATATAGCAGTAAAGTAGTAATGCAATAAACTAGACCGTGTTATATTTGGTAGGTGATGACATATAAGAAGTTATATATTTAAGATGGTTTTATTGTTCTTATTTTTCAAATCTTTTTATTAAATTGGTCGAATCTTTTGAGCCTTATATCTACCGTATTACTGCATATCACCCAATATCAATCTAAGAGGCTGCGATGGAATCGTCTCAAGAGTGGGTAAAGTCAGCGATTGATGACATTTCATCATCAGCTAATGTCTAACATTGCCTAGCAGGAAAACAAAAAAATACATCCAAGTTTTGCAGTGTTACCTTCAAAAGCATTTTGTATGCCTCCAACAAGCGATTAGCAGCAGGCCCGAACCCATGAAGTTGCGGTACCTCCATCATGTGCGTCCAGGGACGAATTTCCTACAAAACAGAAAAACATGATGCCTTGTTTGTAATTACTTAATACATACACATGCACATATGCACTATGCAGTACATGCTGGTAATCTCATGTATATACATGAGCATACTGCCCAAACCCAAACAAACAAAGAAGAAGAAAAAGAAGACGCAGATAGACACACTGCTTTATGAGATAGTACTAGTCCCAGAGATTCTTTAAAATCGAGGTAATTTTCAAAAAACAACATGACTAGCAGGAATTCTGACTAGATCAAGTCTCACCTTTGTGTAAATCATATTGAAGGATCTTGCAGTTTCTAGAAAGGATTCCAAATGCGCTCGCAGTTTCAGTTCCACCTCAGTGTATTCCTCATCTGGGTTGTAAGCATGCTAAATGCAAAAAACAATTATAATAGGAAAGGACAATTAACCAAAGCAATTAAGAAGAATATAAAATAAGCAAAGAGAGATATAGAGAAAGATACAGATATTTTCCTTTTATTTGATGAAGAAAAGAAAAGAAAAAAAGAAAGAGGGAACAAAAAAAAAAAAAAAACAAAACAAAAACAAAAACAAAAACAAAATTTCAAGCCGAGTAACTACAAGTGGGCATGCAGTAGGTATAGCTGAAGATCCGGTTCCTCCCACCCCCCAACTCCTTTTTCTTTTATTCTTTTTTGCCTTTGTTCTTTTCTCTCTGGTGGCCTGAAGGGGAGAGTGGTTGAAGGGAAGGAAAACAGCCACCCAATATGGGACATGGATATCGCGGGGACGCGGCAACCCAGAAAATCCTAAAAAATTAGGACACCGATACAGCGGGGCATGGTGAATAATAAATATGTTATATATATGTGTGTGTGTGATGTTATACTTTAACAAATTAAGAGTAATATTATTTTTTATCAACCTAATATTGAAAAAAAAAATGTGTTTTGCTGGGAAAAAAGAAAGATGGCTAAGAAAGAGAAAAAAACAAAGAGAATTAGGGTTTTGTTCAAAAAAAAAATTAGGCCTTACTTAAAAATAAAGGTAAGAATATATAAAAGAGAAAAAGTTCATGGAAACAAGAGGGAAAAGGAAAAAGAAAAGAGACAAAAAAAAAAAAAAAAAAAAAAAAAAAGGAGAGAATTTTGTTGTGAAAGGAAAAAAAGAAGTATCTAGGGTTTGTGAAGAAGAAGAAGAAGAAAGAAAAAAGGAGATAGAGCGACGATCCACCAACAGCGAAGCTTGGCCGATGGGAGACCAAGAGAGAGCCAAAGTTGATCGTGCAAGAGTTTGAACCTTAATCTGAACTAAAATATAAGCCTAAATATCTAATTATTTTAATATAAACTTGTTTTATAAAATATCAACTTTTAAATAATTGTGTAATGGACACCATATTATTGAAAGTTATTAAACAACTCCTCATATTTACACTTCAACTCAGCTTTCTTTATAAAACTTTCTTAAAAATCCCCAAGAATGTGACACGCGAGTCGGACACATATCCATAGCATGTTGAAGGTACGTCCACGGCTTGTCCAAATATTTAAAATAAGTAAGTAAATAAATAAACATGTTTTTTGGCGTGTCCGACCCGTGTAAGGGTGTGTTCAATGCGTGTCGGTGTCCAACACGGATGCTTTGCCCATTTAGCCGTGTTTGTGCTTCCTATGATGCAACACATCAAGAAGTGTGAAGAATGTTAGCAATTATACAATAAGTATAACATATTCTCAAGTTCCAAGTTATCAACCAAACTATATACTTCTGTGAATAAGATGTGGAATTTCGAGAATGAAACTTGACGATTAGTGAATAAAATGTTGTCATTAGGTTTGTAAAACATTTTTAATACTAATAATCGAAGGATGTTTAAGCATAGAAGATAGGGATGTGATATTTGCACCCCACTTTTGTACCCTTACAATCTACTTGATTTTTTCAGTAAAGGAAATAGCAAAATTACCCCTCAAAAGTCGAGTGCAAGAGTACTTAAAAAAAAGTGAGTGTAAAATTATAAAATTAGAGTGTGAATATCATTTCCCATAATATAAGTGTAAGATTATCAAGAGAGTCCTCTGATGACAAGAGCCACTAGTTCTCTTTTTTAATCATTGGACTGTACCTTCTGGGGAAAGAAAAAATAAAAAATAAAATAATTGGGCTGAGGAATTTTATGAAATCTGTGAAAAATCAAATGAATATTTTAATAAATCTCTCAATCCAATTGTCAACGAGAGGACATAACTCTTGTCATCAGAGGGCTTTCCTGAAAGCATACACTAAGATAAAGCAAGTGTGGAAATATAAGCTAGTTGAGAAATTAATCTTAGAGAGAGAAAGAGAAGAATAGACTTTTCTATTTTGCAGTGAAAATATATAATGTTCTCAAGTTCACAAAATAAGGAAAACATAGATAACAAAATATAAATGAGGAAAACAACATTTTATGGAAATCAATAATTATGCCCCTAATTGAGGAATATTACAACAAGATTATGTATGCTACCATCGATAAAGCACCTTAGGTGAAAAAGGAGAAGATTATGTATGCTAAGTGAAAATTTCAAGTATTATTGTGGACTTTCCAACATTTGGTAATGTTAAGAATGCCCATCAATGTGCGGGCACTTTGTGAAAGTGTGAAATAAATTGACTGCAAAATTGTCATCAACAATTGTCCTTAATTGCACTTAGGTGAACAAATTTTTCAAAAGTGGCCTTCGGGGTGAAAATTTTTCTGGAGTGGGAGATAAAAATTGAATCGCATGGGAATTGTGTAATATGGATCTAAGTCAATTGGAATGCAAAAGATGTAGGACAGCCCCTTTTTAAAGTAAATGTGATAATAACATATCAGGGGAAAAAAAATGAAAATGTGATATAGCAATATGCAGATTAATTTAATATCAAAATTTAACCTAGAAGTAGCTCCATTCCAAAGATAATTATGAAGGCAAGCAGACGGTGGGTTGAGGAGTTGGGACTTACCTTTGATGCCAAATCATCAACCATCTCTTGGAGATTCAAGAGCCTATTTGATTGATCTGAAAGCTGTTTTTCCAAATCAGAAATGTCTGGCCTGCAAATGAACTTCGATTAAAGGGACAGAAAGTTACTACATCTGGTGAAAAATGAAATTAAGTATTATGTGGTGTTTTGCATGTAAACACAAACTCGATTTCCGCAACATGAAAACAAATTGAAAATGGGAGAAACCTACTTTGTGTATTGATCTCAGCTGATGAACCAAGCATAAACCACAAATTAAGCACAAAATAACCAAATTAAAATATACATTTGGGAGAGGGGGAGGAGTGGAGGTGACAGCACTCGGTGTCTGTTACAGCCCTGGCGTTTCATAATTTCTGACTGTAAGGTTTCAAGTTAAAGTGCATACTTATAAACACATATTAACATCAGTCTAATAATATACTATATACTCCACTTTTCAAAATTATAAAAAATAATTAATATATATATATATATTTCTTGTTTTCTTTCAATTCATGCTATATTTATGTGTTTTCTTAATTTCTTGTTATATTATAAATTTTCAAGCAAATTTGCTCATAGCATCTTCTTCAGAATCCACTGATGTGCCAAATGCCTAATCTTTAAAGACCTTGAAAGCAGAAGTGCCTTTACCTACCGTCAAAACACAACCTCACCAGTGGACAAAACCTACTTAACATCCTTGAACAAGTAGTTTGCCCAAACTCCAGCCATATTTAAAATTTTCATCAAATTTCGCAGGAAACTTCACATCTTGTGGACCCGAAATAACAAGGAAAAGCTGTAGAAAAGTGATCTGGCTTAATGATCTTCAAGCTTTTGAGGAGAAAAACAGCATGAAGATTTTAACCCTTTGGTAGGAAAAGATTAAAAGTTCTGGATCAAGTTGACGTGAAAATGCATTTGATGTTTGACCGACTTCCAGAGATCATTTCTTGGCAGGCTTTGTTGCTTGCTCAATAAGGTGTGGTTGTTATGACGGCTGTCCACAAATGAGTCACTTTCATATTGTTCCCCTCAAGTTTAGCCAGATTCTAGTATTTCCTAATTGCATGTAAATTCCAATAAGAATATTATTTTACACGAAAAAGAAAAACTGATGCTGAGCAGCAATTTAGGGAATTCATAACTAGACTTTAGAATTTATGAACATACATGTGTCCCCCGTGACATACTGAAGAACTTCATTATGGATGATCTGGACACTGGTTTGTCATCATAATACAAGCACATAGTATATTTAAAAATTATAAATCAATTGTAATATAATTTTGTTTAAATATTAGTCATAGTATACATACCTTGAAAATTTTCAAAAAATGTGAAAAACTGATAGTTTAGATACCTTGAAAAAATCTGAAAAACTGATATGAGATGATAAATATATAGAAGAAAATACGATAAATTACAGTTAAAAAGAGGAGATACTTCATCAATTGTTTCAGTTTTTCAAAAATCTAATTTTTGGAAAATTAAAAAATAAATAAAAAATTGAGTACTTTGATTCCACTTTGCGAAAGATATATCATTATTACCTAGATGAAAGATTTTAAAAATACTAATGATTTTTAACTAAACAAAATCTCTCAAGTTTAAACTAAACAAAATTATTACTTTAGTAACTTATATACATAGTTATAGAATTTTTCATTTAGCAAGTGACAATTAAAAGTACTAGCATATATGATGTTGTTGTTGTTGGTCTCACAATACTTTAGTTTATCCTTCTTCCCAATACTTGTAGGACCTGTCAATGGAGATTGGTATATAATTCAAGATATTTTTCTTGTAAACACCATTTTACAAAAATGTTTGACAAAAAAAGGTTCATGTATTTTTATTAAACTTGAGAGAAAATTAGTGATTTTTCTCATTTTTACACTCTTAAATTAATATAATGGATATTGTACATATGTATATGTAAATGAAATAACGATGTGCTGCGGTTAGGACTATAATAATAATGAACTTAAATTTCTATTTCACACTATTTGAGCTTTCAAAAGTATAGCTAAAAGGGTATAAGTTAAAATTTCTATATGTTTCAATGGGACAATAGCTAAATTTATTTTCAAACTCTCTATTTTGGAACCAATGTTAAGTGTTTTGGAAAAAAAAATGGGGGGCCAACTGAAAGTTTAAATGAATTTTAGGAATACTATTTATAAATTAATTATTATTTAGGGGTAGTAATAGAATTTGAAAAAAAAAAAAAAAAAAAAAATTTTTTGGGGGGGGGGGGGGGGTGCCTACCTCTGCCCCTGGCCCCCCAAAATTTTTTTATACCCCACAAAAAATTTCAACCCCCCCCCCACCAAAAAATATATATATATATATTTTACTTATTTATTAGCCCAAAAAGAGTGAGTTTGGAAATAAATATGACTTGTATTTTTTAAATTCATAGAAATTTTAACTTGAACTCTTTTAGCCTTACTTTTGAAGTCCAATTTTGTGAAACAAAAATTTAGGTTCATTTTTATGGTAGACCTCACTATAACATATCATTATTACATTTAAATTTACAAATATACACACATATATAATATCTATTACACAAACCCAAGATAAAACCAAGAATCACGACAAAAATAAACACTCTACACAAAGATTTAGCGTGGTTCGGCAAAGCCTACATCCACGGTGGAGATCTAACGAAAGTTTTCATCATGCGAAATTCTAGAGATTACTAGTTTTAGCCCTTCACTCTCTTTCTCTGCGATTTTTAGTGTCTCGACCTCCCGCATTCCAAGCCCTAAATGCCCTTACATATCAAGTTACAAGAGAGTACTAATTAGGGTCCACGACCCACAAGAAAGAAAAAAAAACTGGTCAAAATTTTTCATTGGGTCAAAGCTCATCCAACAGGTTGTCGGGTCGCAACATGACCCGGTACCAAATTCGGGCCATAACATCACAATATCGATTATATAAATTCAAGAGAGAAAAAGAGAAAATTACTCTAAAGTCCTCACATGTTTAATAAAGATACATGAACCTTCCTTTTTAGACAATTTTGTTAGATAATGTTTACCAAAAACAAAAATTATCTTAAAATATATGCTAATCTTTATCAGCGAGTTTTTAGAGCACTAAAAAAAAGGAAAAACTAAAGTGTTATGATACCAAGATAGCAAAAATGCCAATAATAAGGATAAAATATATGTTAACATTTATAGTTGTCACTTGTTAAATGACAAATTCTATAACTACTCACTCTCACTCTATAAGTTATTAAACTACTTCTCTATTTTGTTCCTAATAATCGTGTTTTATTTAAGCTTGCGAGATTTTATTTACTTAAAATGGTACATTTCTCTTTTTTAAACAATTCCTCAAGGTAATAATGATACATCTTTCCCAGAGTGAAATCAAAGTACATTGATTTTTTTTTTGTTTTCAAAAAATCAATATTTAGAAAATTGAAACAATTGTTGATAAATGTTTTTTCTTTACCACTCCTCTTTTTACATATAACTTATCGATTCCTCTTCTCTATGTATTTTATTTTTCGTATCAATTTTCCATCTCTATTTATTTTAGTTTCATTTTTCTCATTTTTTGGATTATATTTTCCTTAACAAATATACCAAGACTAATATTATAAAAATAATAATAATAATTACATAGTTATAGTTTGGCCCCCCAAGACAAAATTTCTGGCTCCACCCCTGAATTCATGTAACATAACCTCAACTGTGACAATTTAAAAGACTATGAGCCAAATCACATGTTTTCTTTTGCATGTGATCTTGAAATAACTAATTGCTCTTCACTTCTCCATGCAATTAAATTACCATCAATTTCAGTGCAAACTAGTTCTGTGCCAACCCACTGGCATATATAAATGTTCAATTAATGCGACTGTACATCAAATACATAGTCCCGTCACATAAGAACATTGAACCACCCTAAAATAACATGCCCTCAAGTAACTTGGATAAGCCAAATATCTTCAATTGTATGGTGCAGCTTGGTATCTCCAAATTACCAACATGACAAGTTATAAATTGCATATATGTAAATGATACAGTGCACTCAACTGTAAACTAAGACCATGAAAGACGTAAAGATAGAAAGGATTCCTTACAGTGGATATATGTTTTGAATCTGCACATCTGCAGGGAACAACTTGCACTCCTCGGAGAAAATTTGAGCTTGTTTCTCAGCAATAGAATCAATTAATTGTATGTCCTTTGTTACTTGTTCATCAACACTACATAAACAGAAACAAACCAAAAACAGGTTGAGAGTACTCTTGGAAACCAAAGGAACTAAGGTAGCAAGAAGTGTAGAAAATAAATCTGATCATAGAGAAACCAACAATTACAATGGCAATGGAAATCAAGAACAAGTTATCTAACCTCCAATCTGGATTATCAGCGTAGATACTCGCCTCTACAAGATCTACAATGAGACGAAGCATTTCAGTACGATCTTCATAGCTTCCTCGTCCCTGCAACACACAAGTAGCATACCTTAAGGAATGAACAAGCACAATGCACTATCAACAAAATTGTCACAAGCCTCAGCATAACATTCTTGGGCTGTGGTTGCAGTAAGACTGCAATAACATATCAAGCAGCCACCATAGCTTGCAACTGTTACAGCCACTAGGCCCACTACAACCACTTTCAGCATGTGAAGAAGAAATCTTTTAAGCCCGATTTTACAATTCTTTTTGCCAGAGTTTCCTCCAAATCTACTAAAAATGCATTTTTGAACTCAGACCTATCAAATTGACCAACAAAAGAATCAAAATTTAATAATCAGAGCTCTCAAAGGATCGAAAATAGAGATGCCAAGAAGGAGACTTATTTTTACTCAAAAGTTCCCCCCTTTGAGCCCAAATTAAGATGTATGTGCAGTTGATACAAATATTCACATCCCACTATCATAAGGATAACTCGAAAGCAGCTATTACTTGTTGATACAAATGAGAATACTAATTTATAACCAAAGATATATGTCCAGTAGTATATAGCTCTATCATATGTGAGAGAGAAAGAATTATAGTCACATATTCACTACAAATTTACCAAAATGCATATAACATACCCAAAAGCAACTAACATTAACAAAACAAAATATACAAGGGATCTAAATGACTCACTTGGATGGCCTCTGTATCAATAGTAGTTGTTATACCCAAAAACTTTGCAATCTCTGCTAAATCTGCAAAAGCAGGTCATTATTTGTAATGGAAAAAAAAAATGCTAAACAGACTTAACAAATTAGCACCTTACAAACTTAACAAATTAGCCCCTTTAAAAGTAATAATCAGCTCAGAAATGGGGATTTTCTTTCAACTAGTATATTAAAACTGAAAGACAGCAAATCAAAGATGCTAGTAAGATTTATAAGATCGCAGATCCATTAGCAAACCCAATTGACCCAAAAGGGAATTATACTCAAATATCTCAAAGCATAAACTAAAATTTTCAACTTTAACAGTCTAAGACTTATATATTGCTAAACAGACTTAACAAATTAGCCCCTTTAAAAATAATAATGAGCTCAGAAATGGGTGTTTTCTTTCAAGTAGTGTATTAAAACTGGAAGACAGCATACAATCAAATATGCTAGAAAGAATTATGAGATCATAAACCATTAGCGAACCCAATTGACCCAAAAGCCAGTATTATAAATTATACTCCAAAATCTAAAAGCACAAACTAAAATTTGCAACTTTAACAGTCTAAGAATCATATAGGGAACTAAGAAAAAAGGGTTTACATTGGATGCGAGCGGTTTCTTCGTCGCGATCCATGGCGTCTCCTTGTAGGTTTTGTTGAGAGAAGGGGGACTTATCGCCTAATAGCCTGCAATTCAGGTTATAAAATAAGACGAAAAACAATATAATCACAAAGTGTGTGTTCGTGTGTGTTTTAGAGAGAGAAAGTTGCACAGAGAGAGGGGGGACCTGAAGAAGAGCCATTCCAGAAGGGCGTAACGCTCCATGCCGGCGAAGAGGAGAGACTGAGCAGGAGCATTGGCTCTCGGGTAATTCAACATTCCTAATTTCCTCTGTATCTCTTCCATTTGCTTCGCCGCCATTTGATTCACTCTCTCACACACACTCTCTCTCTCTTGATTGAGCCTTATATTACTACAATTGTGTTCTCTGCGTCGAATTGTTTTTGAGGAATTGATCAAATTTTTACTTTAGCAGAGGGAAGAGAGAGAATTTCTTGATCTCTTTATTTGCGAATTTGAATTTTGTTTTATACAAAAACAAGAAATACATTATAAAGTCACTTGGTCCATTAGACTGAAGTAAAAGCCCAAACTCACTGGGCCTTTGGGCTCTATTTTGCATTCTAGTTAATGGAGAGAACCCACAAACTATCGTAAATCATCAGATTCGATCCGATTCGATTCGACATGTAGTTTTTTAATTCGTTGATAACTCGGTAACGACTTAAAAATTTTTTAATTCGTTGGGAACTGATTGGAATAGGATTAATGCCTAATCCGATCCAATCTGATCCGTGGCCATCCTTACCTATTTCTAAGGCCAAAAAGTCTACTCGAAAAAGTTCTCGTTTTTTCATTTTTTTTACACACCGAGAAAAAACAATATCATTCAACCGAAAAGAAGATACAACTAGGAAATAGAGCATTCAACAATTACTGGAGTCAAATGCTTCACTCAACGTTATCACATTCGATTATAAGAACCTTCTTACTCAGAGCCAATACTTTCCTCTGCGCAGAGCCCACACCAAGGATGAACCCATGCATTCCTTGAGAAGAAATGAGACATCATCGAAAACTATCATGAGAGCTTCGACTTTGGGGTGGGGACTTGATCCTAAGGAGCCACCTTACAAAAATTGAATTATTTTTTTTATTTTTATTTTTATTTTTATTTTTTTCATGTGAGAAACCACATGTCCGATGGAGTAAGACACGTAACAACAAAAGTAGATGTAAAAGAGAAGTAAACTCTAAACCTTCATCAACCCAGCTGATAGATGCTTCTTTTGAGTGTCACTTATTAACTTGCAACAAACTTCTAAAAAACAACTTCTTTTTTTAAATGTGATAATTTTACCCAAAAAGAAAAATCAATTAGTGATGGGATGCTTTTTTTTTTATATAGTCTTATGCCTCACATAACGTCTCCCACCTGTTTAGACATGTTTTAAAAATCATAAAATATGGTCTAGTGAAAATGACTTTAATGGCCTAGTGGTGAAGCCTACATCTCCAAAAATAAGAGCTGGATTGGGAGCATGCCTAATCCATTGGGGGACTAAAATGGAGGAAGAATATATGGCAAACAATTCACATAATGCACATATATGTTAGTAACAGAAATTCCCTTTTACTTGGAATAACATGATGAGGAGGGAATCACGAGCTAAAATGAGAGAAGGATTAACCAACGAATTTAAAGTATTTAAAATGTAAGATTTGATAAGATATGACTTGGTTATTGTCATGAACGTATTATGAGAAATTATTAGATGGTCCTATAATATATAGTTCAATCTAATTAGAACTCCCAAATTAAGAAAAATCAAACATGATAAAATTGTAATAAGACCTTTTAAATAAATTTGATCATGAATTTGTTTGGACTGAATCATCAAATAATCTATATTCTAAGAAACTGGGTCCTCTCTCGTTTAGGGAATTTTGTGCACTCATCATCATGTGTCATGGTATGACACACTTGCATCACAATGCAACACAACAACTATATCACAAAATGCAAATTTCAACAACAATCTAACATTTATGTAACACATTTATATTGAATATACAATACCTACGAGGCACACAATATATGACATAGTGTTGCAACATTATAACATCACAAATCGAAAACCTAGCACATTTACATAATTATTGCATTGTTGATTTAAAATTATTGAATTAATGATTTAAAATTATTGCGTTCTTAATATAAGTTGTTACATTAGGCACACAACGAAAATAACACAAGAGAAGATCTGGATTCATAATCCAAGACTATCCAATAATTTCTAAAGGAGTGATAGGATCTATGCTAGCTCTTCATTGGTTATATAAGATTAGAGCAAATTCCTCCAAGAAATCACCATTATTTTTGGCTAAAAAATTCTGACCCATGGGCCTTTGAAATGTTGGTTTCCCAGTAGTTAATATCATTAAGGGGCAAACTCACCACACGAGGTTCTCACATTGCGAGATGCACAGAAGGTTAGATGTTTGCAATCATCCCTTCACATACAGGGAGGCTATTACCTAGTGCATTAGGCTCTCATCATTATCGGGTTCTAGGGAGGAACGTAGCTTATCTTTGCATGCAAGGATGTTGGTTCTTTGTTTTTAACCCATCATCTTCCGGTCATGGTTCGTCGTATCGGTTGATACGTTGCGTATCGACCAATTTGTAATGTTTTTCAGTGATCCGATACCGTTACACTCCTCTATGAATCGCTCGGTTCGACCTATTTACATCGATATTCGTCCGAGTCTATTACACTATAACCATGAACCATGTTTTCAGTCACAATGGAGCAATTTTACGATCTCAAAAATCAATCCTATTAAAAAAAGAGAAAAAGAGAGGGAAAAAAGGAGAAAAAAACGCACGTGCCTAGCATGCGTATGTTGGTGGATGCTTGGATATATAATTGGATGGAGGAAGTACATCAGTGGACCTACTAGTGGTCCAGTAGGTAGATGCCACTTGTTCCAGAAAATGACAAGAAATCCAATGGCATTTGTGCTCTTTAACGCATGAAAATTGGACTTTATAGTGTTGTCATGTTACCTTTATACTAGACCAGAGAAGAAGGAAAGAGAAGCGGAGACACAAAATTAAACTCACAGCAGGGTTTTATGTACTGTTCACTTAGTGAGGAGCTCTCAGCCACCCAATAAATATCCTCCTCAATCATCATTCTTCCACCTTTTACTCCTCCTTAATCTGTGATTCTCTCTGTCTCTCAAGATGGTCGCTTTAAATCTTCTTCCATCCTCAGGGGTCACTTTCTCCAAATCAAACCATAAATGTCCCATAAAGACTTCGCTTTTGGATCCAAATCTTGTTAACAGGTCTCAAAATCAAAGAAACCCAAGCTGTCCATCTCTTCCATTCAAAAAACCCACCTCTCATTTTACTGAATCTTGCTTCAAAATTTCCAACCATGGTCACTTACTTGGATTTTCCTCAAAACCCACTTCTCAGATCTCTCTTTCAATCAGAGATTTCACTAAAATCTATGAACACCCAATTGGGTTTTCTCCAAAACCCACATCTCAAATCGTCAGAGCAGCATCTGATACCCCACAGGAAGCCAACCCAGATGGAGAAACTGAGGTTTCAAAGCCAAACAAAACCCTAAAACTCGTTCTTGTATTTGGGTTCTGGTACTTCCAGAACATTGTGTTCAACATCTATAACAAGAAGGCCTTGAATGTTTTCCCTTTCCCTTGGTTTCTGGCCTCTTTCCAACTCTTTGTGGGGTCTGTTTGGATGCTCTTTCTCTGGTCATCCAAGCTCCAACCTTGCCCCAAAATCACCAAGCCATTCATTGTTGCCCTTCTTGGACCTGCTCTGTTCCACACAATTGGCCACATCTCAGCTTGCGTCTCATTCTCTAAAGTGGCTGTTTCTTTCACTCATGTCATCAAATCTTCGGAACCCGTTTTCTCCGTTGTTTTCTCATCATTTCTAGGTGATACTTACCCTATAAAGGTCTGGCTTTCAATCCTCCCCATTGTTATGGGTTGTTCTCTAGCTGCAGTCACTGAAGTGTCATTCAATTTCCAAGGCTTGTGGGGGGCTTTGATTAGTAATGTTGGGTTTGTTCTTCGAAACATTTATTCGAAACGGAGTTTGCAGAGCTTCAAGGAAGTAAATGGGTTGAATTTATATGGTTGGATTACTATAATTTCATTGTTCTATTTGTTCCCAGTCGCAGTGTTTGTTGAAGGGTCTCAATGGATTGAAGGGTATCGAATTGCAATCCAAACTGTGGGAAAGCCATCCACATTTTATCTATGGGTGATGTTGTCTGGGGTGTTTTACCATCTCTATAATCAGTCATCTTACGAAGCACTTGACGAGATTAGTCCGTTGACTTTCTCGGTTGGGAACACAATGAAGAGGGTGGTGGTGATTGTGTCTACTATTTTGGTGTTCAGGAATCCGGTGAGGCCTTTGAATGCGCTTGGATCTGCCATTGCAATCTTCGGCACTTTCTTGTACTCGCAGGCAACATCGAAGAAAAGTGGAGGTGAAAAGAAGAGCTAATGATAATTTTGTTGATCTAATTTCATTTTCGGATTTATTTGATTTGATAACATTGAAATTTATCTGGTTTTCTTATTTTAAGCTATGAATTCAATGGGTTTCAGAAATTTCTTGTCCTGATATATGCTCTCTTTGTTCATCATAATGCTGCTTCTTTTTGTTTGTTGTCTCTACTAAAAGCAAAAAGAATCTAAAAAAAGTTGTTAAAACTGACCTAGGTTCTAACTGCAATTCCAAGGGACTAGTGTATTTGCTTAGTGGAAGATTCCACAAATTAGTGTGAGATTTGGTTAAAAGACCAAAGGGAGGCTTATCCATTATAGAGTTATCAATTTGACATCTTTCCAACTTAACCACGATTTGCCCACTTATATCACTTGCGAGTGCCTAAAATTTTTTCACAGGTTCTTCCAGCAGCACCAAATTTTTTTTTTTTTTTTTGATGTGTTCAGAAATCATTTTGTGTTCTGTCATCATTGTGCCCCCTTTTGGGAGGGTTAAACATGAAAAGAAGGGATGCATTAGTTTTCTTCAATCCGTTAGTTCCGAGTATTCCTATGTCTGCACTTTAGGTTCTTGCATATGTTGCCCTTGGCTAAAAATTTAAGAATATATATAATTATATATATCTGAAACAAATTTCTGTGGCTGCTGAATTATGGTTGGTGAATGAATGTTGACCTGTTGAATTGGGTTGGGTCTAATAGTGTCTAATTTGAATGGCTCTTGTTAAGTAGCAATTGGAAGAACTTAGCTACAAATAATCATTTCTATAAGGTGTTAGCTGAAACCTGCCCAATCCAGATACGTGTGAAACTTTTTTTAAAAAAATTTAAAAACGTCAAGAAGATTTTGAGAGTGAACTGCCAAAAATAATCAATTAGCATTTGCCAATCAAGTTACCTAAATTTGAGCTGTTTGTTTTTTTATTTTTTTAAATGGATCCAATTGTTGTGGTCTTGTTTGGGTGGGTTTTATGCTTTTGTTTACAGATCCATATTAGATTTTGCAGCTCTACTGATACGTGTTGCAGGATTTGCAAGTTGTTTTCGATTTGAATCTATCTTGTGTTTATCTCAATTGCAATTAATGCTTGTCTACTGCTGTTCATGTCTTCAAGAATATGTCTGTTCCAATATTATTCTGTGCTATTTAAGAATTGTTTTCTCTTTAATTTTGTTTTCTTTTGGAACATTATAGTACCTAGTGATTGAGTAACTCTTTCTGGGACTTGGATCGATAAATTTTTTATGCTTTGTTATTAACATCAGAAACAACTAAGAAAATTGAACCAAGATTTTCTCAAATTCCACCAATTCCAATTCCAATGCTCCAATTCCATGCAGCCAAAGACACACTAAATATTATTCTTTCTCCTCTATAAATACTTGCTTAAATTGAGGGATTTGATTCCAACTTTAGGACAACTACCTAAGAACTTTGCCAAGAAGTTAAGCTGATGCCTTATTCTCTCAACTTCTTTAGTATATAACAATTAGTATGTGTCTCCTTCATCTAACTATTTTTTTTTTTTTTTGATAAGTATCTCCTTCATCTAACTATATGAACTATTTTTGAGACTTGTTAGTTTCTCAGTGAAATCCTAATACATCACTGAGCTTAATTACAAAATTTAGTTCCCATCAAGATGGATCGAGGTCATCTACTCAGAGAATTGCATCCGATTCCGGTTCCTCTCGGACCGGTCATAGGCACCCTTTGTTCTTAGGAAAAGCAAAAAGCTAGAAGCTAAGCCCAACAAGGAGAAGCACCCCCACCACACAAATGTCTCAAAGTAACATTTCCTACCCATGCAAATTGAGACCTCCGTTAAAGCCACTTGGTTTGAGCTTTTTGCGTTCCCATCATAGACTATGGCTGCCATAAGACCGTAGAGGAGTGAGCCGAGCGGAATGTTGGTTATGAGTATGTTGTGGTTGACCCCGGCACTGTTTGGTCCGAATAGCTCCGATGTGATTGACACAGCTGCTGAAAACAAGAACCCGGAGCTAAGTCCAATCAAGCTTGTGCCAGCAGTTAGTGCTGTCTCACTGCCTGATAAAGCAAGCCAAAGGAAGGCGATTGGCATCGGTACAAGTGCAATGGCAAACCACCCAGTCCTCGCAAAGTACAGCTTGCTGCATCAGTAAACACTTTTAGTGACTGCACATAGGATAATAGGTTCCGTTTTCAAAGGAGTTAGATAGTCATTCTTCAATGAAATTTCTTGATAAACACTGAAGAAATTATCATTTTTGTTCGTGAATACTTACTCTTGTAGGAAGACTGGGGCAGACGAAAACAAACGACCAAAAAAGGAGCATGCTGAGTAGAGTGTAACAATCGTGCTAGTCCGTGTACCGTATCCAAGAGATTCTGAAATCTGCCCTAGATTATTACTATAAACCAGCCCAATTGTTCCCCCACAGAAATATGCAATGTAATAGAGCCAGAAATCCCAGCGACGCACAAGCATCCGAGCTGTGTGTTCCTCTCCGAGCACTGCCAACTGATTCTTCCCTAACAATGCGTGAAAACACCCTTCCTCCTCTCTTGAACTGTTTGAATTACCATTCAAGATACCTTCTGTGATTGAAGTCTCATTTCCGATAAGTTCTTTATGTATCTCAAGATCATCAACGTCAACTAATTTGAAAATGCCGTCGTCAAGGCAAAATTTTGAGTAAATGGTTCGAAATGCCCATTCCCGGGCACAGACAATGCCAGGCGTAACCAAGGGGAGAACTAGTAGAATTATGGCTCCAGCTAAGAGAATGCGCGCTATTGATGCATTGGATGATACTGAATCGAGGAGGAGGAGATATAGACCTGTAAATACAGCTATGACATTGAGAAAGAGGAATATGACAGTGTCATGACGAACAGTATCAGCTGGAAGGACTTGTAGTTTGGGTTGGCCGAGGATCGGGACTAAGGCCACCACTGATGTGATAAGGGGGACGAGGCCATTTAGAAGAAGATACAGGGTGTAATTGGTGGAGTTTATGGCATTGGCAATGAGTGTGTATAATGCTGCACTTACGCCATTGAAACTGATGCTGAGTGACAATGCCAGTGGCCGATTTGCTGGGAAGTTTTTGATGCATAAAACGTAACATACCGTGTTGAACCAGCAGATGCTACAACCAGCCAACAAACACAGAAAAAATACCTGCCAAGGATTAAAGTTGCACCATATTTAGCAGGAAAAACATTGCAAACAAGTTGATATATGCTGCTACTTTCTTGGTTCATATAGCTAAAACTGAGGTCATAAGGATGTGTTTGGATGCGACTTTAAATAGGAGGCTGCATAACACTTTACATGAAACTTTGCCATGAAAAGGCAGCTTGTAGACAGGAATTAAAGTTTTTTTTATTTATTTGAAGGCAGACTTGAAATGTTCACTTCAAGAAAGACTTAGCATTAATAGCAGAACAACAATGCGGATGGCTCCCAGTTATAGGGTCCCACCAAAACTCCTAGGCCCCAGCCCTTCTTTGAGATACTGTGTGTGTTTGTATGTGTAAATTTATGCATGTGTATGTATATATGTAGGTTAATGCCTAATGGAAAGGGTACACAAGGACTGAAGGAGGAGAGTCTTTATAAACCCCCACTCCATTTATGTGTTGAAATTTGAATCCTGCATCGTTTTTTAAAAAGAAAATTATTTTTAAAGGAAATGCTACAAACACTTTCATGAATATGAGGGGTTATTTCTTTATGTTAATTTGTATTGAATTAAGCATAATTAAAAAATAATAATTTATATTGAATCGCTATCTGCATTCTGCATTCATAAAAAGTAATTAAAAAAAAAATTAATTCTAGTTCTGTATTGTAAAATATGCTTCAGTCAGTAAATTGAATCATGTCTGAAAGTATAGTGGATCCAGGCTCTAGCACAATTTATGGTGGAAACAGGGTATTCCTGTATGAATCGTTTGATACTAATAGAATATATATATATATATAGATATGTAACAGGTTCATGATGATGGTCTTGCTATATTATAAGTGAACCATTAAGTGAACCATTGGCTGCCAGTCAAGTGATGAATGGTAGATGAGGATGCAAGTGGTTCGGAGGACAAGAGATTCAAAACACAATCTCAGTGGCGGAGGTAAAATTGGATGGTCAGAATAATAAAAGAGAATCAAAAGGAACACCGAACATACTTCGCCTTTTGCAACATATCTAACTTTCCAATTCCTCGCGAGTAATATGTATTGAGCTTATCAAAATCAATTGAAAACAATTTTTTTTTTTAAACATACTTCGCCTTTTGCAACATATCTAACTTTCCAATTCCTCGCGAGTAATATGTATTGAGCTTATCAAAATCAATTGAAAACAATTTTTTTTTTTAAAAAAAAAAGAATTTGTGCTGATTTATGAGTGACAAACTGCCTCGACAAAGTCTATAACTGACAAAGTGCGATTTTTACTATGAAATAATTTTTTTTTCTAGTTGAGCATGAAAAACCAAGTCTATTATTATCACTTTCATTGCAAACCTTAGAATAATTGAACTGCTGAGGGGACACCCTCAACTTATAGTAGCTTTTTTATTTTATTATATTTTTTCTTTGGGAACATTTTTAAATTTACAATTAAAATTATTATAGTAACTCGTATATCATAACTATTGAGAAAGTACTGTGGAAATGAAAGCCTCCACAATAGCAAAATGGTAAATGTTTAAATCATAAGTCCTAAATATTTATTTTTATTCAAGAGAAATGCTAAGTGTAATGGTTGCGGTTTGAATTGTGGGTCCTAATGTGGAACCCATAAATTTGAAAACTGAACTTATTCGGTGGCGACTGGGCATGGCACATCGCTTTATATTGGATGGACCTTGGTGAAACACATTGTGTCATTATATGCACTCCATTTACCTAACAGCCAACCACAAACTGAGTGTCAAGTTTGTTGACAAAGGTAGCCAAAAAAATACCTCACCATGCTTAAGCCTCAAACCAGCTTCAATTTTTTTAAAGATTGAGTTGGGTGGTTGTGGTTGTGGTTGTTGTAACAATTGGCACTAGTTTCCCGAGGGACGCCAAGAAAATTCACTAGTTTTCCCGGGAAACTGGAACCCAAATAAATAAATAAACAAAATGAAAGAAAACAGAAAACTAAAACATATACAACACCACCTTTTTCTAAATTAAAAAAAAAAAAACATAAAAAATAAGAGGAAGAGAAGATAGTCCATGAAAATAATTTGAAAAAACAGAGCATCTTTGAAACATTGTTAAATATTACTGTACCATAAATCAAAATCAAATCAATGCAAAAGAGGAAGAAAAAAAAAAAAATCACATCAAAAAGCAGCCCAAAAAACATAGAGAGAGAGAGAGAGAGAAGAGAACTAACCATGTAATAAGGCAAGGTGATGATTCTATGAATGACAAACCACTGAAGACCATAACCACAAAAACCCATGAGAGCTGCCATGAACAGAACAACCAGCAGAGGAAGATAGAGCAGAGAGACCCCTGAACACCACCCAAAAGCCTTACCCATATCCGACGCCACGGCCAGGTAGTTGAGCTGCACCTGAGATATACCCAACACCGATTTCAACTCCGACGAGTACGCCGAGAAGTCAAAGTTGGTCCCTGTAAACGCCTGTATCCATGTACTTGCCACCAATATCATCCATTTCCTTGACTGCCCTCCTGCCATTTTCCTCTCCTTCACTTTTCCTGTACACGCGTGTGTGTTTGTGTTTGTGTGTGTGTTTATATACAGAGAGAGAGAAAAGAAGTCGTGGGGACCCTCTGAGAAATGTTGACAGGAGGTCCAGCAATGGTTTGTTTTTCTCAGGGTATTTGTATGGTTTTTCCTCCTACATCTCCTCTGTTCTTGGTGTATGATATAGAGAGGACGTGATGCCCAACAGAGTAATAAATGAAAAACTCTTTGGGACCCAACAATGTGACATGTATCATATGAAAGATTGAAAGTTACTATAAGCTTATTACTAATTCAAACACTTTGATTGACAATTTTACCATGCCACGGTACATGTTTTGCTCCACCCTTCTTATTATATTAGTATATTCCAGTCATTATCGTGCAGATAAAGTTAAACAAAATAAAAAATAATAATTAAACTTTGTGACGTGGATAGCTGTCAATGGCTCGGAAAGTTGACATGTTATACACTCTGAAACAAAATTCTGCATTTCTCTTGAAAACTCCTACCTGTTTTTATTATAAAATAAAATAGAGAATTTTCTTTTAAAAGGCAGCACGTATCAAGTATTCCGTATAGTACATACTTTCATCTTTGGAGAGATGGTTGTCTTGACACACCCAACTAATCAGGTATTACAAAATTTGTCTTTAATCTTTATACATTAAGAAATAACTCAAATTTTTATGACGTCGGACTGTCAAGTGTCCCACTAAGATGCTGAAAATCTCACTTATCTTATGCGAAACACTCCATTAGTCAAATATTGCAAAGTCTATCTCTACTCATTAATAGAAATTTAAGACTTTACTATATCTAACTTTCAAAACCTAAGGGTACATGTAATTTTGTGATTGACCCTATTAATTATTCTATCTATTTGAATTTTGTAATGGTCTCATTAATTCAAGGCACTAGTTGAAAGTATAGGGAAATAGAATACAAAAATAGGTTCAAGTGCAGAAAACACACATAAAGTATGCTTACAATACAAATCATACCTCTCACATGCAAGAAACACTCCTAAAGTTTTAATTTGGTGCAAATAGGCCCCTCTGACAAATTTAAACCCTAAGATGACTAAATTACCCTTATTGAACTATTTTATAAAATATATAAAAAATAATAATTTTGTAAAATGACTGAAAATGACACTATTGGAAGACGCCGACAATGGACAAGTAAAGATAAAAATAGAAAATAAAAATAAAAGTATAAAAGTATAAAAGTAAAGAAAATATAAAATAAAAAACGAAAATAAAGTGCAAACTAAAGAGAACAAATCTGCTCCAAACTTCGAAAACCAGTGCACACCGATATTGTGATTTTTTTCCTTTTTTCTTTCTTTTCGTTTGGGAAAAATATAAAATAAAGAAAAAAAAAGTTAGTACAAAACATTAAATTGAAATATAAACAAATTCAAATCCTTATTCTACAAATTCTCAAAGTTTTCAAAAAAAAAAGTTATGAGATACGACTATACATTGAGAAAAAAGTTTCAAAAAAAAAAGAAAAAAAAAAAGAAGAAGATAATATGCACATACCACTCCTATATTATGAGATTAGTAGCATATATGTTTCCATTGGGCATTTTCAAAAGAGCAAAAGGGCAAAACGGGTATTATAATACTAATTTATGTCAGAAATGATATTTTTGCACAATGTGAAAAGATTAGAAGTCTTTTTTATTCACTTTTTCAAATATGGGGTAAAAGTACTATGCGGAGTATATTTTAAGAATATTTTTTGTACTTTTTCATACAAAAATACCCTTATGTTGCACTGTTCAATCATAAAATGTGTCTCCGAATTCCCAAACTCATAACCAACCATCACACCCATTACATTTCTAAATATGAATAGCAAAAGAATACTAGTATAAAACACATATGAAAATAAGAGCAATTCTCAAATTTACCATACAGCCTAATTTTGATTGTCAACTCTTTATTTATTTTTGTATTTTTGGGCAATTCAATATGAAAAGTAGTTAGACACCTATATATTTTGCATAAAATGCTTGGTCAACTAACAAAGTCATGGTCTAGATCTGCAATTTGTTGGGCTCTAAGATTAGTGGGTGAAGTGGTTCAAGTGTCGTGACACTGCCAATTTTTTTTTATGCAAGCTCACATTTAGATATGCACCCACTAACACCTAGCCACTGCCTAAACAAGAAAAAATATATATAAAAAAATAAATAAAGTTATTTATTTATGATTTAAGTCATTTGATTTTTATTGATGGGATGGTAGCTTCTCAGATTTTGGATGCTTCTATCAGGATCCTCTCAGCTTTCTCTAGCCAACTCCTCTTTACTTCCCCATTCAATTATATCTTAATAATCAAAGCTCAACTGATTATTCAGTTTTTTTTATGTTTTTCTTTTTCCAACAAAACTAATTTAACCATTGAAAAAAGGTAAAGTAACCCCCCCCCCCCCCCAAAAAAAAAAAAAAAAAAAACTGGTGAAGCTGAGTAGCTGACTTGATGGCAAATATAGCATGACCAGGTGGGGACAATTTTGTCTTTAAAGAGAGCTTTTTTTGTGTTTCACACGCCAAGATTGCCCTGTGAAACAAGGTTTGGTGGCATGCATGATGAACTAGTCTCCGGATCCTCTGTTATAATCAATCCCAAGATGCATTAAAACACGATTTAAGTGAGTTAAAATTTATTTTAATACCATTATTTTTACTCTCAATTTACTTAAATCGTATTTCAATACTTTTATTCTATCTATTGAAATTCCATTAAAAAAATAGAACAAATTTATTAAAACATGATTTAAACACATTAGAAAACGCCAAAACATTACAACCTAGCGAAGGATCCAGACTAGATGAAATAATATCCGCTATTTAGTTCAGATCCCGTCACACAAGTTCCAACTGAGAAAGAAAAATTCCTCATGGACCTAAACTACTTCATTTTCAAAAAGCCGACAGTTTTAAGGTTTGAACTCAATTCAGTGACATCCATATTCGCTGCACTAACTCATATGTATCTCACACACACAAATACATATAGTGTGTGTGAGATAAATGGTAGTTTTATCTGAAGCTTGTGAGGGACAGTGAGGGATGCAGCGAACATTTTTCATGGTGAAATTCCTGTCAACAACAATTCAAGCATTTAGGTACTTAGGTAGTTAGGCTATTGCAACTTCAGTTTCAGGTTGCCTAAACTTCCTATGCATCTTACCCCACACACACCTATGTTATTATGAGTATGCGTTAAACTATACACATGCAATGGAAAAAGTCTCCTGAAACAGCTTAAAAAAACCAAAAGTCTGTTACCTCCCCCAGTCCACCGCACTCTCCAATCTTGACAGACTGGTCCTTTCTCTGCAACTAAATAGAGTTTATTTTGGATGCTTACTGAGAAAAGGACTATGAGGATTGGAGCTAAATTACAACAGTGAGAACTGAGACTCATATAACATGTATCAATTGACATGGCCAGATACATAAACCTATACAGGACCAATTGCAAGCTACCACTTCAAATATATATATATATATATAATTACTTTTTGAAAAACATCCTAATTCTTCCATTGGCAGTTACCCCTTGTTCAATTTTGACACCTTTGTTGAATTTGGTTTGTAAACCTAAATTAGGTTAAATATGGCTTCAAACATGATCCACTTCGCTTTTTCTTATTTATTTATTTATTCATTGGTTTATTTATACCATCTTTGTATTCATGCAAACCTATTATATAGTTTTTTTTTCCCCCTAAAGAATATGATAATGAGTATTCACTCTCACGTATGAGCAAAAATGCCTAAAAATTGCACAATTTAAGTAGTGTTGTTCCTATTTGTGCACATTTTTAGGCTGGATTAGACACTTAGTCTGTGTATGCCAATCCCAAGCCAATGCAAAACCCTAAAACTAGAATCTTGAATGTGCCCAAACCCCCAAAGGTCACATGGTTCAGCTTGGGTGTGGTGAAACTAAGTATTGGCATGAGAATATATTCGGTGTGCCCGGTCCATCAGAACCGTTCGTGCCCACGGGTGGTGTGCACGCGCCCACGTGTGTTATGCACGGACGATTCTGATGTGTCCAATGCACGGTGCACCAGGCACACTGAATACTTACTCGTATTAGCAGGCAACAACAATAGGTCAGTAAACTTGCGCGAATTATAAAGGAGAAAGGTAAATAGGAAGTTCCTGTACACCATGCCAAATGTTATTCCAACAATCAAGAAGGGTTAAAAAAAAAAATGGGAGGGGAGAGGAGGTGGTTCCTCAGTTCATGGAGATCACTCACCGCCAAATATACATATACTTCACCAAGAATGGTTGCCCCTCCTGGTCCTCCTACGGAAAGGTCTGCAGGCCTCGATGCTGAGATCAACAGCAGCTGCAAGTGCCATAAAGATGGCAGCATCCTCAACGCATGTCACATGTCGCATAGCCAGTTGTACTAATGGCTTGCTACTCTTCCCTTCCCCTTGCACCCTACAGCTCATGACAAACCCTCCTACGACTGGACTTAGTGCTGCAAAATCTCCACTGCTCTGTGGGCTCGGTAATGGAGTCGCTGCTGCTTCCCGTAACTGTCTGTCAGTGTCTATGAAAAACTCCCCACCCTTTTCAGCATTGAGGAGTATCTCTGACATGAGAAGCTCCCCACCCACTTGGGCTTCAGAGAGGAGGTGAAAACGGCAGCAAATGAAGTCTCTTATGCCACGCTCACGCCATGCCTCTAGTTTACCCCATGGCTGCCAGCTCTCAGAGCTGCAAGCATCAGGGCGAACGATCAACCAAGCTCCTGGGTTGGACCTGGCAACCCAATCACAACCTGTTGACGGCACAAACGGAGTTGTTATGAAGGCTGCTGCAACAGCAGAGCCAGAGAGATCATGTATCTTCACTTTCCATCCCTTCCTCTCTCTTTTCTCTACCTCTTGGTAAGAACTGTCTACAGAGCTTGACCAGTAAGCACCCAAAGGATCTCCCTGGGATACCCTGCGGATTCATTATAACTAACAAATATTATACCAGAGAAACTAATGAGAGGAAGACAAGAAACATGTTATACTTGAAGTCTTATGACAAATGGCAGTCCGACAATGTACAAGAAAATGACACAAACCCTTCCGCATGCCTTGCTCACTATGGCAGATGAGAGCCAAGATGAGACTAAAGGAGTTGAAAAAAAGAACTCCGAATCATATAACAGATTTAGATTGAGTGGATATTTAAGGTTACCAATTCACCCCCCACCCCCACCCCACCTTCTCTATTCCTCTTCTATTGACAATTTAATAGAACATAAATATATATGTTCTTCAAGTCTTTTACAGTGCTAGAATGTTTAGGCAGCTTTCACCTTATGTATGTGAGCGCCGCTTAAACGTGCAATTCAACTAGGTGAGTAGCTCTAGGAATTTATTTAGCCAAAAACTACACTGACCAGGAATTTTTTTATGGAACAGACTCTGGAATAAAATGGAAACAAGATGAATTAGATAAGAACATTAAATATCCTATTACTTCTGCTGTGATGTTTCTTTCAATTCTGAATGGTAAGTGTGGAAAGAGTAACAGAGGGTAGCAGCACTTAAAAGAACATCTAACAAGTTATGAATGCAAGCAGAAGAGATCACATAATTAAGATTACCTGTCCTGACTAAACTTGCAACTGAAAATAGGCTGGTTAATGGTGCCTTGAAGCTGAACTATCTGAGGGCTCAATTTGGTCTCGTCTTCAAACTGGAAAACATATCTCGGATCAGGGTCCAGTTTCACTCTCAAATGAAGCTCTGCTACTGGTTTTCCACTCTCCTGCTTGTTCTTGCCAATGCCTATCCATCCATTAAAAAGAATCACTGGCTTCCCTTCACCCCATTCCGGACCTACATCTAACTTAAATGTTCCAATCTGCTGCCTCCTAATGCCAACACCACAATGGGTCCCCTTCCGCCCTGTGAAAACAACTATCTCCAGACATGCATGAGGAGCATAGAAGCAGCCGGGTGCCAACATTGCTTTCACATCAGATTCTTCAAGATAAAAACTCGAGGCAATGCTATGAGATTCTGGTGTAGTAGAAGAGGTTACTAAGGGGACTGAAGTTATCTGCGCAGGGAAACCTCGAAGACGGATCTCACATGAACATGAAGAAGAGAATGAATGGATTCCGTTTTTGGTAGCATTTGAAATTGTCCCAGGAACTCTTAAACCCAGTGAACCTATAGATAACCTGATAAAAGCCTGAGGATCCATTTTGATCACAAATCGTTCCCCATTGTTCACAATCTTTTATCTTGGACAGATCAATAAGCCTGTTGCATCAGTAGGCAGCTGGACGATCATAAAGGTATAATTCGAAAAGTGTGCAGCTTGGCATCCAGTAAGGATTTCACATTGAAATTGATTTCATTCTACCTTATGTTTGATTCCTGTTTCAAGCTTATATCTATATATTCATGATATTTCATGAAGACAAGATATAATATATTTACGTAGGGAAACTTCATTAGTTTTTGCTGTTATCCATTCATAACGAAACATTAAATTGATGTTGTC
Source organism: Cornus florida (assembly GCF_030987335.1). Lineage (NCBI taxonomy): Eukaryota > Viridiplantae > Streptophyta > Magnoliopsida > Cornales > Cornaceae > Cornus > Cornus florida. The sequence goes on from NW_026775573.1 coordinate 7,267,588, forward strand.
AAATGATAGGGCTGTGTAAAAGTAAGGAAAAAAAAATTAATAAACAAATATGAAGAGATACTTCTTCACTTCATCAGAGGCTCATATTGACGGGATTTTGTCCCAATTCAGCTGTTTTTAAATGCTAGTGTCAAAATTGCATTCTACTAATCACTATCTTATTTAGCTTCTGCAATGATCAACAATTACAACAAGTACCATTATTGCTACAAGCACAAACTGTGCGCTTTATGGGAATGGACAACGTCTCCGCTCCTCTATGCCTATGAACTCTCTCATTGTTAAACAAACTATCCCATTACATGGCATTAGAGGCAGCAGAGGGTCCACGGTTTAGGTTGACTGAAAAAGAGGATTGGTTGGTATCATTTGGGAGAAGCAAGATGGAGAGTGTCTTGCAATCATTCCAAACCAACCCGTCTCTTTATGGGGATTTAAGATGAACTCTAGCCCATTCGCTTTGGAGGAAGAACTTTCATGACCTTTAAGGTTCAGAATGATTCCGGAGGCCAGGATTTAAGAGTGCCTTGCAATCATTCCAAACGTCCTACCCCCCGCAACAAAGAATCATTTTTATTACCTAGGATAAACCTATTGTCCAGGATTCTTATACAAGAAGCTCCCCGGAGAAAAAATGCTATCCCTCGACAATAGGATGAAAGATCCCAAGCACTATCATCCATTAAGAGATTAAAATATTTGGTCTACATCTTGTGAAGTCCTATGGCCTAAAATCCATTTTTGTGAACTTGGGGTAGTTATCATCCAAACAACAATAATTATCATGTGCTTAGTATGACTCATTTGGACAAGCTAGACCCAGATCAGACAGGACTGATGGCTACAGAAATAACGGTTAACCGGACTGAAATATCAAGACAATGAATGACAAAAACATTACCTTAAGCAGGCTTGCTCCAACATTAGCTTCACTGGCTGTTTTAAAAGTTTACAGATGTCTAAACAACTGAATCCACAAATGTTTACTACTGCAAATATAAATTAAAAAAAGGTCTTATTTTACCCCTTCCATTCATTTCTAAGGCTCATTTTGGTTCCCGAGAAAAATGATGAAAAAGAACTAGAAAACCAATAAAAGAACCCCTGTTTTTTTCTTTTTCTTTTTTCTGGACTTCCTTTCTTTCTCTCTCATTATTTTACAAGAATTAACTAAAATTGCACATAGCAGCTACTTTAGCCTCCATTAAAGAAGAGTTTGGTCAGCAATACCAACAGCAGTGTGTTCGTGTGGTTGCAATTTCAAAATTAGCCTGGTCTCTATGATTTGAGCTCTACAATGGTAAATGGTTTCATTTGGGGTGGATTGGACTTGAAGTCAATTTGCCAACTTCATCAATCTTTGCCACCCTAGGTTTAATAAACCCTAATATCCCTTATTGCATAAACGAATTCTCAGGCTTCTCTGTTGCTTAGTTTTGCATTTTTATCACACATTTCAATTGACCTAAAAAACTATAATTTTCAAGTCATTGATGGAGTTAAAAATATAAAATTTGGCAACACCAACAAATTCCAAGTTAAAATTGAACTAAAACCACCAACTAAAATACCCATTTTTGCAGCCAAAAAAAACAGATAAAGCAAAGGCCACTGCAACACTCTATCAAACATGAAAAGTGCATAAATAGGTATTAGCACCAAAAAAACCCACCTTTACTATGAATCTTTCTCTTTCTCCAAACAACCAACAAAGCCACTTTTGAAGCTAAAATAACTCCAATCCTTCCAAAATCCTGCAAAAATCTTCAATACCATTCAATTCAACAAGGGAAACAAAATTCCCAGAAAACATCAGGCATTAAATTCATCAACTTCTCATCCAAAAACCCAAAACCAGTAGACTTCTCTCTCTGACTCTGATCTAATAACAATGTCAACAATGATCCAAGATGAGTTGGGTTGATAATTGAACCAAACCCACCTAAAGCATCACGTAGACTGTGCACGGATCACGAGAAAACACCACCCATATTTCTGAAACTCTGCGTTTGAAAGAAAAAAATTGTTTATATTGTTATTATTATTATTTAAAGAAAAACAACTAAAAAATAACAAGACAGAAACAAAGATAAACCTCGAAATTGAATGCTATAAAAATGAGATGATAATGAATGAATCATCGTATGATAAAATCTTTTTTATTACTGTATTAGACTATGCTAAATGGTCCCACTTTCCCATACTTCTAATAATAGCAACTTCATACAGTATATAATATGTTGAATATATGCAGGCTGTGAAATTGGATACAGCTGTAACCAACGTTTATTCAAACTCATAGAGTTGTTTCCAGACATGCACAAGGGTGAAGAGAGTGACTTCATTTTTATGCCTTAAGTGGTCACATCTGTGTCACGCTGAGACAAGCCAATTATTAAACACGTTAATGTTTTAACGCGAATTATTACATGGTCTCGAATCATTTATTTTAACAAATTACTATCACTACTGCATATAATACAATTTTGTTATAATTTGAATTTAAATTCAAGTCTCATATGAATAAATTAAAGGATATAATATAATAGAATTTATTCTACATTTTTAAAATAAAAGGTGAGGATTCAAATTTCATGCATATAAATGGACGCGTTATTTTTTTGTTAACACACGACATAATCTATGAAATATGTAACATGATATGAGGAGTTTTATAATTTATTTAATATTTTCAAATGTATTTATAAAAAATTAATGCTGAATTTGGAATAGAGAGAACAATTGAAATTCTTGAAATTGTTGTGTACAAGCTTCTGTTTTTTTAGAGTATATCTTCGTGAGAATGGAGCTTTTTTGTCATGTGATATGAAGACAAAAGAGAGTGGTTTGTTTAGAGAGAGAATTGCAAAAGCTAACGCACACATTATTGTCTTTATCAAAAGAAATACAGGAATAGAAAGACCACAAGTGTGGGTTTTTGAAGGGGCTGCTACTGTGCCATGAAGATCCAATTTATTTTTATTATTATTAATTTTTTTAAATTCAAGAAAATATACTCATAAATATTCTCATTTTATGATATCATAACATCTGAACAAATGTCCATTAATAAAATAAATAGTAATTGTTTTGTACAAATATATTTATAGAAAAAAAAATATTATGTTTTGTAGCATGGAATCTGCATTTGTGAACATAAAAGTGTTTTGTTCCATTTTAACACTGTAAATTGCTTGCTATAAAACACAACATTGGTAATTTGGTATTGTACTTTTTCAAAACGATATTTACTAGTCTTGTGCTGAAAATTGAACGTTGCTTTCAATTTAGGTGTTGAATGTCTCGAATTTCATTTTTAATTTTTAATTTTTTTTTTTTCCTTTTTCTTGTTTAGTGTATTGAATTTGTGACATTCTGACCCTTAAATTGGTTTAGAAAGGTCATGAGGAAAACTAACCCATAGAAACACAAATTCAATACAATTGGAAAGTTGAATACGGAGATTTCAAACAAAATTATAGTCAAAGTCATAACTTTGAACAAAATTAGTCTAAAAAAGGTACATTTTTTACTTTTAAATAGAATCCGTGGATTCAAGTCCCATAAAAATGCAAATTCAAAATAATTGAAAATTTGAACTCCAAACTACAAAGAGAACTCCCAACAATCAATAAGATCCAAAGTTATTATTATTATTTTATTATAATTTGTTTTTAACTTTTTTTATTAGGATCCAATGGTTCAAGTTCAGTTAGAAACAAGACCAAGTCAAAAGTAATTTTGGAGAAGGACCAAAAATAATAATAATAATAATAATAATAATAAAAAATAATGTTGAACCAATCAATTATCCATTGAACCAAATGGAGAGGTCCAACAGGGGTGGCAACAATCAAGGGATTTGGATCAATCAGGTGCATGTGAGGGGCGGCCCTCGTGGGTCCCATTTAAACAACTCTGGGCCCAAACATCACATGACGCTTGAAGAAGATGCCAAAAATAGCAGTTAACACTCTCAAACAAAACCATTTGTGTTGCAGACAAAGTCCTCCGATGCATGCAAGTGAACAGATTCTATTGCTTTGTCTGTCTTTGACCTGTCGAATTGGCTTTCCACTTGTGCCTTCCTAGGAAATATTTTCTGGGGATCCAAACACACGAGGTTACCAAGAAAACGGACAAGATTTGATGATCTAATTTTCAATCTTTTGATAAACTAAAAATCAAATTTATGAATGTGCAAGCGAAGTTTTATGCTTTGAGCTTCTTTTCACCTCTATCTAGTGTTTTTACTTGATCAAATTTTGGCGCAAGTAAAAACAATTATTTTATGCAAATGATTAAACATCGATATCGCTATTTCAAACCAAACAGTAAAAATCAAACCAAAAGTAAATTTCTCATAAATGCATCAAACGGACTGTGAATTCACGTTTGGTATATGGGTCTCTGATATTGATGACAAATGTTTGGAAAAATGTCTGCATTAGTTGGTAATGGAAACTCTAGAACCAACTTTGCCAATATTTTTGTCTGTTTGGAGACATGGATAATTTTATCCATTTAAACTTGAATAGTGATCCTCTCACTTCATTTTGTTCACCCATGTTCGAATCCAATTAAAGAGGGGGTTTTGTCGTGACAGTCAAAATCAAATACAGCCTACCCTATATTCGATGTGGACATGTTAGATATTTAAGCTGATTAATTTAATTGATATCCTAAATTCTGACTTTGTGGCCCATGAAATTTGTATTTTCTTTATATTTTTCAATTATTGTTCTATTTTAATGTCACTTGTTCCGAGAACAAAAGCACTTCTTGATCTTTGATAGAATATTAGCCAACCTTTTTTTATGTCAGAAGATACAAAATATTAAACTTCTATTATCTTTGATACGTTGTGTTGTTTTTTTTTTTGTTTTTTTTAGAGTAAATGATTGTTTTCAAACCTCACCGTAACATTTTATTCAAATTAGGTATAGTTGAGGCCATTAGAGTAGTAAATCTATGATTTCATTGAAGCCTTTCAAGACCAATAATCCATAATAACATTTTGTAAAGCTTTGAAACACACCATCATTTAAGTTTAATCACATTATATTCCCTCTTCTCTCAACGAAGAGAGCATAAAAGGGGGAAAAGTAAGAAAAGAAAATGTGGGATTGAGGCATAACCACAAGAAAGGTGACTATTTTGGTGTTTTTTCATGTGATTTATGGATGCTTGGAGTGCAAAAGGAGCCACCAAACCCAACCCGTATCTTCAATCCAACTTGATCTTCATTACAATCATTCTGATCCAAGCCCAATCTGTGTTTAAATTTTGAAACCATAGAAGGTTTGTAGCGGGTAGCGCGCAGCTTTGGAATATCAAGTTAGAAGTTCCCACGAATGTACCACTGGACTATGTGAATGGGGATGAATACGTGCTTGTCTTGTGCATTTAAACTGCATCATTTTGGTACACAGACACGTGTTAGGAACCCAACACCAGATCCCCTCCAAACAAGAAGGGAACAAGCTCCTTAATTTCACATCTTCTATAAATTTTCAACATATAAATTTCTTCTGCTTTCTTTTCCTTCCCCTCCCCGAGTAATGACCTTTAAACATGAGCCTAAACACGAGTAAAAAAACAACCTTGGCCTAGTTGGTAGAGCACCCAACTCCCTGAGCAGGTGTACCCTATTCAAGTCCCCCTCTCCCTAATTTCCCAGGATAATAATAAATAAATAAACATTTGAGAGAACATCACAGTTAATTTTCCTCTTCAATACTGTTCATGAGCAAGTACTTGCATGGACAAACAGCATTACTAGCAACCACAATTGTGTATATATCTCCAGGCCGAATCAAACCAAGAAGCTCTGCATATTAAATTTTGCATTGCATGCCAAGTGTAGAGGCATTTGCACATAATAAAATCATTCTATACACCCAAAAAAAAATGTCAATGCATTAACACACGCATTATTGAATTCAACAAGGTCAAGAACCCAATATATATACACACAAGCACAATCCAAGTTAGTAAATAAAGTGCATGCAGAGGGTTGCAATACCCAAAATAGCACTCATGATTGTATTGTATACTACTACTACACTAGCTCATTCATACCATCTAACAAAGTGATTATTATGTACGAATGCTTGTCCTCTAACACCCAAATAGCATCTCAGATATATAAAGACGTCACTGAGAGTCTTGAAAATGTAATTCAAGCACAAATGAGGCACACACCAATAATCACTTCCATTTCTTGAACCTCATGAACTTCCCTCCATGCTTTCCAAACCTCCCATGTTTGAAGCGCTTGCCAAACTTCCCGTGCTTGAACTTCCCGTGATGATGTCCATAGTAACCACCATGTCCATAATGATGGGAACCATGAGTCAGATGGTGAGCCCCATAAGCAGCAGCTGCAGCAGCAGCACCCCCAGCTAGCATTGCTCCCATGCTAGGTCCATGCCCTAGAGAAATCATCATAGGCAAAACAAAATAGCATATAAATAATGATGTAAAATTACTATTCAACAAACACTATCCCAACTACGGCTACTGAGATCTAATTGGTTACCAGCACATGGCAGATATCCAATTTGACAAGGAAAAAGTACTGCATCCACACAGTGTGAAACGAGGAGTCCACAAAGAATTAGATGAATGCTTGTAAACAAAATTTTACAACTGTGTTGTTAAAAATATCTTAAAATGATGATTTGGGCTTATGCATCAAAGCCTCGAATTCGATGGTGGACCCATCGAGCGGATTATTATAATCAGTACAGTTTTCATGTTAAGTGGACAAACACAATGACCTCAGAGATATAAGAGCTCCCAGTTTGTTTCTGCCAACCAGTATTTTTCAAGCAAATCTTACAGGTAGCTAAATCCCCACAAACTTTTTTACATATCAGATAACTTCAGATCTCTTTTCTTTGATTGAAAGGAAATGACATTCCTATAATATTGAAAAGATCACTGAGTAGGTCAACCCCTGTGAACTAATTATATGTTACTAATTTTGAGTTCGGATTCACCAAAATATAGTTTATGTGTTCATACAGGCCATTATTTTCTTTCAAGGAAAGATCACAACACAACAAAAAGAAGAAAGGCCACACAATGTCCATCACAAGTGAAGGAATGGAAATCAAAGCAGATACATACTTTAGTGATAGAAAATTATATGAACTAATAGCAAAATAAAAAGAAATTCATCAATCATACCGGGATGAGGCGGAGCAGATGGACCCAGGTAACCTGCTGGGGGGTATCCACCTGGAGGAGGATATGCAGATGGTGGATATCCACCCGGGGGTGGATATCCTGATGGTGGGTATCCACCTGGAGGAGGATATCCAGCAGGTGGGTATCCACCTTGAGGAGGATAACCATATGGTGGGTATCCACCTTGAGGAGGATATCCAGCAGGTGGGTAACCACCTTGAGGAGGATATGCCTGAGGAGGATACCCTTGAGGAGGGTATGCCCCAGGGTAATGTCCAGCAGCATATCCAGCAAGATGAGAGAACAGCCCTTTGTCACTATTGTCACTAGACTCGCCATCATGCTTGCGCTTTTCACCTTCCATTTTTCTTCAACTCGAATGATGCTACGAAACTGTAAAAGGAGGGTAGGCATATAAGATTATCTAAGAAAGAATTGTGTGTGTAAAAGTAGTATCATATAGGATCACTATGTACGTTCAGATGCATCCTAAGCTCTGTATATTTTTGGCTTAAGGTTCTTGTTCCCAATGATCTAATTTTCCCAATTTATTATTATTTTTTTAATAAAAGAAACAGTTTAAGATATTTATTATCCTAATCAGAGAGATGCATCCTAAGCTCTATATATTTTTGGTTAAGGTTCTTATTCCTAATGATCTCATTTAACCTATTTTATTTTTTAATAAAAGAAACAGTTTAAGATATTTATTATTCGAATCAGAGACGCTCTGCAAATGGTTTGCTTTTATTTGGGCAAAAGGGAAAACGAATAACTACCAAATGGGAACATTGGGAACTATAGTATCCAAAGCTCCATGGATGTTCAACAATAGATAATAATCCTTCCAAACAATCACAGCCTATATTAAATGGTTAGGCATAAAAATAATTCGTTTAATTCAGAAGTTGTACCAAACTAACACCAAAGACAGAAAACATATCACAGAACTCTGAGAAAGCAACAAAGGAGGGCTAAAATTGGCCCAAAGCAACATGGAAAGAGCCCCGGCAAACAAGCCACCAAGAAACCTATTATAAAGCCTTCTTAAATTCATGCATTTATTCATTGGGATATCTGTCACTCTCATTTGTGTGGCACAAAAAAGTCATATAGCAATCTCTATAAATGTAATAAGTGCACCTTCTAAGCAGAGATATAGTGACAGATAATCGTTGTTGGCTGTGCAAAAAAATCATATGGCAATCATATCTTTGTTTGTGAAATACTGAACAAGAATGCTCGCTGGCATGTGTGCTTGATAAAAAACATTTAACAAAAATGATAGTGAATAACATTGTGCACTGCTTTCAACATATAAAAACAAATCAAGAGAAAGGAAATTCCAAAATAACATTCTCCTAATCCACTCTTCAAAGGGGAAGACCAAATCGGTACAGAAAAAGTGTTTGGCAAGGCATTTTTGAGAAACCCCTTGGAAAAAATTTCCCAGAAAAGTGACAATAATTAAGGAACTGTTTTGAATATATTTCATTCTTTTTTAAAAAATTCTGGGTAATTGAAAAATTAAAGGCATTCATAAATATGCACATCACAAATTCACAAATTACATAAATCCCTGCAATCCACAAGCCCATACCCACACCTAAACACCCATCCCAGAAACTACAGACCTATCCATACATTGTCGGACCCTACCTATTATTTAATTAATTGTTCCAAAGTTTGAGATAAGAACACTTATTACATCGAAAAACTGATGAAGGGCACGCAACTGCAAATGGAGTAGATTTAGCACTACCAAGTCTACCATACAAACAAACACAAGATCTATATGTATAGATATAGATTTAGGTATATATATACATGCTCAAAGAAAAAGATTGCAAAATCTCAAAGAACATAATCAAGCTTTAAACAACACAAACAAGAAATAGAGAGAAACTCGTAAATTACTATAATAAGAAAAACCAAGAAAGCCGAAAAACAAATAGATGTGATGAAGATCATTCATTCACTTAACCATAAACAAATACACACATTACATAAATCCCTGCAACCCACAATCCCACCCAAACCCAAAACACCCATGTTTGTTTGTAGCACTACCATACAAACAAACACAAAATCCATACATACACACACAAGCATCATGTATGTACATATAGATTTAAAAATGTATATACATATAGATTTAAAAATGTATATACACACTCAAATAAAAAGATTGCACAATCAAGAAAAATCAAAATTAGAACACAACGCAAGCAATAAACAGAAAAAACTCGTGAATCACTTTAACAAGAAACCAAGAAACCAATCATTCACTTTACCAAAAAACACAAACTTAGTTTACACTTTACCAAAAAAATTATACATACGCATATTCAGATATACATGAGATCTCACCTCGCTTGCGTTTCTGAGTTCGAATTAGGTTCGGGATTGAACAGTTGCAACAAGTTTTATGATGCTGGTGAACTGATTCTTCAACAAAAAGTCAATTCGAAGACTTACAATCTAACTCATATATGGATATATAGGGGTGTATATATCTATGAATATGCTACGCGGTTGCTTATCTTAATCTTTACGCGTCGCTTCAACGCGTCCGATATGTTTATATGGTATTTTAGCGTATGTACTATTTATATTCTATATATATAATAGTGTTACACGTGACCATATAATATCAAATATTAATTAAATATGGAAGAAATCTTACTTCTTAAGTTAATATTTCGACAATGTACTCGTTATTTTATTTTTATTTTATTCCGTAAATGACAATGTATTGATTCACACATGCATGTATGGTCATTTTTAATGTGGCTGCTATCATGGATTAACGAATAAATGTCTCCATAGGGCTTTTCATACATCTATTAATTTAACTTCTAATATTTTTTATTTTGTAAAAATAATAATAATAATAATATTTGCACTAATTTATTGCACCGAATGTTTTTAACTGGTTATTTATACATACATGTAAGCAAAGGATCCCATTTCTTTTTATATGTAATTTGTTATAATGAATTGTTAAACCTATTTATTTTAATCGGTCCACTTATGCATAAATAAAGAAGTAAAACCCTCCATTTACATGATGATAAAGCCATGTTCCCCTAGCTCGTCCCCCTGCTCTAAGGGCATACGGCAAATCAAAAAGTCGGTGATGATGAAGCCATGTTTTCTGGGATGTTCAAATTATAGATTTTTTTTTTTGGTAAGTATTCAGTTGAATTGATGTGCCTATAATTTTGTACTAGAGAGAGGCCGATGGTTTGAGGTCACTAATAAAAATAACAAGTGTGATGCTATTAATGAAATAATGTTGCTTTTGGTGTGGAATGGAATTATGGAAATTTAGAGTGAGAATACTCATTCTATTATAATGAAAATTCATTTTACAACTAAACTTATAAAATGATTTTCTTTTGTTTTCTTAAATAAAGTTTTCAAAAAATCCTCATATTTCAAATTCAAAAATCATCACCACTGCTGTCATCACCTCACTACCGCCATCACCTTTCACTTTCACCTCCACCACCACTATCACATCCACTGCCTTCCATCACCACCACCGCCACCTCCACCTCTATTTCCTCCCACCATCGTCATTGCTACCACCCCATCAACGTTATTGTCACCACTGCTATCGCCTTTCACATACACTGCTGCCATTGTTGCCACCACTGTCCTCTTCCACCACTATTGCACCACTATCTTACACCACCACAACCACCAATACCATTACTGCCTAGTGCCTTCCACCATCACCATTGCTGCCTTTCACCTCCACTACCATCTTCTTCGCCATCCGCCACAATTCTTTAAAAAAATTATACAAAATTATTATTTTGTTAAATTAATTTATTTATTGCTTAAAGGGATATTTTAAATAATTCAATTTGAAATTCATTCTGTTCTAGAATTTAAATTAAACACTTAGAATGATTATTACTCAGAAAGCATGGCTTCATCATCGCCAGATCTAGATGTGACAAATCTGATTACCAAATTAAATATGATATAATCATTTGCTCCAATTTCACACAATACGTAAACCCTAATGTGATTTTCCAGAAGGTTCAGAGTTCAACCGATATTTGTGTGTAATATATTAAAATAATAGGATAAAGATTTCAGTTGAACTGTTAAAAGTGTACATAAGCAAATATATAGAGAGAGAGAAATGGACCGGATCTGAGATCACACCGGAGAGTCACTGACAAAAGAAGTTCCAGAGATACTATGTGTATATAGGTGGATAAATGTAGCTATAAGCTGCTACAGTATATGTATATAAACCTGGCCTTGAGAAGGTCAAATAAAAAAGGAAAAAGTTAACCCTTTTTTTCTTTTTAATTTGCACTCGCATATAAACCTCCAGGCTCGAATCCTAACTTTCTTTCGGAAGTAGGATACGGTACCACTAGCACTTGATAAACCCTAAAAAGTGGAAGATGAAGCTGAAACTGTACAAGCATACTGATTGATAAGACAAGGCGTAGGAGAGATATCATGGGATGCGAAGAAATTTGGTGGCAAGTCTCTGGTGGTACTACCATCTCTAATCTGCATTGGTAGATTATTTAAAAAGGGCTAAAATCATAAAATCATCATTATTTTTAATTTTTTATCATAAAATTTCAACTTATTTTTAAAAAAATTTATATTATTATAAAGTTATCACAATCCCTAATATTCGTGTCTATATTGTTAAATAAATTGTGAAATGTCAAGTTTGATCATTATTTGTCGAATTATAAAAATAGCCTTGGCTTCTACCTCATCTCTCCTCTATTTTCTCTCTCTTCCTCTCTCTACCCCATGAAAATGGGCGCCGACGGCATAATCAAGAAGATCTTGCTCTCCTACACCTACATTGCCATTTGGATCTTCCTCAGCTTCACTGTCATCGTCTACAAGTACATCGGATCGCAAGCTCTACAACTGGCCTTTCCCAATCAAATATGCACATACAAATATGAGGAGAATTCCAGCAAGCGAAACCGTCCTCAGGCTCCATCTTTGCCAGAGGGGGTAAAATGGGCCCATTAGACCCCACAAAACCACTGTCGAAAGGTGTTCCATTCGCTTTCGGCGACAATGAGGAGAATTCCGGCGAATAGGGTGAGTGTCCACCGCCAAAGACATTGATCGGCGGTGGAGACGGAGTCTCTGGTATCATCTGCGAGGCGAACACGTCATTGATCGATGAGTCATCGACGATCGAGTCCTTAACAAACTCCGAGTCGGCGAGGTTAGAGAACGAGTCGAAACGCTAGGAAGCGATGCGAGGATTGTACTACAAGTGGTACAGTGAGCGGTCGAGTCGAAGCAGCGGGTCGTGAGTCGGCACCGGGTTGGTCGAACGAGTCAGGGAATGAAGACATGATGGTTTAGAAATCAGAAATGCTCGCCCATCATTTCGTTTGTTCATTATGCTAGTGTAATTTCTTGGTTGGATATGAATTTTCATATGACATACAAATATGTGTGTGTGTATTATATACAGACATTTGTACCAATTATAGGTGTGTGTATGTATAATTATATATAAATAGGAGGTATTTCAGAGGTGGTGAAGAGAGAGGAAGAAAAAGGGCGGATTTTTGTAATTTAACAAATAATAATTATATTTTTTAATTTAACATTAAATAGTAAAATTAAATTTGAGATTTCATAACCTATTTGACGGGTCAAATAGGAACATTGGGGCCATGCTATAACTTTGTAATAGTGTAAGGATTTTTAAAAACATATTAGGATTTTATGATAAAAAATAAAAAGTATTGAAATTTTTATGATTTTAGCCCTTTAATAAATTGTTCGTAGATTGAGACAAGAAAGTGCCTTAAAAAAAAAAATGGATAAATTACAGCGACACTCTCAAATTTGTAAGCTTAAACAATGACACCCCATTTTATAAAAAAGAAGCCAAACATAGCTTTAATTGACATGAAATGTCTAATATACCCTAAGATATATTTTAATTCTCTCATAAAATAACCAAACTACCATTTCCTTATCTTTCTCTTTTCAATCCTATTTTTACCAAACACAGATTATTGTCTCTCTCTTTCAACCCTCTACGAAGGTTGTGGGAGAAGATGAGGTGGTATGGTGGCGGCGAAAGTCATGGGTGAATATGCAGTGGTTGGGTGGTGGCGGCGAAATTGATCATAAATTGATCTTGTTATTTCTGTGTTGGTTTTTTTACAGTATTATGGCTCGAGCGCCATACCAGACAAGCAATTTGTCTGCTGCTCCTTCCAAGCCTGCTGAAACCAAGACATGGCTAAGTTTAGCTGCTCAATTCTCCACTACAGTTTAAGCACCATTTGCCGTCTTTTTTTTCTTTTTTCCTTGCTATATTTAGTTGTCAGGAGCATTGCAATCTTAATTAACTATATGTTTTGGGCATTATCTCTTTTGGCTTTATCATTCCCAAGCTTAGATCTAATTGTTAAGATCCTACTATTAGTTTTTATAAAAATTTAATTATCTATATCTTTAATGAATTTATTATTTCCTAATGTAATTTTTAATCTGGGAATGGATGTGTATGTATATTTAGCAGTCAAATCACAACTCAAAAGTATTTGAGTTTGATTCCATTATTCTCTGTATGTTAAAATTTATGGAAAAAGGGTTTTGAGCTTTTTTAAATTCATCGTGGAAACTATATCAAAATTTGTCCAACATTACTCATTAACACCCACCCCATTCCAATCATCATTCTTCCATTTTAATAAACTTTAATGAAGAATTTAGAATCACCGTTATGGTACATGTTTGAAAATTTCAATGAAAAAAATTTATGTTTATAATTTATTTATTTATTTATTCCGATCCATGACCTTTGCGACTATCACTCGACCACCGCATCTTTACCCACAACCTTCGCCTCCGCCATCGAGATGAGAGAGTTGAAAGAGTGAGACGAAAATATGTGTTTGGCAAAAATAGAGTTGAAAAGAGAAAAATAAAAAGATGATAGTTTGGTCATTTTATGAGATAATTAAAATATATATTTTTGACAAATGTTAAAAAAAAGAAATGTTCCATTACTCTGTAAATTAGATTATTTTATAAAAAAATTCATTGAAAAGATATCCATGGATATCTTTCTATGTATCATTAATATTCCCATAATCAATACACAACTTTTTCTTGCATCATTAACCAACAAAATTATTAATAAATACATTTACAATAATAAAACAAATCAAGAAAAAATTGTTAAAAGAAGTAAAACTACAATTCACTTCATTTCTAATATTAGTAATAATAATAATAATTCACAGATTTTTTGCCACTTATCCTCCGAAATAGAGTCAATCAACATCGTATTACCCAAAGGCCTAGTATCAATTGAAGATAACACTACCACATATAAACACTTCATATTTTCCTCACCCAAGGTTTTGCGCATAAAGATTCCACTGACCTGTAAAAAGTGGTTCTAACCCTTGGGGATGCGGTAATACATCTAAGAAATTATTCTATCGAACGTACTCCCCGTACTCCCCTCTGGATGCAGGAATAGCGACATGAGATTGTGCACCTGTAACTCGCCCAGTGTGGTAATATGCTCTGATACAAAAATAACTTAAGTTGTATTTACCTGTTTTTAGGCAAATCTGGGATGTCAGTGCAATTTATCCTTATTTTTATTATTATTATTATTTTTTTTTTTTGAAAGGTCTGTTCTCCACAGTAACTAAATTAGAAAATGCAAAGACTGTGCAAGAGAATTATAAATGAATTGAACACATCAAACACATTTTGAGCCAAACAATTATTTTAAATTTGCATAGCCGATTGGGTATTTCTTTATTATTATTATTTTTACAAAAAAAAATAAAACATTTCTTAATTTTTGTCTTTTGATGTAAAATCAATAAACGTCTTTTAGTGTGGATTTTATTGGACGACCATTGTCTTAAAGGTCTGATTTTGCGGGTAGCCACGTTGCCATCCCAATTTCAAGAGCAACAGCCGTCACCACTTACCACAGGACTGCTCTGGTTGTCCCTAGCCAGTGGGGGGATGGCTGTATCTTCGGCGTTGGCACCACTGTTTCCGCCGTCACCACCACCAACAAAACCACCAACACTTCCCTCATCATTCGCACCACTCACCTGCCGCTGCTCTGCATTAACTCAACAACACCCATCATCTTCTCAACCCACTCCCTACAACTATCGTCCCGCCATTATTCTTCCAGCTAAGCATTTCTCTAATTTCATTCATTTCTGTCTCTCTCTCTCTGATATATATATATATGTAATGTCTCTCTCTATATATGCGATGGGGAAAAGTGATGCAAATGTAAGATTGCTCCGTTGTTACCTGTAGGTCAGGGTTCGATTCCAGAAATAATCTCCGTTTGGAGGTCAGCTTGTGTACATTTGACCCTCCCGACCCCGTAATAGCGAGAGCACTGGACTAACCCTTAACCCCATGTAGTGGGGAAAATCTCACTGTTTCTGTATGTTTATTAAGCAATTTTATCAGTAGGAGACCTAAGTACACTTAATACTTCATACCCAGAAGTGGGTTGTTACTAATTATGTCAGTATTATGCAAATTAGAGCAAGAAAACTACTACTTTATATACAGTTGTAAGTCATGAATTTGTAACACTATTGATGGGCATTTTTGTTTCAGGGTTTAGGGAACGATAAGGTGATTATCAGAAGTTAGAATATAGGGTTGTTACTAATTGTGTCAATATTATGCAAATTAGAGCAAAACAATTACAACTTTATAGGTTTTTTAAAGCATTGGAACTGTATTTGTATACAGTTGTAAGTGATGAATTTGTGACAATGTGTTGATGGGCAATTGGGCATTTTTGTTTCAGGGTTTAGGGAACAATACAGGTGATTATCAGAAGTTAGAATATAGCTTAAGAGAGTATGGTGTGCCAACAGTGGTTGCAAAAGTTTCAAGATTTGATTGGCTGAGGAATGCTGCTGGTTTGGTAGACCCCAATTACTGGCGTGGCACTCTCCGTCCTCGCCCGGTTCTTGATTGGTACTCTTTCTGCCTCCTCTTTGCATATGGTAATGTATAGCCTTTATAATTTATTATAACTTGACAATATAAATTGTGTTATCATTGTTAGGCTAATAGATTTTGAGCAGGTATTTGAAAAGGATTGATGAGGCTGTTTTTGAGGCCAAAGAACTTGCTCAAGGTTATTTCTTTTTAACCTATTGATATATTGGAAATATCATTTGACCTTATTTCTTTTTAACCTATTGATATATTGGAAATATCATTTGATCTTGATGGAAGTTATGGTTGTTGATTTTCAGACTTTTCTGCTGAAAGAGCCTAAATAAACATTGTAATTTGATTGACTTGTGTTTGTTCTGATTTTTTTGTATTGCTTGTAATCTGTATGTCAGAGGTTATGAATGCCATTGCCTTTTTCTTTGTCTCCTACAAACTGAAGAAATCCATTCTTATACTATTTTTTTAGTTGCTTATGTGTAGTAGACTGAAACTCACTAGAAGAGTGTTATTGAGAGTTCAAACATGTCATATACTCTAAAACCCAGAACTTTCTAACGAGCCTCGTCATCTAGAATGAGTTATTTGTTTGTCTTTCTAAAGCCCTTGCCATTGTGCGAGGTGAGGTTTTATGTCAGTTTGAAAAGTCAGATGTTGGATAAATATTTTGTTGTTGGATTGTCAATCTAACGTATCCTTGACATTAAATTATGGAGAAGTTTGATGGCAAGTAAACCTCTGGGTGTCTCACATAGTTGTCGGGAAACTTGTTGGGACTAAACTTTTAAGCAATTGTCAGGGAAATTTCATAAAAATGTTGGTTAAATTCTTGCAAACTCTAGGAAAATTCATTGAGTACATTTAGTCAACTCTTGAAAAATGTCAGAAATTTACAAGAAGCATGCTTCTGTCAATTTTATTTATTTTATTTTTTATTTCCTTTTTTTGGAGTCTTGAAGCATTTTTCTTGATTAATAATACACGAATTTTTCTTACAATTCCCGTTAATTGTTTCCAAAAATCAATGGTAATCATCACATATGGTTTAGTTGTAAATATTTATAGATATTCAATAATATTTTGGGCAAATTTCATAAAACCCCCGCTACTTTCATTTTTTGATCATCAAACCCCAACCTGTTTCTAAAAACCCCTATACTTTTAAAAAATGTTCACATTGCCCCAATATCCGTATCCGATCCGTTAATTGGGCTGTGAAATGAAAAATTTGACCTTACCATTTAATATTAAATTAAAAAATAAATTTTTTTTTATTAAATTACAAAAACACCCTTAAATAGTAAGCATAGGCCACCCTTAAATGCTTTCACAAATTCCACCAAATCTCTGCAAAATGGGCTCTTCAATTCGATCCTGATCAGTCCACTCATACACTACGTCTTCAAACAAGATCAAAATCCCCAAAGAAAAGTGATCTGTGACTAATCAAACTTCAACGATGGTCGAACAACTCGAGACCCAAACCCTCACAGCTTCTTCAATGGCAAGCGCTCACAAAGGCAAGTTTTTCGCACTCTATTTGCTTCTTTTCTTTGCTTTTCCCCGTAGTTCTAGGGTTTTTGCACTCTCTGTTGTAACTGAACACGAACACAGTACTACTACTAATCACGAACCTAATTCTGATGAATCAAGTGTATTAATTCATCACCAAATTTAGCTGGAGAAGCTCGAAGAGCTGGTGAAAAACCTTAGTGAATTGGTGTCTAGGTTAGAATCCCAATTTTCGGGTTTGAATTTGATAAAGATTGAAACTTCGGATGATAAGAAGCAGAGTGTTGAGATACCCTTATCACGATTTGTTCATCGGGAAAATGTTGAAGTCGATAGAAAAAATTGTGCGTGGTGGTCTCTACAGTGGTGAATTAGGGATTGTTGCAAAAAGGATCGCAAGTGAACCCTTTTCTAGTGGCGACGGCGGTTTAACTAGTACTCTGTGTGTTCGTTTCAACTAAAAATTCAAAGGACCCATGATCGGCGACCTCCATGAACAACTTCGGTGAACATTCAAGATTTATTCTCTCTCTAGAACTGGGTATTTATTAGAGAGAGAATAATTGTTTCACATACCCATCTTCGGAGCTCTGCGACGAGCCAACAATGGCGACACGATATTGGGTGGTCTCTCTTCCCGTTCAAAACTCTCATTCCGATTCTCTTCTTTGGAGTCGCTTGTGAGAATCCATCTCCAAGCATTCCTTCGACACTTCTCTCTACAGGGTACTGATAGCAACACACACGCACATAAATATAGGCACTCATGTATATATATATATATATATATATATATATATATATACACATGAGATCTAATTTGAAATCATTAATTTTGCAGTTTAATATCCCAAATCGCCGAGTTGGAACATTGGATTCTCTTCTATCTCTCAGCGATGATCTTCAGAAGGTGAAATTTTTCCAAACCTAATTACACTTTTCGTTGTGATTTCGAGTCATTGTGTTTAGATTTGCTTAATTCGCTACGTGGAATGATGTGTAGTCGAATAGCTTCATCGAATCAGTGTCTCACAAGATTCGGCCCCAGATTGAAGAATTGGAGAGGGTTTCGGGCGTGGTTAGTAGTTCATTGACAGGTAGATGGTCTGTTTTAGAGAGAGAGAAGGGGTGAAGAAGAAGAAGACTTGAAGGGTATTTTTGTAATTTTAAAAAATAATATTCAGTTTTTAATTTAATATTAAATGGTAAGGTCAAATTTGTCATTTCACAACCTAATTAACGGGTCGGATACGAATATTGGGGCAATGTGAACACTTTCAAAAAGTATAGGGGTTTTTAGAAACAGGTTGGGGTTTTGTGATCAAAAAATGAAAGTAGCCGGGGTTTTAAGAAATTTGCCCTAATATTTTCTATTAATAGATATAGATATTTCATATTTTTTAAAATCTAACACGTTTCTCAGTACAGAGATTTACCATCATGATGAATGGAATTTATCACCACCTATCTATAGCACATCAAAATAGGAATCATTTCCCTCTTCAAGTGATAAAATTCTCTCAAGCCCAGTCAATGCCATCCATCTCTAGGAAAGTGATTTTTGAATTAAATCTCTGTATGCTTCGGCGTGCACTAGTCATTCATTGTTGCTCCAATAATCATGGTCTCTGACACAGTTGATGCAATCTAACTCTACTTTTGTTTTTTCCTTCAGTTTTGGGCATTGAGTTTTGTAATGTTCATGCTTGTGCATAAAAGCAAGTCTTTCTAGCCATCCATTTGCTTTGCTCTTCTTTCCTCTGATGATTCTGTCTTGTGCCTTCTTGAATTTCTTTAAAGGAATAGTGTTATTTTTTGCCATTAAAAATTTTACTTCTATTATTGTAATGGATTACTTTTTATGGATAAGTCATTTGAGAAATTCAGCCAATACCATCATGTTTCTTTTGTGTTTAATATGAATTGGCATCCCCAGCTATGCTCAAACTTTAACTGTTCTTAGTGTTGTGAGTTTTGAAATCTACCACTGTACTTTTCATTGAGTTTTACCAGAGTACCATTGGTTTTCTCACAATTTCTAAAAGTAGTGTTAGCTCATTTTGCATATTAACCAAGAGAATAGCCTTGGCCATTTTCCTGCCCTTCTCCAAATTCTGTTATGCTTTTGATTGGAGATGGTTCAGCAGTGAGCTAGGAATTAATGGCAAAGTAGATCCTGTTTTCTATCAATAGGCAGTGTATTCTCTTCTTTTTATTGTGGTCATTCAGCTTTTTTGTCTTAACACAAGCAATATTCTATTATTCTTTTTAATTAGAGTATAAATCTAGCCCTGACAACTGTGTCATCCCAAATTGCGATTCCACAAAATCTATTCGAGCACCTTCAATAATACTGTGACGGTTTCTTGCTCGTCATTTGAGAGTGGTCTTGTGAATCTTGGCAGTTGAGGACTTTATTAATCTTCTGTTACTGATCTCAACTCCAATCTGAAGTTGTAAGACAAATGATATAAAACCTCTGTGGTCCTAGCTACCTCAGGTCCACCATCATTCTATCATTTTCCTTTATACACTAACTTTACCAATCTGATTTACACAGGTTTGTGCAATTTCCCTTTATATGTTTTTTCTGTCTGTTTCTGTCACTGGAGTAAAATAATGACAGAGAGATGGCTAATTCTGTATGCTTGAGTGATAAAGGATCAAATAGAGTTAATTTTCTTGTTTATAGTACTATTTCAAGTTTCAATTCATGCGGTTTCTACTGTTTTATTTGACGATACAATTAAAATTCTTGAGCTCGTCTTGATTCTAGTTAGTAAGACAGGTTGTGTTTGGAAGGAGGAATGGCTTCCAATGGTTGTTTTAGATGGCAAGCATCTGGTAATTAGTGGAGTAATCATGGGTCTAGTCCTCCTTCATGACGTTAAATAAAGGAGACATGCTTTCACTGGCAACTAGAGTTTGATCTTCAATTCGCTTGGTGATTGTTCATTTAACCGCCAAACCCATCCATATGTACGCTTTGCTTTGACATCACTGATGAAGTAATTCTTTCAAAAGTAGCAAATGACTACTTTAGAAGTGCAAGGAATCCATAATGTATTTGCAAGAGAACTTACTAAAAGAAATTCTTAAGCTGTACACTGTTGACTTATTTATTTATTTTTAATATATATTATTTTTTATAAAAAGAAATTGAAAATGACACAGTTTCATGTGCAGAAGTTGCATGACTCACCACCAAGGCTCTAGCTCAAGTGGTATATCTCCTCCCATATGGGAAGTTGAGGGTTTCAAGTTCCCAATGGGACAATAGTAGGTTGGATGGTGTGCTTACTTACCAAAAATAAATAAATCCACAGCTGTAATCATTTTGAATCTACATACTGATTTTGAATAGAATTGTCCTTTGTGTAATAAGGGCATGTTAGACGGTCCAATAATCATGCATATTTTATTGTAGGTGGGACTTTTTCATTAATTGGACACTCAGCTGGAGGATGGCTTGCACGTGTATACATGGAAGAATTTGGGTTTTCCCATATTTCTTTGTTACTGACTTTAGGAACCCCTCACCTGTATGTATCAATTTTATTAGTGCATGTTCTTGCTATTGATCCCCTTGCTTTTGTCTGATTAAATTGTTGACAGCTGTTTAGCTTAAGAGCCTAATTTGAATTACATTTTATAAATAGATGTTTTTCCTTTCAGGCCACCTCCGAAAGGTTCGCCTGGAGTCATTGATCAAACAAGGGGCCTCTTGTATTATGTGGAGAACAACTGCGCAAAAGCTGTTTATACTCCAGAATTGAGATATGTATGTATTGCAGGGAGGTAAACTCAAAAGTCAAATCCTATTTTCTTGTTCTTACTCCTAAAATCGTGTTTCTCATTCTTCCACTAAACTACTTTATGAAAAACTTCTACTGATAAGTGCAAATTATTTTTAGGTAAGTTAAATGATATACTCTTATTAGGTTTTCTTCATGAAGTAGAAATTGCCTCAGCTTTATATTACATTTAGTCCGCCACTATTTCTAAATTTAATAAAAAAATCATGCTATTCCATGTTTACTGTATCTTGGCTAGCATTCATTATTAATTTTCTGATCATTTTTCTTCCCAAGAGCATAACCTGCCTAGTGATATGCCATGATAGCATATGAATTTTTTTGATCAAAGATGAACGCTTTGTTAATATTTGTCAACCTTATGCTCCGTTTGGTAGGAATTAAGAAAGAGGGGTGGAGGGAAGCTAGGAAGGAAAAAACAAACTTCCTTCGTTTGGTAGAGAGGAGGCAACGAGAGAAGAGAAAATAGGATGGATGAGTCATCCTCCTCCATCACAAATTTTCATCCCTCTAAATATGGACGGAAGACATGAAGGAAAAAAAGGCAAGGCTATTATAAATTTTTAAATTACAAAACTTACCTTATAATTAACACTCTCTCTTCTCTTCTCCCCTAACAAACAAAATAAGGTATTATCTCATTCTATTCTCTTCCATCTAACCAAACAAAAAGAGGGAATGACGTAATCTTTTCCCCAAGGATGTATCATTCATCTCTTCTTCTCTCCCTTCCATCCAATTTTCTTCTTTCCTACCAAACGGAGCATTAGAGTTGGCACAATTTAACCAAAACTAGCCAAACTCACCTTGGGTAAATGGATGCAAGGAGGCTCTAACTTTAACCCGATTATATTATATATGACTCTTAGTTGTTTTTCTGTTGTAGTATTAATTTCAATTATAATATTTCAGAAGCTTTATTTGTTTTAGGTATACGTCACCTCTTAGGCTCTTACTAGGTTTTCTTCATGGAGTAGAAATTGCCTCACAGCTTTATATTACATTTAATCCGCCACCATTTCTAAATATAATAAAAATCATGCTATTTCATGTATACTGTGTCTTGGCTAGCATTCATTGTTAATTTTCTGATCATTTTTCTTCCCAAGAGCAGAACCTGCCAAGTGATGTGCAACGATAGCACATGAATTTTTTTTTTTTTTTCCAAAGATGAATTCTTTGTTAATATTTGTCAACCTTAGAGTTGGCACAATTTAACCCAAACTAGCCAAACTCACCTTGGGTAAATGGATGCAAGGATGCTCTAACTTTAACCTGATTCTAGCATTTAATTTTTTTTGTTTATCTGTTGTATTGTAATTTTAGATTATGACATTTCAGAAGTTTTATTTGTTTTAGGTATACATCACCACTTTGTCATAGTGCTTCTTTATTGATTGGGCAGAGCATATAGCCGATCAGGCAATTAGACTCATGAGACACATAGGACAGTTAATGCATACGCACAAAATGAATGCTCAAATAGCTATTGTTCAAATATTGAAGAAAACTTGCTAAATCAAGAAATTCCTAGACACATGGTTAACATGATGCCATAGAGACACAGCAAGGAAAGCACACTTTTAGCTGACAAAGTCTTTCACCTTTAAGTAGCATCAGGTACATAAAATACGGAGTAAATACTAAACAAACATAATATAATGAACTAATGTGAAATCTTTGGCTCTATAGCCTACTACTTAATCGAATCAATTTCATCCGATGCTTTATAAGCCTGGCAAAATGTGGAATCTCAATGGATGCAGCAATTTCCAGGTACATACGAGGGGATCGCTTCTTGGGAAATTCAAATGAAAATTCTAGTTCTGCAGTTTTAACTGATGGTAACCAACTAATCCCTGAGGTTGCTATTGTAAATGATATGAACTCAACTACATCAACTGCCACCAACTTCCGTGCTCGTTTTGTCGGTCAGGGCTACAAGCAGGTAAATGTTCTGTTGGTTCTTTTGCCTACGCTAAACAGAAAGGGGAAATAATTGAAAAGTGTAATATTATTCAAGAATTTTTTTTTTTTTTTTTTACGTACTTCTAATTGGGTTGTCTTTATCTTCTTGGCTAAGCTGGGACCATATTCCACGGCTGCTTGGTGTCCTAATTTTGTATTATATGTCAGGTTTGTGGGCAGGCAGACGTATGGGGTGATGGAGTTGTGCCAGAAGTATCCGCCCACCTGGACGGTGCACTGAACATAAGTTTGGACGGAGTATACCATTCACCGGTTGGTTCAGATGATGCATTAAGACCATGGTATGGCTCACCCGCTGTTGTAGAGCAATGGATACACCACCTCCTCAACTAAGAAGTACATATAAGGTACCCAAAAGAGAAGAGGAATGAATTATTTCATTTGTTGTCAATATAATTCACATTATACAACATTATAAATCCGATATCTAATTAAGTCATTTAGTCCAATCAGTGAAATGTTCAACTGTTCAAGTTTTCTGAAACCGCTCTTTTAGATGTTCAACTGTTCAAGTTTTCTGAAACCTCTCTTTTAAAAATTATGTCTTTTCTATTATTCTTTCTTTGTCTCATTCTTGTTTCTCCGTGGAACTTAGATAAAAAGATCAGAGCTATTTCTCGAGAAACTTTGGCATATCTCATTTGTGGACATCGGATTCATCTTCGGTAACTTCTGAGCAAATAAATCTGGTTCAGCATCTTAAAGTCCCAACTGTTTTATGTTTAGTCTCTCCTCAAATGCGGATGGTGTTTATTTTTCCTTGTGCTATTGTGTTTGAATCTGTGTGAACACCTGTAAAACGCGATGAACAATCCAAAAATCATTGGACGAGGAGATCCAAATTTTCTTTTGAATTGTAATTGTATTGATTAAACTTCTTGGTATTCTAAATATTTCCTTTGATAGCGTGTAATTGAAAGTATTATTGCAATTTTTTTTTTGATGACAATACTTGCCCAAAAAGAAAAAGAAAAAAATCTGGATGTGCATTGAAAATTAGTAAGCTTTCTTTGGTGACTTTCAGGAAGTTGAAATGAGAAGAAAAAATTAATAATAATAACGGCTGGATATTCATCTCCTGGACTTTTACAAGTTAATGGTAGTCGAAACATCATAGGTAAAAAAAGAGAAATTGTCATAATTTGATTTACTCGTAAACATCTCACTGTCAAATTAGTGATCATCAACTGAAAATCTGGTAGATTGTGGCTGTATGACGAGTTAGATGATCTCTACTCAGGTAGAACACTGGTCAGGGCGAAGAGTTATGTCAATTGCAGAGAAAGAAAATACCATACTCGTACAATATAGTTCCAGGGATTTTAATTTCACCCATGAATTGATGTTTGGCTGCATTAATATAACTTGTTGGAAAAATGAGAACGAAAGTAAAATATTTTTTTGAGTCCATCGGCTGTAATATAATTTGTTTTTTTTTCTTAAGTTTCAACAAATTTTCTAGTGCAATTTTAAAAAAAGCAAAGAAGAAAAGGCCCAAAAAGAAAATCACAGAAAAAAAATTTCCAACGTCAAAAGTTTGGAAAAAAATTTCTGAAAGATATTTTCCACATTGTATACCCACACCTCAGTTAGTGCTGCTACGAGCTAAAAAATGAATGAAAATGATAAGAGACCAATACCAGAAACACAGAAGAGGTTTTTCAATCTACATATCTACCCATTTCTACAAGGTGTCCCAGCTAATAAGATCTTCCGAGTTAGAAACCAGACCCAAGAGTTCACTTCTAACCAAAAGCAACATCAACAATTCAAAGGTTAACGAGAGCTTGCTCAATGAATTCTAAACAAACATCAGAAGCAGTCAACCAGTCTTCACAAAATGTTGGGTCAGCAACTTTCCAATCTCCAGGAAGCCAACTCTGTCCTTCCCATCAAACACCGTCTTCAGCTTGGTATCACAACAAATCACCTTCCTATCCACGGGGTCCTGCATGAAAAACGCACACAGTTAACTACCCCAAACAAAGCTTTTCAATAGCAGCATGAAAATCAATATCTATATATAATATTAAATAAAGGTTCAACGCGATGCCCATGAGCCTAAGTCAACAGCCAATGTAATCAAAATCCAATGGAACAAATCAAGTACATAAAAACATCAGAGGAAGTAAAAGAAGATATAATGCCAGCCAGCACAACCACAACCACAACAAAAGGAATAAAATGCATCTACATGTATGTCCCATGTTGTGTGCCACACATGCATGTATCAAAATATAAACAAAGGCTTACACCTCACATTATGAATGAACAGACTCCACTAAAAAACAAGCATAGCTTGACAAAATTTCTTCGCAGAGAATCATTCAAGTGTAGGAGAATACTTTACATTCTCTTTCTCATGTACCAGTTCTATATCTTATAGGTGATTTTTCTACATGTTCCAACAATTAAGGATGGTTGGCCTACTTATATAAATTCCTCTTCTTGAGAAATCAGGGATCTGGAATTAACACTCATGCAACAACCTTTTCATAAAACTTTAAAGAGTTGACTCAATCATTAGGTCAACTATTTCCACTATATGAATGTTCTTGTAGAGGATTCATGCTACTATCAAAAAGTATGACCAAGGCTCACTTTTAGGTCGGATGGAAGATTGGCACACAAGTGTAACCCAAATTGAAACAGTGGGGTGGCATAGAGTGGTAAGACTTAAAGAGTGCCCTCAGGTAAGGATAAACAATCTGGGGAAATTGCCAGAATCCAGTCCATGGCAGTGTCAGACAGAAAGGAATGGTTTGGAGGCAGAAATCTTAAGCTTTTAAGAATTATGGATGGAAATAGCAACCCGAGATATTAATCAAAATCCAGATTAGGAATTGACAACAAATTTACTATTAGAATGAAATTCAGGAATGACATGAAGGTAGAGAAAATTAGAAACAGAAATGCAGCAGAGACTATTGCTTTCGGCCTTCTTCACACAATTCTGTATTCAACATTCCTATTCTCACATTAACAAATACTTTGCCTCATAAGAAATGAATCAGACAAGAACAAACAGCCTCACCCCAGTAAACCAGCAATTATTCTATTTTTTCCCTGGTTCTTGAGGGTAAGAAGGTAACAACTTCTGCTTCATCCTAAAAACTCATTAAAAATGTTTTTAATCATGCAACAGTCTTTTTGGTTACCCTTTTCTAAAACCACCATTGTAAGATAGTTACTCTACAAACTAAATCAAAAGGAAGAAGCACTGGGTCACCAAAGCTCAAATGTCATAATACACTAAAATAGCCCCATTAATGACTATAATTATTAAATCAATATTTATATAAATTCAAGTAGAAATCTGATTCAAAACTAAAGATATGTGTGCTGCAAATTAGTTGTTAACCTTGGGAATGGATGCTGGTTCGATTTCCTAAAGTGGGCATTAATAACATCGTCATCCTTGCCTCTACATAGGGCCGGCTACATGAATTATCTTCTTCTATTATGAACTATGTCTTATATCCAATATGATTTCTACAACTTAACCCAACAAAGCCTTTTCCCAGCTCTCCGTGTCTTTGTTGAATTTGCATTCCTTGTGTTCCATTTTAGTTCTTTTAAGTATATGTCTCGTTTCAAGTTACCATGAAAACTAGTACAAGTATTCACATCAATCTAAATTGAACCACCATTGTGCATAACTACCGCAAGGAAGCGAATTGCTACCCTAGAAAACCAGTCTCAGAGAACCAATACACATACAAAACAGCCTGGTACTCTGCTTAGGACCCCCAAAATACCACAATAAACTCCTTCCTCACCACAATTTAGAAACAATAGAGAAAAATAAATCAATAGCAATATAAGTCCTCTGTTGTAAAAACCAGAACAAGCAGCATGAATTCTCGAATAAAAATTAAAATACAAACATGTATGCACAAATAATACACACATGGAGAGATCATCCTTAAGAAACCCATAAAAAAGAAAGCAAGGCTATCAACCAGCCATTTACATACAACAGATGAGTGATATTTTCAAGACGAAAAGAGTGATATATGCATCATATATAACACATATATAACATATAGAGTTTATTGTATTCTTGTTGCTCATTCTTTATATCCCTCAAGACCTTAGGGTTTCATTTCTTGTTACACGCACATGTATAATGTATTTGCTCATTTTTCCTTTCCGCGAATATCACTCGGTTTCTTGTACGTAAGATGCTCAGCCATAAACCAACCATTTACATACATGAAATTAACTGATATTTACAGGACTAAAACTGAGTTGAATAACACTTGTCTGTTACGAGAAACGAAACCCTAGGGTCTTAAGATAGATAAGAATGAGCAAATAAGATGAAATGATGTACATACATAGAGATAGACCTGAGGGTTGTGGAGTTTGATGTGGTCCATCATAGGAGAAACTAGCTTTATTCACAGAAAGGAAAACTGAGCAAATACATAATACATGTGCGTGTAACAATAAATGAAACCCTAAGGTCTTGAGATATGTAAAGAGTGAGCAAACAAGAATACAACAATATACTATATATGTGGTTATATACATGTATAACAAGAAATGAAACCTAAGGTCTTGAGATATATAAAGAGTGAACAAATAATAATACAACAATACAATATACCATATATGTAGTTATATATGTGTAACAATAAATGAAACCCTGAGGTCTTGAGATAAAAAAAGAGTGAGCAAACAAGAATACACAATACAATATACCATATATGTAGTTATATGTGTGTAACAATATATGGGAGCATAAGGTTTTGAGATATATAAAGAGTGAGCAAACAACAATACCCAACACAATATTACCATTTATGTAGTTATATGTGTGTGTAACAATAAATGAAACCCTAAGGTCTTGAGATATACAAAGATGGGAAAACAAGAATACACCGCCAATATATATGTGTGTGAAATCCTAAGGTCATGAGTTATATAAAGAGTGAGAAAACAAGAATACACTGTCAATATACTATATATGTAGTCATATATATGTGTATTTGCATATATATAAGGACCTGAAGGTCTTGGAGTTTGATGTAGGCCCAGATCTTCTTGACGGCGTCGGTGCGAGAGCTCTCGGGAACGCCAAGGAATTCGCTGAGGGCTGGTGATATAGGAGACACCTTCAGAATGCCTGAGGATCGAGCCACTGTTGAAGGTTGTTTTGGTGGTCGTGGCGAGGATGAAAGTGGCTTGGTGGCCTTGGCGGCGGCGGTACCCTTCTTCGTGGCGGTACCCTTCTTCGCGGCGGTGGATTTGGCGGTTTCCGCCTTCGCTGCGGCCAACAGGGCCCTGCAACCCTTGAAAACCCTAGAAGACATTTCACCCCCTTTGTTTGATTTTGAAACTCTCTCCCTCTCTACCTAGCCGATGAGTGATGATGGTATAACAACTACTAAGTCGCACTCTGCTTGACAGCTTGAGCACTCGATTAAGGTCGTGTCATTGTCGATTGTTATTAATTGGTTAGGTTAAGATGTTTTCAAAATAAAATTTTAAAAAGGGCACAGTGTAAATAAATAAAAAAAATCTTATATTCATGAAAATTAAGAAATTATTTAAATTATTGATTTGTTGCGATTAAAGATAAACTCATCACAGATTATTTTATCTTTTATTAAATTTGTCATTTCTTATTAAATTATTTTTTATTATATTTTCTCTTATTTGAATATTAATTATATTATTTACCTTCATTCTATAATTAGTATCAATTAATTATAAAAATGAAAAATAAATAAATAAATGTATAGTTATCATTTTTTAAAATGATTAACTTATTATAATAAAACTTTCAAACTCACTTTAAAAAAAAATAGTATAAAAAAATACCTTCTTTTTCAAACAATATTCATGAAAAATTAATAAATTACATAAATAAAAAATATCTTATATTCATGAAAATTAAGAAATTACTTAAATTGTTTCAAAATTTTCTATTTAATATTTTTATTTAAATAATTAATTAAAAAAATTAAAGGCAAACTTATACAAATTTAATGGAGAATATTTCATCAAATTAGTATGAATTTTTTTCAAAATTTATTTTAACAAGAAAAAATATATCTAGTGTAATTCAATAAGAAATGGTATTATGGTCGTTTAATGAAAAATAAGTAAGACAATGGGACATTTTGTAACTAAATGTGATAGTTTATGAGATTTTATGTACAAAATATAGTTCAAAAAGGTTATTTACAAATTTAGACATAGTTGAGGGGATTTTTTGCACTTTGTCCTTTAAAAAAATTAGAATTAATTACATTCACATCTCCCAGATGAAAGTTAGTTTATTTTAGAACAATGCCACTCATGGCAGGAATTATAGCCAAACAACCCTAAAACAGTGTGAAAAGTCAAAATTGCCTTTCATTGTTCTATTTTTTTTTTAATAAAAATATGTAATGACAAAAATGCCCATTTCATAATTATTACGTCTTTCTCCTCTCTTCTTCCTCTGTCTTTCCCTCTTTCTCATCTCAACCTCCGAACACCACCACCACCCCCAAGTACAACTAGGGATGGCAATTCGTGTTCGTGGGTAATAACCGTATCGTGTCGATGTAAGGATATCATACTAAACAGGTAAACTCAAACCCGAATCATTTAATATTCGTATTAAGAACCCTCAACACTAAGCTCAACCTGTTTATTAAACGAGTAAACATGTTAACCCGTTTAATGATCTGTTTATCAAAACGAGACATTTAATATTTAATCAAATAATAAATAATAGAAAAAATTTGTCACAATTAACCCAAGTATTTAAAATAAAAAGAAAAATCATAAGGTGTAGACAAGGTTTACAATGAAATGACTCAACTATTTATATTAATTGGATTTAAACAAGTAACATATTACATAGGTTGTATTCACGATTATAACATGTTTAGTTAAACGAGTCATAAACGAGTTATACGGGTTAAACCAATCAACCCTAATTTGACACGCTTAAGTAAATGCGTTAATTGTGTCAATCTATTTATGATCCGAACTCACTTAAAGACAACCCAAACCCTCTTATCTTGTGTCATGTTCGAATTGTATTGGCGATTAATTTGTCACCCTTACCCCCAACCTTGACACCAGGGCCACCACGACGGCACGACCACCACCATGTTAACGTAGACTAATAAGGCAATAACCAAATAAACTTGGCACGATAAGAACCTTAATTGCCCTCTCCAGCACTCGTATAACCTCCTGAAAACTACCTAAACTACAGTAAATCGCCACCAACAGAAACCCATATCAGATTTGTAGATTTTTGTTTGTAAGGAGAGAGAAGTAGGAGGTTTGAGAAAGAGTGTCTTAGTGGAAGAACAAGATGAGTAGGCACTGTTCGATTGCTTCCTTTTGGGTAGTAATGGATTGCAATTAGATGTGCGGCAGATCAAGAGCGATGAATGCTCACTGAAGAAAATTGCAAGTTGGGCGACTCAAATCAGTGTTCCGAGAAGAGACTGTTTCATAATGATGGTGTTGATTACGATGAGGCAAAAAAACAAAGGAGATTTTTCGTTATCGTTCTGTGTGATTGCAATTGGGTGGTAGGAGTGTGATTGTTAACTTTGCCAAATCTGAAAGGTATTATTGTTAAAAAGTGAGTCAATTTTCTTCTGATTGTCAACAGAGGAAACCTCAGGAATGTAATTAACAAAAAACTGCAAACAATAAAAATACGAATGTTGTATTGATTTATTATTTAATTAAGTGAAAAGCAAATTAAATTTTTAAAATACCAACTTTGTGCAAATGAATGAGGTTTTTTTTAAGGGCTAGTAACCTAGTGATATTAGTCTCTTATTTCCCAAAATGATATCAGTGGTTCAAGTTTCAGAAAAGATAAGTGTGTGTGAGTACCAACTAGGAAAAAAAAAATGAAGGTTTTTTTTTTTTTTTTTTTTTTTTTTTTTTTTTTGTGATAGTCAAATAATAAAGTTAGTTAAATGTGGGAATGATATATTAAACTTATTAAAATCTAGAATACACAAAGAGTGTAGGATAATTTAGTTTTTTCTATTGCCTCCGGGGACATAGCAACGTTGGTAGAATCTGGAAGGTAAGTCATTGAGGTCTAGTTTTCGAATTTCATTCTTAACTTGAATGGTGCATGTATTGTGGGACCAATACACGTGTTCTAAAAAAAATATAAATAAAAAATATTATTTTTTCCTATCAAACAGAGGGGTGAATAGTATATTTTTGTTAAACAAAAAAAAAATGAGGAAATTGATATTCCCACCCTTCCAAATTACTCTTGCATTTGATTACTGAGTAGAAAAATTAAATAAATTTTACATTCTACTTCAGTGCATGTGTGATGAATCAAAAATGTTTTTTTTGGTAATGTAATTTTTGAATCAACAAGAAAAAAAATGTATGTATATGCATATAATATATACAAGCCAACGGATTTGAGTAACATTTACCCTTAGGAAACATAAAGTTTTGAAAAAAAAAAAATTTAATAAATAAAGTTTTGAGAAATTATTTTTTGGCCAAGCATTTCAACTAAAATGATTGATTGAAGTACTCTACCAAAATACCCACAATCGTGGAATGAAGTAGAGTGAGATGACTGGATTTCGGCTCAAATGTTGGGCCTATGTAGTGTGACTCAAAAGTTTCTATCAACACGAAGCTCCGGTCCAACTGCAACTCAATTGATTTTTGATTGAGATATTAGGGGTTTTTTTTTTTTTTTTTTTTTTTTTTGTTCTTTTCATTAGGTCCTCCAAGTTTGAAGGTATAATCATTTTCCTTTTATTAAGTTTGAGTATTAAAATTATATATATATATATATATATATATATATATTGACATATCCGGAATTATCAACCAACTTTCCTTTTGGAGAGATTGTGGCATCATTGGGTTAGGGTTAAATCACACAAAGCCAAAGCAAGAATGAGCGAAAACAGCTAAATTTAAGTCACACAGGGTTTCGTTTGTTTCTTGAAAATTTTTAATTTTATTTTTTAGTGTTTGACAAAAGGTCTAGGTGGAGTTTGAAGTCTAATCCATTGGATGGGGCGTATAAAATAACTTGGTGAATAAGTTATTTTTGTAAGATTTTAATATTTTTTTCTTACCGAACACCAAAAAATAAAAAATATATTTTCTAAAGATTATTTAACATCCAAACAAATGAGCCAGAATGTGAGTAGAAACGGAAATGCGCGCATATGGCATAAGACCATATGTAAAGTGTAAAGTGTAAGAGCGACACCTATTGAAAATGATTGTGTGACTCAGGAATTAGTGTATAAGTTGACAATTCTTTATGATTGTGTTGGGTTTCGGCTTTTGATTCAAAAGTTAGCCAGTTGGGTCGGAGCAGGTCTAGGCCTGAACCCAGACTTATTTGGGCCTACTTATGAAGCCAAGCCCGCATGATTTGCAGCCCATAATAGCAAAAAACAATTCATGAATCGAAGTAAATAAAAGCCTGCTTGTCTCTCTCTCATCCTCAAACAGGCTCTCTCTTTCCTTATCCATTTATTTATCAACACAATTCAATTCTCAGCACATCTCTCCCTACTCTCTTCCCTTCTCCTTTCTACACTCTGCATAATATCTTCTCTATTGCTTTGACTCTATCGATTCATCGGCACAGACTTGTATACAAATATGATATGATATATATGCATAAATATATACATATATATGAGAAAATAATAGAAAAATGTCGTGCTTGCTGCCGCAGTTCAAGTGCCTTCCAGACAGTTTCTCCATCCATGCCAAGACTCACCATCAAGCCACCACTCAACTCCGTTAGTCTCTCTCTCTTTATATATGTATATATATACATATATGTATATGTGACCATTAATTGTGTACATTTTAATTGGAATTGGAATGGGAATGGGGAAGTTAGATTTTTCTGGGGTTCAGAACTGATTTCAAATTTCTGATTCTACATTGTTCAATCGAGAGACTTAATTTTTTTTTTTTTCTTATAAAACGAGCAAATCCAGTTCTATTCAATTTTTATACACCAATGTGAAATTTACTGATTTTATCTCACACTTAATGTATTCTATTGATTGATGAAGTTGTTGTTTATATGTCTGATTTAGTTATTGGCACTTAAAGTGTATGTTTAATAGCCTTAGTAGATGCTATTTGTTTTGATTTAGCTGGTATTTTAATTTTTTTTATTATTATTTTTTTGTATAATAATTTAAGCGATTATACCCTATTCTCAGCTCATGAGTGATGGCATTCTCTGTGCGTGTATATGTATATATATATTTAATGTATGATACATATGTGACCATTAATTGTTTATAGTTTAATCAGAAGGGGAATGGGGAAGTTCGAGTTTTCTGGGTTTAAGAACTAATTTCAATTTTCTGATTCTGCATTGTGAAATCGAAAGAATTTAAATTCTGTCCCTGTTAAATGTGCAAACGCAGTTCTTTACAATTCTTATACATCAATGTGAAATTTACTGATTTTACGTCACACTTAATGGAAGTCTCATTGATAATATTGTTGTTTATAAGCCTGATTTAGTAATAGACACTTATTGCTTCACAAGTGTATGCTTATCTGCCTTAGTAGATGCTATTTGTTTTGGTTTAGTCTGGTATTTTTAATTTTTTGGTGTATAATCATTTAAACGATTATAACCTATTCTCAGCTCCATGAGTGACGTATTCTATGGTGTATGGGTTTATTTTGTCGGATAAGGAAATAAAGTCTCTTTGCCCACTGTTTGGTTCCTCAGAAAATTGGGAGAGAACCAAATAAAATGTTGAATCTTTTGATCCATGTTGTTTTGGTTTTAAAAAAATGTAAATATTGCCTTGAATGAGTCAGATAGTGGTATTATGCACAAGTGAATGAAGGATTTTGCTTTCTTTTGGCCCCAATTAATGAAAAATCTAGTATTCAAGATACTAATTTCCATCTTTCTCCTGCAGTTTCTAAGCAATCAGGTGGAGTCATAGGGGTTATATTAACCGATCCAATATGAATTTGGCCACATCAGTATGTATGAATGAGTTGCTGAGCACAATAATTTGTCTACTTAAACTATTATATTTCTTGGAATTTAACAATGAGAAAGAAGAACATCTCTGTTATTGGCGGTCTATGTCATAGGTTTCTAACTCGAGCAATATATTTAATGTTATAATAATTTATTGTTCTTGTTTTCTATTTATCAAGAAGAAAATAAATGATTAATAAAAATGATTACTCTGAAAATGGAAAGGAAAACTTGGCTGTTGGCAACGACATTATTACTGGTACAAGTAAAAAATGATATTAGGCTAGGTAGCTTATAAACCTCTTGGTAATGTCATGTGTATTGGTAAGTTAGCAAGCGGATCAAAAATGTTTTTAGGCTAGCATGTGGTAGCTTGTAAACCACTTGATTATGTTATGTCTCGGCAACTCTCTCTCTCTGAAAATTGCCTTGGCACCTAAACACTTGTTTATATAACGCTCTAATAAAGGATTTAACTGCCCCTATATTCTTCATTGTGAAAAAC
The DNA here is from genome assembly GCF_030987335.1 of Cornus florida. Classification (NCBI taxonomy): domain Eukaryota; kingdom Viridiplantae; phylum Streptophyta; class Magnoliopsida; order Cornales; family Cornaceae; genus Cornus; species Cornus florida. Next base: position 7,302,593 of record NW_026775573.1, read on the forward strand.
TGGTAAGCAAAGACGATGCTGCAATGTCTGACTTTATGTAGTTTATTTTTCATTGCTTTTTCTGTGACCTATCCAATTCCTGTCTTTATTAGCTTGAAAATTAATGCGGTGTATGCCCTTTCTTCTCATGGAAGCATGTTTTTCTATGATCTGCATTTAAGGTGCTTGAGTAGAGACTACTAAATAGAACTTACTGAATTTTTTCTCCATACTCGTAGTGAATAGCATGAAATTCTCACTTGAAATAAATTGTTTTGATCAAGAAACTTTCCGAGCTATTAACAAATTGGGAGAGAATCACAATTCTTTGAGTGAAAAATAGTGAGAGGTTTATTGGTTTTTGTTGTTTTCCGTTGTATATAGAGTTCCAAATCTTATTATTATTGGTTGAAATATGCAGCAAAAAATAGAGAGCCTGTTTACTTCCGGACGCAATGCATTTTATCCACTACATCCCCACCATTACCAACAGTAACAAGTACTGTGCTTGATATGGAGAAGCTGAAATTACCGTATTTAGAAGCTCATTCAAATCCTGTTACTGCAAACAGACCTTGGATGTATATAGGGGCAACTGGTCCGCCCACAGAGGTCAGAATCAATCTTTGTTGGTTACATAGTGATAGAAGTTATAAAAAATAAAAAATAAAAAAAAGCAGGAAAGGTGGAATATTCATGTTTTGCATTGATTTTTTCTAGCTTGATTTACAAGATAATGTGTTTGGTTTGAACCAGCTGACAGAATGTGTCTTAATCTTTTCTTAGTTTTAAGCAAATGGAGAGAGTTTTTTTTGCCAAAGTGGTATCCAACGGGTTTTGCCAAGTTGCCGGTGGGCAGGGGGGTAAACTAGTAATATAAAATAAAATAAAATAATTGTAATGATTTTTTTTTTTTTATTTTCAATGCATTTTTAATGATTATTTTTAAGAGCCTGTCTATAAATGATACGAGAAGAATAAAATAAGATAAGAACAGTTGGCAGCCGATAAATGAGATTGTCAATCGTCGATCATGCTTTTTCTTCTCCTTTAATTTATAACAAATAATGTATATGTATATGAATAGATATATAAAAAGATATACATATATATATATATATATATGAATAGAGTTCTAATATATATGTAGTAGCTAGCAGGGATTACAATAATAATTAACAGGTTTTTTACTAGATTTAAAATTTTAAAAGCAAGACTAGAAAGGTTCTTTCATTATAAATAGGTAACCATAAAAATGATTTTATTAATAAAATGAAGATAAGAACAGTTGGCAGCCGATAAATGAGATTGTCAATCGTCGATCATGCTTTTTCTTCTCCTTTAATTTATAACAAATAATGTATATGTATATGAATAGATATATAAAAAGATATACATATATATATATATATATGAATAGAGTTCTAATATATATGTAGTAGCTAGCAGGGATTACAATAATAATTAATAGGTTTTTTACTAGATTTAAAATTTTAAAAGCAAGACTAGAAAGGTTCTTTCATTATAAATAGGTAACCATAAAAATGATTTTATTAAAAAAAAAATTGGTGGGGCCAACTTTGATTTTCCTATACAAAATCTCCATTAATAGCCATAAATAAGTAGCATTAATAGAGTTCTGAGAAAATTTTGGGGGGTGCACCCCCCCCTCCTCTCTCTTGCAGGTGGGGGATCCAATTCTACTAATTTCATTTCTTCAATTAATGGAAAATAATTTTATGATATCAATCCCAAGAACAAAGAGCACTGGGCAGCTTGCTATCTCTTAATTTCTTATTGTCAGTCAAATCAACCCCCATAGGGTAGCTGAGTTGGGATAGTTAATATGTAATTTATGTATAGATTCTCATATTATCTATTAGGGTCACTCCCTAGAGTGGATCCTAGATGAAAATTACAAAATCATGTGCCCTATTCATGAACAATATCTTGATTATAAAATAATCTCTCGTCACTTCCTGCATTGATTGATTTTCATATTAATCTACAGGCAAACTTTGCAGCTACTTTGGCGACAGAAACTCTTCTTACAAGTGATGAGGCTATTATAGCTGCTGCTGCCGCCGAAGCAGTTGCCCTAGCAAAAGCAGCAGTGAAGGTTGCGAAGGATGCGGCCGTGATGGTCAGCCGTAACAACTCTACAAAATCAGATAGCAAACCTACAACTATCCTATCTGAAGCTGACTCTTTCCAGTTTGGAAGGGCTGAGCTTGCAGAAATAGCACGAGTTGGTTTAGTTGAAGAATCCAAGGAAGCGGAAACAGAGTTTGGGGAAAACTATTCATTGCAGTACCCAATTAAAGAAGCTGATGATTTGGAGCCAACGCATGAAGAGCTTGAACTTCTCCAGGCACAACTCTCCAAAAGTATTGCTGTGAGATCAAATCGTCAAACAGAACGAAAAGCCAAAAGAGCAAAAGCAGCAGAGAAGTCTGCAGCTAGTATTGTGTCCGTGAAGCCTGGTTCTACAAGCCGGAGAAAGCGTGTTTCTGTACAAGACATAGACTACTCTGATCCGTTGCGTTACTTGAGAGGAACTACTAGTTCTTCGAAGCTTCTCACTGCTACTGAAGAACATCAGTTGTCTGAAGGAATACAGGTGCATTTCACATTTAGCAGTACTGATTTTTTAAAGAGAACTGGTTCTTTGCTATCATTTGCTTTGTTGTTTAGAATATAATATTTGTTCTCATCTTGACTGCTATCCACCTAGTGTCCAATGTTGGTCACTAGGCAGATTTTTATTAAGCAAATGTCATGGTGAATGCATTTTTATATGGGTGAAAATTTCTATTCTTTGGAGGTAAACAGAGACTGTAGAAACTGCTAGTATTGTAGAAGAAAAAGCGTAGTAAACAATAGTGACATGAAGCTTTTTATGTTGCTCCTCAATTTAATATGGCCCAAGTCTGAAATTTCCTAATGATATCAGAATACTTGAGATAATTTTAGATTCCTCCCCCAGAGAGTTAGAGACGTCATTTTTTTTTTTTGGGAATAGTCCGGAGGCATCAGCTAACTATTCTACGTAATTGGTTCTTCAAATGGTTGCAAAGACTATTCTGCTTTTTGTTTCTAATATTGGCTGAAATCCAAGTAAGTTGCTGATTTGGATTCTAATGGAGGGGAAGTAAAATAACCTTCATGAAATCCTCTTGGGAGTTCTCTATTATTTACCCTAGCAATTTTATGAAACAAATTTTGCTGTTCTGCTTAACAGCATCCCATATCAAACCCTGACATTTGTGCACACACACAGCACGGGGGAGAGAGAGAGAGAGGCTTCAGTTTGTTTTGGGTAAGAAGGTTTAAATATTACTCCTGAATGGCTTCCAAATCATTTGGGAAAACTATTTCAACTTATATGCCATTTCACAAGGCAGGAACATGCTGATGGATCACTTTCTCTGCTCTAGCAGTAGGATATGTGTATTGGAATACTGGGGATACAATGTGGGCGAGAGTGGGGCAGCCAAATAGAGAGGTGGAGTGAGAGTGATAGCAGTAGTCCAGCCCAAAGGGTCACGAAATCCAGCACTAACGTCCACCCTAAATTATGATTTCTGGACATTAAAGTTGTAGGTCTAGCTCATTAGAGTGGACTATTTACACATTGCCCAAACCTAGAACTACAAATGAACCAAGCTTCATGAACAACTTAGGATTAGTGCGAGTTCAATTCACGTTCATTTGTCAAGCAAATGAATCGAACTCAAACAACAATTTCTAGTTCGTTAACTAAACAAGCTGAGCACAAACAAACCTTAGTTCAAATCATTAGGCTTGTAAGGATATTGTTAACAAGCTTGTTAGGGCTTGTGAAAATGGTTCTTTTTCTAGGGTCTGATTGGGCCTGTAGTTGATTTCCCCTTCCCCCCCCCCATCCCCCTCTCTCATTAAACATTCAGCTCGGAAATGACTAGATGAGCAGAAACAAGCTGAGCTTGAGTACTTGTATCCACACTCAGCTTGTTCCTGAGCAATGATCAAAAAGCCGTCTGATTTAATTGATATGAGTTCAAAAGGCGACCACCTATTTTTTACATGGACTTGGGTACGTGTATGCATCAATGTGTCGGACGTGTCAAATCTCTAAACAGGACACACGGGGACACATTGACACTGCTAAATATTCATTTTATTTTATAAAGTAATGTTTTGATCTAATATAGTGTTCAATATAGGCATTTAACTCATTTTAAAGTAATAATATAATATAATTGAATGATTGAATATGGGTTTTATAAGTACATGTGCAACCAAGAGAGTCACACATATATCACATACCCATGTCCAAGCAATATGTGTCCGACACGGGTACTTCACTATTTTTGAAGAGTCCAGTAACATAGCTAACCACAATGCTGCAAAGTGTCATCTCCTTGTGGCGTGCACCAGCATGAGCTATCGATGTAAGACCAAATGCATTTGCATGTTGTCCGAGTGTCTTTGAGTACATTCTTTTTTTTTTTTTAACCTTCCAGACAAGCCAAAGCTTACGCTACCCTGGGTATGGCCCAGAGTGAAGAGCCAGCCACCTTAGGTTGCCCCCAACTCTGATGGCCAGTCTCTGAACCTTGGGATGCCCAAAGCCAAATATATCAGAACCATGCTACTTGGAAGCACCGGAACTCTCCATGACAGAAGGTCCCCTGGATTCTGCTCTGAGCTCAGAAAGGCTATTAAGTGTCAATGTGCCTCTCATATAGTTTCTCACATGAGAGAGTAGTGGCTTCTGAAAGTGAACAGGTATGTTCAGGCACACTACACAGGTGGCGTAGGTCAGGAGACAACCCTTGTGGGAATGTTAGATGATTGTGGTGCCACATGGCCTTTTCTACAGTGGTTTGAGGCTCAATTATTGTGGTCCATGTGCGTGCTAAATCCAATTTATAATGTGTCAACAAAATATAATATTGACAGTTCACCGTTAAAAGTTACACAGGAAGCTTGCTGATCGAAAATTCCTTATTAGAATGGTTAAAAAAAAATACCTTTTTTATTTTATTTTGATCATCAAAATTCTCATCATTATTTGGGAAGGGGGTGTTGTTCTGATTCAACCTTGTCTTGTTTTTTGCTTTTAGTAATTTATCTCATCTGATTGATGATGCCTGCACTGTCATTAATTTAATACAGGGCCTATTGAAATTGGAAAAACTCCAAGATGAGCTTGTTGAACGTTGCGGCGGTCAGCCCACTATTGCACAATGGGCTGCGGCAGCTGGTATTGATCAGAGAACCCTAAGGACACGTTTAAGCTATGGTATGCGTTGCAAAGATAGAATGATAAAAAGCAACATACGGCTTGTAATTTCAATTGCAAAAAATTATCAAGGAGTTGGGATGAATCTCCAAGATCTCGTTCAGGTATCAGTTTTCCCTGTGTATAATTGCAAGATTGAGGCTTCTCTTTAAATAAAATTCATTACAAGTGTGATACCTTAATAAAATGTGCTGATTTCGATGCTTATATTGACTTGCCTTGCTAATCGACTCTCAGGAAGGATGCCGAGGCCTTGTAAGAGGTGCAGAAAAGTTTGATGCTTCGAAAGGGTTCAAGTTCTCAACCTATGCTCACTGGTGGATTAAACAGGCAGTTCGGAAGTCGCTTTCTGATCAATCCAGGACAATTCGCTTACCAGTAAGTCTTCCATGTGCATTTCAAGTGATATCATCTATGCCTACACATAGATAACCTTTTTGACCTGTTGATGCAAAGAAAAAGGATGAGATTATTTACAGATGAGGTCAATTTTTAACTTCTATCATCATATTTTCTTCTTGTAAGTGCAATATTATTGGCTTTACAGTTTCACATGGTTGAGGCAACTTATAGAGTGAAGGAGGCAAGAAAGCAATTGTATAGTGAAAATGGAAGGCACCCTGATAATGAAGAAGTTGCTGAGGCGACAGGGCTCTCAATGAAGAGGCTCACTGCTGTACTACTAACCCCTAAAGCTCCAAGATCACTTGACCAAAAGATCGGGATTAACCAGAATCTCAAACCTTCGGTCTGTCCTGTTTCTCTGTCTTCCTGGATTAGGTCCCATTTTTTTCCCACCCATTGTCACACATCTTGGCTGTTCTGCTCGTCTTTCATTTGTCTTCTATCACAGGAAATCATTGCAGATCCTGAAGCAGAAACATCGGAAGATTTGTTGATCAAGCAATTTATGAAGCAGGACCTGCACAAGGTGCTGGATACTCTCAATCCTAGGGAACGACAGGTAATCAGATGGCGGTTTGGGATGGAGGATGGAAGAATGAAGACATTGCAAGAGATTGGAGAGTTAATGGGTGTGAGCAGGGAGAGAATCAGGCAAATCGAGTCGTGTGCATTCCGAAAGTTGAAGAACAAGAGGAGAACCAAACATTTGCAGCAGTACTTGATGTCATGAGCCTCGTCAGATTGAAAAATCAGAATTTAGTTTTGCTCTAGAGCCAACAAACTTGCTCAAGGCTCGAAAGGATGTGTTTTTAGTCCTTCCACCGTTATTTATTTAATTTATTTCAAGTAATTGAAATGTATCATTTTCATGTATTAGAAAAATTTTGTGCATAGAACCAACAAAAATTTTGAGTTAAAAAGATACTTACTTTTCCCTTTATTGTACAGAAAGCAAAGTACTCGCAATTTGGGTTGATGAAAATCACACCTGGAAATCACTTCGGTCTCGAGTCGAGAAGAGCTAACCTGAGTTTATATGTATTTTTAATTGTATATTATATATAATTATAAATGTGTTCAATTATTTTCATTAAATTTAAATTTACTATACTAATTCTTTGAATAATTAGTTTTTTGATAGCTTGGCTACAATCCTTTTTTAATGTTTATATTCAATATAAATATATATATTTAAAAAGAACACAAACCTTAAAAATGTACCGATTTGAATTTAGGATGAACTTGAGAGAGAAGACAATGAATATGGGCTGGGCCTCAAGCGTTAGTGAGTATATAAAAGCCCATGGGCTACGGCCAGTCCCACTGATTTATAGGCTAGTGGGCCGTTCGAGCGAACCTTGTAGCCCACATGCTGCAGGAAACATACTCTTTTGGAGTTGAGATATTGATTTTTTAGTGATTTTGTTCATGAAAAGCCACTAGTGGCACTGTTAATACGAAGATAATAAAGGGCACTGATAATTTATCCCCTCATAAAGGGCACTGATAATGTATGTATCAAGTCATTGCATATAAACAATTTATTGGACTCCAAAATCCTTTCTCGATCAATTAGGCAAGTAGCAGAGCTGGACTCCTCATTTCCGGAACATGCATAAACAAGATATATATATAGCAATACAAAATATAGGAGTATATAAAGCAAGATGATATAACAATTATTGAATAAATTTAAAATTCTAAAAAAAAATTACTAATATTTTACATATTAATTTATTGAATAGATGGCTCGAGCAATAGTTGTGGGGCGCACCCTATTTAGTAGCATGTGTTAATAATCTTATGATCCCATAATTTGAAAATTAAATCCCTTTTGAAGTCAAACTAGAGAATTCTTTACAACTCAGTTTAGTTGGTAAGTAGTAAATAAACTATGAACTCTTTATATAAGCCAAGTGCCTTGTAATGAATTGTGATAATCCTTCACAGAATAACGAATTGTGGATAATCCTTCACAGAATAATATATTTAACACTAGATACATGAAGAGAATTCTATACAATTATATATAAACCAAGTGCCTTATAATGAATGATGGAGAATCCTTCCCAGAATAATGTACGTAACACTAGATACATGAAGATAATTCTATACAGTTCTGCAAAAGTATAGATAATTCTACAATATCTTAGAGAATTTCGAAAGGGTCCACACTCAATATAGAGAAATTCAAAAAGTTTTCGATCCATATAAATCGTCGTGTCATATCTGATTGCGTGACGTGCTTACGTGACATAACTTCTTAATGCAAGGCGTAACATTGAAATAGTTGAAGGCTTCATTTTCTTACTATGGTTCATCTACTTTATTCTTAAATCAATTTTAGTTAAACACCACACGATGATTAAAATGCATGTAATTCTAACCAAAAATTGGATTTTATTAAAAATTCAGAAACCTCTTTTATTAATCTTTTTTCAAAGCACTAGAAGCATAGGGTGGAGATACTTAAAACTCGATAATTTACCACGAGTAACACAGTCACACTTAAAAACCTCTTATATTAAAGTTTGTATATTTACATGTAGAATAAACTAAATTCTTGATTTTTGGAAGATCAGCTTAATTTTGAGTCTCACTATTTTCAATCAAAACTAAACTCTTAGAAGAACACTTGCCTCCTAAAACTTGTAATTCTTGCCTCATTTGTTGATTTACCCAATTCTCAAAAGTAGATTATTGTTAGGGATAAAAGAGAAGACACTGAGGCGGGTTGGCATTGCGCATTCAATTATATAATTTTTACCACATTTCACGCTCGGTGACTCTTCATCTCTAGTCTTTGTCGTACAACAAGGTGCCATCTAACTCTGACAAATTTCATCACTTGTAATGCTGGTACATGAATCTCATTGTGGTCTAATTGACTCTTCAACTCTAGTATAAGGCCATTCGGAGAGCATAGCGAGTCAAGGGTATTGGCTTAAGGCAAAGGCATCAATTATTCATTTTTCTCCCTTTCCTTCTTTTTCTGGGTGCACTCCTACATCTTTCTTACTAGAAACCAATCAACGAGTGGATACTTTTGTAAATTCTTGAAATTAATTTTTTGGTGCATTAAAAGAAATGAAAAAACAATAAAAGTAATCAATTATACCGTGGCAATACATGACTCCCTATATTCACAAAAATGACTCGTCTAAAGTAATTTTTGATGCCAGATGTTTTGACACAAATACAAGATGGTTATATTGCATCCGACGGATGTGATCCGTCCATGCATTACTACGAACGGATCCGTACTCTCTTCTCTAACATTGCACCATTAAAAAATAAATAAAAATAATAAAATAAAAATACTAGATAGTTCAGACGCAGGGAGAATTTGAGGTTACAAATGGAATAAGTTTGGTGTGGAGCAGTTGAGGGCAAATAAAGAAGAGTGATTAATTAAAAAAATAGTAGTATCTGACATCTGCCTTTAGTCATTACACACTGGTCACTGTGTATCTTATGAACCCAGAGTTTGCAACTTTGCAAGAGAAGAGAAAGAGAGACAGACAGACCTTCAAATTTCAAATCCAAGGTTAGATTGAGAGAGAGAATGCAGAGCGAAGAAGAAGAAAGCGGTGATGGAGAGGCCGTACAACCTCTATTACCACCGCCGACTTCAAACGCTGACGGCGATGAAATCAACAATATGCCGCCGGCGGAGGCGGCGATGGAGGACCATGCTGAGCCGCAGCAGCAAGAGGAAGCCGAGGGAGAGGGAGAGGGAGAAGACAGCAGCGAAAGCGGAGAGGAGGTGGAGGACGATAATGCTGAGCCGCCGCCACCGCAGCAGCAGGAAGATGAGGGAGAGGGAGAAGATGGCGGAGAGGAAGCGGCGGGGGATAATGCTGAAACGCCGCCGCCGCAGCATCAGGAGGAAACGGAGGGAGAGGAAGAAGACGGCGGCGAAGACGGAGAAGGGGAGGAGGCGGAGGAAGAGGAGGGCACTTGTTATGACCATTTTGGGCATCTTCAGATCCAAGATGAAAACGAAGCGGCTGAGGTTGAAACCGAGCGTCCCAACCTTGCTGAAGGCTTTTATGTTCTTGAAGCTGTACGAAAGAAAAGGGTTCGCAAGGTCAGCTAATCCCTCTCTCTCTCTATATATTTCCTATATTCTATACTTAACATTTGCTTTTGATGTTGTGTTGATTCTACATATCCTTTTTCTGATTTTTGTGGGTTTATCTGTGGATTGACATTCTTGATTGCTTCGGAAACAAAAGGGTGAAGTTCAATATCTCATCAAATGGTGGGTGCCCTAGCATATATATATATACACACACACACACTCAAATACTCTAAATGCGCACACATACATTTATGTATCTGTTACATTTCTTTTTATCAAAATTTCTTTCTTTTAGTATTCCCCTTCGCTCTTAATGTTGGAGAGAATGCTCGAAATATTGTAGTTCAAATTTTTGTTTTTAATTTTTTGTTATGAATGTTTTTTTTTCGAAAAGGCGAGGCTGGCCGGAGACAGCTAACACTTGGGAACCCTTGGAGAATCTTCAGTCCTGTGCTGATGTTATTGATGTATTTGAAGAAAGGTTTTGCCTCCTTTTTTCGTACTTTTCCCTTTATTGTCATGCTGAAATCAATTAGGGCGCCATTCTTGTGTAATGTGCATGTTTGGTCTTAACGTTCTTTCATTTCTCTTCTGTTTTTGGAGCTTGAGGTCTGGGAAGCATGGTTCTTCACGAAGACGTAGGCGCAAGTCTGTCGGGGGATATCATTCTCAACCTAAGAAGAAGTCGAAGCAGTGTTCCCCTGCTGCTGCTACTTATAATGTACCTGCTGTAAAGGTCAGGATTATGGATGAACTGGCCTCTACTCCTCTTAGTGATGATGAGAGAGGAAATAGTGTAGGGCATGTCAACAATGTGGAACTAGCAAAGCAAGCTAGTGAGATTGTTCCCGTGATGGTTTCCCTGCAAATTGAGGAAAGGAAAGAGCATAATGTGTTGAATTTGAAGCTTAGTGATCTTGAAAGTACAATGCCTACTAATGAGGGCAATGAGGAAAAGTTTTCTATTTATGTCCAAGAAACGTGTGCTTTAGAACAAAGAGATCTTGTGAATGGGTTTTTGAAGGTTGATAGTGTGGAACCACCGCAATCTGGTCAGTGCACGGGAGCTAAAAGGAGGAAAAGTGGTTCTGTTAAGAGGTTTAAGCAAGAGCCAGCCACATGTACATCAAATGACGCACAAAATGCAGTAGGAAGATCCAGTGATGGCCCTTGTGGCAGAGTTACACGGCGAAGGAGTCAAAATCCTAATTTCACAGAAAATGATTTGGGTTTCAAGAAAAAGATTGATAATTCCATAAATATGTCTACCGTAACTGAGATCATCAAGCCAATAAAATATTCAACTTCTGCATCAAATGATGCTCAGGATGTTTCCATGACCTTTATAGCCATGAGGTTTGTGATCAAACTTTAAATTCTGCCACTTCATATTTTCATGATTAACTTTATGCTTCTATTTCTTTTTCATGATACCTTAATGAGTCAAGGTTAGCTTCTTCTTAGGTATACCAAAACCTGAAATATGTGAAGAGCATATGCACACTAGATCATACCAATATTCCTTTTTGTTTACTTTTAATATCCAGTTATATTTTTTAAGTTGTTGATGAACATCTTCTCCAAGAATCTTCTTGTGTTTCTTATATTCTGAGGACTTCTTCCCTTCAAACGAAATGAAAAGGAAGTAGCATATGTAGGCTCTAGCAGGTTATCCACATTGCATGCTGTGCGAATTGGAATTCTTATTCCCTCCATATAAAAAATACAACGAATAAAAATAAACTAAAAGCAAAAAAAGAAAAAAGGAAAAGCTGGAGGGGTTACAGAGCTGAGTGCAGCTATAACTATCATGATGTAATTTAACTGAAGTGGTTCCGATTGTGAATACATTTTCTTCTATTTCTGAGTTCATCGATTGTCAGAATTTCCCGTGCCCAGCAGTCGACCAAGAACAATCCACCTTATTAGGAGTATTCAATCTCCAAATAGCCTTCTGTGGGAAGCCTTTGTCCATAGTCCCACTTAACATCTTATGAAATGATTTCATGTCATATGGTGCTAATCTCATTATCCTCTCTCCGCATCTCAGTTCATCCTGTCGTACTCCATCACTAACCATCCCTTTCATTTCGAAAGCCTAGCACTTGCTCATCCTCCCATCATTTAGAATTCTTCAAAGGCCACATCCGAGCCACCTTTTGCTGAAGCAATATGATGGTCTACAACTGAACATTATTTTCCACAGCCAAGGAGAATGAATATATTAGGGAAAAAAAAGTAGTTCAAGATCACCTCTCCTGACCATCTATTGTGCCCAAATCTCACTCGATTGCCTCACCCTAATAACAATGGACAAAAAACTTATTTGTGCTGATTAAGCTGATATATCATTTAGCATTATGATTATGAAGACATTGTTTCTTATTTCCTCTTGGGAACAGGGCAAGAGAGGTGCACAAATACTCATGACTCATTTATGATTACGTCATTCTAGATGACTTTTTGTAGTGTTTTTGGTTACTCTTAATATCTTTATTTTTGTGTATTATATCTGTTTTTGTTTTGTTCATTTGTACTACGATAAAATGACATCATTTCTATTGCACATTATACGTACATTCAAGGAAGAGAAAACCTCACTTCCAAATATATGAAATATTAGCTAATTGAATGACTGGTATTATGTTTGAAAAGATAACAGAAATGTGGTCTGTATATTTCACCTTTTACCGAGAAAAGAAAAAGAAAAAAAATTGTGGTCTCTATCTAGATGATTTTGACTATAAAGTATGCAGCAAAAAAATTGTGGTCTCTATGTAGGTGATTTTGACTATAAAGTACGCGGCTGAAGAACAATACTATTTTCCCCAGTTAACTGGACCTTGAATTCTCAACTTTAATTTCATTTTTGAATAACATTAATTATGTTAAGAATTCAAGCAGGTCTAGAATCTGGTTGGTGATGTCTACTTCTCACTTCTCGGTGTCTTTGAATTGCCAGGGTATGTTAGCCCATTGAATGGACAATGTGTAACATAGAATTAACCAATTATCTTTAGTAAAATCTAGTCAAATCATCAAGCATTGACTTTAACAAATATGGAGCCATTTAGCTCTTTTACATCAGATATGGTTGTTAGAATAGACTAATTTTTATGTGGTTGCCTACATGCAGGTCTGATGGAACAGAAGTGACGGTGGATAACAAATTTCTCAAGGCTACTAATCCACTTCTGGTAAATGGTTCTTTCATTGCTCTTTCTTCCCCCATCAACATTGTTACGGCTTCAGAAATTAATTTTTGTAGCAAATACATGTTATAATGTTTGTATCACCGTTATTGATATTACTTTACCTCTCATGACAGTTGATCGACTACTACGAACAGCACCTTCACTGTAGTACTGAGTAATTGGTAGATAATTAGTTGATGGAGAGTGTTGATACACCTGCATCAGGCGCAATCTTCGCCTCTCCTTATTGTGGTTAATTTTGTAGCTGGAGGCTGGTGCTGGTTAACTCCAAGGCAGTCTATTAGGTTGGGTGGTAAATAGTGCAAAACTGACTTGTAGAACAACAGTCAAATGTTTATTTTTGGTTGTATACTATTTAACCTACCCATTTTGTATGAAAATTATTCGGAAATATAACATGGACACGACGAGAGAAGTCGTGTTCATATTCTTGTATGGCAGTACACATCCAGCTATTCTTCTTCTGATTGTTTTGTGTGTTTGTGCATATGTTCGATTTTGATTGAGATTTTACTCACAAAACAACATTACTGTCACACCCATTCTTTAGCTAAAGTAACCACTAGTCTTATTCATTACAACTATTAGGAAAATAATTGCGTAAAACCAAATATGATAACAATCCAATTATTTTAATGGTTTCAACAGGCCTTATTAAAAGTACAAGCACAATTAACCTAATATAATCACGAACAATATGATTCAGCACTGCACTACTGAGCAAAATGGTGGATGAACATTGTCCATTGAACCATGATCAAGCTTCAATCGCCTACAAATCAGATATAACGAATCAATATATGATTTAAAAGCTGAAAGTTAAATAATTTTGTGTAAGGACCATAGTTTGTTCATCAAAACTAATTAACATGTGAAATCCTCATACTAATATTGGTCACTAGTTACTGTGTCATCTAAAGGTGGGAAAACCTGAAAGTTCTCTTATGTTTTTTAATGAAAATTACCGTGACATGAGAATGCCAGTGAAGGACTGAAAAATATAGTCAAGGCATTGGGGAATTTTGCAATTAAATGTGAAAATCGGGGGATAGTAGACATTCGAGAATTGACCTTTTTATTGATATTCATGTCTGGAATCTTACTTGCTGCATGCCAATAGGAGAAGAATTATTCAAAAAAAAATTCAAAGTGGATGGAGTATTTTTATTCCTAAACACAGCAGGTAAACCCTTTGGAAATTGGAATCCTGAATCTGAATATACTTTCATATATTTTCATCTCATCACTAGGAATTAAAGATCAAAAGAGGAAAAGTTGTTTGCGCAAGTGGCGACACAAGTGGACTAAAACTATGAATAAAGAAAGAAAACTTGAAAAAAAAATTAAATCTAAGAGAATCATGGTATATATAATAGGAAAAAATGAAAAAAAAGAATTCATGTGTCAACCCATCTATATGGGATAAAGGCAAGAATGATGACGACGACGACAACCAGAAACTAAAGATCATATTTCGTGCAATCAATCCCAAGGCAATAACTAGTGAACCACCATTCCCATATAATATATTACATGTCATACAGAATTCTTTTCGACCATATTGGATTCTGAGAAAAACAAATGGCAAATCACTTTCATGAGGAAATAGCACCGAATAATGGAAAAAATACGTATCATCTTATACGGGAAGTTAAATCCCAGAAGGGGCAGTACCATTACATGACATACTAACACAAGTACACACTACAGAGCACAATGAGCTTCTGTTCTGTTACAGACCACAGTCAATCATAAAGCTAGTCAGGTTTTTGGCTTGAGAATGGCAGCCTTGATGATAAGTCCTGATTTCCAGGGTCCTCCGTGTCGATTAAGATCAAAGCACACTTCTCTATTTTCTCCCTCTTCAGTCAAGAAGTTGCCTACATTGAGCATTATCCACTGTCCTCTGGGCTTCTCGAAAAGGCTTATTTGGCGTTCCTTAACTTATCCATTTGGGAGGGATAGTCTAAGTGTAATTGGGATTTCCCACCCGAATGCCCCATTCGTCAACTTAACTTCATATGTGATTTCATAAACAACTCCTGGGGATAGATCGGACATCTTAATCTTTCCTCTCACATCTAGCCACCACACATCTGAAAGTGTGGCTACTTCAATGTTTTCATCACTACGAGTTCATTGAAAATTTATATTTCAAATACTCTTTCAAGAAATATATATATATATGTATGTATATATATATATGTATGTATGTATCAATGTATGTCCATGCATAAGTTATCTCACCTTGTTTCTTTAAAACATTTCCAGCCCCAGTAATGATGTCCATGTTGACCCCAAGTAACAAAGAGAGATCTTGCGTACAACATGAAGCAATAACCGCCAGACTTCTCATCAACCCATTTTTTCTGCATAGGGATAGGAAAAGGGAAAGCCGTGATCTGTTAGTCAAAAAGTTTTTGGTAACTTTGTCCTAATACAAATATGCATGTGTTTTGTTTCTCAATCCACAAAAAAGTGTTAATTTTTTGGTCAACTGAAAACATAAAGCACATCAAAAAATAATTTACCCACATCAAGATAAACAATTTAATCCTTTCTGACAAAGTGCAATTGTTGAGAATGATTGGGCAAGATAAGAAATGATAAAACAATAGAACAGATCATTTGTGAGACGATCAAAGTAACAAATGTTTGAGATAAAGCTTCAAAACTTGACTAAGATTTTTGGTCATGAAGCAAGGAAAAACAATAAAGTTTTCCATCTTTAAGGATAATAATAGGGATAAGAAAGTACTAGAATTAAATAAAATTTCAGATAAGAAAAGATATGATGGCATGAGGTTGATGAAGTACTATCATTGGATGGAGTAAAATGAAGAAATTCGATTCACATAACCAGCCTCAAACAACTGGGGCAGTGCTTTGTTTTGTTGAGTAGAATTTTGCAGAGAAAATGATTCAAAGATATGTTCCAATTTAATTATATAACTGAATCGTAGAACTAATCACAATTCAAGATTTACAAAAAATGCAATTTTGGTTTGACTAATAATAGGACAACAATTTGGTAAATTAGGTTTAAATGCAACGTTTTTGTTATATATTATGGTCACAGCTGCAATTTCTACCTCTCTGCACATCTATACCAGGGTTGTGAAACATAACTGTACTGTGACGATCCCGATTTTCACCATTTTAATTTTTCCGGAATTTTGTCGCCGCAAGGGCATTTTCGTTTTTTCATGTTATGTGTACGGGATTGTGATTAGGTCCATTTGCATTGTGTACATTTTAAATTATGTGGATTGAGTAGTTTTTTTACATGTGGTGCACTCGTGTGTGTATGTGGTGTAAAATTGAAGCAAAAAGAAAAAGGAAAAAGAAAAGAAATAGTGGCGGGACCCACCACCATCCCAAATTTGAGTTAGAGACCATATTTTTGGTCTCTTACTTCTCTCTTTCCGGTGCGTCTCTCTCTCTCTCTCTCCATCTTGCTCCTTGTTTTTCTTTTTCATTTTGGTCTCCAATCTTAAAAACAAAATAACTCACTCAATACTTGGGGAAATTGAGAGTTGTTTGAGGCAAAACGAAGAGCACGAAGAGCTCTACGCATTCATACGAGCAATTTCAGATTTGGTGCCCTCCTTGATTTTCGAATTCCTTGACCCATTTCAAAGGTTTTGTGTCAATTTGAGGTAGGGGCTCTTAATCCACGAAGTTCTTGCTCTTTAGTGAATTAATCTACTTGAATTGTGCCTTAGCATGCTTAATTGCTTTGATTTTAGTTTAACATTACTTAATTGAGAATATGTGAATTTGAATGAATATGTGTTAACTTGATTGTATATAGAAGCATGCCATATGTTGAGTTATGTGTTCATTGTGTTGCTAATATACTATAAATGATATATGAAGGACATGCCTAAGTGTTGAATTTATAATTCCATTATGCTGTTTCTATTGTGTAAAAGCATGTTGTAGCTTCCTTAAAAATTCTTATGAATCGTGTTAGCTAATTAAATTTGAGCTAATTGTGAGATGATGAACATTGGCATGACATAAATGCATCTATGCATTTACATTGGGCATGAAATGGGAAGAATTGATTTTGAAATGAAAATGGGAAGTTTTGGGAAATAATATATTGATGAAAGTGTTTTGATAAAACCCGGTCGCTGCGGAGTCACCAACAGGCCGGTAGGTTAATGTAACCGAGAGAGAACTAGGGAGATTGCTCTAGCGTGGTTGAGCTATCTGGGCCCCATAATGACGCTGCGGAGTCACCAAAGGTCAGGGACAGTAGCCAATCCTTCTCTCGGCGCTGCGGAGTCACCAAAGGGGGTTACATTAACGGTTTGGAAGTGATGGTTTGAAAATGGGGAGCGACATCGGCATTCATTGCATCCCATAGCATTCTATTGTTTATAATGAGACTTGTTGTTACGTTGTGTTATTCCGACAATGTATGATCCCTATCCCTATTGTCCTATTCTTTGGTTGGATTCACGGGGACACAAGAGACGTGTCTTAAGTGTCACCTACTGAGCAATTTGCTCACCCCACATAATTAATATTTTTCAGGTCATGGCAAGGATTTGGCGGATGATAATCCACCACAGGGTTAAGGGAATGTGAAAGCATTTTTGAATGTATTTTGTGGGACTTAAACTATTCTTGTAAAGTGCATGACACAAAATGTATTATTCTTTGCAATATGTAAAACATTTGAATTTATCATGTATATGGCCATTTGGGTAATGTAATTAAATTCGTATCGTGTTAATTCCCGTGTATCATATAAGGTGTTGTAAATTACGTTATCAACGTGGTGGTTATTATTGCAATTAAATGTTGAAATGTATCTTAGTTTATGTATGTGAGTGTAGTGGCACAGTGTTTGGATAGTGGGTGAGGATAACCCAAACCAGTCGACGTGTAGCTTCCTATACGTCGACTGGTATCCTAACAGTAATCATTTTGAACGTGAATGACCCAAACCAGTCGACGTATGGCTCCCCATACGTCGACCAGTATCTTATGGTAATCTTGTACACGTTCCAAACCAGTCGACGTATGGTATCATGTCCCAAACCAGTCAACGACGTATGGCTTCCCATACGTCGACCGGTATCTTGGCAGTGGGTTTTCCCATAGCCTAAACCAGTCGACGTATAGTGTATATACGTCGACCGGTTCTGTCTTTTGTATGTAATTACTATTTTAAATTCTCAAATTACACTTTGGCATCCATTTGAAGTTGCACGTAATTATTTTATGACCCAATAAAATGCCATAATTATATTTTAACCCCCGAAAGGACTATATTGCCCCGAACCTTATTTTATTTACTATGTGATACAAGTTAATGACCGTTGTACCCTTGAGTCTCAATTTATTGAATTGTGGTAAATTACCATTTTGCCCTTTTCGGGCTTTGATATTTAAATTTAATGTGCAAAGACCATTTTACCCTCGGATGATTTTGGGTCAGGTAAGGACCCATTTAATGATCCGGATCCATGAGGATTTAGGTCGTTACATCTATTGATCAAAGTAATTCAAACAAAAATCTAAAGTGAAACAAACTTAATTTCGAGAAGACTAGTACAGTGCACATAGAACAAAACAAAGTTAAGAAGAATTAAACTAATTTGTTTCTATCCAGGGGAGAAAAGGAATAAAGTGATATAGTGAACAAATCACATAATGAAACATGCAATTAACCTGTATTTGATTTCTTGATTCTTAGAACATTTTTCATGCAAAAACAAACAACTATATAAGTTCAGAACACAATATATAATCATTCATTGGAATCTGTGACACAATTTAGGTTTGTTTGTGTAAAGAGAGGAACCTTTCTCCTGTGTTTAAGGAAGGTTTCACCGTTTTTGTTGTTGTTCTTGTTGCTGTTGTTACTAAGATCTGCCTTCTTCTTGTCCTTCATTGTATAAAAATTGATTTGAAATTAATTGGGGTTCCCAATTTTTTGAAAAATATATGTATATATATATATATAGAGAGAGAGTACATGTATACAGTATACACTGTGCGAGTGAGTGGAGAAAGCAGAGATTTCTTCTCTCTTTCCTTTGTAATAGAAATAGAATATAAGTGATGACTCCGCATAGATATCAACTCAAAAAAAAGTACTTTTGTTGTACAACTGTCAAAAAAATTGCTATTAATACAAATGGTAAGTTATACAGACCTCCCCGATGTTTGGGAATGGAGTTCTTAAGTATCGTAATTCATCTCTCCCCCTTCGCACAAAGGCTGGTGAGTTGCATTATTGTGGTTGCCCAATTTCTTTATTATCAATTCCTACTGATAAAAACATGATAAATGTCAAAGATGTAAATGTTGTTTAATTAATTAATTAATAAAGTTAATGCTGTTGATCAATTACAATTTACTAGCAAACAAGTACTAACCTTTACAGTATGTAAAATGCTGATACCAAGTGCCTGAAGATGCTCTTATTTTCGGGTGCTCCTTTAGTGAATTTTGAACTGAAGATACTTTGATGGACTTGAACTCCAGATCAGGGATGTCCTTGATATTTGACCAATCTGGGCCTATGTCTTTCTGGCATCGCCTCGTGAGTAGCAGACATCCTTCAACATGCAAATGTTTAAAGGAGCTGGGAAGCCCTTCATCAGGAAATGTCTCCACTGTAGGGCAGTCCTCAATGTAAAGATCCCTGAGGGAGGTGAGGCTTTTCAACATTTCTCTAGGGCCTAGGGACTTGAGACCAGGGCATGAACCAATACTCAGACACGAGACAGAAGCGGGAAGTCCTTTGTTCGGCAATGTCACGAGCTTGGGGAAGTTCCAGACGGACAGCATTATGAGAAAGGTCAAGCCTTGGAATGATGCTTCTTCTTCAGACAGAGACACAAGATCTTTGCAGTTACGGATGTACAAGGCCTCGAGTCCAGGAAGATTTGGCCATTTTGGAAGAGAGGTTAGGTTTGAGATGTTGGAAATCACCAAGGAATGCAGAGAGCATGAATCAGGAATTGCCCTCACTAAGGTTCCAGCATGACAGCCATCTAGTGCTAGATACTGAAGACGTCGGTAGTGCTCAGGGATAGGGAGGGTGCTCAATAGTTTACACCCACTTATCTCCAGTTTCTGTGGACCGAAGTGTACTGGAAGTGCCTTCAACTTTGGGCAATTAATGATTTTTAATTTCAAGAGATCACGGTAGGAAAATTAAAGTGGCGCTGCATGTTCTCTATGATCATTAGTGGACAACATTTGCATTAATTCTGCATTCAAATCCTCTAGAACGCGATTGTCAAAAACAGGATTGTTATGCAGTATTGCTTCATTCCAATCCAGAACAAGATTATTGACAAGTATTAAGAACTCTAATGAAGGGCTCACTGGAAGTTCCCTCAACGAGTCGCACCTTTTGATCTTCAAAACTTGTAAGTTAAAAAAGATCTGAGGTAACTTTTTTAGCTTGGGGCAGCTGCCAACCTTTAGTATGTAAAGAGAATGATATTGCCCTTCAGGCCATTCCTCCAACTCCTGCATTCGTTTAATGTATAGCTCTCCAAGGTGTGGTAGCTCCCCAAGAGAGAGGACTTTGCACTTTGAACAATGACTTATGGAAATGGTAACGAGATTTTGGAGTATCCCATCTCCCATCCAAGATGGAAATCTGGTACCTTTGTAGTGGAAAATTTGGAGCTCTTTGAGATTTGAGTGTGGTTGAAGGTCTTCAAGCACTTTTTCGTCATCTCCTCCATCTTGTGGACCACTATCTCTATCACTCCATTCAAACACCACCTTCTTGAGCCCTTCTTTTTCCTTCAACTTTGTCGCCTAAACATTTACTGCATTTTCGAGCTTTAAGATATGCAGTGTTTCCTTGAGATAAATCAAGCCTTTTAGTTCATCAATTCCATATCCACACTCTTGGCCAACATGGAATGCATGCAGATTTTGTAGATTGGTTAGGCTTCCCATTCTTGGTGGCAATTTGGATGACTTGTACCAGAACATTTCATCTAGCTCAAGATGCTGCAAGTTAGTTAAGTTCCCAAGGTCTTTGGGCAATTCAAAAAGCCAAAGGCACTCTAGGAGTTTCAAAGTTTACAAATGGTAGAGGCTACAAATAGAATTGGGAAGTTTCCTGATCTCAGTTTTAGAGAGGTCGAGGTAGCGTAACAACTTCAACTCTTTAACTGATTCTGGCAATTCTAGCATTATGCTCGAACTCAAATCTAACACGCATATAAATTTCATTGTGTGGAAGATTTGGTCAAGGGCCTGCCCAAAGGATTTCAAGTTCTCATTAGGGCACAGAAGCGTGCGTAACTTCTTAGATTTACCAACTACTACCAAAGCAGCCTGCTCGGCATTGTTACAAAGCAATGATACATGTCGAGATTTGTCAGAGACAGGGCATGGCTCATTATCCTTGACTTGGCAGCAATAGGAGCTTGAAACAAATCATGCCAACTCATAGATAAGATCATGCATCCTATATCTCTTCTTGTTGTCAATGTTTAAGACTTGAAAGAATGACCTCATTAACAACTCATCAAAATAATCATTTCCAATTTCATTAATTATATCTCGTCTTCTGGACTGAATAAAAGATTGTGCCTTCCACACTTTGACCAATTCCATCTTATCAAACACATAGGCCTTGGGAAATATGTAACAGTATGCAAAACACTGTTTCAGATGAGAAGGTAGATGGCCATAACTCAACTTTAGAGCAGGCAAAACTATTGGCTTCCCTGTGTTGGTACTCCGTTCCTCAGCCTCCCATATCTCATGTTTTAGGATTCTCTTCCAATTGTTCATATCATGATTACCACGTAAGAGACCTGCCATTGCCTTTACCGCCAAAGGCAGGCCTTTGCACTTTCCTACAATTTCTCTACCAATATCTACCAGAGATCCACGCACGTTGTCTGCCACATTACGTTCTTCAAACACAATTTTTTCGAACAATGTCCAACATTGTTCTTCAGGCAGACACTCTAATTGATGCAGACTGTGAAGTCTGTGTACATAATTGTGTGTGTGTGGTGTGTGATTTAAATGAAAAAGAAAAAGAGAAAAGAAATATAAAATAAAGTGGGACCCACATCACTTTTTAAGTGATTTGTGAGACCAAAATTGGTCTCTGCTGCTCTCTCTTTCTCCCGACTGCTCTCGGCTTCTGCTTTTTTCTTTTTTCTTTTCTTTTCACTTCAACTTCCATTGTTGATTGCTCTTTCATCTTTTGTCGAATTGAGGTGCCGTTTGAGGCAAAACGAAGCTTGTAGCGAGCTCTACGCATCCATACTATCAATTTCCAGTTTTGAGTCTTCCTTGGAGCTCGAATTTGGAGGACCTATTCTAGGGATTTCGGCTTGGATTGTGAGGTAGGGGCATCTTAATCCACTCTCTTCTTGTTCCATTGTGAGTTATGCTCTTTTGTTGTGCTAGACATGCTAAATTTGAGAATTAATTGCTTCAATGAGGTGTAAGTGATGTTTAGAAAAAATTCATGTCTTAGGGTTATGACTTGTCTATGTGAAAAGCATGTATAGATGATGGCTTTGTGGTGTTTTTTGTGAATTACACCTCTTTTATGTGCTAACATGCTTTACTTAGGGATTAGTTATGTTAATGATTATTTTAATGTTGTCTAGAGAAATGTATGTTTATGCACATGTGATGTATTATGTGAAAAGCTTGCCTATGTGTTGAGTTTATGTCCACCATGTGTAAACTTGCTGAAAGTGATGTATGAGACCATGCTTAATTGTATTGTGCCAAAATTTCACATTGTCATGATATTGAGATTATATGTACATTCTTGGACATGTCATTGGGATGCATGAAATGGGAGAATTTGTCTTGAAATGAAAATGAGGAATTTTTGGGAGATGATAGTTTTTGTGAAATGGTTTTGATAAACCCGGTCGCTGCGGGGTTACCAACGGGCCGGAGGTTAATATAGCCTAGAGGGGACTAGGGAGTCGCCTTAGTGTGGTTGAGCTAGCTGGGCCCCATAATGACGCCGCGGGGTTACCAAGGGTCAGGGACACTAGCCAATCTTCCTCTCGTGTCGCGGCGGGGTTACCAAAGGGCGGGCTGTATTAACGTTTGAAAGTGATGGTTTTGAGAATGAAAATGGGGAGTGTCATTGACATGCATTGCATTTCATTTCATTGCATTACATTGTTTATACTTGGAATTGACTTGTATGTTGTAGTTGATCCCCTACGTTGTATGATTCCTATCTCCCATTGGCCTATGCTTTGCTTGAATTCACAAGGACACAAGATTTGTGTCTTAAGTGTCACCTACTGAGCATATAGCTCACCCTACTATTTATACATTTTTTTCAGGTCTTGGAAAAGAACCGGTGGACGACAACCCACCTCAAGCTTGAGCGATACTAGAAGCTCACTTTTTTGTCTTTTGTATATCTCCCATTATTTTTGCAAAGCACTAAAAGTGTGAAGGTGTATATGTATATTTTGCAAAAACTTTGTCATGTAATGTAATTAAGGTATTTGATGATATTTTGGATGTGAATTTGATAACATGTAAACCTTATTGATGAATGGGGAGAGTAATACTAGTTTGAAGTATTATTGAGGTCATTTGATTGTGTATCATCATCTACTATTGCCGTGAATTCGGAATTTGAGCCATGACAGGTTAAAAAATGCAATTAAACAGGTTGCGATAGGCCTATTTTTAGGGGAGGTCATGCCGATTTTTTTTTTTTTTTTTTTTTTTTTTTTTTTTTTTTGTTTAAAAAGTATTAGTTTTGGGTCGTTACAAATTTGGTATCAGAGCAAAGGTTCGAAAACCTTTAGGACGACGGGTAGAGGCCTACTTAGGGTCACATGGAATGTTGTTTGTTTGTTGCTTACTTGACTACTTGCTACGTGATATTTTACTTAAATGAGCATGCTTAACTGCTTATGTGCTTACTGCTTACTTGTTTATGTTAAAATGTTTCTTGCATAGTCTTGCATGCTAAGTGTTGTACGGTATCAATTCTTGTTGAGTCGTCCACAGTCTTAGTGTCATGTTTCTGAATCGTTTTCTTGTTTTATAGCACGATGTCACGGCGTGAGGAACCTAGAGAAGTTGGCCCTAGGCCAACAAGGGGTGATGTTGGTGAGAGCTCCAGCTCTAATCCGGAGGAGCTAAATGATGAGAACATACTTCTTAGGGACTTGATTCCCCCAAGTAAGAAGAGAGAATGTTGAAACACCCGTACCCGTAAAAGTGGGTGAAGGTTCTGTGGCACTGGAGTTTATTCGTTTGTTGCAAAATGTCGTGAGGGCAACGATTGCTGCACAGTCGCAGTCGGCACCACAACCTACAGTTCAAGTTGAGGAGACGCCAGCTCAGAAGCGTCTCAAGATCATAAAAGGGTTTTCTCAGTTGATGCCGGTAGTGTTTGAGGGCAGTGCGGATCCAATGGTAGCAGATGACTACTTG
The DNA here is from genome assembly GCF_030987335.1 of Cornus florida. Classification (NCBI taxonomy): domain Eukaryota; kingdom Viridiplantae; phylum Streptophyta; class Magnoliopsida; order Cornales; family Cornaceae; genus Cornus; species Cornus florida. The sequence goes on from NW_026775573.1 coordinate 7,327,002, forward strand.
GATCAAGTTGAAACCCAACTAACTTCAATGGATGTGACAGAGGATCACTTGAAGATCATCCTAGCAACTTACAAGTTTGCTATGGATGCCAAGGTTTGGTGGAAGTCGATCACCAACCAGTACAAGATTGAAGAGATGAGTTGGGACAGGTTCAAGGAGCTATTTTATGAGAAGTATTTTCCGCTTTCCAAAAGATGGGAGTTACAAGACCAGTTTCATAATCTTATTCAAGGGAACATGTCAGTGGCGGAGTATGAGAACAAGTTCACCTCACTCTCCCGTTTTGCTCCAGAAGTGGTAAAAGATGAGGCTAATAAGACTCGGAAGTTTGTTTCTGGTCTAAATGATCGGATGAGGCCGTTGATCATGGCACAGTTCATTAAGGTTTATTCTGAAGCAGTGGAAAAGGCTTTGATGTTGGAGGCTGATAATAAAGAGAAAGATGCAAGAAGAGAACAATGGAAGCAAAAGAGGGTGCAGGGCTATCTTCAGAGGGATCTTCTTGGAAGAAGAACAAGGGTGGTTCATCTCAGTTTCAGGGACAACAATCTACAAGATCTGCTCCTACCACTCCTATGCCAGCTGGATCTGACAGGAGTGCAGTTGTTTGTTATCAGTGTCAGCAGCCTGGGCATTACAAGTTCAGTTGTCCGATGAGATCGTCTTCAGTTTCGTCAGCTCCGAAGGCTTGTTATGGGTGTGGCCAGCAGGGTCACTTGATTCGTGATTGTCCAGGTCAGGGAGCAGGCACAGGTAGTGGCAGGGGGTCACGATAGAGGTCGTCTCAGTCGGCTACAGTTCAGTCAGGTTTCAGACCGCCACCACCACAGCCTGCCATGTCTTCACAGGGTTCACGGTCAGTTAGGAGGGATACTCCTACTATGTCAGTGCAGCAATCAGGTGTTCAGATTGGCAGTCCTCAGGCAAAGGTACCACAGGGACGTGTTTTTGCACTGGCACAGACCGATGCATCTTCTAGACTGTCAGTTCTTCGAGGTATATTTCCAGTGTTTGGTTGTTGGGCTCGTGTTTTGTTTGACTCTGGTGCATCTCATTCTTTCATTTCATCATCATTTGCACTTGCATCGGGGTTGGAAGTTAGTTTCTTGGAACGGGCGTTGAGTGTTGATACGCCAGTTGGGGTTTCAGTGTCTTTGAGCTGAATTGTGCAGGAGTGTCCCATTGTGATAGTCGGGCGGACTTTCGTGTTTGACCTTATCCTCCTGGAGATGACTAGCTTTGATGTCATTCTCTGGATGGATTGGTTGGCTTCATTTCATGCCACGATCGACTGTTATAGAGGAAGGGTTACAGTTTGCACTTCTGAGGGAGACTGTTTCTTTTTTGTGGGAGATCGGGGTGATTCCCACATTTCATCATTTTATGGAATTCGTGGATGAAGTCATGGTGATTACTTCTTAGCTAGCCTTATAGCCGAAGAAGATGATGTTGGGAAAGAGGATTATCCTGCGGTTGTTTGTGATTTTCTGGACGTGTTTCCGGAGGATTTGATAGAGTTGCCTCCACACCGAGGGGTGGAGTTCTCTATTGATTTGATGCCAGGTACTGCGCCGATTTCTATGGCACCATATCGAATGGCCCCTGTTGAATTGGAAGAATTGAAGAGGCAGCTTGATGATTTGATGATGAAAGGTTTCATCCGACCGAGTGTGTCACCGTGGGGCGCACCGGTCTTATTTGCTAAGAAGAAAGATGGATCTTTGAGGTTGTGTATTGATTACCGGAAGTTGAATCATGCCACCATCAAGAACAAGTATCCTTTGCCAAGGATAGATGATTTATTTGATCAGTTGAGGGGAGCCAGTTATTTCTCGAAGATTGACTTGAGGTCTGGCTATTATCAGTTGCGGGTTAGGGATGAAGATATCCCGAAGACAGCATTCCGTACACGGTATAGACACCATGAGTTCCTTGTTATGCCTTTTGGCTTGACTAATGCGCCAGCGTCATTCATGGACTTGATGAACTGCGTCTCTCATGATTACTTGGACCAGTTTGTGGTAGTTTTCGTAGATGACATTCTTGTGTACTCACGGACTCGGGAAGATCACGAGGTCCATTTGAGTATTGTTTTACAGATTTTGCGGGAGCACCGATTGTATGCCAAATACAAGAAATGTGAGTTTTGGCTACAGGAGGTGAAGTTTTTAGGGCATGTTGTTTCAGAAGATGGAGTATCAGTTGATCCATCAAAGGTTGAAGCAATTTTGACTTGGGAGCGACCCAAGAATGTGTTTGAGATCCGCAGTTTTCTTGGTTTAGCGGGTTACTATCGGAGATTTGTGAAGGATTTCTCCCGTTTAGCAGCTCCTATGACCCGTTTGACCCGGAAAGGGGTCAAGTTTGTCTGGAATGAGGCCTGTGATTTATCTTTTCAGGAGTTAAAGACGAGATTGACTACAGCGCTAGTGTTGGTGATACCTGAGCGTGGCTTGGGTTATGTGATCTATTGTGAGCTTCACGTGACGGGTTGGGATGTGTGTTGATGCAGGATGGTAGAGTAGTGGCTTATGGGTCTCGACAGTTGAAGACTCACGAGCTTAACTACTCTACTCATGATTTGGAGTTAGCGGCAGTTGTGTTTGCCTTGAAGTGTTAGAGACATTATTTGTATGGTGAGAGATTCGAGGTATACTCGGATCATAAAAGTCTCAAGTACCTTTTTTCCCAAAAGGACTTGAACAACAGACAGAGACGATGGGTTGAGTACTTGGAAGATTACAACTTTGATTTGCAGTATCATCCGGGCAAGGCAAATGTTGTAGCTGATGCCTTAAACCGAAAATCTAGTGGAACTTTGGCCAGTTTAGCTATTCGGAAGTGGAAGATGCTTAAAGATCTGGCAGAGATGGGATTACAGTGTTTTGATGATGATGGTTACAGTGAGTCGGCATTCTTATTTAGTCTTGTGGCTCAGCCTACTCTTGTTGTACGAGTGATTGAGTCACAGAGACAGGACCCGGACTTAGATTCCATCCACGCTTTGATCTCTAGTGGTGAGACAGTGAAAGATTGGGCCTTGCATGCAGATAAAGGTCTACGGTTCAGGGGTTTGTTGGTGGTTCCCACAGTATGTCATGAGGATGTCCTACGGGAGTTTCACACTTCCCGTTTTGCAGTTCATCCAAGTGGTACTAAAATGTATCACAATTTGAGACGTCAGTATTGGTGGAGCGGGATGAAGAATGATGTTGCACAGTTTGTGGCTAGATGCCTTACCTGTCAGCAGGTGAAGGCCGAGCATCAGAGGCCAGCAGGTTTGTTGCAACCATTACCCAATGGAAATGGGAGCATATTGCTATGGATTTTGTGACAGGTTTTCCAAGGTCAAGGAGGGGCAATGAGGCCGTATGGGTCATCATTGACAGATTGACCAAGACGGCTCACTTTTTGCCTATTAAGGCAACAGATGATGCAGAGAAGCTTGGTGTTCTTTATGTGAAGGAGATTGTAAGGTTGCATGGAGTTCCAGTAACCATTGTTTCAGATAGGGATGCTAAGTTCACTTCGAAGTTCTGGGAAGGACTTCAAGCAGCGTTTGGTTCAACGCTGCATCTTAGTACGGCATTCCATCCACAGACAGACGGTCAGTCAGAGCGTGCTATCCAGATTTTGGAGGATATGCTTCGGGCATGTGTACTTGATTTGGGAGGTAGTTGGGATGATCACCTTCCACTTATTGAGTTTGCCTACAACAACAGTTATCAGGCGAGCATCCAGATGGCTCCATTTGAGGCGTTGTATGGTAGACCTTGTAGGTCTCTTGTTTGTTGGACTGAGATAGGTGAGACAGCCGCCTTAGGACCCGACATTGTACTCGAGACTACTGAGAAGATTAAGTTGATAAGACAGAGGTTACTTACAGCTCAGAGCCGACAGAAGAGCTATGCGGATAAGCGGAGACGACCGTTATCCTTTGAGGTGGGAGACCTCGTTTTTCTACGGGTTTCTCCACGGAAGGGATTGATGAGATTCGGGAAAAGTGGTAAGTTGTCGCTACGATTTATTGGACCGTTTGAGATTTTGGACCGAGTAGGAGAGGTTGCCTATAGGCTTGCTTTGCTACCACAGTTGGATAGGGTCCACAATATTTTCCATGTATCGATGTTACGAAAGTACGAATCGGATCCATCTCACATTTTGAGTTGGGTAGATGTGGATATTGATGAGGATGTTTCCTACGAGGAAGGACCAATTCAGATTCTCGACACACAGCAGAAGGTGTTGAGGAACAAGACAATAGCAATGGTGAAAGTCCTTTGGAGACCACGGAGTCGAGGAGGCTACTTGGGAGCTCGAACAGGAGGTTCGGTCCAAGTATCCAGCGTTGTTTTCTTCTTCAGGTATGTCTTAATTTCGAGGACGAAATTTTTTTTTTTAAGTTAGGGAGAATGTGAAGTCTGTGTACATAATTGTGTGTGTGTGGTGTGTGATTTAAATGAAAAAGAAAAAGAGAAAAGAAATATAAAATAAAGTGGGACCCACATCACTTTTTAAGTGATTTGTGAGACCAAAATTGGTCTCTACTGCTCTCTCTTTCTCCCGACTGCTCTCGGCTTCTCCTTTTTTCTTTTTTCTTTTCTTTTCACTTCAACTTCCATTGTTGATTGCTCCTTCATCTTTTGTCGAATTGAGGTGCCGTTTGAGGCAAAACGAAGCTTGTAGCGAGCTCTACGCATCCATACTATCAATTTTCAGTTTTGAGTCTTCCTTGGAGCTCGAATTTGGAGGACCTATTCTAGGGATTTCTGCTTGGATTATGAGGTAGGGGCATCTTAATCCACTCTCTTCTTGTTCCATTGTGAGTTATGCTCTTTTGTTATGCTAGACATGCTAAATTTGAGAATGAATTGCTTCAATGAGGTGTAAGTGATGTTTATAAAAAATTCATGTCTTAGGGTTATGACTTGTCTATGTGAAAAACATGTATAGATGATGGCTTTGTGGTGTTTTTTGTGAATTACACCTCTTTTATGTGCTAACATGCTTTACTTGGGGATTAATTGTGTTAATGATTATTTTAATGTTGTCTAGAGAAATATATGTTTATGCACATGTGATGTATTATGTGAAAAGCTTGCCTATGTGTTGAGTTTATGTCCACCATGTGTAAACTTGCTGAAAGTGATGTATGAGACCATGCTTAATTGTATTGTGCCAAAATTTCACATTGTCATGATATTGAGATTATATCTACATTCTTGGACATGTTATTGGGATGCATGAAATGGGAGAATTTGTCTTGAAATGAAAATGAGGAATTTTTGGGAGATGATAGTTTTTGTGAAATGGTTTTGATAAACCCAGTTGCTGCGGGGTTACCAACGGGCCGGAGGTTAATATAGCCTAGAGGGGACTAGGGAGTCGCCCTAGTGTGGTTGAGCTAGCTGGGCCCCATAATGACGCCGCGGGGTTACCAAGGGTCAGGGACACTAGCCAATCCTCCTCTCGTATCGCGGCGGGGTTACCAAAGGGCGGGCTGTATTAACGTTTGAAAATGATGGTTTTGAGAATGAAAATGGGGAGTATCATTGACATGCATTGCATTTCATTTCATTGCATTGCATTGTTTATACTTGGAATTGACTTGTATGTTGTATTTGATCCCCTACATTGTATGATCCCTATCTCCCATTGGCCTATGCTTTGCTTGAATTCACAAGGACACAAGATTTGTGTCTTAAGTGTCACCTACTGAGCATATAGCTCACCCTACTATTTATGCATTTTTTTTAGGTCTTAGAAAAGAACCGGTGGACGACAACCCACCTCAAGCTTGAGCGATATTAGAAGCTCACTTTTGTGTCTTTTGTATATCTCCCATTATTTTTGCAAAGCACTAAAAGTGTGATGGTGTATATGTATATTTTGCAAAAACTTTGTCATGTAATGTAATTAAAGTATTTGATGATATTTTGGATGTGAATTTGATAACATGTAAACCTTATTGATGAATGGGGAGAGTAATACTAGTTTGAAGTATTATTGAGGTCATTTGATTGTGTATCATCATCTACTATTGTCGTGAATTCGGAATTTTAGCCATGACAGGTTAAAAAATGCAATTAAACAGGTTGCGATAGGCCAATTTTTAGGGGAGGTCATGCCGAATTTTTTTTTTTTGGTTTAAAAAGTATTAGTTTTGGGTCGTTACACAGACTCCGTGTCCCCATGATATCTGAGACCCTGCTGTTTCGGCTAGTAACCAAAACTGTAGATCCTTTTTCCCCTAGAATGAATACTGTCCTAAGCTCCTCCCATTCCTCGTAGTTCTCAATCCATACATCATTTAGAACAAGTAAAAAGCGTTTTCTAGCCAAGAATTCCCGAAAGCGGGATTCTAAAAGGTCAAGGGATATTGTGTTGGTATCATACTTCATTTCAGTATGATATTCTATCATCTCTTTTAGGATCCTCTTGTAGTCATAATTCGCAGTGACACATACCCACATCCTAAATTCGAAGTTATCATCATTTTTAACTCTATCGTCGTTGTAAACGAGTTGAGCAAGGGTTGTCTTGCCCAGACCTCCCATTCCGATGATGGAAATGACAGTAATGCCTCATTCTTTATCATATTCCTTTGATAACAACATATTAATTATCTTATCTTTGTCATCCTGCCTACCAACTACATCGGATTCATGCACAAGAGATGTAGTGATTCTTCTATTCTTAGAAGTTCCATTTTGGGATTCCTTACTGAGATGGAGATGGAGATGGAGACCATCTTTTTCCTTATCAATTTTATCAATTCTAGCTAATATATCTTTAATATTGGATGCAGTGTTTAAGTTGTTAGAAGCATTGCTTGCATTGAAAGGAAGATGAACCTTTCGTACCTGTTGTTTTTTCTGGATGGCTTCAGTTTCGTAAATGTCAAGTATGTCCTTTGCATCATCAACAGCAACTTCCAGCTTTCCAAGCCAATCTCTCACTGGTTTAGAATCCAGCTGCCTTTCCTCTGCATCTTCAAGAACGGATCGGATTGCGGTTAGCATACTAGCTGTTCAATATCTTTCTCAACGCCTTTGATCAAATGTATCTTGTCTTTGATCATGGTAGTTATGTCCCCTATAACCATGTTAACAATCGGTCTTACTACAAGTAAAACTGGGCCGTTCATGACTGCTTCTTTGACTGAGTGATTCTTCAGAAATGGAAGACCCGAAAAGGTCAATCAACAAAGAACACAAAAGCAAAATCAAATGTGAGTGGAAAGAAATACTTTTTCTGGGGGCGTCTCTATGTATGTGGTAAGATAAAGACGATAACAAAGTGGAAAAAAAACTCAAATTTGTTTTATGAAATGTAATGCAAAGGGCTCGTGAATTGTGATGAGCTGCTTGCTTTGTACACTTGACTTGAATCCATATATGCAAGTAATGCACCTTCCGGGAGATATCGCCTTTCCACAAATTACTGGGAAAAAGTGCAACGCGTGAATACAGTTTTCGGGAAAATATCTCTTTACCACAATTACTGGGAAAAAATAGTGCAACGCGGGCAATTAAACAATTTGCGCGTCAACCCCCTCTTGTATGTGCGTGTTTCCTGCTTTGTATAAGCACTTGGATATATATATTTTTTTCACAAGAGTTTGAATTTTTTGTGTAGTGTGACAAAATTTTAATACCTGCTCCAGAGTTGAATTATATTAAAAATATACAGAAAATTGGATCAATCCATTTTGAACGGGTTAATCCGGTTCAAAAAGAAAAATGTCTGACATCATTATCTCTCTAATCTCCAGCAGAAAATCCATGCCTCTTCTTCTGCCCAACCTTCATTTTGAAACCCTAATCAATCTCTACTATCTGAATCTCCATCTTTTATTAGTGTCTATGAATGTACAACCAACAAACGCCCCTAAATTTCGAACAAACAACAAAAAGAACGGAAACCCTAGAATGAATCCCAAGATAGATGAAGTGATAGAGATGACCTCGCTTTGGCATATCGGAGCTTCCGTCTGGCCTGAACATGAATTGCAAGAACTGGTACCAAAAGTTTTCTCGCATGGGATGATTGATTCAACAACTTAAATAGTTACAAGAATTGTTCTCGGATTGACGATGGTATCAACCTATCCGAAATTCTCCCCAAACTGGAGAATTTGCATCTTGTTAATCTACCAGAGAGAGAAATGGAAAGAGGAGAAAAACTTGGTTACGCCCGTTGCATGGTACAATGGATGAATCGATCATTCACGGATGATCCGCACGACACAACTAAAGTTTTTCTCTTGGGGAGTGGCGACAAAAAATAATAATAATAAATAATAATAAAAATTTGCTTCTTGGATCAATTAGTCAAAAAGAAGAGTTTTGCTCACCCAGTCAACAGTAGGATGATTGGACGTATCCGAAACTACCGAATAGAAAGAACCCCCCCCCCCAAAACTTTACCCACTCTCCCAAGAAATTCCCAAAATTTCTAGTCAGGTCTACGGCTCATTGTAATAAGGGTAAAGGACAGTAAACCCTCACCATCAAACCCTCCCCCCCCCCCAACTTTACCCTCTTTCCCAAGAAATCCCAAAAAATTTTATTTTTACAATAAACCTCCTAAACTATTTCTTTTTTTTACAAAAAAACACCAGGTGACGCTATTCCGTCGCCTATTCATTACCTGACCCAATATATAATTTCAAAATGATTGAGTTACCCTTAGTACTATTAAGAAAATAAATAAATAAAAATTCCAAATTAAAACGTCTTTGTTTAACCCTAATTTTCTTCACAAGTCGCCATTGCCATCAACAACGACCAGTCAAGTGCGTGTTCAAGCTCGCTGGCGTTAGTGTCGTCCTCCTCAAGATCGACGAAGTTCCCTGCTATCTCCTCTGCCACACCCATTTGACACCAAAGCCGATCTCTGCCATCACCATCGAAATCTCACCTGCCACTTCTGCCATCACCGATCTCACCAATCAAGTCTCTGCCGAGATCGCCGTCGCCATCCATCTCAGATGGAAGTCGTATTCAACAACAGAACCTGAGTTCACCGAACTCAGCCTCAACCTTGGGCTCACCGTTGCTACACCACCGACCGACCGCGAGCCCCATCAACCTCGCTGCAAGTCCAACGGCCGAACTCAGTCTCGTCGCCTTCGGACACCACAGCTGTCTTCTTAACCATCGTCAACCACCACAGCTATCCGCTGTCATCTTTACCATCGTCAATCCCTGCCACCGATCATCACACCGTTGCTCTCCTCTGTCATCAAACTCGCCGCCACCCATTGCCGAATCATCCCAAGTCTATCTCACCGGCTCTCCAACAGTCGCCATCTCTGTCTCACCGACTCTTCAATAGTCACCAAATCTATCTCACCGCCGCCCACTGTCGAAACATCCAGCTGTTCCTCGCCGGTGCCGCGAGCTGCCGCGAATCATCCCAAGTCTGTCTCACCAGAGCTCATCACTGTCCATCACCGCATCTGCCGCTACTCCATAACCGGCCAATCCTTGCCGTCTCCCCGCCGACCAGTCGAAACCCTCCCATTCTCTCTCTATATATACCAAAGTTGTGGGTTATACTTTGAACACGCCTTCTCAGTGATTGAAGACAATTGTGACCCACATGCCATAAAATAATAATAATAATAATAATAATAATACTTTGCATCAGACAGAAAGAGAAAGTGAGCGTGATAAAGGGTTGCGAGATCCCTCCTCTTCATGGCGACGTAGGATTCCGAAGATTCATACAACAACAATTGCTATGGCTGCTAGGAAAAGACACGCAGACGTTGATTTCGTGATTATTATGGTTTAATTTGCCAAGTCAAGTCCGAGATAAAATATCAAGAGTTGGCCGTGATTCTCGCTGGCGTTATGAAGGTAGAGATGGTGGTGGTTATAGGGATAGTTGGAATGATACCTCCGCATCTGCGCTGGTGGTGATGGTGGTGGTGCCGCCACGACTGGTTCAAAGGAAAGACGGTGGTTGGTAGAGAGAAGATTAGGAGATTGGGATTATGAGATTACTTAAATGTCCCTATTATCAATGATGTGGCAGTACATGATGTGGATATTTTTGTCCAAAAATAATGGTGATAAGGTATTTGTGCTGTCACAATATCATTTGTTGTTACTAAAGGGCAATTTTGTAATTCAACATTTTCAGTTAGCTCAGGCGCCGGCAAATTTAGATTTTGTCCTCAAATTATACTTTTAAAATAGTTCAGGGGGCATTACTTAGTTCAGGGAGGTTTTGTGCTTTTGGTTGAAAGTTCAGAGGGTTTATTGCCCTTTACCCTTGTAATAATGACATAATGTAGCTTTTGTAACTCCGCGTGAGAAGTCGTAATAGAGATTTTTCCATATATTAAGACTTTGTAAATCATTTAAGAGTTCAAGCAAGGTAATTAATTTTTCATTACCTTAAAAACAAAAAAAATTGTCTTTTCGCGTCTTGGATCAACAATTAAAAAGAAAAGTTTGCTCACCACAACCTCGGTGACGATGAAGCCACCATCATGGCTGAGATTCTATGGTCACTGCACGCTCCGGCCCACTGCAATAATGTAGCTTTTGTGACTCCGCCGTGAGTAGTAGCAATAGTATCGTAGTGCACTTTCACTTGTTAATTTGTACTTCATCAAGTGACCGAATTAGCCAATTAGTTTACCAGTTAATTTGTACTACATCTAGTATACCTAATTAGACAACCAGTTTCATCAGAGAAAGAAACATTGATGCAAAAATTTTGAAGGGAGGGATATCATCCATCGATCCAGAGAGAGCTATGACAGACACTCATTACAATTCTTGCCTTTGTTTCATCTGAATATATATATATATATATATATATATATATATATATATATATATATATAATACTTGTCATACATTGCGATCCATGCAAGAATTGATTTTTGGTTACAGAAGGTGCATGGCTGGAATTTTAGGTGAAGAATTATTCAGAAAATTATCAAAAAATGCTTAAAAGTTCAACTCATCAGTCCAAATTTTCACTTGAAAACTTGAGAAAGGACTAAAAAAATTGTTAAATTCACATGACCAATAATTTTTTTTTTTTTTTAACCTGGCAAACTAGAGGATGGAGGATTCGAACACGAACACACTTGTTGGGAAGTTGGGTGCCCTAAGAGCATCTAGGGTGCGGATGAAAGTAGATAATATTTCTGTAAAGTAGAGAGAGGGGATGGTATGGACAAAAATTAGAGTATGAAATTAGTGATCCCCACATGCTATTATCTATCTATTCTCTATATTTAAAGAATCACATGGATATTATCTATTCATTTGTTAGAATATTTTATGTGCTCTTATCTAGTCTCTTCCCTTTGCCTAAACAACCCTTTGCACAATTGCCGCTATACCCTTTGCCTAAACAACCCTCTCTCTAGTTTTTCAATTTTTCGGTGATCCGTTTTCATTCCTCAACGGTTATTTTATTTCAACGGCACTTTTATCATTCAATAGCTTTTTTTTCACTCAAACGGCTCTTTTATTTTTTTTATTTATAAAAAAACACTGTATAAATACTAATTCAACTCTATTAACAATTCTCATTTTCAACAAATCTCTCTCTCAATATTTCTTGTAACATTCATCTCCATGGATCTTCCACCTCCATTCTTTTAACTCTATTTCAACCAATCTCTCAATTTTTTTTTTTAATTTTTAAATTAAATTAATAAAATAATAAAAAAGTAATAAATAGAAAATGGGATAATTAGGTTCCACACTATGGATAATATTGGATAACAAAAAATAGAGTACCACATTAGACATTATCACCTTTTATTAAAATAAAACTGATGTGACACTTTATTTTTAAAAGTAGATAAATTAAATGTTTGTAGCACAGCAATAGATGCTCTAAAAGCTAGGCACCGGGTAATGCCATATGACCAACAAATGAAGGGTATACAAATATGAGTTTTTTTGTTTTGTGAATTAGTGGATGTAATATTTTAATTACTAAACACACGGCAGGTAAACTCCTTACCACCCCAATTTTGAAAGTTGGAATCCTGAATCTGAATACAGGTTCATTTTCATCTCATCATTAGGAAAAGATCATATTTTGAGAAATCCATCCTAAGACAATAACTAGTCAACCATCATTCACATACACAGTATTACATCTCTTACAGGATTCTTTACAACCATTTTGGATTATGTGAAAAACGAATGGCAAATCACTTTCATAAGGAGGAAATAGCTCCGAACAATGGAGAAAATACATATCAATGTATCATCTTATACAGGTAGTTAAATCCCAGAAGGCCCAGTGTCATTACATGACATATTAAGTACACACTACAGAGCACAATGAGCTTCTGTTCAGTCAATCATAAAGCTAGTCAGGTTTTTGGCTTGAGAATGGCAGCCTTGATGGTAAGTCCTGATTACCAGAGTCCTCCGTGTCAATAAAGATCAAAGCACACTTCTCTATCCCTCTTCAGCCAAGAAGTTGCCTACATTAAGCATTATCCACTGTCCTCTGGGCTTCTCGAAAAGGCGCATAGGGCGTTCCTGAACTTTTCCATTTGAGAAGGATAGTGCAAGTGTAATTGGGTATTCCCACCCGAATGCCCCATTCATCAACTTAACTTCTGTTAGAAATTAATTTGCCTAAAATTTATTTATGACATGGCAAAAGTTTATTGACTACAAAAGTGTGATAGTGAAGCTTCGAACCTTTGAAATTCTTGGGCAAAAAGTGCCATTTGGCTTTCAAAGGAAGCTTTGTAATATACTTGGACACGAAGTATTTTTTTGGCTATAAATAGCCTTGCACTCATTCGATTAAAAGCATCTGAGAGACATCCGAACAAGAGAGAGACAGAGAGACAATATTCGAATCAAGAGAGTATATCGATTTTTTGTGTGTGAGAAAATTCTTTTGTGTGTGCAATCTTTAAGTAACACTTGAAGCTTGTATTTGGGTGGAATTTCTCTTTGTGTAAATTAACCATATACTATTTGGGGTATTTTTTGAGAGTGATCTATGAATCTTCTTTGTTGGTGAGCATGAATGTAGGGCAGATATTTGAATGTTCACTCGGGTTAGTGGGGGGTCTGCTAGACAGACATTATCGAATAGCACCTTTTGATGAGAGATATGAACAAGAAGCTTCAAGAAAACTAGTGTTTTCTGAATTATATGAAGCCAGTAAGCAAACAGCGAATCCATGGGTATTTGAACCCGAGTATCCAGGAAAAAGCAGAATATTTGATGGAAGAACGGGGGATCCTTTTGAACAACCTGTTCTAATAGGAATGCCTTATATCTTGAAATGAATTCATCAAGTTGATGATAAAATCCATGGACGTTCCAGTGGCCATTATGCACTTGTTACACAACAACCTAGTGGTGTGAGGAGGGATTCTTGTGGGGAAGAACCAAAACGTTCTTAAGTTTGTAATCTTCTTTTTTATAGTGATATAAATCATCATTGCATGTGGACGTAACCCTATTTGTGAGAGTGAACTACGTATAAATCTTTATCTCGTTTATGTATGTGCCTATTTATCTTCTTGTCATTTATTTTTTTCTTATTCTCATAAACTCCTATTCGATCTTTATTTCATAACAACTTCATCTGTTATTTCATAAACAACTCCGGGGGATGGATTAGTCATCTTAATCTTTCCTCTCACATCTAGCCAGCACAGCACACGAAGCAATAACAGCCAGACTTGTTATCTACCCATTTTTTCTGCATAGAGATGGGAAAAGGGAAAGCAATGATCTCAGTTAGTCATATTTATTAAGTCACATTGTCCTAATACTCATATTGCACCTGTGTTGCTGATCAATACACAAAAAACAAAAAAAAAGAAGTTATAGATCTTTGGTCAACTGAAAAGATAAAGCAAGTGGAATAATAATTTATCCGCGTCAAGAAAAACAATTTAATCTTTTCTGCCAAACTGCAACCGTTAAGAATGATATGGTAAGATAAGAAATGATATATTTTGAGTTCTTCATGCTATTATTGCTATGACGAAAAAAACAACTGATAACCCAACCTAGTTCAGAACACAGTAGTCATTCATTAGAATCTAAGACTCAATTTTGATGTGTGTGTTTGTGTATGTGTAGAGACTGAAAAGAGGAACCTTTTTCTTGTGTTCAAGAAATGTTTCACTATTTTTGTTGTTGCTGATGTTTTGACTGAGATCTGCCTTCTTCTTGTTCTTCATTGTATAAAGATGGAGCTGAAATGAATTGGGTTCACAATTAACATACATACACATACATATAGAAACGCGTCTTTAACCAATTACAAAGGAAACAGAGAAGAAATCTCTGTTTTTACTTTCAGCCGCCCAAATGGAAATTTTCTTGGTTAGTTGGGTTTCTTCGTGAGTAAGAAAATTTCCATTGGTTGGTTGTGTTTGGCTCTTCCTGGGGAGGGGGGATGGCCAAACTATCCTTAGTACTGACCGAATATAAAATCTGAATCAGACAATTGTTGGAAAGTAAGGATAACCCTTTCCTTCAGGTTCTTTAATGTTTCAATAAAGTGGACTTTCAGTACTATAAGTAAAATGGATGAAGGGAGTAAAACAAATTACACGAACATTTATCTATTATAAGAGACTTAGAAAAATAAAAGTAGAGGGGATTAATGTCAAGCGTCGACTTTTATTTCATAAGTAAAATTCTTATACAGAGTACAAGAAGTGGGATTCTAACACTAGAGGCTACTCCTATGAACAGAAGTAAAATACAATTAAAGAGCTGTATGAAATTGCACAGAATGAAAAACATCGATAAAGAAAATACTTCATTGTAAGAAAATGCGTTGTGTTGGTCGGGGATCTTTTGCACAGACTCCCCCTGTCTCTATTTATAGAGAAACCTTGTAGCAGCAGTTTTCTTTTTAAATTCAAATCTCATTTGAATTATAAAAACTACCCTTGTCTTAATCTTATCCATTATCATTTGAATTATAAAAACTACAATTGTCTTAATCTTATCCACCTTTTGCCTTTTGTCTTAAATTTATCCAAATAAATCGTATTTGTGGAATAAAATTGACGCAGGCAATTTATTGACTTTAGACTCTAATTTTATATAGGAGCCCTATTTAATAACGCGGTACATATCTTCTCCTTCAATCAAACAACACCATGTGTCTAAATTAAAAAAATTATTTTTATGGTGCAAACAGGTTTGGTTGATTTCTTCGTGAGTAAGAAAATTTCCATTTGGGCGGCTGAAAGTGAAAACAGAGATTTCTTCTCTGTTTCCTTTGTAATTGGTTAAAGAGCGCTTCAACTTTTGAACTTATCAACTTGTATAAATAAAATAATCCCAGTTGTTATTGATTGGTCCCTTAGTTTAAAGGCACTCTAATCATGTTTATTTAAGAAAGTCTATAAAGAGTTAAAAGTTTTATGTTTTGTTGATCATACAAGTATAATTTACTATTACAATAATTTTGAGATCTATCTGTTCTTTAAATTAAAATATACTAGTACACCTATAAATAACACAAATATTATAAGAGTAATGTCACGGGTTCTCTTTTTTTCGTCATGATTATATATAAATATTGATGTACGAATTTAATTATTTAAAAGAGAACTAAATGAGAATTATATAGTTAAAATTTTGATCGAAAATTCTGTTCGCGAGATTTTTGTTCCCTACGCCGGTCGATGGACTCTTCGCGGGCGTGCCAGAGTATTTGTACAAAATACCCAAAATATGTAATTGAACACCAGCCTATCCCTTTTTCCAATGGCTGACTCTCAGGCGATTGTGTGGGAGAGAGACTAGTAAGAACTCCCAGCAAGGTTCTTTTATGCCTTGTTTGTAGCAAGGACTTTTTGGAGTGTCTAAAGAAATGCAACGGCTGATGAATGTTTGAATGGATGGAATGGCCGAGTGAAGATAGGCGGCAAGAACTTAATCGATCGCCGGCCGAACGTGATGGCGAGAACTTAATCAATCGCCATCAGCCAAACACAATGGCAAGAATTTAATCGATCGCCACTGAAACGTGATAGCAAGAATTTAATCAATTGCCATCAGCCAAGTAATGACAAGAATTTAATCAATTGTCACTACGATTCAATGGCAAGAATTTAATCAATTGCCATTGAATTGAAAACCTAACTAAAATTGCGTAATTAAAATTGGCATAATTGAAATTGAAAGAAAGTAAATGGCTGAATCGAAATAGTTGACGAGGATCTAATCAATTGCCATTAAATTGAAATAAAGAAATTGATAGGAAAATGACGTAGAGTCAATTGAAAACATTTTTAGATGAAATGCATGTTTTGTGGTGGTGCTGGACGAATTGGAATAGGAATACAATACTTCTATTTATAGAAGTTCTATCTCAACTTATTTTCCTAATTACTTGCTAGAAAATCTCTTTGCTCCTTGATTTTCTTCACTTTATTACTCAAACTAAAACACGTTCCAGTAGTCTTTTGCTTCTCTTCTCTTCGTGCTTCGATAGGAAAGTCCTTGCTGAAATCTCTCATTGATTCAGTCAAATGCAAGTTGTCGAGAAATATGCTGAAAAGTTGCTGGAAAGTTGCTAACTTTTAGCAACTCCTTTCCTTAAGTTAGGCTGAAACCTTCCCTTAAATGGCTGGAAGACCATTCATAACTTTTGCCCAAATTATCCCTCACGTGACGGCCTCTCCTTTTAATTCCATATTCCTTTGCAACGAAATTCCTATTTCATAGGAATCTCATTCCAACTAAATCTCTTCTATCCAAACTGAAATAATATATTTGAATTAACTCAAATATTAATTACCAAATTTCAGCAACAACCTTATTGGATAAGGTGGCTAAATTCCAAGATTTTCTCCTCTTATTTCTCAATTGGCCGACTTTTCTTGAAACCATACTAAACAAGTGTCGGCCCATCACTAGTCCATGTCACCACTGAGGTGGCTGCCAAGTTTTGGTGCCAGCAAATGCCCCCTGAATTTCAAATGCTTTTATCACTTATGATACGAAGCGTTTGGAATTTAAATCGGCCTAAAATTGTAATTCAAATTTTGGAAATAAATTCTTTTTCCAACCACCTGCTTTAATGGTTATCTTTCCCAATTAAAGCGGTGGCTACACTAATCCGCTATTACATCCAGCAAGTATTTAGCTTGATGTCCTCTAATCCCTAAAATCATTCTTCTTCCCTTAAACTTTCTATCTCTGAAATTCTTTCTCGGCAAAATCGTTCCTGACGTCTTCTATGGCTCCTAAGAAAACTAAATCAACTGATTCCACCTCTATCCCTCAACCTTCCGATCCTTCAACTCATGGCAACATCATAGAAAAATCCCTAAAAACTCTATCTCCTTACAAGTACTGTCTCAATACCCTTATCGATCTTCGTACTGACTCCAAAGGCTTAGGTCCTGCTTTCCTTGACGAAGCTCCTTCATCAATCTCACCTTTCTATCCTTCGGCCGACGTTCTTCCATTCCTTCAAACCTTCCCTCCTAATGAAAATGGCAGTTTGCCACACTTTCATTTTAGAACATGGCATAGTCCAAATGATGCTTGGATCAATTGGGTCGACCGGGTTGGAGCTGTGAAGGGAGAAGTATGGAAGGATTGTGGCATATATGATGCCATTCAGCTAAGTAAAACTAACATCGCCCAAGACAGAGCCATAATGATAGCAGCCATGTTTAATTGGTCGACCACCGCCAACTCCTTACACTTGAAGTGTGGCATGATGACTCCAACCATTCAAGACGTGTGTTATCTAACCGGACTCAAACCCTTTGGGATTGATGTAAGTACCTTATTGGTAGAAGA
Organism: Cornus florida; assembly: GCF_030987335.1. Lineage (NCBI taxonomy): Eukaryota > Viridiplantae > Streptophyta > Magnoliopsida > Cornales > Cornaceae > Cornus > Cornus florida. Next base: position 7,344,804 of record NW_026775573.1, read on the forward strand.
GGATTCTCCTTTCATCTTCCCTTCAAAGCAAACTGGAACCAAGTCATCTGAATCCTCTTATGGCAAGTACTTAACTTCCACCATGGATCCTCGCGTCCCTGTGAATGATGCTGAACATATTGCCTTCTTGTTGGCCTGGCTGAACAAGTTTCTTTTATGTGTACCGGCCTTTTAAGTCACAAAGGATTTCATTCATGTGGCCGTTGCCCTTTCAAGAGGTAAACACCTTGCTCTAGCTCCCTTGGTGCTTTCTCATTTATATAGAGGGATTTATGACTTGCTTACCTCCAACTTCGGACGCTATGGTGGTCCCCTCTGGTTATTTCAAATTTGGCTTCAAGTGTACTTTCCTGAGCTCGGACCTGTGGTGAGGCCTTCGGCCAATGACCCATTACTTTCTGTAAGTTACGCATCAGCCGTACCTAAATCCCATTCGTTTGGAGATTGTTTCAATTTCTTTTACTCCGGTTGTGAACAGAGGACTATCAGCCAATTCCTTCCATTTTCTCATTGCTCACAAGCACCTCGATGGCTGACTCCTCCTCAAGGAGTGTTTACCAAAAAATCAGCTGATAAACATTCGGCCATGTGGGCTAGTTTCTTACTTTCAAGAGACCTTCACTTCAACACTGGCCCTCTAGGCACAGTAAACTCAAAAGTTGGAGTTGAGTTCTACAATCCAAACCAACTTGCTAGGTAATTTGGTCTGACTCAAATGATCCCCATGCCCCCTTATTTCTCTTTCAACAAAAACTTCCATAGGCGTATGGTATTTCCAGATGACTCCTATGTAAAGAACGTGTCCTCCCGGTTCTCAAATCTGCAAGCCGGATTCCAATTCCAACCCTTCATCAAGAACCCTGCCTCAGATTCTAGTTTTGATCAATGGTGGTCTTCTTACATTACTTCTCCAAGGACGGCTGATAGCCAGTCACTTGTTGTTAAAATATTGGAATCTTTCAAGTTCATATCTGTGGCCTTTGAAGGGGCATTCGTAATTTCCCGGGCCGTTACCCCAAAGAAGATGCCTCAAAAAGATCCTCCCAAAGGTAAAAAACAAACGGTCAAGAAACTCCCTTTCTCTCAGCCAGCAGATGCTCCAACAAGGACCAATAAAGAGAGAAAAGCTAAGGCCAAAGCCACTACCAGCCTTCTCAAAGGTACGATCTTCCTTTTCTTACATATATATATATTTTAAAAAAAACTTTTAATTGAATTTCTCTTACCCCCTTTTTTTTTTTTTTTCGCAGATTCGGACAGTGGAACTTTATCAGCCTCGCCTAATCCAGAAAACGTTGAGCCCCAAGATGATGAAATTTCATCCAGCCAACCTCCTCAGCCCTCAATAACTGAATCAGCCATCATCCCTGATGTTCCTCCAATTCCTCCAAAGGTAAAAGTTTTTATCTATTAACATACGAAGATAATCATATCGGCCCAATTGTTAAAATATTTGGCCAATATTGATTTCTAATTCTCGGCCACAACTATTATTGGTCGAGACAAACTTTAATAAAGCTTCCATCTCCAGGGAAAAAGAAAGAAAACAACTGCTCATGGCACTTTAAAAAAGACAAGATTGAGCAAACGTAAGAAACATGAAGTAGAAGAAAATCTAGAAAGCCCTCATCCTACAGAAGACGTGGCCGATGATCCCGTGATTAATGTGGCTGACAATCCTTCTGATCATTCCTCAGATGAAAAAGAGGTAAAGATAACTGTACTTGAAATTTCCAAACTTTCCAATTAATATGGTCCTTAATTTCTTCTCTTTTGCAGCAATCTCCTCTTCTTGACTTGGTCTATAGCCCAGTTAGAAATTTCAGCCCTCTGAAGGATTTTCATGATCCCATTGAGGTGCCCTTCAATGTTCAAGTCACTCCTGTTAAAACTTCATCCCAGGGAGATAGCACAGCGGTTCAGCCAGAATTTCCTCCTCCAGAAACTAGTCATCAGCCACTCTTAGTGACAGACATGGCCGAATCATCCAAGGTATTGACTATCTCATATCCCCAAAAAATTTTAAGATTTAATCTTTCCTCATTTTGTCAGGTTGTGTATGAGAAAACTCAAATTGTTCCTTTATTTCCTCCACAAAAAGCTCCTGCTTCATCTCTACTGGCCTTGAGCAATTTCTTTAAGGATGTAGTGGCTTCAGTGACCGAAGAGAAAGAAAGTGAATCTTCTGGAGCCACTCCAGTCACTTCAGCCAATATCCCTATACAATCCTTAGAAGAGACCAAAAAATCTTTACTTGAGATCTTGAAAAGAGATGCTGCTGATCTTCCTAATTTTGAAAGTGAGCTCACAGCAGTGCTTTCTACACTCAGCTAGTACCCAGACTTTCCGGTTGATCTTCAAGCCACTATTGCTACCTTTAAAGGCCAACTACCAACTCTGACCGATGATATTTTCCAGGCCAATGAAGCAATCAACCAATTCAACAAGAGTAAAAACAGGAAGGATACCCTTACTAACCAATTGTTAATTCAAGCTTCCTCCTTTGAAAGAGTGAATACAGAGTTCATCGGCCTTGAAGAAAGAGAACATGTCCTTCAGAAAGAGATCGACCAGATCCATGCTCGTAAGGCCATTTTGTCTGCTGAAGCTGCCACATTGTAGTTTGAAGCTCAAGACCTTGCTCACGAGCATGCAAATCTTCGTGGAGAATTACCTCAATTGGAAGAGTCAAAGAGGCAGGCCATGGTGGCCTTCAATCGGTCCTTAGTTATTTGGGCCGATTTCAAGGAAAAATTTGCAAGCATATGAATCTTTTTATATTAGCTTCCTTTTGTGGCCATCTTAGTGTATGATCTTTAAATGATGTAATCTTTTACACTTTAATGAATAAATGGCCTCTTTTGTTACTCCAAACAAGTATCAACATTTTAGCAAGAAAAAATTTATTAAAATAGCCAAATCAGCCTAGAAAAATAGGCCGAATTTTATTACATAAAGGTACACATGGTCAGCCATAAGTACTGGCTAACACTAATTTTCCCTTTCAAAAATTGCCGGTACGTACCTCTTGAGGTACTTGCCATTAATGGGGTAGTCATGTAATCGGCCACTGAAATACTTCAGCCTATATGCTCCTCCACTTAAGACTTGATGGACTAAGTATGGCCCTTCCCATTTTTGGGACCACTTCCCATATTTCCTATCGATTTTACCCACAGGCAAAACAACTTTCCAAACCAAATCTTCTTCAGCAAAAGACTTAGGTTTTACCCTCTTGTTGTAGATCCTCATCACCTTCTTCTTGAGAGCTATGATATGATCCAAGGCATCCCTTCTAACTTCATCCAAATTTTCCAATTCTACCAACATTGCTTGAGTATAATCAGCTGGAGTTAGATTATTTTGAAAAGCAACTCTGGCTGATTTAACCTTCATCTCCATAGGCAGAACAGCATCATGACCATAAGTTAACATGTATGGTGTAACTCCTGTGCCTGTTCTTTTTGAGTTCCTATAGGCCCATAAAGCTTCAGACAAAGTCTCATGCCACCTTCTTGGCTTCTCTTTGATCATTTTTTCAATGATCTCTATTAAAATTTTGTTTGAAGATTCGGCTTGGCCATTTGTTTGAGCATAGTATGGCGTAGAGGCTGACATATGAATATTCATGTTGTGGCCGAATTGTAGTACATCAGTTGCCCTAAATACTGTTGCATTGTCTGAAACAAATGTTTCTGGAATCCCAAATCTGTGGATGATGTTTTGTTCCATGAAATTAATCACTGTTTGCTGATCAACCGCTTTGCAAGCCTTGGCCTCAACCCATTTAGTAAAATAATCTGTGGCAACAATCACCCAGTGATGGCCTTCGCTTGATGGTGGATTAATTTTACCAATAAGGTCAAGGCCCCAACCTCTGAATGGCCAAAGTTTGATTATTGGCTGTAATTCTTTTGCTGGTACATTTTGAATCGGCCCGTGTCTTTGACAAGCTTGACAACCTTTTGAGTAATCTACGTAATCTTTTCTCATTCTCGGCCAATAATATCCATACCTGCGAATCAGCCATCTCATTTTAATCCCAGCTTGGTGAGCCCCACAGCTGCCCTCATGTACCTCGGCCATAACCTGAAGTGATTCCTCCTTGCTTATGCATCGTAGTAGGAGCCTATCTTCTAACCCTTTTCTGTATAGATCCCCATCTAGAAGCACAAAGTTGATCGCTTTTCTTTTAATACTTCTATCAGCCTTGATGTTTGGATTTCGAAGAAACATTATAAATGGTATCCTCCAGTCATCATTGGCCAAATCTTCTACATCAATTGTCCAAGTATCAAACAACATAGTATTTCTCAATTCGGCCGATGGCAAAGATCTTCGTGTTATCTTTATTAACTGATCTTCTATTCCGGCTGGTACTCTTATTCCAGAGGCTGCTTGGGCCATGCTGTTGGCCTCCTTATTCTGCCCTCTCGGCCAGAACTTAAGTTGAACATTATCAAATTGATTGATTAATGAAGTGGCCAGAGAATGAAACGGCCTTAATTGCCAACTTAGGCACTTAAAATCTTCAGAAATTTGGCTAAGGACTAAGTTTGAATCTCCCAAAATCTTTACATCTCTAAAAGCCATTTCAATTAAAATCTCCAGGCCGATTATAAGCGCTTCATATTCGGCCTGATTATTCGAACATTTAAAATCTAAAAAGAAAGAGAATGAAGCCTTTCTGCCAGCTGGCGAAATAATAACAATACCTGCTCCTGCTCCATCAACCGTGCTTGATCCATCAAACATCAAGATCCAAGGAGTTAAGAATATAGCTGATGACTCCAATTCATCATAAACCCATGGATCAATATCAGTTGAAGGATGATCGGCCAAAAAATCAGCCAGAACCCTTCCTTTTACTGATTTTTGTGGGACGTAGATAAAATTGAATTCCATCAAAGCCAAAGCCCACTTACCTATTCGGCCAGTGATCAATGGCCTTGATAGCATATACTTGATCACGTTAGTCTGACAAAGAATGTAAACATCAACAGGTCGCATGTATACTCTCAACTTTATGGCCGAATAGTACAAAGATAAACAAAGCTTCTCAATTGAGGAATATCTGCATTCTACATCAGTTAGTACTCTACTCAGGTAATAGACAGCCTGCTCCTTTCCATGTTCATTGTCTTGTGCGAGCATACTACCAATTGATTCTTCTGCGGCCGATAAATAAAGCTTTAACGACCACTTCTTTCTTGGAGGCATTACAACCGGGGGGTTTGCTAAATACTCTTTTATTTTGTCAAAGGCCTTCTGATGGGATCCGTCCCAATGAAATTTCTCATGTGACTTTAATTTTACTAAAGTCGAAAAGACATGCACTCGGCCAGCATGGTTAGAAATGAATCTTCTAAGAAAACCTACCTGGCCGAGGAACCTTTGCACTTGTTTTTTTATTAGCTGGGGCCCTAGCATTTATAATAGCTTTGACCTTGCTCTGATCAACTTCAATACCTCGTTTGTGTACCAAGAACCCCAAGAAATTCCCGGCTGAAACTCCAAATGCACACTTCAATGGGTTCATTTTCAATTTGTGGACCCTCATCCTTTCAAAGGCCCTTTTCAAGTGTTCCAAATGCTGTCTCTTGGCCGATGATTTCACAACTACATCATCTATATAAATTTCCATGAATCGGCCAATCATATCATGAAAGATAGAATTCATTGCCCTTTGATAAGTAGCCCCAGCATTTTTTAGGCCAAATGGCATCACAATCCACTCAAAAGTACCAATTGACCCAGGATATCTAAAAGCCGTTTTATGAACATCTTCCTCGGCTAAATAGATTTGATTATAACCTGAATGGCCGTCCATAAAAGACAATATTTCATGCTTAGCGGCCGAATCAATAAGTTGATCGGCCACAGGCATTGGATATTCATCTTTTGGAGTGGCATTATTTAAATTGCGAAAATCCACACAAACTCTAAGTTTGCCATTCTTCTTCATTACCGGAACAACATTAGAGAGCCTTTCAACATACCTAACTGTTCGAATAAATCCTGCCTTAAGAAGTCTCTCAATTTCTTCTTTAATTTTGAGCATTACTTCCGAAGACATCCTTCTTGGTGGTTGTTTATATGGCTGGAAATCTTTCTTGATCGGTAATCTATGTTCTACCAATTTTCTAGACAGGCCAGGCATCTCTTCATAACTCCAAGCAAAGCAATCCTTATATTCATTTAATAATTTAATCAAATCGGCCTGAAATTTAGGCTCAAGCAAAGCACTAACAAATAATGGCCGATTATCTTTTTTGGTACCAACATTTATTTCCAATAAAGGATCTTGCACCTCTGCTTTATTATCTTCCATCCTGGAAGGGGCTGACTCCAAATCTTCAAGTTGGATTGCATCCAGTTTTTCGAAACCTTCTTCAATTATATCGGCCGTGCTGGCTGATACTTCTTCATATAGTTGTTCTTCTCTAGCCAGTCTCTTCTCAGCCAGATATGCTTTCAGTCTTATGCAAGCGGCCCTGAAAGCTTGCCGCTTCTTTTCTTCATTGGTTTTGTGATCCATCAATAACATCTTCAATGTCCTTGATGGTCGACCTGAAAATATCAATTTTCGGCCGAGCTGCTTCTGACAATAATTCTTTAATATTAGCATTAATTAAATTCTTCTTCATTGTTGCCGCTGCTGGTCGTCCCATCCTGTTAATGCCAACAAATTTGATAGGTACAATAGTTTCATCATAAAGTGCAGCCTCAACCGAATACACCCTAGCTATAAAGGGTTTGTTATCGGCCTCAACAATTTTTACCTCATTTCCATCCCAAAAAATCAACATTTGATGCAAGGTTGATGGGATGCACATGTTAGGATGAATCCAATCTCGGCCTAAAAGGAGATTATAGGCCGCAGTTGAATCAATGATAAAGAAAGCCGTAAAGGATGTCTTACCGCCAATAGTAATTTCCAAAGGTAGAATACCTTTGGTGTTACTAGATCCTCCATTAAAACCACTGATGGCCACGTCGGTTGGAACTACATCGTCCATGGTTTTACCCAATTTCTTCAAAGTAGTTGATGGAATGACATTCACCACCGAACCATTGTCAACCAAAACCCTATTGATTGGCTGACCCTCAACCTATACTTTAACATACAACGGCCTCAACTGTTGTGTCATGGACAAAGGTAGTTTTTCGAAAATGATTTTATCGACCTTAGATGGCTGATCCTGAGAGATCAATCCTATCCCGGCCGATGAACTTGTCGAATCGTTCTTAATTTCTGAAGATTCAGCCTTTTCTTCCTGCTTGGCTGACTCAACATCCCTGTTTCCCTGTTTATCGTTGGTTCTATCCTTGCTTCAAACACAGAAGGCAAAACAAATACCATGTTACAATTTACCTTATCCGGGAGAAAACCAAAACGAATTCTGTACTTGGCCGCATGCTTTGGATCCTGGTCGGGCTGATCATCTTTTTCTTCATAAAAGCATGCCTTATTCTCAAATGATGTAGCGACCTCCATATCTTCAGCCACCACTGGTTCATTTTTCCTTTCTAGTTGATCATGGTCGATCTTGTCTTCTTTCCTTTTGAGTTCTGCATTTTTCCTTTGCATCCTCCTTTTTTTGGGTACGTGTAGGAGGCTGCTTAGGAAACTTTGGGTGACTTACTCGAGTCCATCTGCCATGGTCAACCAAAGGAGGTCTAACCGTTCTTACACGGCTAGATTCTTCTCCTTTTTGAACCCATATTTCTGACTGAATTGTTGGTTTCCTTTTGAAATTAGGATAAAAATGTTGTTCTGGCAGGACTCTATCGGCCACCGATGACCGAATGATTCTCACTGCCCTCGGCCCATTTTCTCTAAATATTGATCGATTGATTTCTTCGTGATTCTGTTTAGGCTGATGGCCTAACCTTTCATGGACACTGCGCTTTCTGGTTGATTGGAAATAGCCCCTCTTGTCTGAGTCATTCCTTCGGCCTTTGCAATTTGGACAACAACCATGGTTGATGAGGGCAATTTGAGCTTCTCTTAACTGAATTTCCAAGTCCTTAACTTTCTGCTCATCATTACTGGCCGATGAACTACCAAGAACTTTTGGTAATCTTTCCTGTCTACCATTATCAACGGCTTTTTCAGTTGCCAGGCTGATTACATTGGTACTAACAATATTAGGAAATGGATCGCCATCGACCCTCATTACATCTGGCTTCTTTTCAGGGAATTTTAATACACCTTCATCGATAGATTTCTGCAATACATTTCTAAATACATAACAATTATTAGTAGTATGATTCCATGAATTATGAAATTTGCAGAACTCTCTTCCTTTTAAATCATTGGTCGATGGTATATTGTGTCCTTTTGGCAAAACGATTTGTTTGTCGGCCAACAAATGATCAAAAATTTGTTCTGTTTTGGCCAGATCAAACGTATAAACCTTACCAGTATCAGCCGTACCCTTCCTGGCTGATGAAGTCGATGGCTGAGTCCCACTGATGGATACATTTGGTTTTGTTAAAGCGTCACATACATAAGGTTTCTTTAGAATGACTTCGGCTAAATTAGCTTCAAAATCTTCCTTTTCAACCACATCAGTTGAATAAACTTCATAGTTGGGGTCCCTATAGTACGTACCTTTAGAGGAATTTTTTCGTTCTTTCTCCTCTTTGAGAACCAACTCATACCTGGTAGCTTTCTCGGCCAGGTCATACATGTCACGAAATGGAACTCCTTCAAACCTCTTCCGAAGTTCAAAATCAAGGCCGTTCAAAGCCAAACGAATGTACTCCTATTCTGGAAGAGGTACACGACATCTTAATCTTGCTCTCCTGAATCTTGCAATGAATGTCTCGACCGATTCACTAGGCAATTGACTTAGCCTGGATAAATCGGCCAGAGTAGGTTCTGTCTCCGTACGGTAGAACTGATTGTGGAATAATTCCTCCATCTGTGGCCAATTAAAAACAGAGTTAGAAGGTAGACGAATATACCATGAAAAAGCTTCCTTTGTCAAAGAGTTAGGAAAAAGTCTCAATTTCAACCACGGGCTAACACTGGCCTCTCCACATTGAACCGTGAATCGGCCAATGTGTTCCACGGTCGATTGATTCCCCTCTCCACTAAAGCTTACAAAGTCAGGGACTTTATATCCTCTAGGGAACTCAACTTGGTCTACCACTTCTGGATAAGGAGTTCTATAAATTGGTCGGCCGGCACCTCTAAGTTCCAGGCCATATTCTTCTGTGAGTAAATCAGCTAATTGTCTTCTATCTAACATGACTTGAGGTGGCTGATTTAATATTGGTGGTACCTGATTAAAAACTGGCGGCTGATTAGCCGCTGGTTGATAGCAATTCGGCCAATCATGTGGCTGATTAGCCATATTCTGCCCCCCGAGCCCTACCTGTGGTGGCACATGAGTATACAGTGGGTTCGGTGGCCTCCACTTGATCTGATTGCCCCCCGAGTTCAAAGGCATCCGAGGAGGGTTTGGTGGAATTACCTGTGGCCGCGAACCTGCAATTGGTGGCTGATTAGAACCTGCCAACGTAGGCTGAGGATAGCTTTCTGCCCAGGTGAGTAGCGTATGAACCGGCTGACTTGATGTTGCACCTGGTTGGAGTGTCACTACTGGCGGCCATGGCTGTGATGTTTCAACGGCCCTCTCTGGCCGAGCAGCTTATGATAGATTCGGCTGAGAAGCCAATTCCTGATTGTTGGAGCTGCTAGCTTGAGTCGGCTTGTTCAAAATAAAGGCTGAGAGTTGGGACATATTTTCATGCAAATCGTTGTAGCGTGCTCCCATCCTTCCCATTGTATCTACCAAGGAGCTAACCTGTGCTTGAAGTACGGCTAACTCATCAGTAGGACCTGCTGCAGAGTTCTCAGCCTGTACTAGCTGATCGCCTTCCTCCAAATCTTCATCAGTAGCCACGGCTTTAGAATTTTTTGTGGGCCGTGGCATATTTGCCTCTTTTATAACACTCTAGTAGTGGTCCCACCGGGCGTGCCAAAACGTGTTCGCGCGGTTTTTGTTCCCTACGCCGGTTGATGGACTCTTCGCGGGCGTGCCAGAGTATTTGTACAAAATACCCAAAATATGTAATTGAACACCAGCCTATCCTTTTTTCCGATGGCTGACTCTCAGGCGATTGTGTGGGAGAGAGACTAGTAAGAACTCCCAGTAAGGTTCTTTTATGCCTTGTTTGTAGCAAGGACTTTTTAGAGTGTCTAAAGAAATGCAACGGCTGATGAATGTTTGAATGGATGGAATGGCCGAGTGAAGACAGGCGGCAAGAACTTAATCGATCGCCGGCCGAACGTGATGGCGAGAACTTAATCAATCGCCATCAGCCAAATACAATGGCAAGAATTTAATCGATCGCCACTGAAACGTGATAGCAAGAATTTAATCAATTGCCATCAGCCAAGTAATGACAAGAATTTAATCAATTGTCACTACGATTCAATGGCAAGAATTTAATCAATTGCCATTGAATTGAAAACCTAACTAAAATTGCGTAATTAAAATTGGCATAATTGAAATTGAAAGAAAGTAAATGGCTGAATCGAAATAGTTGACGAGGATCTAATCAATTGCCATTAAATTGAAATAAAGAAATTGATAGGAAAATGACGTAGAGTCAATTGAAAACATTTTTAGATGAAATGCATGTTTTGTGGTGGTGCTGGACGAATTGGAATAGGAATACAATACTTCTATTTATAGAAGTTCTATCTCAACTTATTTTCGTAATTACTTGCAAGAAAATCTCTTTGCTCCTTGATTTTCTTCACTTTATTACTCAAACTAAACCACGTTCCAGTAGTCTTTTGCTTCTCTTCTCTTTGTGCTTCAATAGGAAAGTCCTTGCTGAAATCTCTCCTTGATTCAGTCAAATGCAAGTTGTCGAGAAATATGCTGAAAAGTTGCTGGAAAGTTGCTAACTTTTAGCAACTCCTTTCCTTAAGTTAGGCTGAAACCTTCCTTTAAATGGCTGGAAGACCATTCATAACTTTTGCCCAAATTATCCCTCACGTGATGGCCTCTCCTTTGAATTCCATATTCCTTTGCAACGAAATTCCTATTTCATAGGAATCTCATTCCAACTAAATCTCTTCTATCCAAACTGAAATAATATATTTGAATTAACTCAAATATTAATTACCAAATTTCAGCAACAACCTTATTGGATAAGGTGGCTAAATTCCAAGATTTTCTCCTCTTGTTTCTCAATTGGCCGACTTTTCTTGAAACCATACTAAACAAGTGTCGGCCCATCACTGGTCCACGTCACCACTGAGGTGGCTGCCAAGTTTTGGTGCCAACAAATTCATTAATAATAGATTACACAATTCCATCAAAATTAATAAATAATAATATAATTTAGACAAAAAAAAAAACTGAGTTTAAAATTTTGACAAACTCATGTAATATACTGTTAAAAAATATTTGAACGAAATTTTAATTATATAATTATGTTTAAACATCTTTAAATTAATTATTGGAAATTGTGCCTGCAAGTTGGAAGCTGTGTTGACTTTTTTGATGTTACTCCAGTGGTCAACAATTTAGGCTACCTAGCTGTATGCTGGCTAATCCATTTGTCATATTGTTTGGTTCTTGGAAGGCAACCAAGTCACGGCCTTATTGGGGCTATATATATATATATATGTCCATCAGGGTCCATGGTGTTGATCTCCGAAATCATCCTATTGAGTTTGTAACATGAGTTGAGAGTGAGTTTAATATCAGTTAGAGAGCAAGAGTTTGGGTATTATTGAATTTTGGGCGTAAGTCATTTTGTTTTGTACATTTTTATTCTTATACTGAAGTATTGTTCTATCTTCTTTCCGTAAACGTAAGCATAACCAAATCAAGTAAATCTTTATCTTATTTGTGTGTGCGTTATTTTATTTTCTTGTCATTTATTTTTTTTCTTGTTCTCGTAAATTTCTATTCGATCTTTATTTCATATCAATTGCTAACATTACTTCTGAAAACTCAGAAAGGTCAAGGTCTAACTGTAGAACTTTGTGGGATTTTTCTTGTAAAATTTGTAGTTAGCAGGGATGGACCTATTACCGGGGGGCGGGGGTCTTGCCCCTCTTTACTTAAAGTTATCGGTCCGCCGCCCTGGTAATTGGCCTGTTCCATTCATCAAGTTTTTCAATCTCCCAAGTTGCTAGTTACCGTGTTGGACTAAAATTAAGGGAAAGGAGACATTTCATGGAAATTGTATTTCCCCAAAATCTATTTACATTATATGTGCTATATATATAAAATATATAAATATATGAATTGAACTCGAGTGTACAAAGCAATCAGCTCATCACAATTGACCTTCTCTTTGCTTGTGTAATTTCATTAGTGCTTCACATTTCATAAAACCCAAAATTGAGTTTCTTTCCACTTTGTCATCACATTTGATTTTGATTTTAATTTTGCGTTTGTTGTTTGGCCTGTTTTTTGGGTCTCTTCCATTTCTGAAGAATAATTAGTCAGAGAAGCAGCCATGGACGACGTTTCAATTATAGTAGCCCCAATTGTTAACACACTTGTCGAAGACACAACGAAGATGATCAAGAAGAAGATCCATTTGATCAAAGGTGTCGAGAAAGATATTGAACAGCTTCAAAGTAAGCTATCCGCAATCCTATCCGTGCTTGAAGATGCAGAGGCCAAGCAGCTGGATTCTAAACCAGTGAGAGATTGGCTTGGAAAGCTGGAAGATGCTGCTTATGATGCAAAGGACGTACTTGACACTTATGAAACTAACGCCATGCTGTGGCAGAAAAATCAGCAGGTACGAAAGGTTCGTCTTCCTTTTAGTGCAAGTAAAACTTCTTACAAGTTAAACACTGCATCCCAGATTAAAGATATATTAGCTAGAATTAATGAAATTGAAAAAGAAAAAGATGGTCTCCATCTGGATGTCAGTGTGGGAGTCGTGGGACCCAACAATGGAACTTCTGAGAATAGAAGAATCACTACATCTCTTGTGTATGAACCGGATATAGTTGGTAGGGAGGATGACAAAGATAAGATAATTAATCTGTTGATGTCAGAGGAATATAATAGAGAGGGAGGCGTTGCTGTGATTCCCATCATTGGGATGGGAGGTTTGGGCAAGACAACTCTTGCTCAAATCGTTTACAACGATGATAGAGTTAAAAGCCACTTCGAATTTAGGATGTGGGTATGTGTCACCATGAATTATGACTACAAAAGGATTCTAAAAGAGATGATCGAATCTCATTCTAAGATGAAGTATGATACCAACTCGATATCCCTTAACCAGTAAGAATCCCGTTTTCTGGAATTCTTGGCCGGAAAACGCTTTCTACTTGTTCTAGATGATGTTTGGATTGAGAAATACGAGGAATGGGCGGATCTTAGGAAAGTATTAATATTGGGGGGAATGGGATCTAGAGTTTTGGTCACTAGCCGAAGCACCAGGGTCCAATTTGCCATGGGGACGAAGAATCTGCATCAATTGGAGTGTCTGCCTGAAGAACAATGTTGTTCATTGTTCCAAAAAATCGTGTTTGAAGAATGTAATGTGGCAGGAAACGTGCGTGCATCTCTGGAAAAGACTGGTAGAGAAATTGTAGGAAAGTGCAAAGGCCTGCCTTTGGCAGTAAAGGCAATGGCAGGTCTCTTGCGTGGTAATGAAGATGTGAACATATGGAAGAGAATCCTAAAGAATGAAATATGGGAGGCAGAGAAAGGAACTGCCCAAACAGAGAAGCCATTGGTTTTGCCTGCTCTAAAATTGAGTTATGACCATTTGCCTTCTCATCTGAAACAGTGTTTTGCATACTGTTACATATTTCCCAAGGCGTATGTGTTCGATAAGATAGAGCTGGTCAAAGTGTGGAAGGCACAATCTTTTGTTCAATCTAGTGGACAAGATACAATTGATGAAGTTGGAGGTGATTATTTTGATGAGTTGTTAATGAGGTCCTTCTTTCAAGTTTTCAAAATTGATGATAAGAAGAGATATAGGATGCACGATCTTATACATGAGTTGGCACAATCTGTTTCAAGCCCCTATTGCTGCCAAGTCAAAGCTAACGAGCCATGCCATGTCTCTGACAGATCTCGTCATGTAGCATTGCTTCGCAACAATGCCGAGCAGGCTGCGTTGGAAGTTATTGGTAAATCTAAGAAGTTACGAACATTTCTATTCCCTGGTGAGCACTTGAAATCCTTTGGGCAGGCCCTTGACAAAATCTTTCACAGTATGAAATACATGCGCTTGTTAGATTTGAGTTCAAGCACAATGCTAGAATTGCCAGAATCTGTTAAAGAGATGAAGTTGTTGCGCTACCTCTACCTCTCTCAAACTGAGATCAGGAAACTTCCCAAATCTATTTGCAGCCTCTACCATTTGCAAACTCTGAAACTCCTAGGGTGCCTTTGGCTTTTCGAATTGCCCAAAGACCTTGGGAACTTGACTAACTTGCAGCATCTCGAGCTAGATGAAATGTTCTGGTACAAGTCATCCACATTGCCACCAAGAATGGGAAGCTTAACCAATCTACAAAATCTGCATGTATTTCATATTGGCCCAGAGAGCGGATATGGAATTGATGAACTAAAAGGCATGATTTATCTCAAGGGAACACTGCGTATCTCAAAGCTCGAACATGCAGTAAATGCAGAGGCGGCAAAGTTGAAGGAAAAAGAAGGGCTCGAGAAGGTGGTGTTTGAATGGAGTGATACAGATGGTCGTCCACGAGATGAAGCAGCCGACGAAGGAGTGCTTGAAGACCTTCAACCACACTCAAATCTCAAAGAGCTCCAAATTTTCCACTACAAAGGTACCAGATTTCCATCTTGGATAAGAGATGGGCTGCTCCAAAATATTGGTACCATTTCCATAAGTCATTGTACAAGGTGCAAAATCCTCTCTCTTGGGGAGATGCCACGCCTTGGGAATCTCTACATTAAAGGAATGCAGAACTTGGAGGAATGGCCCGAGGTGCAATATCCTTCTCTTCACAAACTCAAAATCAGCAGCTGCCCAAAGCTAAAGGAGTTACCTTAGTTTTTCCCTAACCTAAGAGTTCTGAAGATCAAAAAGTGCGACTCCTTGAGGAAACTGCCATTGAGCCCCTCATTAATGTTCTTAATACTTGTCGACAATCTTGTTCTGGAGGATTGGAATGAAAGATATGGACATCTGCGGTCTGTTAATGATCAAGGCGTACTTGTAGTCCAACTGCGACCTTCCTTAAGCAGTCTCTTGGAACTAAAGATCATTAACTGCCCAAAGTTGCAGGCACTTCCAGTACACTTTGGTCCGCAGAAACTGGAGATAAGCGGGTGTCAACTATTGAGCACCCTCCTGATCCCTGATTACTCCCGTCGTCTTCAACGTCTAGCACTAGATACTTGTCATGATGGAACATTAGTGAGGGTGATTCCTGAGACCATCTCTCTGTATTCCTTGGTGATTTCCAATATCTCAAGCCTAACCTCTCTTCCTAAATGGCCAACTCTTTCTGGACTCAATGCATTGTACATCCATAATTGTGAAGCTCTTGTGTCTCTGTCTGAAGAAGAAGCATCATTCCAAGGCCTAACGTCTCTCAAACTGTTGTCCATCTGGGGCTGCCCCAAGCTCGTGACATTGCCGAACAAAGGACTTCCCGCTTCTCTGGAGCGTCTGAGTATTGGTTCATGCCCTAGTCTCAAGTCCCTTGGCCCTGGCGAAATGTTGAAGAGCCTCACCTCCCTCAGGGATCTTTACATTGAGGACTGCCCTGCAGTAGAGACATTGCCTGAAAAGGGGTTTTCCAGCTCCCTCAAGCATTTGCACGTTGAAGGATGTCCAATACTCACGAGGCGATGCCAAAAGGACATAGGCCCAGATTGGTCAAAGATCAAGGACATCCCTGATCTGGACTTAGAGCCCATTGAAGTATCTTCAGTTCCAAATTTGCTAAAGGAGCAACTGAAACCAACGTGGTATCATCATTTTACTCTTTGTAAAGGTTAGTACTTTTTTGCTAGTAAATTGTATTGATCAGCAGCATTAACTTTGTTAATTAACTAAACAACATTTCCATCTTTGAGATTTATCATAATTTTATCTATAGGAATTGACATTAAAGAAATTGGGCAACCACTACAACGCAACCCAGTCACCTTAGTGCAAAGGGAGAGAGGTGAATTACAAGACTTAAAAAACTCCATGTATTTGTGACAGGGAGATGCATTTATATAGAAAGTGAAGCTTTAAAATGTTTGCAGGACAAACTTCTAAAGGGACAATGGGGCCAGGGGAACCTGCTTCTACCTCAAGAGAAAATGGTGAGTGCTACCTCTCAGTAGTCGTTGATTATTTATTTTCTGTCATTTTAACAATATGTTTTCACAACCGCAAAAAGAGTAGAACCTAACTATAAACACCCAAAATGAAAGAAAAAGATTCTAATACTTTATAACTATTTGATTTGTATACTCTTTTTTGACACATTTTAAAAGGATCAGACATTGTTGAATCTGCTGAAAGATTTCATTGAAATCACATGATTAAGCTCATCTTATCAAGATGCTTTATGGTATACTTTAAAGGTTGGACCATCAAATGATGACTCCATATCATTCTTCAGAAACATTGTGGTTACAAATTTGGATTTAAAACAGATAACAAATGCTGAGTTGCCCTACCAAATTGTGGTTCTCCACTCCATTTCATGAGGATAGGACATTCAATATAATAACATATTTATTGCTGAATTAATGATGATTGCCTTATTAATGCTGTTATAATTGTTCATTGGCATTCTCATGTCATGGTAATTCTCATTAAAAAGCATAGAGAACTTTCTGGTTTTAACCTTTAGATGACAGAGAAACTAGTAACCAATATTAGTATGAAATTTGCAATGTATTAATTTTGAGGAACAAACTATGGTCTTTATACAAAATTATTCAACTTTCAGATTTTAAATCATACATTGATTGGTTATATCTGATTTGTAGGGGATTGAAGATTGATCATGGTTCAAGACTTCAAGGGACAATGTTCATCCACCATTTTGCTCAGTAGTGAATTGTTGAATCATATTGTTCATGATTATGTTAAGTTAGTTGTGTTCGTACTTTTAGTGAGGTCTGTTGAAACCATTAAAATAATTGGATTGCTGTCATATTTGGTTTTACAATTTCCGTAGTTATCAACCTAATAGTTGTAATGTCAAATAAAGACTCTTGGTTCCTTTCACTGTTGTATTTTCAGGAAACCTAAAAATAATATATGTGAGGTGTGAAATTTGCAGTTTTTGTATCTATTACCATTGAGATATATAACTTTGAAGTCTCCTTACATTAAAGTTTGAGTTCATATGATACTTGGCATGCTTTAAATTGTTGTAAATGATCACATATTCAGAACCATTTGTTGATTCAGACCAGGGTCTTTTACCTTGATTCAGCTGCTTCTTTTGTTTTGTTAACTAAACCAACTATCTAATGAGTAAGCATTGAATGATTTGGGAAAGCTTCATGCCAATACTAAGATAGTGAAAGACCAATCTTGAAGGTAAAATCCATGGAATTTAGAAAATTAATACATTATGCGTATCATAGTCTCGATACTAAAATTATGGCTCCTTTGGACTGAAAATTCAATTGAGAAAGAAAAATAAAATTAAGCCAATCAGTCATTTGGGGGAATAATATATGCCCGAGGGCAGTGAGATAAGGCACAAATCTGTCCTTTCAGGATGGATTCGTTGTAAACACTACGGTAAATAGATTAGGCACACATCTATTTTCCCGATTATTCGGTGCTAGCTATTTTCTCCGCGTAAAAGTGATTCTCCATTCATTTTTTTCATATCCAATATGGTTGAAAAGAACCCTGTAAGAGGTGTTATACTGTATATGTGAATGATGGTTGACTAGTTATTGTCTTGGGATTGCACAAAATATGATATTTGTCTGGATTCAGAATCAGGATTACAATTTCCTGAGTTGGGGAGGTATGGAGTTTAGATGATAAATCAGAAAAGAAGTCATCAGCTTTTGTGTTTGTGTGGAACTGGTGATATTAATTATATAAGAATTTGATCATTTCAAACTAGAATAATCATGTTGCATGCTTTCTTTTCTAAGATTAAGTACCATCAGAAACTGGCCATTGAATTTTTTTTCTTCAGAATCAACCTCCCCATTCTGTGGAAGGGCTGGAGATCTGCATATCCTGGTAACACACAAATGGCTATATATGGATGCATTTGTATGTGTGCGCGTAGGAATGTATAAATCTGGTAAGTCCGAGAACTTTTAAGTACCTTTTTGATAATTTTTTCTGAATAAATCTTTTCTTTTTGGCATGCAGCAAGTAAAATTCACATGCATCTCTTCCAACAAAAAGTCTATTCTTGCATGCATCGCAATGTATGGATGTATGGTTTATACATACTTACTCTTCTCCTATGAGCTAATATGGTTTTCTAAATTGGTTCTCTTCCATTATAGAGCTAATTATACTAGGTGACTAACCAAGTAGAGTTGATTTGACTTTTACATAACCATTTCTATATTGGAAGAGAAACTTAGTAGGGAAAAGTAGCATTAAACGTGATGAGAAGATTTATTTGAAGCTATCAGAAACATGCATGATGTATCCATGTCATTAAATTTTTTTTTTGATAAGTAAAATCAAATAAAAGCGTTCAGAAGGGGAGTGGAACCCAAAAAGAATACAAAAACCCACAAAGGGCCACTAAGCCTGCAAAGAGGCTAGAAAATCAGCAATCTCCTCAAAAGATCTATGATCTTTTCCTGAAACACAACCAAAAAAAGTAGAAAGAATAGAAAACTTAAGCAAAGAAATCGACATCTCCTTTCCCTCAAAATATCTCCTATTCCTCTCAAGTCAAAGACATCACCACACACAGAGAGGAGAAAACTAAGTGCATGTTAAAAATGTGGACAACCTAGTCCCTTTAGATATTTTTTCTAACATCTCCGTTAATGTATTATCTAATTTTCTTAATTTATCTGCTCTCCAACATGATCTCCTTGTGAAAACAGAAGTTACCAAGATGATATATATAAGCAACTTTGAACATTGACAGTTTTCGGTGGTGGTTTTATTTAATATTCCATTTTCACATTTTTTCTGTCTTGTTTACCTATTCTACGGCTGATGCATCGATACACTGTTTTGTGTACATAACAGCCAGTGGAAAATAATTACATTAATGGCTCACCCAAAAGCTTTGATTTGATCAATTTGCCTTCAGCTAGGAATTTAGTTATGTCAAATTTTTTTTTATATCTCAATTCTTTGTTCTTGCCTACCTAAGGTTGTGTTGAAAATTTGTGGACCGTATTTGCCCTGTCTCATCATTAAGTTGTCAAACTTCTGGAAAGCTCAGAAAGGTAATGTAATATGACATGTTGAACCTGTTAGGGATAATTAACTCCCTCCAACCCACTCAACGATCGGTTATTGTTGAGAGTTAAATTCCTCCTTCATCACACACAGCGGAAGCATCATCACATCACATCACATCATATCAATACAAGCATATATGGAGATAACAATCATACACATCAACGCACAACACAATATTTTACATAGTCCACCCAACTCTAAGGTTACGTCCATGGGAAAGAGAGATTTTACTATTATGAATCAAGGAAGAGAATATACAACCACATGTCCCACTCACTCAATCATCATCTCTTTTGAGGCTATATGTATACACTCGGGAATTACATATACTCTCTCTCTCCTCACAACACTCACCCTTAAACCCCTTACATCTTTTCGTCTTCTTTCTCTCTCTCTCTAAACCCCTCATATCCATCTCTATTCATAGAATCTTCAAAACTCAATTCATTGTTGGACAAGTATTCCTCAAATTCAATTTCTTGTTGGATAAGGATGAACTTACCTACAAGAAGTTACCATATCCATCTTCAATTCTAAAATAGTAGGTATAACTTTTTTTTCTAAATCTTTAGCCTTTTTCCCCAAGTCTTCTAGATTCCAAAACCAATTAGGAAACTATTTCGCGCAACTTCCAAAACAAAAAAGGAAACTAATTTTTTGCACACAAATTTTGAGCCACAAACCCAACAGAACCCCACTTTCCAAGATAATTAATAACAGTTGCATTAAGATTCAACTGATAAAATATATGGGAATATTTCAAGCTAGACATTTTCAAATTACCCCTTTGTCTTGACTTATTCTGTGCTTCATTGATTGACTAGTATATCTTACAGCTAGTGAACCATTTTTTTTTTTTTTTTTTTTTTTTCCTTTCACGGAAGGTAAATTATATTGAATGAAAGAAAAGGCCAAAGCCCAATCAACATCTACCAATACATTCATTCACCTCAGTTCTTTATTATAGTCTTTGCATTTGGAAGGTGTTATAATTGCCCAACTTGCCAATTACCGTGTTGGACTTGGCTCAAGGGGAAGGAGATATTTCCCAGAAATAGTATTTCCAAATAGTGTTAGATGTTGAAGACGACAGGAGTGATCATCATCAAGTGAGGAACTAGTAATGGGCAAAATTGGGCTATAGCCCAGGTCCAATTGAAAAAAAAAAATTTAGTAATATTGTTCCTACAAGCCTATGTACTAGTATTCCTATTCTTATTAGCCCAGCCCAATTCATAGTATTTTTATAAATAAAAAAAGTTATAAAATTTATGAAGGTCAAGCCTTAAATATGAGCAAGCCCACGAACCATGGACATGTCCGATCACAAAATAAACCATAATAAAATATAATAGGTCCAGCCCATTAAATCAAACACATTGTTAGTCTATGGAAGAAAACTTAA
The DNA here is from genome assembly GCF_030987335.1 of Cornus florida. NCBI lineage: Eukaryota > Viridiplantae > Streptophyta > Magnoliopsida > Cornales > Cornaceae > Cornus > Cornus florida. The sequence goes on from NW_026775573.1 coordinate 7,365,613, forward strand.
ACTTTTCGTGTGTAAGGTACTAAGTTATAGGTGGATGGATATCATGAATTATTATTGATAATTCAGTGAAATATTGAATTTTGTTTTTGCAAAAAGGGGGGGGGGGTATTGTATAATGGATTAATAACTAGTCAGGGGCGGAGTACATAGGTTTTACTTTCTAATGCGAATTTATTGATAAGGAACATATATATATATATATATATATATATATATATCTTACATTCTTGTAAATATTTGTTTTAATATTTGTATGAAGCAAACTTCAATGGATTCTTAATTGTGAAAATACGTTAGAGTTTGAAAGTGTAAATGTGTTAGAAGGTTGGAGATTATTGGGTTTAATTGAATAACTGATGCATGATAATTATGTATTTAAAGTATGAATGACACACTAAGCAATCATGAATTTAGTTATTTTTAATCAACCTACCTTGCAATCCTGGCTCCGCCCCTGGCGATCATGGATCAGGAGGGTGCTCAATAGTTGACACCCATTTATTTCCAGTTTCTGCGGACCAAAGTGGACTGGAAGTGCCTGCAACTTTGGGCACTTAATGATCTTTAGCTCCAATAGACTGATTAAGGAAGGTTGGCGTCGCGCTACATGTTGGCCTTCATCATTAACGGAGTCCTGATGCAGCATTTCTTTTTTCCAGTTCTCCAAAACAAGATTGTTGACAAAGATTAAGAAAGATGTTTGGGAGTGAAAATTGGCCAAACTTAGGGGTGTCCCTGAAATTAATTTTTTTTTTTTTTTTTGGTTTTTTTAATCTGGTTTGGTGTCCACTGTCTAGTGTGTTGTGGTAAGATAAAAGATTAAAACAAAGTGGAAAGAAACCCAAAGTTGCTTTGTACACACACTGTTCAATTCATATACATACAAATAACACAGTAAAATTTAATTCATGGAATTAACACAGTAAAATTAGGAACAAAATCCTCACCGGTTCTAGTTTTATCCAGTTAGTGATTTATTCTACAAAAATGTTGTACGATAAATCATTACCTGAATAGAACCGGATCACTGTTTCACTGGAAAAGATTTGGGTCAATAAAATTATGGGTCATTTGGATTCAAAATTTAGTTGAGAAAGAAAAATTAATGCAGTGCAATTTATTTTCATCGATTCAACTAAATGCGATCAAAGAAGTTAAGAACCCATGGGATGTTCACAATACAATTCATTTTCTTCCTATCAATACAATTCACTACGAAAGGGTCCATTAAAAAAAAAAAAAAAGGTTTACAAAGAACCAATATGTGATAGTGTTATGGTCCATGTGAATTTATTGAGATAAAGGAAATGGAAAAATCATATGTTTCATATTTGTCTTGTTACTTAGAGCTTGTTTGGTTTCGGATTCAACGAAGTGAACGAAAAGGAAAAGGAAAAGGAAAAGGAAAAGGGTCTCTCACATATCATCATCTCTCATGCTTAAATGAGATAAGAAATTTAAAACTTTCAAAAATAATAATAAAATGAATCATAAATAAGGAAAAAGAAGACAGAAATAATAATAATAATAAAATCCATTGGCTCGAATAAATAATAATAAAATCCATTGGCTCGAATGAGCCCACTGCTATCCACGTGAAAATGAAATTTATTGATTAGTCTTAGGTGACTCATGACAGCCTAAATGGTCCAAGGCTGCAGAGGTGTTTGTATATATTCTATGATTTGGAATTGAAATTCAATAAAATTATTTTTATTTAACTATAATATAAAAAATTGCGTATAAATATATTTTGAGGATTTTAAGAAATTCATTATAGTAATTGTCCATTTTTTACATTACTTTGGTACAAAGCCCTCTTTTTCTTATATTATATCCATATCACATTTACGAAGCACAAATATAAATGGGAAACAAATACAGATACAAATGAATATATAAAAATAATCATCATAAATAAAATGACTAATTTAAAGCTTAGAGTAAGATGTTTTTTATTTCTGTTTTTTTAATTTTTACATTAAAATTTTTAATTAACCATAATATATTTTAAATTGCATGTCATCCTTCTAAAAAAACAAAAATAAAAATAAAAATAAAAATAATTATAATTACTAAATTGTCCAGAACAGTGTATGTGAAATATGACCGGCAAATAATGGATTACCGTGGTTAACGGTGTTATCTCACCACCAACTACTCACTAACATTTTGTTTCCCGCCCTCTCCAATTAGATCAGGCCCGCATTCCAGACCCGACTCGATTCATACCCTTAGGAGGACAAAGAGGATTTCTCAAACCCTTCTCGTTCTCGTAGTCATTGTTCTCTTCTCCCCCAAACTGATCAAATCTTTGGTTGCTCACTTGAATTTCTTCATGAAGTAACCAGTGATTCGTGGAAGACAATGGCTATGAAATCAGTGTGAAAGGTATTAGTAAAGTCGTATGAAAAACACACTCTCTTGTTGGATTCAGAGATTATTTATTTATTTATTTATTATTTTTGTAGGGCAAACCTTAGTGTGGAGCCTGATAAATACTGTATGGCCCGAAATTTTTTGGAGGTATTTTGATAATTTTTGCATTTGTTATATTGCCTTAGTGTGAGGGTTTCTGAATTCTCTGTACCTTGTGCAGTGAAATCTCCGCAACCCTTGGACGTAGCTCTAAATTTAGTTCAACCAAGTAAAAATCTGTTTGTTTTTGTTGTTGTGTGTGTATGATATATTTTTTATGTTTTCCTGTTTAATTTTGCAACAGCTCTATTGTGATACGGAGGTCACATATTCGACAGGAGCCTCGTGCACGAGTTTGTCCTTTTAATGCTTGTTCTATGAATACTACTATAGAGGTCTTGTGCTAGTTTGAGAATTTAAATAATGAGAGAATTCTTCTCACTTGGGGGTGAAAAAAAAGAATTCTTAAAATGCTGAATTCTCTCTTGATTTTTCTCACTTCGGGGAAAAAAAGAATTCTTAAAATGGTTGAATTCTCTCTTGTTGTTCTAAGTTATCATTATGGCATTTTTGATGACTCAATGAAGTGAGAATCATAAGAACAGTTTTGAGTTATCCCTTGTTGTACTAAGATCACCTATATGCTAATGTTCTCAAGTATAAACTACTAACATCACTGTAGGAAAAAAAAAAAAAAACACAGAAAAAGATTTTGAAGTGGCATTCATAGTAATCAAAGAAATTCATGAACAAAAACTTTCTTCTCTCTTCTATGAAAATATAATAATTTTGTTCTCTCTACAACAATCACTCCAACAGCCCAATCCCAAAAGCACTATTTTTTGAATGAAAAAATTGGTATGACCATGAACTGAATTCTTCATGTGTGTGAACTGAAAAGTCAAAAAAGAATAAAACTTTACATTTTGAACACTCACTCTCTCACCCAAAACGCAAAATGGGTAATCAATCAATTAATAATGATAAGATTTTTTTTCTTTTCTTCTCTATGTGAATTTTTTTTTTAAAAAGAAGGAAAACTCAAATTCTCAATTTGTTTGCTGCAATAGGAAATGGAAATCGGATCTCTGGCGGAGAAGGGGTGGCGGATCCACATCAGATAGGTTGATATCCAAGAAGGATCTTGAAATCTCTTCCATGGTGAAAGGTATGCTGTAAGATTTACAAATTTGTTAATAGCAGTTGCATTTATCATCAAGATATAAATTTTGAAGATTTATGAATTTTTATATAAATTATTCTTATTTTTAAGTTGATTACCTTGAATCCACGTCGAGCAAGAAAGTGTTATTTGGCATGCTAATCGAATCTTCTGCCATTAGTGCCCTCATTTTGCCAATTACCTGAGGTCCCAAATAATACCAATGAGGTCTCAGTTATCCAATCAAGATGATTTATTTAACTGAGTTTAATGGGTGGTGCATTTTCATATATATATATATATATATATTGGTCTGCTTTCCTTAAATAAGAAAATGCATTTCAGTATTCATCAATTAACTTAAGCCTAAAGTTAGCCACAACATAAATATTCTTACATGGTTGCATACAAGATTGTTACAGAGAGAGGGTGCAAACACCTCAAAGTATATTATTTAAGAGAATTATTAAGACCAGAAAATTTGCGCATCCGCACTAACAAGAGGGCTAATTCCAAATGAAGAACAAAACTGAGTTTTTTAAACCATGTTAGATTTAACTGTGTTTGGTACCTTTTTAATTCAATTTAAGGGAAGACATTGAAAAAAAGATATGCTTCTTTTTATTTTAGGAAGTACCTATCAATGAAGGTTCATAAACATGGTAACGGAGCATTAGTATAATAATAAGTGAAAATATGGAGAGTACTTACTTCTGGAGATAATCCTTGGGTTCCATATTTGTCATCCCAAAACATGGTTCCAATGCGGTATATTTGTGGAATGCTTAACATCTAAAAGGGGAAAACAAAATTTTAGGGTCCAGTATTGTGAAATTTTTTGAGAGCTAGCAAAATAATTCTTTAAGTGGACTTTGACAGTAAATCAATATTTTGTTACCGGGCAGAGTTCACTAGTGATCTCATCCAATGATTTATGAGTCTTTTGATGTAAAACCTGCATGGTTGAAGCATATTTTGATCAGTTCTAATCTTTAACTAAGTTTATTGGCATTGTGATATGGGTTTAGAACATCATACCAGAAATCCTACGGCTTGCCTTATATGTTGGAGTTCATCCCACGATGATCCGGCAAACTGTACAACAACATAATGAAATAAAATTTCCTCATTTCCCTTATCTTGAACCTGGGCCACATTGATATCTAAATGATATCATGTGGATTTTCCTTTACCTGATCTGTTGCTTTACTACACCACTGTTCCAGTTCTTGCAAACCAGCCTTTACATATTCTCCATTGCTAAATGAGCAGCATTCACGACGAAGCAACAAACTGTAAAGCATGGGAAGATATTTCATTTTTGACACTTTCCAAAAATTAAAATATGTTTTATATTGAAATGCAGTTCTATGTAGTGGGTTGAGCCTAGGAGGAGCTGCTTACCTATTAAAAAGCTGGACATTTATGAATGAGAATACCTGACTGAAGATTTTTCTTATGATCATTGGAGGGACCTGTTAATAAAGCAACAATGTTTAATTAAATTGTTGACCCCATTCATATGGGATTAAGGCAAGGATGGTGATGTTTAGTTTCTTTGTTGAAACATAAAATTTGGAAAAGCAGATCGGGGAGTAGATTTCTGCTTACATAGTTTTCAGACAGTATGCCCAAGATATGGTCCAAGTTACTGACAATACTTTGCCAGTGTATGCTTGATGCCTGTTGTTTTGCAACCATATTCGAATGGATATTTTTAGATGACCCTCTTATTGATCTGGCCCTTGCAGATCTTGGTGCCTATTAATCAAATTCAGGCATACAGTTAGAGATTGGTGCAATATCTTGAACTACAGAAGTCTTAATTGTATAAGATGCTTACCTGTATGCACAAGCTCAAGAATGGACTAATCTCTTTCTTTAAGCTATCACGGATCATCCCATATATTTTCTCAACACAAGCAGTCAGATGTTGCTTAAACAGTAGAGCTGGGTACTTAGCTTCTATTTTTGATTGTGTATTTGGCTTTCCCTCCATTCCACTGTACCCACTGGAAATTCCCATGCTATTTGAAGATGAACGAAAACCCTGATATTGTACTTTTATCATTAGAGAAGAAGAAATATTGGTGTTGTGTTTTGATCATTATAAATTTTCACATTGATTTTTGAGATAACAAGTTTTTTTGTGTGTGAAAGAGCTTACCTGAGCCATTCTACCAAACAAGCTGGTGGGTGAAGTTCTGTTACGATGCGAAGCCGCGTTGGGTGCATTACTTGCCTTGATCGTATTTTGTAGAAGAAACAAAAGGGTTGAAGTTGTTGATAGCCAATACGCTAGATCTTTGATGTTTTCCTGGTTCTTAAATAGTGAAAAGCAGCAGATAAATTCACATGTCAAACACAGTATGCTGCTTACATGAATATTTAGATCTGTAAGTAGCATAAGACATTTATGGTATTTTTGAAATGGTTGAAAGATGTTACCTCTATGGATGATCGTATGGTGTGAATAATCCTATCAAATATATTTGTCTTGTCTGCTTCAAAGGATCTCCACTGAAGAAGTGATTTATACACAATACAGGCAGCAACAGGTCTATTCTGGTCGAACCGTTTATCTTCCATGAGACACTTGATTAGTACATCCTGATTTTCCTGTTAAAGATAAGAACAATAGCATGTATTTAACAACGTTTAGGCAATTTAAACACAGGCAATATCCATTAGCATTCCTCAATTTTTTTTCTATCAGTAAATGTTTCCAATTCAACTATACCTGCTGCCTGTCTGTTAGGGATCTTTGTTTAGTTAGGAACGATACAAGAGTCCCTGACTCCTGCAAACAAAATTCATACATTCATAATGAAGGCTTAGTTGTTTATGCTAGTATGTTCTTTAAGAAAATTTCTCTAAGAAAGTTAACCATACTTTGGTCGCTTGATCCTCTACTTTTGTTGTTTGGTGATTTTCTTCTGGTTGATGTCCATTATCAAAATGCTGCATTTTTTATAGAAGGGTCAGAATTGAATGGCAATGACAAAATGCTATTGGAATACTATTCAAACCGTTTTTACCTTTACCTGTGGCAGTACCCGTTCAGGACTAGCTATTTGCTCCATGACTGCTTTTTGGTTGCGGAGAATCTCATTTTCTGACTCCAAATCTCTCATCTTGTTCTTGAGGCTGATAGTGAAGGAATATTAATCAGATTTCTGTAGTGATTAGTATATTTTTAAAACAAAGACTTAAGTGGCAACCATTCATCTTAGTGTTTCAAAAAGTTTATAATGAATTGAAACCATGCCTGACCAACTCAATTAGTAAATTTGATTTGTGGCTGTATGTCACTGATGGAATCAGTGTTCAGTCAAATATTTGCTTTGAAAGGTTTGGCATGAAGTCTAAACACTGTCAACTGGTCAAGGGTAAATGCTACTGTGCAGTATTTTGAATTTTCGTTCTTCATAAATGTCATTTAACACTTGAGCAACATGAATGGAAGCAAGTTACAATTATCCTTATTATATCTGTGCCCTTAATGATAATAGACATCTTTTTGCATGATTTTCCTGCAAAGTAGAAGGAACGTTGTCTTTTTGTTTTTTACTTTTACTTTTTTTGTTCTATTTACTAAGTTCATATCTAAGTAAACTCACTCTGTTGATTTTCTCGTGAGGCAAGCATTTAGTCTTTTCTCTAGTTTTTATAAAGATTTTCAAGCACCAGATAAGAAAACAACTTCAATTTTCTGAACCAAGAAAAGGTTGTTCGTCTTGCATATTCTTACACTTCCATTTCTTCTGAGAGGTCCTCATTTGTTGATGCAACCAAAGCCTGCTGGCGTAGAACCTGGTTTTCAGATTCGAGGTTGGACAAGTTCAGTTCTAATCTGAAAGTAAACATAAAAAGGAACTAGTTAGAATGAAGCTTATGATCATGCATAGATTTGTTTAATAGCGGTAATTTGGCTACCTTTCAATTGTTTCTTGAAGTTGCAATGCTCTCTGCTGTGACTCTTCTACCTCTTTAAGTCTTGCTGTGCTCTCATTTTGAACTTCAGTGTACTTCTGCTCAAATTCTTCTACCCTCTTCTTCAGCTCACTTATCTCACCCTACAGGTCCAGAATATATATTAGGCAAACAACTTTCATATATGCTAATTTCGGCCTTTGCCACTATGTAGCTGCACAGAGGGCATATGCAGCAGTATATGGTGATCCTGAACGGGGAATTTTTTATTTATTTTTGGTTAGGCAAGTACTCACACACACATTCACATTTGCCCACTATGGCAAAATGGGGTATTTTGCAGTGGCATATTGGCTTACAGCTAGGAATGTAAGTGTCTCAACTTCTTTGGCTTTTCTTTACTCACTGAGAGATTTAGCACCATGATTTTGTATAATTTACCAAGACACTCTTCCTTTTGGGTCAGTGTATGAATTCTTGCATACTTTAAGAATTATGCCAATAATTTCATTAATTTATTAAATAAATTTTCTGAATTCTTGTTTCTTATTTTTGGTCCATGAAACAGGCCACTGTGAAGCTCATACATGCTCTATATCCAACATTACATTTTTGTTTTTTAAGATTGGACTCTACTGAATGCAGGAAAATGATGTTGCTTGTTATAAAATGAATCAGGGTCAGAGTTGCTAGATGTTACCTCCAGTTCCTCGTTGTGATTTGTCAATAACTCCAGCTTGGTGTTATCCACGACTGGTACCTCTTTGATGACTGGTGGAGCTTGTTCAATAGCTATTTTTGCTGCTTCTTTTTCGTGAATGATTGCAGCATGGGCGTCATCGAGTTGTGCTTGCATTTCATGTAAAGCATTTTGTAGTTTTGCAATTTCTTGTCCTTTTGCTTCTTCAAGATCAATCTACAAGAAGACCATTGTTTTTCCACGGTAAGCTAAAGTGAACTACAGTCTTTTAATTATGAGCTCAGCATCAATTTTATTTGTTTATTTACTTACTAATTTGTATACATGCTATTTGAACTGGTTACAAAAATGATATTGATTTTTATGTGATTTTTTGGATATTATTGATTCTGTTATATGTAGTGTTTTTGAACTCTTAGCCTGTTCTCCTTCATAAATAAGTTGATAGAGAATATACCCTTAAATGCTTTTCGAAATCTAGTCGCCATGCTAGTTCTTCAACACGCTTCTCCAACTTGTCCTTTGCTTCTTTAAGTGCTCCGGTTTCTCGTGCAGCCTGCATTAGGGGACTTTTCAGTTATAACCATTCTATCTGCTTTTAATCTAATTTTCCTTTCAGAGAAGTTAGATGTATGAGAATCACAGCCCACATTATGGTTCTACAAAGAATATAACACTCACCATCCTCAGCTTTTTAAGCTCCTTCCTTGCTACCTTTGCTCTCCAGAGACATTGAAGTGTAAGAGTTGATTTCTTCTGCTGATTATAAGCAGTAAGAGCATGGAATCTTCGCCATTGAGTCTGCATGAAACAAGGATTCATAGAGTAAATAATCCTCAAAGGGATGATGATATTTTTTGATACTTCCATTTTGCATTTTAAATCTTCTTAACCAAGTAGTAATGTTCACCCCTACTTTGTTAAATGCTTGTAATTAGTAGTATTTCTTACTCTCAAATTCATATGTGTAAGTGTTTTCAAGTGCATATGCAACATCATTATTTCGAGGGTGCAACACCCTTACTTTGAAGTTGCAGCACTCATGCAACATATTTACTTTGAGGGTGCAATAATCATGCAACACATTTACTTCGAGATGCAACACTGCAACACCTTTACTTCAAGAATGCAACACCTTTACCTTGAAGTTGCATTCTCAAAGTAATGGTGTTTCATTCTTGACATAAAGGTGTTGCATATGCACAGCAAAAATATAATACAAACCAGAGAGGATTAAGGTCCAATTCATTTATGGAACCCCTAAATTCTGACTTTCCTTTGTTTTAACAAATCATTAATTTTCTTTATGTTTGATTTAAGTTTCATTGAAATAAATTTATAATCTCCATCCATAGACAATTAATTACCTGAACTATTGTTGCGGCCTTGTTTCTTCTTCTGCGTCTATATTCATTCCGGGCTGCCATTACTCGCAGCCCAGTTTGAATATCTATTGCAGATGCCTGTAAGTTTGTGTAAGATTTTCTTGCCGCATGAGCACGTGCATGTTTCTGTATACGGATTGAAGCAGCTTCTTTTCTCATATGTTCATACAGTTTACGTGCAAGTTGTGCTGTGTAAGGCAGAAAAGAAAAAAAAAAAATTGTCATTTTCAGTTCTTCCCAAAGAATTACTTTTAGAGCTGGCAATGGATTAGATTCTGGTGAAATCTGGTCCAAATATTCCCCTTATCCTGATCTCTTCTGGATTGAGTTGGAAAACTTTTTTCTTGAACCTGACTCACTAACTTGGGCTCACACTGAACACATTGTACTTAGACAAACACAAAGCATAAAGAAAATTCAATATAATAATTGTCAGATGTTCATCAGTTTGTTTCCAGTTTATAGGGTTGGTCTTCTGATTTTAAAGAGGGCAATGGTTAGTTATCATTAGAAAAAGTGGCTAACCTCTCCAGAGTTTCTGCATGTGAATTGTAGCAAATCGAAGAGTGATGAACTCTCTTCGGGTAAGATGAGTTCGGATTTGTCTTTGGACACGCCTTGCAGCATTAGCCAGAATTTCAGTTCTCCGAGCATCTAATTCAGCCATCTGTCCAGCTCTAAGGAACACTTTTGTTTTACCAATCTGAAATAGAGTAACAAGGTAGATAGTTCTTTCAATATTTTGTTGAAATTTCCTCAGGAGCACCCTCAACTAGGAGCAATTACATTTATACTAATATTGTAAATTCAAATTAGCACCTGATAGCCCTTCAAGCCCATCCTATCACAGATGGTAACACATGCTGATTTCTCATCAGACCTGTATGGAAGAAAGCAGCTAAGCACCAAAATTATAACCACAAGAATGTGGCATTGTTGCCACTGAGAACCATAAAAGGTAAAGATGTATCTATGATGATGATCGATATGTTCCATCTTAAAAGCAACTCTGATGTAATAGCCATTTAAGGTATGATGCTCATAATTGAGCCTTGACTTTTGAGGTCTGACATTCAATCCCACATGACAAAGGCAAAAATGTTAAACTACAGAAAAAAAGTATAGAATGCTAATTTATACCCATCCAGAACATCTGGAGCTAACATTCCAAAACGATCAAGGAACTCATCAAATGTCCTTTTTGTTGGATATCCAGCACAGCTTATCCTAATTGCCTCTAATACACCCTGCCAAAATTACCGCCAGAATGAACTATGTCATTAGAAGCAAATTCTGAAGTAGGCAGAATGGTGCAGAGGTTGAAGTAAAATCTAACTTACCCCACATCTTAACTGATTCAAGACATTGAAGTTTTCGAAGATACCGGGCTTTAAAACTGCATTTGGCTTTACACATCTGATGTAATGTGGCTCTGTTGTGTTCAAGGTTTCCATCAAAGCTTGTAGTTGTTGCTGGATTTTGATGATTCATGAGAAAATCAGTGTTTTAAGAGTATGGAGAACCAAACAGATTGTCACTAATACATGGTAATTTGTCTCACCTTGAAGCGGGTTCCAATGGATGAGAACTTGGATTGCTTGGATGTTTCTTCAGGTTGTGGAGGGAAGAGATGTGCAACGAAAGTGCACCTGGAGGCATCCAATAGAGCTTGATGTTCTGCTACAACATAATCCTTATTTTTGTCTAGGAATTGATCAGCCAGGTAAGTAACCTGTTGGACCAAAAGTTTTTTACAGTGGGAAATAGATCATAGCGTATAATTGGATTATAAAAAATGGAACTCAGGATCGCTTACATCTCCAGCATAATGGTTGATTGTGAAGTCTGTTCGAGCAAGTTTTGGCTTGCTGAAGCGTTTATGTGCTTTATATGTCTGATACATCTTTTGTGCAAACGTCTCATGGGTTGCCTTGGGAAACATGCTGCAGTGGAAGTGTGTTAAACTATATGCCTATGCATATATTTGCATCGATAATATAAAAATTTTCCATTTGCAAGTACAGGTGACATCAGAGTGTGGGAGTATTTTTTTTTCCTCAGAAAAATAGGGGATATGGATGTTTATTGCCAGTCATGCAGCTACCACTTGGCTGTGCAAGGTTTAAAATTTGATCTTGAAGGTCATTCCAGTCATAAGTAGATGTGATCAAATCCTATGTTCTTTAACATATTGAGTTGTTTATGATAATGCAAGTGGGAACAATACATACCATGCTTCATCAAGAAGAGCAATTATACCCCCAGGTTTCTGCATTTAAGAATGCACAATTATCCTTCTAAACTTCCCATTATAGCCAAATAACGTGGAAGCTGAACGCGAATGGTCTTAGGAAAAGGGTCAATACCTTCTCAATGAGATCCAAAACATCTTGATTATCTACAAATTCTACGTAACTCCAGTCAATTTCCTCCCGTGTGTACTCTTCTTGTTCCATCTTGAATACATGCTGTAAAGACGCTTGTTCATTGTAATTGTACTTGCAGAATACTTATCTAAAAATGTAATTGTACATACAGAATATTGCTGTATGTATTCTGTGTAATGAAGTGCAGTATACCATATAGAATTGTCATGTTTACCTGATTAAAATGCTGTTGCAACTTCTCATTTGTTAGATTGATACATAGCTGCTCAAAACTACCAGAGTACACATGTAACAAAATTTCATGATTAGGTGTAAAAAAGTATAAAAGCTCAGAAGTCACGAAATCTACCATTGTGTACCTGTTAATCTTGAAACTCTCAAATCCATAAATATCAAGAACCCCAATTATACTGATTGCGTTGGGGTCTTGGCCAATTGAATTGTTTATCTTGTCCACAATCCTGCCATAGTTCATGAGTTGAGCATTAATGCGTACAATTTCACACACTATAATATAGATGTTGTTTTATTGAATCAAACTAAAATTAGAGGATGAGCTCATTAACCATAAAATTGTTAGACTAAAGAGCTTCAACAGGTTCAGCTATATTCTTCTGACTGCAGATCTATTGACTGACATCACTGTGGGTTTGACGCTGAAGCAAGCATCAAAGATCTATTTTAACACTGAAAGATTAACAAGGTTGCTTTAAAATGGGACAAAGTTAGGGAAGCAAAGGTTACTGATGGTTTTTAGTTAATCTTCAATGACATGAAGCACTCAAATAAGAGTGCAGTATGTCAGAGCATTGAAAAATTCTTGTCTTCAAGTAATGCAAGGTAATGCTACTAATGAAACCATAAAATAGTAAGCCTATTTAATTCAGAGATGAATATAGAAGATAGTGGTAAGTACCAAGGTAATGTGACGAATCTAGAATTTATATTGCCACTCAGTTAATGATTTTTCAAAGCGGTTGGATTTTAGAGGACCTGGAGGGTTTTTTTTAGTATATTTTTATATCTTCTCATTGTTAATGTGATATAAAGTCATGTTGATGAAACTTCATACCTTGAGTAGAAAATATTTTTAATTGTGGTTCTGTAATGCTTTTGTTGTAATTTGTTTAGCAGAAGTCTAATATTCTCATGCTGAAGTCCCTATCAGCCTGGAGGAAAGTTAAAACCAGAAGTTCGGGCTTCAAGGGGTGAGTTTAATTTGCTTACCAATCAAAAAGCCTGGAGTATATTGTCTTTGCCAGGGCATCACGACTCAAGGTAGCCGCAGCTACGTCTAGTAGTTTCGTAATGTTTCCATCAGGTGTTACTATCATACGCTTGCAAAGTGAGTCTTCGAGAGCCTTTTCATTGCACCTGGATAGAAGCACATTATGAGATGTTATTGATGCATAATAAGAGTCTAATAAAGAGCATTTTGTTGGGAAAAGTTTATTGGAGTTCAGACATGAGTAGTTCTGCAGCAGTTTGGAGATGGTAGACTGCTTTGTCATCTTTCAGTTTGGAAGAATCAATATCCTTCCCTTTGATGAATTCTATGTTTCCAAGATGGAGTATTGCAGCTACCACACGGAATATAGCATCCTACAAAAGGAAACCTTTAATTTTAGATACCAATAATGGGTCTTTCCAGTGTTTTCCTTTGTTCTTGCGCTGCTGTGGAGGCACAGTACCTGCTCATCCTGGCTGATCCCTACAACATCCATGGCGTTTCTGGTTTCCAGATACTCCCTTGCATCATCCACATTTGCAACTTCGTAGCAATTAGTTTGGTTTAGATAGTGGAATTTTCTTGGGTCTCCTAATTTGAATTTCTTAACATCCTGAAAGGAAACACGATTATCTGATAGTTACATATCATCACTTTGGTGGTATGGAGTATCAGATTTTGATTATACGGAAGTCACCTCTGGTGGTGCTGCACAGAGCATGTAGAAACAGTGGTAATTCCTCTCCGGGTCAGAGACTTGGCAAACACGTGATCTTTCAAGAAGATATGTCCGAACTGCAGCCCCAGATATCTTTCCATTCTTATCAAATTGAATCTCTACAAATTTACCAAAACGACTGGTACGACCACTCAGTCATGTAAGTTTTCTTGCAAATAAGTTTTCTTGCAATTCCAATCACAAAAGGATTAGACAATGGAAAAGGAAAAACTTAGATGGAATTGAAAAAAAGCATCTATATGGTTCACCTAGAATTGTTGTTTTTCACAGTTTTGGCATTCCCAAATGCTTCCAAGACTGGGTTGGACTGTAAGAAGTGAAAATATAACTCGTCATTGAATTTATAATATCATTAATATATATGAAGTAAAAATTAGATTGTACTCACCTCCAAAACTTGTTGTTCAACTGTTCTTCCTTCAGTATTTGATCTGCCCCCCATGAATGCGAGGTATCTCATAAGCATTTTTGTTGTTTCTGTCTTACCAGCTCCACTCTCTCCACTTACCAAGATGGATTGGCTCCCGTTTTCATTTATCATTGCCCTGATATATGGAATTATGGAATCAAGTCTTTTGTCAGATTATGCATGTTACGTGTCGCCTAATCTATACTCTGGAATCAGGCATACCTGTAACAGGTATCTGCAACCGCAAAGAGATGTGGACTTAGCTCTCCAAAAGCAGCTCCTTTGTACTGCTGCATCATGTGGACGTCGTACAAGTGTGGCAGTCTCCGGAAAGGATTTACCGCTATTAGAATATTCCCCGTGTAAGTCTGCTTATCAGGACTGGTTATCAGATTTCCAGTTGTTTTGTGTTTCTATGTTTTAAAAGCTTTCAATGAATCACTAAATAATTTACTGCAGTTCCAGAGTTAATTGGGTGGAGGCGACTCACATATATCTCATTGAGAGAAAATCTAGAAGCAAGGTTGTAAAGGACTCCCGGCTCATGGAGGTAAGCTAACTTGGTCATGTCATCGACCCCAGCTGGTGGTGCTTCTGTGTCTTTGGGGTATATACTGGAAATATCTGCAACTATCTGAAATCGAGAACGAAGCTAATACTTTGTTTGCTTAAACTTATGTGCAAATTGTTTAGACATTTAATATTGAATTTGATTTATTAATCCCTTGACATTTGATTTCTCCCTCAAGCAAATGTAGAGACAGATCAATAATTTAGGAACATTTGAATTCGATTTGTTTTGACATATGGATGCAATTCATTTTTGTTAATATGGAAAGAATTATAACAGTTTTAAGTTGGAACTTGGAAGGACTGGTATTCTTCTTCCTACTGAAGAAAACTACAGAAAATTTACCTTCATCAACTACAGAAAATTTACATAATTTTCACAACAATAATGCAAGGGAGAATCTCTGTTGGGATATTCAAAATTTATTCTCTTCCAATTAAAACTGTTTTTAAAAAGTTGTTACCCTAACGCCCCCCATAGTGTCACTTCAATTTCCAATTGAACTAGTTTTTGTAAACTGTCATCGTTTTTTTTTTTTGGTGTCAAATTATGAATAAAAAATTTGGAGTTTGTTGGCAGCAATATCAATTTACAAGTATATGAACTTTTTGATGTTGATTTATTAACACAGTGGAAAGTTTAAAGATAGCTAATCTAATACTTATATAGGCAATATTCATTTTCAGATCCAAACTATTCATACTGTTATATTTAAAATTACACAGTGCCTAAAGAGAGGTACCAAATGTTGTATATGGCATCAATTTCATTTTGTTCAGATTTTTACAATATGAATTGATCCAATGATCCTAGTAGCTTGATCACAAACACACACACACACAACACGAACATATATATGTGTATATGTATATATATATTGCTGCTATCCAATAAAGTGGGTGGTAAACTGGTAGTTATAGCTTACTTTTTCTCCATTTGTTTTGACTATGGTGGCTTCTTTGCCTTTGATTTCTATCACTTCTCCATCGATCCATGCAATTTCGGGATCCTCTGTCCACACATGTGATCCAACTATGATGTTTACAGGAGTTCCCTGGATCATCAAAGAATCACAAAAACAGAATATATAAATGTTTCTTACAAAGGTAAAGCTGTAGTTGATTGAAAATGAACATAGACTCATGATCAGCTAGACGATTACCATTTTTGGATTTTATATGATCATCAGATTCAGAACAGAATTGAGGAGCAAATGTATGCTTTTGTCTTGACACAGAGAGAGAGAGAGAGAGAGAGAGAGAGAGAGATTAGGAGAATGGTAGTGTGTTCTTAAGGAATGATGGGGTGGTGGATTGCAGAAATGAAAAAGTGGAAAAGAATGTTGAAAAGGAATGTTTTCAAAGCAGAGGAAATGAAGGTGGTGGTAACTCAAAAGCAAAAGACAGAGCAGCCACCGCTCACCTCCCCTCCTCCCCCACCTGTCATTTTTTTTTTTTTGCTCATTACACATAGGATGCTGACTTGGCACCAGCAGAACCCCCGATTTTGAATTGTAGTATCATATTTGGTCGGCGAGTTGTTTATATTCATTGGCCGACCCCATTCATATGGAACAAAGGCAAGAATGATGATGATGATGAGTTGTGTACGTCTATTGCTTAAGCACTACGATGCAGAGATGTTTGATTTATTTTATTTATTGCAACATCTGATGAATGGTCCCATTGCTTTGCCATGGTAAGGTCATTGTGTTCTTAATTATGGTTGTTGCATTACTGAGCATAGTGGGTAATAGTAGCATTCATGGAATGGTTTATAAAATTAAAAGTAGTTTACTTTTGAATAATTGTTTGCCTTAACTTTCTCTTAGATCAATAGGATTAAAGATAGCTTGTTGTGTCATGTCTCATGAATTATTAATGCTTCATGCTTAGCACTTCTAAACTTCCTAATATGCAATTTTATATTCTATTTTCCGCTGTTTTACAGGTGCATCTTCAACTAACTAGAAGTGTTGCTGGTCAGAGGTGTTTCTAAATTCGACTCCGAGCAGGGTAAACTTCTTTCTTTGGCTCTAATTTCTATTCTAGGATTGAAGATTTGGTTCATTTTTTTTACGGCATTTTCAAGAGTTGATTAATAGTCGTTTGTTAAAGAACTACAACACCAACATCTGCTGAAGGTAATTCTTGACGTAGGATAAGTCTGCTCGATTGTGAACTGGTCGTAGGTTCAAAACAACCCCAACCCAATAAGAAGAGCCTCTTGTTTTTGTAGTTGAGATCATTAGCTATACAACTTAGCAACCTAAATGGGCATCAGTTCAGAAGTCAATGGGATCAAAGAGGATCCCATCTAGTGATTCTAGTTGTAAAAGATCAAAAAGTAGAAATGAAAAATGATAGTGAAGTAGGGCCCAACTGGACACCTGGAAAGGAAAGACATTTTTGTGGGGGCCACATTTTCCCAACTTCAAATTCCTTGCCCACCCACCACCACCCTTTGCTGTGGTCATATGGGCCTGGGGTGGCTATGAATTGAATTGAATTCCTTTCCTTTTATTTTGGGCGGTGGAGTGGAGTGGAGATGGTAAACTCTTTGAATCCAAACCTTTCTGGAGGATGTACATTCACATGGGAAAAGGTCCTGAGGTCTGGGACCCACAACAGCCCTCTTTCACTTGCTTTCCAACAAAGCTTTCTTCATTTCTTTTTTCTTTTTTTTGTCCTTTCCTTTTCCACTTTTTTTTTATTTGTTATTACATATATTTGTATATAATATAAAATAGACTAATCATGATTATTCTTTCTTATAAGGCTGTTTACTCAGAAGGGTAGGGAATGTGCCCACCATAGTACCCTAAACTGCGCCTTTGCCACCTATGCAGATCTTGATCCCTAGATTCATATTATTCTTCCTCTTATTTTATTTTATTTTATTATTGTTATTTTGGGGTGAAATTTGGTGAGCATAAAAATAATGTGTGGGTATAATAATTGTATACAAAATTGAATATTATTCAATAAGGTGAAGAAAAACAAATACTTGTATAATTTAAAGCATATCGGATGGGATGGGATGTGATGATTAAAGTCGGTCCAAAAAGGAATTATTAAAGGATTCAGTGAAGTCATGATGTTTCTTTTTTATATATTTTTTAGGCTCCTTGGTCCTTAATTTAGAAATGGAAAGGAAAAGAAAGGAAAGGAAATATAAAAATGAAATAGATTTCCTTCTATTTTATCCTTTATTTAAGTGAAATTAGAAATTAGAAGTTTTTGAAAAGGAAAGGGAAATGCACAATATTAAAAGCTTCTTTCCTTTTCTCATATTTTATTTCCCCTCATGTTTTTTCATGTTAACCAAACAAGGGAAAATTGTATTCTTTATATTGTGTTTTCCTTTGCCTCATTAAGTCCATAAATGAAATCATAATTGAACAATATATAAAAAATTCGAAATTCCAGAGGTAATTATTATGAGAGTTAATGTCCAATTAATATGTTGAACTATGGTTTATCAGATAGAAGTCATTGAACTAATTTTAGTTAATGAGCAATTTAACATCAAATATATATTTTTTTTTCCCCAAGAAATTTATCCAAAACTTCAGTTTTAGCCCAGCTCATCCAATTTCTGGGCCCAAAATATAGGCCTGTTAAGTTTCGAAAGCCTCCTCTTTTGTAATAAAATATCTTGTGGGCTCTGCTAAGTGGACGGCCGTAATAAAAGATTTTGTGGGCTCTGCTGAGTGGACAACTATACTTTATTTATTTATTTTTATTATTTTGAGAATTTGGAGAGCCATACTTTGGTCAAAACAATTTATAAATCTTTTTGATCGCACTTATATTTATTAAACCCACGTATATTTATTATTATTAAAAAGGAGTTATACATCTCTTTAGATATGCTGTTGTGCTATAATCCATTGATTTGCAGGCTTAAAACAAATTATATACTGAAACGCTAATATATATATATATATATATATATATATATATATAGGCACCATAGTAAGGATGCTGTATCTTAAAACAAATTATATACTGATCCATCAATATATATATATATAGGCATGTAGAAGTTATTGGTTGAAGTATAAAATATGAAGATAATGAAAAAAATTAGGCCCAAGACCAAACTCCTATTATGTCATATGTTTGCCCATTTTACACAAGAAATAGCAATGGCATTTGAGGTCCAGATTTATTCTTTCGTGGACCTAGAATATAGCTATATCAAGTAAAGGCAAAAAGAATTGATCTGTTTTGAAGGCCCATCAAGCAAAGGAGAAAAGAAATAACCTGTTTGAAACAGATTTGGGTTTGGCAGGATCAAGCTTCATGAGCCCAGTTTTACATCAAATGTTGGGTCTATTTTGGTTCATACGAGCCCATTGGGCATGCTGTCATGTCTTAGCCCACTAATATATAAAATACTGCAAAGCTGTGTAAAATATTTTTCTCAAAAAAGACTTTTTATTTTTAGGTAAAATGTTTTTCTCAAAAAAGATTTTTCTTTTTTATGTAAAATATATATTTTTTATTTTTATTTTTCGGTATTAGGCAAAGGCCTAGGTCAAGATTGAGATCAAGTCTATTGGACTGAACATGTAAAATAACCTGTCGAAAATTGATGGTTAAATTATTTTTGTTAGGAATGGGATAGAGCAGGTTCGATATTTCAGCCGAAATGTCAGGCGTAATTCATCCTAATCTTAAAATACAACAGAATAGGACACGGGTGTCATCTCACTCTGTTGCATCCTAAGGCTAGGATCATGCATTAATCATTTCCCTTTCTCGAATTCGTCACACTTTTTGTGATAAGGTGCATGAATTTGTTATATTGGGTTGGGTTGTACACCTCTTTCACTGTCAACACTGTCAAGACCATCAATCTTAGGAAAACAGAGAATTGAGTGATGTAATGAAATCACTATTCGTATTCAATATTATAGGAGTGGCAATGGCATATATACGTTACATGCACCAACCCTTCCTTCAAGTCGATTGTGTTACATTGTCTGATATGGGTTCAAGTCAATTTCAAATCAGCAGCCAAATTTGAAGAAAATATGCCCTTTGCCCGTGTTTCTACAGTCAATGCATATTATATACACACACATGCATACGAGGTTGATAAAGTTCACTAAATGCTTAAACAAACATATATACCATCATATCAATATAATAATAGGGTTGACATAAAATGGTCATTAGTGTTTCCCAGCTATACATATACTGACAAAATCTAAACTTTAGAATCTCTCTATTTCAATTGAGATGTAATTCAATTAATTAGGCATTGAAAATTTTCAGGCAGAGTAGCACTGAAGTGATCTCATGACTGCCAACACCAAACTTTTGTTGAACTTTCAAACTCTAATCTTGAACATCCTTGGGTAGCTTCACGCACACCCACCAATATCATTTGTTGCTTGACCCTTTTGATATTTGATGATTAATCAGTGGACTAGGTTTGGAATGTCTTAAAGGGACCTAATAATGTATCCATTAACATTTGCAATTATTAATGATGGTGGGGGCTCCTTTGAGAAAAGTACAGACATAAATCTTGATTTAAAAAAAAAAAAAAATAGTCTATGGCAACACATATTTTTTAAATTTAGTGGATATTATTGAAAAAAACAATCGAGCCCAATACACCAGGATTTCGTCATTACAAGATTTGAAAAGAATCAGATGTATTTAGTCTTACTTTCGAAATCCTTGAATGAGGAAAATGATCCAATAACTTTGAAAGAATTGAATGACGAGTCGTGTGAGGGGAAAATTTCATGTACAATTTTGTAGAATGGCAGTAGGGGGAACTTTATATAAGATTCATTATTGCTATCTCATTAGTCCTTCTTCTCCACTAGATCTGTTCCCGAAAGTACCCTAAAAAAAAAAAAAAACTTTTTTCTCTCCAGCCATTTCAGGTTAAGAAGATGTGAAATCGCTTTTCTTTCTATAAATACGGTGCATTTCGAGGTGTGAAGCGAGAGAGAAGGGATGCCATAATTGGTGGTTTGAATAAGATCTATCTTTTTTTTTTTTCTTTTTTTAAGGTCTTTTTTTTCTTTTCACTTTCATATTGAAAAAAGTAATAAAGATTGAGAGGTGTTGAGCTTTTATTTTCTTGGCCGTTTCTCTTACATTATCGTCATTAAAAAAATTATATTTAGTTTCTAACCTGTATTAAAAAAATTATTTTTAGTTTTGAACCGGTGACTGACGAGTCATATTAAAACAAACTTACTATTGCACTCAGCCTGTCTTCATATTTGAAAAGATGGTAAAACTATAAGTGGAGAAAAAGTTTCTACACTTGTCATAATAATATGAAATTGGCAGCTCCATTTCCAAAAAGTATAATGATAACAAACCCTCTTCCATTTTAAAGGTAAAAAATGGTTATTGGATTCCCATACCCTACCTTCCATCAAACTTGATAAGGATGGATTTGGCCAGAGTTGGCTCCCTCTTTTAAAAATGGAAGTCACTATATTGTAATGTTAATGGTACTTATCCTAATTTTTATTTTTGGAAAGTGGATTACTCCTCATTGATTCATTCTATGTCATTGTCCAACCAAACCCCATCAACTGTAATGGGTTTTGGACCACACAATATGAGAATTGGATGGTTTTCCATGATATTTTTTAGTGCAGCCCCCACCAAACAATTCAAATTCCCATATCTATTAACCAGGTATTTTTCCAATGTCTCTCTCTACACAATACAGCTCTGAACACAACCCATCTTCCTAAACAACCCCAATTCAATATATATATATATATACACATACATACACACACACTACCCCTATTCTATATTGGTTATGGTCCTATATTTGTTTGGCATCCACACAACCTAGCACCCACCATGGGTTGCCCTATAGTGGTTGACAATAAAGTCATATTTGTATCACTTAGTTGGGTTCTTGTCCAAATGTGGATCAACCCAAGTTTTTAACCTCCAATTGATGTAAAGTGTCATTAACTAAATTTTGTATGGATTGTTATGGTGAAAGGGGCACCTCCAGTCACATTTGGGCTATGTCTACGTCCATGAACCAATGACAAATTGCACTAAATGCGATTGGCCTAAGACAGCCTGTATTTATAAATTTAATTTAATTCATAAATAAAATAAGAGAAGAAACATGTATCTCATATGCATTTGGTTCCAATTTGCCATCTCGCACATGCACATGGTATGTGTATATTTTAGTTATGAATGAATAAGCTCTTTATGAACTATTAGGACTCAACTTGATTAAAGCTGGGCTTGAGTTTGATAAGCAAGAAATCTGAACTCTACTTTATTACATGATTTGTTTATTTGTTTATTAATTTTTTTACCGTTCGTACGAGTTTGAGTTAGGTGAATAATGTTTAAATCATGAATGAATTTACTTTAAGATCGAACTTCAATTTATTTAAATGAATTGAGTTTGAGTTTAATACGTGATTGCAAAAATTGGTTAGAATACATCATTCTTACTCGAATTAAGACTTGAATTTAATTGACTAGTTTAAACTTAAATTGACAAAATTTTATCTCGGTTCAACTGTAATTTATACATATATTATAAATCCCCAATCAAATTTGTTAACATTCATTATTTTGCCTACTTTACTATGATCAACATTAGTAATGTTTGAACTAAGTTGGACTTTGTGATTGCAAATGTTCAAATAAGTTTAGTTAATTTTTAGAGTAATGTTTAAATAAAACTTAAACACACTATTCTTGCTCAAACTCGAACTCAAATTCTAGCTCTAGTTGATTTTTTTTTTCAAACTCTAGATGAATTCTCTAGCTCAATATAATAAATGAAAATTTGTCTTGACTAAGTTGAAATATGTATATGTATATGTATGTGTAATATACACAACCCGACCCGAAAACTTCATAGCAGCCCTACTTCACTTTTTATCACTTTTTATCAACATCACCAATAGCAGTCCCGAAACGACAAATAAACCGTGGATAACCGTAACTAATCGATGCATATTCAAATCATTGAATCCCCCACATTCTATTCATTTACTACTTTTATCAAAAATTTCCCTTTTTATCCTCCAATTCAACCCTCTCATCGGTGAAAAACCAAAGCGTCGGCAATTTCAGTTGGACGTTTCTGTGTGTGCGTGACTCTGTGTTTCAACACATCGATCTGTATTCCAATTTTTTTAAAAGAGCCACCGAGAGACAGAGAGAGAGAGTTTTGTGGGGGTGCGTAGGATAAGCAGAGGACTCTTATGGTTGTTGGAGAACACTCACTTTGAGAGCTCTTAGTCGTACATCCTACACCCACTTTCTCAACCATGGCGGCGCACTTTAGCAGTGGGAATAGGAGAGAGGTGGTGATGGGTTTGAAGATTCTCTGTTGCTTATTTGCATTCTTGGTGCCACTCTGTAATGGAGGCAGAGTAAGCACATCTTTTCAGAATCTTGAGGTTCAGAAGCACTTGAAGCGTTTGAACAAACCTCCCCTCAAATCCATCAAGGTCCCCTTCAAACCCTTTTCTTCTCTCTCTCTATATATATATTTATATATATATGCATATCTATAGCTTATTTTTGCAATAAATGTTGTCAAAAAACAGAGTCCAGATGGAGATGTAATCGACTGTGTCCATATCTCCCACCAACCAGCTTTTGAACATCCTCTCCTCGGGAACCACACTGTTCAGGTCACCCTCTCTCTCTCTATAAATATATGTGTGTGTGTGTATTCTGAGGGCGAGCATTGACACAATAGTAAGGTTGGAGGTGAATCAGCCTCTAATGTCGTACATCTGACCATCCCCAAACCTCGCAATGTGGGGGAGGTTCGTGCACTAGGTTTGCCCTTTATATATATATATCCTATTTCTTAGTTGTATTGATTAGAATGGAATTGTTTGTGATGGTTATAGATGAGACCAAATTATCACCCAGAAGGGCTATTTGATGAAAGCAAAGTGTCCACTCCTTCAGAGAGCAGTGGAGGAACAAGCCCAATTACTCAGCTTTGGCATGTAAATGGGAGGTGCCCAGAAGGGACAATTCCCATCAGAAGGACTAGCAGTAAAGATCTCCTCAGAGCAAGCTCTATCCAGAATTATGGGAAGAAGAACCACAAAACCTTCCCTCAACCCAAGTCTGCTGACCCTGACCTTATCAATCAAGGTGGCCACCAGGTACAACAATGTGTGTGTATATACATACATATATATATATATATAGGATAAAAAGAAATCTTTTTGATCTACTAGCTTTCTTGCTTTTGCTTTTCTCTTTTACCCTCAATGATTTTCTTTTTTCCTTTGGGATTTTGTTGTTTTGGAGCTTTTTAGCATGCAATAGCTTATGTGGAAGGAGATAAATACTATGGAGCAAAAGCGACTATAAATGTTTGGGAGCCCAGGATTCAGCAGTCTAATGAATTTAGCTTGTCACAGATTTGGATATTGGGTGGCACTTTTGCTGAAGATCTCAACAGCATTGAAGCTGGATGGCAGGTATACATACATTTACACATCTATAAAATATTGAGTCTGGATCATCTGTTGTATCGGGTCCGTGTTGCAGAAGTGTTTCAATGCACTTATTTCGCGTTTCAACTCATTTGTTCCACATTTCAACCGATAGAATAATGTGTTGAAACATGAAATAGATTTCAACACACTTAAATCGTGTTTGAACGCATTTGTTCTAGATTTCAACATACGGTGTTGAAACACTATTTAAGTACATTGAAAATCTCTATAGCATTATTACTTCGTGTTTAAACACATTAGTTCTATCCTTTGAAATGTAGAACAAATGAGTTGAAACCTATTTAAGTGCGTTGAAAATCTCTACAACATGCTAGGATCGAGATGCCTTAATATTATTAGTGTTTTAGTTTTGATCATTTGTTGATTTTTTATTATCTGGTTTCTGTTGTGTTGAGAGAAAAACAGGTGAGCCCAGATTTATATGGAGATAATAACACCAGACTTTTCACCTACTGGACTGTAAGTGACACCATCTTTTGGCATTGCCTTTTTGTGGGGTTTACATTTGTATGTGTACTGCTAATGTATCCAAAATGTGTATTGAGTGTGTGAAAATTTGGGAAAATGACAGAGTGATTCTTATCAAGCCACGGGCTGCTACAACCTCCTTTGCTCAGGCTTTATTCAAATCAACAATGAGATAGCAATGGGGGCAAGCATCTACCCACTTTCTGGCTATCATAAGTCCCAATATGATATCAGCATACTTGTCTGGAAGGTAAAGTTTAACTCTAAATTATTGACTCACTCTCTCTGTTCAAAAATTCAAAGTACAGTTATATATTATGTGCAACAAAAACATAGTATATTCTCCTTTCCAAATTTTATATATGGATTTTCTTGTCCCAACGCAAAATTGTTCGTTGCAGACGCGAATAAGTTAACTCAGTTCAACTCAACAAAGCTTTTATCACCGATGCAAGCACCAATTGTTCAACTATTTCTATGATTAAACATTGTTTATATGGTAGAAGGTCTAAAATCGATCGACTAGGGATTTGAACCCTCAACCACTCATGTGGGAGGAGGAGATGCCCATTGAGCTAAATTCTTGGTGATAATATTCCTTTAACAATATAAAACACTTGTATATATGTATATGTATATGTATATGTATATAGTACTGTAGAAGATTATGCAAATATACAGGGAATCTCTGACATGTTCTGTTAGTAGGTGCATGTTTTATATTTTTCTTTTTGTGTTCATATGTTTGTTCATTATCATATATTTTATAATATCAGTTTTGATTATTTTTGTGATGGGTTATTTTTATATATTGATAGGATCCAAAAGAAGGCAATTGGTGGATGCAGTTTGGGAACAACCAAGTGCTAGGTTACTGGCCTGCTTTCTTGTTTTCATATTTGACTGACAGTGCTTCAATGATTGAGTGGGGAGGAGAGGTTGTGAACTCAGAATCAGATGGGCAACACACCACCACTCAAATGGGCAGTGGACACTTCCCTGAGGAAGGGTTTGGCAAGTCTAGTTACTTCAGGAACATTCAGATAGTAGATGGTTCCAATAACCTAAGGGCTCCTAAAGATGTCAACACCTTCACTGAGCAGTCCAACTGCTATGATGTCCAACTTGGCAAGAATGGTGATTGGGGCAATTTCTTCTACTTTGGTGGTCCTGGTAGAAACCCTAATTGTCCATGACCAATTTGAAAGAAAAAAAAAACGAAAAAAAAATAATAATAATTAGTAGTGTTATTCTTCTGCCCCTATTCTCCCAAGTCAACTTTAAATGTACTTATGTGACCACCATTATTATTGTACCTCTCTTTTAGGTTAGACTAGTATAGCAATGTGCGAATCTCTCTTTGTAGTGGGAATATATATATATATATGTATATTTTTAATTACTTTTTCTTTTTCTTTTTTTAATTAAATTGTTGGAGAAAGAAAGGTGGTCAAGTTTCTCAAACTCAAGAACAGGCATCTTTCATACTCCTTATATAAATGTATTTGCTTGAACGCTCCTATCTTGGGAGTGGTAGTTTGTTAATGGATGAATCAAATTTATATATGTTGTGTATTTGAGTACAGATTTTGACATTAGATTCAATTATTTGCATGAGTAAAATGGTTTTCAGCTTTTACAAATCTGTTGTTGTTGTTGTTTTGGATTGTAAAAAAGTTAGCCGGGGTTTGGGCTCTGTGATAATGGGACATTTGAATAATTTGGTTGAAGCAGATGGCCATGTGAATGAATAGACATCCACATGCGTTTCTCCTCTTTTGCTGTGGACCATCACTTGCAGTGGTAGCTTTTTGTGGACCTGCTTTAAGGTGGTCATGTCTCCGATCGCTTTTAAGAAAATTTTCTACTGTCATTATCATGAGCTCAACAGTACATCATCACGAGGGTGCTCCCAGAATTTTTATCGAGGAAGTTACTTCGGTATCATTGATCCAATGGTTGAGGATGCAAACATATGATAAGAATGTTCGTACAATTTTTATATAAACAGAAATACAATCCTAATCAGATGAATTTGATTGCACATTCAGCAAAAAAAAAAAAATCAGAATTAGAGCTGACAATCAAACAAAAGTACAAGGTTCAATGGCTCTTGTTTTGATTTTTGAAATATGGAGCTGAAAGTACAAAGAATTTTCCCCTAATCGTAGAGAAAGAAACTTTACACTCCCAATGATTTTTCAACCTCTTTTCCCTCTCAATCCCCTCTATTTATAGACAGTTATAACCACTACTGAGCTGGACCTATCTTGTTCTCTTTTGGCTGGACTCGACTTCCCTCATTTTAACATGGGCTTCTGAAATGACTTTATGGACCTGGGCCCATACGGCGCGAACTTGCTCCGTCCCGTTTGTCCACACCCGACCCGTCTTATGCAATGTGGATCACACCAAACCCGGGTCATTTTGGTGTCCTCATCTGCCCCCAATAATCTCTTTCCTCATTAATGAGGGTGAGATTCTTGAAAGGACACGATCTTGGTCTGACGGCTTGGAGCAATGACTCGAGGAATCGAACGGCTGGCACAAGAACCCAAGTTTCGAGATCTGCAGCACCACTTTTTGCCTTGACCTTTGGAGTTCCATGTCACTTTTACTTCTCCTCTTTATAAATTCTGGTCTTTCAACCTCCACCCTTCCTCTTACCTCTCGCTTCTACTCTCTGTTGCTTTCTTGCACATTCCGGCGATCCTTTTTAATTTCTCCTGCAAGTTCTTCCAGCAAGTCCTTCCTTTTCAATTTTTAGCTACTATGCAGTTGCTGAGTTCATCACAAACTTTCAAGGTTAGTTTTTTTATAAAAAAAAACCTCTCCTTAGGAGACGCCTTTACTGCCTAGGACTCTTCCCCTTTTTTATGGCTTCCCCTAACCTGAACGCCATTCGATCCAAGAATTATATTCCTCACGACGTTTCTCTCAGGGTCTACCCAACAAACTTAGATGAGAGATCTGACGAGGGTCTTCTTCCTGGGGAAGTTTTATTCTTCACCGTTCACTTGAACGTCATTAGGTTCCCTGTACACCCGTTCTTTTGTTATGTTTTCAACAAGTTGGGGCTCTGCCCTCTACGAGTTAACCCAAACTTCCTTAGGGTAATTTCAGTCCTCCTGCTCTTGAATCGTGATAGGGGTCTCAATCTTGACATTATTGACCTTCTCTTCTGCTATCGGATTAACAAGATTTCACAAAACGACTTGTACTATCACTTCTTTCCTATTGACAAACGGTCGATCTGCACGGATAAAAGCTCATTTGAAAAAGGTTGGAGGCAGAATTTAATCGTGGTTGGTGGGAATTGGCGGACTCCGCCCGGCCATTCCTTCCCTATCCCTTCTTCCTTTAGAGCATGTTCTGTCTCTGGCTACAAAAAGCTGAAAACACATCCTACCGAATGCCATTGTGAAAGTTGTCTTCCCCGTTTTTGCACTTTTCTTTGTAGATGCCTTCAAATTCCCCATGATGAATTAGTTTATAGCGTCTGCAGGGCTAGGCTAGATACCTTGCGAGAAAGTGTGCTGAACGATGTCCCTTCAGCTACTGATTTGCTTATATCTGATAATCTCTCTGGCATCTCTCTTTTAAGGTCTACAATGGAGAACATTCAGATCTCATCGTTCAGCAGGAGGAGGCCTCCTGCTCCCACCCCTCCTAACGCTCCTGCCACCATTTCATCATCTACACCTGCTTCCACATCATCTCTCCTTGCTGTCTTTGCCCTAGAGCAAGTCGCGGTTGCCCCAGCTGTGATTCAAGTCTCAAACCGTTCTGCTAATGCGCCCTCTGAGCTCACCCATGCTGAGAACCCTGTTGTGGGCCACACTGCTGAAGTCCGTCCTGCTGCCCCAGTCATTATGCCATCAAACATCTCGTCCGACACTTCCTCAGAGAGCACTCAGGATGCTGGAAATTCTGAGGACAATAAGGGGCCAACTAGTACTGTTCTGTCGGAAAAGAATTTAGGAGAAAGGCCAATGCCTAAGGGCAGTCATGATCAGGGTGATATCCCACCGACCCGAAGGATCAGGTCGGCTTCCTTCAGGGTTACTGAACCATCGCCCCCTGCCCGGTTCTTCATTCCTGAAGGCGAGTCGGCCAGAACCTCTGGTCCAATTCCATCCGTTCTTCCATGGCGACCTTTGCTCAGCCGTGAAGATGGATCAACCATTGGCCCCACTGACTCAATATACAAGGACCCCCTCACCTCATTTGCTTTCTACAAGGGTTTCTGGACCCCCAACGACCTTGAAATCCATAACAAGCTATCCTTTGGTGAGATGTTCCAACGGTTCCCGACCGCTGCTATGGAGGTGACTCTTCTTCTACTGAAATGTGTTCCCTTTCAGTTATGATTCCTTAGTAATTAGTCTGACCTGAATTTCTTTTTCTTCATGCAGACTCTGTTCGGGATGTTCACCTTTCAAAAAACAATTGAAACTCTGAACAAAAAACTTAAGTCTCTCTCTGTGGGCCTTAAAAGGTCTGTTGAAGCAGAGACTCTTCTTGAGGCTAGAGTTGCTGAGCAGGAGTCTAAGCTTAAGGACTCAGAGAAGGGAGTTGCTGACCTAAAGGCAGAGAGAGACGGTCTGGCAAACGAGAAGGATTCCCTCAGAGCTGAACGGGATTCCCTGAAGACTGAACGGGATTCTCTTCATGATGAGGTTGACATCTTAAAAACTGAGAAGAGTGTAGCTCTGACAGAAAGGGACTCTCTCAAAGCCGAAAAGGGAGACCTTCAGCGCTCATTCATTGCTAAACGGTTATCGCATACGAATTCCCAAGAAAAACTTCTAAATGAACGGTCTTCCCTGATGAACATGATCGGCAGAGTCGAAGGGGGTATGAGAGCTCTCCTTGCTCGCTTTACCAGGACCAGTGCCATCCGGTATGCTGAAGGGTACAGAGATGGTTTTGTTGACCGTTCTCCCCCTGAAGGTGAATCAAGTTCTTGTGCTGGTCCTGATGAACTAGATGCTTCTCTGGACATCCACCCCCCAAACAATTATCAAAATCCACCATGTGACCCAGCTGAGAACATTTTTATTGAATGCATAAAGGTCGCATCTTCAGGAATTGTCCCACCCTTTTATCCCCTGAACATTCTTCCTCTTTCTACCAACGTGCCCTCTTCCTCTGTTGCTGCCGACAGACCTATGCTTGCTGAGGGGGTGATTCATCTCGACTCCCCTTCTAAGGATGATAGGGCAGGTGAGAATGGAGAATATCTCGATGGTCCAGAGGAAAATGGTGGCGAGAATGACAAGTCACAGCCTGGAGAAGATCAGAACTGACACCCAATAGCAGTTTTTTTTTTTTTTTTTTTTTTAAATCTGCATGTATGGTACTGCGTACCCTGAGGCCTTTTTGGTTATGAATGATAATGTTTTTGCTCATCATCACTTTCCTCCTTTGAGTTTTCTATTTTCAGCTTTGCAGTGTATTTTCACAAGTGCTTAACGTTCGATCATGTCATCATTCTGTCCTTTTCTTACTCATTTGTGAGCAAGTGTTTGGCGTTCGGCTTGAATTGCCAGCTGCCACTAACTTGCTGAATGCCTGGCGCTCGGCTTGAACGCCTCTTGCCATTTGGCTTCTTTTTATTTTTATTTTTGAGCAAGTGTTTGGCGTTCGGCTTGAAGTGTCAGCTGCCACTAACTTGCTGAATGCCTGGCGCTCGGCTTGAACGCCTCTTGCCACTTGGCTTTTTTTTTATTTTTTAGCAAGTGTTTGGCGTTCAGCTTGAAGTGTAAGCTGCCATTAACTTGCTGAATGTCTGGCACTCGGCTTGAACGCCTCTTGCCACTTGGCTTTTTTTTTTTTATTTTTTAGCAAGTGTTTGGCGTTCGGCTTGAAGTGCCAGCTGCCACTAACTTGCTGAATGCCTGGCGCTCGGCTTGAACGCCTCTTGCCACTTGGCTTTTTTTATTTTTAAGCAAGTGTTTGGCGTTCGGCTTGAAGTGCCAGCTGCCACTAACTTGCTAAACGCCTGGCGCTCAACTTGAACGCCTCTTGCCACTTGGTTTTTTTTATTTTTAAGCAAGTGTTTGGCGTTCGGCTTGAAGTGCCAGCTGCCACTAACTTGCTGAACGGGAAGAGTGTAAATTTTTAACAAAGAGACTTTTTATAAAGCATGAAAATTTCGTACACTTGCAAGCATGCAATTTAGAACGTACAATATGCTTGAAATTAAACTCTGTTTTTACTGGTAGTGCCTTTTTATAGACGTAGCATTCCATGGCTTATTGACTACCCTTCCTGTCATAGTTTCTAGGACGTATGCCCCCTTCCCTATGACTTCTGCTATTCTGTACGGACCTTTCCATGGGGAGAACATCTTTTTGACTATTCCCACCTTCCTTTTCAGAACCAGATCGCCAAGAGCGAAACCCCTGTGCCTCACCTTCTTGTTATGGCTATTCACAAGCGTCTGTTGATAAGAGGCAAGCCTCACTGCAGCCGCATCCCTTTTTTCTTCCAACAAATCAAGATTGAACCTCAGCATTCTATCATTCTGCTCTTGATCCCACGCCAAGCTCCTTACAGTTTAAACCAAATGCTCGACTGGTATCACCGCCTCGGTGCCATAGGCCATAGCAAATGGGCTCTCTCCAGTTGGCCGTCTTGGGGTTGTTCTGTAAGCCTACAAGACGTTCGGTAGCTCATCTAACCATTTGCCTTTTTCATTCTCCAGCTTTTTCTTAATACAAGCAAATATTGTCCTGTTTGTGATCTCGGCTTAGCCATTAGCCTGGGGATGACTGACTGCTGCTAACTTCTGATTGATTCCATATTCCTTCAGCAGCTCTCTCACTTGCTTGCTATCGAGGTTGGTTCCATTGTCCATCATGATTAGGGCTGCAAATGAACCGAGCTGTTCATGAACAGCTCGGGCTCGGCTCGTTAAGGGCTCGGCTCGGGCTCGTTCATTAAGCAAACGAGCCGAGCTTGAGCCCAATTTCTAGGCTCGTTTATTAAACGAGCCGAGCCTGAGCAACGTTGGGCTCGGCTCGCATAGGCTCGTGAACATGGGCTCGTTAAGGCTCGTTAGGGCTCGTGAACAAAGCTCGTATCAAGCTCGTTACATATATCAGGCTCATTCTATATATATCAGGCCCATTTGTTTTTATTGTACATTTAAAATGTTTAGTCCATATTATTTTTAAGTTTGGACCAGCTCATATTTTTCATTAATATGGCCCAAGCATTATAACTCATTAGCCCAAAGAAAATCCACCATAGATCCATAGCCTAAATAAGATTTCGTCTCACCCATTAAATTAGAACCCATCTCATCCATTGATTTTGTAAGATATCAAAAAACCCTAATACTACATCCCACCATTCAGATCTACCTCTTCTCCACAACATCGTCAGTCTCTCTCTCTCTATCACTCACTCACGAGTTACGAATCAACTCCACCGGCGACGACAACCCTTCAATCTACACAACTACTTCTCTATCTCTCTCTAATCAACTCAATCGCCATAACTCTCTCTCTCAGATCTGAATGCATCGTCTGTCATCGTCATCGTCGGCCGCGATCCTCTATCTTTGCCATGGACGTCGTCCGTTTCCCGCCGTCTCTGTGCCGCTGTCCCTCCATCCTCGTCATCATCGTTGGCCATCCTTTGTCCTCGCCATCAATTAGGTACTGCATCAATTAATTTTTTGGCAAAACTTTATTTTCACTTTAATTCCATGGATCTGGACAACCTCAAAACATTCTTTAGGTAGTTGCAGACAATTTTGTTTAGCCTTTTCTTCTGCTTCCTCTAAATTTATGAAGACTAATGCTCAATGGCCACAGGTAGCTAAATTAATTTATCTCCAACTTATTTTCCTCTGTGATTTCTTTTTCTACTTAATATATACAATGTTTCAGTGGTTCTATAGATATTATTATCATGGGAATTTATAACTTTTTGATGTGTTGTATTTTCATAGAAAATGCATAATGCACTCATGCTCAATTTTGTCCTTTTTTCTTTTTTCGAAATTAATCCTTAATTTGTTCTTGAAACATAAAAGCTTGCATTACTGCACCTTTTTCTTTTTGCTTATGTGATAATTGATAAAGCAATGGAAAAAGGTATTGTGGCCTGTAGAATACTAATTAATTTTGAATTTTATATATATATATATATATATATATATATATATATATATTTTGTTAAACGAGCCGAGCCCGAGCTGAGCCCGAGCTTTTAAAATCAAGATGAGCCCGAGCCCGAGCTCAAAATTTTGAGCTCGTCACGAGCCGAGCCCGAGCCCGAGCTGATCCCATAAACAAACGAGCCGAGCCTGAATAGCCTAAAGCTCGGCTCGGCTCGGCTCATTTGCAGTCCTAATCACGATTGACCTTGGTACGCCAAAATGACAGATAATATTATTCCAGATGAAGCGTCTTACCTGAGTTTGGGTGACACTAGGGTACGGCTCTGCTTCTACCCATTTGGTGAAGTAATCAGTAGCTAGCAGAGTGTACTTATTCTGCGATCTTGCAGTCGGCAAAGGGCCAACCACGTCCATCCCCCACTGCGCGAAAGGCCACGAGGTGGCCATTGCGTGCAGGTCTTCAAGTGGTTAATGTATCAATGACCCGAACCTCTGGCATTTATCGCATCTTCTAGAGAATTCTTCTGCATCTCGTGCCATGTTTGGCCAAAAGTACCCCTGTGTCATTGCTTTGTGTGCTAAAGATCTTCCTCCGGAGTGATTTCCGCATACTCCCTCGTGAATGGTTCGCATAATCTGTCTAGCTTCTGCAGGGGTAGCACCCTTCAAATATGGACCCGAGAAGGAGCGTCTATATAACTGATCGTGCACAATGGCATACTTTGCTGCGCTGAACCTAATTCTTCTTGCCTCATCCTTACGCTCGGGGAGTGTACCATTACGTATGTAAGCCATGATTGGATCAATCCAGCTCGGCTCATATGGTATAACATTAACATGTTGAGTGCTCAGATTAGGCAGTTCTTCAAAAATGGAAGGTTGGATCAGTATGTCGACCAGGATGACCCTAGCTAAAGTATCTCCAGAACTGGATGCACTACAAGCCAAGCGGTCGGCATCTTCGTTATACTCTCTCGGTAATTGGATAAACCTGATCTGATCAAAGGCTTTCGCCTCACGCAGAACCGCAGTTCGGTATGCCTCTATGGTTTCATCCTTGGCCCCATAGTCCCCATTGACTTGTCGAATGACCAGTTGTGAATCACTATAAGCCATCAGATTCTTGATCTTCAGTTCTTTAGCCAACTTCAGCCCAGCTATCAACGCCTCGTATTCTGCCTCATTGTTGGTCGCGTTGAACTCCAGTCTTATCGCTTGGCTCAGCGTAGTTCCTTCTGGTGTTTGCAATTGAATTTCAATCCCGGCCCCCATTTGATTATAGGAGCCGTCCATGAAAAGCTTCCACCAGGAACAATTATAATCCTCTACCGTATCTTTAGCATCACAGTCAAGTAGGAAATCCGCCACCGCTTGACCTTTGATTGCCGTCCTGGGCTCGTACGCGATATCAAATGAACTCAATTCAATGGTCCACTTGGTCACTCTCCCCGACAGGTCCGGTTTGTGCAGGATCATTCTCAAAGGGAAAGTTGTTAAGACGACGATTGGATGAGATTCAAAATAATGTCTAAGCTTCCTTTTTGCGTTGACCAGCGACAAGATCATTCGTTCGGCCCTAGAGTACCTTCTCTCCGGTTCAGACATTGTCTTGCTAACATAAAACACCGAGAACTGCTTGCCCTCTTTGCAACGGATCAGAACGGCACTGGTTGCTATACTGGACACCCCGAGATATAGAAAGAGTTTCTCATTCGGTTCTGGAGCAGACAGAACCGGAGGATTACGCATGTACTCCTTCAGGCTGGTTAGCGTCTGCCGTTGCTCATCCCCCCAGGTTTGTCTTCCGTGCCCTCGAATTGTATTAAAGAAAGGTTTACAGCGGTCCGAAAGCTTGGAAATAAATCGGCTCAGTGCGGCTATCCGGCTTGTGAGTGCCTGCACCTCTTTAATTGTCTTTGGCTTTGCATTCCTGATCAAGGCTTCTGCCTGTACTGGGCTGACCTCAATTCCTCTATGATTGACCACATGTCCCAGGAATTGACCGGAGCTTACACCGAATGAGCATTTGGCCGGATTAAGCTTCATCCCATACTGGCGCAACACATCGAACACATCTTGCAGGTGCGCTAAACGATCGCTCTTCTTCTTACTCTTGACCACCATATCATCAATATAAGCCTCGACAGTGCTGCCCATTTGGCCCTTAAAAATCTTGTTGATCAGCCTCTGATAAGTAGCTCCAGCATTTTTTAATCTGAATGGCATGACTTTATAGCAATAAGTCCCTCGTTCAGTAACAAATGAAGTTTTCTCTTCATCAACTAGGTCCATAGGAATTTGATTATAACCGGAATAAGCATCCAGGAAAGTTAACCGCTCATATCCTGTGGTGGCATCTACCATTTGATCAATCCTGGGCAATAGGAAACTATCATTTGGGCAGGTTTTATTTAGGTTAGTGAAGTCGATGCACACTCTCCATTTCCCATTCTTCTTCTGCACTACAACAACGTTAGAGAGCCAGGCCGAGTACTGAACTTCTCTGATGAATCCGGCTTCAAGCAGCCGATCAACCTCCTCAGCTATAATCTGATTTCGTTCTGGAGCAAATCTTCTTTGCTTCTGCTTCACTGGCTTTGCATTCGGATCCACATTGAGGGAATGGCAGAATACAGCAGGATTTATCCCTGGCATATCTGAATAGCTCCATGCGAATACATCCGCATTCCGAATCAAGAAATTAGTCAACTCTAGTCTCTCTTCTTCAGTGAGTCTGGTTCCCACCCTTGTTATTCGGTCTGGTTTCTCATGATCAATCTTCACTTCATGAAGGGGTTCTGTGGTCCGAACTGGTGGCTCCTCCCCCCATCCTTGCTGGAAGGAGGGTTCTGTAATTGATATTTTGGACTGGCTGAACGGATGGGATTTTTTCCTTTTCCAGCAGATTTCAAAGTTACTGAATAACATTCTTTAGCCGCAACCTGGTCCTCGTGTATATTTATCACCTTGGTCCCATCCGGACCCAAACATCGCATCACTTGATGTAAGGTTGACGGAACGCCCTGAATTCTGTGAATCCATCCTCTGCACATCAAGAGGTTGTATGATGGATGAATTTCCACTACCATAAAACTTTCAGTCAAAACCCGCTCAGTGGCTTGTACTGTCAATTCCACTATTCCAATGGGTTCCACTCGCTTCCCATCAAATCCGAGCAACAGATTTCCTGTGGGTTTGAGTTTTTCGGGTTCGATCTCCAGTCGGTCGAACGTCACCCTGGGCATGACATTCGCACTACTTCCTGGATCAATCAGGACTCTCCGAACCAGGCATTCTGCAATCGTCAGACTGACGACTAGTGGATCTTCATGAGGAATCTGAACGCGTAGCAGGTCCGTTTTATCAAACTTTATCGATGTGGACGCATTCTGCTGGTGCAAAGCATGCACACTACCAATTCTTCGTTTCAGCTGGGCCTGGCGTAACCTCGTTCTGAGCAACTCCTCTGACTCCGTCGTTTGTTCAGGCCGGCCATGAATTGCGTTTATAATCCAGACGGGCTGAGAGTTGTGTTGGTTCGGCCTCTGGTTCCGCTTGATTTGTTCAGTCTAGCGATTATGCTCTTGCGCCGAACCTTGAACATAGCTTGCAAATTCCCCCTTTGCGATTAGCATCTCTACCTGCCTCCTTAGGTTCCTACATTCGTTATTCTAATGCCCAAAATCACTATGGAAAGCACAATGTTTAGTCTGATCCCTCTGTTCAAGAGGTTGCCTGATTGGCAGAGGAGGACGAAACTTATCTTTGTTCTCCTGGTATAGCCTTGCTAAGGTGACTCTGAATGGAGTGACTGATTCTTCCTCCCTAGGCCTCTTCTCCGCCTTCCATGAGGGGTGACGTTGCGGTTGAGCTTGTTTTTGCCGGATCTTGGCTTTGGACTTTTCCTCCATCAAAATAATTGACGTCTTTCTTGAATTAGCTGCTTCTTCCTCCTCAAGGCGAACAAAACCGTCGGCTCTCTCGTTCAGCTCGTCCATTGTCCTTGGCGTATTAACCACCAAGCTGGTGTGGAACGGCGTCCCCCGGTTCATTGCGAGTTTAAATGCTTGGACTGCTGTTGACGGGTGACACTCCATTACCATGCTTTTAACGAGGTTGAACCGGGTGAGAAAAGCTTGGAGCCGCTCATCCTCATGTTGCTTCATTGTGAAAAGGCTCGATACATCCTTAGCCGGACGCTTATTCCCGTAATACTGGCTTATGAACTTATCGCATAAGTCCTGGAAACTGGCGATTGAGCCCTGAGCCAGATTCTTGAACCAATTGAGAGCTGGTCCAGCCAAGCTCGTAGGGAAACACTTGCACATCAAAGGATCATTATTAGTATTCAAAGCCATTTTCAACTGAATATGGTATATGTGATCGACCGAATCAGTTGTTCCGTCAAAGAGAATGAAGATCGGCATGGAAAACTTCTTCGGATTCGGCGCATTCATAATTTCATCAGTGAACGGCGATGCGACCGTCCTTGCTGAGGAACGCAATGCTTCGTTTTCTCTTGAAAATCGTGACGGAAATCCTCGATCGGCAGATCTCCTTTCTGAGCTATGGTAATCAACTGTCGCTAATGAAGGTCGGTATGGCGGATCGAACGACCTATCCTCCGCAAATTCACTCCGCCATGGTGACGCAATCCTATGTTCATATGCCGGTGCTTCCTCCCTCATAATCCGTTTGTGATGCGGTTCCAGACGAACAGATCCTTCCCGATCCTCTACTTGGCCGACATTCGGAGGCAGATTACCGATTATACCTTCATCACGACGTGGACCACCACGATTGACGATCAGCTTCGGACGGTAAAGCTCCCTCTCCTTCAGGAGGCGGCCTCGAAATTGCAGGAGCCTCGCGATGCTCCATTCTAGCTCGTAGCTCTGCATTTTCTTTCCTCAAAGCATCGATCATGTTCATTAGCTCATCGAGCTTTGTCTGCTGGCCGTTCTCCAAAGAATTCGGGTTTGCCTCTCCGATCATCATTCCAGATCAGAGCAAAGTCATCAACTGCAGGCTTCTTGATCAAATCGGAGTTCCGCTAACGTGCACACACCAGATGTGAACTTACACTTGCCGAATTCAGTCCACTACTGGCTGGATTCAGTAATCACAACAGATCACAACCGCGCAGTTCACCGGATCAAGCACAGATCTGATCCGCTTAGATCGGACACCAATTTTCCGAAATCAACCGGAACCTGGACTCGTCAAGACAAATCGTATTATTACCAATGTTGATTCAGCTTTCGCAGATTAATCGTCTTCCTCACAGAATGCATTGAATCGATCCGATCTGGAATGATATCAATCAATTCTTCCTGTTCTTCCCACAGACGGCGCCAATTGAAAGTACAAAGAATTTTTCCCTAATCGTAGAGAGAGAAACTTTACACTCCCAATGATTTTCCAACCCCTTTTCCCTCTCAATCCCCTCTATTTATAGACGGTTATAACCACCACTGAGCTGGACCTATCTTGTTCTCTTTTGGCTGGACTCGACTTCCCTCATTTTAACATGGGCTTCTGAAATGACTTTATGGACCTGGGCCCATACGGCGCGAACTTGCTCCGTCCCGTTTGTCCACACCCGACCCGTCTTATGCAATGTGGATCACACCAAACCCGGGTCATTTTGGTGTCCTCAGGTGCCCTTTTCATAAAAAATGTAAATCAGATTTGTAATAGAAGCTGTAGAGTAAAGACAAAACTCATCCCAAACCGTGAAATGGGAAAATACATTTCTTGTAACCTAAACATCTAAAAGTAACAGTAAGTAGAAGCATAATTTACTGGAGGAGTTGAAAAGGGCACCATCAAGATCAAGTTTATTGTAGGTTAGCCCTGATTCATCCGATTTTGCAAAGAACACAGAAACAAAAGAAATTTAAATTGGTTGAATACGAAACTAGAAAATTTGTGTGTGCATGGAAAGAACTGTGAGTAAACAAGAGCTAGTCTAAGTACTTAGAACAGTCAACCTCCGGGGACGTTGAAGGACAGACTGATCCCACAATTTGCTGGAAAATCCCAGGCAAATTCAGGCTTCACGCCATTAGATGAAGACTTAATGCAGTAACAAGCAGCCGATTCAAGTGTTTTGGCTCCGGTACAACAAGCATCCGGTGGCTTCCCAGAGCCGGTCTGTAGGTAGTTCTCGGAAGCATGAGAATAGCCATGAATGTGAGAGAATGCTCGACTTAAAGACTTCATAGTGAAGAAATGGAGATGTGACAACTAAGACTAATTAGTTTAGCTTTGAGGGAAGTATTTTACCAGTTCATTTAGTTCGGATTTTATAGGAATAGTAGGAGATTTGAGGGAAGCTCACAAGTGCATGAAAAATAATTTAAAAATTGTTGTAGCTAGTTGTCTGATTGATTAAGAGATTAATTGATCCAGTTGATCAAGAAACATAAGAACATGTGTGTTCATCTTTGATTTTTCAATTTTGTGTGCATATTTGGAGGCAAAAGTCAAAGTTGGATGACACTGTCAAGACCCATATCAACTGATCCAATGAAGCTTGTGCTCTCACAGACACTTGAATCTTTTTCCTCAACTAATGAGATATATAAACTGATTTAAGACATCTTTACCTCGATTAACTCTACAAATTTTGCTTCATTTTTAACCTGTCAATGTATTATAAACTTGAAAACATATTTTAGAAGATTGTTGGCCGCAAGATTAATCAGTTGGCACAATCTAATTAGGGTTGAGAAGATTGAAATGGATATCTCAACTATGTGGTATAAGCATTACAGTAATGCTACAAATAACAATGAGTTTTATTGTGCAACTCAAATAAATAGTGTTCAACAAGGATTATTAGTCTGTAAGGATATAATTTTTCTCCTCCTCGACGTTTATTTCAATGATTGTCACATCAATTTATAATAGAAACCAATCAATGCTTTATCATTTTCCTCAGCATTAATAATAGTAATTGATTGCGTGAACAAATTTGTTTAATTGAGCCATGAACATATATGTTCGACAAGCTGTGGAAAAAAGTTACTAGATTAGTTAGGAAAATGGTTCCCAAAAAAGAAAACTTCTATCAAATTAATTCTGTCAAGCGTAGAAGTGTAGAACGGTCGAATCTGATGATGATTCACAGTGGAATTATGACTTCTAGAGTTCTGATTTGGCAAAAAAACCACATCTGAATTCAATACAATGTGTGGCCCAATTGGGCCTAGCCAAAAAAGTTGGAGTGTTTATATTGGTTTAATGAGGTTTTGTTTTTGTCCCCGTTTATTGGTGGGACGGACTACAATTGGGCCCATTAAATTAAAAGGCCTCTCTCCTCTGTAGATTCATGTCTGCTTATTTATTTATTTATTTATTTATTTTTTAACTGTTATTTAGGCTCTGTTAACTATTTTTCAGAAAATATTTTTTTATTTTCTAGTGTTTAGTTGTCGTAAAATATTTATGAAGAAAAAATATATTAAAATTTAACAAAAATAATTTTTCCATTTTCGATAAATTATTTTACATGTCCAGCTTGATGGACTCGACCTCAATCTCCACATAGATCTTTACCAAACATCGACAAGTAAAAATAAAAGAATATTTTACGTTAAAACAACAGAGCCTTTGTACAATATGTTTCACAGCATGTTGGATCAGTAAAAGAATCAAGATCTGTGTTTGATGAATCGGTCAAAATGCAGACCTCTATTCAGGACAAATTGGGCTCATTACCAAATATGAGTCCAGGAGTTAAACTTAAGTTATTCAACTGGTCCAATCCAACTTTCACGGGTTAAATTACAGTAGATTATCAAACTAGCCCAAGCCCATTTAGAAGTAGGTTATAGTTAAACGAAATGATAATTATTTTTAATAAAAGATAATTGTGTGTACCCAAAATATATTGAAATTAATAATGTTGATTTATTTGTACACGTTTTAATCTTATATTTAGACTAGAAATTTGTGTCTACAGTTTGATCTTCAACCATGTTGTTGTTGTTGTTGTTGTTGTTGTTTTTTAATTTGCAAATTGTAGGAGCCAAACCGTCTAAACAGCACATCAATGACATTTATAAAAAGTGCAAATCAGATTTATAATAAAAGCTGTAGATCAGTAAGATAAACTCATCTCAAAACATTATACAATAACATAATAATCTCACTGCATTTTCACCTGAAAATGGGAAAATACATTTATTTTAACCAAAACATGGAAAAGTTAACTACTAGTAGTAAAGCATAATTTATGGCAGGAATGGAAAAGGACACCATCAAGATCCAGTTTATTGCAACATAGGTTAAGCTTCTCCACGAGGAATAGAAGCATTTTCATGTGTACTCCAGATTCAAGTTATTCTGCAAAGAACACAAAAAAAACAAAAACAAAAGAAATTAAAAAAGGTCAATACAAAACAATGTGTGTGTCAGTGTGTGCAAATTAAAGAAGTGTGATGAGTAAAGAGGAACTAGTAAAAGTAGTACTTAGAACAGTCCACATTGGGGGAGACAGTGAAGGACAGGCTGATTCCACAGTTTGATGGAAGAGCCTTGGCTAATTCGGGCTTCACGCTTACTTTGCTGGTTGCATTCTTAATGCAGTTGCAAGCAGTTTGCTTGTCAGCAGTGGTTTTTGCAGCCGATGCCAGTGCCGAGACTCCGGCACAACAAGTAGCCGGTGGCTTCCCTGACCCGCTCTGCAGGTAGCTCAGACATGGCCGGAGGTCCTTGATCACGTCGCTGCACGCAATTGCAGCCTCAGAAGACGGAGCAAGTAGGAGAAGCAGCATGAGAATAGACATGAATGAGACTGCTTGACTCGAGGACTTCATGGTAAAGATGTTGAAATAATTAACTTTTGAGCTTTCTATCATCTGGTTCTGGTTTTATAGGAGATTTGGAGGGAAGCTCACTAGTGCAAGTAAAGTGTGAAAAAGAAATAAAAATGTAGTAGCTTGTTGTTGATTGATTAAAAGATTAATTGAGTGCAAGAAACATAGCAAATGTGTTTTTTTTCTTTCAATTTTGTGTGCATATTGCAGGCAGAAGTCAAAAGTTGGGTGACACTTATAAGAGCAAATATCAACTGAGCCAATGCAGCTATGCCATGACATAGCTTGTGCTCTTATATATTGCATGAACATGCATGACAGATGCATAGAATTTTTTGTCACCATCCGTCCCGCTGCGAAGGTATTGTCACTTTTTATACTTTTTATACGGACGGCATTCACACATATAAGTACTAGCAAGTTCTCCCGATAGGAGATTTAGCATGTCACAATCACTCCCTCTTCGGACCCAATTTTCTCGCTGACTTGACCCTAATGGGTTTGTGCACGCTTTCCTCGTTTTTAGATGAGAATTAACTCTGATACCATCTGTCTCGTCTCACCCACAATTAGTTGGCATTCACATGCACCGTTCTTTTGACAAATGAGATATCCCCACACCTTACGGGATACACTCAACACCCGCACAGGCCATGTGCACAGGACAAATTTAAAATTTAGCCTGATTACAACTTAATCAGTTTAAGTATTCCCCTTACTGGTTAGACTAATTCACCGAACATTTATACATATATGTGTCATAAACTTCTCCCACCAAGGAATGGGGACATCGCACTTTTTTACTTAATTAACTGGGTAAATATTCAATTAGCTTAGTGGAGCAACTAATAAGATATATAAACTTATTTAAGACATCTTGACTTCCAAGTCCAGAAAATTTAGCTATTTTTAACGTGTCTTAACATATTGTAAAACTTTAAAACAAATTTAGAATTAGATTGTTGCCCCCAAGTAAGATTAGACAGTTGGCAAAGGGTGTATTACAATTCCTTCAAAAGACGGACGCTAGGTTTGTATTACCCACAATAGGTCCCAGATATGGATATCTCAACTATGTGTTATAAACATTAATATTATAATTTGGTTGATTGAACAAAAGTTTTAAATTTGTCATGACCATGTTTGCCATGTTGTTGAACGATATTACTATATTAGTAACGAAAATGATTCTCAGAAAAGAAAACTCCTATAATTAAATACTTTTATGTCAATGGTGTTTCATATAACGCCTATAATTAAATACTCTGATTATGAACCCCATCCCTTCAGATTTGAACTATGTGATTTACTCATTAATAATATGTTAATGAGCTTAAGCAGCTGAGAATATTTTTGATTTATCAAAGGTACCGACAATGTAATATCACGTTTAATAATGGCACCATTTTCACTCCGATCAAAAATGTCATATTATCACCATTCCTTGAAAACATAATAATTTTTGGACTAAAACACAACAAATTCAGAAACTCACACATTTGAATCAACATGTATAATTGATTCTTATAATTTAAGAAATTGTATTGAGATACACGCAGGGGCGGAGCCAGAATTTCATTCCAGGGGGGGACATAGTGTATTTGATAGGAAAAAAAAAAAAAAATCAACGACAAAAATAGAATTTTCACATCAAAAGACAAACAAGACAAAAAAAAAAATAAAAAAAGGAAATAGAAAACAGAGCAAAGTCACTATTTTCAAAGGAAAATATAGAATTAGTATCTAATTTAGTATCTAAAAAAAAAATAGAGCAAAGTCACCATTTTCAAAAGACAAAAAAAGAATTACCTGGCAAGGTGAAATACTGGATGAACTAGGAGTGCAGGAGCCATTCCAAAGCAATTATACCCACTCTCTGAGTCTCCAAGCGCATAGTGAATCTTGACAACCAAAGCAAACAAGATTGTATTTTATTATTTTTATCTTAAACTAAGATGGAAACTAAATGTTCTTCAATAATGTGAATTGAAAATACCCATAAAAGAATTTATTTGTTTATCTAAAGAACTAAACAGGTATCAAGTTGATATGATATTTAAATAAAAAGAACTAAAATATAATACTTGACACATATAAGATCCAAAATATTAGTTGATAATATTTCATTGAATACAATTACAACTGCCCTCGACGGCTTTTCATCTTTTGAAAGCGTTGAATGATAGCCTCATTATCTATGCCCCTAAATATTTCTTTTTCAATATACACAACCAAGCTATCATTCATAAATTGATCTCCCATCCGATTACGCAATTCATTCTTTACAATATTCATAGCAGAAAATGCCCTCTCCACCGTGGCAGTCGCGACTGGTAAGATTAATGCCATTGTCACAAGTAGATACACCAATTGATATACCTTGTCTTTTTTTGTTTCAACCATTTTTTTTGCAAGAGCGG
This sequence comes from Cornus florida, assembly GCF_030987335.1. Classification (NCBI taxonomy): domain Eukaryota; kingdom Viridiplantae; phylum Streptophyta; class Magnoliopsida; order Cornales; family Cornaceae; genus Cornus; species Cornus florida. The sequence goes on from NW_026775573.1 coordinate 7,409,912, forward strand.
AAATCCCTTTCAATCTTTCAAACTTGATATTAGAGCGCACATCAAGAATATAAGTTTCAAGTTGACTACCAAGCTCTATGAGCTTAGCTACAGAAAATTCTTTTGGATAGTATTCAGCAAAGCGAGTGATCTTTTGCTTGTCAAAAGTAGAGAATGCATCATCTGGACATAGACATGCCACACAAAGAAGTAACTCAGTATTGGCCTCATTGAAATGATTATTTAGCTCTTGAAGTTGCATATCTATGACAGAATAAAACAACTCAACACGATAGTAATGCAAGTTTGTCATTTCTTGCACATTTCGTCATCGTCGTCCTTGAGTAATGAACATATCATCCATGTTGGGAACATCAATCTCACGTCTCTCACAAAAGGAAGAAACTTCATCAAGCAAAGAATCCCATCCATCATCCCTCATCATTTGTAGTCGTTGCTTACATACTTTGACAAGGTCCATGGCATTCACGATATCTTGATCTTTTCTTTGTAATGCTTTGGATAATTCATTTGTCATGCCCAACAATATCTTCATCAAATGGAGATTGAATACAAAATTAAATGATTGTATTGACCCAAGTAGAATAGATGCTTCGCCTCTTTGATCAGATTTCAATCCATCCTTTTCAATAAACTCAAGAACAGCAATTACAGATGAGAACAATGTAATCAAGCTAATTAAAGTACCATAATGTGAGCCCCAACGGATATCTCCTGCACGTACAAGAGAAGTACTCTGATTTAGGCCTTGCCCACTTGTGAGCTCGCCTTTGTTAAGTCCATCAATAACTTCAGCAATTTATTTCTCGCGAAGCATATCACGACGTTTATACGAGGCTCCAACTACATTCACCACATTAGCAACAAATACGAAAAAAGTGGAAATCTGGCCATGATTCTTTGCCACAGCAACAAAAGCCAACTGAAGTTGGTGAGCAAAACAATGAACATAAAAAGCAAATTCATTCTCTTTCAGAATTAGTGTTTTGAGACCGTTGAACTCACCTTGCATATTACTAGCCCCATCATAACCTTGCCCATGCAATCTAGAAATGCTCAATCCATGTGTATAAAATACATTATCAATCGCCATCTTGAGTGAGAGAGCAGTTGTATCGGTAACATGTACCATACCAATAAAACGTTCAATGACACTTCCATTCTTCACGTAACGTAACACAATAGCCATTTACTCCTTTATTGATACATCACGAGACTCATCAATTAAAATAGAAAAAAATCCATCTCCAATATCTCTAATAATAAAATTGACAACCTCTATTGCAATGGCATTTACAATCTCTTTTTGAATCTCAGGTGATGTTAACTTCAGATTTTCAGGAGCATTTTCCAATACAACGGCTCTAACATCCTCATTGTGACGAGCATGAAATTTCAAAAGTGTGAGGAAGTTTCCTTGATTGCTTGAATCTTTAGATTCATCGTGGCCACGAAAGGCAAGTCCTTGGTGTAAAAGATATCGGATACATTCAATTGATGCAGTCAAACGAGTCCGATATTCATTTCTAGATTGGTGCGACTGCTTGCATAAAATTGTTTGAATGTGTTGTTTTTGGTTCACCAAAGCTTCACATGATCTCCAAGCTTGGTTGTGGGCACTATTGGGACCTCCAACATGAGTTTGAAATTTTTCTTTCTTCTTCCAATTTGAAAACCCCTCACCCACAAAAGATTCACCTCCTGCTTGTTCTCCAATATCCGGCTTTAAAAGATAACAACATAGGCAAAACGCTACATCTTTTGTTATACTATATTCTAGCCAATTAGAATATTCACTAAACCAAGCAGGGTTAAAACGACGTGTTGCTTTCCCAAAACTCGTATAGGGAAAACGATGAGTCTTGGGTTGACAAGGACCCTTAAGATAATATGCTCTACGAATGTCATCTCGAATATTAGGATGGTAATCCAAGATTCGAGTTCGTAATCCTGGATCCGCTGGAAGATTTTCCAAGTTGATGTCGGAACGACTTTGCTTCAATGTTCGATCATCATCTCTCTCTATAGGAGGTGGCTGAGGTGCCAACCCTGATTTTCTTTTATAATATTTCTCCATAACTGTTTAAAATAAAAATTAAAAAAAATGCTTATTTACATATAATAATTAAGATAGACATTTCAATCTTATTAATTTTATTTAAACTACTCAATCTTTTCATTTAGAATGCATTAGGAAAGATTGGAAAGTAAGTGCTAACTAGTAACTACACAATAAAAATTTAGAAAAAAATGCCCAATTTAAGTGACAATAATTTAACCCAACCTTAATATCATGATTAAAATTAGAACATTTAAAAAAATCCAAAAAACATAATAAATAAAAAATAAAAAACTCCCAACCACTATAACAATCTTCTGCAAATTAAACAAATTACGTAACTCAAACCGAATAACAACAAAGCTTGAGTAATAACTTGATACCTTTATGCCATAACCAGCAATAAAGCTTAATTAGAATACAAAAATTTATATTAAAATTTCGACTGACCAGGCAACTATTGGAACACTTAACAATATATTATCTCCTCTATAAATAATTTGAAGCCATCCACTCGTTCTATTTTATTTTTATAAAATTTGCTAAAACATCAACATTTCTGCTCTATTTCAAGGGGTGCACTCCACACTGCTATCCCAGAACCATCAGCCAAAAAAAATGTTGTTATTACAGTTTCATCTGTTTTCTAAATTTCTGAAAAGCATAGTGACATTTTTACTCATTAGTCATTCCAAAAGGCTAAACACCTGCTAATAACACAACCAAAATTTTTGCATAAACACCAAGACTACCAAGTCCAACCTTATTAATAACCCAAATGCATACCATAATATTAGAACATTAAAAATAAGGCACAAAAGAAAAACATTCTAGAGACTATTCGGTTCGGTTCTCTGAAAACAATTTTGTGTAATACAGGATAATAACAAACAATTCTCAGAGAACTACAAGAACTGTTTCCTGAAATTAAAACCTCTTTTTTACCAAGCTTTCATTGAACAGTTTATAAAACTATCAACCAATCAATTTTCTTTTTTTATGTTTTCTGAAAAAAAGAGAACACTATTAACAGAAAACTGGATCAAGCAACTTAGCAACCCAAGTTCTCAAGAAACTGACAAGACTATGGATATCAGTGAGCCAAAATAGGCCTCCAACATATCAATGAATACAATTCAAATAAATTAGAAAAATAACCATCAAGAAGCTAACATACAAATAAAATCATAGGTAAAGTAGTAGCATGACAACTGACAAAAACCTTAATAAAAAAGAGAATTATTGGGAATTGGGAAACATACAAAACACTTTTCCAAAAAAAAGAAGAGAATTACTGGGAAACATACAAAACACTTTACCAATCAAAGATGTGACAAAATTACAGAAAGGAACTAAGGAAGGTCAGAGATCTTTCAAAAAAAAAAAAAAGAGAGAGAGAGAAAATTATAATTTAGTCAAGAAAGAAAATCAAAGCTAGTCTGGCATCAAAATCTTATGTAGGAGGAGAAGAAGCACATTGAATCATTGATTGCATCCCATGGATTTGAGTAAAACTATAAAAGTATAGAAAAAGAATCTGATTCATGTAAAAAAAAAAAAAAAAACTAGGGTTTTGGGTTTACCTGCAAATCAAACACGGTGAATCAACAGCGAAACAAATTGGGTATCCTTGATCCTGCCTTCCAGTTCCAATTCCATCGCAAACGATGAAGATTTAAAACCTGAACATAACCATGGCGCCAGCGTGAGAGTCCAAGTTTCTGCTTTTGAGCTTTTCGTATCTCACTTTTGAGTTTTGAACCAAAAAAACTAAAAAGTTAAAAAAAGCGAAGTTAAGAAAGTGAAGTTTTGTTTGGGTCTTTCAGTCTTTGGGGTTTATTTGGTTAGACGTATTTTTTACTTTTTGTTTTGTCTGGGCTATATTTGGTACTGTGTTAGGACTTTATTTGGTAGTATATAGGTGAATGACTTAAATGGGCTTGATATACTAAAGTATTACTAATATATGAGGGCAAAAAAAAAAATTCAGGGGGGGCATTTTTGGATTTTTATAAAAATATACATATACTATTTTAAAAAAAAAAGTCAGGGGGGGCATGTGCCCCCCCTGGGCATTAGTTCCCTCCGCCACTGGATACACGTGATTCACTTATTCATGAAAATGCTTCAAAATGTTTTTGTAGACTAATGTACTTTAGGTGACTAAGAGGAGAAATTTTTGGATTGTTGAAAGATACAGACAACAAAGACTTACTATTTATTTATTTTTAATGAAAATAAATATTTAATCACTCACTCGCCTGAGTTACTACATTGTCACTATTCTTGGAACAACCAATAATTTTATGACTATAATAAATATATGTACATATATACATATATTTATTTATTTATTTTTAATGAAAATAAACATTTAATCACTCATTCGCCTGAGTTACTACATTGTCACTATTCTTGGAATAACCAATAAGTTTATGACTATAATAAATATATGTATATGTATATATATATATGTGTGTGTGTGTATATATATATATATAGAGAGAGTAATATTATGAGAGAAATGAAAAGCAAAACTTTCACAGAGAGAAAGAGAGAGAGTGAAAAGCCTTTTATTCAAGTATGTCTCAAAGTAGTACATATACATGGCCTTATATAGGCTCAAATTTTAGCTTTCCTGATAAGCCACAAATGTGGCCTTGTTCTCCACGCAAAAAGGTGACATTATGGATTACTTAATCCATTTGGACCCCACACAATTATATATATATAACACATTCCCTTGGGGTCCACAATACTACACTAAGAATATGCCTCATTAAAATATTGCTAAGGAAAATCAAGTGGAAAAAAACCCTAGTGAAAGGAAAAGAGTACAGTATTCTTGTATATCTGAAAATGGTATTGCATAGATTAAAACTGCCTCATTAAAACCTTGCCAGAGAAACCCAGTAGGACAAAACCTGGATGAAGGAAAAAGAGTATAGTATGCCAATACATCTTCGATCAATTACTCCCCCTCATTAGTTCAACCCTAAAGATCCTTTAGTTAACGCATTCCAATGTTGTGCACCAGTTTCTTGAATGTTGTAGTTGGAAACGTTTTAGTGAATAGATCTGCTAGATTTTCACATGAACGTATCTTCTGAATATCAATATCACATTTTTTCTGGCGTTCATGTGCATAAAAGAATTTTGGTAAGATGTGCTTGGTCCTGTCACTTTTAATATACCCTTCTTTCATCTATGCAATGCATGCCGCATTATCTTCATATAATACTGTTGGGCTATCTTTTATTGATGAGAGACCACATGTTGTTCGAATATGTTGGATCATTGACCTCAACCAAATGCATTCCCTACTTGCCTCATGAATTGCGAATATCTCAGAATGATTTGAGGAAGTTGCAATCATTGTCTGTTTCATAGATCACTATGATATAGCAGTGCCGCCACAGGTAAATACATATCCTATTTGTGAATAAGCTTTATGCGGATCAGAGAGATAACCGTCATCTGCCTAGCCAATTAATTGAGAATTTGGTACTTTTGAATAAAACAATCCCATATCAATTATACCACGAAGATATCGCAACATGTGTTTGACTAGATTCCAATGTCTGTGGGTTGGTGCAGAACTATACCTTGCTAATAAATTGATTGGAAAAATTATGTCAGGTCTTGTTCAATTTGTAAGATACAAAAGAGCACCAATTGCACTAAGATAGGGCACTTCAGGACCAAGGAGTTCTTCATCATCCTCTGGAGAACGAAAATGATCTTTCTTGATGTCAAGTGATCGGACAACCATTGGAGAGCTCAATGGATCGGCATGGGTTTTTATCTATATGAAAACGTTTCAGAATCTTTTCTGTATATGTTGATTGATGGATGAGAATACCGCTCGAAAAATGTTTAACCTGCAGCCCAAGGCAAAAAAAAAAAAAAAATTCCCAATATCTTTCATTTCGAATTCTTTCTTTAAATAAGTGGCCGTTTTTTCGATCTCGTCCAATGTTTACATAAGATTCAGATCATCAACATATACTGCAACAATAACAAAACCAGATTCTGATTTGTTAATAAAAATGTATGAACAAATATGATTGTTCACATACCCTTCTTTGAGTAAGTAATCGCTAAGGCGATTGTACCACATTCGTCTAGATTGCTTCAATCCATATAAGAATCGTTGTAATTTTATCGAATACATATTACGTAGTTTTGTTTCAGGCATTTTAAATCCTTTTGGGATTTTCATATAAATATCACTATCTAGTGATTCATATAAATATGCTGTAACCACATCCATTAGATGCATATGCAATCTTTCTGTGACTGTCAAATGTATTATGAATCTAAATGTGGGTGCATCGATCACCGGGGAGTATGTTTCCTCATAATCAATACCAGGTCTCTGTGAGAAATCTTGAGCTACCAGTCGGGCTTTGTATCTCACGATTTCATTTTTCTTATTACGCTTTCATACAAATACTCATTTGTACCTAACAGGATTAACACCCTCAGGTGTCTGGACTACTGATCCAAATACATCACGTTTAGCTAATGAATTTAGCCTGCTTGTATCGCTTCTTCCATTTTGGCCAATCATTTCTTCGTCGACATTCTTCGACGTTTTAAGGTTCCGAATCCTCATTATCAATATCAAGATCAACGACATATGAGAATATATTGTCAACAACAATTTCATTTATATTCTCGTTTCATAATTTAGTGAGATCTCATCATTTTCAGGTACCTTTGCCTCATCAAGGGTATGTGCCTTATCAAAGGTCATATCATCATCTGTTGCCTTTGCCTTATCAATATTTATTATTTCATCATTTTTAGGTACCTGCGACTCATCAAGAGCCTCTGCCTTATCAAAGGCTATTATTTCAGATTGATCAATAATATATGTTGCTCCTTTTATGGCCTCTTTAGGAGTGCCAGCTTTTCTTTGTGATTTCCTTTTACGAAGAGCAGTATCTTTTGCACCGACTGGTCTGCCACGCTTCAGGCGTGTTTTAGATGCATTTGCTGCATTATTGATAGAAGGTCCCTCAGGGACAGCAATTGGAGATGGAATATTTGCAGCTGGTATATGTGATTTTATTACTTTCTTTGTATCAGTAAATGCATCTGGTAATTGGTTTGCAACATTTTGCAAGTGAATAATCCTCTGAACTTCTCATTCACATTGATTTGTGCGAGGAACAAAATGAGACAATTCCAGGTGATTCCAAGTAATATCATGTTGCTGCTGTGCCTTTTCTCCCCCTAATGGTGGGAAAACAGCCTCATCAAAGTGACAGTCAGCAAATCGTGCTTTAAAGATATCACCTGTCAGGGGTTCAAGATATCTAATAATAGATGAAGAATCAAAACTAACATAAATTCCAAGTCTCCGTTGATGACCCATTTTAGTGCGTTGGGGTGATGCAATTAAAAAAAAAACAGCACAACCAAAAACTTTTATATGAGAGATATTTGGTTGTTGACCAAAAATAAGTTACAATGGTAAGTACTTACGATAAGCAGTTGGTCATATACGAACTAATGATGCAGCATGTAATATGGCATAACCCTAGACAGAAACATGTAATTTTGTTCGCGTAAGTAAATGACGACCAATTAACTGAAGTCTTTTAATAAAAGATTCGGCCATACCATTTTGAGTATGAGTATGTGCAACAGGATATTTAACATTAATTCCAACTGACATGCAATAATCATCAAAAACTTGAGAAGAAAATTCAGCGACATTATCAAAACGGATTGTCTTAATTGGGTAATCAGGAAAGTGTGCTCGTAATTTGATGATTTGAGTAAGAAATCTAGCAAATGCAACATTACAAGCAAAAAGCAGACAAACATGTGTCCAGCGTGTTGAGGCATCAATTAAGACCATAAAATAGCGAAATGGTCCACAAAGTAGATGAATTGACCCACATATATTTCCGTAAATTCGTTGTAAAAATGGGGGAGATTCAACAAAGACTTTTGAAGGGGATGGTCTGATAATCAACTTGCTTTGTGAGCAGGCGGTACATATATGATTATTTGGTAAGATGATTTTTGATCCTTTAGTGTGCGTCCAAGTGAATTTTTAATAATTTGACGTATCATTATACTCCCCGGGTGACCAAGTCGATCATGCCAAAGTATAAAAAGTTTTGGGTCATAAGATTTTTTATGTATCATAGCATTTGACTCAATTGTCCTAATGGTTGTATAGTATAACCCAGAAGAGAAAACAAAGAGTTTTTCTAATATCAGTTTTTTGCATGAGGTAATGGAAGTAATGTAAAGATATTCCACATTTCTTTCATTTGCGGTCTCAATATGATACCCATTACGACGCAAGTTTTTAAAACTCAACTGATTTCTCCGATATCTTCTAGAATATAAGGCATCATTGATTTATAATCTTGTTCCACGTAGTAAAATGATGTTGGCTCGTCTAGAGCCTTCAATCAAGTCGGTGGGACCTGATATTGTACTGATACTAGCATCTGTCAGAGTTAGGTGAGAAAAATATTTTTGATCTCGAAGAATTGTGTGTGTCGTTTTACTATCTGTAAGACATATATCTTCTCCATTTATTTTGGAATTAGTCAGATCCATTCCTATTCATACAAATTTCTTTATCAGAAAAGAAACTTTTATACAAACTAGAAAATAAAAACTTTAATACAAGGAAAATAAAAACTTGTTGAAGATAACATAGTGACAGAATATGAAATGAAAATAGGATTAATTGGTGTGGACATTTCCATCACCAATCAAGAAGTCTATCTTTTCATCACGGTCCTCAAAAAAATCTGATACATCCAAATTTGTGATGTTAACTAGCTCATCATGGTCAATGAAATTCATTTCTTTTTGTTTCCCCTTTTCTTTTATTGAGGCTTGGTAAAGTTCAGCCAGATGTTTAGGTGTGCGACAAATGTTTTGCCAATGCCCTGTCGTTCCACACCGATAACAAGTATCATCATGTGCCTCGGGAGGTTGAGTCACATCCTTCCATTTACTTCTTTCATTTCATTATAATCTCTCATTGGGGATATAGTGTGGATCTCTTATTGCGAAAATTTGAGGATTGATATCCTTCACGGTAATAGGAATGATTTCTACTGTGACCATATTCATTATTGTGATAGTTATTTTTACCACGACCATATTCATTATTATAGCCATTTCTACCACCAAGACCACGTCCATGTCCACAACCACTGGATAAGGCAACATATGTTTCAGGGATCGGTGTCGATCCAATTGGACGAGACTAGTGGTTTCTTAACAAAAGCTCGTTATTTTGCTCTGCCACAAGTAAACATGATATCAATTCTGAATATTTTTTAAATCTACGCTCTCGATATTGTTGTTGTAAGAGTTCATTTGATGCATGAAATGTGATGAATGTTTTTTTCCAATAAAAGTTCACCAGTGAAGGTATCACCACACAATTTCAATGTAGAGCTGATTTTAAATAGGGTAGAGTTGTATTCAGTCACAGTTTTAAAATCTTGCAACCGCAGTTGCTACCAATCAGCCCGAGCCTTTGGGAGGATAACAGTTTTTTGATGATCATATATTTCTTTCAAATTTTTCCACAAACACAGTGGATCTCTTTCAGTGAGGTATTCAGTTTTTAGTTTCTCACTAATATGGTGCCAAAGGAAAATCATGGCCTTCGTTTTATCTTGTAATGATGCATCATTCTCTTCTTTAATTGTGTTTCCGAGGCCCATGGCATCTAAATGGATCTGAGCATTCAGAATCCAAATTAAATAATTTTTACCAGAAATGTCCAAGGCCACGAATTTGAGCTTTATCAAGTTTGACATTTTCAGAATAACTAAATGTGACAACAATATAAAAATACAATTTAGCATAGTATATAAATAAATAAAATGACATTAAGTGAAAACAATAACATAATATAAATTATTTAAATAACAAAGACTGTAAAACCAACCATAGTGAATAAATTATTAATAAAGGCGGTAAAAACCGGTCATAAATCATTAAATAATAAAGGTGGTAAACCGACCATAATTAATAGATCATTAAATAATAAAGGTGGTAGAACCGACAATAGTATGAGCACACATATTTTTTTTTAAGTGAACAAATTTATTTTATGAACAATAATCAATAATTAAATTTTTTTTACCCTTTGAAGTCAGAAATACAATTTTCTTCGATAAAGCAAACAAACCCAACAATTTATCAAAACTAATATCACAAAAAAGATATATAGTTAATATAGAAAGAGGGGGAGAAAGCTTCTTTTTCAAATCTGAGATAGATAGAGCTCGTGTTGATAACGTATAATAAATATATGTATATATATATATATATATATATATATATATATATATATATAGTAATATTATGAGAGAAATGAAAAGCAAAAATTTCACATAGAGAGAGAGAATGAAAAGCTTTTTATTCAAGTATGTCTCAAAGTAGTACATATACATGGCCTTATATAGGCTCAAATTTTAGCTTCCCTGATAAGCCACAAATGTGGCCTTGTTCTCCACGCAAATTGTGAGACTTATGCAACTCGGCCTATAAAACGCAATCCATTATCTTATCCTACTTGGGCTTGGCCTGAAAGTTCCAGTGTTTATTGGGCCCATGAAAGGCATCTCTCCTCTTTCACAAATAATTTATTTTAGTTGCAGCATGTGATTTTTCATGCTGCAAATTATGGTAATAAATAATAAATTTCTCAAAGATCAAAAGAGATGAATCAATTGCTCAGAATAATGTAAAATTTTCAGGCGTGCACATGGTCCAGTTTGGTCCGGTTTTAAGGATTTTTTGAACCAAATCACTCCCTACAATTCCAAAAAATCTGAAACCAAACCAGACCATTTGAACCATGAAACCGAACCAACCCAACTTGTGAAAAAAAAGTTTGGTTCGGTTTGGTTTCACGGTTCTAGTTGATTTTTCCTCCCCTTAGAATTGTATATATAACAAAAATAACAATAAAAGCATTCACATTCCCGAATCCAAAACTAAAATAGAAAGAAAAAGAGGGGAAAGTGAGTGAAATACACCCAAAAGTTAAACCCTAAAAATTAAAATAAGGTTGGATCTTGCTAAAACTGCAAAGGATGACAAATCCGTGGTTAAAAACTAAAAAACTTGATTCGTTGTCGTTGTTGGTTGTGCTTAAAGCGTAAACACGTCGTGAGACTCAGAGGTCTGTGAACTGAAAATGAGAGAGAAGGGAAGAGAGTGTGAGAAAGGATATCACCGACGACAACGATAAATGATCGACGGTGATGACCGAAATTCGAAGGTTGCGTAAGAGACATTGATCAACAACTGGATCTCGTGATGATGAAGAAGAAAAAGAAGAAGAAAAAGAAAAGAGATAGTGGAGGAATGTTGGCATGCACTCAAAAATCAAAACAATAGAAGAAGCAAAAGCAAATAAAAAAATATCAGACAGTGATGAATGTTGGCTCAAGTTTGATCATTGTGGGGAAATCTCTTACAAAGTTAAGAGTAGTATATATATTAATATAGGTATAGCTATATATATATATATATATATATATATATATATATATATATATATATACACACACACACACATATTATAACGGTTCAGTCACAACCGGTCCAGTCCTGTATGTAGTACCCTAATTCAGGACCGAACCAAAAATTTACGATTCCATTATTTTACAACCGTGACCGGACCAAACTGCTATGGAACCGACCCAGACCGCCTGATTCGGTCATGTCCGATTTGGTATTTTGCGTTGATGGTTTTTTTGCATACTCCTAGAAATTTTGTTGAGATGGAATATTATAGGGGGCAGCTTGTCTATAAATAGGTGGGTATGAGTATAAGTTTTTGGATTAATGCTCAAACATCCACCCATTACAATAGTCCGATTCATAGTAAAGGATCTTCTTTTTATAGAAGGGGGAAAAATTATTAAAAAAGAAAAATAATTAATGAAGAGCGTGGAAAGGCAAAAAACTGTATAAAATTCCTAATAATAATAATAATAATAATAATAATAATTATTATTATTATTATTATTATTATTATTATTATTATTTGGGTACTATCCGTTTAGTTGTAAATGGAGGTTAATGGGTCACCAACCACATTTAAATTTTTGTAAGATTGTGCATTATTTGCTACGTCAGTTTGCTCTTGGAACAAGAATCAGCCCAACCACAGTACAATTGTTCCATCATAATATATTTGCAAATTGCAATAAATCAATAAAATAGAGAATTAGTTCATCAAAAAAATAAAAATTTAAAAATGGATGATCAAGAAACCTTGTTCGTTTGTTTTATTTAATCAAGCAATTACTTGATAAGCCAAGCAATTTTTTGTTGGAGCTATTATTTGATACATTATTAAAATTGTGTGCATGTGACAAAAAAGCAGATTCGACTAAATGGTATTTCTTCAAAATAGGGAAGGGCAAATATTAGTTGCTGATTGAAAAGTTGAACCTAATGTTCTATGTACAATTTTGTACCCGTGCCAAAAGAATTCTTTAACAACATTTGATGATATGTTTAATAAATTTTGTTTGATTCCTTTCTCAACCCATTATATTATCCTCCTGCTATATATATATATATATATGTTTCAACAATTGATCAAAAAAATAATTAAGCATCAACAAAATTACATGTAGATCCCAAATAAATTTATTCACTTATTCATAAACTTAAAACAAATGAGTAATTATGTCTTGCTACTCGGACGGCCCAAAAACTCTGATTAATTAGTTTAATATGTTATAATTCTGTCATAAAAGTGTTGGTAATTGGAGTGATTTAGTCAAAATTCAATTTGCATTGAATTAGTAAAAAACTATATGTTACATAATTACAAACTTAATATGGCTTATCAATATATATATATATATATATTTGTGGATCAAAAACATATGTATTTAAGAAGAAACATAGCTTTCTCATTTTCAGAGTTTGGAATAATAAAACTCAAATTGAAAATGACTCCAACTTGCCTTCAAAGTTCAAACAATTTTCCATTGATTTTATTATAATATGGGGGCCTCCTATTAAAAGGGGAAAAAAAATTTAAATAAAGAATATTTGAATAATCTAATTGATTTGCATATCTGATGAAAATAATTTAGAGCTTCAACGTCCATAATTCCTTCCAATCCAACCTTCGCAATGATCTGTTACGATGTTGTTATCATAAAATTCTTGACAACCAAACAAACCCTTAAAGAAATACTAATGATGGAGGGGTTGTCATAACCCATTTATCGTGTTCTCACATCTTCATCAGCCTGCACGACGTCGTTCTAAGTTCTTGCTATAAACTGTGAAGTAAACGACATGAACAAAGATTGGTTCGATCTTCATTGGTTTATAAATAATATATACACACACATAGATACATACATATATATCTATATATATATACACAGTTGCTAGTTGCTACTGTTTGTGTCTGAGCTGAAACGGCACGCACACTTTTGGATGTGCGTAGATTTCACCATCAAATGAGTTCCCATGACAACTGATTAAAGACCCTTCCCTCTCTACACACACACACACACACACACACATATATATATGTATGTATATATATGAAAAAACTATGAAGTTTCTCTCAAGAATTTGCCAAGAAGAGATTTTTGTTTTCAAGCATAAAACAAGAGATGTAAGTTGTTCATCCTTCATTATTATTATTATTTTTGTGAGTGAGTAACTGAAGTGAATACTTTTAGCTTCAAAAATCCAAACTTGACATTGATCATAGAAATTCTAGCTTATATGTAATTTGGTTCTGTGGGTTTAGAATATATAATTGCAACTTTCACATAAATTTTTTTTAAAAAGAAAACAAATGTTCGTTGAAACTTTGGTGATGAGTAAATGAATTGTGAATCTAACTTTTTTGTCCATGAAAGTTTCTTAAAATATAATTGTCATTTTTTTTTTTATTATTATCCTGCCAAATTGGGTTCCATGCAAGTTAGCTAATATGCAGTGAAACTTTGGTGGTCGATCTATATATACATATATGTTTAATTTTTTAGGAGTGACTAGAATTTTTTTATTCTGAATTTCAGTATATGAAGTTGGAGATAACAAAAGGCGAAAAAAGAGACGTCTAATCGGAACAAATTAAAAAGGATTGAGTGGTTGCAGCAATGGAATTAAAGGAGGAATTGGGCTTTGTGAAGAAGAGCGAATTGTGAGAAGGTGAAGCTTGCTCTGTTCCATGTTTCTGTTGACAAATTCAACTCTTTTTTTTTTTTTTTCAATATATATACTAATAAGAAAGATATTATAAAGAAATTTATGGTCAATTGATTTATAAATGTTTTCAGTTTTTTGTTTTCTTTTTTTTCTTTTTCCGACCAGTAAAATTTCCGACTCCGCCCGTGATGAGGCCACGTCCCACCATTGATGTCATGTCACTCCCTTCCTTATATAAATAGGTGAGAAAATTTTAATTAATGATGTATTTTTTATTGACTGATAATACCAATGGCTATGATTGGACAAACGAAAACCCTAACCGTTGGATTGTTTAAAGTGGGACACATGCCCTAGAAGCATTTTTCTATTTGGAATTATTTACCAACAACGTATATATGCTGCACTCTGAATGAAAATGACATGCTATATATATATATATATCTAATAGATATGCAGGGGCAAGTAGATTCTCTTCCAATTTGATGACACTAGAGAGTAATAAATGTGTCATTGAGTTGGAAATATGATAAAACCATACTCAGAACACCTATTATATATATATATATATATATATATGTTTCATTTTAATTTTTTTCTAGTAACTATGGAAAGTGTAATAAATATGGTAAAAAGCTGACAAGGTATATAAATAAAACTATATTAAGTTGAGCATATCGCGTGAAATCAGATTAAATTCTTGGGGACCCAAGTTTATCTACTGTGGTAGCTATACTACTATACTGGTAGTTACGAATCTGGTCACCATCCACCTTTTGAGCATCAATATAGACTCTACTCTCTTCTCTTTCTCTCTCACACACGCACACAAACACTGAGTGTGTGTGCTCGCCTGCTACATAGAAAGTGACCATTGCTAATCTCGAAACCCAATTATTCTTTTGATAAGTGTGAGCAATTTTTATCATTTCTATATCAATTCTATATGTTTGTTGTGTCTGCACAAAAATTTCACTTGTTTTTTTAATGAATTGGTGATGAAACACGATGAGTTTGTTATGTTATTGGATTTTTTCTACAGCAGGCCTAGCATAGACAAAGATTGTTATTGGGCTTAGATTGTTATATTTAATTATTATTTTTCAAATTAGTTAATTTAAATTTGCCTAAAAAGAAGATCAATGTGTTCTTTCTCGATGATCATTTTGTGGTGTGACATTTGTACAGAAGAATGGAGGCCCAAGGACAAGGTTGTGGCGGCGGCGGTGGCGGTGGTGGTGAGGTGAGACGCCTTCACGTTGTCTACTTTCTCAGCCGTGAGGGTCGGATTGAACATCCCCATCTCATTCGAGTCCACCATCTCTCTCGAAATGGTGTTCGTTTGCAAGGTTGATTAATTTCTTCATTATCATAGTTTAATCTCTTATATATGTGTGTATTGTCTGTTTGGCTTCATGGGTTTTGGTTTAATTGTTGGAGAAAACAGATGTTAAGAGATGGCTTTCGGAATTGCGAGGAAAGGACATGCCTGAATCATTTTCTTGGTCTTACAAAAGGTACATTTTCATGTAAAATTTTATGTTATTCGGTTTTCTGCACGAAAATCATTGAAAAAAAAAATATATATATATGTGTGTGTGTGTGTGTGTGTGTGTGTATAGCATTTGACGTATATGATTTTTTGAGTGCAGGAGGTACAGGACAGGTTATGTATGGCAAGATTTGCTGGATGAGGATCTCATCACACCAATCTCTGACAATGAATATATCCTCAAAGGATCCGAAATTGTCTCTAATACCCTTGATTGCGGTAAATCATTTTTTTTTTTGGTTCAAATAATCATTTAATTTAAAAATAGTCAATACGTATAATTTCTAATTTAATTACAACAGATCTTCATTCATATGGTGAAAAGAAAGTTTCCATGCAAAATAAGTCACTTCTTCAACATCTTGAAAATGAGGCCAAAGACCACAAACACTCTTCTAAAGAAGCAATTCAAGGTGATTCACAAGCTACAATGGACATACCACTGAAAACATCATCTGAAATCGAAGAAGAGTCTCCTGTTTTCGGCTCCGAGACATCAAACTTAGCGGATGATTTAGTTCAGGTCGAGGAAAAGAAGCATTCGGATACAACAAAACAAGAATCACACGAACAAATTGACAAGTTTGAGAATTCTTCTCATTTGTATTCTAGTCTTTTGAGCAAGAAGAGTAAGAAGAAGAGCAGCAGCAACAACAATGGTGACAAAGAAAAGATTAGTACACCGGCTTCATCATCATCAACATCTTCGTCGGCGTGGTCTCACTCCTCTTCCTTCAACAAGAGCAAAAGCTACTCTAATGGAGCTTCTCAGGTGTTCCGAAACTTGATCACTTGTGGTGCTGTGGACACTAAGGACTCAACAATGGCGATGATCAACCGGCGTGACAGGAGTTCTTTGAGTGTGTTTAACAGTGATTCTACGCCATTGATTTGCAAAGGAGAGAAGGTTGGAGGGTCTGAGAGGATTTTTGGGACCCCTTGCAATCAAATCCACCACCACCATAGTGCTCGGTAAGTCGATCATTATTTATTAATTTGAATTAATATGAGTCCGATAGTCGGAACTGTCTGACTGTTTTTGTGTGACTGGGGAGGCATTATTATCTCCCCGACTATATATCATTTTCCTTTCAAGATATACACACATGTATGTATAAACACACAAATATATATATATATATATATATATATATATATACACACATGTATCTATATATATATATATAGATGTGATATTTGTTATAGACTTTTAGTTTGGCTAATTGGTGAGAGTATATGGTTGACAGGAGAAGCTGTGACGGGGGGAAGAGTTCAAAGAAGAACAAGGAGAGTGAATTCAGTAACACCAAACCGAATTTTGCTGCTTACAAGCCAGTCAATGGGCCGAATTGCTCGTAAGTTGAACTTACCAAATCCAGTTTGGTTGTGAATTGGCCAGAGTACCCAACCATGAGTCCTATAAATCAAGGGGCATTAAGGTCAATATAGTATGGTTGATAGTTACTTGTTCAATAAAATATGCACCAATCATATTAGTTTGTATGTGTGCACTTGGAGTGGTCAATCTAATGGGTCCAAGTCCAACCAAGGGGAATCTCGGAGTCCAAGATTCAACTTTGATTAGATCTTTAGAATCCAACAAATGTGAAAACAACCCTTTTTTATAAATAAAATAAATAAATAAATAAAATTAACCCAAAACCTTTTTTTTTTTTTTTTCCCCAAAAAAAAGAAGAATTTGGCATTGATTGGTATATAATGGTGACATTGGACCTATTGCTAAGTGCAGGTTTGCTCTCATATATGTGACAGACACACATAATTAGACATTTTTAGCCCAAGCATTGGACTTGAACATTATATTCTTTCAATAGGAACTTTGTTTTTGACAAATTGAACTTTTAAAATGCTTTCGTATTAGGTGTTATCATCAAATCATGCTAGATTTAGATGTTATCATCAAATCATGCTAGAATTAATATTGTGAGTGTATGTGCATTTACTTTAACGTTGGGAGAAAAAAAAAAAAATTCTCTCCCTCAAAAGATTATTCCTTCCCTCGTTAGGCCAACCTTTTATTGTGTTCATCAACACAAAAGTGGTTTGTGACCTAAAACATGCCTAATCCAATGCAGGCAATGTGGGAAGACATTCATTCCGAAGAAAATGCACACACACATGAAGTCCTGTAAGGGAACCAAGGCCTCAGCAAAGGGTGTTAGTTTTGCTGCTGCTTTTGAGATAAAATCACCATCAAAGAGCTTGTCAATGGATTCTTTTAACCAGAATTAAATTTCAAGCTATTGCTTGTCCCAAGTAAATTCCTGTAATTTTATGATTATATAATTCTTATACTCATACAACTTTCTTTCTCATTGTAAAGTTACAAAACTAAGTAACTTTAATAATCTTCTCTTGCTCTCCTCCTTGTGGAGTTTGATTGCCCTATTAATACCAGGTCTTGTTGTTTGTGGCTGGACAAAACGAGAAGACCGTGACATCAGTATGCCCAACCAGAGATTTCTTCTCAACTTGATGGCAAGATGGAATGATTCAATGGAATATCAAAGACGTGGTAAGTAAGCCCGGCTCACCCAATATCTACTCCGACACTACTCCGACAAAACACATACTATCATCCATTGCATCAGAAAGTTCAACAGTCCCAGAAAATGGAATCATGGAAAAACAAGCGCTTTGCTAATTCACATTTTCATCTGTTTAATATATAGATGCAATAGAGATTTTAAACTAAGAACATTACACTAAAAAAACCAACATTCAGAGCATTTGAAGAGAACATGGAACCAACTAAATTTCAACTATACATTCGAATAATAGTTGGCAGACAAGTCGGAATCAATTTTTTCTATACCATCGTTCAGTTAAAGTTAAAACCGTTGGAGAATCAGAACAGTTAAATGATCTTTAGAGGTAACTTCTGGACAACAAACTAGCACCCTAATAGTATGTATACCAATTTAAACCCAAACCTGAAATGGATCAGTAAAGTATGCGTTGCCAAATGTTCTGTTAGTTTGTTACTCACCATACTACTTACTAGCAACAATGGCAGCATTAACATGCTCGAGTAGGAATTCGTATAATTTCTTTCGTAAGCCTTCTATCCTTTCATCAGTCCCACATCCATCCCCAACTGAGTCATCTAACCACTGATTAACCCTTTTAAGCTGCCCAAGAAGACCAGCAACTTCAGACCCTCCTTCCCCTCTACTCAACCCAAATCCCTTGTTTAATGAATCTTCCAAATATTTCAAGAACCATGCATGAGATATAGAGAGCAGTTTTTCTGCCAAACTTGCCGCTTGTTTTAAGCCATTTCCCTCAGACCACTCTTCGCTTTCAATATTTGTTTTCTTTGTGGTGGCAAGATGCTGCCTGGAATGAGAAGACAACCCCTTTGCACTTAAATTTGATGCAATGCCACGATGTATTCTAGGGCTTATCTTGTTTTGAGGTGAATGGTTCTCCGACTCTATTTTCTTTGGGGTGTTCTCTAAGACAACATAGTGGCTTTTTTCACCATTTAAAACATCCCTCTTTTCTTCCTTTGTGAACAAACTGAATTTGGAAAGATCAGTCTCAACAGCAGCTTGAATCCAAGATGCGGCATTCTTATTTGTCAAATTTTTACACACTTCTGGCAATGGACCCTTTGAGCTACAATAGGTGCGGCAATTCACTTCAGAAAACCTTGTGCTGAGCAAGGTATCAACTAGAGCTGCTGCTTTCTGCATACTTTGATGAAAGTTCAAAAATTGTTCGACTAGTGGTCCTGCAGAATCTTTTTGGGACAACTCGAACATATCCGCAAAAATGCTGGATAAAGAAAATAAATCGTCTTCACTAGCAAGCTTGAACAACAGAACAAAATTAGAAAACTGATTTTTTTTCTCATGGGCCAAAATTCTTTTCATAATAATTACTAGTACTTAATTCATCCTTTAGTTACCACATTAAACAAACTAATTCAAGCAGACCGTGCCAGTGATGCTGGCCAAAACTTGTTTCACAGATAACAAACTAAAACATGCCATGTCCAGCACACATCTATAGGAAAATTATTTCACAAAAAAGAATTATGAGATGTTTCCAGCAATTTTGTCAAACATGCGGAGGCATCACTCAATAATCTAGTGCCCTAAGTCAATACAGTCCTGTCTTTATGAAAAAGTATTTCCACTTTTAACATAACTAAACCATAGGGAATATCTAATTAAGAAGAAAATAGAAGGGGTTTCTATATGAATATTGTCTGCATATTCAGTTTGTGGAGAAAAAGGTTTTGTTGTTCGTATTGTATTCAGTTTGTGGGGAAAAAAAGGTAAACTGATTACAGATTTGTGAGGACAACATATAATGTATAGGGAACCACATGATGTAGTTGCTTGCTCAGATTTCTTGGGTAAGTGTTTACTTTTTTTTTTCTTAGTTGGTACTCACACACACATGCATCCACTAAGGCTTGAAGCCCTGACCTCTCTTGGGGAAGTAGGAGCCTAATACCACTAGGCCACTGCCCGTTGGTTTGGGCAAGTGTTTCCTGTTCAGGAATTAAGTCAGTAGTTAAGACTTCCACTCACCTAACACCAACTCTTGCTTAACAATCCTATTTTTTTTTTTTTTTTTTCCTAAAGGACCATAGCATGAATACTGTTGCATCTTTGGGAACCACAACCTAAACAAAAGCTATAAAATACAAGTAACTTAAACAATACTTGTATTTTCTTAGACAAGTAAGGATTTTTAAGTAATCCAAGATAATAATAAAATAAAATAAAATAAAAAAACAATATGCTGTTTTTAAAAGCCGTAAGCAAGATAGATATAGAGAGAATAAATCAATCACCATAGGTTGACTATGTATGACGAAAATCAATGCATATTCAATTAGATGGTTAATACTATAGAGAAGTAGAAGAAACCACAATGGCAATTTAAATACAAGTACCAAGCATTAAGCAATATACATAACCAGGCCTCGAACTCACTTGGCTAAGCTTAAAAAATCATAATTCAAACAATGTACAAACTATTGCAACAAGTTAACGCAAAATATGAAGAAGACAAATGGAGTACCTCATGCATCGAATGACACCCTCTGTAGCTGATGCTTCCTCTACTGCACGTACAGCAGCAAGAAATGCAACATTTCTCTGACAGGTGGCTTCCTGAAAGTCATCCTGAACTACATCAAACCACGGTTTCGGCATGCTACAAACTAGAAAGCTACATCGAAACATTTAATTGCATACCTTTCCAAGATCTTGAATGGTAGGTGGAAGCAAATCCCAAGATATCTTCCGGTCAGACCAAGTTTTAAAACTGAGGGGCACCTTGTTAAGACGGCTTGGAATAGCGCCATCAAGCGATGAATCTTTTTTCAAAGGTTTGCTTATTAATTTATGTGATTCAGTAGTGTTCTTGTTTTTAAGTGGTGAAATGAGCAGACTTGGGTGTTTCAATTTATTTGATTCAGCACTGTTCTTGTTTTTAAGTGGTGAAATGATCAGACTTGGGTGTTTCAATTTATGTGATTCAGTACTGTTCTTGCTTTTAAGTGGTGAAATGCTCAGATTTGGGTGTTTCAATGTCAAGCCCTTCTCAGGAGAAACCTTTTTTTTCCCTAAGTTCTCAGGAGAAGCCTTCTTATCAGATAAAATCTGCAGAGGACCAAAACACAATTTGAAAGTCAAATGTGACATACAAGAGACAACAAATACATGACATAGAACTCGTATTGAGCAGATCAAGTTGGAACAATCAGCCAAAATAGTTCATTCATGGATTGGTGAAAATAAGAAATTAAAACAAGTCTATTTCTCTCCCATTATAGTATGTATTTAAAAATCTTTCAGAAACATAAAAGAATATAATTTTAGTCATAAGAAAGCATCAGCACAAAACTTTAAGAGATTGCCCCTGTTCAACAATCAAATTTCCCCCCAAAAAATTAGATTTCAAAGCAGAGGACGTATTTTTTTCAACTATTCATGGTTTTGGGAGAGGGTGGGGCTTGACGCAACAGTAAGATTACTCCAATGTGACCTAGAGGTTAAGGGTTAGAAACCGGGAACAACCTCTCCATGTGGAGGTAATGCGTACATGTGACTCTCCCCTGAGCCTGCAATGGCAGGAGCCTCGTGTGCCGGGCTACCCAAATTCATGGTTTTGAGAAGGGTTCAACTCTCAGTCATTAGTATCAAAAGTACCAAACCAATAAAAGACAACCATTAGGAAATTCAAAGACAAAACCAAACACAAAAAAAGTTCCACGGAAAGAGAAAAGAGAAGAGAACCACAAAAGGTGGATATTCTGTTCAACACAAAATGAAAATGACAACGCATCTCACTTGTCCTCAATCAAACTTCAACACTTACAAAAACAATAATAACAAAAAATTAGCAATACAAATAACGAACAGAGGAAGTAATTTATATATACACACATAGGAACACATAATGAAATTGTGCAACACAAAATGTAAATGCCAATGCTATAATCTCACTAGTCTTCAATCAAACATCAAACACTGACAAAAATGATAAGAACAAAAAATTAGCTATACAAGTAATGAACAACAGAGGAAGTAATTTACATATACACGCACAATATATATATATAGACATAACTTACAGAAGTAGAATCTGAAGAAGTTGAAGTGTTCTTAGATTTGAAACGGGATATAGGGTTCTTATTCCCGGGACTCCGATCCCATCCCTTCCGAGCCGAATCAAAACTCAATCTTCTCGATTCGGACCCTTCAACCTTTGCATTTCCCAAAGAAAGCCGTCTCAACTTTGTCTCCTCACTCACCAATCTCTTCGTCTTCGTCATCGCTTTGGACTCCACTCTCTTCACACCCTTAAACCCTTTCTTCGAAAAATCGACCCGAGTCCGAATCGGCAGCGAATCGCTAGAAATCAGATCCTGTGGATTCCCGACGCAGGGTCGCCTCCTCGGCACCGGCTTTACGCCGCAAAGCACCGGAACAGGGGAGCCCGAGTCGAGCCGAGTCACGTGAATGAACTGGCCGAGTTGGATCTTGTCACTCAGTATCAAATCGGAGTCTCCGTCAGAGATGGAAACGTAAGCCGAATGCACCGAATCGGAGACTCTCAAGAAGAAGCCTCTGCTCTGCCAGGGATCGTCGCCGAGAGAGGGGACGATTCCGATGACCTGCAAGAGCGCCGATCGGTGCTCTCCGGCAACTCTGACATCTCTGTTGTCCACATTCTGCAGCAGCTTGGATAAGACGCCGGGTGTTAGCGACGCCATTGATGGCGGTGATGGGTGGTTGTGTTCTGCGAGAGAAGCAACACCACCATGGCCTAGAGAGAGGGAGTGGTGGTGGGAGTGTTTAGAGAGAGATTGGGCAAATGGGCTGGCGTATCGAATCTCAAAACGTCATTGGAGCTATCGCTTTCTTGGAGAGGAGTGAACAGGTGTCGAATCGAGATGTGCTCTGTTTCAGAGTTGCAGAGATGATGAGAGAGAAAGGAAGAGACGAAAGAGAAATGGGTTCAGGTTATTATTCTTGTGTTTTTATCCAATGGGACAAACCAGTAAACAACAAAGCTAATGTGGACAAGCTTTAAGAAATTATAGTATTATACAGTGTGTATGTATTGACACTCACTGCTTAAAATATTAAAGAATGTTGAATGAGATAGGGATGGGAGATTGGAGCCTTATACACGCAATTCAAAAAATTAAAAATTTAAAAAAAAAATTGAATTATTTTCATAATTAAATGAAGAAGAATTATACTCGTAATTGATTGATTGAAAAATCAGTTATTAAAACTAATTAATTATATTTCTTTTATTTATTTGGACATTAAAAATAGTACCTTTTTAGGGATAAAATTGCCCTTTTAAAATTGATATTCCTTCCGTATGTATATATACTATATATGCTAACTAATTTTTGCAATAAATTACAATACGTGTATATAGATATATAAATATATAAAAAGCTAAATTTCAGCGTGAATCGTTCCCTTTCCTTCTTTGTTTTTTTCAATGGATTCTTTCTTTTCTTTTAAATTGTCTCTTTACTAGTGGTTTATCGATATATGTATGTATGCATATATGACCTGCTTTATCTATTTTTTATTATGATCACGTCACCAGCATGACTCTCCATTTTTTTTAGTTTTTTTTTTTTACAAACCTATCCCATCTCCCCCTCACAAATAGGGCTGCAGATGAACGGAGCTGTTCATAAATAATTTGGACTCGTTAAACAAATGAGCCGAGTTCGAGCTCGAGTTTAATTTCTAAGCTTGTTTAGTAAACGAGTCGATCATGAGCAATGATTGGTTCAGCTCGTGTAGGCTCGTTTATGTTTATGAACATGAGTTCGTGTAAGATCGTTTATGCTTATGAACTGTAGGATTGTTATAGAGCTCTTTTACATTTATTTTTATTTTTTAATGAAATTCTTTTTTTTGAAAGTATAACATAAATATGAAATAATTTACTAAACGAATTGGCGAGCTCGAAAACGAGCTTGAAAAAAATTTAACTATAAATTCAATTTATTTTCTTAAATGAGCCGAGCTTGAACTTTTTAATACATAATGAGCCCGAGCTCAGTTTTTTGAGCTCGTCACGAGCCCGAACCGAACAATAAGTAAACGAGCCCGAGCCTGAGCAGCCTAAAACTCAGTTCGACTCGGTTCATTTGCAGCCCTACTCACAAACTAACTAAAACTCAATTTTATAATTTTACTTCAACTATAACTTATGATAACGAAAACCTGTTTGTATATATAGAATCCATCTACTTGTGAAAAGCTTGAGTGAAAGTAAAGCCAATTGGATTAATATATATATATATATATCCAGATTAGTTGTTTATATGTATGTACATGAAGAAAAGGCCGATGAAAGATATAAATATTGAAAGGGTAATTTTATCCTTGAAAAATTATCATTTTTAATATTTAAATAAATAAATAAATATAATTTTTTGAACTTTTATGATTCATTTTACAACTACTCAATGAAGCAATTGTGAAAGACAGGGCTAGAGCGATTGTGCTTAACATTCCTATAGCCACTATTCTTAACATTACTCTTAAATCAAACCAATGTTACCCAAAGAGTCAAAGACATCTAAGCAAGAGTGATGATAAATTGGCAATAAGGAGAAAATATATATATATATATATATATATATATATATATATATATATATTGAGAGCGGATAGTTTTGCTAATTGTTTTAATATAGAGAGAGTTACCTATTATTAGATAAAAATGAAAATAAAATAAAATTTAAAAGATATTATTAATTCAATCTTGTTGTTTGTATAATTATAAAAGGAAAAGAAAAGGAAAAAGTTGTGAACCTTTTCATCGTGTTTGAAAAAGAAAGTGAACAATTTTTAAAATAAAATAAAACTAACAACGGCTTTATTTTGAGAAATTTGAACTCTCAATCTTTACTTTTAAAGTACTAGATGTGTACCATTCAAGTATACCTTTGATAAGAAAGAAACAAATTATACGAATAAATAAAAAAAAAAAATAAATAAGACTAAAAAAAAATTATTTACCTTGTTAAAAGAAAATTTAAACAAGTTAATTACTTTCCTTTTAAAAAGCTATCATTTTTCCTCATTTAACGGGAATAAAGTAAAATGACAAAGTAGGGGTTAGTTAATAATAACCTAACTTTTTTTAGCTTCTTTTATTTTCATTTCTTTGCCACTTTAAAAACAAACATCTACATTTTCATTTTTTGAATTTTACTTCAATTTTGTAACTACTCCCGCAATGCAGACAAATGCCAAGTGTTATAGAACAAATCTCTTAGTTAACTCTCAGTGCATTTATCTCTCGTGTCGTACTGTAGATAATCTGAACTCGAGAAATTATACGTTGCAACAATTATAAAGCTGACATGATACAATTGAGAGTTACAAACATTTTGCCAAAGCAAACAAATCAATTTTTTTGATTGTATTGTAAGTCAACTTTGCTTTAGTAGAGTGTTTGTAGCCTGAGTTGTACCACGTGAGCATTATAATCGTTGCAATGTATAATATATCCATCTCCAATACTCTTGGCTTCCATCGGATTTGGAGGATCGGATTTGGAGGATTAATCATGGAGGATTAATCATTTCCCTTTTTCTTTTAAAGGGGAGGTTATGGGTTTAAGTTTTGGTGAGACATTCAAGTATTATTATTATTATTATAAATTAACAAATACGGAGTACTATTAAAACCTTTAAAAATTGTTATTAAGAATTCAGAGAATAGATAGAATAATTTTTTATTATTCTTTGAAAACAGATATTTTTATAACTGAATTTTCATAAAATAGTTTTCTAAAAATTGAACCAAATAGAGATTTTTTTACTATTTTCTTGTTTTCTCAGAAAACTGTTTTCATAGTAACAAACCAAGCAAGTCCAAAAAATCTAAAACTTTTTACAATTTTGTATTATAGGTCCACTTTATTTTGATAGAATATTTATAGCATTGAATTATAGCACGTCAACATTGCAACCGTTTTTATATATAATTTAGGGAAAATTACACATAGGTAAAGTTATGAGTCATAAATAACAAATCGATCAATTTTAAAAGTTAATTTTCTATATTGATTGAATTAAGCAAAATAATTACAAATACATCGATATTTATTATTCAGGTCCAAAATATCCTCACAATCTTATTTCAAAATCCCAAAATATCTTCCTTAAAATTATATAATTTCAATATAATAAAATAAATAATTAAAAATTAGTTTGACTAGTGAATAATAATTTTCTATTACTTACCTTCGTCGTCAATCAGCCACCAACGTCCAGGGCATCACCCACCTTGCAAGTCTTCTAGGTCCCCCTCCCTCTCTCTCTTCACACACACATATAAATATAAATATGTTATTTTTTTGTTCAGGAGTTTCAGATCTAGGACTCTGTAGGTTTAGAAGTATGTTATATCTTATGAATTTAGGGTTCCTCTGAACAACAAAAAAGAAAGACAAGTGGATATTTTAATACTTCATTACCCTACTGTTAGGATATGAAATCCTTAATAAATCCCATTATATGTTTTATCTTCTAATGTATTAACAATAATAATAGCTTCTTTTAGGTAACAATTGAAAAATCTTCTATGTGATATACCATCACTGCCATAGTAAGCTTGTAGAGCTTCCCTTTTCAATTCTAACCTTTCAGATCAGATGACATCAATTCCAAAAGGTAATCCAACGGTGATGGACGACGAAAAGAAGAGATGGATAATTTTTATTTGCTAGTTAAACTAATTTATAGTTATTTATTTTAATATTTGAAATTAAACAATTTTAATAAGGATATTTTTGTATTTTGTAATAAAAGTGTGAGGACATTTCAGACCTTAGCAATAATTCTTGATGCATTTGTAATTATTTTGTTTAATTTAATCAATGTGAAAAATTAACTTTTAAAATTGATCAATTTGTTATTTAAAACTCTTAATCCTACTTAGTTTTCCCTAATTTCTATAATTTATTCATTTTCAATATCATTGGCTTCCATCGGGTTTGTAGGATTAATCATTCACCTTTTTCTTTTAAAAGGGAGTTTATGGTTTTAAGTTTTAGTGAGAGACATGCAAGTATTCTTATTATTATTTTTATAAATTAAACAAATATTACTAAAGCCATTAAAAACAAAAGATGTAAAACTTTTTACAATTGCGTGTTGTAAGAATGTAATAGACAGTGACAACAATGAGGAGCTGGTTGTGGGGGCAATGGGGGTTGTGGGGATAACGTAATGATTGAGGCTAGAAACTTTAAATCTTTAGTTTGATGAACTGTGGATATAAAGCAAAGCAAGGGAAAAGGGTAGTTGTGTCATTGAAGTATAATAGAAGATTTGATTTTGGATGGAATGGAAACACTCCTTTTTCGTTTCTGCAACTGCAACAATCAAAAACTTTACTGGACAAAAGATCGCAATCAGGGGCTCAGTTCAGTCCTTTCAACCCCACGAAAAAAGCCCCCCATGCTGCTGAAACTTCCTAAGTTTGGACAGCGATTGCGTGATAGCTACTCCTAGGTCCCACCTTACGTCTTCCCAGTTCCCATTTCCCCAATATTCGATGTAGTGTATTTATATATCTATACTCGCCACAATTTGGCCTCATAATCGTATAAATAAGTACCTTTCAAACAAAAAATCGTATAAATAAGTGAAAAGTTGAATTTAAAAAATAGGTAAATTACGCCGACATCCTTGAAGATTTGTTTATTATTTTAGCCTCCTCTACTTCCGTTCGTTGAAAGTTTAAAGTGAATTAAACCTAAAAAGTTATAGCTTATATTATAATAATATATTATATTACATTTTATATAAATGAAGGATAAAATTGTAATTTTATAAATTTTGATCAACACATTTGTTGGATTGGTAACGCTAAAGATGTCATTAAGCACATGTGCCAAATCTCATGCAGCACCTTGAATTTGAAATTGAAAAAAATTTAATACAAATTTTGAACTAAAATTCTTTCTACCCCAAATTCAAGACATTGATTTAATACTCCCAAATATAACATATTCCGTAATTATTAAAGAGTTACACATTAAAAAATCTTTGACCAAGAAAAATATGCATTTTTAAAACAATTCTCAATCATGGTTATAAGTACTTAGAATATTGCAATTATAGAAACCTTGTTGTCTTGTCTTTTGCCATCCTTCAGATTTTTTTTTTTTTTTTTAAATCCTTCAAATTAAAGTGTAATATAAAAAGGAGGTAATGATAAATCAAACGTCTCCTTAAGCAATGCCAAAAAAGGTGGTATATTAAACCACTCTAAAAAAGTGACTAATATATATATATAATATCATTGTTGGTATTTAACACATACATGCTTCAATTGAGATTCGAACTGATGACTTCTCTTTGTAAAGTAGAAGTCCGTTACCGTTAGGCTACCGACCTATTAGTATATATTTATATCTATATCACTTAATTTCATCTCATATACATATATATATATATATTTGGAAGGTTAACTAAAGTTACAAACATAATCTTATGTCTCCATTGAAGTTCAAATATTGGTTAGCAACTAATTTTATACTTAGAAAATAAGATGTTAAAATTTTTTGTGTTTTCTAGTTGAACATAAAATCATGTACCCTTTTGGTTTAATTTTTTGATAACTGAAAATTAAAAAATTGTATAAAAATATAAATTAAAAAACTGTATAAAAATATGTTTGGTTGACAATATCCTGAAAATTTAATTTTTTAAAAAAGGACTGTTATTTATAATTATCTTAAAATAGTTTTCAAAAATTTTAAATTATTGAAAATTATTTTTAAATAATTGAACCAAATAAACCTTTAATATTTAAATAAATCATTAATGGCTTTAAGGCATGTGAAAATTAAACTGTGGCCTTAAACTCAAAATGTACTTTGGTTGGTATGGTTGCTAGCTAGAGTGGGTTTCTTTGATGCAAAATATTTACTCCTATATATGTTGTTAGGACCCTTGGTTAATAGACTATGGTCTACCATGAAGACAAGCTACCTCAAATTATAATGTCACAATTTCCTTATCCACCAAAATGCCTTCTCTCTTGTTTTTTTTTAAAATGTAATTATTAATACTGGTTTTTAAATGAAGATAATTCTCGATGCAATTATTAACGTGATCATTCCAACTATATTGAATACTCTTTGTAGGTGTGGTTCTTATATATCGAACTATAAGTAGTACATTGGAATAATTCATGGGGTTTTTTGTCAAATAATTTCTTTTCATTCGGTTACCCTTTTTTTCACAGTATCTTGTGATATAGATCGAACAAGCCAAATGCTATGCTTAAGGTAGGAAATTATACACTGGGAAGCATGGGGGTCTTATCTGTGATACACCGACATTCCTTGAGTACGTGTCTGACACTTTATGTATGTGTCTATAAGTAAAAATTAATTTTATTATTTCGGACACTTCGCCGACACTTTCCGGACACTTAGTGGACACTTCCAGCCTCCAAAACATTTCTAACACAAGCCTATGCGGTACTCTTAAAAATAATATGAATACTATTATGACAAAGTAGTGAAATAATTATATATATGATATAAAAATCATTACAATAATGACATAATTTCATTTTTTAATTTATTTAAGAGCAACTCTCAGTCTAGAGATTATAAATGAATTAAAGTTTTATAATACTGTGAATAGATGTATAAAAATAAAAATTTATATTTATATGTAGCCGTGTTCATGTCGTACCCGTGTCTTATTTTTTAAAAATTTAACGTGAATCCATTTCGTATCGTGTTCGTGTCCGTATTATATAGAATATATACAAAACTGTTTATACGATAATAATAATAATAATACTAAGAAGAAGAAAAAGACTTGATATATATTAATTATATACTACATATATAGATCACACTATGTTTATGAAAAATCATTTAGTCGAGCTATTTTAAGCTTAATTGAATGTAAAACTTATATGGCATGTGTAATTATGGACCTTCAATGTGATACTAAAGCAAGATAATGAAAAATAAATTGATTGAAGTTTATTGCTGATTCAAATTCAAGTCACGACTATTACCTAGTACCTGCATATATAACCGAAAAGAGACTATTACCTTCCTAAAAGAGATGGAAGATATTTATTTTTTTCCTAATATATATATATATATATATATATCTATCTTCCGAGTGAATGGAATAGAATTTTTTATGTTTTCAATATAATCGGATGAGTTAAATTTTGAAACTCTGTCTTACAGCCCATTGTAATTGAATATAAATGAGACAAATTAGAAAATTGGAGAAATATATCTTATATTTATCTTTTGCTGTCTTTCAAACTAAAATTTATTTGTTAGGCATACTAAACAAAGAGGAAAAAAAGTAACTAATAAACGTGTATATTTACGTGATTTTTTTTATTTTTATTTTTATTTTTATTTTGTGATTTCATATTTATCAACATTTATTGACCACTTTCTTTCAGCATTGATTAATATTAATTAATTTTACATCTTAAAATATGCCTTTTGCTGTTGAAAATAAAATTTGAGTCCCACAAAAATGTTATTACTACTGTGTTGGGTCAATTCAAGATACAATGATCACCTACATTACCCCCCAAAAAGGAATATTACCTACCCAAAACAGGTGGAAGAAGATGGAGCTTCAAAATATAATTCATAAGCCAATGAGAAGAATAATTCCGAGTTTATTTTGACTACCAATAAAAAATATTCTCCAATAAATTACTTGGTCTAACCTGCAAAATTGATACTAAATACACTTTCTTATATTTAGTAAAGATTATTAATCAAAACTTGTAAGTAAGACAACTAAATATGTAAATACTAAATACACTTTGAAACTTCGATTGAAGTATTACTACTCAAAAATATTATAAACAACTAAATATGTAAAAATTGTCTGTCTCGTATACTTTCCGCAATATCAACAACTTCTTTCCATATTTTTGAGTTTCACCATATTCAACGATGCATTACCTAACTTCAAATGGGGGAAAATAAAAAAATTCAGCCTACTGCTAGTTGGCTTTACCTTTCAGCTAGCTTCGATAGGTTAACTATAAGAAAACAAACATTCCACCTTCTTCAATGCCCAAAATTTCATTCTTATATTAGTTATAAAGCAAAACCCTTATAACCACACATTCACATACTTCATTCCCAAGTAACCTATCTTAGTTTTTTTTTTTTTTTTTTTTATATTTTTTATTCCCTCACAAACACCACAACCAAAGTTGACATAACAAATTTTAATTTTGTGCTAGTTTTTTTTTTTTTTTTTTAGTTTTGCCAATTCAAATGGGGAGTGAATGCAATCCAAACAAACCCCATTACGATATCACCATGTCCAAGAGAACAAGAAGGCGATTAAATCTCGAAAAAGAAATCTCAATGAATTCGTGCTCTAGAGAGAAACAAAGTGATCCTCAAGAAAGTGTTTGTAAAGTTGAAGATAAATCTGCTAATGGAGGAGAAGAAAGTGATCATCAGAGCTTGAAGCAGCTGATGCACATGTGGGTCCCCCACTCAGGCGCACTCCCCCTTTTTTTACAGGCCAAGAATAGTTAAAAGTTAGATTAATAAACGCAAATAGTCGAAATCTGTCCACTGGACCCTTGGCTCCCCTTTGATTTTAAGATTTAATCATTTTTATTGGTTTAATTTTCATTGGGCCACTTTTGTAATCCTTTAACTTGGGCTTGGTTTGGGCCTCATACATATCATACAATATATACAATTGCTTTACCTTTCCAAAAAAGGAGTAAAAAAACACTGGCTGAGTCCTTTCAACCAGAGAGGGAAAAACCCTGTGAGTCCTTTCACTAGGCATGAATGTAGCCATGGCATGTTAATTTAGCTAGTAATAGCAAAATGGTGGCTCCACACAAAAAAAAAATGTTTGCAGGTACATGGTGCATGGCCTAACTGTGGCTAGTGTGGTAGCAATTAAAGGTGAGTGGCTCCCACTCCAATTTTCTCTCTTTCTCTTTTAAAATAGCGAGTTTTATGTATAGATTTTTTGTCATATCTCCTATCACGTCAAATGGAATGATTATATACTGATGTGACTAAAAAACGTACATAATCCGCCAAACAACATGCATCACACCGGATGCCCTAATGAAACTTAACGATGGTGTGATAGTTATGCCACTCATTGCTCCTAATACCTTTCATTAGACCAATAT
This sequence comes from Cornus florida, assembly GCF_030987335.1. NCBI lineage: Eukaryota > Viridiplantae > Streptophyta > Magnoliopsida > Cornales > Cornaceae > Cornus > Cornus florida. Next base: position 7,442,442 of record NW_026775573.1, read on the forward strand.
TCCATGTAATATATATATATATATATATATGGGTTAAGTGCAAAAACATTCTTGAAATAAGTTTATAGTGTATATCACATCTCTCACATATAAAAAACACCTCTCAAATTTTAATTTGGTGCAATTAAATCTTCCTGACACATTTAAAATCTAATTTAACCAAATTACTAATTTTATAAAATATATATAAATAATTTTTTTTTTTTGTAAAAACGACCCTTGTGAGATTTGTTTTTTGGTTGAAGGTCAGACATAAGCATAAATCAAGTAAATTGCAAACTATATGATACCAGGGATCCTATCAAAGATGGATGACTAGTCTAATCACTGATAAGGGAAATTGAGGAAGTTTTTTCAAAAGATGACTCATCTTTAATTAGATAGGAGGTGTGGGACAGTCTTCCTCATCCCAAGCATTCATGCTGTGGTAGTAACATTAGGGCCAATCCTTCTCAATATATATGGGTTTCCTTCGCAATGTTGATGCAAGAGTCAAACCAAGAGGGTCAGTCCTCATCCGACATGTCTGCAATCGGACCAATCCAGGAGTACTGGCCGCACGACCCCCAAACCAAACCCATTTCTATAAAGCATAAGGAGGAGGAGCGGCGGTTCACGTCGAGTGAGAGAAGAGAAAGAACCTCGGTAGAGGGATTGATACATTCTTTATATTGTCTGAATTTTGATTTATGGAATCAACAATAATAATAATAAAAAAAAGTCTGACATTATTCACTCACATGTTTGGATCAGCGGTGGAGACTGGCAGAGGATGATTGTAGCAAAGAGGATGATTGTATGAGCATTTTGAGAAGAATAAAAGGGCGAAATGGGTATTATAACACTAATTTATATCAGATGGGTAATTTTGATTAGGAGTGTTTATTGCGCACTTTTTCAAAGTGTTACGAAAAGTATACTTAGGAGTGTTTTCTGCACTTAACCCATATCAGGAGTGATTCCCACATTATGACTGTTTTCTGCACTTAACCCATATATATATATATTCAAGGCAAGAAACTTAACTCATATCATGAGTGTTTTCTGCACTTAACCCATATATATATATATACAAGATAAGAAATGTTAGAAGTTAGATTAATAGATGTAGAGAATCGAAACTTGACATTCCAAAATTTATCGGAGACACTAACCTACTAAGCTATCAAGGCATCTGTAATATTTATATATCTATACTCCCATAATTTGGCCTCAAAATGTATAAATAAGTAGGTAAATTATACCCAAGTTATTTCAAGTTTTGACAATTATATGTAAATTGTTCAATATTTATTATTTTTAGCCTCATCTAAACCTATTCACCGTAAGCCTTAAAGTGAATTTGAATGTAAAAAGTCAATAATACTATAACGTATTATATTACATTTTAAACAAAGGATGATTAAAATTGTCATTTTATAAAACTTGATTAACACGTTAGTCAGAAAGAAACGTTAGGGGAGTCGTTGAATGTACATGTCAAATCTCGAGAATGTCAAAGTAATGAATATTAAGAATGGGAGGTCAGCTTAATTTATCCATTAAAATACCTTAAATAAATTTTCTATTCAATTCTCCTTCATGTGAAATTTCATCACTTTAAATAATAAAAATTTTACCATTATAAGTATAGCGTTGAAATTCTACAAAATCAATACTAAATACACTTTCTTATATTTGGTAAAGATTATTAATCAAAACTTAAAGGTAAGACAATTCACTTTGAAAGTTTGATTCAACTATTGTTACTCAAAAAAATTATCAACCATGTATCTAATGAACTATGTAAAAATTATCCGTCTTATATATTATCCGTGCTCACAGTTTTCGAATCACTTAATATATATTAGCAACTTCTTCCCACACGACTTACAATAACCGCACAATATTTTCGAGTTTCTACCATATTCAACAATGCATCTACCTAACTTCAAATGCTGGAAAATAAAAAAAAATTCAGCCATACTTCTAGGTGGCTTTAGCTTTCAGCTTTGATAGGTTAACTATAAGAAAACAAACATTCCACCTTCTTCAATGCCCAAAATTTCATTCATATATTACATATAAAGCAAATCCCTTATAACCACACATTCATACTTCAGTCCCAAGCAATCTAACTTGGGTTTTTTTTTTTTTTTTTTTCATTCTTTGATGCCTCCTCTCTCTTTGTGAACACAAACACCACATTCAAAGTTCACACAGCAAATTTTCATTTTGTGCTAGTTTTGCCAATTCAAATGGGAAGTGAATGCAATCCAACCAAACCCCATTATGATATCACCATGTCCAAGAGAACAAGAAGGCGACTAGATCTCGAAAAAGAAGCTAATCTGCAGATCTCCATGAATTCGGAAAAAGGAAGTGACTGTCAAGAAAGTGTTTGTAAAGTTGAAGATAAGTCTGCAAATGAAGGAGAAGAAAATGATCACAAGAGCTTGAAGCAGCTGATAAAGACTACTTCTCTTGGCGAACACTTCACAGAAGAAGAGAAGCAGCTTCAAATTGTGGTTAAACAAGAAGAAGATGGCATAGATGGAGTGAAGTTCAAAAGAATGGTTAGTAGATATGCCAAAATTTTGAGCCATTTAATCAAGCTTAAGAAGAAGGATCCACATTTAGGGTCCCGGAAAAAGCCAGTTCTTCAATTAAAAATGTAGGTTTTGATCAAGCGGATGAGAATTTTTTTGAGCCTACATATCATATCATCTGTTTATGCACCTATTACATACGTATGTGTGTGTCGTCCATATATAAACTGATGCCTGTAAAGTCTATTCATTAGTAAAAGCTTTATTGTACATGCTCATGTATAACAGTATCCGGTTATTTACTCTTAATTTTGTGCTTATGTCCTTTGAAGATTAGCAAATAATATGCAATATATATGAACATTAATGTGAAATTTTTTCTTAAATTTTTTTTATTTGCATAAAAGATAGCGAAAATCACTCCACAAAAGGTGAAATTCACTCCGTAAAAATTACGGAGTGAACCCCATTCCATGTGAAGTGATCTCTGCCTTTCACGACCTCCCGTCCATATAATACCACAACCATACATTCTAAAAGCAATCCATATTCCAATTCACCTCAAGGACAGAAAGCACAAACGGGTAGCTGCCTTGTACACAAATCAGTGCAGGAAGACCGTAACTATAGCACTACTAAACTGTGTGGAGAAAGACTGTTTCTTATTCCGAACCGATAATAATAATGAAATAATCTTACAGTTGCCTATGCAAAAACTCATATTATATTAAGAACTTCTAAACCATGCGTACATATATGCCCACTCAACACAGTCTAGGCCCACCCTAATAAAAAAATCTAGGACCACTATTTAAGTAACGATGATACTATTAAGTACTTGTAAAATATGTTGCCAGGGACAACAGTTAGATTCTATAGAAGGGGGCCATCTTGAAAGACTTGAAATTCATGCCATTTTTAATGCTGAAACAGGTAATAGAAACTGCCAAGTTGTTTGGTAATATTTTGCATAGAATGACATGCCATTCAAAAGTTTCTGAATTTTATTTTTTTTCCATTTTAATCATTAATCCTAAATATTGTAAGCACCAATGAGAGAAAAAACAAAAAAAATGTAAATACATTATCAATTGCATCGATGAAGCGTACATCTATCAATTGCATGTTAATTATCGTTGGTAAAAACTTCACTAGGGTAAGCAAAAGTCTTAACATGAAATATCCGTGCAAAAATAGATCAAGTAAGAATGTTGACATTGCTTTGAAATGAACCGAAATGAGCCACTAATTTAGGAGACCAAGTTCTTTAATTCCCTCCAAAATGCTAGTACTTAAAATACCGTCATCACGATTTTTATTGCTTATTATAAGCGAGAGCATTACAAATTTAACAATAGCAATCTCGGCAGATTAATGTTTGACACAATAACCAATCCAACACAATTCAAAGGAAAAAGGAGAGTAGAGTAATTAATCACTAAAGAACAACTAAATGTAGAGGGCAAATAAAAGTTCATTAGCTATGCATAACAATTTAATCCATTTAACAAAAAATGGAGGAAAAAACTTAACACAACTCATTGACATTGAATCTCCTCTCACTTCTACAAATACCCCATCTCCCCCACCAACCCAAGAACAAAACAGCAAATATAAAACCAGAGAAAAATAGACCGAAAAATATTAAAATAAAAAGAAAAAAGAAAAATAAAAATAAAAAAGGGGAACATGCATGAAATGTTACATTATAGCATCGCCAGTCTGCTGCTTGATCTGACGAAACTAGGGTTAGAACATAATTTAATCGAAGGAGCCCCTATCTGCCCACTTTACATGCCATTTGGCCCTCCTACAACCACTAACAAGGGTATAGTAGCTTGAGTTTGATCATCTTAAAATCAATCACAGTAAGGACCTGCAACCACCTTATCCCAACCAGCATGCAGCCGCAACAGATCAGTAACTCGAGCAACTGAATTATAAGAAATAATCCGGCGTTCTTCGGGTAACATCAGGTTCTCCTCTCCTTGGAGCTGGCTCAAACTGCAACCATCAAATCATTACACAATTTAAACTACTATTTACTCTTAACATGCACAACTGAAGTCATATCATGGATTACATTTAGCATTTGATAATTCATGATGCCAAGATTTGGGAAAGTAGCACCTATGTATCAAATGGACTTTGGAGGATGGGGAATATTGATAAGCATATTTGCCATTCTGATGTTCAGAGTGATTTTTGACAATTCACATAATTTGAAGTTGTAAAAAAAGATCAGAAAATCAGATATGCTTGGATGGAAAGCCCAGGTGGCACGTCATATATATATATATAAATTTAAAAAAAAAAAAGGCCACCAGGTGCCACTAAGGCCATTTCAAAATCTTATATATTTTTCATTGTTTGGTGTGCATATGGGGCATGTTCATGGACACATTCACATGCTCTGTGAGTGTGCGCGCACGCACGGGCGCGCGGGTGTGTGTGTGTGTGTTTTTGTGTGCGTGTGTGTGTGTGTGTGTGTGTGTGAGAGAGAGAGAGAGAGAGAGACCTGGATAAATGTGTGCCCTTTACAGTCATCAACTTCCAAAATAGATGCCATGTTACCACATCGATAACAATAATTAGGTGCACTAAAAATGGTGACGACCTTTTGATCCTGTCACGAGCATAAAAGTTGTTTAAGCAAAACCAAACATTCCAAACAAATTATAATCAGCAGTGGCCTTCATAGTTGAAAGTATAAAATAATTACATGTCCCCAGTTAAATCCCTCCATAACCAACTGATGAGCTCGAGCAATCAGCTTTAGGTTGTTGGTATGATTGAATTGCTCAGATATGTCCTGAAGAAGTTATTACACGAGTCAGAAGAAATAATTAAGAGAGAAAAAACAGATTAAAGTATGATCATGAAAACAGTACTTGGCCAAAAGTATATCCAGCACCACGCGGAGAGATGCCCCAACCACAACGGTCATCTGGGTCAGACCATAAAAGATCACACATAGGGCCTTCATGTGGAACTTCTTGAACACGATCAAAATTCCGTATATTATCAAGTGTCTCAATGGATGGGGACAATCCACCATGCAGACAAAATATTTCTGACTCGACCTAAGATTTGACAAGAATAATAAAAATTAATAGCAGTTCAAAAACACTGGACATAAACAAAGGTTGGGCTATAACCTATAATAAACATAAACCAAAAACTTGATTTGGCAAATCGAACTGTTTGAGTAATATCTATGAAAGAAATTACTAAATAATTTTTTTTCCATCATGGAAATGCTTATATATACATGTGGCAAAACAATGTTCCTTTCACTATCCTTTTTGTCTGTAAATAAATGCATTTATTTGAAATTTCTAATCCGGGGGGGGGGGGGGGGGGGGGGGGGGGGGGGGGGGGGGGGGGTTGTCCTTCAAGTTCTTAGGAAGAGCAGTACAAGGCATCCAGGCACAGTTCAAGCTGTTCTATGGTTACTGCATCGGACACAATTTCAAATTTCAGATATTGACACTGCCTTACACCATATTACTTATAGAATTTTTAGTCATACTTTTGTTTTATGTTATTCATCTTGCTTTATATACATGGCTTTAGAAGTTTTGGAACCGTACTCTATATTCATCTGTCATTTTGTAAACATTGTAATGCTGCAATTCTATTTTTTTTGATAAGTTGCAATTCTATTTTATTGATACTAAATTATAGCAAGTATTCTATAGTTATGGGTATTTGTTTGTGATGCTGGTTAAGGTTGTTTGGATCAGAATGCTTCGTCAGATCTATGGGGGCTTCCATTGAGTTGTGATGCCAATTGAGGTTATTAGGACTGGAAGACTACATTGAATTTGTTTTGGGTTTTCTGCATTTAAAAAGCCGAAATTAGCTTCAGTAATAGAACAATTTACAACCTGTCTTGGTCGAGAATTGGAGCTTTTAAATTGTTTTATTATTGAAGATAATTTCGGCTTCTGAAATGCAGAAAACCCAAAATTGATTGGTTCCAATCCTAATAACCTCAATCAGCATCACAACTCAATGGAAGCCCCCATAGATCTGACAAAGAATTCTTATCCAAACAACCTTGACCAGCATCACAAACAAATACCCATTACTACAGAATACGTACTATAATTTAGCATCAACAACAGAATTGCAGCATTACAATGTTTACAAGATGACAGATGAATATATAAACTACGGTTCCAAAACTTCTAAAAGCCATGTAAACAAAGCAACATGAATAACATAAAAAAGAAGTATGACTAAAAATTCTATATGCTGATGAATGTAACAAAGTTTAAACTATGTTTTTACTGATTGAAAAACAAAAATGAAAGCCTCAATCAATCAATTAATAACTTGGGAGAAAGTCAAGTTAAAATGCTACTAACCAAGGCAGTCAATGGGAAATAATCAAATAGATCCGTAAATATCTTCCAAACATTAGCATTGCCATACCTGTAACAAAATGGTACAAATTAAGAATCTGATGATGTAAAGAGAAAGAGGATTCTGCACAACTCCACCTAACTAACCACAACAGACCCAAAATATGTATTGAAAAAAAGAAAGACCATGACACTACAAGTCTACAATTACATAAAATACCTGTGACACCAAGTGATATTTAGAAAATGAGCTAAATACGACTAGGAACATTGTTGAACCATAATTCAACAAGATGTAACATTACCCAGACTACTACTTTTTTGGATGTGTGATATTGTCCCAACCATTTTTAATCAGCTAGACAAAACATGTTTCTAGTTCCATTGTATATATTCAAGATAAAAGGTTTTGCAGATTCAGCCACTGGTTCATGAAACCTACTCAAAGGTTATCCATGCTTGGGGAAATTTACACCTAAGAAATTCATAAGTGTGATGTAGTGAAATTTTATTGGATATCCAGGGAAATTGCAAGTGAAAGCCAGCACATGATGAAAATTCATTTTAGTTTTGGATGGAGCAAGTACACAGAAGAATTACAATAGAGCATTCTAAGACCCACCACCAAATATTTGCAGTATTAGAATTTCCCACATTAGTGGATTGGTTGTGAAGAGTCCATGATTTCTCGAGGGAACAGCTTTACTGGTACATCCTTAATTAAATATTTCTTTCTTTGGCTGAGATGAACACTCTTCAACTGGAAGATTTTAATTAATCATCAGTTCTCACTAAAGTGATTTTCTTTTTTCAGCCATCTGTTACTGATATATAATTAAAGGCAAGTAACTTGACATCCAAAAAAATGGACCAACATCAACTCAATTGATGAGTTCTATGTATGGCCCATTCATGTAATAAATTAATAATCACCATAAAGGGAAGATGTTCTCAGTAGAAATGTAAGGCAATGGACGAGGCCTTTCCACCAGGAGGTAATTAAACAGTGCCATGGTAAAGCTTTTAGAATGAGGGAGTAAAGTTACTTGTCTTTACTAGGAATAGGGGTTCTGAGTGAATGATTTTTCTCTTTCTTCCCATGACGTACATTTTATCAGTATATAATAATATATTGTCCTATTTGAAGAGGCGAAAAAGGAGACGTCAGTAAAATTGTCTGCAAAAGTTTAGGCAATGAATCCTGCTGCAGCTTAATTTGGTTGGGACTTAACATACAAGGTGTAAGGAACTCACTTCCGTAGGCATTCATCATAAAACCCATAAACTTGAGTTATCTGCACACAAGTACAAAAAAGTAATATTCAGCTTGAATTACAAATATTCTAGCCAAGTCCCCCCCAAAAAAAAAAAAAAAAAAGGGTAACATGTCAATATCTAGAAAGTTGGCCCCCTAACAAAACTGATAATATCAGTAAACAAGAAAATGAACATCATGATCATTCAGATTTGAATTTTGACAGAGCCCAAGGAGGGAGAGAAGCAAGAGTACACCTGTCGACTTTCATGATTCCCTCTAAGAATTGTTATCCGTTGAGGATAGCGCACTTTCAGAGCCACCAGAAGCTGAAAAAAGAGAGCAAAATGGTATTACCCTAATTGTCACTATGTAAATCAATACCATTTTACAACTTACAGTACATGACAAATTATAATGGCAAATGCCATAAATAAAATAACAATGAACATGTTACAGCAAAGTGTTGAACAGAAAATGCAAATGTAAAAAGCTTTCTATGTACGTCTAAAAGACATTAAGAGCACATATTAGAACTCAGAATAGCATATTATGCATATACATATATATATATCAAGAAAATTTTAGCGAATTAAAAATTTGAGAGAATATTGTTTACAGTGAATGATATTTGACACATCAACTGAAACACTGATAATCCATGCCGTGCATATTTAAATCAGATATTATAGCATGTTTCCCTTCTTGTGATTTCATCATTAGAACCATATACACTTTGTTTTAATGCTGGGCCCTTTTTTTTTTTTTTTTTTCCCCCTTTTCTTTCCATCTTTTTCTTTTCTTTCTTTTTTATCAGGTAAGTACTAACACACTTTCCGCCCACTCGCGGCCTCCTGGGGTCGACCTGCCCTCCTCTGAGGATGGAGAGGTTATACCATTGGGATAGATGCCGTATAACATCATGAAATTCATCCAACATTGTGGTGATAAAAACAGTTTTAAACTAGTAGCAGGCAATTGGCATTATTGAACTATTCAAATTGCTACTCCTGCATTAAAAAGGGAATAAAAGAAAAATAAAAGAAAATTGCTATTGCATCAAGCTGAACAAATGCATACATGATCACTAGTGAATGGTTCCCAGAAGAGTGAATTTATACCAACTCACAGTTCTCTAATAGAAGTTTCTTTCTTTTAAAAAATAAAAAATAAATAGAAGAAAAAAAATATTCGCACAGTGTTAAAAGGACCAATGGTCCGACTGTTACTTACTGAGACAGTCTCGACTGAATAATACCCACGGTCAACATAATCTCCCATAAACAAGTAATTTGTATCTGGGCACTGTCAATAAGAAATGCACAACCATAGGTTAGATCCCTGAATAAAATAATTTGTAAGAAAAATAAGAATAATAGTAATGGTGAATGTATAACGAGATGGGGGTAGGCAACTCCAGATTACAACACAGTAGCAGCTGGGAATTTTTCTAATCGAATCCCTAAATAATAACTCTATCAGTGCACATGCATAGTTACCAAATAATGCATCCAATCGCAAACCAAACTCAACATCGTCTGTATTTTGAATTCTATTGTATTATGTACCATAAGAGACATTTTGATTTAGAATATGAAGTGAACAATATAACATATAAGCAAAAGCATCAAGTGACTGGGAACGAAACCCATGATAAGCAATCAATACATGAGAAATTAAGTGTCTGATATTCTAATATTTATATCACACGAATACAATCAGGCTATTTTTAAGATGTAATATCAAGATAAATTTTATTGCATTGAATACAAAGATAAGGGGCAGAAATGCGAAAGAACTAGAAATGATCACATTCGGGAGATGGTTGAAGTAGCACCAATTGGAGATAAAACCAGAAAAAATAGGTAAAGATGGTTTGAAATGTGCAAAGAAAACCTTTAAGTATGCCGGTTAGGAAAAATGACATAGTCCACATTGACAGTAATGCTAGGGGAAGAAGAATACCAAGTTAATGTGGGAAGAGTTAGTAAAGACAGATATGATAGCATGTAGATTGATTGAGGCTATGGCCTTAAATAGAGCAAAATGGAAACATAGGATTCCTGTAGCCCACCCCAAGTAATTGGGAAAAGGCTTGGTTGTTGTTGGTGGTGGTGTATTGAATATCAAGATAAAATGCAGAAACTTTTTCAATGGAATGAATTCTAAATATGTGGCGGATGATTCTGCCTCGTCTATTGTGATGCATTTGGAAGAAAAGGATAGCTGTCCTTTTGAGGGGAGGAGGTCTATTTGCAAAAGTATCTTTCTTTTGAGCTCTCCGTATTTAGTGCCTGGGAGAGAGATGCAAGTAAATCATTCTTTTGTGATGTTTGTAAAATATGAGAATATATCCATAAAAATATATCATATGTTGTGTTTGTTTTAAACTACTTTTCAATAAATTTCACTTCTCAACCAAAATTTTAAACAGATTATTTGCTTTTTAAAATGTTATTAATGTATTTACTGGTGCAACCTGATCGTTCCAACTACTTGTTAACCATGTAACAAGAAAAATGGTATGTAACTATTCTTAATAATGGCCTGTCATGGAAATCTTCCTTTTTCAAAGAGATCAAGCATGGCAGTTGAATAAACTGTTGATGTAAAGAGCACTCTTTATTAACTCCGTCATAAAACTTAAGATTCATAATCAGAGTAAAACACGTAAGACATGCATAGAAGGATACGAATTGCTACGACACCATTAGCACAAGTTCTCTGTACATGTGCTACGTAAGGTCATCCTTGTTCACGATGAAGTATCATCTTTTGAGCTCTTCGTATTCCGAATACCAGAGGAAGGTACACAGACTTGTCAAGTTCTAGTATATATGAGAATGGAAATGGATCCACAAAAATGCTGTGTTTTCTTTTTTACCTCCCTTCCATTTCATTTTTTATAATTCTGGCACAGTCTTTAATTTTTATTTTTAAAAAATTAGTTATAATATTGAGATGGAATTTTATAAATACAGTGTACCTTTTTAAAATGTCATTTCTAATGTACTTTAAGGTGCAACCTGATCACTTCAATTACTTTTTAGTTTTTACCCATTAAGCAAGTTGTAATAGCCCTTCAATGGTTTTGGAGGTTTGGGATTGAAAGGCATTGGCTTTGGAGGAGAGTTATCGCGAGCAAGTTTGGGGGGAGCAGTGGTGGCTGGTGCTCTCTGAGGTGCGTGGTCCAAAGGGGGTGGGGGTTTGGTCTTTCATTCGGAGGGGGTGGGATGTTTTCTGCAAGCATGTTTGTTTTCAGATTAAGGATGGCAGGAGGATCAGAGATTTTGGGTGGATCTTTGGTGTGGGGAGACTCCCCTTGCCCTCGCTTTTCCACGGCTTTATAGGATTGCTTCTCACAGACAAGCCATGGTGGTTGACTGTTATCACCTTGATAACGGGAGACTGACTTGGCATGTTCAGTTTAGGAGGCATTTTCAGGGCTAGGAGATTCTGTATCGCCAAGTGATCACTGGTGGGGAATCAGATTGTTGGTTTTGGGTTCCTAACTCTCAGGGCCGTTTCGAGGTTAGGTCCTTTTTTAGGTGTCTTTCGGTCGGCACCGGAGGCCCTTTCCCCTGGAAGTCTCTTTGGCGTTCTAAGGCTCTCCTTAAGGTAGCCTTCTTTGCTTGGACTTCCGTCCTGGGTAAAATTTTAACCCAGGATAATTTGAGGAGGAGGAACCAGGTGGTGATCAATCGATATTATATGTGCTTGTGCGATGAGGAGACAGTTGATCACCTACTTTTGCATTGCAGCTTAGCCAGAGACTGTTGGGATTTGATGCTTGGTTTATTTGGTGTCTATTGGGTTATGCCTTGTTCCTCCAGAGGTTTGATCGAGTCTTGGAGAGGAGTCTCTGTTGGGGCTATCATGCAAGATGCCTGGAGGGCTACGCCTCTTTGTATTTGGTGGTGCATTTGGCTCAAGAGAAATCGGAGATACTTTGAGGGAAAAGAGAAACCTTTTTCTATGCTTAAGTTCTCTATCATTTCCACTCTTTTTTGTTGGGTTTCAGGGAGGGATTTTAGATCTATTGAGGAGATTATTGTTTTTTTGGCCTCTTTGCCCTTGTGTTTGTTTGGGTTCCCTTCCCCTTTTGAGCATTTTCAATAAAATCTTACTTATCAAAAAAAAAAAAAAGGTTTTTTTGGAGTGGCCTTTCACGTAGTTCTTCCTTTTAAAAGATATCGAGCATTGTAGTTCACATAAACTTGTCAATATAAAGACAGATCATTTTAACTCCATTATATGATTAAATATTCAAGGTGAGGGTGCAATATATATTACATGCACAAAAAGGTAGCTCACTGGCATAATATGGTATTTCCCAAAAAAACGTACAATATTTGAATCCTAAAAATAATAATTAGTAAAAGACAAACCAGGCTGTATATAACTATATAAGTCATTTTTATGTGCTATTAACCCATTTTCTCAGGAACAAGTATTTAAAAATTCCAATACTAACATCCTGAAAAGAAAAATAAGTATGATGCTATAGCAGATTTTTTTCCAAACTATTAATAATATATAAATGGTTTGAATGACATAAGGGACCTTTTGCAACAAATATGGTATATTAAACATAAATGTATCGCTAATAGCATTTCAACCTGCAGTGATTTCATAAGACCACTTGCATCCTTAATCCCATTTCCTTGGCCGGTCTCAGAATTTACTCCCCCTAGCTCAAGCACAAAAAATGAGGATAAAAATGTTATAGCAAAAAACAAATACCTTCCCTCCAATGCGAAAAAGTTCAGCAAGATCGTGAAACTGCCCATGAATGTCACCACAAATGGTCACTGGGCTTTTTACAGGCTGCATAGAATAAAACGAAAGGGAAAAAAAAAAAAATCAAATAAGCAATCAGACACAAAAGTAGCCTAAATATGGTGAACAAGAACAGTAGAAAAGGGAGGAGGGTATGTACAACACAATAGAAATATAGACTGGCAAACACAAAACAATTCAAGTGCGTGAGAAAATACTAAAACTTTACCACAGAGCTTCCTCAAAGCATACGCTTCACTAACAGCATGTTATAAATAGTGTGAAACAATGACATCTTTCCATATACTCATTATGCAAAACACAAGGTTTATTCATATTTGAGCTTACCGATTCTTCTTTCACAAGTGTCCAAAAAAATTCATGTCAAAAATATGAACGCTCCGCAATGGGGAGCCATATGCAAGACGCACTAAAACCATTTCCATGATTAAATAAAGCAGTAATGTAAGCATTCAACAAAATAAAAAGATTGCATGCCTATTCATGCTTCATGTGGTAAAGAATTGAAAAGTAAGAGGAAAGCAATGTAAATTCCCGCTCTTCCTTCTTACTAAATGGTGTCCGGCATAGAACTTTAAAATATGTTGTTACTTCTAATTCAAACTGAACTCTATTTTCACCTTAATTGATCTATTTAAACGTAATCCTACCGCACCACATTTTAACAGTGATATTAATAAACACTAAGACTACAGCAATCACAATGAGTCACTCCATCCAATTTCTCCACTACACAAAAGATCCCATTCTTTCAAGGACATTTAGGAGGAATTCCAAATTGACATTCTATGTGCCTCTTGCATGCTATTAAGGAAACCCGATACAGTGACCAATGAAATCATCCCTTTATACCACAAAAGAAAACAACAAAAGGAAGGAAAATAAAATCTTGCTTTGGGGACAATGGAAAACACTATTGTTTTTTCCAACTCTTCTTCCAATTCAAAAAAAAAAGCTACATGATTAAGATACATAAAACACCTACAATAACAACCACTGCCTATGCACACATTCTAAAGTTATTTTCACTGCCTAGGGATAGTTGGACATGTTATTTTCAGTTGGAAAAAAGAGGCACAAAAATATACAACCGGAACCAGATTCCAGAAGACTATATCTGTCATATCTTTCCAACACCCTTTTATTTAATCCTCTTCACAGTCTATTAATGCTCGCACAAAAAGTGAGTACAAAGGATAGGGGAAAGAATTTCCCTCTTCAATCTTGTGTCACCAGCAAGAAAATACCCCAAAAACGTAATAGGATCATAATTCCAGATATCCTTGCACAGAGTTATGTGGCTCATTTCCTAAAAAAATCATAATACTTATCAATCCCCACTACATTGATGGGAAGGACTACAAAATACAACCGCAACAAAATAATGTCCATCATAGAGACACAAAAGATTAAATCATTATGGAATTCCTAATAGTTTCAACAATGAAAGGATACAAGAACTTAGCTAGCCACCACAAGACTTCAGAAGATATAGCTATTAAAGCTTAGCTAGCCACCACAAGGCTTAAGAAGATACAGTTATCAAAGCTTAGCTAGCCACCACAATGATTCGGAAGATACATCTATCAAAACTTAGCTAGCCACCACAAGGCTTAGGAAGATACAGCTATCAGCGATGGATGGAAAATTAAGTTCAACAGTAACACACAGAAAGGATATTAAAATTTACAATATACGAGATACGCTTGAAGAAATATTGGATAAAAAAATCCATTACCAAGATACATTATGATAGAAAAAGTAAAAGTAATGATACCAAAAAGGAAAGAAGGAGAAAAAGTATGGTTTATACCTGAACGTTACTCTCTTCCATAAGAATCTCTTTAGCCTTCTCACATAACGTCCTAACCTACATCCACCGAAAGATGGAGGCTGTTAAAACTTATGCTTTTAGCGGCAAGGGAAAACATATGTTAGAAGAAACATGACACACAACAAATACAACAAATCTTTTCTAGAACACCTTCCAGTTACAATCAACCAAAATAATCTCAAGAATCTCAACAATTTATATTTTATTGTATTAGTTAGTCCAACCAGAAGCTAAAATCTTGGATGATATTTTCTTCATTTTTTTTGGCACTGTGTTACTTACGTTATGAGGCAACTCAGATTTTGAGCTTTTGGTTGGAGTAATCGATACAATAAACTCAAACTTGTCAATCAAAATATCAAACTCAATCTAATTTCTATTAAAACAAATTCAAAGCGATTCCTGTCACACTACTTCACCTAAATTACTTTAAACCTTTATAATTAATAATTATAAACATACAAACAAATTAATGTCAGTCATTCTAATTTTTATTAAATTTCAAAGACATATATATATTAGTCCAAAATACTCTTATATATATCCAAAAATCCATCTACTAAAAAATATTGGTAAATCCCAATAATGAAGAAATCATATATAAAATAAAACAATGCCCAGTTTTGCCCCTTGTCACTATGATTTTATTTTGAGAATAACGTAAATGTATATTATAAGATATACAAAAGGAGCAAAAAAAACTTAGCCTATTAAGCATGAATTTCATATTCGAGTTTGAGGGTAGTCATGTTGTGCAACAATTAAGAGGAAACTACAATTAGTAATGGCCTCTATGTACATAAAGGAGGAAAAGCTGAAGATAAAAGATAAGATCAAATCAAATAATACAAAGCCGCAAAAATTACTCTGTACAAAACAAAACTCATAACTCTATAATATCAGCAACATAAACTCTTGAATTGCCACAGGGAACACCAAAAAGACAACACACAAACAATACAAAAAAACCCATCATTATAGACCTCTTCTTTCATATAAAAAATTCCTTTAGACTCCAGTACAAAATCTACATATTTCTCCATGCCCCAAAAAGACTAGTAAAATTGCTTTCTATATTTTCTCACCCTTCAATTATTACTTTTTTCCATCCCAGTCTTGAACTACATCCTTCAGTAGTTCAGTGACAAATGTGAAGAAGCAAGATCAAAGAACCTTCTAAAAAGAGGTTTTTCCATAGACACAGAGAGAGACAGGGGAAATGATTTACTTGTCTATTGATCCAAACGCATTTAAAATAAGCATAAGAAACATTGGTCTACAGGATCCATGCTAAAATATAAACTGAACTGTGAATAGTACCCCAATTATCAATACTTCATGCCCATTTAAAATTTCACACCATGTATTAGACCTTCATCACAAACTTCAGAAGTATAAATTAAAGATCAAAAGTTTGATTTCCAGCTAGCCCTAACAGATACGGAATTCTCATCATTACTAGTACATTCAAGAAATTAAAAAATTAAATTCTAGATAGGGAGTCACATAAGCAAATCTTGGCAAAATCAATGAGATCGCTTAGGGTTCAACTCCAAAATAACAGCAGAAAAATCCTCTCAACTAAAAATAAAGATAAAACACTCATAAAAGAATTAAGATTTATTGCATAAAAACAATCAAATGAAACTGCATATGAAACCAGAAATGGGGACGAAAAAAGTAGATAGATATATATAGAGAAAAACCTCAGGTTCGGACAAGGGCTTGCACTGCATGAGCTGTGAAATCTGCTCATCGAGGTTGCCATGTGAATTCGAAGCCAGATCCACACTCATTTTCTTCTCGATATACTCAAATTTCTTTCGATGAAAATCGGAGTTCGAATGTTCAGTACAACAATGCTATTCAAATGAATCAACAAAAGGAAATTGTGTTGAATGCAACCATGGTAACCCTAACCCTAGATTGTGACTACAGTGACCCGCAGAGAGAGAGAGAGAAGGAGAGAGAGCTAGCATATAGGTGGTGTATAAAAGAGAGAACCCCGTAATCATTCGAAAAAGAATTTGATGTCAACGGGCGGGTTCGGGTCAAGTTATCCATATTACAAACCCGCTCTGCCCGCCCCCATTCCTTCCAGAATTTAAATAAAAAAATAAATAAAAAATGATAGACTCAGTGAGAATCATATCATTTCTATTTTTATAAATAAATATAGTCATAAATATCTATCACATAACTAAATAAAAAATAAAAAATAAAAAATATATATGTTTATAATAATTTTAGATAAAATCTCAAGTGAAAATCATATATACCACCCACAATAATGAATTATATCAACTTTTTATTTAAAATTTTATATTATCATAAAAAATATTAAAAGATACAATGTCGTCATACCTTATCATAAACATATACTCCGACTGCATGAAAATCCGAACAATAGAAGCATATAGGGCCGCATGTGACCAATTAAATTAGCATTAGTAGTTTTATATATATATGAAATAATAATTTTATTTTTCAATTTTCTTAAATAAAAAAAAAAACAGAAAAAAAAAAAACAAACAAAACTTGTAAGAAGGAAAGAAAATTAAATCACATGTGCTCAATGATTCTCCCCTCCTTTCAAATCAAACAATGAATCATGAGTAATCAAATCAAACTTTGATCCGGAAATATCGACTTTAAAAAAAGTAGATGAAAAATTGGTATACCGTTGTAATCCTCCTTTAAATGAATTTGTTCAATTTATCCTAATATTAAAAAAAAAAAAAAAATGAAAGATTCCTAAAATCAATTTATGAATTATTCATATCAATATTGGCAACTTGAAATTAAATACAAAATTGAGAAGAGCAGTTGTTATTATTATTATCATTATTTTTTTTTGAAAGGTAAATTTCAGTTTATATATATTTGGACAAAAATGTAAAGGGCCAACACATTCAGTTAGCCGAAGGGAAAACAATAATACATGAGGCCATTCAACTAATAATAATAATAATAATAATCCATGAGGCCCAAATAGAGGAGGCCCAGTTGGACCAATCCAGGGAAAACAAATCTTGATCAAGTAGACCAATTCCTCCAACCTTCATCATCTTGATGATTGATCCGGCGGCTCTGGTGGGGGACGGAGGGGAGGGGACGGAAGATTGCTTCAGGCAGTTCCCATTCATTTGCAGTTCTTCGAGAGTTCATTGTGGGAGGAATTGTTGATACGATGAGTTTTGATCTTACAGAGTCCAAAGTGAGAGACGAAGGACTGAGTTTGCATATAAGCATTTCTTCTTGAAAATTCTGCTTACGCTCATTCCGCACATTGTACACTAGAGAGGCAAGACACATTTTTGAGATTGGATTGCTCTGGTATGTAGATTTGCCCTTCCATTGTTATTGAATGAACTATAGTCAGAACATAAGTTCATTGAGGTTTGTAACATAGCAGAAGTTCATATTGTGCAGCCTTGTAGTGTGTACTTGTGTTAGTATGTCATGCAATGGTACTGGCCCTTCTGGGATTTAACTGCCCGTATAAGATGATCGATACGTATTTTCTTCATTTTTGGGTACTATTTTTTCATGAAAGTGATTTGCCATTTGTTTTTCTCAGAATCCAATATGATCGAAAAAAAAATCTGTAAGACATGTAATATTTTATACGGGAATGATGGTTCACTAGTTTATTACCTTGGAATTGATTGCACGAAATATAATTTTTAGTTCCTAATTATTTATCATCATTCTTGTCTTTATTCCATATAAATTAGTTGAAACATGAATTCCTTTTTTTTCATTCTTTCCTATTATATACCATGATTCTTTTAGATTTAATTTTTTTTTTTTTTTAAGTTTTTCTTTATTTATTCATAGTTTTAGTCCGCTTGTGTCGCCACTTGCGCGAACTACTTTTCCTCTTTTGATCTTTAACTCCTAGTGATGAGATGAAATATAATGAACATATATTCAGTGAAGAATTTGGGCAGCTAGGTATAACTTTTAAGCATCTTTTTGAGTTTTTTTTTTTTTTTTTTGGAATAATTCTTCTCCCATTGGCATGCAGCAAGTAAGATTCCAGACATGAATCTCAATAAAAAGGTCAATTCTCCAATATCTATTATCTCCTGAACTTTCACATTTAATTACAAAACACTCTAATGGCTTGATTATATTTTATTAAAGGATTATAATGTCATTTCTTATTGAATTACACTTCATTTGTTTTTCCTATTGAAATAAATTATGAAAAATAATTCATAGTAATTTGATGACATATTTTCCATTAAATTTGCATAAAATTTACCTTTGATTTTTTAAATTAATTGTTTAAATAAAAAAATTAAGTAAAATTTTTAAAAACAATTTAAGTAATTTATTAATTTTTCATGAATACATTGCATTAAAAAGAGTATTTTTTATTTAAGTAATTTATTAAATTTTTATGAATTTATTGTATGAAAAAGAAGGTACTTTTATGGTAAAAAAGTTTGAAGTGAGTCGAATAAGTTTTATTACAAATAGTAAAGTTTTAAAAATAAATTAATCATTTTATAAAATTGTATTTACAAATATTTTTATTTATTTATATTATAAATTGATAGTAATAATATAATTAAGATATACGGTATAATTAATATTTTGATAAAAGAAAAGATAATAAAAATAATTTAATAAGAAGTTACAAATTTAATGAGAAATGCTAAAATAGTCTTTTGTGATGCGTTTGTCCTCAATTGCAACAAATTAATAGTTCAAAGGACAATTTGTAGTTTAGGAGTTACTTGAGGACAGCCCTAGGTAATAAATATTGCTGAATATTTATGTTCTGTGTGTTCAACAATAAGTACTGACATATGCACAAACACACAAAACAATCAGAAGAAGAATAGCTGGATGTGTACTGACGTATAAGAATATGAACACGACCTCTCTCGTCTTGTCCATGTTATATTTCCGAATAATTTTCATACAAAATGGGTAGGTTAAATAGTGTATACAACCAAAAATAAACATTTGACTGTTGTTCTACAAGTCAGTTTTGCACTATTTACCACCTAACCTAATAGACTGTCACTTCTGTTCCATCAGACCTGCATGTATGCAGCCACATAAAACAATCCCTCTTAAACCAAATGAAACCTCGAAAAACTGACAACCATATCTGAGGTAAAAGAGCAAAATGGTTCCATTTTTTTTTTGAATTGTAAAGCAAAAATGGTTCCATATTTGTTAAAGTCAATGCTTCATGATTTGACTAGATTTCACTAAAGATAATTGGTTAATTCTATGCTACACAATGTCCATTCAATGGGCTAACATACCATTGCAATTCAAAGACACCGAGAAGTGAGAAGTATACATCACCAACCAGATTCTAGACCTGCTCTTGGTTCTTCAGCTGCATACTTTACAGTCAAAATCACCTACATAGAGACCACAAATTTTATTTATTTATTTTTCATTTGGTAAAAGCTGAAATATACCGACCACATTTCTGTTATCTTTTCACCAGTCATTCAATTAGCTGCTAATACGTACACAGAACACAGAACCTTCATTGTATACCTTAAAACTGAAGCAAAACACATAAAAGAAATACCTTCATTGAATACAAAATATACACAGAACACAGAACCTTCATTGTATACCTTGTGATATCATATACAGCACAAAGAATCACAGAACCTTCATTGTATACAAAATATATTGAAGTGGCTTACAACACACAACTAAAACCTTCATTACATACATTATATACAACATCTAGTTTCATATATAAAAGCATCTTCAATGCTAAAACCTATTTTCACATGCCAATTCTATATTTTGACAAGTGTTACAGTGTCAAAATGTTACATTTTACCAATTCTGCTTAAAAAATAACATTTCACGCAAAATGTTATTTTTTAACACAACCACCATTTATATTTGTATCAGTAATATCAATATTAGACACATTTTAAGTCAAATTGTAGATATTAGAAGTAAACTAAAATTAAACCTAATTAAAAAGAAGTATAAATCTAAAATATCTGGTCAAAAAAGGACCAAAAATATATATATATACAAATTTTTTATAAATTTTTTAACACTATTTGTGAATTAATTTTTTTATTCAAAAATTTATATATATAATATAATATATTAAAAATTTGACAGCTACTATATATGAAAAGAAATTTGAAAATCTCAAAATTTGAGAGTTCAAATAAGAGCTAATTGGAGAGGCTTTTTTTATCCAAGTGTCATATTTTGAGTTTGAGAGACCAAATAAGAGAGCATTGGAGTTACTCTAAGACAACAATTAACCAAGAACATGATATAACTAAAAATAAAACCTAATGGATGAATTAGGTTTGCATCTCAAAACGGCACAGGGGACAGTAATGGCTGGTCTTTAGCCACTGATGAATGCAAATTCCATGATATAGATGATAACATGGCATGCTAACGATCGACTCCCCGTGACAAAACATCTCCAAACAAATCGAACATTTTTCAATAGAACCAGAACTATCAAATATCATCTCCTCCAAGGCGTCTAGAGATGACTGTGTTGCGGGAACAAACTGCAATGCCCTATAATCCTCCTCCATAGCCCAGGCCATTGAAGACTCGGGCTCGGGCTCATCATGTCCTTGAATTGTTACCACAACGACAACGAGGAATACCAGTTCTATCATTGTTCAGGAAACGAGAGAAAGATAGGAGCTGAGGAGATATGCGGTCTATCGTAGAAACTCCCATGCTTTAAGAGGATGGGAGAGAAGAATGATTGTGCCGCACACGTGGAACCAGGGAAAAATCGGAGAAATCGGGATCGGGATACTGACTCTGATTTCTATGTATATCTACTGCAATGCCAAGCATTTCAGACGTTCGCCGTGCTCCGTCGTCCTCTTGCAGCTGCAATTCATAAATATCTCGTTCTATCACCCATTCTTGCCCTACCATCTTCACAAACTGTATGCACAAATCAAGAAATCCAAAACCCTAGATTGGTAGTTCTGAAAAGCGCCTCCGAGACAAGAAAATATTAGCAAATCCAAAACCTAGATAGTGAGTTCTGACAGGGGGAATTGTTAGCAACCTAAAACCCTAGATGGAAGAGAAGAATGATCGATATTAAAACGCGGTATTGTTAGAATAATGATCAAAGTTGGGCAGGCCCAAACCGAACGGGCCAGACCGGGTTGGATCGAGGCTGCCAAACTTCGGCCCCTTTGTTTTTTTTTTTTTGGTTTTTTTTTCCATGCAAAATCACTTTTTCTCCATGGAATTTCTTAAAAAAAATTATTTGTCAATTGATTAATAGTATGCCATTTGAACTCATCAAACGCATGGGGTATTCTGATTGATTTTTTTTTTTTTTTTTGCTTCACTCCAGTTTTATTTTCATTAATAAAACAAAATTAAAATTCACCTTGTTTTATTTTTAAATATAAAAATAAAAATAAAATAAAAAATATCAATTTTATTTGTTATTAAAAAAACTTTTATTTTCAAATTAAGCAAATTAAGTATAATGTATTGAGTTTTCAACAAAATGAAAACTTTCTAGGGAGATAGTGTAATGACAAGACTTCCCATCTCACATTTTGAGGTAGGTTAGAGTTCAAATTTCTTACGTCCAGTTGATTATAAAATACTCTAAGGCACTTAACACTACCATCATTAAAAAATAAAAGAATTAGTACTTACTTGCCATTTTGACTTTAAGATATTTTTATATATACTAGTAAAAGGCACGTGCGATACACGTTATGAATATTTTTTAACTTGTATAATTTATATTTTCATATATATTTTAATTGTTTATAGTTTATATATATATATATATATATATATATATATATATATATATATATATATATAAAATAGGCAAAACAGTTTGAGGCCCAGAATGCCTTAGAGAGTAATAATTGTCACATCAAAATAAACAAAATAAGGTTTTCTATTGATGCATGAATGAAAACCATAAACATTTAACAAGTATATGAAAATAAAATTCTATAATTTACAAAATATTCATAAATAAATACTATATAAAAATTCTATATATTATAAAATCCAAAACTATAACTGTTTAAAAATAAAAGTATTCCTAAATTATTTATTTCTCAATTTTTATCTTTTTTGCATATCTCATTTCTTCATGAAATGAATCATTGTCAAGTGTCAATTCTTTTAATTCTTCTATCGCAAAATAAGTTTTCACGACTTGTTATTGAGTATTATTTATCTTCACCAGAAAAATAAATAAAAATTCTTTGTAGTTTGTCACTTTGTTGCTGAATTCATCCATATCTTGCAAAAAGAATAAATATAATTTAGAACTATTGAGAATTTAGAGCTATTGAGAAATTCAAGTAAATATTTTTTTAATTTAATTAAAATTTTATGAACAATGATGGAAAATTACCTCAATTTGTAATTGTAGTAAATTATTTAGTGAACAATTTATTAATGTTTGGCAATCATTGTACATTGTTAGGGTTGCAAGTGTTCCAATATGTTCCATACTTCACACTTTAATTATTATTATGAATCTGCACATAAGTAAAGACAAAGAATTATGTATTTGTAATATTATTAAACCATTGAAATAAATACAATAATAAGATTAATTTTAAAACATAATAATACTTTTGAAAGCATTTTGAATCTATTGTGTTGCATCAAGGATAGTATACTTTATCTTTTTCAACTTTAATTTTCTTATTGCATTTCTCATACGTGTTGTACCACGGTTCACGATCATTGATGACATTTTCAATTGTTGGAGTAATTTGTTTTCTACAAGTTGTGCAACAAAATATAATTTCTCAATATATAAATATGTGATACACAATTAAGGAAGATTAAGAAATATATTGAAATTTAATACCTCAAAAGATGTTGTAGATTTTCCTATTTCCTATTATGCTTGACGTTTGACTTTTCAGCACCATTGAATATCTTTATTATTTATGTTCTCTTTGGACTTGTCCAAATATAAAATTCTCTCTCTACAAATTTTTTTTCCTAATTGGTACTCACACACACAAGTCTCTTTTGAGACTTGAACCTCTGACCTCTCTTGAGGAAGTAAGAGGCCGATATCGGTAGGTCACTAACCCGTTGGTTTCTGTGTCTACAAATAGTGTATATATAATGTAAAAAAAGTTACAATAAATAACGAATCAATATATTAATGCTTTGACACTTTCAATATCCATATTAAATTGCAATGTAGATCATTTTTGTGTTTGAAGAGACAGGCCTGGAATATACATTGTTATTTGTAAAAATTTGTTATTATAGATTTACTTAATAATATATAGTGTAAATAATATCAATTTGTATGATAATTTACCTTTGTAGGTGTTGATTGCTACATGTCTTTCCTGTATTAGCTCCATGATAAAGTTTATTTCATTCTCAGCAAGATTCTCCCATAACGTCAAAATCATTGTCCTTGAACTGTAATAAAGATTAATTACTTTAGTCATTATATTATATTTGCATAATTATGATTGTATATGTAATATAGTAATAACGTACATCATATCTATTATAATGATTTGTCATTTTTTGGTTGTGCCTTTGTTATTCTTCCTACACATGTTCAATGAAGGAGATACCTCAATAACAATTTCCAAAGCATTTAGCAAGATTAAAAATAAAATATTAATGTTCATTTTAATTTTTTTTATATTTGTACAAGAGATAACATATATATGGAGAGTAGAGAATTAAACGATAACTAATCCATATTTTCTTTTGCATCAATGTATTTGTTCAGCTCCTTGAAGTCCAC
Organism: Cornus florida; assembly: GCF_030987335.1. Lineage (NCBI taxonomy): Eukaryota > Viridiplantae > Streptophyta > Magnoliopsida > Cornales > Cornaceae > Cornus > Cornus florida. The sequence goes on from NW_026775573.1 coordinate 7,466,995, forward strand.
AAAATTAAATTTTATTGTTTCTAAGTTTACTACTTCAAGCTTCTCAACTTCAATTAAGGTGTTATTAAGAAACTTCAATTCAACAACTTCAATTCTATCGTTTTGAATTTGGCCAATCAAATAGTCAGTTTCTTCTCAGTTTCTTCAGGGTTAAAATGCTGACGATTATTCTATAGAGAACATCATATTCGGAAGGCATAAACCATGGACATATAAAAGAATTCATAACTCAAAAAAATAATAAAACAATGCATGATCTGGGTGTGAGACAAATAAAAATTAATAAAATAATTCATGATCTAGGTATGAGACAAATAAACAATAATAAAACAATGCATGATATGGGGGTGAGACAAATAAAAAATAATAAAACAATGCATAATCTGGGGGATAAAACAATGCATAATCTGGGAGTATAGACTTTTTTAGAAACAACAAATAGATAAAATAGGTAACTTAAATTTTATCAGGGAATAATTTTTAGAGTTTCTATAATTTGAAATATATTTTGTATTAGAGTTTTAATAAATATTTTATTTGAATTTTATTAGGTAATAATTTTTAGAGTTTCTATAATTTGATATACATAAATTGAAATGTATTTCGTATTAGAGTTTTAATAAATATTTTATTTGAATTTTATTAGGTAATAGTTTTATATTTTATTTGAATTTTATTAGATAATAATTTTTAGACTTTTTATAATTTGAAAAGATTAGCCAAAAGACCAAAAAAGTAATACTACACTTGATTTTAGCCAAAAGAAGAGGCTTCCATGTAATCCTTTTTACTTAATACCAATGTGGGACAAGAAAAATAAATTTCATTAAGTAATTTGTAATTTGAATTAAACTCTTTAAATTAATTTTTATAAATTTTATGAGGTAATTTGTAATTTGAATTAAACTGTTTAAATAATATTTAGATAATTTTTTGTTTATAAAAACTCTTTTTTTATATTAATAAATAAAAACTGAAAGTCAAAAGGCCGAAAAAGTTTACACTGGATCTTAGTCAAAAGACCAAGAAAGATTAGCCAAAAGGCCGACCCAAAAAAATTTAGTGCTACACTTGATTTTAGTCAATAGACCGAGAAAGATGTGATTATTATTTTTTTAGGTCTTATAAGAGACTTCCATGTAGTCTTTTTTACTTAAAATTAATGTGGGACAGACTTCAATCGACTTTAATTTCAACTGTAATGTGTGCTTAAGTTTTTTTTTGTACATGGTATCTTTTTCATACGTAAAATTCTGTAAAATATTGACTTTTTTTAAGGAGAAAGGGAAGGAGTTCCACAAAAATCATCCACGTTGCACCTTAATCACAATCTTAGTCGCAGTGATTCCAGCTGTAGTGTGTGCTGCTTAATTTCATACTTAACATTATGTCAAGACTGACTTTTCTAGAGAGAGAGAGAGAGAGAGAGAGAGAGAGAGAGAGAGAGAGCACAAGAATTATACATGCCAGTATCACACAATCTCACTCACGCAACAAGAAGAGATAATCCCCGTCAAACACAAAGTTGGTCCGTGAAAATTGTGGAATAAGTTAAGGACATATTCAATCATGTATGTATATAATTTAAAATAAAGAACAATAAAATCTAAATCCCGTCTAATGCTATACAAAAAATTTAAATAAAATCTTCAGATAGAATAAAATTGCGATGAGTAGAGAAGAGAGACGTTGTATGAGTAGAGAAGAGAGACGTTGTATTAGAGAGAAGAAAAGTAGTCCGTGAGAATAAGGGAAAAGAAGAAGGACAATACTTAGGGCCGAGACGCATTTTTCGCAATTAATTTTTATAAATTTTATTAAGTAATTTGTAATTTGAATTAAACCTTTTAAAATAATTTTTTGTTTATAAAGACTCTTTTTTTATAAAGCCAAAAGACCAAGAAAGTTGTACTATACTTATCTTTGCCAAAAGACCAAGAAAAGTCAAGCTAAAAAGCCAACCCAAAAAAATTTAGTACTATACTTAATCTTAGTCAAAAGGCACTTAATCTTAGTCAAAAGGCTGAGAAATGTGTGATTATTATTTCATTTGGTCTATAATTTTATAAGAGGTTTCCATGTAATCTTTTTTACTTTAAACCAATGTGGGACAAGAAAAATAGATTTTATTGGGTAATTTGTAATTTGAATTAAACTCTTTAAATAATTTTTGGCCAAGAAAGTAGTACTATACTTAATCTCAGCCAAAAGACCAAAAAAGGTTAGCCAAAAGGCCAACCCAAAAAAATTTAGTATTACACTTGATCTTAGCCAAAAGGCTGAGAAAGATGTGATTATTATTTCTTTAGGTTTATAGTTTTATAAGAGGTTTTCATGTAATATTTTTTACTTAAAACCAATGTGGGACAAGAAAAATAAATTTTATTAGGTAATTTGTAATTTGAATTAAACTCTTTAAATTAATTTATATAAATTTTATTAGGTAATTTGTAATTTGAATTAAATTCTTTAAATAATTTTTAGGTAATTTTTTGTTTATAAAAATATTTTTTTATATTAATAAATAAATATTGAAATACTGAAACACTTTACCCATTTAATAATAGTATAGATATAGATATATATATATAAACAAAGAAAAAAAGAAGAAAAATAAATTAATTTAAAAATAACAAAAACAACAAAATTTCATGGTCTGAATATATGAGGAACACAAGAAGATAGAGCCTTTGCTAATTGAATCGCAAAGCCATTGAAGACTGGCCACATGAAGGGATTCCATTTCCAGAAGAGCGACCCGTTGGGAGGAAGTTTGGTGAATAAAGCGAGAAATTTCGTACATATTTGGTGAACTAGGTCGAAATTTTGTTCCAATATGACCTTTTATTGTCATCATCTCTTTAATGATTTGGAACATTTTAGCATCCAAAATAACGTGAATTACATGGAATTAGTCTTGAAATTGGTAAAATTATAAATAATAATAATAATAATATAGTTTAATAGTTTGTAACTTTGAACTAAATTTTTATTTAATTTCAAAACTTCAATTTTATGTAACCGAGTATAGACTTAGTAAACTTAAGGGTACATTGAAAGTGAGACATTATCCTTCACCGGGCAAGTTTTCTCTGATAATAATCTTGCTATTACGTGGAGGAAATTAATGGACGCTGTTGGAACTTGAGAAATTGTACGACTTCCCTAACGAGTGAGTCAATTTTGAAGTCCTTTGCATCAAATGGAACACACAACTGATTAGATAGCTGGTGCAATCTCTAGCCCTAAATTCTTGTTTTTCTTACTTAATTTTCGACTATTCTCATTTTTTTTGTCTTTATTTCCAACAAATTGAGTCAGTATTAATGTTTCCTTTTGGGTTGCACAGAGAAAAACTAGGTTTGACACCCATTTGACACCCAGGGGAAGTATTTATTTTTCAAAAAAACCCAACAACCCATTTGACTCCAATCACATATTTATCCATACAATCATATTTAAATGTAGCCCTTTTCCAAATGTCCCTTGCAATGCATATCCAAGTAGAGATTCACTAATAAGGATGAAATTGCCATTGACCAAGTAGAGCATCATCATTAATATGAGAGAGAGCTATATTGCAGACCAGAAAAAGCACAAGGTTCAACATAGTAAATGGAGATCAACCTCTTGCATGTCAATTGGATAAATGCCATTTGGGTGAACTAAAAGACAAATATGAGAAGATCAGTTTAATTCAAATGCGTAATAAACTTCCATCATTTTTTTCTTTCCCTTTCATATGCAAGTTCCATCATACCTTAAACATAAATTTCAACACTAAAGGATACCATTGCGAATTTGTGACAAATTACATATTCATAGAGCATACCATATATTGTACCATAACATGAACAAGGAATTAAACAAATCTACCCCAAAATATCTACCGTGTGTGGAAAGAGAATTACCGAACATTCTTGGTCCTTGGAGTGCAACTATAAGGCACAACAACAGCCTTCTTTTTTATTTTTTGTGTTCGATCTCCAGAGGAGGGCAACTAAAAGGCACTGCAACTGCCTTTCCTTTGTCATTCACTTTGCCTAGAGGAGGGCAACTAAAAGGCACTGCAACCGCCTTTCCTTTGTCATTCCCTTTGTTTAGAGGAGGGCAAATGAAAGGCACTGCGACGCCTTTCCTTTGTCATTCACTTTGTTCAGAGGAGACCAACTGAAAGGCACTGCAACTGCCTTTCCTTTGTCATTCACTTTGTCTAGCGGAGGGCAACTGAAAGGCACTGCAACTGCCTTTGTCATTCACTTTTTTTAGAGGAGGGCAACTAAAAGGCACAGAAATTGCCTTCCTTTTCTCTGCAGTTTGTCTTCGCCTATAAACTATAAGAGGCTCAAATATCTCACTGTTTCCATCATCTGCCAAAACAGAAGATGAGAGCAGTAATATGTATTAGTCCCCTTCAAAACAAAATATATATACACTAGGGGTTTTAGAAATTACAAACAGATAAAGAGTAGAAATACATATTATCCGCCTTCAAAACAGACAATGCATACGCTATGGCTTTAAAAAATCACATTCAGATAAGAGTAGTAATAAATTTGGTTCCCTTCGAAGCAGACCATGTATACGCTAGGGCTTTCAAAAATTACCGTCCCATATTAGAGCAACTCTAATGGGCTGTCAAATGGGTTGTTAATCTCAAAATATAGCTGGTGGGTTTAACATGGGCTATTCAATGGGCTGTTAAATGAGCTGTCAAAATATAGTCTTGTCAAATCTTGTGCCAAATATAGCACAAACTATAACTATTGCTATTGCTTCTGCCAAACTGAAATATATGGGTTTTGAACTTCTTATTCTTGTAGATTTTGTAGTTTGGTGTTGTGCTTGTGTATATATATATGTCAGTGTTGGTATATATTTGTGTATATATGTTTGTGTTTATATATATATATATATATATATATATATATATATATATATATATGTTGTTAATACAAAAGTTGTCTAAATTTCAAGACTCAATTAGATTTGACAATTATTTACTTTGTAATACAATAAGCTAAATAAAATACAAACACTAAAAAAAAAAAAAACAAATGGTTGTTGAAAACTAATAGTTGGAAATGATACTTGAAAAATAATGGTAATTGTGTAAAAAAAAATAGCATTTTGGATGAAATGTATAATTGGAGCAGAATTACTAAAATATAACATTTTGACACTGTACCTTCTCTCAAAATATAAATTTGGCATGCAAAAATGACATTTTGCATTCGAGATGATCTTAGTAGTCCACTATTTCATTTTTAGACGTTCCAAATTAGTTGTCCACTTTGTAAAATCAAAGTAAAAAAGCTTTATCTTTCCATCATTGTCTTTATATTTTTTAAAAAATTTAGACTTAGTAACTGTACATATCTAAACTAAAAAGGACAAGTTAATTTTAAAAGGAAATAATGTATTAATTGTATATTCCTTTAAAAATTTTAATTTTTAAACATAAATATCTAATATGGGATGGAGAAAGTACATATTTGGGAAAATTATATTTTGGTGACCAAAATTAAACATAATTGTTCTATAGTGACTTTCAAGTCAAGAAAAGGTGAATAGTGATCAATGTTGAAACTTAATTGATATTAAGTGACCATTTGATGGTTTATTACCTAAATAACCTTCTTATAATATATTATTATGTAAGTGGACAAATTTACCCTCTACATTAACCTAAATAAACACTTACTTAAATTGACTAATAAAAAGATGACAAATTATTAGGGTAAGTCTCTGAAGAGAAGACCAAGATGGGAGAAAATTAAGGATGAATATTCTACATAGTTTTCTTCAAGGTTCTAAGAGGCAGGACGAGAAAATTGTAAATTTTCTTCTTATTCATTATTTTTAAGGTATAGTCATTATACTTTATAAGTTGATTTGTCTAAGAGATCTTCCTTAAGATATAAGATTGTAATTTTTAAGAATTTTTTAATACTACTTAGTTATAGTTTAAGAAATAATGACCATTGTTGATTAATTTCATAATTTTGCCAACTGTTAATGGATGTTTCAAAAGTATGATTTGCCACTGTAAATGCTATGAGCGTTTATGGTGGAGAGCCTTGAAAAATAGATAAAGGGTGGAAAAGAGATAATGTTGATAAAGAAATTTTAATTTTTTAAATTGGTAAACTGTAAACTAAAAAGAAAAAAAGAAAACATTAGATTAGAAAAAACATTGGATTAGAGAGAGTAGGAGAATGAATTCAACGACTTATTATTTCTATTAGATGGCAATTTTGTCATCTAAAATTTATTTTTTAAATGTTTATCAAATCTTTAAGTGTTTTTGACCAAATTATCCCCAAATAATCACTTAATTTACCTTTTCTTGACTCTAAAGTCACTATAAACCAATTATATTTAATTTTGGTCACCAAAATATAATTTTACCTACATATTTCACATATCAATTGAAAAGTCGTCGTCATAAACATTTAATCCCAGCCAACTTCACTGTTTCCCAATTAACCATTCAACGACATATATAGACAAAAATAAGAACCATCTATAAGCACTAAAGGGAGCAGAGCAGATCCGAAGGCAGGGATGGACCTAAGTGAGGTCCAGTGGGGGCACTCAGGCCCACTGAATTTTTAAAATACTTTATTTTTGCCTATAAATTCTTGGGTAATTTCATCTATGCCCCGATAAGTTTTATCTTTTGCCCCCATTGCTTTTTCTCCTCACTCGCTCGCACCCATGCACATAAACAGTAGCCAAGAACTCCATCCCTAATTTCCAACTCGACTATCCCTTTTGCATCATCCACGGCTCTCTCTTTGAATTACTAGATAAATAATTTTTTTTTTCGTTGGCAATCTATCTCTTCATGGAAGAAGTGCAAGTCATCCTAACGCAAGAAGAAAAGTCCTAATTAATTTATGATTTGAGATGAAAAGAGAAAAGAGTATACGAGATTGAGAAATACAAATTTAGCCTTTTTTCTTTTTATTTATTTATTTATTTTTTTTTGAAAATAACACATGTACACATTTTACGTACTCTTGTGGGGATTTGAACTTGAACCTTTTACTTTGAAAGGTAAAAGAGATACCATTAGCTATTATCCTTATTTACCAGTGTTAGCAACATTTTTAAATGATGGAACTGGTTGAGAATAATTGTGAATGTATTTTACGAAGATATTATCAACCTATAATCAAGTTTAATATTATTTTAGTTGAAATCTTTTTTTACCTTATTATTGTTTAAAGTCCCCCCACTAAAACAAATTTTTAGGTGCGTCACTGTCCAAAGAAATCACCAAGTATTATACCATTCAAAACTGAAAACTAAACAAAACAGTTACTATTCCAAAATAAACAACAAATTTGAATGTCATTACAAAAAAGCAATTGTCAGTGACGTTCAATGAAGAGTACTTAACTGCAAACCCCAGTGTTCCCAAACAATAAGTCGATCAATAAATTCATTGGAAAATTTAAGCAAACAATACATACATATATACAAATACATAAACATCGTAATATAAATAAATATATATATATATATATATCGAGAGAGAGAGAGAGAGATTACCAGGATTGGTAGATGAAGAATGTGGTGATTGGGCGCTAGGAGGGGTTGAAAATTGGGGTTATGGGATGGTGCTAGGACCGATTGGGGTATTGCTGTTGGTGTCGGATGATCCGACGCTGGTGTCGGATTGGGAGGAATTAGTGGGTGGCTTGTGGAGGATGAATGGTAGGGTTTGGGATTTGGTTTGGGTTTTGGAGTTTGACGACGGAGGAGGCAGAGACATTGCCGAGATCGGTGGAACGGATGAGGTTAGTTCGATCCGATAAGGGCTTTCTCTTCACTGATTTGCTTCTTTCAGCCTCCTTTGCTTCCCATTTCTTCAGCACATCTGACTTGATCTCTCTTTGAAGAAACTCCGAGTGAGAGAAACTATACAATTTTAGAGAAAGAAAGTTTAAGATGTGTGTGGAAGACGCTGGTCCAGAATGGCGGGAAGATTGGTGAAACTGAAATTCGACAAGAGGGAGAGAGACGACTGCGACGATCTGACTTAGGGTCAGTTTGGTGCAATGGCAAAGGGAGGAAAGGGAAGGGAAGGTGATGGAGGGGGATTAAAAAGGTGTGTTTGGCATAAATGGTGGAAAGGAAAGGGAAGGTGATGGAGGGTTTTGAAAGGATAACTCAAGGCATGAATAGTACTTTACTTAACCTCCCAAAAATGGGAGGAAATGGAAGGCTAGGGTTGATATGGGATCTCTGATGCCAAAGTTACCGTTACACAAAATTAGGATTTAGTTTGCAAAGCAAGAATTACAGACCTTGATTAGTTGATTTAGAAACAAAATTAAAACAAAACCCATACATATATACAAGTTAGAAGTTGCAGTGAGAGAGGGGGACAAGCTTGGAGGAGAGACAGCGGCTGAAGCTGGCGAACGGCGAACCCGAACTGGAATAGCGGGCGATGGAAACCAAAAGATATGGGTTTTGATTTTTTGAACAATCTGAAATGATATGCTGATATGGGTTTTGATTTTGTAGATTTTGTAGTTTCCAGTTGGAGAGAGAGAGAGAGAGAGAGGGCAAGTGTAGAGTTGAGAACGAGATTTACAGATAGAGGCCGAGGCTGAATTGATTTGTAAAGGCTGATTTTTTTTTTTTTTTTTTTTTTTTTTTCTTTTCTTGTGGGCCTAAAGACACTATATATATATAAAAGGGTATAATGGTCAATTTATTAAAATAATTCCATTTTTTTTCTTTCCCTTCTTTTCTCAAACGTGATTATTGTCTTTCCCTTTCTTTTCCTTCATTAATCAATCAAACACAATATCAAATTAAAAATTATCCTTCCCTTCCCTTTTTCTCATAACTAAAGTTATCCTTCCCCTTAAAACCCTCCTTACCAAACATAGCCTTAGGCCCAATTTGGTTGGAGGGCTAAAGGAAGGAAAAGAAAAAAAGGCAATGGAAGGAAACGAAATAATGTGTTTGATAAAGTAGTTTTTTTTAAAGGAAGAAAAGGAAAGATAGAGGGAAATGAAATAGCGTGTTTGGTAAAGTTTTTTTTTTTTTTTTTTTTTAAGCAAAGAAAGAAAAGGTAACGGAGGGAAATAAAATAGTGTATTTAAAATAGTGAAAAAGAAAAGAAATGATAACATTAGTTATGAGAAAAGAAAAGAAACAGAAGGAGATGATATTTTTAACTACTTACTATCTTTAGCTGATTAAGAAAGAAAGAAACAAAAAAAAGAATTATAGTAATCATGTTTGAAAAAAAAAAAAAGAAATGAAACTATTTTAATGAATTTATCATCATATCCGGTTTTATAAATTTTGTCTTTTATAAAAATAAGGGCAAAATTGATACTTCATCCAAACCTCATGCCATCATACCTTTTCTTATCTGAAATTTTATTTAATTCTAGTACTTTCTTATCCCTATTATTACACTTAAAGATGGAAAACTTTATTGTGTTTCCTTGCTTCATGACCAAAAATCTTAAGTCAAGTTTTTCAGTTTTATCTCAAACATTTGTTACTCTGAAGGTTACCAAAAAAATTTGACTTTCCCTTTTCCTATCACTCTGCAGAAAAAATGGGTTGATGAGAAGTCTGGCGGTTATTGCTTCATGTTGTACGCAATATCTCTCTTTGTTACTTGGGGTCAACATGAACAGCATTACTACGACTGGAAATGCTTTAAAGAAACAAGGTGATATAACTTATTCATGGGCATACATATATATATATATATATATATATTTCTTGAAAGGATATTTTTGAAGTATACATTCTCAATGAACTCGCTGTGATGAAAACAATGAAGTTGGTGCACATGATCTTTGAAAATTCCTTCTTTAAACGCGCTACCTATCTACATTCAGAAAGGAACAAATTAGAAAATTAATAAGCATGCCAAACTACTCCCACAAGCTTAGTGAACTTAAATGTCTAAGTTGCCTCACCTGGGTGACTAGAGCATACTAGCATAGAGAGGTAATGTGCTGTAACTGCATAGTACTTAAACAACCACCCTGACCAAGCAAGTGATGCAGTGAGATGGACCAGACAAAATGAGCATATAGTTATATATATATATATAGACAGATAGATAGATAGATAGGGTATCCTATAATAAGTCTTGGGATGATGTAGCCCAAATTCTCCATGATGCATGAATGAAATCCATATGTACTCGATCTGGGGAGCGGTTAATGACATAGTGTTAGTACTAAACCAAAATGCAGAAGACATTACCCAAATCCAAAAGAAGAAGCCAATCTCAAATTCATTTTCTATATTTCATACGAGTCAAGTAAAGTTCAAATTTTTATTTACGAATTTGATTTTATTAAATTATTTACGCAAGAAGCTCGAATGACTTACCACTAAAGTCATATTCGTGGGGTTGAAAATTTTTGACAGACGAATATCAAACCCAAGCCCCTTATACTCCAGGAAGGTACACTCTACCCCTTGAGAAAATCAGATAATGTGGACCCCTCCATTCAGTATAATTCCCATTTGATTGACTCTCTCTCTCTCTCTCTCTCTCTCTCTCTCTCTCTCTCACACACACACACACACACACAATGGTACCTAGAAACAGATAAGAACAAATTTAAACTTCACCATCCTTTTCATTATTTACAGTATTTTCTAATTAGAGTCTTTAGAGATAACCTGATTAGTCACCTTCATCAAAAAATAAAGAAAAAAAAAAAATTTAACATATGGTCTTAATGGGACATCTTAACTAATCCGGTCCCAATTGCGTTCCTTAGTCGAATTTGGCCGAGTGAATGTTATTAATTATTTGTTTCAAACCCTGCTTATTGCTAAAATGTTTTTGAATTTTAAGAATTAAAAATAATTTCCCAAGAAAAATAATTTTATTTATTTTATGTGAAATTTATTATTTTAAGTAATATCCATAATTCCATATTGCATTATTAAATATATTTAATTCAATAAACAAATTAAATATAAACTATTGAGTTTTTAACAAGATGGAAACTTTTTAGAGAGACATTGTAAAGAGAGTGTGTAATGACAAGACTTCCCACCTCACGTCACATTATGAGGTTGGGAGTTCAAATTTCTTATATTCACCCTAGTTGATTATAAAATACTTTAAGACTTAACACTACCATAATTAAAAAAATAAATAAATAAAATATTAGTACTTACTTGCCATTTTGACTTTAAAAGTATATATACAAATATATATATATATATACAAATATATATATATATATAAACAAAGAAAAAAAGAAAGAAATTAATTAATTTAAAAATAAATGAAAACAACAAAATTTCATGGTCCGAATATATGAGGAACACAAGAAGATAGAGCCTTTGTTAGTCAAAGCCATTGAAGACTGTTGTGAGATGTATGTGTGTGTGTGCGCGCACACACACACATACATAGAGAGAGATGTTAGAACCCTATAAAGTGGGTCAAGAATAAGACAAGCATAAAGCTGAAAAACGAGGAAACATCTACTTCCACCAAAGTTTATCATAATTGAAAAAGAGGACAGTAGAGGGTAGGTGATGACCCTTGCTTTCCACAATTCAAATATCTCTTTAGTTTAATATATGAAAACATCTACTTCCACCAAAGTTTATGATAATTGAAAAAGAGGACAGTAGAGGGTAGGTGATGACCCTTGCTTTCCACAATTCAAATATCTCTTTAGTTTAATATATGGTATTTCTTTACAGTTGAATTAAAAAATTAAAAGATATAATAAAACAGATGATAGTGCACGAATGAATGAAGTTATTCGAAATTACTTTCAAAAGTTAAATACTTACGAGATGGGATGACGCATAATAAAAAGAGATCTAGAATTCTTTTAACTTGTAGGTTTTGTAGACAATCTTCCTTTTAATATCTCCTGAATTGCATAATAAAACCCTTCAAACTTGGTAGAAATATTAAAGACTTCACAAGGGGTCATCCATCATGGTATTACTTTAGGTTAAACACGCTTAGTTTTGGTGGCCGGGTTCACAGTCATTACGGCTTTAAAATACCTTGTGCTATAAAAGGGTGTTAAACCTACGTATAACACTTGTCTCATTTACACTCAGACGATGTGGAATTGTGTACCTGTAGCTAGCCCAGTGTGATATCTTAATGGTGCTACCTACACACTCTCACACATGTCATAATTCCGATTACGAGATGAGATGACGCATAATAAAAAGAGATCCAGAACTTGTAGGTTTTGTAGACAATCTTTCTTTTAATATCCCCTGAATTGCATAATAAAACCCTCTTAACTTGGTAGAAATATTTTAGTAAAATATTTTAGATGGAATTTTTTGATAAAAAAAATTTAAAAAGAAATTTATTGCAAAACGCTATAAGTAGACACAAATTTTAATGCAATTCATCGTAAAAATAAATTAGTGTAATGCTAATTTTGATTTTTGCTCTGAAGTATAAGTTTGTAACTTTTTGTATTACTGAGTTGTTAGAGCCGATTTGGCCTAGTGCTTTTCTCTCATCCCATTGAAACCTAACTAGGGTTTCTAGTGTAGTACTGTCACACGTGTACTTAATTCTTACAGGAATGTCACACATAGACATATAAAAAGAAGTTTTACTTTATATTCATTTGGCAAGAGGAGGTTCACTTTTGCTACCAGTGATGGCTTTGGAGTTTGAGAAGCTTACCACACAGTGAAGTGGATTCTACCAAAAAAAACTGTCTTTTATTTTAAAAACCAGTGACCCAATTACTGTACGTGGTTGGAAGTGACTGGTAGAAAATATTATGTAGCATGTTATATAGATATACACTTGTTGTGAGCTCCACAAATTTATTAAGTCATACATGTAATCATAGTCTTTATGGCTTACAAAGAAAGATTGCTATGGAAGCGTAGTGAAGAAGCCATTATTGAAGCCTATAAAAGGCATTGGGCATGTACAATTTTGAAATGAAAAAAAATCTGAAGTCTCATTCTCTCTGTCTCTCTGTCCCTCTGTTCGTCCTCTCTCTCTTTCTCTCTGAGTCTCTTTGTTTGTCCTATCTCTCTCCGTTCATTATTCTCTCGCTATATATTTACACATACACATATATTTATTACACGTTATCAGCACGACGCTCAACCCATTTGAGATTTGAAGAAGAAACTTTCTCTCCCTCTCTCTATCCTAACTATATATCTATTTTGTGATATTAGTTTTGATAGATTGTTGGGTTGGTTTGCTTTATCGGATAAAATAATATTTCTGACTCCAAAGGGTAAGGAAATGTTAATTATGGATTATTATTCATAAAATAAATTTGTTCACTTAAATGATATATGTGCTTACACTATGGTCGGTTCTACCACCTTTATTATTTAATGATTTATGGGCCGGTTTTACCGCTTTTTTTTTTACTAATTTATTTACTATAGCTGGATTTACCACCTTTATTATTTAAATAATTTATATTATGTTATTATCTCATTTAATGTCATTTTATTTTATATACTATGCTAAATTATATTTTTATATTGTTGTCACATCTAGTTATTCTGAAAATGTCAAATTTGACAAAGCTGGAATTCGTGGCCCTGGATATTTCTGGCAAAAATTATTTATCATGGATTCTGGATGCTCAGATCCATTTGGATGTCATGGGCCTTGGAGACACAATTAAAGAAAAGAATGATGCATCATTGCAAGATAAAGCAAAGGCCATGATTTTTCTCCGGCGCCATATTAGTGAGGAACTGAAAAATGAATACCTCACTGAAAGAGATCCACTTTGTTTATGGAACAATTTGAAAGACAGATATGATCATTAAAAAACAGTTATCCTCCCAAAGGCCAGGGCTGATTGGCTGCAACTGAGGTTGCAAGATTTCAAAACTGTGGCTGAATATAACTCTGCCCTATTCAAAATCAGCTCTACATTGAAATTATGTGGTGATACTGTTACTGATGAACTTCTACTAGAAAAAACATTCACCACATTTCACGCCTCGAATGTACTCTTGCAACAACAATATCGAGAGCGTAGATTTAAAAAATATTCAGAGCTGATATCATGTTTGCTTGTGGCAGAACAAAATAATGAACTTTTATTGAGAAACCACCAGTCCCGTCCAACTGGATCGACACCGATCCCAGAAACATATGTTGCCTCATCCCGTGGTCGTGGACGTGGTCGTGGTGGTAGAAATGAAATGGTCGTAGCAAAAATAACTACCACAATAATGAATATGGTCGTGGTAGAAATCATTCTTATTATCGTGAAGGATATCAATCCTCACATTTTCGCAATCAGAGATCCACACCATATCCTCAAAGGAAAGATCATAATGAAATGAGACAAGTAAAAAGAAAGGATGTGGCTCAACCTTCCAAGGCTCATGATAATACTTGCTATCGGTGTGACATGACAGGGCATTGGCAAAGTATATGTCGTACACCGAAGCATCTAGCTGATCTGTATCAAGCCTCAATAAAAGAAAAGGGAAAACAAAAGGAAATGAATTTCCTTGATCATGATGAGCCAATTAACACCACAAATCTGGAAATGAATTTCATTAATCATGATGAGCCAGTTAACATCACCAATCTGGATGTATCAGATTTTTTTGATGATCGTGATGGAAGGATAAACTTCCTGATTGGTGATGGAAATGTCCACACCAGTTAATCTTATGTTTCTTTTATGTACTGTCTACTATGCTTTTTATTATCCTTGTACTAAAGTTTTTATTTTCTAGTTTGTGTTAAAGGTTTTTGTTATAAAAGTTTTTTTCTGATAAAGAAATTTGCATGAATAGGAATGGATCTGATTAGTTCCAAAATAAATGGTGAAGACATATGTCTTGCAGATAGCGGAACAACGCATACAATCCTTCGAGATCAAAAATATTTTTCCCACTTAACTCTGACAGACGCTAGTGTCAGTACCATATCAGGTCCCACCGACTTGATTGAAGGCTCCGGACGAGCCAACATCATTTTACCACATGGAACTAGATTACAAATCAATAATGCCTTATATTCTACAAGATCTCGGAGAAATCTGCTGAGTTTTAAAGACTTGCGTCGTAATGGGTATCATATTGAGACTGCAAATGAAAGAAATGTCGAATATCTCTACATTACTTCTATTACCTCAGGCAAGAAACTGATATTAGAAAAACTCCCTGTATTCTCTTCTGGGTTATACTATACAACTATTAGAATAATTGAGTCAAATGTTGTGATCCATAAAAAATCTTGTGACCCAAAACTTTTTATACTTTGGCATGATCGACTTGGTCACCCAGGGAGTACAATGATGCGTCGAATTATTGAAAATTCACATGGTCACCCACTAAAGGATCAAAAAATCATCTTACCAAATAATCATCTATGCACCGCCTGCTCACAAGGTAAGTTGATTATCAGACCATCCCCTTCAAAAGTCATTGTTGAGTCTCCTCCATTTTTACGACGACTTCATGGGGATATATGTGGGCCAATCCATCCACCATCTGGACCATTTCGTTATTTTATGGTCTTAATTGATACATCAACACGATGGTCACATGTTTGTCTACTTTCTACTCGTAATATTGCATTTGCTAAACTTCTTGCTCAAATCATCAAATTACGGGCACACTTTCCTGATTACCCAATTAAGACAATCCGTCTTGATAATGCCGCTGAATTTTCTTCTCAAGCTTTTGATGATTATTGCATGTCAGTTGGAATTTATGTTGAACATCCTGTTGCACACACTCATACTCAAAATGGTATGGCTGAATCTTTATTTAAAAGACTTCAGCTAATTGGTCGTCCTTTGCTTATGCGAACAAAATTACCTGTTTCTGCCTGGGGTCATGCCATATTGCATGCTGCATCATTAGTTCGTATACGACCAACTGCTTATCATAAGTACTCACCATTACAACTTGTTTTTGGACAACAACCAAATATCTCCCACATACGAGTTTTTGGTTGTGCTGTATATGTTCCAATTGCACCACCCCAACGCACTAAAATGGGTCCTCAACGTAGACTTGGAATTTATGTTGGTTTTGATTCTCCATCTATTATTAGATATCTTGAACCCCTGACAGGTGATGTCTTCAACGCACGATTTGCTGACTGTCATTTTGATGAGACTGTTTTCCCACCATTAGGGGGAGAAAAGGTATAGCAGCAACGTGATCTTACTTGGAATGCCCTGAAATTGTCTCATTTTGATCCTCGTACAAACCAATGTGAACGAGAAGTTCAGAGGATCATTCACTTACAAAATGTTGCAAATCAATTATCTGATGCATTTACTGATACAAAGAAAGTGATAAAATCACATATACCAGCTGCAAATGTACCAGCACGAATTGCTGTCCCTGAGGGACTTTCTGTCAGTAATGCAGTAAATGCATCTAAAACACGCCTGAAGCGTGGTAGACCAGTTGGTGCAAAAGATATTGTTTCTCGTAAGAGGAAATCACAAAGAAAAGTTGGCACTCCTGAAGAGGCCACAAAAGAGCAACAGATATTATTGATCAATCTGAGATAATAGCCTTTGATAAGGCAGATGCTCTTGATGAGTCTCAGGTACCTAAAAATGATGAAATAATAAATATTGATGAGGCAAAAGCAACAGATGATGATGTGGCCCTTGATGAGGCACATGTTCTTGATGAGGCAAAGGTACCTGAAAATGATGAGATCTCATTAAATTATGAAACGAGATGGAATAGAAATGAAATTGTTGTCGACAACATATTCTCATATCTTGTTGCTCTTGATATTGAAAATGAGGATCCGGAACCTCAAAACGTCGAAGAATGTCGACGAAGAAATGATTGGCCAAAATGGAAAGAAGTGATACAAGCAGAACTAAATTCATTAGCTAAACATGAAGTATTTGGACCAGTAGTCCAGACACCTGAGGGTGTTAATCCTGTTGGGTACAAATGGGTGTTTGTACGAAAACGTAATGAGAAAAATGAAATCGTGAGATATAAAGCCCGACTTGTAGCTCAAGGTTTCTCACAAAGACCTGGTATTGATTATGAGGAAACATATTCCCCTGTGATTGATGCAACTACTTTTAGATTCATAATACATTTAGCAGTCACAGAAAGATTGCATATGCATTTAATGGACGTGGTTACAGCATATTTATATGGATCACTAGATAGTGATATTTATATGAAAATCCCAGAAGGATTTACAATGCCTGAAACAAAACCACGTAATATGCACTGAATAAAATTACAACGATCCTTATATGGATTGAAGCAATCTGGACGAATGTGGTATAATCGCCTTAGCGATTACTTACTCAAAGAAGGGTATGTGAACAGTCATATTTGTCCATGCATATTTATTAACAAATCAGAATCTGGTTTTGTTATTGTTGCAGTATATGTTGATGATCTGAACCTTGTGGGAACATTGGACGAGATCGAAAAGACAGCCACATATTTAAAGAAAGAAAGATCTCGGAAAGACAAAATTCTGCCTTGGGCTGCAGGTTGAACATCTTTCGAACGGTATTCTCATCCATCAATCAACATATACAGAAAAGATTCTGAAATGTTTTCATATGGATAAAGCATATCCATTGAGCTCCCCAATGGTTGTCCGATCACTGGACATCAAGAAAGATCATTTTCGTCCTCATGAAGATGATGAAGAACTCCTTGGCCCTGAAGTGCCCTATCTCAGTGCGATTGGTGCTCTTTTGTATCTTGCAAATTGCACAAGACCTGATATAATTTTTCCAATCAATTTATTAGCACGGTACAGTTCTGCACTAACTCGCAGACACTGGAATAGAATCAAACACATATTGCGATATCTTCGTGGCACAACTGATATGGGCTTGTTTTATTCGAAGGCACCAAAGTCTCCATTAGTTGGATATGCAGATGCCGGCTATCTTTCTGACCCACATAAAGCTTATTCACAAACAGGGTATGTGTTTACTTGTGGCGGCACAGCTATATCATGGCGATCGATGAAACAGACAATGATTGCCACTTCTTCAAATCATTCTGAGATACTCGCAATTCATGAGGCAAGCAGGGAATGCATTTGGTTGAGATCAATGATCCAGCATATTCGAACAACATGTGGTCTCTCATCAATAAAAGAAAGTCCAACAATATTATATGAAGATAATGCGGCATGCATTGCACAGATGAAAGAAGGGTATATTAAAAGTGACAGGACCAAGCACATCTCACCAAAATTTTTCATGCACATGAACTGCAGAAAAAGGGTGATATTGATATTCAGAAGATACGTTCATGTGAAAATCTAGCAGATTTATTCACTAAAACGCTTCCAACTACAACATCCAAGAAGCTAGTGCACAACATTGGAATGCGTCAACTAAAGGATCTTCAGGGTTGATCTAATGAGGGGGAGCAATTCATCAAAGAGGTATTGGCATGCTGTACTCTTTTTCCTTTGTTCATGTTTTGTCCCACTGGGTTTTCCTAGCAAGGTTTTAATGAGGCAGTTTTAATCTATGCAATACCATTTTCAAGAGACATAAGAATTCTGTACTCTTTTTTCTTCGCTAGGGTTTTGTCCCACTGGGTTTTCCTTAGCAAGGTTTTAACGAGACATATTCTTAGTGTAGTTTTGTGGACCCCAATGGGGAGTGTTATATAGATATACACTTGTTGTGGGCTCCACAAATTTATTAAGTCATACATGTAATCATAGTCTTTATGGCTTATAAAGAAAGATTGCTATGGAAGCGTACTGAAGAAGCCATTATTGAAGCCTATAAAAGGCATTGGGCATGTACAATTTTGAAATGAAAAAAAATCTGAAGTCTCATTCTCTCTGTCTCTCTGTTCGTCCTCTCTCTCTTTCTCTCTGAGTCTCTTTGTTTGTCCTTTCTCTCTCCGTTCATTATTCTCTTGCTATAAATTTACACATACACATATATTTATTACATAGCAAGAGATAAAGGTTAAAGTGCGGCTCATTTCAAAAGGAATATATATATATATACATACACACACACTTACACACACTAGAAGTCACTTTCTCTAGTTTTTGCATCTGGAAGTTTAAAATTGTCAGTAATATTCAACTGGAAAGGGATAAATTTTTTTTTTTTTTAAATATATATTTATGTTGCCCAATTAATCTTTAATAAAAAAAAATTGCTTCAAGAAACTGTTCGAGACACTTAATAACCAAATTAACCATCATTTTCAGTAATGATTTATATCATTAACATAGATCAAAACAAAGATCAAAGAATTCACTTGGCAATAAGTGAACAATGAGCAATCTGAGTAGTGAATTACTTGGGCGGAATCATTTCAATTATGCAAGCTCTCTTGAGTACTTCCAATCTTTCTTTTTTTTTTTTTTAAAAAAAAAAAATACACATTTATTATCCAGGTGTCTCTAGTAAGACTTTTGATGCCTGTGGGACCATTTGTCACAAAGACATAAGTAATGAAATTGATATTATCAATACGCCAAGTTCAAATTCAAGTGATGAAATTGATATTATCATGTGAAGTCCACCTTCGCATCAAAACCGATATCTCATCTTAATTTCAAATTTAGTAGATTGACTTAAAGCAAATTATAAAGATTTCCCCAATTAGATGTTTTTACCCATTTATTGTCGTCTTCCTTTGGGTTGAAATGTTAATTTTTTGTGAAGATAAAACAGAGAATCAAAGCAACAAAACAACTAAAAACAATCCATGTAAGGCGACCAAAATGCTGGCCAATTTTAGTGCAACACTTAGGGGCCCAAAGCACAAGAAGTGTGTTTTTCTATGATGTGTTGCGTATATAAATTATTAACATTTGAAACTGTGGATATGTTAGATTGTCAATTTTGACCTAAAAAAAATTATTAAAATTTCAAAATATCCTTAACAATCAATATTTTAAGCCGTTAGTATTTTTATTTTATTTTTATTTCTATAAATTAATTTTAGGTTTTTCAAGTTTTAAATTAAGAAAATGTCTTTATTTGTTTAATATTTTAGAAAATGTAAGACTATTTTTAGACCAAGAAAATATTTGCACATTCAGTATATAACAGAGTATTTGTTACACTTTAGGAAATGCATGCGGAAAACCATTTCTGTTTTCATTTTCCTCTTTCACTTTTATTTTTTTATTTTTTTATTTTCTTGCTTATTTCACGGCCAATCATTACTCACAAGTGACTCTGTAATAAGATTGACATATTTGATTGTCTATTGGGTTATGATTGGTTGGACCACATGGTCCATAAATTTTCACATCTAAAAGAAAAAACCTAATCAAATTAAGATTTTACGTCATAATCTCAACAAATCCGACCCTTGACTCAAATTCTTATAAATGAAAAAAAAAAAAAAAAAAAAAAAATTCTTATAAACGAGTGCCTCGCTCACGCTCCACACATGATTAATTTTGCTCTTGTTCCAATTATGTGTAACTTAAATTTTATCACTTTCGTACTTGTATTTTTTCACTCTTTCGCTCCGTGCGATTTAAATTAATCCTTCCTTTTAAGTTTCCAACTTTGTAGATCAAATGTTAAGATTTTCACAAAAGTATTGGTTGAGGATTGTTCCAATGTGATGGATTAGCAATTTGCCCAATTTGTTTTAATTTTGGGTCATACACGATCACCCATTTGTGTCATTGGAACCTTCTGTTTGGTGTCTTCCTTCCTCCTAAATAAATTTATATATAAATATGTATGTATAAGTTTGTTTTAGGATTTTCTTTTGAAATAATTTGAAATTTTGGATTTGGTCTCACAACTTGTGTTAGTCGGACTTTCCTAGATATATAAATATGTTTGTTTTATGGTTTTGTTTTGGAATAATTTGAAAGTAAAAGTTTTTTGAATAACAAATAAAATTGTTATTATTTTTTTTATATTTAAAATAAAATAAGGTGAATTTTAATTTTGTTTTATTAATGAAAATAAAACTGGAGTGAAGCAAAAAATAATAATCAATCAGAATACCCATCCGTTTGATGAGTTCAAATGGCATACTATTAATCAATTGAAAATTAAATTTTTTTAAGAAAATTTTATATTTTCAAACATGGAAAAGGAGAAAAAGTGAGAAAAAAGAGAGAGAGAGAGAGAGAGAAAAAAAAAAAAAAAACAAAAAAAAAGGGCCGAAGTTTGGCGGCTACCCAACCCGTCCGGCCCATTCCGTTTGGGCCTGCCCAACTTTCGCCTACAAAAACCTTAATAATTCTTGTTTCGGAGGCAGCCACTGTGCATCCAGTTTGTATCTGGTTTGCTAACAATACGACGTTTTAGATAGAAAGCCCTAATATTTCGGCGGCGCTTTTCAGAAGTTGGGTTTGGATTTCTTGATTTTTGCATACAGTTTATCTGTGTGTGGTTGAAGATGGTAGGGCAAGAATGGCACCTAGACAGAGAAGTTTATGAATTGCAGCAAGAGGACGACGGAGGGCGAACGTCTGAAATGCTTGGCATGGCAGTACACGTGCAAAGAAATCGGACTGTGAATTTCGATTATTCCCTCTTTCCGGCGTGTGCGCTAGAATCTGATGAAACTGCACGATCATTCTTCTCTCCCATCCTTGAGAGGATGAGAGTCACGGTAGACATGATAGACCGCATATGTCCTCAGCTCCTATCTTTCTCTCGTTTCCTGAACAACGATAGAACTGGTATTCCTCACACTGCCATACCTGTAGTTATTCTTGCCATTAATGTCGATGATGAGGTTGAGTCCGATAATGAAAGTCAAGCTATGGAGGAGGAGGAGTCTTCAATGGCCTGGGCTATGGATGAGTCAATGGAGGAGGACTATGGGGCATTGCAGCTCGTTCCAGCAACACAATCATCTCTAGACGCCTTGAAGGAGATGAAATTCGATAGTTCTGGTTCTATTGATCACTGCTCGATTTGTTTGGAGATGTTTTGTCACGAAGACTTGATTACTAGCATGCCATGTTCTCATCCATATCATGGAATTTGTATTCATCGGTGGCTAAAGACCAGCCACTACTGTCCCCTGTGCCGTTTTGAGATGGAAACCTAATTGATCCATTAGGTTTTATTTTTACTTATATATGAAACTGAATTTTGTATAGAAGGAATGTAATGAAGGTTTTAAACTTTTACTTGTGTGTTGTAAGGCTCAATATATTTTGTATACAATGAAGGTTCTGTGATTCTTTGTAGATGATATCACAAGCTATGCAATGAAGGTTCTATGTTCTGTGTATATTTTGTATTCAATGAAGATATTTCTTCTACGTTGACTTTAACAAATATGGAACCATTTAGCTCTTTTACATCAGATATGGTTGCCAGTTTTTGGGAGTTTCATTTGGTTTAAGAGGGATTGTTTTATGTGGTTGCCTACATGCAGGTCTGACGGTGGATAACAAATTTCTCAAGGCTAGCTACTAATCCACTTCTGGTAAATGGTTCTTCATGAGTGTCATTGGTAACCAATTTTCATATACCACAGGACTGGATCGATATGAGATTTGATGATGAACTTCATGAGTGTCATTGGATTATCTTCTTCCATTTGTTTCTTTCCCATAGAGTGAAAGTATCAAGAAATTAATGATAAGAATCAATTAGCTGCGTAGATTAATGAGACCTCCTAATGAATTAAGAGCCTAGGATTAACTTTTCTTGGGGCTGTACGTTTGATTGAGATTAGTGCCTCGCTAGCCAGCAGAACCATATTAAAGTGGATCATAATTTTGGAGTGAATTTTCTTTCCAAGAAACTCAAATCCAAAATGCATGGAAAACATAATCTCACTGAAACCTGTTTGTGATGCTTTTTCGCAAGACTAACTATGCTCTTCCCTCTATATATACTTGAACATAATTAATTTCCTTGGCAAAGTTTTATTGCATCATTTTCAAGTTTATTCAGCATGTGGCAGGCTTTTATATCCAACCAGACAATTGGGTAGACCTCATTGCTTGGTGCTCTAAGTTTTGGACAACAAAACAATTCACCACCCATAAACTTGTACTATCTGCAGCCATTTACTTTATCTGGAATGAAAGGAATGCAGTAGGAAGATCCAGTGATGGCCCTTGTGGTAGAGTAATTGCAATGCACTGTCATTTACTTTGGGATGATTGGGTTGCTGTGCTTGGAGTTTTATCTGGTCCATGGGTTTAATTGCATGTTACTGGTACAAGGCAAGAGATTTGCTGAATTTAGGTTGCTTGATAGTTTGGATATGGTTGATTTGTATCTATGGTTTTTGCCTTCGGGCTGTACATTCATGTAGCTCTTATTTTTTCTTTATTAAACCTTACCCTTTCAACTGAAATAAAAAAAAAAAAAAAAAAGACCTACGAAGTTAGAACAATCTCTTGCAGTACATGGTAAAATATATAAGTCTATTAAATTATCTTGGGGTTTTTTTTTTTTTTTTTTTTTTTTGGTTAAAGATAAGCTTGTGCATAAATAGAATAGAATGTACATTGAGCCCCAAGTAGGGGGAAACACCAAACAAAACAAACAAAGACCAAGATTACAAAACAAACGAAGACTGCAAGTAAGAAGACATAAGAACAAAGTAGAGGGAACAACCAATCAACCCATGTCTGCACAGAGACTAACTAGTCCAAGCCATTGACACCATTTTTAATACCAGGTAAACTAGTGCAGGGCATTGACACCATGGTAAGTTGTGTTAACCTCAAGACAGTAACCAGTTGTGCCCACATGAGCTGTTCTTTTGAAATGAGTCTCAAATCCGAAGTTCTTCTTAGCTTGATGGTAGCAAGTCTTGTCATAGCGCTTGACTTAATCTGTGAGCTAATATGCTGGGGAGGGGCTGCAGCATTCCTAAAAACTATTGCATTTCTTTCTTGCCATAGAAAGTAAATTGCAGCAGACCATAATAGCTTGTGAGTCAAGAACTGAGTGGAGTTCCAGTGAATTGAACACCATTGTACCAAGTCAGACCAGCAGTTAGGAAGTATATAGAAGCCTACAATGCTCTGAATAAAATTCCAAACCTTAGAACTGTATGAGCACTTAATGAAGAAATGGGATGACCCAAAAACTAAAAAAAAAAAAAAAAAAAAAAAAAAAAAAAAAAAAAAAAAAAAAAACACTTCCCTCTCTGAAGCTGTTAATACTGAAAAGTTTATGGCTTGCATAAGAGTGGGTAATGCAATTGCTTCTTACTTTTCATCTCCAAGGACTGTCAAGTCATTGTTTGTGGTCTCTTCATACTCCATCTAACAAGTGCATACTTGGATATTTCTTTCTGTTTTTTTCTTCTTCTTTTTTTATTTGGAGTGGATATTTCTCACTTTTTCCCTTCTTTTTTTTTTCCACAGAAAATGAAAATTGAAAAGGAATGTCTGTCCAATTGGATGAGGTTCCAAACACTGTACGTGGTTGTAACTGTTACAAAAGATTATGTGGCAAGAGAAAAAGGTTAAAGTACTGCAGCTCATTTCAAAAGGAATATATATATAACACACACTAGTAGTCACTTTCTCTAGTTTTTGCATATGGAAGTTTAAAAATGTCAGTAATTAAAATGGAAAGGTATATAAAAAAATAAAAAAATTAAATTAAAAAAAGCACACATATTTACCTATAGTACCAATTGGTAGAGATAACCCACTTTTGCTATTAATTTGAACCCTAAATGTATTGGCAGTGCAACTTCACGGGACAAGAAAAAAATGGGATGTCTACAAAAGACATTCTAAGTCATAAAAATTCTAGTATTTGTGTTGACTACAGTTGTTCTTCTTCCTGTGAGACCCTGTGAGCATAGGTTTGAAATGTGAGGAATTGTCTCACTAGGTGATCACTTTCTGGAGGATGAGTGCATCACATACCCAGCACAGGGAAACATATCCAGTCCAGAGACTCATAACACAACTGATCACATAGAACCATCATCCATGAACATAGAAAACAACAAACATGAACATACAACCTTCATTAATTATATACAAAATTGTCTCATAACACAACTGAACATACAACAATGAACATTGAACAATACTATAGTCTGATTCAGTTAATTGGCATCTGAAACCGGCACAATGGGCAAACATGACTGGTCTTTAGCCACTTAATGATGCAGTCTTCATGGTAGAGGTGGGAGCACGGCATGCAAGTGATCACCTCATCCACTAGAAACGTCTCCAAACAAACCAAACACTGATGATTCATGCAACAAGAACCATCAAACTTCACCTTCTCCAACGTGTCGAGAGAAGATGGACTTGCCGGTACCATCTGCTTGGCCTCCTCCATTGACTCCTCCATAGCTCGAGCTATTGCATCATCATCGGTACTTCCATATATATAGTAATTGGACGGCCATCTTCGAACTTCTACGTCAAGAAAAACAGTGGGTATGGTGTTGTTGGTATATATATGGAAGGTTCTTACATCGTTCATGTGACGACAATGATCGAGGAGCTGATCCAAGAGAGGGCCATCTACAATGACTCCCATGTGAGTGAGTGCGGTAGAGAAGAATAAGCGTGCAGGCTCATCATCATCAGACTCTAGCACACAGAACGGCACAGCGAGCAATTGTGTGATCTCAGTGGGATTTTCTAATTCCACCGAATCATCGTGGTATGTATAGTGATAGGCAGATGCTATCAAGGGAAGAGAATGATCATGTGAGAAGGACCATTGGAAAGCATCAGGGTCAACAAAATCTTCATCTATCCGAAATGATTGTGTGATCTCCATATCGGAGTCAACATCATCTACCGCCTCCATATCCTCGATTGTTACAAGAAGAATAACAACGGGTAAGGCGTTATGGGCAATACCAGTTCTGTTGAGGTTCAAGACACGAGAGAGTGAGACTAGTTCTTCACACATACGGCCATCTACGGTGACTCCCATGGGAGAGACTTTGCCATAGAAATATGAGTACGCGGCTGCCGTGTCATCGGACTCTATCACAGACGACGGCATTAGGAACAAATCTCTTTGAGGGTAATCTACTTCCATCAACTCATTGTTGTCTGTTTGGATAACGTGATGCACACATACTTTCAAGACAAGCCAATCAGACGGCGGCAATTGAAATCCATGAAGTTCCATAACATCTTGATCTAATTCCCAGAACTGGCTTGGGTTTACCATCTTCAAACCACACACAAACTGCAGAATCGAAAGCTATCAACAGACAAAAGTGAGTTCTGAAAAAGTAATTAAGCAGGAAAAATGTGTATGTTTGGTAGAAAAATATTAGGGTTTTCTTTTGGAAAGTATGTAGGAATGGCGGCGCGGTTATTACATCTTATAAAGGGTTAAAAGGTAAAAGCAGCAGCCTGGGATCGTCGCTCCGCGTCCTATTTTTGATGTGGATATGGTGGCTATTACATCTTATAAAGGGTAAAAAGGTAAGAGCACGAGGCTGGGTCCACACTCCGCATCGATGTGGATACTTATCTCCAAAAACAGCGCATGCGGAGTGGCGGCGCGGTTATTACATCTTATAATAAGGGTAAAAAGATAAAAACAAGAGGCTGGGTGATCCACGCGTCGAATATTTTGATGTGGATATTTTCAAAAAATGTGGCCTTATAATTAATTGGACTCCTTCCTTGACAAAGTGCCCTGCGTCAAGTGCAGTTAAATCTTAACATATTTCATTTGACTATGTCACTTCTCTTCTGAGCATATTAATTGCATATAAAATTTAATTTTTTTAGTTTAGTTTGCCCAACTATTGAACCAAAAAAATATCCTCAACCTACTTACATATATTTTCTATAATAACTAGGGTGATTTTTGATAAAATTGAAAATTAAATATTAAAAATTTTAAGAATTAAATTTTAAGTGTTGAGTTTTTAAGTACTAATTAAAAAAAACTAGTAAATATTTTTTAAAATTTTTTTTAAAATTTTCAATTTAAGCATTTAGTTTAATTATAAGTGATGTCTCTCACTTAAAATTTTACCCATTTTAAATGGCACTTGTCACTGTTAATGATTTCAAATTTGTATTATAAGAGACACTTAATTAGATAAGTGCTTAATCCATTCAGAATTAAACGCATAATAGAGTTTTCAAAGAGCACTTAAAGTAAGAAAAGATGATTTATTTAATTTTGAAAAATTTGATATATAATTTTATTTTTTTGAAATTTTAAGGAGTTTGTATAAGTAATATGTAAGAGTGAGCTCAAGCTAGCTTCTTGATGTGGGATCATGCCCTTTCTACATCCAGGTAATGTGAAATTATACACCGATAACCTGTCAATGTCACGCTCGCACTGCTCACACATACCCACCATTTACCAACAAGGTTGCCAAAATTGATCATAACCTCCTTAAGGGGGCAATTACGTCATCGTTGGCCACACACACTTCTGACTGGGTGAGATTCTGATACTATTTGCATTATCCACTTCACCACATGATATGATATTATTCGTTTTGGTCCCGAGCTCACAATATAATATTTGTATAGTATGATCCCTGAGATTGCAGCTGAATGCTGGAGTGAACTATTATTGAGTATAGTCTCCATTAATTGATTTATATACCTAACAATATTAATTGTACATAGTGAATGCTTTGAGAGTTTGAACTTGCATTCTCATATATTTAAGAGACCAAATAATTCAAAGGTAAAAAAATGTGATGTTTGAATAGATTAAACTAAAAAAAATCCATCCATGAAAAATGCCAATTTAAGAATTCTCAAGTTAAGGGACATGACAAGAGGACTTGTTAAACACAGGGTTGGAGATGGAAGGAACACAAGCTAATGGTTAGACACCCTATATACTCACAGCTTCACATAATTGACAGTGAAATACTACAGCTGGATTCCCAACTTAAGGTGGAAAATCTTGTTGTTAACTCGATCTCAATGGGCAGTCCCAAGTTTTTTGCAGCAGATCCAATTCTTTCAGTCACAATCATTCTTGACTCAGATTCAATCCCTCCGACTTCCATCCACAGTCCCTGATTTGGTACAGTGGCTACCAAGTGCCACTCTTGATTACTCTCACAGGCTTACAATGGAATATTTTGCACCACCCTCTTTGGTATTTTCCTGGCAACACCTCGTCTGGTTCAAGAATCACATTCCAAAACATGGTCACATTATGCGGATGACATTCAAGGAAAGACTTTATACACTGGATTCTATTGTAATGAGGAAAAAACATTACACCAATGCTTGTTATCTCTGCCTTGCTGACTGGGAATCCTTGGACCACCTCTTCTTCAAGTGCAGATACAGCAGTACTATTTGGGAGTTTATACAGCATGCTGCGGGTTTCTACACCAAGCCTAACAGTTGGAGAGAGCTCATTGATTAGTGTTCTAGTACATGGTCCCATGGCCCGTGGCTTACCCACAAACTTCTCCTTTCAGCAGCCATATATCTACTTCCTTTGGCAAGAAAGGAATGCACGAGCCTTTAGAAATAGATCCTCTCCTCCTTACATCATCACAATAATGATCAAGAACTGCATCGATATCAAAGCCTTTAGAAATAGAGACGCAAAATGGCTTCAATACAACTTAAGTGTGGAGCTGATTTGAGAAGCATCATTACAATGAGGCAATTGCAGGATTTATTTGCCAAAGGATGTTCTTTTGCCAATGGTCAAGCATTATTATTGTTTTTGTTGTTCCTTTGGAGATTGTTCCTCATGTTGGTTATGTCCAACTTTGGGCCTGTAATTACTATCTTTTTATATAAAAGCTTACCCATTCCCAAAAAAATAAAAATAAAAATAATAAAAAAAAACCCACCTTTGGAACAATAGTACATATAGAAACCAAGCAAAACACGTAAAAATAAATAAAACTACATACCTTCATTGCAGACAAAAATTAATTCTCATAACTAACTTTCTACTAGTATTAATTAATATACTTTGACCCTTGTTAGTTAAAATGTAAAAAAATGAAAAAAAAAATAGAAATATGAAATGATATTTTTAACCATTTTTCTCATTCTCTTGGCTTTCTAAGTACGAAGATGTACCAGCTGCGACGCCACATAGCCCTCCATTGAATCCTCAATAGCCCGAGACATAGACTTCTCCATTTCGGACCCAACCTCGTCTTTTTCCATAGTATGGATTGTTACGTAAAGGATAACTAGGTTGGTGTGTGACAGTACGGGGAATACGAGTTTTATCATCGTTTAAGACATGAGAAAGATCGAGGAGATCACGACACATAAAGTCGATCATCTAAGGTTCCTCCAATGGAAGAGAGACAGTCATGGAAGAATAGGTATGCCATGTCATCAGATTATAGCATACGCGACAGCATATAGAAGCAATCTCTGTATTGAGTCTATTAATATTTTACTTCGTAATTAATTGTTGTGTGTATAGCGATCCACACATACTGTAAAGACGTGTAAATCAGAAGGTGACAATTGGAATTGCAATCCATCAATTTCAGTAACATATGTGACATCTCGGTCTAGGTCCCAAATTAGGCTCGGGGTTACCATCTTCAAAACCACATAAAACTAGCAAGAGAACAACGATGTATTATAATGAGTTCTGAAAAGGAATAAGCACAAATATATATATATTAGGGTTTATGAATGAATCTAATATTGTTAGAAAATTTTTTGGAGACGATTATATATGTAATTACAAACTAGTGATATTTGGAAAGTTGTATAAGCAGAGATATATTAGGTTGTACAACTCTTATATACTACCTCCGTCCCATAATAATTGTTAATTTTGAAAACTTTGACTCACTACCATCTTTTATTTTTGAATTATTTGATATCATTTTTAATCATATATCTTTAATATACTTATATACTACCTATATCCCATACTAGAGATCTATTTCGGTAATTAACTTTGACTCAAAAAAATTATGAGTCAAAATTTTTAAATTTGACAACTAATATGGGACGAAGGGAGTACGTATAATCCTAATCTTGTTAGGACATTTTGTTGTAAGCGGCTACTTGGGGACCAAGTGGGGTCCCACTTCCTTGTGGACCAAGTAAATTATTTTATCTAATAACCTAAAAATATTTTTTCATACTTACCTTATTAGAAAAGTTGTTAATACTTAATTACCAAAAAATAAAATAAAATAAAATTGTTAAAACTATTGGAAATTTTGGGAAACACTTTTGAAGGTGGACATATATTTTCAAAAATATTTCCTTATAATTTTTTTTAAAAAAATACGTAAAATGAGTTGAGGAATTGTGCTATAAAAGGGTGTTAAATCTACATATAGCACTTGTCTCATTTACACTCAGACGATGTGGAATTGTGTACTTGTAGCTAGCCCAGTGTGATATCTTAATGGTGCCACCTGCACACGCTCACACATGTCATAATTCCGATTACGAGATGAGATGACGCATAATAAAAAGAGATCCAGAACTTGTAGGTTTTGTAGACAATCTTTCTTTTAATATCCCCTGAATTGCATAATAAAACCATCTTAACTTGGTAGAAATATTTTAGTAAAATATTTTAGATGGAATTTTTTGATAAAAAAAATTTAAAAAGAAATTTATTGCAAAACGCTATAAATAGACATAAAGTTTAATGCAATTCATCGTAAAAATAAATTAGTGTAATGCTAATTTTGATTTTTGCTCTGAAGTATAAGTTTGTAACTTTTTGTATTACTGAGTTGTTAGAGCCGATCTGGCCTAGTGCTTTTCTCTCATCCCATTGAAACCTAACTAGGTTTTCTAGTGTAGTACTGTCACACGTGTACTTAATTCCTACAGGAATGTCACACAAATACATATAAAAAGAAGTTTTACTTTATATATACACTTGGCAAGAGGAGGTTCGCTTTTGCTACCAGTGATGGCTTTGGAGTTTGAGAAGCTTACCACACAGTGAAGTGGATTCTACCAAAAAAAAAAAAAACTGTCTTTTATTTTAAAAACCAGTGACCCAATTACCGTACGTGGTTGTAAGTAACTGGTAGAAAATATTATGTAGCAAGAGACAGTGGCGTAGCCACAGAGAGACAAGTGGGGGCAGCTGCCCCCACTGAACTTTTAGTTTTTTTTTAAAAAAAAATTAATTTTATATGGAAAGATTTTTATATTTATATAATTGTCTCCACTAAAACTTGACAGTGCACATATATATACTATATATATAACCAAAAGACCATTCACGGTTTTATAAAAAAAAAAAAAAGAATATAATCTTTCAAAAAAATATAATATTTTTTTTCCCCTTTTATTTCCTACTTTCCTCAAAAAAATAAGATATTCTTTCACACTTTTGACTTTATTACAAACAAATACGCTGTTTACTTCACAAAATCCAAACAAATACTGCAGGTAATCTGATATATATATTTTTAATAATCTAAATTTAAAATTATTATTTGATATTATAATTTTAATTAGAAAAAATATTAGTTATTACTATCAAAATTATTTTACGGCTTCTTCTTTCAAAATTTAGTTTGTATAATTGTTCTTTTAATGGAATCACATATTCACTTACTCTATCAAATTTTTCGATTGATTGGATTATCTGGTTTTAATTTATAAAGTTAGTTATCTTCATATCATGCTTTTTATTTTATTTTTTTATTTTTAATATGAATGAATTTTTATTATGAGTAGATTGACAGTCTGACATAATAGTTATTAAGAATGTTTGTTACCATAGAATTTTTTGGAATGAAATTGGTTATCATGTAATTTTATTTTTATTTTTTTTACATATGTAATATAGTAGAATTAGAATAGTTAGATTTAAGTAACTATGTTATAAGAGACAAGTGTGTATGAAGTACCAACAAGGAAAAAAAAAAAAAAAAAAAGTAACTATATTATTTTCTTTTTCATATCTTATTTTTGATTTATTGAATATGAATTTTTTTTTTAGTATATTTATTTGAATGAACTCAATTTTGAAACAGCAATGAATGATATTATGATTGTGTATATTGAGAGAGACATATTTAGTACTGTTGACAATAATGTTATTATTCAACGCTTTTAGAATATGAAAAAATCGTCAAGGGCAGTTATGAATGTACTAAATAAAAATATTATGAATCAATGTTTTAATTTTTACATATATTATTTTAATTCAAATTATATATATATATATATATATATATATATATATATATATATATATTATTGCTATTAAAGATTGCCCCCACTGAAGAAAATTTCTGGTTACGCCACTGGCAAGAGATAAAGGTTAAAGTGCGGCTCATTTCAAAAGGAATATATATATATATATACACACACACAGACTTACACACACTAGAAGTCACTTTCTCTAGTTTTTGCATCTGGAAGTTTAAAATTGTCAGTAATATTCAACTGAAAAGGGATAAATTTTTTTTTTTTAAAATATATATTTATGTTGCCCAATTAATCTTTAATAAAAAAAAAATTGCTTCAAGAAACTGTTCGAGACACTTAATAACCAAATTAACCATCATTTTCAGTAATGATTTATATCATTAACATAGATCAAAACAAATATCAAAGAATTCACTTGGCAATAAGTGAACAATGAGCAATCTGAGTAGTGAATTACTTGGGCGGAATCATTTCAATTATGCAAGCTCTCTTGAGTACTTCCAATCTTTCTTTTTTTTTTTTTTTAAAAAAAAATACACATTTATTATCCAGGTGTCTCTAGTAAGACTTTTGATGCCTGTGGGACCATTTGTCACAAAGACATAAGTAATGAAATTGATATTATCAATACGCCAAGTTCAAATTCAAGTGATGAAATTGATATTATCATGTGAAGTCCACCTTCGCATCAAAACCGATATCTCATCTTAATTTCAAATTTAGTAGATTGACTTAAAGCAAATTATAAAGATTTCCCCAATTAGATGTTTTTACCCATTTATTGTCGTCTTCCTTTGGGTTGAAATGTTAATTTTTTGTGAAGATAAAACAGAGAATCAAAGCAACAAAACAACTAAAAACAATCCATGTAAGGCGACCAAAATGCTGGCCAATTTTAGTGCAACACTTAGGGGCCCAAAGCACAAGAAGTGTGTTTTTCTATGATGCGTTGCGTATATAAATTATTAACATTTGAAACTGTGGATATGTTGGATTGTCAATTTTGACCTAAAAAAAATTATTAAAATTTCAAACTATCCTTAACAATCAATATTTTAAGCCGTTAGTATTTTTATTTTATTTTTATTTCTATAAATTAATTTTAGGTTTTTCAAGTTTTAAATTAAGAAAATGTCTTTATTTGTTTAATATTTTAGAAAATGTAAGACTATTTTTAGACCAAGAAAATATTTGCACATTCAGTATATAACAGAGTATTTGTTACAATTTAGGAAATGCATGCGGAAAACCATTTCTGTTTTCATTTTCCTCTTTCACTTTTATTTTTTTATTTTCTTGCTTATTTCACGACCAATCATTACTCACAAGTGGCTTTGTAATAAGATTGACATATTTGATTGTCTATTGGGTTATGATTGGTTGGACCACATGGTCCATAAATTTTCACATCTAAAAGAAAAAACCTAATCAAATTAAGATTCTGAGTCATAATCTCAACAAATCCGACCCTTGACTCAAATTCTTATAAATGAAAAAAAAAAAAAAAAAAAATTCTTATAAACGAGTGCCTCGCTCACGCTCCACACATGATTAATTTTGCTCTTATTCCAATTATGTGTAACTTAAATTTTATCACTTTCGTACTTGTATTTTTTCACTCTTTCGCTCCGTGCGATTTCAATTAATCCTTCCTTTTAAGTTTCCAACTTTGTAGATCAAATGTTAAGATTTTCACAAAAGTATTGGTTGAGGATTGTTCCAATGTGATGGATTAGCAATTTGCCCAATTTGTTTTAATTTTGGGTCATACACGATCACCCATTTGTGTCATTGGAACCTTCTGTTTGGTGTCTTCCTTCCTCCTAAATAAATTTATATATAAATATTTATGTATAAGTTTGTTTTAGGATTTTCTTTTGAAATAATTTGAAATTTTGGATTTGGTCTCACAACTCGTGTTAGTCGGACTTTCCTAGATATATAAATATGTTTGTTTTATGGTTTTGTTTTGGAATAATTTGAAAGTAAAAGTTTTTTGAATAACAAATAAAATTGTTATTTTTTTTTTTATATTTAAAATAAAATAAGGTGAATTTTAATTTTGTTTTATTAATGAAAATAAAACTGGAGTGAAGCAAAAAATAATAATCAATCAGAATACCCATCCGTTTGATGAGTTCAAATGGCATACTATTAATCAATTGAAAATTAAATTTTTTTAAGAAAATTTTATATTTTCAAACATGGAAAAGGAGAAAAAGTGAGAAAAAAGAGAGAGAGAGAGAGAGAGAGAAAAAAAAAAAAAAACAAAAAAAAAGGGCCGAAGTTTGGCGGCTACCCAACCCGTCCGGCCCATTCCGTTTGGGCCTGCCCAACTTTCGCCTACAAAAACCTTAATAATTCTTGTTTCGGAGGCAGCCACTGTGCATCCAGTTTGTATCTGGTTTGCTAACAATACGACGTTTTAGATAGAAAGCCCTAATATTTCGGCGGCGCTTTTCAGAAGTTGGGTTTGGATTTCTTGATTTTTGCATACAGTTTATCTGTGTGTGGTTGAAGATGGTAGGGCAAGAATGGCACCTAGACAGAGAAGTTTATGAATTGCAGCAAGAGGACGACGGAGGGCGAACGTCTGAAATGCTTGGCATGGCAGTACACGTGCAAAGAAATCGGACTGTGAATTTCGATTATTCCCTCTTTCCGGCGTGTGCGCTAGAATCTGATGAAACTGCACGATCATTCTTCTCTCCCATCCTTGAGAGGATGAGAGTCACGGTAGACATGATAGACCGCATATGTCCTCAGCTCCTATCTTTCTCTCGTTTCCTGAACAACGATAGAACTGGTATTCCTCACACTGCCATACCTGTAGTTATTCTTGCCATTAATGTCGATGATGAGGTTGAGTCCGATAATGAAAGTCAAGCTATGGAGGAGGAGGAGTCTTCAATGGCCTGGGCTATGGATGAGTCAATGGAGGAGGACTATGGGGCATTGCAGCTCGTTCCAGCAACACAATCATCTCTAGACGCCTTGAAGGAGATGAAATTCGATAGTTCTGGTTCTATTGATCACTGCTCGATTTGTTTGGAGATGTTTTGTCACGAAGACTTGATTACTAGCATGCCATGTTCTCATCCATATCATGGAATTTGTATTCATCGGTGGCTAAAGACCAGCCACTACTGTCCCCTGTGCCGTTTTGAGATGGAAACCTAATTGATCCATTAGGTTTTATTTTTACTTATATATGAAACTGAATTTTGTATAGAAGGAATGTAATGAAGGTTTTAAACTTTTACTTGTGTGTTGTAAGGCTCAATATATTTTGTATACAATGAAGGTTCTGTGATTCTTTGTAGATGATATCACAAGCTATGCAATGAAGGTTCTATGTTCTGTGTATATTTTGTATTCAATGAAGATATTTCTTCTACGTTGACTTTAACAAATATGGAACCATTTAGCTCTTTTACATCAGATATGGTTGCCAGTTTTTGGGAGTTTCATTTGGTTTAAGAGGGATTGTTTTATGTGGTTGCCTACATGCAGGTCTGACGGTGGATAACAAATTTCTCAAGGCTAGCTACTAATCCACTTCTGGTAAATGGTTCTTCATGAGTGTCATTGGTAACCAATTTTCATATACCACAGGACTGGATCGATATGAGATTTGATGATGAACTTCATGAGTGTCATTGGATTATCTTCTTCCATTTGTTTCTTTCCCATAGAGTGAAAGTATCAAGAAATTAATGATAAGAATCAATTAGCTGCGTAGATTAATGAGACCTCCTAATGAATTAAGAGCCTAGGATTAACTTTTCTTGGGGCTGTACGTTTGATTGAGATTAGTGCCTCGCTAGCCAGCAGAACCATATTAAAGTGGATCATAATTTTGGAGTGAATTTTCTTTCCAAGAAACTCAAATCCAAAATGCATGGAAAACATAATCTCACTGAAACCTGTTTGTGATGCTTTTTCGCAAGACTAACTATGCTCTTCCCTCTATATATACTTGAACATAATTAATTTCCTTGGCAAAGTTTTATTGCATCATTTTCAAGTTTATTCAGCATGTGGCAGGCTTTTATATCCAACCAGACAATTGGGTAGACCTCATTGCTTGGTGCTCTAAGTTTTGGACAACAAAACAATTCACCACCCATAAACTTGTACTATCTGCAGCCATTTACTTTATCTGGAATGAAAGGAATGCAGTAGGAAGATCCAGTGATGGCCCTTGTGGTAGAGTAATTGCAATGCACTGTCATTTACTTTGGGATGATTGGGTTGCTGTGCTTGGAGTTTTATCTGGTCCATGGGTTTAATTGCATGTTACTGGTACAAGGCAAGAGATTTGCTGAATTTAGGTTGCTTGATAGTTTGGATATGGTTGATTTGTATCTATGGTTTTTGCCTTCGGGCTGTACATTCATGTAGCTCTTATTTTTTCTTTATTAAACCTTACCCTTTCAACTGAAATAAAAAAAAAAAAAAAAAAGACCTACGAAGTTAGAACAATCTCTTGCAGTACATGGTAAAATATATAAGTCTATTAAATTATCTTGGGGTTTTTTTTTTTTTTTTTTTTTTTGGTTAAAGATAAGCTTGTGCATAAATAGAATAGAATGTACATTGAGCCCCAAGTAGGGGGAAACACCAAACAAAACAAACAAAGACCAAGATTACAAAACAAACGAAGACTGCAAGTAAGAAGACATAAGAACAAAGTAGAGGGAACAACCAATCAACCCATGTCTGCACAGAGACTAACTAGTCCAAGCCATTGACACCATTTTTAATACCAGGTAAACTAGTGCAGGGCATTGACACCATGGTAAGTTGTGTTAACCTCAAGACAGTAACCAGTTGTGCCCACATGAGCTGTTCTTTTGAAATGAGTCTCAAATCCGAAGTTCTTCTTAGCTTGATGGTAGCAAGTCTTGTCATAGCGCTTGACTTAATCTGTGAGCTAATATGCTGGGGAGGGGCTGCAGCATTCCTAAAAACTATTGCATTTCTTTCTTGCCATAGAAAGTAAATTGCAGCAGACCATAATAGCTTGTGAGTCAAGAACTGAGTGGAGTTCCAGTGAATTGAACACCATTGTACCAAGTCAGACCAGCAGTTAGGAAGTATATAGAAGCCTACAATGCTCTGAATAAAATTCCAAACCTTAGAACTGTATGAGCACTTAATGAAGAAATGGGATGACCCAAA
The DNA here is from genome assembly GCF_030987335.1 of Cornus florida. NCBI lineage: Eukaryota > Viridiplantae > Streptophyta > Magnoliopsida > Cornales > Cornaceae > Cornus > Cornus florida. The sequence continues at coordinate 7,504,235 of NW_026775573.1, forward strand.
AACTAAAAAAAAAAAAAAAAAAAAAAAAAAAAAAAAAAAAAAAAAAAAAAAAACACTTCCCTCTCTGAAGCTGTTAATACTGAAAAGTTTATGGCTTGCATAAGAGTGGGTAATGCAATTGCTTCTTACTTTTCATCTCCAAGGACTGTCAAGTCATTGTTTGTGGTCTCTTCATACTCCATCTAACAAGTGCATACTTGGATATTCTTTCTGTTTTTTTCTTCTTCTTTTTTTATTTGGAGTGGATATTTCTCACTTTTTCCCTTCTTTTTTTTTTCCACAGAAAATGAAAATTGAAAAGGAATGTCTGTCCAATTGGATGAGGTTCCAAACACTGTACGTGGTTGTAACTGTTACAAAAGATTATGTGGCAAGAGAAAAAGGTTAAAGTACTGCAGCTCATTTCAAAAGGAATATATATATAACACACACTAGTAGTCACTTTCTCTAGTTTTTGCATATGGAAGTTTAAAAATGTCAGTAATTAAAATGGAAAGGTATATAAAAAAATAAAAAAATTAAATTAAAAAAAGCACACATATTTACCTATAGTACCAATTGGTAGAGATAACCCACTTTTGCTATTAATTTGAACCCTAAATGTATTGGCAGTGCAACTTCACGGGACAAGAAAAAAATGGGATGTCTACAAAAGACATTCTAAGTCATAAAAATTCTAGTATTTGTGTTGACTACAGTTGTTCTTCTTCCTGTGAGACCCTGTGAGCATAGGTTTGAAATGTGAGGAATTGTCTCACTAGGTGATCACTTTCTGGAGGATGAGTGCATCACATACCCAGCACAGGGAAACATATCCAGTCCAGAGACTCATAACACAACTGATCACATAGAACCATCATCCATGAACATAGAAAACAACAAACATGAACATACAACCTTCATTAATTATATACAAAATTGTCTCATAACACAACTGAACATACAACAATGAACATTGAACAATACTATAGTCTGATTCAGTTAATTGGCATCTGAAACCGGCACAATGGGCAAACATGACTGGTCTTTAGCCACTTAATGATGCAGTCTTCATGGTAGAGGTGGGAGCACGGCATGCAAGTGATCACCTCATCCACTAGAAACGTCTCCAAACAAACCAAACACTGATGATTCATGCAACAAGAACCATCAAACTTCACCTTCTCCAACGTGTCGAGAGAAGATGGACTTGCCGGTACCATCTGCTTGGCCTCCTCCATTGACTCCTCCATAGCTCGAGCTATTGCATCATCATCGGTACTTCCATATATATAGTAATTGGACGGCCATCTTCGAACTTCTACGTCAAGAAAAACAGTGGGTATGGTGTTGTTGGTATATATATGGAAGGTTCTTACATCGTTCATGTGACGACAATGATCGAGGAGCTGATCCAAGAGAGGGCCATCTACAATGACTCCCATGTGAGTGAGTGCGGTAGAGAAGAATAAGCGTGCAGGCTCATCATCATCAGACTCTAGCACACAGAACGGCACAGCGAGCAATTGTGTGATCTCAGTGGGATTTTCTAATTCCACCGAATCATCGTGGTATGTATAGTGATAGGCAGATGCTATCAAGGGAAGAGAATGATCATGTGAGAAGGACCATTGGAAAGCATCAGGGTCAACAAAATCTTCATCTATCCGAAATGATTGTGTGATCTCCATATCGGAGTCAACATCATCTACCGCCTCCATATCCTCGATTGTTACAAGAAGAATAACAACGGGTAAGGCGTTATGGGCAATACCAGTTCTGTTGAGGTTCAAGACACGAGAGAGTGAGACTAGTTCTTCACACATACGGCCATCTACGGTGACTCCCATGGGAGAGACTTTGCCATAGAAATATGAGTACGCGGCTGCCGTGTCATCGGACTCTATCACAGACGACGGCATTAGGAACAAATCTCTTTGAGGGTAATCTACTTCCATCAACTCATTGTTGTCTGTTTGGATAACGTGATGCACACATACTTTCAAGACAAGCCAATCAGACGGCGGCAATTGAAATCCATGAAGTTCCATAACATCTTGATCTAATTCCCAGAACTGGCTTGGGTTTACCATCTTCAAACCACACACAAACTGCAGAATCGAAAGCTATCAACAGACAAAAGTGAGTTCTGAAAAAGTAATTAAGCAGGAAAAATGTGTATGTTTGGTAGAAAAATATTAGGGTTTTCTTTTGGAAAGTATGTAGGAATGGCGGCGCGGTTATTACATCTTATAAAGGGTTAAAAGGTAAAAGCAGCAGCCTGGGATCGTCGCTCCGCGTCCTATTTTTGATGTGGATATGGTGGCTATTACATCTTATAAAGGGTAAAAAGGTAAGAGCACGAGGCTGGGTCCACACTCCGCATCGATGTGGATACTTATCTCCAAAAACAGCGCATGCGGAGTGGCGGCGCGGTTATTACATCTTATAATAAGGGTAACAAGATAAAAACAAGAGGCTGGGTGATCCACGCGTCGAATATTTTGATGTGGATATTTTCAAAAAATGTGGCCTTATAATTAATTGGACTCCTTCCTTGACAAAGTGCCCTGCGTCAAGTGCAGTTAAATCTTAACATATTTCATTTGACTATGTCACTTCTCTTCTGAGCATATTAATTGCATATAAAATTTAATTTTTTTAGTTTAGTTTGCCCAACTATTGAACCAAAAAAATATCCTCAACCTACTTACATATATTTTCTATAATAACTAGGGTGATTTTTGATAAAATTGAAAATTAAATATTAAAAATTTTAAGAATTAAATTTTAAGTGTTGAGTTTTTAAGTACTAATTAAAAAAAACTAGTAAATATTTTTTAAAATTTTTTTTAAAATTTTCAATTTAAGCATTTAGTTTAATTATAAGTGATGTCTCTCACTTAAAATTTTACCCATTTTAAATGGCACTTGTCACTGTTAATGATTTCAAATTTGTATTATAAGAGACACTTAATTAGATAAGTGCTTAATCCATTCAGAATTAAACGCATAATAGAGTTTTCAAAGAGCACTTAAAGTAAGAAAAGATGATTTATTTAATTTTGAAAAATTTGATATATAATTTTATTTTTTTGAAATTTTAAGGAGTTTGTATAAGTAATATGTAAGAGTGAGCTCAAGCTAGCTTCTTGATGTGGGATCATGCCCTTTCTACATCCAGGTAATGTGAAATTATACACCGATAACCTGTCAATGTCACGCTCGCACTGCTCACACATACCCACCATTTACCAACAAGGTTGCCAAAATTGATCATAACCTCCTTAAGGGGGCAATTACGTCATCGTTGGCCACACACACTTCTGACTGGGTGAGATTCTGATACTATTTGCATTATCCACTTCACCACATGATATGATATTATTCGTTTTGGTCCCGAGCTCACAATATAATATTTGTATAGTATGATCCCTGAGATTGCAGCTGAATGCTGGAGTGAACTATTATTGAGTATAGTCTCCATTAATTGATTTATATACCTAACAATATTAATTGTACATAGTGAATGCTTTGAGAGTTTGAACTTGCATTCTCATATATTTAAGAGACCAAATAATTCAAAGGTAAAAAAATGTGATGTTTGAATAGATTTAAAACTAAAAAAAATCCATCCATGAAAAATGCCAATTTAAGAATTCTCAAGTTAAGGGACATGACAAGAGGACTTGTTAAACACAGGGTTGGAGATGGAAGGAACACAAGCTAATGGTTAGACACCCTATATACTCACAGCTTCACATAATTGACAGTGAAATACTACAGCTGGATTCCCAACTTAAGGTGGAAAATCTTGTTGTTAACTCGATCTCAATGGGCAGTCCCAAGTTTTTTGCAGCAGATCCAATTCTTTCAGTCACAATCATTCTTGACTCAGATTCAATCCCTCCGACTTCCATCCACAGTCCCTGATTTGGTACAGTGGCTACCAAGTGCCACTCTTGATTACTCTCACAGGCTTACAATGGAATATTTTGCACCACCCTCTTTGGTATTTTCCTGGCAACACCTCGTCTGGTTCAAGAATCACATTCCAAAACATGGTCACATTATGCGGATGACATTCAAGGAAAGACTTTATACACTGGATTCTATTGTAATGAGGAAAAAACATTACACCAATGCTTGTTATCTCTGCCTTGCTGACTGGGAATCCTTGGACCACCTCTTCTTCAAGTGCAGATACAGCAGTACTATTTGGGAGTTTATACAGCATGCTGCGGGTTTCTACACCAAGCCTAACAGTTGGAGAGAGCTCATTGATTAGTGTTCTAGTACATGGTCCCATGGCCCGTGGCTTACCCACAAACTTCTCCTTTCAGCAGCCATATATCTACTTCCTTTGGCAAGAAAGGAATGCACGAGCCTTTAGAAATAGATCCTCTCCTCCTTACATCATCACAATAATGATCAAGAACTGCATCGATATCAAAGCCTTTAGAAATAGAGACGCAAAATGGCTTCAATACAACTTAAGTGTGGAGCTGATTTGAGAAGCATCATTACAATGAGGCAATTGCAGGATTTATTTGCCAAAGGATGTTCTTTTGCCAATGGTCAAGCATTATTATTGTTTTTGTTGTTCCTTTGGAGATTGTTCCTCATGTTGGTTATGTCCAACTTTGGGCCTGTAATTACTATCTTTTTATATAAAAGCTTACCCATTCCCAAAAAAATAAAAATAAAAATAATAAAAAAAAACCCACCTTTGGAACAATAGTACATATAGAAACCAAGCAAAACACGTAAAAATAAATAAAACTACATACCTTCATTGCAGACAAAAATTAATTCTCATAACTAACTTTCTACTAGTATTAATTAATATACTTTGACCCTTGTTAGTTAAAATGTAAAAAAATGAAAAAAAAAATAGAAATATGAAATGATATTTTTAACCATTTTTCTCATTCTCTTGGCTTTCTAAGTACGAAGATGTACCAGCTGCGACGCCACATAGCCCTCCATTGAATCCTCAATAGCCCGAGACATAGACTTCTCCATTTCGGACCCAACCTCGTCTTTTTCCATAGTATGGATTGTTACGTAAAGGATAACTAGGTTGGTGTGTGACAGTACGGGGAATACGAGTTTTATCATCGTTTAAGACATGAGAAAGATCGAGGAGATCACGACACATAAAGTCGATCATCTAAGGTTCCTCCAATGGAAGAGAGACAGTCATGGAAGAATAGGTATGCCATGTCATCAGATTATAGCATACGCGACAGCATATAGAAGCAATCTCTGTATTGAGTCTATTAATATTTTACTTCGTAATTAATTGTTGTGTGTATAGCGATCCACACATACTGTAAAGACGTGTAAATCAGAAGGTGACAATTGGAATTGCAATCCATCAATTTCAGTAACATATGTGACATCTCGGTCTAGGTCCCAAATTAGGCTCGGGGTTACCATCTTCAAAACCACATAAAACTAGCAAGAGAACAACGATGTATTATAATGAGTTCTGAAAAGGAATAAGCACAAATATATATATATTAGGGTTTATGAATGAATCTAATATTGTTAGAAAATTTTTTGGAGACGATTATATATGTAATTACAAACTAGTGATATTTGGAAAGTTGTATAAGCAGAGATATATTAGGTTGTACAACTCTTATATACTACCTCCGTCCCATAATAATTGTTAATTTTGAAAACTTTGACTCACTACCATCTTTTATTTTTGAATTATTTGATATCATTTTTAATCATATATCTTTAATATACTTATATACTACCTATATCCCATACTAGAGATCTATTTCGGTAATTAACTTTGACTCAAAAAAATTATGAGTCAAAATTTTTAAATTTGACAACTAATATGGGACGAAGGGAGTACGTATAATCCTAATCTTGTTAGGACATTTTGTTGTAAGCGGCTACTTGGGGACCAAGTGGGGTCCCACTTCCTTGTGGACCAAGTAAATTATTTTATCTAATAACCTAAAAATATTTTTTCATACTTACCTTATTAGAAAAGTTGTTAATACTTAATTACCAAAAAATAAAATAAAATAAAATTGTTAAAACTATTGGAAATTTTGGGAAACACTTTTGAAGGTGGACATATATTTTCAAAAATATTTCCTTATAATTTTTTTTAAAAAAATACGTAAAATGAGTTGAGGAATTGTGCTATAAAAGGGTGTTAAATCTACATATAACACTTGTCTCATTTACACTCAGACGATGTGGAATTGTGTACTTGTAGCTAGCCCAGTGTGATATCTTAATGGTGCCACCTGCACACGCTCACACATGTCATAATTCCGATTACGAGATGAGATGACGCATAATAAAAAGAGATCCAGAACTTGTAGGTTTTGTAGACAATCTTTCTTTTAATATCCCCTGAATTGCATAATAAAACCATCTTAACTTGGTAGAAATATTTTAGTAAAATATTTTAGATGGAATTTTTTGATAAAAAAAATTTAAAAAGAAATTTATTGCAAAACGCTATAAATAGACATAAAGTTTAATGCAATTCATCGTAAAAATAAATTAGTGTAATGCTAATTTTGATTTTTGCTCTGAAGTATAAGTTTGTAACTTTTTGTATTACTGAGTTGTTAGAGCCGATCTGGCCTAGTGCTTTTCTCTCATCCCATTGAAACCTAACTAGGTTTTCTAGTGTAGTACTGTCACACGTGTACTTAATTCCTACAGGAATGTCACACAAATACATATAAAAAGAAGTTTTACTTTATATATACACTTGGCAAGAGGAGGTTCGCTTTTGCTACCAGTGATGGCTTTGGAGTTTGAGAAGCTTACCACACAGTGAAGTGGATTCTACCAAAAAAAAAAAAAACTGTCTTTTATTTTAAAAACCAGTGACCCAATTACCGTACGTGGTTGTAAGTAACTGGTAGAAAATATTATGTAGCAAGAGACAGTGGCGTAGCCACAGAGAGACAAGTGGGGGCAGCTGCCCCCACTGAACTTTTAGTTTTTTTTTAAAAAAAATTTAATTTTATATGGAAAGATTTTTATATTTATATAATTGTCTCCACTAAAACTTGACAGTGCACATATATATACTATATATATAACCAAAAGACCATTCACGGTTTTATAAAAAAAAAAAAAAGAATATAATCTTTCAAAAAAATATAATATTTTTTTTCCCCTTTTATTTCCTACTTTCCTCAAAAAAATAAGATATTCTTTCACACTTTTGACTTTATTACAAACAAATACGCTGTTTACTTCACAAAATCCAAACAAATACTGCAGGTAATCTGATATATATATTTTTAATAATCTAAATTTAAAATTATTATTTGATATTATAATTTTAATTAGAAAAAATATTAGTTATTACTATCAAAATTATTTTACGGCTTCTTCTTTCAAAATTTAGTTTGTATAATTGTTCTTTTAATGGAATCACATATTCACTTACTCTATCAAATTTTCCGATTGATTGGATTATCTGGTTTTAATTTATAAAGTTAGTTATCTTCATATCATGCTTTTTATTTTATTTTTTTATTTTTAATATGAATGAATTTTTATTATGAGTAGATTGACAGTCTGACATAATAGTTATTAAGAATGTTTGTTACCATAGAATTTTTTAGAATGAAATTGGTTATCATGTAATTTTATTTTTATTTTTTTTACATATGTAATATAGTAGAATTAGAATAGTTAGATTTAAGTAACTATGTTATAAGAGACAAGTGTGTATGAAGTACCAACAAGGAAAAAAAAAAAAAAAAAAAGTAACTATATTATTTTCTTTTTCATATCTTATTTTTGATTTATTGAATATGAATTTTTTTTTAGTATATTTATTTGAATGAACTCAATTTTGAAACAGCAATGAATGATATTATGATTGTGTATATTGAGAGAGACATATTTAGTACTGTTGACAATAATGTTATTATTCAACGCTTTTAGAATATGAAAAAATCGTCAAGGGCAGTTATGAATGTACTAAATAAAAATATTATGAATCAATGTTTTAATTTTTACATATATTATTTTAATTCAAATTATATATATATATATATATATATATATATATATATATATATATATTATTGCTATTAAAGATTGCCCCCACTGAAGAAAATTTCTGGTTACGCCACTGGCAAGAGATAAAGGTTAAAGTGCGGCTCATTTCAAAAGGAATATATATATATATATACACACACACAGACTTACACACACTAGAAGTCACTTTCTCTAGTTTTTGCATCTGGAAGTTTAAAATTGTCAGTAATATTCAACTGAAAAGGGATAAATTTTTTTTTTTTAAAATATATATTTATGTTGCCCAATTAATCTTTAATAAAAAAAAAATTGCTTCAAGAAACTGTTCGAGACACTTAATAACCAAATTAACCATCATTTTCAGTAATGATTTATATCATTAACATAGATCAAAACAAAGATCAAAGAATTCACTTGGCAATAAGTGAACAATGAGCAATCTGAGTAGTGAATTACTTGGGCGGAATCATTTCAATTATGCAAGCTCTCTTGAGTACTTCCAATCTTTCTTTTTTTTTTTTAAAAAAAAAAAAATACACATTTATTATCCAGGTGTCTCTAGTAAGACTTTTGATGCCTGTGGGACCATTTGTCACAAAGACATAAGTAATGAAATTGATATTATCAATACGCCAAGTTCAAATTCAAGTGATGAAATTGATATTATCATGTGAAGTCCACCTTCGCATCAAAACCGATATCTCATCTTAATTTCAAATTTAGTAGATTGACTTAAAGCAAATTATAAAGATTTCCCCAATTAGATGTTTTTACCCATTTATTGTCGTCTTCCTTTGGGTTGAAATGTTAATTTTTTGTGAAGATAAAACAGAGAATCAAAGCAACAAAACAACTAAAAACAATCCATGTAAGGCGACCAAAATGCTGGCCAATTTTAGTGCAACACTTAGGGGCCCAAAGCACAAGAAGTGTGTTTTTCTATGATGCGTTGCGTATATAAATTATTAACATTTGAAACTGTGGATATGTTGGATTGTCAATTTTGACCTAAAAAAAATTATTAAAATTTCAAACTATCCTTAACAATCAATATTTTAAGCCGTTAGTATTTTTATTTTATTTTTATTTCTATAAATTAATTTTAGGTTTTTCAAGTTTTAAATTAAGAAAATGTCTTTATTTGTTTAATATTTTAGAAAATGTAAGACTATTTTTAGACCAAGAAAATATTTGCACATTCAGTATATAACAGAGTATTTGTTACAATTTAGGAAATGCATGCGGAAAACCATTTCTGTTTTCATTTTCCTCTTTCACTTTTATTTTTTTATTTTCTTGCTTATTTCACGACCAATCATTACTCACAAGTGGCTTTGTAATAAGATTGACATATTTGATTGTCTATTGGGTTATGATTGGTTGGACCACATGGTCCATAAATTTTCACATCTAAAAGAAAAAACCTAATCAAATTAAGATTCTGAGTCATAATCTCAACAAATCCGACCCTTGACTCAAATTCTTATAAATGAAAAAAAAAAAAAAAAAAAATTCTTATAAACGAGTGCCTCGCTCACGCTCCACACATGATTAATTTTGCTCTTATTCCAATTATGTGTAACTTAAATTTTATCACTTTCGTACTTGTATTTTTTCACTCTTTCGCTCCGTGCGATTTCAATTAATCCTTCCTTTTAAGTTTCCAACTTTGTAGATCAAATGTTAAGATTTTCACAAAAGTATTGGTTGAGGATTGTTCCAATGTGATGGATTAGCAATTTGCCCAATTTGTTTTAATTTTGGGTCATACACGATCACCCATTTGTGTCATTGGAACCTTCTGTTTGGTGTCTTCCTTCCTCCTAAATAAATTTATATATAAATATTTATGTATAAGTTTGTTTTAGGATTTTCTTTTGAAATAATTTGAAATTTTGGATTTGGTCTCACAACTCGTGTTAGTCGGACTTTCCTAGATATATAAATATGTTTGTTTTATGGTTTTGTTTTGGAATAATTTGAAAGTAAAAGTTTTTTGAATAACAAATAAAATTGTTATTTTTTTTTTTATATTTAAAATAAAATAAGGTGAATTTTAATTTTGTTTTATTAATGAAAATAAAACTGGAGTGAAGCAAAAAATAATAATCAATCAGAATACCCATCCGTTTGATGAGTTCAAATGGCATACTATTAATCAATTGAAAATTAAATTTTTTTAAGAAAATTTTATATTTTCAAACATGGAAAAGGAGAAAAAGTGAGAAAAAAGAGAGAGAGAGAGAGAGAGAAAAAAAAAAAAAAAAACAAAAAAAAAGGGCCGAAGTTTGGCGGCTACCCAACCCGTCCGGCCCATTCCGTTTGGGCCTGCCCAACTTTCGCCTACAAAAACCTTAATAATTCTTGTTTCGGAGGCAGCCACTGTGCATCCAGTTTGTATCTGGTTTGCTAACAATACGACGTTTTAGATAGAAAGCCCTAATATTTCGGCGGCGCTTTTCAGAAGTTGGGTTTGGATTTCTTGATTTTTGCATACAGTTTATCTGTGTGTGGTTGAAGATGGTAGGGCAAGAATGGCACCTAGACAGAGAAGTTTATGAATTGCAGCAAGAGGACGACGGAGGGCGAACGTCTGAAATGCTTGGCATGGCAGTACACGTGCAAAGAAATCGGACTGTGAATTTCGATTATTCCCTCTTTCCGGCGTGTGCGCTAGAATCTGATGAAACTGCACGATCATTCTTCTCTCCCATCCTTGAGAGGATGAGAGTCACGGTAGACATGATAGACCGCATATGTCCTCAGCTCCTATCTTTCTCTCGTTTCCTGAACAACGATAGAACTGGTATTCCTCACACTGCCATACCTGTAGTTATTCTTGCCATTAATGTCGATGATGAGGTTGAGTCCGATAATGAAAGTCAAGCTATGGAGGAGGAGGAGTCTTCAATGGCCTGGGCTATGGATGAGTCAATGGAGGAGGACTATGGGGCATTGCAGCTCGTTCCAGCAACACAATCATCTCTAGACGCCTTGAAGGAGATGAAATTCGATAGTTCTGGTTCTATTGATCACTGCTCGATTTGTTTGGAGATGTTTTGTCACGAAGACTTGATTACTAGCATGCCATGTTCTCATCCATATCATGGAATTTGTATTCATCGGTGGCTAAAGACCAGCCACTACTGTCCCCTGTGCCGTTTTGAGATGGAAACCTAATTGATCCATTAGGTTTTATTTTTACTTATATATGAAACTGAATTTTGTATAGAAGGAATGTAATGAAGGTTTTAAACTTTTACTTGTGTGTTGTAAGGCTCAATATATTTTGTATACAATGAAGGTTCTGTGATTCTTTGTAGATGATATCACAAGCTATGCAATGAAGGTTCTATGTTCTGTGTATATTTTGTATTCAATGAAGATATTTCTTCTACGTTGACTTTAACAAATATGGAACCATTTAGCTCTTTTACATCAGATATGGTTGCCAGTTTTTGGGAGTTTCATTTGGTTTAAGAGGGATTGTTTTATGTGGTTGCCTACATGCAGGTCTGACGGTGGATAACAAATTTCTCAAGGCTAGCTACTAATCCACTTCTGGTAAATGGTTCTTCATGAGTGTCATTGGTAACCAATTTTCATATACCACAGGACTGGATCGATATGAGATTTGATGATGAACTTCATGAGTGTCATTGGATTATCTTCTTCCATTTGTTTCTTTCCCATAGAGTGAAAGTATCAAGAAATTAATGATAAGAATCAATTAGCTGCGTGGATTAATGAGACCTCCTAATGAATTAACTTTTCTTGGGGCTGTACGTTTGATTGAGATTAGTGCCTCGCTAGCCAGCAGAACCATATTAAAGTGGATCAAGTGAATTTTCTTTCCAAGAAACTCAAATCCAAAATGCATGGAAAACATAATCTCACTGAAACCTGTTCGTGATGCTTTTTCGCAAGACTAACTATGCTCTTCCCTCTATATATACTTGAACATAATTAATTTCCTTGGCAACAAGTTTTATTGCATCATTTTCGAGTTTATTCAGCATGTGGCAGGCTTTTATATCCAACCAGACAATTGGGTAGACCTCATTGCTTGGTGCTCTAAGTTTTGGACAACAAAACAATTCACCACCCATAAACTTGTACTATCTGCAGCCATTTACTTTATCTGGAATGAAAGGAATGCAGTAGGAAGATCCAGTGATGGCCCTTGTGGTAGAGTAATTGCAATGCACTGTCATTTACTTTGGGATGATTGGGTTGCTGTGCTTGGAGTTTTATCTGGTCCATGGGTTTGATTGCATGTTAATGGTACAAGGCAAAAGACTTTGGGCTGTACATTAAAGCTTACCCTTTCAACAAAAAAACAAAAACAAAAAATCTAAGAAGTTAGAACAACCTCTTGCCGTACATGGTAAAATATATAAGTCTGTTAAATTATCTTGGGGTTTTTTTTTTCTTTGGTTTAAGATAAGCCCCATTCCCCAAGTAGGGGGAAAGCACCAAACAAAACAAACAAAGACCAAGATTACAAAACAAACGAAGACTGCAAGTAAGAAGACATAAGAACAAAGTAGAGAGAACAACCAATCAACCCATGTCTGCACAGAGACTAACTAGTCCAAGCCATTGACACCATTTTTAATACCAGGTAAACTAGTGCAGGCCATTGACACCATGGTAAGTTGTGTTAACCTCAAGACAGTTACCAGTTGTGCCCACATGAGCTGTTCCTTTGAAATGAGTCTCAAATCCGAAGCTCTTCTTAGCTTGATGGTAGCAAGTCTTGCCCTAGTGCTTGACTTAATCCGTGAGATAATATGCTGGTGAGGGGCTGGAGCATTCCTAAAAACTCTTGCATTTCTTTCTTGCCATAGAAAGTAAATTGCAGCAGACCATAATAGCTTGTGAGTCAAGAACTGAGTGGAGTTCCAGTGATTGAACACCATTGCACCAAGTCAGACCAGCAGTTAGGAAGTATATAGAAGCCTACAATGCTCTGAATAAAATTCCAAACCTTAGAACTGTATGAGCACTTAATGAATAAATGGGATGACCCAAAAACTATAAAATAAAAACTTCCCTCTCTGAAGCTGTTAATATTTGAAAAGTTTATGGCTTGCATAAGAGTGGGTAATGCAATTGCTTCTTACTTTTCATCTCCAAGGACTGTCAAGTCATTGTTTGTGGTCTCTTCATAGTACTCCTCCATCTAACATGTGCATATATACTTGTATATTTCTTTCTGTTTTTTTCTTCTTCTTTTTTTATTTGGAGTGGATATTTCTCACTTTTGCCTTTATTTTTTATTTTTTTTATTTTTTTTGTTTCCACAGAAAATGAAAATTGAAAAGGAATGTCTGTCCAATTGGATGAGGTTCCAATCACTGTACGTGGTTGTAACTGTTAGAAAAGATTATGTAGCAAGAGAAATGTTTTGCATATGGAAGTTTAAAATTGTCAGTAATTAAACTGGAAATGGATAAAAAAATAAAAATAAAAAAAAGCATACATATTTACCTATAGTACCAATTGGTAGAGATAACCCACTTTTGCTATTAATTTGAACCCTAAATGTATTGGCAGTGCAACTTCACGGGACAGGAAAAAAATGGGATGTCTACAAAAGACATTCTAAATTATAAAAATTCTAGTATTTGTGTTGACTACAGTTGTTGTTCTTCCCGTGAGACCATGTGAGCATAGGTTTGAAATGTGAGGATTTCTCTCACTAGGTGATCACTTTCTGGAGGATGAGTGCATCACATACCCAGCACAGAGAAACATATCCAGTCCAGAGACTCATCACACAACTGATCACATAGAACCATCATCCATGAACATAGAAAACAACAAACATGAACATACAACCTTCATTAATTATATACAAAATTGTCTCATAACACAACTGAACATACAACAATGAACATTGAACAATACTATAGTCTGATTCAGTTAATTGGCATCTGAAACCGGCACAAAGGGCAAACATGACTGGTCTTTAGCCACTTAATGATGCAGTCTTCATGGTAGAGGTGGGAGCACGGCATGCAAGTGATCACCTCATCCACTAGAAACGTCTCCAAACAAACCAAACACTGATGATTCATGCAACAAGAACCATCAAACTTCACCTTCTCCAACGTGTCGAGAGAAGATGGACTTGCCGGTACCATCTGCTTGGCCTCCTCCATTGACTCCTCCATAGCTCGAGCTATTGCATCATCATCGGTACTTCCATATATATAGTAATTGGACGGCCATCTTCGAACTTCTACGTCAAGAAAAACAGTGGGTATGGTGTTGTTGGTATATATATGGAAGGTTCTTACATCGTTCATGTGACGACAATGATCGAGGAGCTGATCCAAGAGAGGGCCATCTACAATGACTCCCATGTGAGTGAGTGCGGTAGAGAAGAATAAGCGTGCAGGCTCATCATCATCAGACTCTAGCACGCAGAACGGCACAGCGAGCAATTGTGTGATCTCAGTGGGATTTTCTAATTCCACCGAATCATCGTGGTATGTATAGTGATAGGCAGATGCTATCAAGGGAAGAGAATGATCATGTGAGAAGGACCATTGGAAAGCATCAGGGTCAACAAAATCTTCATCTATCCGAAATGATTGTGTGATCTCCATATCGGAGTCAACATCATCTACCGCCTCCATATCCTCGATTGTTACAAGAAGAATAACAACGGGTAAGGCGTTATGGGCAATACCAGTTCTGTTGAGGTTCAAGACACGAGAGAGTGAGACGAGTTGTTCACACATACGGCCATCTACGGTGACTCCCATGGGAGAGACTTTGTCATAGAAATATGAGTACGCGTCTGCCGCGTCATCGGACTCTATCACAGACGACGGCATTAGGAACAAATCTCTTTGAGGGTAATCTACTTTCATCAACTCATTGTTGTCTGTTTGGATAACGTGATGCACACATACTTTCAACACAAGCCAATCAGACGGTGGCAATTGAAATCCATGAAGTTCCATAACATCCTGATCAAATTCCCAGAACTGCCCTGCGTTTACCATCTTCAAACCACACACAAACTGCAGAATCGAAAGCTATCAAGAGACAAAGTGAGTTCTGAAAAAGGAATAAAGCAGGAAAAAAATGTGATCTTTGGTACAAAAATATTAGGGTTTTCTTTTGGAAAGTATGTAGGAGTGGCGGCGCAGTTATTACATCTTATAAAAGGTTAAAAGGGAAAAGCACCAGGTGGGGATCGGCTTCCGCGTCCTAGTTTTTTTGATGTGGATACGCCGGCGCGGTTATTACATCTTATAAAGGGTAAAAACATAAAAGCACGAGGCTGCATATATAATTTATTTATTTTTAGTTTAGTTTGCCCAACTATTGAACCAAAAAAATATTCTCAACCTATTTACATATATTTTCTATAATAACTAAGGTCGTTTTTGATAAAATTAAAAACTAAATACTAAAAATTTTAAGAATTAAATTTTAAGTGCCGAGTTTTTAAGTACTAATTAAAAAATACTAGAAAATAGATTTTAAAATCTTTTTGAATTTTCAACTTTTTTTTTTGGTTAAAAAGGTAAGCTTGTATATATAATTAAAATGTGGAATGTACAAACAAACTCCAAAGGGGGGAAACAAAAAGGAACAGCAACTCCAGAAACAACAACTCCCTTTGCAACAACTAAGGAAAACAAAAGCATAACATCAGCCAAAAAATAATATTATGCACCCTCTCTAGCCTTCAACCATGGTAGCATTAACCATGAACAATCATCACCATTGCTTAAGATAGAGGCTAGAGATATCCATTAGATGTGGAGCAGCCCTGCTGGAAGAGTGTCTGAAGCTGTGAGGGAGAAGAGATCAGCCTTAATTCTGAACTACTCTTAAGCTTGAGTGAGGCAAGTCTGCTTCTTACACAAGACTTAATTTGAGCAATGATGCTGTGGGCAGTGGAGGATTGATTCCTGAATGCTCTGGCATTTCGCTCAATCCAAATGAAGTAGACTGCAGCAGACCAAAGAAGTTTGTGGAGCAAGAATTGTGTTGAAGCCCAGTGTATTGAGCACCAAAGCAATAAGTCAGCCCAACTGTTTCGCAAAATGTAAAATCCAATAGATTCTTGGATAAACCTCCAAATATGTGAAGTGTAGTCACATTTGAAGAAGAGGTGATCAATGGGTTCCCATGCTGTATGACAGAGATAACATCTGTTTGTGTAGTGCTTGTAAAGCATTGGTTTTGCATCAAGTGTATATAATCTCCCTCTAGCAGCTAGCCAAAGGATAAGGCTGTTTTTGGGTTTGTGGTGTTTGAACCACACCACTTTATACCAAGGAAAAATTGGGGATAAGGGGCTGAAGTAAGCAAGGGTATGTGCCATTGTAAAGACCTTAGAAGAGCTTGGTAACCTTTCAATGCAATCTGGATCAGCAGAGGGCTGGGGTAATTCATGTAACTGTGAAATGAAGCTTTTTGATTGGAAAAAGTTGTGCAGCTGGATTGAGTTTGGATGGACCCATTGGTGGTTGGAAATTAGGCTATCTTGAATTTTCAACTTAAGCATTTAGTTTAGTTATAAGTGATGTCTTTCTCATATAAAATTTTATCCCATTTTAAGTGACACTTATCACTTTTAGTGATTTCAAATTTGTATTATTAAACATGCTTAATTAGATAAACGCTTAATCCATTCTGAATTAAATGCAGAATAGAGTTTTCAAATAGCACTTAAGAAAAGATGATTTATTTAATTTTGGAAAAAATGATATATTATTTTATTTTTTGAAATTTTAAAGTATTAATTATGTAAGAGTGAGCTAAAGCTTTTTGATGTGGGATTATGTCCTTTCTACGTCCAGGTAATGTGAGATTGTACATCGGTAACCTGTCAGTGTCACGCTCGCACCGCTCACGCATACCCACTTGCAAGGTCGCCACAATCACAACCCCCTTAAAGGTCCAATTACGTCATCGTTGGCCACACACACTTCTAACTGTGTGAGACCCTGATACTATTTGTATAGTCAACTCCATCATATAGTATGATATTGTCCACTTTGAATCCGAGCTCACAATATTTTGCTGTTAAGTTTTACCCCAAAAGGTCTCACATCATTTGGAGTGAACCCCATCAATGACAGACCCAAAATATTTGTCGAGAGTGGGCGTCATTGAAGTTTTTTCATAGTTTCAATGGCTGCATTATCAAAATTAACAAAATTTATATGAATGTAATGCAAATTAAAAAATAAAAAATAAAAAATCAATGGGGGCCTAGTTTAATTACAGTATAACTTTTATATACTACTAGTAAGAGGAGTATAAAACTAAAATTGTTAGGACATTTTGTAGGCGTTACTTGGTCCAAGTGTCAAGGTGGGTCCCACTTCCTTCTATTTTGCTTACATGATCAAATTTTATGGATGAAGCAAATCTAAAAATCCTTTTTTTTTTTTTTTTTAACTGTATTATTCGGAAAGTTTTTAAAACTACAAGATAATTGAAAATTTTGGGAAACATTTTTGAAGGTGGACATTTATTTAAAAAAAAAAATTCTTTTATAATTTTTCCTAAAAATAAAATAATCCTAATTGAGAGTTGAGGAGGGTTTGTGAGTTTCCATGTAATTATCATACTAGTAGCATTTGGTTTATCGTAGTACTCCAGAAAAAAAGGCAAGAGTTTTGAAAGGGGTCACTGAGGCATAAAAATATATAGTAGGGCCTATAACAGTTATAAATCTAATATGATTATATACTTCCAAAATTATTCCCTTATAATTTGTTTAAATAAAATTGCATTCCACATACTGAAAAATTGAACTTTTATTGGGTATAGTCCCCATTAATTGATTTATAAATTAACCTAACAATATTAATTGTACAAAGTGAATGCTTTGGCAAGTGCACTGGCTTAAGGAGGGGGACCAGAACACTGCTTTCTTCATGAGGAGTTTTGGTTCAAAGGCTAACAGAAGGAAAGTCCAATCAATTTTTAACTCGTATGGCTCTCAACTGTTTGGGGAGGATATGAAGAACGAATTTCTCACCCATTTCACCACTATTCTTGGGCAGGATTATACACATTATCAAGCTATGGCATCTTTTTCCCATCTCATTACTAAAATTATTCCTAGTCATGTCATTCCTACCCTCACCTCTATACCTACTGGCCTTGAGATTCAAAATTGCATACTTTCATTTCACCCATTCAAAAGCCCAGGTCCTGATGGATATAACTCAGCCTTCTTCAGACACACATGGCATATCATTGGTCAGGATGTCATTTCAACTGTTAAAGACTTTTTCATCACTGGCAAAATGCTCACTGAGATCAATTGTTCTTACATTGCCCTAGTACCAAAGATCCCTAATCCCTCAACAGTTAATGATTTTAGACCAATCTCATGCTGCAACCTTATTTACAAAACCATCTCAAAGCTGTTGGCTAACAAGCTTGCACCTTTACTTCCATACTTAATCAGCCCAAACCAGAATGCTTTTATTAAAGGGAGACATATCACTTAAAATATTATTCTAGCCCATGAATTATTGAATGGTTACAATAAGGTTAACCATCCCCCTAATTGTGCTCTAAAAATTGACCTCATGAAAGCCTTCGATTCAATTCATTGGCAGTTTATTCTTGACTTCTTACATCTCTTTGGTTTTCCATCATCATTTATTCATTGGATATCTCAGTGCATCACCACCCCAGCCTATTCTATCTCCCTCAATAGTGAACTGTTTGGATTTTTTAAGGGTAGGAGGGTCATTAGACAAGGAGATCCCATCTCTCCATTGCTTTTTGTCCTTGCAATGGAGGTTCTTACTCTCACAATTAACCACCAAGTCAGGCAAAATCCTAGCTTCAAGTATCATTGGAGGTGCAGAAAATTGAGTATCACTCATCTCTCATTTGCAGATGACTTGTTGATGCTTTCTCATGCAAATTCTGATTCAGTGCAAAGTTTGGTGAATGCTCTTAACCTGTTTTGTTCATTTTCTGGTTTACAACTTAACCCTGCTAAAAGCAAATTTTCTTTTCAAGGGTGGATTCTCACACAAAATTCTCTATTTTATCACTCTTGCAATTTGATGCTGGTACTTTACCAGTAACATACTTGGGAATGCCCCTCTCTGCTACAGCAATTAAGGCAAGGGATTGTCAAACACTTGTGGGAAGAATCACTAAAACAATTGGCTCTTGGACATCTAAGTTTCTTTCTTATGCTGGAAGGGCAGTCCTCATTAAATCAGTGCTGTGTTCTATCCAAGCTTACTGGTCTCAAGCTTTTGTGTTACCTAGGAAGGTCTTTGATAAAATTAACAGGATTCTTAGGAGCTTCTACTGGTCTGGGGTTGAGATGAAGAAAAGGGGAGCTAAGGTTGCCTGGAATGCAGTATGTAGACCCAAAATTTATGGGGGATTGGGATTTCCTGACCTCGAGCTCTCTAACAGAATTGCATGCCTTAAACATATTTGGAAATTATGTCTAAGGAAGGAAAGTCTTTGGGTTGCTTGGTCCTATAACTATCTTATTACGGAGAAGAGTTTCAGGTACCTAAAGGCAACCTCACTCAGCTCTGGTTTTTGGAGGGACCTATTGAAGCTCAGAGAAATGGCTAGAAGTATCATTCATTTTAAGGTTGGCTGCGGAAAAGACACAAAGCTTTGGCTGGACTTTTGGCTTCCAAAGGGCACAATTGTAAATCTGTTGGGATTAAATGTGAAGTTTCCAAATTTCAGGATGTTTGAATTTTTTGAAATTTTGTTACCACAACCGCCTAAAGTTGCGGTCGTAGTTCTGTTATGCTTCTTAGTTGGTCCTTCTCCTTGTATATAAGGAGTTCATTTCATCTTAAGTGAGATTGGATGTCCATGGTTGGACGATTGATGAATAGAGTGTGACAGGATATCAGGTGCATTTAGGTGGGAATGGTAGTTTCTTGTGAGCTCGGGGCTCACTAGCCCTTTTCCTTTGTTTTAGTCTTGACTAGGACGTTAGTTGTTATGAGTTTTGTCTCTGTCTAGAGGTCGTGTGCGTTTGTGGGTGGACGGATTTGTGAGCGGGTGTTGCTTTATTGGAGGTCATCGATTGAGGTTTTGATTGAAGGGGTCGATTTACTTCCCCGGAGGGAGGTATAGCCTTTAGTTTTGCAATCTTTGTTTTGAGAATGGTTTAATTGGTAGGATGTGAGGCACAAATTGCCGAATGAGGATTATGTTTCTGATGATTGGTACTATTGGCGATGACTAGAGAACGTGTCATGAATTACAATTGAGGATAATTAAATGATGTGGCATGACTCATGTATTTGAATGTTTTCAGAAGGGATTGATTCTAATAGTGTCTTGAAGATAAATATTAGTATTGCTTGGGCGTTATACAGCTAGTGAATGATTAAGGGATTTCATTTAGGAATAATGTGAATGGTTGACTTTGTCTTGAGGATTTCAGCACGAAATGATTGTATTGGGTGTTTTGACGAGGTCAGAATCGAATCGAATAAGGTTATGAAGTTGATTACGTGTTGTGGACGATATGAGGTGACTGAAAGACTTTTAGGTTGATTGATGATTGGGATATTGGCGATATGTTACTTTGGCTTGTTATAATTGAGGCATGATTAGAGTTTTTAGAGCTAGTATGTGATTTTATTGTTGTCGAGGTTATGCATAGAGAGTGGGTTTCGTGGTTGTTTTGTGGATTGTATAGGGTTGTGTTTGAGGTTTAGACCTGAGGATAGGAATGATATCTGTGTTGAGGTCAGATCGATGATGAGAATGGCATGGCCAACCATTTCTCCTGAATCAATCCTTCTTTGACACGATGTCGGGTCAAAGGTCAATGATTACTCCGACTTGTTGGTGATAGTGAGAGTATGGTAACAATGTGGACTTTCACGATTTATCTTGAGTGCTGAGAGGTGTTAAATGGTACTGGGTGTTTGATAGCAGGTTAGTGGTACAATCATTGATTTTTGAGAATCTTGTTTTGAGGATCTGTGTTCAAATGCAGGGTGATGCATTTTATTGTTTTGGTGACTCATGATTATATGATTATTGCGAGATTCATCATTTAGTTATCTTAAGGTTGATCAGTATGATAATTATTGATTAGTGTGGTTGGTGGTCATTGTATGATGATGTAGTTGTATAGTCGTATGATTGATGACAGGTGTTGGTTTGGCAGAGATGTGTTGATCTGAGGTTAAGTCTGATCTTCATTGGGGCCTGGTTTGTCCTTTAAAAAGAGTGAACGGAGATAGAATGTTGTCATTATCGGGGGTCTTGTGACCATTTTTCTTTCGAGCCTTGTGTAACAGTATAGAAAGGACCAATATTGGTTTTAAGTCAAGTATAGAATTCAGTAGGTTTGGTGAGTAATGTTGTGAGTGATAAGTGCTCTCATAAGGTGGTGATCATTGGGTTTTCTGGCGGCAGAGCGTGATTGTCTATTGACATCCGGTATCAAAGGCAATAATGTCAGTGGATTCATAGTCTCGGAGTTTTGTAAGGTGTCCTGGGAGAGTGTGTGGCTGTTGTGCTTTCTTCTTTAAGGAGGGTAGGTTTCGAGGACGGAATCTCTTTAAGGAGGGTAGATTGTGAAGTTTCCAAATTTCAGGATGTTTGAATTTTTTGAAATTTTGTTACCACAAGGGTATTTTCGTCTTTTCACTTATCGACGGGATTGTGGTTGGGTCCAAGTGTAGTCTGTGCATCTTAATTTTCATGGGAGTGTAACATTTAAATTATGGTGTAATTTTATGTGTGTGGTGTAGACAATGGAATAAAGATAAAGTGAAAAGAAAAGAAAAGAATTTCAAGTGGAGCCCACCACTAACTCAAAATAATAGCCTAGACTCTTTTTTTTTCTCTCATTTTCTTTCTCTCTCCCCACTGAACTCTCTCTGCCCTATAATTTTCTTCATTTTCCATTTCTTTTAGAGACCAACCTTTGAATCAAGGTATCTCACTCATTGTTTGTCGGAATAAGGTGCCGTTTGAGGCAAAACGATGAGTGCGACAAGCTCTACGTACTAGTACCAACAATTTCCAACTTTGAGCTCTCCTTATAGTTCGAATTTGAGACCCATTTTCTAGGGTTTTGGTGCAATTTTGAGGTAGGGGCATCTTAATCCACTCCTTTCTTGTTCTATTGTGAATTATGACCCTATTGTGTGATAATATGCTTAATTTGAGAAAATACTTGCTTCCATAATGTATAAATTATGTCTAGAGAATTTCATTACTTTGATTATAACTTGTATCATGTGAATAACATGTTTAGATGATGACCTTGTTGTGTTAAATGTGTTGATAATTTAATTGAGGATGTTGAACATGATAAATGCCTAAATGTGTAGTGATGATGTATTGGAAAGTTTCTAAATGTTAAAATGTTGAATTTTTATGTCTACTTTGTGTTAAAATGCTAGAAATGATGTATGAGAGCATGTTTATTTAGATTGTGCCAAATTTTCCCTTTATCATAATATTTTAATCATTTATACATTCATGCACATGTCATTGGGATGCATGAAAAGGGAAGAATTGGTCTTGAAATGAAAATGGGGGATTTGGGAGATGATAGTTTTTGTGAAATGGTTTTGACAAACCCGGTCGTTGCGGAGTTACCAACGGGCCGGAGGTTAATGTAGCCTAGAGGGAACTAGGGAGAGTACCCTAGCGTGGTTGAGCTATTCGGGCCCCTCGACGGCGCTGCGGAGTCACCAAAGGCCTAGGGACGGTAGCCAATCCTTCTCTCGTCGCGACGGAGTTACCAAAGGGGGTTACATTAAAATTTGGAAAGTGATGGTTTTGAGAAAGAAAATGGGGAGTGGCATTAGCATGTATTGCACTTCATTGCATTGCATTGATTGTGTTTGGAGTTGACTAGTATGTTGTATTGATTCCCTACGTTGCATGACCCCCATTTCCTATTGGCCTATGCTTTGTTTGAATTCACTAGGACACAAGAATTGTGTCTTAAGTGTCACCTACTGAGCTTTACGCTCACCCTATTATATATATCTTTTTTTCAGGCCTTAAAAAAGAACCGGTGGACGACAACCCACCTCAACCATGAATGTTGCTAGAGGAACATTTTGTTACTTTTGTACTAGACTACACTTTTGTATACTCTCTATTTTTGTAAAACTTTGAGTTCTAGCAAAGTGTACCTATTTTGTTAACTAAGGAAATGTACTTTGGATCATGACGATGAATTTCAAATAATGTATTTTGGGACTGTAATCATGATAATTTGGATTAATTAATGTGTGGATGTTCCACCATGAGAGGAACTATCTTGAGATATAATGAACGGATGAATGGGATGCTGGAGTATATTATTTGTTTTGTGTGTTGGGACAGGTTGTTGAAGGACCATTTTTAGGGGAGGTCATGCCGAAATTTTTGTGTAAATGGTCAGTTTAGGGTCGTTACATTAAATGACTTGGAAATTCTTCAACTGGACTCCTCAGCCACAGTTGATAGCCTAATTTCCAATGGACATTGGATAATCCCTATATCTCTAGCTTATCCTTAATTTTTTCAGTCTGTTAATTTCCTTTCTCAGCTGTACTCTTTACAATCTCCTTCAGAGCAAATGGATAGTATTTATTGGTTGCCTAGTTCTTCTGGAGCTTACTCATTCTACCAAACTATTGCTTACTTTGCCCTTCCTTCTCCATCCTTTATTTGGCACAAATTAATTTGGTTCAAACATCACATCCCTAAACATAGTTGCGTTGTTTGGCTTGCTGTTAGAGGTAGACTGTATACATTGGATTCAAAGCCTATGCTTCACAAGCATTATATTAACATGTGTTATCTATGTATGGCTGAGAATGAATCAATGGATCATTTGTTCTTCAAATGTTGTTTCAGTTCACATGTTTGGATGGCTATACAAGAGGTTGCAAGATTCTATATTCTACCCAACTACTGGAATGAGCTGATTAACTGGTGCTCAACTCATTGGTCCTCTGGAAGATTTTTAGTTCATAAACTTTTTTTGTCTGTAGCAATCTACTATCTCTGGTTGGAGAGAAATAGAAGAGCATTCAGAAATGCATACTCCTGCCCTAATCACATCTTCTCACAAGTCAAATCTTGTGTTCGAGCTAAACTAGTAGCAATTAAGTTAAAAAATTGTGCTAAGCTAAGGGGGATTTCGGCTGAGGGTGATCTTCACAATTTGTTTGCACAGGCTTGTGGAGCAGCTTATGGGCACTCTTGGTTGATTACTTAAAGCTGAATCACTGGTTTTTGAGGTTCTAAAAGGTACAAGAAGCTATGATTGGAAGATAGCAGTGTCTCCCTTCTTTGTTCACAAGAAACAAGACTTGGTTTTTGCCATGTTTCAATGGTTGCTGTGTATTGTATAGGTCCTTTAACCTTTTGTTGTCTTTTTGTCTCTGTTAATGGCCTTGGCCTTCATGTGATTTTGTTTTCCCCTCTTCTTTGAGGGCTTCATGTATCTATTTTATCTTCAATACAAGCTTACCTTTAACTATAAAAAAAAACTCGCATTAAGAGTCTGAATAATTCAAAGGTACAAAATGTGATGTTTGAATAGATTTGAAACTAAAAAAAAAAAAAATATATCTATCCATCAAAAATACCAATTTAAGAATTTACAACCTTAGGAACAATAGTATATATAGAAACCAAGCAAAACACTTAAAAATAAATAAAAATTCCTTCATTACATACAAAAATTAATTCTCATAACTAATATTAATTAATATACTTTGCTCAACCCTTATTAGTTAAAATCTAAAAATGAAAAAATAAATAGAAATATGAAATGACATTTTTAACCAATTTTCTCATTCTCTTGGCTTTCCAAGTATGAAGATCAGTTGTTCCTCATGCTATTTTGTTTTGGTGACTTATGGTGGCTCAATCCAAAATTAAAAGGAAAAATTCTGATTGGAACGACATTAATTTCATGGACATATCTGATATTGATTTGAGGCTTTGAAATTTAGGAATGTGGTTATTGATCCATTTTTTATCTGTGATATGTGTTTTTTGTTGTGCCTTTTACGGAAGCTTTTTATTGTATCTATCCCTGTGTTGCAAATTAATATTCAAGAAAAAGATTAGCTGGATGTGATACAGTGCAGGATACGAATGTATTATAAATATAGATCTTTTTTCATTTACATTTATCGTTCTCAATTCTCATTTATAATGAACATAGTGTTGGGATTTATATGCCCTGGCATAGCAAATTCCTGTTTGGATTAATTGACATATGTTCCTGACATTTCTGAAATATTTATGTTTTATACAATTGGTGAATTCAATGTATTATATTTCGATTCACTATGAAATTGATAGTGTCCATGTAATTACAAGAAATATTTATATATATGTATGTGATGGCAATCAATGCATGATATATAAATAGTAATTATAAATTGTTCATAATCGGTAATTATGGATGGACTCATAATTAATTAAGACTTGAACTGGATCCGCGTTAGGTTGAGATAGATTGCGAGAGCCGTCGTATGCAATTACTCCCTATCACCGTCATGGCATTTGACTCTTAAGCATGAGAAAAGTATAGACTTTTTTATTAATTAATAATTACTTTGATTTGTTCGGCGGATTCTTCGGGATCCTTAGACCGACACTTCGGGTAGTTATGTAATTAATAGTTAGAGGGTTATATTTTCAATATTTGCATCATTGCTACTTGTATTTATTTTGTATTGATTATGGTTGATCACAAAGTAAATTCGAAGGCCTTCGTATGATTTTAGACAAAATGATTTATTATATATTTATTTATTAAATTATTATTTTTGTCAAACAAATGTTTTATTGTGATCGAGCCAGAAATAATCAGAGGTACCAAAATAGATATATTAATTAAGTAGTCGGATTGATGGCTTTATTTATCCGATAACTAATTATGCATAGAGGGGTCAAAGTGCAATATTGACTTAGAGGTTATTTATTATTTAATTGGAGTTCAATTAATTTCTTTTTAGTGGAGTAAAAATTAATTTATGAATTAATTGAATTGGGTCCATGGACCGGGCCAATTATTAATTCATTGTGGCCAATAAAATAATAGGCCCAATGGATTCTCACTCATAGCCCAACTTGATATTGGAATCATATTAGATTTGAGACATGTGAATTAGAGATTGAGAAGGATTAGTTGTTTCCTTTTCTTTACCTTTATGTTGCCTATAAATATACATGGTCTATGTATATTTTAGGGGTGATTTTTAGTAGAAGGAAAAAAAGGAATAAATATTTTCTCTCTCTAGAAAATTAGGGTTTATGTTCTCATCTAATGGAGGCTCCCACAAGCCTAGTTTTTCAAGGTCATTCATGAAGGCTTATGAGTGATTCCTAAAGGCAAAACAATTACCAAGAAGATGGAGATCCAAGAAGAAGGCATCTTGCTAAGGGATCTACAATAAGTGAGAACATTCACTTTAGAGGAAAGTTTTAAAGGTTTACTCAGACCTTTGATGTAAGTATTCAATCTGTTAATTGAATGATACATCATATTTTTATTTTTGCGTAAAACTTGTCTCTATGTGATGAATCAAGATTTATGAATCAAAATCCCTCGAAAAGTTTTTAAAAACTTGCACGTTTCCCAACACATAGAACCTTCTTTATATAAAAATTAAATAGAGCCTTATAACAACCATATGCAAGAACCTTCATTATGTACCAAAAAGAGTACTTTCATAATACAAACATGAACATAATTAAAAAAAAAAAAAAAAAAAAAAAAAAAAAAAAAAAACCCTAGCTAATCAAGTTGACATTTCAGAACGGCAGAGTGGACAAAAGTGGCTTGTCTTTAGCCACCGAACAATGCAATCTCCATGATAGAAATGAGAGCAAGGCAAGCAAGTGATCAACTCTTCATCAGAAAATTTCTCCAAACAGACCATGCATTGATCAACGGAACAAGAACGATTGTGTACCATCTTCTCCAAGGCATCAATAGATGATTGACTTGCGGGTACCAGCTGCGACGCCACATAGGCCTCCATTGAATCCTCAACAGCCAAAGCCATTGACTCCTCCATATCGAACTCAACCTCGTCTTCCTCCATAGTATGGATTGTTACGTAAAGGATAACTTGGTGTGTGGCAGTACGGGGAATATGAGTTCTATCATCGTCCAAGACATGAGAGAGATCAAGGAGATCACGACACATAAGGTCATCTAGGGTTACTCCCATGGAAGAGAGACGATTATGGAAGAATAGGTATGCTATGTCGTCAGATTCTAGAATACACGACGGCATATAGAAGCTATCTCTGTGTTGAGTCTGTTTTACTTCGTAATTGTTGTGTGTATATCGATCCACACATACAGTAAGGACAAGTAAATCAGAAGGTGATCCATCATGATCAAGTTCAGTAACATCTATTACATCTCGGCCTAGTTCCCAAAATAGGCTTGAGGTTACCATCTTCAAAACCACATAAAACTAGCAAGAGAACAACGGTGTATTATAGCGAGTTCTGAAAAGGAATAAGCACAAATATAGATATTATGGTTTATGAATGATACTGTATATATAAAAACCTAATATATATTGTTAGGAAATATTTTTGGAGGTATAATGTAATTACAAAGTAGTAATATTTGGAAAGTTGTATAAGCAAAAATATATTAGGGTTTACAACTCTTATATATAATCCTAATCCTAATCTTGTTAGGACATTTCGTTGTACACATTCAGAAAGATTCCGCCTTCCTTTGGTGGGTAGAGCTTAGCACCTTTCCGAAGAAGATCCAATGTTTACTACAAATAAAGTCAGTGAAAACCTTGCTAATCCGTCTTCGCTGTTTGGTCTTTTGATTACACACACCAACACCACTTGAAGCCTTACGAATTAGATCCATAAGTAAGTTGTACGCGGTTACCTGGGGACCAATTGGGGTCCCACTTCCTTGTGGATCAAGCAAATTACTTTATCTAATTAGGGTGAAAAATATTTTTTCATACTTACCTTAATTGGAAAATTTGGGAAACACTTTTGATCGAAGGTGTGGACATATATTTTCAAAAATATTTCCTAATAATTTTTTTTAAAAAAAAAAAACGTAAAACTATCCTAATTGAGAGTGGAGGAGAGTTGGCCAGTTTCCGTGTAGTTGCCATATTGATGAGTACTCCAGAAAAGCAAGAGAAGGGTAAAAAACATAGGAAAGAAGAAATATTGGATAAAAAAATAATATAAGAAAAAAGTAAAAGTAAAGTAATGATACCAAAAAGAAAAGAAATATTGGATAAAAAAATCCATTACCAAGATATATTATGATAGAAAAAGTAGAAGTAATAATACCAAAAAGGAAAGAAGAAGAAAAAGAAAGGTTTATTCACTACAACAATTATGTCTCTACCAATACTTTTATTTGCTGTAAAAAAAAAAAAAAAAAAATTGTTGTGCATTTATGGCCGCATTTGTATTTGCTATCATAACCTCTGTTGCAGCAAAAAATGACACTTATTTTTAAAGGTTATAACAATATATGTAAATGAAACAATTTTTTTTTCAAAAAAATCAAATTTTTATAATCAACATCAGCCATTTATAAACCAAATTTATTGATTAATAAGCCCAATCTACAAATTTTTTTTTTTTTGAACGGTAGAATGATAAAATTGATTAGAGCAAAAGATACAGTTGGTTAGCAACCAAAACATGCAAAAATACAGGGGAACAAATAGCCATGAGTAACAATATATTTTTAAAGGTTATAACAATATATTTAACGGAAATAAATTTTTTTATTGACAAAAAAGAAACAATCTCAACCATACAAAATATTTAATCCATGTATCATCCTGGACAAAAAAGAAACAATCTCAGCCATACAATTTTTTTTAGTGTCAAGTTTCGACTCTCTCCATTTACGGCTGGTGATGAGAGACAAATTCCCCATAAATTCTGCTTGATGCCATTGTATATAGGTTGAGTCTAGAAATGGTTTCTTGTCCCTTGTAACACCCTGAGGAAATTTTCGTGTTAGGTTAACCACAACAACATATATTCGGGAAGAGATTTCTGATACAAATCACCTTTGTTCATAGAAATTGAGGTCCACAGACCAGCCTCCAGAACATTATATTCATTAGTGAGTTCTTTACCAGGAGCAGGTTTTCCTGCACAAACTAATTTGGTTATAGCCATATAAACATGAAACCACAGTATTCTATCCCGAAGATGGAGACTATAAACTTCAAATAAATTATCATCTGAAATTCTTTTTCTTCATTCCTCCTTGTGATCTGAAATTCTAAGCACGTGGGGAAGGAAATAAAATTTGGATTCCTACGACGACCACTACAACAATTATGGTCTCCACCAGCTTTTATTTGTTGGCAGCATTTATATTTGTTGGAAAAATATATGACAGCAAATATAAATATTGCGAAAAATGACACTTATTTTTAAAGGATATAACAATATAGTTACATGAATGCAATTTTTAAAATAAAAAAAAAAAATCAAATTTTTAATATTAACATCAATCCATTCATAAACCAAATTTACTAACCAAACAAACCAAATCCATAATAATGACACTTATTTGTAAAGGCTATAACAATATATTTAAATGAAACATTTAAAAAAAAAATCAAAATTTTATAATCATCATTAATCCATTCATAAACCAAATTTACTAACCAAATAAACCCAATCCACAATAGTCAAAAAAAAAAATTACAATGCATTTATGAATGTAACTATGTCTCAAGAGAAATAAAAGAATTTCTAATGTCTCAAATCCTAAGGATATGCATCAAATCGTAAAAAAATAAGAGACTCGCAAATGACTCGATTGCCTAGTGGGTTAGTGCTTCTGATGGACTTGCATTTCAAATCCCCATCACTGGTCTTAGGGCATCCAATCACCTGAGTTTTCAAATTTTTACTCCTGAATACAATGCAACAAGTAATGTCTGACCAGTAGGAGTGCATAACAACTACAGAAAGTACAAATCAATAATCCCATTTTCAAAAATTCAGAGAACACAAAAGTAAAATTTAAAACAAAAAACAACCAGAGTTTTGATATAGAAAATGAAGAATTGACCTAAAGTTTTGGGCAAGGAGGCAAGCATTTGTATTCGGGTCGTCCCCACCAATTACAACAAGCCCATCCAAATCAAGTTTTAATGCCGTTTCTTCAGCTTGCTTAAACTGAAATCGGGTACATGTGAACTTGGTTAATTTACAAGAATCATAAGAGTAAAATATATTTACTGTTGTCCTAATTTAAAAGAAGCACTACGCAGAATATCTTGTGAAGCCAAAAGAAATATCACCTGTTCTGGGGTTTCAATTTTGTCTCTTCCACTACGGATCATATCAAAGCCACCATGGTAGAAAGAAATACAAATAGATTAGACATGACTCCTCTAATTTATTTGAGCTTAGTTCATGTCCCTGCCAATCCATTGCTCACTTTTTGTACTGTTGTCCCTTTATTTTCAAACAAAATGTATTAGGATATTGAATTTGAACCAAAACTACTCATGACTGAAGTCTGTCCAGCATGTCAAAAGATAATATACACAAACAGAGATCATGGATATACTAATAACTCAGACAAGAGAGAAAATATTCAAGCCAACTAGTTCTAATTTATTAAAAAAACTACAAATTATGCTTTAAAAAAAAAAAAGTCCTAACCTGATTTCTATATGGGTAAATAATCAGCGAGTTCAGCACCACATATTTGCATTTCATATAGTGTGCTTCCTTTGCAACAATCCTGCAAGTAATCTACCAGACACCAAAAAGACATTAAAATCACTAACAATCCAAATTAAATTAGATCCAAACTGATAACTAATACAGCGTATTAAGATCCTCAC
Source organism: Cornus florida (assembly GCF_030987335.1). NCBI lineage: Eukaryota > Viridiplantae > Streptophyta > Magnoliopsida > Cornales > Cornaceae > Cornus > Cornus florida. Next base: position 7,535,119 of record NW_026775573.1, read on the forward strand.
CGAAGATCCCAGAGATTACATTGTGTCCTCCAGGAGCTTGGCCTCCTGACAAAACCACTCCAATCTTCAAGTTTTTACCAGATAGGCACTCGGCTGAGTTGCCCGGTACCAACATTGCAGATGGCTGCCCGAAATGGCACGGAAACAGCTTCGCAATCTCATCTGCACTCCACATCACAATCACAATCAAGCCATTGCACATAATTTATTAATCCTAAACCTTCGTTTGGTTGTTGAGAAAATGAAGTTTTTTCTTTTTTAAAATCTAGTACAGAAACGCAATCAAAGTGCTAAACCAGATTAAAAGTGCCTTTAGAACTGCCAAAAACAAACGAAAAAGAAATGGTACAAAAAGCTTAAAGTTAATAAATCACCATCCTTTAATAAACAGAAATAACATAACTTCTCACATAAAATCAATTCATTGCAGAATATTAAGACAAGAATGAAGTCAGAATCATACCTTAGAAAGGCAAGAATGATCATTTATACCGTCAAAAATCTCATTTGAGAGTGTGACACGCATCTTAGGCCTCTCTCGACAGCTAATACGAACTTGTTTGGAGAAAATCTCACCATTTTTTTTTTTTTTGAAGTGATCAGAAGGTCAGAGAAACAAAAACAAAAATAAATAGAATGCAAAAGTAAAAAACCAGTCAACTATCTTGCTCAAATTATAGAGTCTGGGGTTCAAATTGAAGCCCAATTTTTTAAGCAGCCCACTAACTTCCAGGACAATCTGTTCTTTTGGCGCCTGCAAGGAAAGAAAGATCCACTATGATAAAGTTCTAACTTCTATCAAATGAATGCACAAAAATCGTAGAAGAGAAGAAATTATCATATTACTAGTAACTTCTTTTGCTGCAAAACCAATGTGCAATGACAATTAAAGGACCAGAAAAAAAAAAAAACAAAAAACATGGTCCCATCTACTCGTAAATCTGCAAGGGATCAAAGCACTTTATAGGACTATATGCATCACCAAACATATCGTAGATCTTCCCCAACATGAACCAACACAAAAGTATGAGAAACAATATGCACATTATCTTTAAAAATCTGTGTGTCTATCATATTACACATATCACTGGCACACAGTTTGATTGCTATTCGGTTAGGTTTTCTTAACAATGTCCCAAATATAACTCAAATGAAAAGCCGAAAAACATTAACAGTTAAAAGCCAATGTTCTTAATAATAATAGGAAAATTTTACAAACTTGCAACACCACTGAAAGAGGAGACGCTATCACTATACCTCGTGCATATAGATGAAAGGTTATAGGAACAATTTGAGAACTTCATTTAGGGACATTTGAATTCTGACACAAGCTCAACCAAAAGAAACTTAAGCCAAAAAAAGAAGGTATCTGAAGATTGATAGTTTACGGAATCCACTAAGAAAAAACTTCCAATCCTTGCATTTAAGGATTCATTTCATTAGAGATGGGGAGAGGGAGAGAGTTATGCCACAAAAAGGATTACCAAGATGATAAAGAATAACAATTAAGACCATCATTGTAACTATGAAGAAAGATCCAACACAAAATGCAAAAGCATGCCAAAAAGTAGTGTGGTTGTTACCAAATGCCACCTCAATGAATTTGTTAGGTTCACTATCACAAAATAAAGTGCCCCCAATTCACCAACCTCTATGAAGTAAAAGACGAACACAACCAGGAGTCAGGACTCCCTGCTTCATGAGGAATCCTTGTTTGTCACATCCACCCATAAGTTTGAAAACATAACCCATGAACTCCTGTCAAACAAAAGCATAGGTTTCAGCATGACTAGATTACTCATAATAAAATATTTAAGCAAATAGGAGGAGAGTGGTGGTAATAGTATACCTCACCAAGACAATCACCACTGACCTTCTGTGAGATCCGCTTGTCAAAGAAAGCACGGCTGTATATAAAAATGTCAGTTAAGAACGGCTGTAACTAGTTTTAAGTCAACAGATAAATAATATCAAGTCTAATATTATAAAGATGTAAAAATTCATATTATTCATACAACAGGTAGCAACTAGCATGAATAAATTCAAGAAATTAATCAAAACAAACATTCTTTACACTGCGACCCACTAATTCATTGGAGATCAAATATATATTTTAACCTTTTGTAGAATTGGACATACAATGTATCACAATATATAAGGAAATTAAGAATCAATAAGTCATTAGACAGCATAGCCCTTTTGAGTATCTAAGATTTTGACTGATCAATTGTGAAAAATAGATAAATAAATAAATTCCAACATATTACTTGTGCAATTTTTATTTTTTATTTTTATAAGTAACATATTACATGTGCAAATAACATGATTTATAAATTTTAAGCTAAGAAAAAACTCCGCAACAAACAATGAAGCTTAATTGCTCAAGGCAATGGCATAACATCACAGTCAGAACCCCTCCAGGAACCAACAATGCTTTCAGCCATCAAAGTAATGGTGTAAATGGATTATAAGTCACAAATTCATGATATAATGTCTTAAGTAAACAAATGCTAGATATTAGAAATAAAGTTATTAGATCAAATCATAATAAGGGTATTTTCTTTTTCTTTTTAAGTGCTAGAAAAGTAGAAATTGACCATTTTGGAACTACAAAAAGCACATACCAGATGTGCTATTGAGAAAAATGGAATGACCAGCGTTCCATGTAGGGCTGCAAGTTGGGTTGGCCCAACCCAGCCCAGCCCCAACCCAACCTCAACCCGAATCGGGTTGGGTTGGGCCAACCCGAATTGTACTTAACATGGGTTGTGGTCATAACCCGAATTGAATATTTTCGGACGGGTTGGGTCGGGTTGACGGGTTGAGTTTTTTTTTTTTTTTTTTTGGGAAATTTATATATATTATATTATATATATATATATATATATATATATATATATATGTATATTATATATTTTTGATTATATTATTATTAAATATATATATACTTAGGGCAAATCGATTCAGCCTCCCCAATTGCCGCCTCCAACTCTCTTCTCGTTCCCAACTCTAAACTTGCCTTCTCTCTCTCTCTCTCTCTCTCTCTGCAATTGCAAAGTACTAAATCTACAAGAATCAGAATTTCAAAACCTATATATTTCAGTTGATCTATCTATTGCAATAATCAAAAGTTCAAAACCGAATATTCTCAGTGTTAATTTTATTTATTTATTTTAAAACCCAGATGTGGTTCCTCCAAATCACCACCACCACTCGCCGGAATCTGATGCCAACTGCAGAGCTCCTCCTCCGCCGCCACCCGAAGAAGAAACCGTCAAAGAAGTGCCCTGCGAAGGTCTCAAAGAGACGGCCGTCCTCTGGCGAAATCGCCGGAGCGAGGGAGAGGAAACCCAGATCTCCGGCGAGAAGGCAAGCGCCATCGCCGGAAAGAAGAAGCAACATCACATCAAGGCCGGCTCAGGATCAGACAACCACGACCAGACGGCTCAAGAAGAAGCAACCCAGATCTCCGGCAGAGAGAGAAAGAGAAAGAAGAGAGAGGAAAGAGAAAGGAGAAAAAAAAAAAAATTTAATTTTGGGTTTTGGGTTAGGTTCGGGTTCAACCCGAACCCAACCCGAATATGTCTGGGTTTTGACAAAACCCAACCCGAACATAACCCGATTTGTGAATTGTATGTCCAGATTTCAAAATTTCTAGGTTGGGGCTGGGCTGGGCTGGGCTGGGCTGGGCTAACCCGCCCAAGTTGCAGCCCTAGTTCCATGGAAGCTCCAAATACTCTGCATAGATGACTACATTGGAATTGAACCTCCACGATTAACTAAAACAGACCAGCATCTAAATAAGGATAAAATTTTCTTAAAAAGAAAGAATCTCACATCCACATAACAAACATTTTGCCCTTCAATGCAGCTGGTCATCTTTTCAAGCTCGGGTAATACAAGTCATAAATGAACCAATGAACAAGACTTTTAAAGCCTCATACAGGAATTCTCTAGCGATTTTGCACGCTTTATCAAATATTGTACGAGTCCAATTTCAGATTCCTCTTTTGTAATCTCAATCTTTGCTGCCTTCAAAAAAAGTAGAAATTCAAGATCTTGAGATTCCCAGTACTCTAAATCAGATACTGGTGTTGTTGACTGAAACAAGAAAAATAATGATGTTAAAAACAAAAAGTGAGGGAAAAAATTAAAAGAAAAATGTGGAAGGATTAAAAATGATTGAACAGTTGATACATAATTGTTACTAATCTTACTTTGTGTGTTAATTGAATGCAGCATATAATGCATTTAGTAATGGTAATTTTAAGACAAATACAAAAACAACAAGAGTGGTAATAATCAAAATGCAAGCCGACCCCGGTCAAGATATACTCTTGGGCAGTATCTTTACTATTCAATAGTCTACATGCTGAGAATAGATTTCCAGTCCAACCAAAAAAAAAAAATCAGGCAATATCTTAACCCAAAGCAAGAAAATAAAAAATTTGGTGACTAGAACCACCTATTCATTCTCTTATTTTCAAATTTACTCCATATGAATATTTGATCCAAGTTAAACTCAAAAAACCTCAGCAAGTACTATTTAATTAATACCAACATTATTATATTCTGACAAGTTTCCTGTTAGATCGATTAAAAACTAGAAAAATACCAATATCAAGGTCAACTGACCAAGATGAAACTTGTGACCTCCTTCATAAACCTAATCACATACAACTCACAAATACCAAAGGATATAATTATATATATATATATATATATATGCAATATTGTAAAGTCAGTTGGCTTCGTAATATAAGTAAACTATCAACCCTAGTGAAGTGAAATGTTATGACAATTCAATGAATTTGTGAGTAAACTAGTGTTGTTCATATTATTAGAGAAAGATCTAACTGAAAACTAAGTAAATATTCAGAAACATCTGCGATCATACTTAAGTTCTTGCCGAAGGAGACGAAAGATGAAGACGTCTGACTCTGATACCGGCGGTCCATTTGGTCGCCCAGAAATAGGAGGAAAATGAACAGAGAAAAAAGAAGTTAAAACTTTGGACTCTTACGTTCATTTGGGTCGACAGAAAATGAGAAGGAAAGAGATTTCAACAAAATTCTCAATAATTTTAAATTAAATTATACATCAAGATAGATAAAATTTGAAACAGAGTTCTAAAATCAGCTTCAAACTCTAGAAAGCTAGGGTTTCATATAATATTAACATAAATCCCCAATTAAAGCATGAAATCCAACAAAAACAAAGCAATATTGATGGAATTTACCTGCAGGTGGATAGACTGATTAATGAACTCAACAGTATGGTTTGGATTTCTCTTTGAATTACAATCAAAACTCTGGATTGAAAATGGAAACAAAGCTCTCAAATTGAAAAAATTTCACATGGAGTGAGAGAAAGTGATGCGATCAGTTGATTGAGAATGGAGCTAGAGTAAGTTCATGACCTAGAGCGAGAGTAAGGATTTACCAGAGGGGAAAGAGGTGAGAAAAATGAAAATGAAAAAGAAAATAAGAAAAATTATTTGTGGGAGTGAAAAGCGGTGCGATGACACGTGCGGCATTTTTTTTACTTCTCACGGCATGTTTTTATTAAGTGCTTTTAAAAATGATTTTTTAACAGAATTTTTTAATATTTGCTGCTAATTTTTTGCTGCTAGACCCATCTTTTCTTGTAGAGGATGGCACCTCTATTTACAAGCCGGGTTCATGGTTCCTTCAAAATTATCCTATCCGCATGAAATTTGCATGGATACTGACTGTGTAAAATGGACCATGGCTAATCTAGCCTATCAACCCATGCACATTATATTGTCAATCAGAAAGCATATGAATGACATGCATTTTTACAAATGTTAACAACTTAATTGAGAATGTGAAACCATATCAGAAAAACAGGTTGGCATAAAAAAAAATAACCAACTACAAAACGAACATTCAAATCTATCAAAAAGCATATTAAGAAGCATCAACAAATGATAGATGAACCAAAACACTAAATCAAGATATTAATGACCTTGAAATATCCTTAATGTTTCCCAAGCATCAGAACCCATTAGGATTGCGCCCTGACTTAGAATAGCTTTCCAGACTGAACCAGCAACAGCAGGTGATATTAACAGTGAAAAACCTTCTTCAGAGATGACATTTCCCACTGCTACAGTTATTGGCATTCCACTCACCTGAAAATGGAAAAAATATTGAGGGAAAAATACCAAAAGAATTCATGAACTTTCACCACGTAAGTCATAAGTTAACAGGAAAGATGTATATCATACACTCAATCTTGTTAAAAATATTTTACATCTAGTTAAAATTAATGAGGTTATAGGTTTGCACAAGTACGGAAACTGTTGAAGGAACCAAGTAGAGTTTTTTGTACTATTTTCTATTTTCAGTTTTCTGAAAACAGAAACTGTTCTCAAAATTACAAACCAAACACAAATTTTTCACTTCTTCGCATTAGCAAGAAGTACATATTTCAGGGAAGGTTTCATGCAAATCCAAATTGGACAAATCATGAGTGAAAATCTTTATTAGATATACATAATACATATAAATATATGGTTTAGGCAAATCCAAAAACTTAGATATATGATGCTTAAAAAATAAAATACCACTACCACCACCGTCACTATTTTTTCATAACTTATAACAACAACGAAACAACAATCAGAAAATGATAATTATTTAGGTAAGATACAGATATAAAAGCACATATAGAAGTTCATTAGAAAGAAGATAGATGGCTAAATACATAGACAAATAGATTGTTTTATTGCAAAGCGCATAGACATGCCTGCACACAACTCACCCATAAACTTTTTTTCTCTGGTAAATTACTTGCCTATAAACTTCTTACATGCTGACCAAAATTAATTTATATGGCTAAATACATAGACAAATAGATTGTTTTATTGCAAAGCGCATAGACATGCCTGCACACAACTCACCCATAAACTTTTTTTCTCTGGTAAATTACTTGCCTATAAACTTCTTACATGCTGACCAAAATTAATTTATTAATACATTTATGCACGTTCAACAGGGGATGTTACACAGAAATTGAACAATAAAAACAAACCTGAAAACAAATTTAAGTAAAATAAATAATTCTCACAAAGGTGTTCAAACGAGGAGAGCAACTTGAAGATTACACTATAATGTTTGTGTGAGCCATATGGTTGTCCAAGAAGGTCACCAAGATTTAAATTCTTCATGACCTATTTTGCACCACAAAATATTAAAAGTAACATCCACAGTCAGATTAGAGGAAAAAAAAAACAGAAGAAGAAGAAAGGAAAGGAAAGGAAAAACTTCAATCAATGAAAATTTCATCACATCCCCTACTTTTTATGAGTTAGGTCCCACTAGTACAAACAAGCATGTTTCCTTGGTGATGTCATGTATTTCAACCTTATCAGCGAAAAATATATACCTACAAATAAAAACAACAAAATATTTAAGACATACAGCAACTTTCATGCGAATAAGGAAAGCTCAAAACATATTATTTTCAGGAGTAATTTCAGAAATTTCACTTTATGCTTAGTAGAGATGAACAGTATTTTAGTCTGGCTCCAGCTAGAGTATATAAGGTTTTCCATAAGCTTACGAAAATTATTCACTGCAAAAGTGCCTAAACCTTCAATATATGTAATACTTAGAAACCTAATACACCAGTACAGAGGGTTAAAGTTCCTCCCCCCACTCTAAAAGAAAGATGAACAATGTTTTTCATACGACCTCTAACTTAAACACCTTATGACGTGACTTCCATATTATCTCATTTGTCTTTCAATTAAGGTATTGACATCCTTGGGTTAAATTTTATTCAACTTAAATCCCTTCCTTCTACATTTTATTCCTATTGATATCAAGTGATGCAGTCCTTTTAGCAAGAAGTTGGAGCACTGCACTCACTTCTTTAGCTCAAACATTTTTTGAAGCATCAGGTTTAAGGTTCGACTCCGCTTGGCTGCAAAAAATTCCTTGAGGGGTAAGGGGGTAGGGGGTAGGGGAGAGGTGAGTAACAACTAGGGGGAAAAAAATAAAAATAAAAATAATAAAAAATAATTAATTAATTAATCTTTATTCTTTTGTTCAGAGAGTGCAATAATATATCTGTCGTGGATCTCATTTACTAATAACAGCAAAAATATTGAAAAAAAGAAAAATCAATTGATATGTTTGTGAGCAAAATCACACCATAACTGATCAATCATTTAATATTCTTTAAGTGATATTTTTTCATTAAAAAAATCTAGCATAAATGTCTAATATCAATTTTATCCAACTTTCCAAAACTGTAAATCTTTAAGATAGGAGCTAGGACTCTTTGATTGGAACTTAAAACTCATAACTCACAAAGGTAAGAAGTTGCCGCTTTCAACTTTTCACACAACTTTGAGGATTATCTATGACATAGCCTATTTTGATCTCTTTACAACATTTCAAGATCTAATCCTCTCAGTAGATTGGTTTTCATAACTGCTCTCCCCCACTGACCTATGCAATCGCCCAAGAAAAGTCTGCAGACACTAATGACCCCAACCTATCTGGAAAAAGAATAAACTCAGTGGCTCCCCATGCCAACATTTAAAGGCTTTGTCTTATACGTTAGCAAATTGATTCCAGTCTGGATAATGAAAGCTTAAAACCAAACTCCGATATGCTACAAGGTAACAAGGAAATGTTACAAATCATGCAAATAAGAATTTAATAAAACCCAGATAGTGGTGTATCAATATATAGCAAATCAATAGACCAACTTAAATCTCCATAAATTAATATAGCGAACAATTTAATTGTCCTTATTATAGTGCTAGTTTAAAATTTAAAACTAATAATCTTTTGAACAGTGCTTAATATGAGTAAGATACTCTCAAGTGAGTGCAAGGCATTTTGCTGAAAATTTGACTCTTCTAAGTGGCTTCAAGGCCTTTCTGATGATAGGAGATAGTGCCGAACTGCTGATGCTGGAAGAAACAAAGGTTCAAGAATTTCAGGACCCTTGACCCCATTCACACAACCGTCTAGTTAAGACTTGAGTATGCATGCAAAGACACCACGTCAGTAGAAGTGAAAAGATTGGTAGATAGTTGAAGGAGGAGATACAAAGCTCCTTCCCTCTAAAGTTGTCCTTTGGTTAAAAGTTATGATGATATGAAGACAAGTTCAAAGTGGGGTTAGTGGCAAACTAAATATCATCCAACAAGACTGAACCAAGCTAAGGAGATCAAAAACCAAACAATATATAGACGATATAAAGGAATCTACAAGAATATCATGAACATACTTCCTAAGCATTTCGGCTATGCTTCCACAGGTCACTGGAGAGACCACCAATGTAACTGTATTTCTCTATGAATGTAAAATTCTTATTAAAAAAGTAATATGTAATATCATCACTAGCATGTATAGAAAAGCCAAATATTATCAATGAAAGATGATGGCATAGGATTACCATAACCGATGCATTGGCAATATCTATTGTTCGAGCTGTCGGTGTCACGAAAACAATGTCACACCCCTATACGTTTCAACCATATTTAGATCCTGTTCCTTAACCTTCTAGGAATATCAACAGTAGAACAGAACTGTGGAGGAAAAAAAATCAAACATTTAAAGAAGAGTAAGTGTTCAATCTCCACAAAATACCTGTCCTTCCCAAAGGCATTCAAAATCTGCAGTACTTTGGTTATGAAGAAACTGAATACGGTTTTCTCCGTTGACTTCATGTCAATCAAACCCATAAAATTAACACAGAAGAAAACAAAAGTGCATCAAACTAAATACCATTGCACCTCAAATCCTCAATCCGTAAGGACTCAATTGAGGGATTTAATTGGAAAATCCAGAACATACCCAATAGAAAAGTAACCAGAACACTACAATTGACACTTGGATGCAGAAAGGAACAAAGTAAAAATCCATAACTACATTCCAAATTCAATTATGGGCTAGCATCTCAAAATGCAAAATGGAAGCATCATAGAACTATACTAACAATTACCAAAAAGCATTCTGCACACGAGGTATTATACTGACAAGGTTCAGAATTACACTATAAAAAACATAGCATTTATGACCTATGCCTTGGGATTTCATACTTCCAATGTGCTTTCTTTCACTTTGTCACAAAAACTGAAGAGAAAAGGATGATTTTTTTTTTTTTTTAAAAAAAGGTCTCCTAACCGAAACACAACCCCCCCCCCCCCCCCCCCCCCCCCCTCCCCAGGCGGCATGTGTGCGCTCTCTCGCACACCTACACAGATGCACATCCCATAGACTATTAGAGAAGAAACTTCTGGCAACAATACTTTTCCATTAAAATTTTTTTTTGAAGAAATGTGTCAGACTTCTCTAATAGATGGTCGAAAATAATTGAAATCCTTGATATATGGTGACTATCCATAAATTCTCCAGTATCGTTTCTTGTATTACTTTCCTATTTCTATGTAACTTCACTCCATTACAGGAACCTATTGACTTGATGACTGAGAAAATCAGACTATTTAAAAAACAGTTAGCATAATTGATCATGCATCAACTCATCCTAAAAGAAACAGTTTTAATTCAATATGAAACGTGCTTCCAGATGAGAAACAATGAATGGCCTGTCCCCTACCCAGCTCACATATCAAATATGACGCAAAACCTGATAGTTGTGTTATTATAAGAGACCTTGTCATCAAAACACATGGTCTGCAAAAAAAAAAAAAAACTATAGATCCTAAATCAAAAATTTATCATTTATAGATGCCTTTAATATAATCATGAAACACATTGTCAATGTTGAATATCTAAACATAGTATACTATCAGAAGTCTTATTTAGAAGCGTAATTGATTTCCTGATCATCAATATATACAAGTCACATTTCATAAAACATAAGGTGATGTCCTTCATTTATAGGAAGTGCAAGAGGGAAAAGTTTACCTCTTCTGCGGCCATAATGTGAAAGGTCCACAACCTAAAACATAAAAAAAAAAAATTGGTCATTTAAGCGACCAGTTCAAAGACGACTATCATCCAATAAGATATGCAGGCAATGCCCATAGAAATCGGGCTTCACTTATTGCAGATAAATGCTATTAGAGTGCTGAGACAAAGCGCACTTTCCAGATCAAAATAAAATTTCAAATTATACAACTTTAAGTAAACGGACTTTCCAGAACCACGGCCAGTGCCGCCTCCTCTCACCGTCTCAAATTTCACTGAAATTAATTAACACCACCATTATCAAACTTAAATGTACACAACAATGACCAACAGGGCTCTAAAACCAGTTTAAAACTCTTAGAAAGCTAGGGTTTTTACAATATCAAAGATCAACCCCCAATTAAAGCATGAATTCCAACAAAAATAAAGCAATCAGATAACAATGCACGTGCAATTAGACAAGTATCAGTAACAAAAATAAATTCAAACAAATGTAGTGACCTGATTTGAGGCTGTTAAAAGTGAATTCAACTACTTCTTGCTTCTTAATTTCAGCATTACAATCCGATTGCAGGAATTGGATCTGCCTGATTCAGAGATTGAAATCCTGGTTGATAATCAATAAAGTAAATTTGATTGATAAGTGAGATGCCGGAGAGAATCATGAGAGGGAGCATAAATATATATACAAACACATACATACAAATGAGACTAATAATAAATACTGTAGTGAAGTCCAGTCAATTACTGATCCTTTAGGGCTTCTTAGACGTCCATGGTAGAACTGTGCCCCATAACTTGAAGAGGCGAGGTTGATCACTTTGCTTAACCCTTGTTAGTTAAAATCTAAAAATGAAAGAATAAATGGAGATGTGAAATGACTTTTTAAACCATTTTTATCATTTTTATCATATAAAAGTGGGACCCACACCCAAAAAGCAGCCCTTAAGGAACATGGAGGATCGAAATAAATAAACAAAGATTTCTCCACTTCATGAACTGATGGACATTTATCCACTTTCAACCACAACATAGAACCTTCATATTATATATATATATATATACACACACACACAAAATAGTCTCACAACATAACTGAACATAGAACCTTCAATATATTTATACAAAGTAAACCCTTCTTTACACAAAATACATAGAATAGAAGAGCCTTACAAGACAATCACAACCATAGAATCTTCATTACATACAAATATTCAGTTACAAAATACATAGACTAGAAGAGCCTTACAAGACAAACACAACCATAGAATCTTCATTACATACAAATACTAGTCTGATTCAGTTAACAGCTGGCATCTCAAACCGGCACAATGGGCAAACATGACTGGTCTTTAGCCACTTGATGATGCAGTCTTCATGGTAGAGGTGAGAGCAGGGCATGCAAGTGATCACCTCATCCACCAGAAACGTCTCCAGACAAACTAAACACTGATGATTCATGCAACAAGAACCATCAAACTTCACCTTCTCCAACGTGTGGAGAGAAGATGGAATTGCCGGTACCATCTGCATCGCCTCCTCCAATGACTCCTCCATAGCTCGAGCTATTGCGTCATCAATATCATCATCATGCATCGCCTCCTCCAATGACTCCTCCATAGCTCGAGCTATTGCATCATCAATATCATCATCATGCATCGCCTCCTCCAATGACTCCTCTATAGCTCGAGCTAATATTGCATCATCAATATCATCATCATGCATCGCCTCCTCCAATGACTCCTCTATAGCTCGAGCTAATATTGCATCATCATTATCATCATCGGTAGTTCCATATATATAGTAATTGGACGGCCATCTTCGAACTTCTACGTGAAGAAAAACTGTGCGTACGGCGTTGTTGATGATGTTAGCTCTTACAATATTGTTCATGTGACGACAATTGTAGAGGAGCTGATCGAATAGAGGGCCATCTACAGTGACTCCCATGTGAGCGAGGGCGGTGGAGAAGAATAAGAATGCAGCCTCATCATCATTAGACTCTAGCACACAGAACGGCACAGCCAGCGATTGTGTGATCACAGTGGGATTTTCTAATTCCGCCGAATCATCGTCATATGTATAATGATGCGCGTATGCTATCAAGGGAAGAGTATCGGGTGAGAAGGACCATTGGAAAGTATCAGGGTCCACAAAATCTACATCTATCCGATATAGTTGGTGGCTTGGATTTGCCGCCATTCTTGAACGAGAGAGAGAGAGACGCCGCCGAACAGCAAGAAGCCAAAGCTATCAAGAGACAATCGTGAGTTCTGAAAAAGGAATATTAGGGTTTTCTTTTGGAAAGTGTATGTAGGAGTGGCGGCGGTTATTACATCTTATAGAGGGTTAAAAGGTAAAAGCACCAGGGGATCGGCGGCGGCGGCTTCGCTTGGCGTTCCTTCGGGCTCGCTGGAGTTGATGCCCTATTTGGTCCTTGGTTGTTTTAATGATGTCATTATGATGGTGAATGATGTCAACATACCAAGACCAATGACTTGTCCCCAGTAGCACATTAATAAAGTACAACTCTTGGTAGCAACAGCACGGCAATTAACCTTGCTTCGGGAATAGGCTCTTGTACTTTTCCAGACAACCAAAGATTTATTAATTTATTTATTTTTTTATTTTTTTTAATGGAAGTAAAAATAGTTGAAGAAGATTTAAATTTTAATCTAAACTATTAATACAAGGACTCAGTTTGCAAATACTTTTTTTCTCAGTTTATTATTGCTTTGATTAAGGGTTTTGCTTGCTTCTCTAAATTGCAATTTTATTAATGGATTTTTAGCATGTAAAACAAAACATTTGGGTAATGTTAGGACCAAATAAAACATGGGCCCAAATCGCTATATATGTGAGCCTTCTTTCATAAAATGCATTATGAATAGAGATCCAACTTGGGCGGGCCAACCCGAGTTCAACTTGAGTCTAGCTTGATTTTGCACAGGCTTGGAAAATAATTTTTTTTTTTATCTAAGATTGGGCTTGAATTAAAAAAGATCAATTCGAACTTAATTAAGATTGGGCTTCGTAACCCATTCCCGAATTATAATTTTATTATATATATATATTAAAATTACTTGTATATTTCAAATTATGATCATTCTTTCCTTTTCAACTTCCTTTTCAAAATCTTGATTTATTGTATATTAGCCTAAGAATTTGTTTGTAATTTCTTAGAAATTTTCACGAGTTATTTGAATTTTATATGCTTAGGAGTATCTAATTGGAAACTAACGGAGAACAACTAAATTTTTAGCCTAATTTCTCGTGCTTGAGCTTAACCCGAAAACAAGCATTTGAATATGAATTTATCTCTCTATATACACATATATGAGTGTACAATAATGTAAGATCTTTACTTTTATTTTGTGGGGAAAAAAAAACTAATGTATGATCCTTTTTATACAAAACTAAACCCTTGTGAAAAATTAATCCAATTTGACCGAATTAAATACTAACCAAACTAACTAGTCATGATAGAACTTGAGCTAACTCTTTCTAACCCATAATTGGGTATAACTCGAGTTTGGACAACATTGCTTAATAACAAATTAGATTAGATCAATTCTTCAGCTCGCCCAACCTACTCAAATCACACGCTCACTTATAGTGAAAAAATAATACACAATTATGTAACATAATCTATAGAAAGTGATGTGATATATAGAGTAGTATTCCAAAATAAAGAAAAAAAAAATGGTTAGACACTTGACTTCTTAAACCCCATTGAAGAAGTTAAAGGAGTTATTTAATGTGTGGCAATGTATAATCATGACCATTAAGGATGACTGTGGAGCAGTGTGACCATTAAGGATGTTGTGGGACCAAAATCATGACCGGGGGAAAAATTATGCTTATATATATATATATACATGTATACACACACACACACGCACGCAAATATAATACTTCAACAATTTTCGGATTTCAGAATTCCTTGATAATTAGTGGAAGACAGATTTACATTAGACTAAATATGTATGGCATATTTTTATATGTTTGTGATATGCACTAATGCACAATTAAACAAGTTTGCTCTGCATGTGTGTGGGCCAGAATATCTATAGAGAGTGAGAGAATATCTTATTACTTTATTAATGGGGGACAGAGTTATAGACAACAGACAGTACGGACAACGCACAGCCTTTAAGATCAAAAACAAGTCTAGTGGACCCTGTTTACTTGTGCATTTTCACTAAAATGGTAAAGAGGTGGTTGGATTAGCATGTATAATTAAAGATTTTAACTTCAATAAGTCATTTGACATGGAGCCCACATTTGCAATTCCAAAGCCAACTTGATGCAATCACAACCGTCGGATCCTCCAATCAAACTATCATCAAGGCCTATGGAACTTAATCAATAAAAGAAAGACACCTATAAAAAAAAAAAATTAAAAATTTATTGCAAAATGCTACAAGTCAACACAAAATTTTATGCAATTCATCCTTAAAAATAAATTAGTGTAATGCAAATGTTGGTTTTTAATAATAATAATAAAAAAATTTGGTTGAAGAAATTGTTTGAGACGCTTAATAACCACATCATCATTTTCAATAATGATGATATCGTTAACATAGATCAAAACAAAGATCAAAGAATTCCCTTGGCAATAAGTGAACAATGAGAAATCAGAGATCATTTCAATTATGCAAGCTCTCTTCAGTACTTCCAATCCTTCTTTCTTTTTCTTTTTTTTTTAAAACAAATAAATACACATTCACTATGCACATGTCTCTAGTAAGACTTGACCTCTCCACCTCCCCATCTGAAAAGGAGAGATTATATCATTGGGTTAGAAGCCCTTTAGACGCCATTATAAGACAAGGACACTAAATGTGTTTCTATACATGGCCGAAATTTTAACCGAAGTAAAGGATTGAACCGTATTGAAGTAGATACTTGGTGGTTTGTTGATTATTCTTTTTTTTTGAACTTTTACTAAAAGAAAATAATATGTAGTCAGACTTTCGATACCAGTAGGAGCATATGTCACAATAACATTATTGATGAAATTAATATTATTATGATATCACGTTCAAGTGATAAAATTGATATTATCACGATGCCAAGTTTACCTTCGCGTCAAAACCGACATCTCAGTTTCAAATTTAGTAAATTGACTTAAAGCCAATTATAGAGATTGCCCCAGTTAGATTGTTTTACCCATTCATTGTCGTCTTCCTTTGGGTTGAAATGTTAATTTTTTGTTGGGATAAAACAAAGAATCAAAGCAACAAAACAACTAAAACAATCCATGTAAGGCGACCAAAATGCTGGCCAATTTTGGTGCAACTCTTAGGGCCCAAAGCATAGGAAGTGCGTTTTTCTCTTGTGTGTTACTTATATAAATTATTAACATTTGAAAATATGGATAAGTTGGACCGTCAATTTTAACCAAAAAATTATTAAAATTCCAAAATATCCTTAACAATCAATATTTTAAGCCGTTAGTATTTTTATTTTATTTTTATTTCTATAAAGAAATTTTAGGTATTTCAAGTTTTAAATGAATAAAATGTCTTTATTTGTTTAATTTAGAAAATGTAAGAGTATTTTTAGACCAAAAGAATATTTTCATATTCAGTATATAACAGAGTATTTGTTATACTTTATGAAATGTATACGGAAAACCACTTTTGTTTTTATTTTCCCCTTTCACTTTTATTTTTATTTTATTGTTTTTAAGCTTATTTCCATCTAATCAAACAAACAAATAAAAAGAAAAGGAAAGAGAGAGAAATAATTAGATAGCTCATATATTACTCACAAGTGGCTATGTAATAAAATTGACACATTTGATTAATTGGACCTAATTTTCACATCTAAAAGAAAAAAACCTAAACAAACAAATAAACTTCTGGCAGCAAGTGAGCTAGGGCAACCAATTTACACAAAATTATGCCAAAAATGTGGCCTGTATTTGATCCAACCATTCCAGTACTCCACATTCGCTATGATCTTCTTATCTTTATGTTCATTAGGTTTAACTCTTTAAGATTTGTCCGTCACTTCTTCTGCTTGCTTGATTTCTTTTGTAGAAGCAATAGAACTGCCACCCTTGCCTTTCTGGAAAGAAGGCGGTTAAATCAAGAATGGCTAATAATGGAAGAAATGTTGAGGGAAAAATACCAAAAGAATTGATGTACTTTCACCTCATGAGTCATAAGTTAACAGGAAAGATGTATATCATACACTCAATCTTGTTAGAAATATTTTATATCTAGTTAAAATTAACGAGGTTATAGGTTTTGCACAAGTACGGAAACTGTTAAGGAACCAAGTAGAGTTTTTTGTACTATTTTCTATTTTCAGTTTTCTGAAAACAGAAAACTGCTCTCAAAATTACAAACCAAACACGAATTTTTCACTTCTTTGCATTAGCAAGGAGTACATATTTCAGGGACGGTTTCAAGCAAATCCAAATTGGACAAATCATGAGTGAAAATTTTTATTAGATATACATAATACATATAAATATATGGTTTAGGAAAATCCAAAAACTTAGATATATGATGCTCAAAAAATAAAATACCACTACCACCACCGTCACTATTTTTTCATAACTTCTAACAACAACGAAACAACAATCAGAAAATGATAATTATTGAGGTAAGATACAGATATAAAAGCACATATAGAAGTTCATTAGAAAGAAGATAGATGGCTAAATACATGGACAAATAGATTGTTTTATTGCAAAGCGCATAGACATGCCTGCACACAACTCACCCATAAACTTTTTTTCTCCGGTAAATTACTTGCCTATAAACTTCTTACATGCTGACCAAAATTAATTTATTAATACATTTATGCACATTCAACAGGGGATGTTACTCAGAAATTGAACAATAAAAACAAACCTGAAAACAAATTTAAGTAAAATAAATAATTCTCACAAAGGTGTTCAAACGAGGAGAGCAACTTGAAGATTACACTATAATGTTTATGTGAGCCATATGGTTGTCCAAGAAGGCCACCAAGATTTAAATTCTTCATGACCTATTTTGCACCACAAAATATTAAAAGTAACATCCACAGTCAGATTAGAGGGAAAAAAAAAACAGAAGAAGAAGAAAGGAAAGGAAAGGAAAAACTTCAATCAATGAAAATTTCATCACATCCCCTACTTTTTTGGAGTTAGGTCCCACTAGTACAAACAAGCATGTTTCCTTGGTGATGTCATGTATTTCAACCTTATCAGCGAAAAATATATACCTACAAATAAAAACAACCAAAATATTTAAGACATACAGCAACTTTCATGGGAATAAGGAAAGCTCAAAACATATTGTTTTCAGGAGTAATTTCAGAAATTTCACTTTATGCTAAGTAGAGATGAACAGTATTTTAGTCTGGCCCCAGCTAGAGTATACAAGGTTTTCCATAAGCTTACAAAAATTATTCACTGCAAAAGTGCCTAAACCTTCAATATATGTAATACTTTGAAACCTAATATACCAGTACAGAGGGTTAAAGTTCCTCCCCCCACTCTAAAACAAAGATGAACAATGTTTTTCATACGACCTCTAACTTAAAAGTGTTGTTCATACACCTTATGACGTGACTTCCATATTATCTCATTTGTCTTTCAATTAAGGTATTGACATCCTTGGGTTAAATTTTATTCAACTTAAATCCCTTCCTTCTACATTTTATTCCTATTGATATCAAGTGATGCAGTCCTTTTAGCAAGAAGTTGGAGCACTGCACTCACTTCTTTAGCTCAAACATTTTTTGAAGCATCAGGTTTAAGATTCGACTCCTCTTGGGTGCAAACAATTCCTTGAGGGGTAAGGGCGTAGGGGAGAGGTGAGTAACGACTAGGGGGAAAAAAATAATAATAAAAATAATAAAAAATAATTAATTAATTAATTAATCTTTATTCTTTTGTTCAGAGAGTGCAATAATATATCTGTCTTGGATCTCATTTACTAATAACAGCAAAAATATTGAAAAAAAGAAAAATCAATTGATATGTTTGTGAGCAAAATCACACCATAACTGATCAATCATTTAATATTCTTTAAGTGATATTTTTTCATTAAAAAAATCTAGCCTAAATGTCTAATATCAATTTTATCCAACTTTCCAAAACTGTAAATCTTTAAGATAGGAGCTAGGACTCTTTGATTGGAACTTAAAACTCGTAACTCACAAAGGTAAGAAGTTGCCGCTTTCAGCTTTTCACACAATTTTGAGGATTATCTATGCAAAGGCAAGAAACAACATAGCCTATTTTGATCTCTTTACAACATTTCAAGATCTAATCCTCTCAGTAGATTTATTTTCATAACTGCTCTCCCCCACTGACCTATGCAATCGCCCAAGAAAAGTCTGCAGACACTAATGACCCCAACCTATCTGGAAAAAGAATAAACTCAGTGGCTCACCCATGCCAACATTTAAAGGCTTTGTCTTATACGTTAGCAAATTGATTCCAGTCTGGATAATGAAAACTTAAAACCAAACTCTGATATGCTACAAGGTAAAAAGGAAATGTTATAAAATCATGCACATAAGAATTTAATAAAATCCAGATAGTGGTGTATCAATATAGAGCAAATCAATAGACCAACTTAAATCTCCGTAAATTAATATAGCTAACAATTTAATTGTCCTTATTATAGTGCTAGTTTAAAATTTAAGACTAATAATCTTTTGAACAGTGCTTAATATGAGTAAGATACTCTCAAGTGAGTGCAAGGCATTTTGCTGAAAATTTGACTCTTCTAAGTGGCTTCAAGGCCTTCCGATGATAGGAGATACTGCCGAACTGCTGATGCTGGAAGAAACAAAGGTTCAAGAATTTCAGGACCCTTGACCCCATTCACACAGCCGTCTAGTTAAGACTTGAGTATGCATGCAAAGACACCACATCAGTAGAAGTGAAAAGATTGGTAGATAGTTGAAGGAGGAGATACAAAGCTCCTTCCCTCTAAAGTTGTCCTTTGGTTAAAAGTTATGATGATATGAAGACAAGTTTAAAGTGGGGTTAGTGGCAAACTAAATATCATCCAAAAAGACTGAACCAAGCTAAGGAGATCAAAAACCAAACAATATATAGACGATATAAAGGAATCTACAAGAATTTCATGAACATACTTCCTAAGCATTTCGGCTATGCTTCCACAGGTCACTGGAGAGACCACCAATGTAACTGTATTTCTCTATGAATGTAAAATTCTTATTAAAAAAGTAATATGCAATATCATCACTAGCATGTATAGAAAAGCCAATTATTATAAATGAAAGATGATGGCATAGGATTACCATAACCGATGCATTGGCAATATCTATTGTTCGAGCTGTCGGTGTCACGAAAACAATGTCACACCCCTATACGTTTCAACCATATTTAGATCCTGTTCCTTAACCTTCTAGGAATATCAACAGTAGAACAGAACTGTGGAGGAAAAAAAATCAAACATTTAAAGAAGAGTAAGTGTTCAATCTCCACAAAATACCTGTCCTTCCCAAAGGCATTCAAAATCTGCAGTACTTTGGTTATGAAGAAACTGAATACGGTTTTCTCCGTTGACTTCATGTCAATCAAACCCATAAAATTAACACAGAAGAAAACAAAAGTGCATCAAACTAAATACCATTGCACCTCAAATCCTCAATCCGTAAGGACTCAATTGAGGGTTTTAATTGGAAAATCCAGAACATACCCAATACAAAAGTAACCAGAACACTACAATTGACACTTGGATGCAGAAAGGAACAAAGAAAAAATCCATAACTACATTCCAAATTCAATTATGGGCTAGCATCTCAAAATGCAAAATGGAAGCATCATAGAACTATACTAACAATTACCAAAAAGCATTCTGCACACTAGGTATTATACTGACAAGGTTCAGAATTACACTATAAAAAACATAGCAGTTCTGACCTATGCCTCGGGATTTCATACTTCCAATGTGCTTTCTTTCACTTTGTCACAAAAACTGAAGAGAAAAGGATGATTTTTTTTTTTTTTTTTTTTTAAAAAGGTCTCCTAACCGAAACACAACCCCCCCCCCCTCCCCGGGCGGCGTGCACGCGCTCTCTCGCACACCTACACAGATGCACATCCCATAGACTATTAGAGAAGAAACTTCTGGCAACAATACTTTTCCATTAAATTTTTTTTTTGAAAGAATGTGTCAGACTTCTCTAATAGATGGTTGAAAATAATTGAAATCCTTGATATACGGTGACTATCCATAAATTCTCCGGTATCGTTTCTTGTATTACTTTCCTATTTCTATGTAACTTCACTCCATTACAGGAACCTATTGACTTGATGACTGAGAAAATCAGACTATTTAAAAAACAGTTAGCATAATTGATCATGCATCAACTCATCCTAAAAGAAACAGTTTTAATTCAATATGAAACGTGCTTCCAGATGAGAAACAATGAATGGCCTGTCCCCTACCCAGCTCACATATCAAATATGCCGCAAAACCTGATAGTTGTGTTATTATAAGAGACCTTGTCATCAAAACACATGGTCTGCAAAAAAAAAAAAACTATAGATCCTAAATCAAAAATTTATCATTTATAGATGCCTTTAATATAATCATGAAACACATTGTCAATGTTGAATATCTAAACATAGTATACTATCAGAAGTCTTATTTAGAAGCGTAATTGATTTCCTGATCATCAATATATACAAGTCACATTTCATAAAACATAAGGTGATGTCCTTCATTTATAGGAAGTGCAAGAGGGAAAAGTTTACCTCTTCTGCGGCCATAATGTGAAAGGTCCACAACCTAAAACATAAAAAAAAAAATTGGTCATTTAAGCAACCAGTTCAAAGACGACTATCATCCAATAAGATATGCAGGCAATGCCCATAGAAATCGGGCTTCACTTATTGCAGATAAATGCTATTAGAGTGCTGAGACAAAGCGCACTTTCCAGATCAATATAAAATTTCAAATTATACAACTTTAAGTAAACGG
The DNA here is from genome assembly GCF_030987335.1 of Cornus florida. Taxonomy (NCBI): domain Eukaryota; kingdom Viridiplantae; phylum Streptophyta; class Magnoliopsida; order Cornales; family Cornaceae; genus Cornus; species Cornus florida. The sequence goes on from NW_026775573.1 coordinate 7,557,002, forward strand.
ACTTTCCAGAACCACGGCCAGTGCCGCCTCCTCTCACCGTCTCAAATTTCACTGAAATTAATTAACACCACCATTATCAAACTTAAAATGTACACAACAATGACCAACAGGGCTCTAAAACCAGTTTAAAACTCTTAGAAAGCTAGGGTTTTTACAATATCAAAGATCAACCCCCAATTAAAGCATGAATTCCAACAAAAATAAAGCAATCAGATAACAATGCACGTGCAATTAGACAAGTATCAGTAACAAAAATAAATTCAAACAAATGTAGTGACCTGATTTGAGGCTGTTAAAAGTGAATTCAACTACTTCTTGCTTCTTAATTTCAGCATTACAATCCGATTGCAGGAATTGGATCTGCCTGATTCAGAGATTGAAATCCTGGTTGATAATCAATAAAGTAAATTTGATTGATAAGTGAGATGCTGGAGAGAATCATGAGAGGGAGCATAAATATATATACAAACACATACATACAAATGAGACTAATAATAAATACTGTAGTGAAGTCCAGTCAATTACTGATCCTTTAGGGCTTCTTAGACGTCCATGGTAGAACTGTGCCCCATATCTTGAAGAGGCGAGGTTGATCACTTTGCTTAACCCTTGTTAGTTAAAATCTAAAAATGAAAGATTAAATAGAGATGTGAAATGACTTTTTAAACCATTTTTATCATTTTTATCATATAAAAGTGGGACCCACACCCAAAAAGCAGCCCTTAAGGAACATGGAGGATCGAAATAAATAAACAAAGATTTCTCCACTTCATGAACTGATGGACATTTATCCACTTTCAACCACAACATAGAACCTTCATATTATATGTATATATATATACACACACACACAAAATAGTCTCACAACATAACTGAACATAGAACCTTCAATATATTTATACAAAGTAAACCCTTCTTTACACAAAATACATAGAATAGAAGAGCCTTACAAGACAATCACAACCATAGAATCTTCATTACATACAAATATTCAGTTACAAAATACATAGACTAGAAGAGCCTTACAAGACAATCACAACCATAGAATCTTCATTACATACAAATACTAGTCTGATTCAGTTAACAGCTGGCATCTCAAACCGGCACAATGGGCAAACATGACTGGTCTTTAGCCACTTGATGATGCAGTCTTCATGGTAGAGGTGAGAGCAGGGCATGCAAGTGATCACCTCATCCACCAGAAACGTCTCCAGACAAACTAAACACTGATGATTCATGCAACAAGAACCATCAAACTTCACCTTCTCCAACGTGTGGAGAGAAGATGGAATTGCCGGTACCATCTGCATCGCCTCCTCCAATGACTCCTCCATAGCTCGAGCTATTGCGTCATCAATATCATCATCATGCATCGCCTCCTCCAATGACTCCTCCATAGCTCGAGCTATTGCATCATCAATATCATCATCATGCATCGCCTCCTCCAATGACTCCTCTATAGCTCGAGCTAATATTGCATCATCAATATCATCATCATGCATCGCCTCCTCCAATGACTCCTCTATAGCTCGAGCTAATATTGCATCATCATTATCATCATCGGTAGTTCCATATATATAGTAATTGGACGGCCATCTTCGAACTTCTACGTGAAGAAAAACTGTGCGTACGGCGTTGTTGATGATGTTAGCTCTTACAATATTGTTCATGTGACGACAATTGTAGAGGAGCTGATCGAATAGAGGGCCATCTACAGTGACTCCCATGTGAGCGAGGGCGGTGGAGAAGAATAAGAATGCAGCCTCATCATCATTAGACTCTAGCACACAGAACGGCACAGCCAGCGATTGTGTGATCACAGTGGGATTTTCTAATTCCGCCGAATCATCGTCATATGTATAATGATGCGCGTATGCTATCAAGGGAAGAGTATCGGGTGAGAAGGACCATTGGAAAGTATCAGGGTCCACAAAATCTACATCTATCCGATATAGTTGGTGGCTTGGATTTGCCGCCATTCTTGAACGAGAGAGACAGAGACGCCGCCGAACAGCAAGAAGCCAAAGCTATCAAGAGACAATCGTGAGTTCTGAAAAAGGAATATTAGGGTTTTCTTTTGGAAAGTGTATGTAGGAGTGGCGGCGGTTATTACATCTTATAGAGGGTTAAAAGGTAAAAGCACCAGGGGATCGGCGGCGGCGGCTTCGCTTGGCGTTCCTTCGGGCTCGCTGGAGTTGATGCCCTATTTGGTCCTTGTTTGTTTTTTGGGCCCAACTTGCAACCCAAAATTGGGTTGGGTTGGGCCGGTCCGAATTTTATCAAATGGGTTATATTCATAATCCGACCCGAATATTTTGTTCGGGTCGGGTGAGTTTCACGGGTAACTTTTTTCCTTCATTTTTTTTTTTTTTTTTTGAGAATTAACCCAAAAAAAAAAAGTTCAATTATTGTATACAAAATAATTTTTCATCACAAAATCATGAACATTTGTTCTTTTTGAATATTTTTGAATTTTTACAATTATATTTTGAATATTTATACAGTAATTTTTTTGTACACAAGTTGTAATTTCGATTTCCACCACTTCTAGTTCCAATTTCAAACTGATTACGTACATATCCAAAAGGAGAAACTATGGGGTGGGCCTTATATTGAGAAACGGTCTTTTGGGGTCAACTACAGTTGGGTTAGGCTAAACATCATGGGCCTTTATAATTCTTTTGTGGGCTGAAGTCCCAATGTTGTACAAAGTTATACATACATACACTTAATTACTCTAACTTCAAAAACAAAAATTAAATAAACAAGTACATACAATAAAATAAAATAAAATTATGTGATTACATCATTTTAACGGCAGATGACGCCATGATATAAAAACACTAGTGGAAGCTTCATCCATCATTAGCCTTCACAGGGTAGGTTTTAATAGTAACACTTTTTGATCCACTTTCATCCCCCACTTTGATACTTGGGAGAATATACATGCCCTATCTATAATTCTTTAGACATCATCATCAAACTCTCACCTCTCAAGATAGGGTTAATTCACAGGTGTCTAAGCTATCAAAATGTGTTCTCTCTCATCTTATTTGTGAACACTCAAGTCACCAACCCCACTATAGATACTTTTCCTCTTTTGTTGTCTTGCAATTGCCAATCATAGCATGCCAATTCATCCTCTGACATACATTTTTTCCCTGATATTTGAAGTTTGCTTTACTAGAGTCTCCAAAAATTCTATGAAGTGGCACTGTGAATAGTGATGAGAAGATTACATGATATATATATATATATATATATATACACATACATATGCATACACATACACACACATACACACACAATGGGTTCAGACTACATTAGAGTGGGACTCTCACTCCTGATGGTGTCAACACTGATGTCTAGTGCAACCTCTGATACAGCCAAGGACAGAGAAGAGTGTACACAGCAGTTGGTTGGGCTAGCCACATGTCTGCCTTATGTGGGAGGTAGTGCAAAAGCCCCAACACCAGACTGTTGCAGTGGTCTCAAGCAAGTCCTCAAGAGTAACAAGAAGTGTCTGTGTGTGATCATTGAAGATAGGAATGATCCAGAACTAAGCCTCAATATCAATGTCACTCTTGCTTTGGGCCTTCCTTCTGTTTGCTCTGCCCCTGCCAATGTCTCTCAATGCCCTGGTAAGTCCAAAACCCTAATTTGTGCCAACGTGTCAAAATGATTGCAATAACAAATTTGTTCGTTGGGTTTGCGTAACAGTTAATTGATGAATATTGTTTTTAAACTCGGTCGGATTCATGTTTATGATCAATCGGTATTAGTCCAGATAGTATGAATCTCAAAATAGAAGGAGGTTAACTGTTCTATTCCTGTTACCAGCAATAAACAATGACTGCGCGTGCGTACCTGCTTGAACTTGATCTCATATAGACCATAGGATTGATTTTTGAATTTTGTGGTGGATGCAGAACTTCTGCACTTGGCACCTAATTCAACAGATGCTCAGGTTTTCTATCAATTTAATCAGAGCTCTAAGGCTAATGCCAGTAGCCCAGTTGCTAGTGGTAAGACAATTGAACTTTTTCAATACATTGTTTATTTATTTATTTTTAATATAGTGGATATATATATATTTGATGAATTGGTGATGTTGGATTGTATTTAATTTGTTATTATGTTTATTTATTTGGGTACACTTAAAGCCAATACCACAAGTGCCAATAGCTCGGGAACAAGTGGTTCAAATAATAGTGCAAGTTTGTGCGGTGGGAGGAGGTGGTTGGGATTGGAAGTGGTTGTTGGTGGGGTCTTACTCATCTGGTGTTTCACTCCACACTTGTTCATATAGAATGATGTTGCAAAATTGAGATGAATCTTCAAATTATCTGTAACTTATATACTATTCTATCATGAGTGATGTCAATTATGATCTTAATGTATGTATAATTTCATTAATGTAATTCCCCGTTTCATTGATATTTCTGAAAAAGAAATTAAAATTATATTTCAATGGATATTATGAGTTATGACCCTCGCAGTCTTGTATTAAGGTTCCCACGAGTAGTGGGCTCCACCAAAGAGTATGAATACTTTTTTGAAAATCACAACCCCTGAAAAATAATTTAAATCTAATGATTAAATATGCATCTCCCCACTTTAATCCATCCCTCTTCTCCACCACCCACACCCACACCCACACCCACACCCATATTATTGAGAGGAGATTCTTAATGATGTCACTATGATAGTGAATGATGTCACCATACCAAGACCAATGACAAGTCCCCAGTAGCACATTAATATTGTACAACTCGTGGTAGCATCAGCACAGCAATTAACCTTGCTTCGAGAATAGGCTCTTGTATTTTTCCAGAATCAAATTTTTATTTTTTTTTTAATTTTTAATGGAAGTAAAAATAGTTGCACAAGATTTAAATTTGAATCTAAAGTATTAGTCCTGTTCATGGAATGTAATACAAGGACTCAATTTGTAATTTTTTTTCTTAGTTTATTTCTGTATTTCTTAGATTAAGGGTTTTGTTTCTCTAAATTACAATTTTATTATGGATAAATTACATTCACACCCCCTGTGGTTAGGTCATATTACACCTATATTAATATTTTGGTTTTGGATTTCACTTATATTTGAATGAATAGTTTAACATTTCACTTACACCCTAAATGTCAATTTTTAATTGAATCAGAATAGTTTTGAGGTGTTAAATGACTATACTAACCTTTGACCTCATATTGACTATTTTTATGACTAAACTGTCCATCACAATCACCACTGCCCACCCGCCTCTGTCATGAACCTTCCCCTCTCTCTCTCTCTCCCTCTCTCTACCTTCGACCAACCAGTTCAATCTTTGTTCACAACTAAAAGGGAAGTCAACGATGGGAAGATATTTAGCCCACCCAACCAAGAAAAATCTGCACTCGAGGCTACCGAATTGACAGCACTGTCGCCACCTGAATTGCCGCCACCGTCGCCGTCGGAGTTGCAGTGATGGACATCACGATTTTGGTGCGTTCACCCACGCGGCGCGTCAGATTACCATCACCAACAGCAGGGGTGCTTTCCGGTTTGGTTGATCGCTGATCTTCACGTTAATGGGCGCCGGAGTCGGAGAGGATGCTGGCGTTGACGGCGAGGATATTGACGACTTCGCCGCCGCTTGGTCTGTGTGGACACCGTTGAATCCGTGGTCACGATTTGTGGACGTCGTCAATCGATTCGCTGATGAGGATAGGTTTTAGGGATAGTGGAAGGTGCAGCCAGAAAGGAAAGCTGCAGATCGATTAGGATGGGTTTTGGGGATGGGTTATGTCGCAGATTGATTCGCCGATGAGGATGGGATTTTCGCTCGGTCGATTTTCGGTGATGGGTTAATGGTGGTGGTTGTGAGGATGGAGGTGGGGATGGTGGCAGTGGTTTGAGATATGTGGTGATGGATGTCAGGATGGAGATGGTGGTCGTGGTTTGGGATAGGTGGTGGTGGATGTAGGCGAACTTGAATGAGCTATATACAAATTGGTTCATAGATGGAGCCAAAGATGGTGGCGGTGGTTTGGGGGTAGGGATAGGGGCTCTTTTGTCATTTAAGATTATATATATTTTGTATTAAAAATTGAGGGTAAAATGGTCAATTCACATGATTAGGGTGTAAGTAAAAGTTAAAACCAAAATCTTTATCTGGCTGAAATATGACCTAACCTCAGGGGATGTCGGTGTAATTTACCCTTTTATTAATGGATTTTTAGCATGTACAACGAAACCTTTGGGTAATGTTAGGCCCAAATAAAACATGGGCCCTTATTGCTATATCTGTGAGCCTTCTTTCATGAAATGCATTATGGATAGAGGTCCAAATTGGGTGGGCCGACCCGAATTCAACTTGAGCCTAGCTTTATTTTGCATGGGCTTAGTCATTTTCGGAATTATAATTTTATTTTATATATATATTTTTAAATTACACGTATAAAGGTATTATATATATTTCAGATTATGATGGTTATTTCCCTTTCAACTTCCTTTTTAAAATCTTGATTTATTGTATATTAACCTAAGAATTTGTTTGTAATTTCTTAGAAATTTGCACTAAGTTTTTAAAATTTTATATGCTTAGGAGTATCTAATTGGAAACTGACCGAGAACTAAATTTTTAGCCTAATTTCTCTGGTTTGAGCTCAACCCGAAAACAAGCATTTGAATATGAATTTCTCTCTCTATATGCACATATATGAGTGTACAATAATGTAAGATCTTTACTTTTATTTTTTGGGAAAAAAAATAGTGTATGATCGTTTATATACAAAAATTAAACCGTTATGAAAAATTAATCCAATTTGGTTGAATTTATTACTAACCTAATTAACTAGCCATGGTAAAACTTGAACCAACTCTTTCTAGCCAGTAATTAAGTTCAACTCAAGTTTGGACAACATTGTTCAACCACATTTTTTAACTCGCCCAACCTACTCAAGTTGCACCAAAAAAAGATAATACTTAATTATGTAACACATAATTCGTAACGTGGAATGTGATATTAGTATTCCAAAAAAAAAATAAATAAATAAATAAATTGTTCGACACTTGACTTCTTGAATTTGTTTTTGGAGAGATAATCCCATAGAAGAAGTCAAAGGAGTTGTTTAATGTATCGCAATGTATAATCATGACTGTGAAGGATGACTCTGTGGAGCAGTGTGACCGTTAAGGATGTAGTGGGACCAAAATCATGACCGTTTAGGGGGAGACAAATTATGCTTATTTACACATAAATAAATAAATAAATAAATAAATTCAAGAAGTCAAGTGTCGAACAATTAGTGGAATAATACTTTAACCATTTTAACTATTTTCGGATGTTTAAAGTATTATGCTTATGTAGATATATATAGAGGAGAGTGAGAGAATATCTTGTTACTTTATTAGTGGGGGACAGAGTTTATAGACAACAGACGTTACTCTTCATATAAATTAGTACGTCCTACGCACAGCCTTTAAAAGGTCAAACAAGTCTAGTGGACCCTATTTACTTGGGCATTTGGGCATTTTCACTAAAATGGTAAAGAGTTGGATTAGCCTGTATAATTAAAGATTTTAACTTCAATAAGATGTAAATCATTTGGCATGGAGCCGACATTTGCAATGCCAAAGCCAAACTTGATGCTATCACAACCGTCCGATCCTCCAATCAAACTATCATCAATTAACTTGATGGGTACCAACTGCCTAAGGAACTTAATCAATAAAAGAAAGACACCTATAACTTTCTTTAATTTCATTGTTTGCATTTTCATAGACAAAAATTAAAGAAATGACATGGACACCCATCTCTAAACTTATTATAATGCAATGGCATCTCCTGACTCCTCCTTACTAAATCTAGCTATATATATATATATATATATATATATATCCAATAGTCGGTCCATGGTCGGTGACACGTAGCCACATATCACTAGTTAACTTTTTCTAACATGAATGAATCTCAACCATAGAATAGTAAAAAGTCTCACCGGCCTAATTTTTGTATGCATCAAAAGAATCCCATAACGCAACTAAAGCTGCCAATCAAAGTCTCCTTTTAGCTCATTTCTTCACATAGAAGAAAAATGTCAATCACACGCGCCTCGGCCCATCCATCTCACAATTATTACATGATCAATTATTGATCGACACCTGACAGTGCAGGGCAATATTTATTAATTTTATTTACTCATCGGTAAATAAGTCACAAATTGCCGATGTGTTTTAATCAAAAAAATCAACTAAATTTATTTCAAAAAAAATTATTGTACTTATCATTATTTTTTCGATTTTGTAATTATAGATTATGTATTTATTTATAAATAGATCACATCAGTGGTCAGTCCTACTCACCGATAAATAAGTAAGTACTGTCCACAAAGGTATAAGCTTTATGCCAATTTTATTTTACTTTTTACTTATGTGTTAATTGATAATTGATCGAACCAATGGTCTTTGTTGAGCTACTTAAATATTCAAGTTATATATTTTCTAACCGCTTAAGTTTTAAAAGTAAATGGTTATTAACATGGTATCAGTAGGCAAGTCCTGTGTTCAAACCTTACTATCACCTTAATTTAAAAATTAAATCACATGGTAGACTAAAAAGAAGATTCACATATGAGGGAACATGTTAAGGGACTTAAATATTTTCTCAATATCGCCATAATTTAAAAATTGAAACACGTATTGGATCCAAAAAAATGCCACATGTGAGGGGCTTGTCGAGAGACTTAAATATTAAAGTTACGGCACCCTCATAACTTAAACTTTTAAAGTAGATATTGACTAACTATAAGTTCCGGACTATATAATAATTTATTCAATTGATTAAGACACCATATCAAAAAATGGTTATATATATGGTCCATATGGATTGTGTTGATCACGCTCTCTTAAAGCGCGTGGAGTTTGTAATTCTTCCAAAACAAAGCCAAACCTAATGCCACCCACTATATAAACCATATTCACCACACAACTTTCTTCAGAGACCTAGTCACACAACTTCTGTTGAACACTTCTGAACATACTAAACTTGTTAGATATGTCAAGAGACTACTATTCATCTTCTCAATCTCAGCCTCCTTTGCCTCTGCACTTGTGCTTCTTTCTTCTTATATTGTTCATGTTTGTTAGCCTAAATTGGTACATGAGCTATGAGTCCATGTTTGAGGACTTCTTTGATCAAGTCAAGCTGGTTCTCATAGTGTCACCATTGTTTCTTCTGCTAGTTGTGCACTTCCTCTCCAACTTCGATCGCCGGAGGACTTCATTTTTCATTCCACTGCCGGAGAGAGACTCGCTCCACAGGGCCGGCGGAACTCCTTGGGGTGTTGGATTGCTTCTTGTGCTTCTCCTTTTTATGGTGTCTTACCAATCTTCTTTTCAAGAACGTTGGTTTCCCCTTCTCAGCAGATGACAACTATAAGCACAGTGCACGAAGCCCTCGTCAATGACAGTGATTGTATATGGCTATGTATGATGAAATGCATATTATGTAATTAATTGATGTATTTGAAAGGGTGAGATATATACCCTTGTGTTTGATTTTAAATTTGTGTATTAAGTTTTACTTAATTCTGTTCATTGCAGCTAGCTGCCAAGGAAGCTTCATATATGTTTTAAGTTTCCAGATTTTGGATTATTGTTATGATCGAGTAGTTCCCAACTTACTTGTAATTTCAAGCTACTGTATGTAATCGGTCTAATTATCATGTACCTAATTTCTGGTCAAGATTAATTGTGATGTATAATTTGTGCTTAGATATGCTAATATGATCCAGCCATGTTATTAACGAAAGTCTAGTGGGATTTGGCTTAGAAAATTAAATGGTAAAGTAACCCCATACATCATAAACAAATAATCAGTTAGATTAATCTAGGTTAAGTGGCGTGCTCTATCAAACAGACTTGACATCACCATCATGGTCGACATAAAATTAAAAATATATATATTTGAAATGTTCAACTCCCATAGTTCGAGGCTACGAAAACTACAGTGCGTGCGCTCCTGTGCGCTAGGGCTTGAATGAAAGCCTTACTACACTCCTGCCTTCGAATCCAATCTGAGCGATCGACCCTCTCTCTCAGCTGATGGGCATGAGTTGCTATTTGCTAGCAAAGAGATCCTATTCGACTACTAAGTAGCCAACTGCCCCCTTTACTTTGACCAATGGGTCCTCAAACCAAAAAGGAGATATAGATGACTTGTTAAAGTGGATTGTATTTCTTTATTAGCACATGGTCGGTGAATGACTGACTCAAATAGCACCTCTTATCCCAAGGGCATCATGGTCAATTCCACCATTTCAAGGGTAAGCTCTAGGTCCCCGGAGCTAATCCAAAATTACCTACTCGATTGACAGGCATAGCTTTGATAGCTGCTTAAGGACAGGCACACAATTAATTATTGCCTTGCAATTTTCACTCTAAAGATTAAAGGACAGACATGTTATATATATGTTCCAGTGATGCCAGTCGACTCCAGATAGCATTTTTATACTTGTTTTAATATTTGTTATAAATTAAAAAAATCCAATGGTTGATTAATTATAGAAAAGTTGGCCCCACTGATTTTTTTTTTTTGGTTACTCATTCTCCAACCCCAATTTTTGATAATATCTTACTACTTTTTTGTTATTCAAAGGGGCCACCTCCTCTCACGCGATTTTCTAAGTCACAAAAATATTCACTCCCACTCCTCCACCTCATTTTGAACTTCATATCTCTTCACTCGAGTTCGCAACGTCTTTGTTATAGTCGGATCACCTTATTTATTTAGGTAACTTACTTGAACACTTGACATGGTACCAGATCAAGGATTAAGTTTGACTCTAATATTAACGGTAACGGATAAACGTTTACCCATCTATTTATACCCATCATACTTCTATTTATATGAGACAAATCTCTCCTTATACCACTTACCTTATCTTATGAACAATTGTGAAAGTAAAAATCACCTTTTCAAATGATAAGTCTCATTTTTGTTTAAACAAAATGACTCCTAAAAAATGAGTTGAATTAAAGTTATGAACTTGACCGACAAACAATAGAACAATATATCCGTACTTCTTTAATTTTGATTAGTGCAAAGAGAATCAATTACAACTTCTTGAACATTAACAAGCATTGGCTGCATTGATAACCTAGCTACATTCTTACTAATTGAACCATTGATTACTTATTACAAGCTTTTAAGTCAACTAAGGTGAAAAATTGTAAGCTATGCTATGAAAGTAAGTAAAGCCGTAAAGGACGAGCAAAGTAATCTTGTAAATGCCAAGTATACGAGGCCTAGAGCCAAATAGGTTTGTATGAAAATTAAGTGTGTTGACAAAGGATCTCTTTAAGATCCGTTTGACATGCACTTTGTTTTAGGCATTTTAGTTTTGGCTAAAACAGAAATAATGTTTTTGTTGTAGGAGTGTTTTGAAAAAAAAATCAGAAACACGTTTGGAAACGATATTTTATGCGTTTTGTTTTTTGCCCGTGTTACGTTACTGTTATTGTTTTGGGTCATGAACAATTATCAAAACAAGAAAAAAAAAAACAAATTTTTGATATTTTGGTATAAAACAAGACCACACCAAACATGCTTTTGTTACTAAAATCGACATTGTAGTAACCAAAAAATAAAAACATCAGAAACAAAACGCATGTCAAACGAAGCCTAAATTTTACGTGCGTTCATATCTATATAATACATACGACTTTATATGATTTGAATAAGCCTAGTACATCTAGCCCATTCAAGACCTTCTCCTTTCTCTATATGGTCCTCTACCTAATTCCTAATTTAATTTAAATGCAAACACTGTTCTAGTTTCAATGTATATTATGTTATATTTGATTGTATAACAGTGTAATTTTTGGAGTTTCATTAATGAAATTGGTAATTCCAATTTTTTGGCATTTTATCATTTTGTAATCAACCAATTTCTTTGCAAGATCTCAAATGGCATTTCAATGTTGAACCCTTTTCGTATCTGTTTCTACAGTAATGAGATTGAGTAATATGTCCTAAACCCACCCGCCCGCAACTTAGTGACTTGGGTGATATACTCCGTTTTAAACGCGGGTCAGTATTACTGACCCGTAAAATAACGGGTTTATATGGCCATAAACGGGTTAAGTAAAGTCAACCCGGCTGACGACAACCCTAGCGGCGAGATCAGCAAATTTGGGTAAGTTCCTCTGAACTTGGAAATTCTACTTTTAGTTTCGAGGCGAACTTCATCTCTCTTCCAAGTTGAAATAGTAATATTTTTGCAATATGAGTTGTTTCTATGTGATGGGTCTCTGAAAAGTTTGCAATGCTTGTTGTTCCTATGTTTTTGGGTTATGGTTTTGAGTGGTTCTTGCATGCGTTAATAAGGATGGCAAAATCTCTTTAGATATGTCCAATGAGACTTCGTTTGTGGTGACCCTTCTCTTTTATTTTCTTTTCCTGCTTTTCCGACGGAGAATCGGAGGATGAGATAGATGGGCGTGATTGTGTGTATTCATCATCTTTGTTGAAGCCTTTCATGGTTTCATGGCACTGAAACTGAAAAGAGGCAAAATTTCTAGGGTTTTCCGAATCGGGTATATAATTATTTGGGGGTAACGGGTCGGGTATGAATAAATCCGATCCCATGGTGAATTTTGAAGTATACTGATTATGGATCAGATACGGGTTAACCACCCATTTAATGGAAACGGGTTACGGGTCGTTTTAAACGGGCTGTTAGTGGGTTATGACCCGTCTGCTCTGTTTTTATTCATATGTATAAATGCATATATTTGTACAAATTTATGCTTACCTTTAATTAAATGCAACAATGCTATGATGATATGTTGCAGGTTATTGTGGTGTGCCGTTTCTTGAGAACGGAACGTCTGATTGATTGACATGGCAATTTTTACTGAACTGGAAAATGCTCTGAGACGGGGCTGAAGGTCAGTGTTATATTTTTCTTTTCCCAAATTTTAATTTCTTTTTGAATAAGTATGCTATTGGAATTATAACTTCTGTTAGTTATATATATTTTTACTCCTGTTAATATTAGTTGTACAAATGTTTTTATGTTGGCCTTGTCAAGCCACATAATGTAAAGACACAGTGTGAAGAGGTTTGCTGAGTTAAAATTTATATTTATATATATTATGCAGACACTGATTTTTCTTTGCTTTTTGATTTTGACATGCTCCGGTCGGTTAATTATTTTTTACCTTTTTGTATTTTTGTATTGTCACTGAATGCTCAACTGGTTTTTTAATTTCGAATTCAACAACAAATATTTTTTTTATTTAGTTTTGGGAGTACTATTGGCTATCTTTGTTACCCATGATGACTTGTCAATACACGGATTAATGAGTTCATTATCTTCCAATGGCAAATTATTATATGCATTTCATGCCATTGAGATATAAAAATGCATTATTGTCAGACTTTAATTTCTGAATTTTTTATGCCTTGTATACCACAGCATGCTTTAGTCCCGGTGGCTAACAGATATTGATGCAAAATGTGGATTGGTTTTATGTTTTTGTATTTGACGTGACCTTTGGTGAAATACTCGGATGCAGAGTTTATAAATGTTGAGCAGAAGCAAGATGCCTTGCAAGTACTTCATGGTCTTATCACCTCAAAGAGGTGCAGAGCATGGCCGGAGACTCTCGAAAGGATTATGTTCAAGTATGTGGAGCTCTGCGTCGACATGAGAAGGGGTAGTTCTGTTCAGGATGGTCTGACTAAATATCGCATAGTTTGTCAGCAAGTTAATGTTATTTCGTTGGAGAAGGTGATCAAGCACTTCATGCGTCTATCCACTGAGAAAGCTGAATTATCTTGTGACCCCATGTTTTAAGTTCTTATGGGAAACCTATAGAACAGTTCTTGAAATATTACGGAACAACTCAAAGTTGGAGGCACTTTATGCGGTAATTTCTGATAAAAATAGATTCTTTGAGAAAGTTCAGTAGATCTATTGTTTTTTTATAACCCTTCTTCTCTTCTTTTCAAAAGGACGCGCCTGGTTTAATTATATGCTAATTTATCTTGCTATACCTATTTTGGGATATGCTACCGATAGTATCGGATAAATGATCTAGGATGGTTTGTCAGCCATATTATATGGAGTCAGGTACTTGTGTTTTGAGTTGGTAAATGTCAAAGCAGGTAACCGACTAAGGTTGAATATATCAAATACCTAAATCTGAGGACACTGTTAAATAAGAATTATTATTTTAATATTCTTCTATTATTGCCTTGGATGATATGTCTTTTATGTGACATTGAGATTTCAATATTGGTATTTCGCTTGTTTTTAAGTATTAATGTAACAGAAGGCAGTACAAGGTGGGTTTTGTGCAAATACATAGTATTTCATATGAAGGTGTCATGTGTCCGACTCACGTACTTCACACATATAGATGAGTCTATGTAACATATTTTGTCATGTCAAAAAAAATATATTATATGATGAGAAAATTTTCATTTCTGTAAGAGAAACAGTTAAATTTGCGACTATCTACTGTAATCAAATCTGTAGCGAGTGCCCTAGCATGCTTTATTTTTTTGTATTCATTTGAAACAGTTGGACACTATGTCAAGGGCTGATGTGGTTTCTTATTTCGCATGAAGCCATCCTAGTCATTTGAGGAATTCTGTTCTTTATTTACATAATCTTAATAGACTAATAAAAAAAAATACATAACGTGAATTGTTCCTGGGGAGGGAAATTATTGCACTTGATGAAGTATATGGTCAATAATAAACGAGTACTTGTACATTTTGCATCTCTCTTCTTTTTCTTTTTCTTTTTCTTTAATGTAGGTTAAGTGGCGTGCTCGATCAAACGAGTTCTTGTACATTTTGCGACTTTCTAAGATGATGTAAATAAAGAACAGAATTCAACATAATCCTTTCGAGAGGCAAACCTTAACAAATGCAGGGACCAGAGGGATCGGCCGGACCTATCAGCTCCAGAAAGCTTGCAATTGTATCTTGATACAAGATTTGAGCAGTTAAAGATTGCGACTGGACTTGAACTATGCCAGGTCTGTCTATGTTCTGATTTATATATGTTTTGATATCAAAGTTACATATAGATGCAAATTGGTGCTCACATTAATTTCACTATCTTTGTTGGCAAATGATTGTTTCTTGCAGGAAGCTTTTCGTTCTGTGGAAGAATATTATGGGTTTCATCTAGACATCTTTATCATGCTTATGCGTGGTTCAAGCTCTTCTCACTTCGGAAAAGTTTCAATAAGAAACTAAGTCAAAAGGATCTGCTATTAATTGCATCATCTGTTGTCTTAGCTGCGCTTTCAGTTCTTCCCTATGAGCACAAACGAGGCGCTTCTCATTTGGAGCGTGAACATGAGAAAGAGAACAATTTGAGGATGGCTAATCTCATAGGATTCAATCCTGAGCCTAAGCTTGAGAGTAGAGAAGTGGTAATATCAATCATTCAACTCGATTTGCTTTATCTTAGTTTTTATATAACTGTTTCCTCATTTTGAATTTGGTTCTTTTCCCAGCTTTCAAGGTCATCTCTTCTCACTGAACTGGTAAGATAAAGTATGTTTTATCATATTTTTATTTGTTTATCTATATATTTACCCAGTGGCTTTGGGTGGTTGGATGCCGAGATGGGGTTAATTTATAATCTTGTAATATATTAACGGCTTGCTGGTTGGTAAATTTTCATGTTTCTATATGCCATGTGGGACACATTGTATTTACATAGTTTTTAACTGTTGGAATCTACATTGTGAGCTGCTGGTTGTTTATTTATTAAGTTTTTGGTGATATATTGCTGGAAACTTGTTCATATTTGTCTAAGCCTTGTGTGTTGTGACTGGTGGCTGCTGAGTGGACAATTATGGGTTTAGCAATTTTATTAATTTCCAAAAAGAAAACAAAAGAAACACATTATATTAAAGAAAAAAATTAAAGAAAAGAGACAAGAAGAAACTACAGTTTTATTTTCCTGCCCTGAAACGTAAGCTCTGTTATCTTCCTAAGTATTGTGCTCTCCTTAGAGCTCACTTTGTTATTATAAGCTCCTAGATTTTTGAGTTCTCGCAAAAAAATGGTTGTTCTGAACTGATGTATGAGGCATACTTAAACATTAGTATAGTCAATGTTAGAAGATAACTTTGAGAGACGTGCTGGAACTTTATGTGGCTGAATCGAATCTATACAAAAGCCTGACATAACCAATGGGCAAGCATAGACTGGTTTTTCAGCGAATTGCTAGGGCTTGTTTTAAGGAATCCTGGAATGGCCTAAGTTCAGGTTGGACTTGGGTTAAGGCAGTTGCAAACTGACCTAATGCAAACAAAAGAACTATGTTTTTTAATTTATGAAAAGAGTGTATGTTTTTAAATTTGTCAGTATACAAAATTTGCATGTCAGTCAAATGTGTTAATGCTTTGTAAGATGTTAAAACATTTTGGTTACAGACTCTAGAGAAATTTTGCTAACTTTCTGTACCCTGTTCTTTTAATATATATACACACTTTCTTTTTTGGGGGGCCATCTCCAGGTACGTTTTGTTTTGAGTTGATACTTGATAGTAATCCCATTTTTGCATGCAAATACCCCAAAACAACTTGCATCTTTAAGCCCAATGAGTTGAATCTGAGATATTTAGTTTTTGCGCCATCATTTCAGCCAAATAACTTTTTTTTTTTTTTTTTTTTTTTTTTTAAGTAAAAATTTATTAAGAAAGCACTCAGAAGGGGAGCGAAACCCAAGAACAAAACAAAGGCCAAGTTATTATTTTCGTTTCTTTTTTCTATCTACAGATTGTTACAAGTTATTATTCTACTTCTTGCAAGTATTTCAATTCTTTTAGATTGTTGATACCTTTCTTTGTAAAATATGTTTTTAAGGTGTTCCAAACTCAAATAATGAACAGATTAAAAGTGCATGTCAAATGAGTATCGTATCAATAGGAAAGCTCATAATTTTATTCATCCAACAGAAATTACCCAAAGTGCTACTTAACCTGAGATTAGGTTGAATACCTTGAAGCTAAGGCAGGTTTGCCAGTTTCTTCAACCTCTCTGGGATTGAGTTTAGGGTTGTTCTTCAGGCTAACCAACCCTCCCTATTTCTAGTGCTTAACTCAAGCATCCATGTATGACTTGGTTCGAGGTATCCAGCACAGTGACTTTAAAACGAAATTAGCTTTGACTTGGTACCTGAAACTGTTTTCCTCATTCTCCAATCGTGTTAAACATTGAAAAGAGTTTCTTCTTACATTAGTTGTTCTTGACTGGTTTTGTTGTTACAGGTATCCAAGGGTGTAATGACCTGTGTAGCTCCGGAAGTCAAAGATGTATACCATCTTTTGGAGCATGAGTTTCTCCCTCTCAATCTTACATTAAAAGTTCAGCCCTTATTGACCAAAATTTCAAAACTAGGGGGTAAGCTTTCTTCAGCATCTTCTGTACCAGAAGTCCAACTGTCCATATACATTCTTGCATTGGAAAAGTTAGCCACCTTGAGATTGCTACAGCAGGTACACAGTTGTGTTTTGGTTTGCTCTTAATGGTTATTGTTTTTAATTTTTATTGGACATTATGTATACACGTTTTTCTTGTGCTTGAAGAATTCCAGTTCATGCCTTTTCAGGTATCTCAGGTTTATCAGACAATCACGGTCAAAAATCTATCTAGGATGATTCCCTTTTTTAATTTTTCTGCTGTGGAAAAAATTTCTGCCGATGCTGTGAAACACAATTTTGTTGCTATGAAAGTGGACCATATGAAGGGTGCTGTTATATTTAGAAATATGATAAGTTAATAATAAAGTTTTATCCAAACACATTGATGTCTGGTTTCACTTCATCATAGATGTGGTTGCACAGGGTGCTATTGCTGTGAGGAAGATTGGGACAGTAGAGAATCCGGCAGATATGATGACTAAGGTCATTCCTACACTCAAGTTCAAATGATTGGTACGTGCAGTTGCTGAGGCCCTTAGGGGCATGTGGAGGCGACGAAAGGAATAATTGGATGGAATTTGAGCCAAGATGAAGATTGTTGGAATTTGTGTCTCAAATTCCTATTCTAATTAGGATTCTATTTTAGAGTTGTATTCTATTAGGTAATGTAATTTCTTATTTGGCAAGTCTTGGCCTCTAAGGAATTGTAATCCTTGTCCAACAAGGAATTATGTTTGTAACTCTATAAATAGGTACATATGTTATGGGTTGAGATTTAAGAGATTAAGGTAGAGACTCTGGAATTCGTACAGAAACAAAGTGAGAGGCTGAAATCTTTACTTTTTTGTTGTGATTCTTGATTCAACTTTTACTTTTTTGTTGTGATTCTTGATTCAACTTGGGTTCGTTGCGCTTGTCATAACAAAAAGTAACTAAAACAATGGATTACCTGGAAAGATTGAAAAGAGAAGAGGCAACTCCCTTGATTGAAGCTGCATTTCAACAACGGCTAATGGAAGAAAAGGTGCTTCATGAACGTGAACAACAGGTATAATTTTGAAGTTTTATAGTTTCTTCACTCTACAGTTATTTGCAGTTAAGAGTATTGTTTCCAAAAGTTCTTTATCAAGTTTATTGTATAGTTCAGGGACCACCCATAATATTTAGATATATATCTACTTTTTAAACTTATGATATCCCACCTCACTTTAATCCTGAATCAATAGTCGTCAAATTCTTATCAGGAAGATGCCTGGTTGCCTAGGGTCCTAATCAGCCAACTAGTAGTTGCATTTTAGGTTATATGTACTTGTGTGCCTATTTATAACACTAGGCAGACATCTTCTATTTGTTCCAAATCACCTGGTGTGCTTTGCTTTTGGCTTTCTTCCAATATTCTTAAGTTACTAGGAATTAAATAATAAAGCTTATTCCGGTTTTTTTTTTTTTTTTTTTTTTTTTTTTTTTAAATTGTTAAAACCTCAATAATCCAATTCTCAAACATTGTTCGTTCGTTGCTGTCACTACTTGTTACAGTACATCAGTATTATAATGGTAAATTACACCTCTCCTCTTGGTATGGAAAATTATGCGAACCTGCCCTAAGTATTGGATTGTTACAATTACCCCTCTAGTTTGCAAGTTCAAAACAAACTGACTTCTGTCATCAGTCTCGCTACAATCAGACATGGCCATCTCTCTCTCTCCCTCTCTCTCTCTCAACTCTCCCCCTCTCCTGTGTATATACATCAAGTACTTATATATATAATATACACAAACTGTCACTTAAATTTTAGAACTAAATTTTCTGCGAGGCTAATTTACTAAATTCCCTTGCTTTGTTTTGGACGTCAACGCCCATCACTTACAAGGAGGTTAGACTTTTCTATTTGACGATTATATATATTCAACTAATCAACCCAAAAATTATTTTATACTATAATTGATATGACTTTTCTATTGGCGCTCCTCCTTATATATAGACTTACTGTGGTTCACTTTGCTACTACGCACAGCTGAAGATTGACCTAAGCAGACAGCGCCATGAAGGAGACCTCAAGGAGAAGAATAGGTTTCCCAGGATGTTGGGCCACAAGGTTGGTACCTATGTTATATGACTCATTCACATAATAATGCTTGGTATGATAGTATGTTTAATTTTAATTCCATCAAAATT
Organism: Cornus florida; assembly: GCF_030987335.1. Lineage (NCBI taxonomy): Eukaryota > Viridiplantae > Streptophyta > Magnoliopsida > Cornales > Cornaceae > Cornus > Cornus florida. The sequence goes on from NW_026775573.1 coordinate 7,576,620, forward strand.
TCTCCTGTGTGTTTACAGAAAGGCCTACAATGTTCATCAAAATTCCTTTTCTTTTTCTTTTTATTTCCTTCGATTTTTCATTCATCTTTGTCACCACAGACGGTGGTTTGCACTATAATTATTCATCATCATATGCCAAATTTTTTTTGCTTTTTAATTAAGGTGAATTTGATCATATGTTTTTTGTATAATGCTAAATATATATATATATGGTTTTCATCTTTTTCATTTTGTCCTGCTCTCGTTTGAGATTTGCGAATGGTTTTCTTTGGCCTGCTAGTCTTCACTAGTGCATTTTTTTTGTTTTCTTCAAGAAATGGTGGAACAAATATGTTTTTCTGTGATTCCCTTATGCAGACGCAATTTGAGGAGAGAGTGGTGAACCGTCGGCGTGCAGAATACAACAGATTGGGAGCAGAGAGAGAGGAGCGACTTAACCGAATCCTTGAGCAGCGGGGGCAAGACAGGGAATATAAGAGGAAAATGCTCTTCTATTTGAGGACCGAAGAGGAAAGACAGAGAACGTTGCATGAAGAGGAGGAAGCTCGCAAGCGTGAAGGTATTTTCTTGTTTGAACACTCTCTTAGATTTTCACCTTAGTGACAAAATATTGTTGCACATAGTAGAGAAATATGATGCTAAAGTACTAGTAAACCCAATAGCACTTGGTTCAAGGCTGAAAACCTTGCAAATCTTAATTAATTTTACCTTTTCTTGCAATGAGATTACACACAGAGCTTTTGGATACTAACCTTTTTTTTTTTTTTTTTTTTTTTTTTTGTTTACTTGGTATTCACACACACTCGCCTTCTGATACTTGAACTATTAACTTCTCTTTGGGGAGTAAGGGGTATCTTTTTTTAGTTGGTATTCACACACACTCATCTCTTCTGATACTTAAACCCTTAACTTCTCTTTGGATAGTAAAAGGCTGATACCCCTAGACCACTGAATACTAACCTTATTCCTGAGTTGTAGATATTTTGTATTTATTATCCTCTGACATTTTAGAACATGCAGAGGCTGAAAGGCGAAAGAAAGAAGAAGCGGAGTGTAGCACTACTCAAAGCGCCCACCCGTTACAGTTGGTATCAAAGTCAGAATCAGTCTTTGATCTGGTGCCACGCCAAGCGTCCAACCCGAAAGGCGTCTAGGTGAGCCACCTGGGTTTGGCAGGGTAGCCCGATCAATTATGAAATTGTGTGATTTAATTAATTAGGTATAAATAAGTGGATATGCAGCACTACCCAATAAATGTATCATGTTATCAGTATAATATTGTTTTCTAAAATATATGATGATGCTCGAACAAAATATTAATTAATACCAATGTGGAAATTATAAGATGCATTATACCAAAAATAATTATTAATAGTTATGTGCAGCACTTGTGCAACACATCATTTGGAGAATACAACATTCATGCAACAAATTTTATATAAATAACACTGTATCATCATTTTATTTAATAAAATGCTAACACTTTTCAACCTTGTTATATTCTTGATTTAATTAACTTGTGTGATGTTAGATTCTCTATCTATTTGTATACTAACAGTGGATCCATTTAGTAGTAGAAACTCTGGCATGTCTATCCATTTATAGCCCTTCATTTAAGAAAGTGTTTAGTCTGTATGTTCCAAAAGTATGAAATTGTTATTTACCCAAAATATATATATATATATATATAACGAGCCAAGATTTTTTTTTTTTTTTTTAAATTCGGCATAACCTCTTCTAAAAATAGAACTACCGCAACCTGTTTAAATGCATAATTAACCTGTCATGCAACCAATTCCCGAATTCACGGCAACAAAAGATAATGATACAACCTACTAATCTAGACAATGCTTCAAGTTAGGATTATCCTTCCATTCATCAACAAGTTACATATCATCAAGTTCGCATCCCATATGTCATCAAGTATCATAAGTGTATTACATGATCATGGTTCTTCAAAAGAAATTTATATCATTACACCTTTGGAATTTTACAAAAAATGAGGAATGAACAAAGGAGTAGTCTATTACAAAATAACAAGGAAAATGCTCCTCTAGCAACTTTCAAAGTTGGGGTGGATTGTCGTCCACCGGTTCTTTTTCAAGACCTGAAAAAAAAATATATAGATATAGGGGTGAGCATATAACTCAGCAGAGACACTTAAGACACAATTCTTGTGTCCTAGTGAATCCAATCAAAGCATAGGCCAATGGGAGATAGAGATCATACAACATAGGGGTTCAAATACAACATACAAGTCAATTCCAAGTATAAACAATGCAATGCAATGAAATGAAATGCAATGCATGTCAATGACACTCCCCATTCTCATTCTCAAAATCATCACTTTCAAACGTTAATACCCTCTAGGCTATATTAACCTCCGGCCCGCTAGTAACCCCGCAGCGACCTGGTTTATCAAAACCAAGTTTTCCAAACACATCACCCAAAATTCCCATTTTTCTTTTCAAACACCAACATCCCTTCCTATGCAACCCAATAAAATGTATGTATCTTACATGATGTCAATACAATGATAAATGGGAATTTAACACTCTACAACAAGTACCATTTCATATAACATTATAGCATGCTTGTAAAATAATAATCATGATAGAAACTCACTATATAAACATGCTATCCATTCAATCAAGTAACACATATTCACATAACATGGCATATTCTCAAATATCTCAGTTTAAACAAGAATCAAAGCAATCAAACATGCTGTAATACAATTAGAAGAGCATGATTCAATATGGAACAAGATTCCATGGCTTAAGATGTCCCTACCTCAATATTGCACCAAAACCCTAGAAAATGGGTCCTCAAATTCGAGCTCCCAAAGAGGACCAAAAGCTGGAATTTCTGATACTGGCACATAGGGCTCGTCGTGCTCGTCGTTTTGCCTCAAACGGCACCTAAATCCAGCAAGGATTGAGAGAGTAATCAAGGGTTAAAGTTTGAAGTGAAAAAAAAGAAAAAAAAAAAAAAAAAGAAGGAGCCGAGAGACAAAGATGGATGCGAGAGAGAAGATGAGGTTACAGTAAAAAAAAAAAAAAAAAAAAAAAAAAAAAAAAAAAACATGGTCTTAACATTTGTGGGTCCCACTTTTTTTTTTATATTTCTTTTCTCTTTTTTTTTTTCTTAATACACACCGCACACAGACATATATATATATATATATATATATATATATATATATATATATATAAAGGCACAAACATTACAATATATATATATATGAACTTTTATAAAAACTTCTAACATATAATCATATTCCAAGATACTCTTTCACATTTCAATTTTATTCATCAACCATATCTAATGTTAAAAATATCACATTGAAAGTGATAAGTTGCTTTCTTTCTTCTTCTTTTTTTTCTTTTTTTCACGAGACAGTGTGTGCTTGAAATATTAGTAAAATGGATGATCGAGAATTCAAGTAGTTTTCAGAGAAGGCATATATCATGAGAGAATATTAGGCGCTCGCCTTGAAAGTGGAGAACACTAGCTGAGACACTAGTAGATGAGTCTCTAAAGAGTATCCAAAGCTTTAATTTTTGTGTGGCCTTTTACTTTCTTTTTTTTTTGGTTAAGGCCTTCACTTTTATCTCTATTACACATAAAGCTCAACTACAAGGCATTGATTCAACTACTTTTGTTGCACATTTCTCCACCCCCAGCTAACTTGGTCAGGAAGACTCTTGTCCCTGATGACTAGTAGCTAGTCCTGAATTAATACTACTATGTGTCTGTGTGATTGTATATAAATCAATGGTTGTAAATAGGCCTTTGCATTGACAGAAGAATCTAGGCCGTTTGATCTTTGACATTCCACATGGTCTCTTTAGGGCTTTATTCTTGATTATCCTCGATCTCTATATTATTGTGCTTTTTTCACCTGCCTTACCCACCACCATTCTTGTGACTTTTGGTGTCAACTAAAACCTCCATTCTTTTTTCTCCTTTTAATTCCTTTTATCTTTATCAAATTTCAACAGGGTACCAAAAATGTATGTAGGGCTGTCTAGCACCACTAGATTTTGATCAGATGGTGCTCAAGACTACCCTATTCTATAAATATATATTGTCAAAAGAATTTCAAAAAATTGTATGTAAAAGAAGTAAAAATGAGGCTTTTTTCAAAAGCAATGGTCCAGCAAAGATGAAAAACATTGCAAAGTGGAAAAGAAAAAGCCTATTACATGTATCAGATGCCACTCTCTTCTAAACCTCCAAACTCGCAAGTTTACCTTTATTGGGGTGCAAAATTGTAGTGCCACCTAATTAAATAAATCCTTCAATTTGGTTGTACACATAATATTGTTTTGAACAAATATTAAACCCTTCAACTTTGAGTAATAAACTAATTAGAATTGTTCAACCAGGCATAATTCAATGGGCTCTAGCTTTAGATGGAATAAGCTCTCTTCTCTTTTTGGAGAGGTTGGGCCCAATCGAGCCCGTATTGATCAAATATATGGTGAATTTAGTTTTTGGTTGAACTTTTGAAAAAAATTAAATTAGATGGATATATAACAATTAGAATGAATGTTATTTTCTTCATCTCTCAGCATTGGTTAATAGGCGGATGCCTCGTAACCCAGTTGGATCAGAGCCTCCTGTGAAACTTGGAGTGCTAAGGCTCGAGTCTCTGCACCTACTACCATAACTTCTTGCCTTGCCAAAAAAAAAAAAAAATAGAAAAAAAAAAAGGAAAAGAAAAAAATGCATTGGTTAATAGAAAAGGAACATATGATCAGTAGGTGGTTGTCAAATTAACCAAAGCATATACAACATAATATTTATTTTAAATTTGTTTTAGAATTAGAAAAAAAAAATTAAAAAATAAAAAACAACACTTTTGGCGCAAAAAAGAAAAGAAAAGAAAAAGAAAAAGTTGGCACTCATCTATACAAGTTGAATTTCTAATAGAGTAGATTTCCAAGGAGGCCAAACATGCAATCCTTAAAGCTTTGGAGTTGTTTTCTACTTTCCCAATTTCCCTTTCATATTAAATCATATTTTTGGGACACAAAGGATCTTTTAGTATTTTCCTCTAGCTTTACATATATGCTGATGAAGAGAGGAATTTAAAGATGCACGATAGCACTAGCCATGATATGCCTCATCCATTTTTACCATATACCATTGATTGATCCCATTCCATTCAAATCTAAATTATACATTTAGCATGTGTGCTTGTGTGTATATATATACTAAAACGGGGTGTGAAGAGTTTTGCTCCGAATAACTCACGAGACTCGTGTAAAGTAATTTTTTTATACGAAACGGATAAAGTTGAACTATATTGTTGCAGACTCCTAAACAAATGAAAACTGTTGTTTTATATTTTATTTTTTGAAATGGGTAAGGTTAGTACTCACTAGTCACGCATTTCACCTAAAACTCAAGCTTTTCACTTCTCTTTTTTTTAATGTATGTATAGAAATATTATTATTAGACTATTGGCTCAAGTAATAAAAAATTATTTATCTACTAAGAAGGTATTAGATGCTATTAACCAGACTTATTCGAATAGTACGTGTAACATATATTTACGATATAAGTCACATAAAGTGGAAGCGGGAGCGAATTAAATAGAGAGTGAGTGAAAGCGAAAAATCGTGTCACAAATAGTAGGAACGAAAAAAAACGAGAAAGTGAGCACGCACGAAACATAAAAATAGAAACATGTTCGAAATGTAAGAACAGTACTGGTTGAGAAATAACAACTACTTCCGTCTAAAAAAATTGTATCTAAGTCACATAAAATAAGAACGGGAGTGAGAGAGAATTTGAGAGTGGGAGCGTGAAAGTGACAGAATTAAGTTATAAAAAATAAGAATTTGAGAAAAAGTGCGCTTGAAACGTGAGAACTATACTCATTAAAAATAATTGTGAGGATTGTATAACTTAGTTCACCACTGGCGACCCAGGTGGGAAGATTGACCGCAATGAGACCCCATGTTTCTTGCAGTAAGATTTGAATAACATTATGGCTTCGTTTGGATACACAGGAGAGAAAAGAAAGGAAATGATTATGAGATAAAAGAAATGAAATGAAAGGATTATGAGAGAAAAGAAAAAAAAAAAAAAAAAAATGAAATGAAAAGAAATGATAGATATAATAATATTTATGTTTGGATGGATAGAAAAAAAATGAAATGTATGAATAATTTATTATTTTATCATATCTCTCAACCAAGCTTGCCCCTACCCCTTCTCTCAAGGTTGTTTTTATAATTTGCTCCATTTCTCTCCAAATCCCTCCAAATCTTGTCAATTTTGGAGGAATTCCAAATAAGGGATTTGGAGAGATTGCTATCCCTCCAAATTTCTCCAAATCCTTTCTTTTCTCTTCTATTCCCGCCATCCAAATACACTCATTACTATCTCTCTCTTTCTTTTCTCTTCGAATCCTTCTAAATCCTTCAATCCAAACAAAGCCTACAGGAGTAAGGGAGATTGACTGCAGTGGGACCCCATCTTACTGCAGTAAGATTTGAATAACAATATTTACAGGAGTGAAGAGAATCATCTATTATTATCTCATCATAAATCATAAGTTATTTGTAGAGCGTTCGATCTCTTACAACTAAAGACCAAAATTAGAACATAAAGGGAAAGCTAGCTCGAACTAAAGTAGGAAACAAAGCAATTATCAAAAGCAAAAGCAATCACTCTCGTATCTTCATGCGTGCGCGCATCTGTTCTCCCTCTCCCTCTCCCTCTCCCTCTCCCTCCCTCCCTCCCTCCACACACAAAAACACACAGAAAAAGCTGTTGCATGTATAAACTTTGAAATTCTGTGATTAATTTGTTGGTCTGAGTAACTGAGCTAAATTTAGTATTTGCCCAAACCAGCAATGTAATAGATCCACGAGAATATTGGGAAAAATTGCTTCAACTGAAAAAGATTTTGGTACACAAATTGTTTCATGTCACGAAGAATGCTAAATACAGTTGTGACTTAGCAAGCTATGTGGGATTCTTGAAATTCATGAGTTTGTGTTTAAAAGGTGGCAACTGTGATTAGCATAGCTCTTAGGTGACCTAAATTTTATCCATGGTATAATTTGTATGCTTAGGCAACTATTCGTAATCGAGCTTAATTTTGTGTGTGTGTGTGTGTGTGTTTGCGGGTTAAAAACCTTGGTGTTGATTCATGACTCATGAGTGGAGTCACTTGTGGATATATGTTCCTTTGTGTGCTTTTCCTCTCGCCACTCAAACACACAAATCATTCTAAAACATTCCCAAGTGGAAAATCTGTGTGTGAATGCATATGACTGTCCTAATCTTTATTTAGCAATGAAATTAAAGTAATCTCATTAACATACGTTTACACTTTAGAACAAGGCATAATCTTGAAATTCTCTTCTCATGCAAACAAAAAGCAAAAGAAGAACCCCAGTACTCCATCTGCTTCGTCTCTTTATCTTTATCTTTGCTGCTTCTTTTTCAGCCCTCAAACAGTAACTTTACCTCTCTTTATACATCCCTATACATTATGCCAAATCACACATCTTCAAAATTCCAAAATTACCCCCACCACCGTCTTTCTTTCTTTCTTTGTCTTCATCTTTCTATATATATAACAGAGACAAAACCACAATTACATTCACTTCACTTACAACAAAAGATTTACTAAGATGGAGATATTGTCGCAAATGTGGTCTCTCTTAGGCCTCCTCACAGTCCTCCAAAACATCTTGCCCTCACAGCTTCTCTCTCTCTTACACTCCTTCTATGAGTCCCTCCAAGACTTCTTTAGCCCATATTCGTACTTCGAAATCCCCGAATTCAATGGCTACTGTGGCGTCGACGTCAACGACCTCTACCGCCATGTCAACCTCTACCTCAACTCCGTCAACCCCTCCACCTCCTGCCGCCGCCTCACCCTCTCCCGCTCCAAATCATCCAACCGCATTTCCTTCACCGTCGCCCCCAACCACACCGTCCACGACACCTTCACCGGCCACCACCTCTCGTGGACTCACCACGTCGACACCGTCCAAGACTCCCTGGACGAGAAGCGGAGCTTCACTCTCAAGCTCCCCAAACGCCACCGTTTAACCCTACTCTCACCCTACCTCGACCATGTCACGACGCGTGCTGAAGAGTTCGAGCGCGTGTCACGTGAACGGAGGCTCTTTACTAACAACGGCCACGGCTCGTACGAGTCCGGCTGGGCCTCCGTCCCGTTCCGCCACCCGTCCACCTTCGAGACGCTCGCCCTCGAGCCGGAGACAAAGAAGCAACTCACGGAGGACTTAACCGCATTTGCTGATGGAAAAGACTTCTATCATAAAATTGGACGTGCATGGAAGCGTGGCTACTTGCTGTACGGCCCTCCCGGCTCCGGCAAGTCCAGTCTCATCGCCGCAATGGCGAATTATTTATGTTACGACGTGTATGATCTTGAACTCACTAAAGTGTCAGACAATTCAGAGCTTAGAGCTTTGCTCATACAGACGACGAACCGGTCCATCATTGTCATCGAAGATATCGATTGCTCGGTCGATCTGACCCGTGACAGATCCTTGTCAAAGCTAAAGAAAGCATCACACCATGAGAAAAACCGGCGGGATGGCGAAAACCGGGACGAAAACGGCCGGGTGACTTTGTCCGGGTTGCTGAACTTCACCGACGGACTATGGTCGTGCTGTGGAGAGGAGAGGATTATAGTGTTTACGACCAACCATAGGGACAATGTCGACCCGGCACTGGTTAGGTGTGGGAGGATGGACGTGCATGTTAGCCTAGGCACGTGCGGGATGCATGCGTTCAAGGCGTTGGTGATGAACTACTTGGGCGTGGAGTCGCACGCGCTGTTTGACGTGGCGGAGAGTTGTATAAGGTCGGGTGGGGCCCTCACGCCAGCTCAGATAGGGGAGATCCTGCTGAGGAACAGGAGGAATGCTGACGTGGCGGTCAAGGCTGTAATAACAGCGATGCAGGCGAGGATTTTGGGAGCTGACGTTGAGCTGCCGGAGATGGATGCGGAGGAGTGTATGGTGGTGGAGAGAGGGTTGGAGTCGCCGCCGGGGAATTGGGAGACCTCGCCCGGGAGTTTTGGCGGGAAGAAGAAGAGAGAGGGATCCACATGGGAGAGAAAGGTCAAATTTCTTGTGAGACTTAGATCTTTGACCAAGTCAGACTCTGGAAGGAGGGGTATCTGATGTCTAATGTGAGCCAAGGTGTACACTACTGTTTAGAGGACACTCCTCCCAAAAGAGGGAGGTTAAGCGTTGGCTCAGCTTTTGGTTTACTAATCTAAATTTTAAGCCTTTGTTGTAACTTTTGTCGTGTTTATGACTTGAATTAGAATGGTGAATAGCGTATTTGACTTCACAAAAAAAAAAAAAAAACTTTCCACTTCTCTCTCAATTGAGGAGTGGAATATCTGCGTTACATGAAATGAAAGGAGAACACCCACTTTGATGAAACATGTGGCCTTGATTCATCCAGTTATTCTTAGGTGATATTTTGGTAGGTTTGGAATTGGAATGATTTTATTTTTAAATTTATGACCAATATAAGTTTAAATTATTTTAAATTATAATCATTGATGCGTTCTGCGGTCTTAAATTATTTGATTTTTTATTTTGATTAAATTGTTTGATAATCATATCATTGTTCGAAGATTGATGATCAAATATTTTAAGTTGTTTCAAAATTGAATCATTCGATGTTTTATTCGTTAAATTGTTGGGTGGGCATATCTTTATTCAAAGATTGATTGAATTCTTAAAGTTTAAATGCTTCAAAATGAGAATTCCCCACTTCAATATATTCTACAACTTTGAATCATTCTACGGTGAAGATTAATCAACATTTGAAAATATTTGTTCAGACCACAAAGCTATGTCCTCCTAAGACAGTAAACAGTGTTGAAAATTTGTTACAATATCGATCCATAAAAATCACTAAATTGAAACACGTGAAATATATACCAAAACAGATATTATAGGCCCAATTGAAAGGATATATTAGAATTTTTTCTATTAGTCTTTCTCATCCAGTAGTTACAAATATATATACTCCCCACTTTAATTGTCGTCTTCAAAATCATAATTCACATGTTCTCTCTGTCCAACTTTAATTGTCGCTTTCGGAAACCGTAATTCACAAAAATGTTTGTGAATTACGGTTTCCGAAAGCGACAATTAAAGTGGGACAGAGGGAGTATTTCACATTACAATTTTTTGTTTGAATTTATTTATGTATAAAATTATAACATAATAAATAATTATATAATTGATGACGTGATATTTTTATAATTATTAATAATTTAAGTATACTTAGAAAAAAAAAATTGAAGATCATCCAAATAGCATGGATGACACTAATGATTGTGTGTGTGTGTATATATATATATATATTGTAAATATAATGTGTCATAGTATATTTTACACAAAAAATTTGAACTAATTATTTTTACCTCTAACCATTATTTTATATATTTTGTGTAAAAATGTATTTGCTAATATATCTACCAACTACGTGCAGTGACGGCAGAAAATTTTGTAGGGGGCTTTTAATTTATTAGAGTAAACTTATATAGTGAGTTCATTTTTATAATTTTAATGGGGTTTTCTTCATAAATTTTTAAAAATTTAAAGTATAAAATGTAAAAAAAAAAAAAAATTAGTAGGGACGAATTGTAATTTTAGTGAGGCATCTTTATAAATTCTAAAAAAATTAAGGTATAAAATGAATAAAAAAATCCAGTGGAGGCATCCGCCCCCACTTAGCCTATGTTGGGTTCGTGCCTGACTACTTGTCATATGCAAGACGTAACTTTTACAATATACTTAATAATTAATTTGTTAAAGAAATGAGAAAAACAAAGGAGATAGAAAATATGTTAATGTAATTGTAAAATAATTAGTTAAAATAAAAAATAATTTTACAATAAAGTGACAATATAATTTAACATACAAAAAAAAATTATGTATATTTTATACAAAATGATCTTTTAAGCCGGAGATGCTTCAATATCATGAGATATTTTCTCTTGTCCTTTCAAATTACATTAATAATACCATCAAATATTTAAGTAAAAATAAAAATAAATAAATGAAAATAACAACAATTTTTTATGCCACATCGCTATCGGTGCATCGTAATCCATACGTTCTCTCCTCTACCCTCCATAAATATCAAAAGACGCACCCGCCTCGCCACCAAACAATTTAGAGCGAGAGAAAGGGGAGAGAGAGACAGATGGGAATCGTGGTAATAGACGGCTCGACGGTACGAGACTTCGTCACCGACGAGGCACAGTTCAACAAGAGCGTCGACGAGCGCTTTGCTCTGCTGGACCTGAACAACGACGGCGTTTTGTCCCGGTCGGAGCTCCGCAAGGCCTTCGAGTCGTTCCGGCTAGTCGAGGTTCACTTCGGCGTGGACGACCCGACGCCGCCGGAGGAGCTGACGCGGCTCTACGACTCCATATTCGAGAAGTTCGACTGCGACCAGAGCGGGACCGTCGATCGCGAGGAGTTCAAGTCGGAGATGAAGAAGATCATGCTCGCCATCGCCGACGGTCTCGGGTCGAGCCCGATCCAGATGGCGCTTGAAGACGATGATAAGAATTTTCTCAAGCAAGCCGCGGATCTCGAGGCTTCGAAGATCTCGCAAGGGTCGTGATTCGATTAGTCGGTTCATCCAACGGCTGAGATGGCCTGTTCTCACTCTTTTGTCTACATGTCTTGTAATAACAGTACTTTGTGTCTGTGAGTTTCTTATGTTATATATGAAGTTTTTTTCAGATCTTTTGATGCAAAGAAAAACGGGCACATTTTTTATTTAACTGAAAGGAGTTAAAAACAAAAACAATATGAATGTTAGGAAAAATTTGTTTCATGAGTGACAATGATTCAAATTGAAATCATGAATTCAATTTCTCTGAGTTTGTGATGAATCTGATGAGTTCAGGTAGGTTGAATTAATTTATAGATGTACTTCTTTATTTTACCAGTAAGTTAACAGTACTGTTTCTATTTAAAAAGTTTTTGTTTTGTTGGTTTATAATCTCTCTCATTGGGTAGAATGGAAAATTGAAGGGAAGGGAAGGGATGGAAGGGAAGGGATGGAAGGAAAGGGAATACAAACAATCAAACATTGTGATTGGAATGATGGGAATTGGTGAGATTTGGAATTCAAAATAAAGTATGAGGAGAGAAATGAAACAGAAGGGAATGAAATGATGTTATTAAATTATGTGATTGATTACTAAAGATAAATAAATAAATAAATTATAGTAATAATTTGTTAGGGAAAAGAAATAAAATGAAATTATTTTGATGAATTTGTTAAACTAGCATAGAGTGTTTTTGAAAAAATAAGGATAAATTTGATATTAATAAAATTTTATTAAAAATGTTAACCTTTTCTTTAATTTTTGTGAGAATAAAACTAACACATTATCCTTCTAAATTATTCTATTTCCTTTATTTTCCTTTAATAGTATATACCAAATTCAATATTTTATTTTCCTCCATCTAGGAATTAAAAATGGAATTGAATTTAACAGGATTTTTGAGTTTTCAAATATAGTGGGCTCAAATTCCTTAAAAAATGGTGGGGTTTGACATGATTTGTAAATCCGTCTAGTTGTAGGTTTGTGACACTCATTTGCCATTATTTTGGGAGAAGTATAATGTCATGAATTCTTGTTCTATATGGAATTCGATTTACTGTTAACATTATTTAATAGGGTAAGTTTTAAGTTAAATTATAATAAATGCACTATTTAAGTGAGAACGAAATCTCAGTAACTTAACTTTTAAGCTGTTCAATGTCACCAATTAGGTTGGGTTTGACTTTCTTCTATTTATACAATGAATTGGTAGCAAATTACTCTATTTTGGTTCCATTTCCAATTTGTGGCAGATAATCTGGCCTTATTAATGTTAACTTGGTTTTCTCGGCATGTGGGCTATTCTTCATTGGTTAATGTTCTGTATACGTGTCCAGTTTTAATTGGTTCGAACTTTTTGCCTTCACAAGCACCGCTCCACATCCAAACATCAATTCTTTAGAGCCCATGTAGCTAAATTAAGGGCAACACTATTACGTGATCCAAGGAGCCCAAGGGAGCGAAAATCCCCTTTCAGATGAATATCATGTATGATGCCAATTGATAAATCATGATGACAACGTATTTGATAGGGTTCGTAACGATGTGAAGATGGAGATGAAAAAAAAGACGTCGCCTGAGAGATTCGAACTCTCGCGGGGAAACCCCATGTACTTAGCAGGCACACGCCTTAACCACTCGGCCAAAGCGACGGTTGATGACGATGGCTTTCTAAGAAAGTATATATTATTATAGAAAATCACTATCGATGTTGATTGGCCCCACAGTGAAATGAAACAGAAGCAAACTGACCAACCATAGCACTCATTTGTCCTCCTCCAAACAAAACCCGAATTCCTTATCACGCACACAAAGGTGGAAACACACGAAGACAGAGAGAAATGTCGTCCTCACCCACCACCGGTGCTGCCTCCGGCTCCGTCACCGTGGATAGGCGGACATACTGGTGCCACGAGTGTGACATGAGCGTCTCTCTCCTCTCCCCTTCCCCCTCCTCTCCTACCTCTCTCCTCTGCCCTTACTGCCACAGCGACTTCCTCGAAGAAATGGATTCCCCTCTTTTCAACCCCAATCCTAACCCTAACCCTAACTCCAATCTCTCCCCATTCCCCTCATTCTTCGATCCATCCTTCCCCCTCCTCTCCCCTCACCAAACTCTAGCTACCACCGATATTGACGTCACCGACACCACCACTACCTCCTTCCAATTCCCTTCCGCCACCGCATCCGACGACAATTACCTCCTCGACAGCCCTTACCTCCGCCGCCTGATCCAACACCTCACCAATTCCGAATCCGATGACGCCGCAACTGCTGCAACCGCCGCGGCCACCACCACTCGCTACCACTCCCCCGCATCAAAATCCGCAGTCGAATCCATTCCGTCTATCAAAATCACAGCTTCATTGCTGGACCTTGATCCGGTTATTCTCTGTGCTGTTTGTAAAGATCAGTTTGTTGTCGATGTGGAAGCCAAGCAATTGCCTTGTAAGCATATGTACCATTCCGATTGTATTCTTCCGTGGCTTGCACAGCACAACTCGTGTCCGGTGTGTCGGTTTGAGCTTCCCACCGAGAATGAAGATTCGAGGGAGAAGAGGAGGTCCAGAACTGCGGCTTTGAGGTTCGGGGAGCTGATAGAGGATGAGGAATTGTTTGGATTTGGAAGTACATTGAGGCATATTGCTAGGAGGCACAGGCTTGTGTTTCCTGAGAGCCAGCAGAATAGCTTGGATTCTATTTTTTTGTCACCCACACAGGTGGGAGAAGCCGAGCCGGGGCTCGTGGAGCGTGCTAATAGTGTTGAGACTGTGTCGAGTTGGCCAACTTGGCCGGTAGAAGGAGGGGTAGGTGTTGGTGGTGGTGGTGCAGATGGAGACATAGCTGTGAGTGCCAGGATGAGTGAGGATGGTGATACTGTGATGTCTGAAGCTAGAGTTTCGGGATCTGTTTCAGCAAACTTGAGGTATGCTTATCTTTCAATGGCTCTATCGTGTTCTTTTCTCAATTTCCCTATATGTATTGTTTAGTGAAATTGGTTTACCATTTTTGCAAGCTATCATGGTTACTGGATTTTGTATGTACTCTCTTGTTCTGACAATCCTGATATTGTAATTTATTTATTGAGCTAAGTCTAGTAGGTTATGGACTGTTTCCTATTAGAAAAAAAGTTGTCTCTCTTGGTGGGGAGACCACGGTACACTGACATTGGACTTCTTTTTGTGTGTTGTTAAAAAATCCGGGTGTTCGTGCCAGAGCCAAGAATTCGCTTCAGTGGGTGCAACTTTGGATTTTGAACAATAATAAGAAATAAAAATTAAGTCAAAATAATAAATTCAAAAACTTTAGTTATTGTCTTCATTGATAAGAAAAAGAAAAAATGTGAATTTCGAATAGCGGTCCCGAATTCAAGTAGTAGACAATATGGCAAATTATTGCCTTTGTTTTTAACCTATAAATTCCTACAATGATAATGTCACCACTTGAAGCAATGGAATTTGGTTTTGCATATTGATTTATTGAGAAATCAACTGAAAGAGAGTTTTTTTATTCCTTTCTCTTTGTGCTTCTTCCTTTGAAAGAGATCCACAGAAAAATACCACTAAGACTCTGACTCTAGTACTGTCTCCTTTTCTTTTCAAATGAACAATTAAGGGTTCTAGTCTCCACATCAAGGGCTATAAACCAAAATTTGCTCTACCTTACAAAGTGGAAGGTTGAGGGTTCAAGTTCCTATTGAGGCAAATTGAGTGGAAGTTATTTGCCAACTGAGCCCTTGCTGACTCCATCCCAGGTGTTCTGTCTAACACTTCTTTGCCACTTGAAAATTTCGTGTTACCACATTAGAGTCTATAAGGTGAAGTTGACGTTGATAGTTCTAATTTGTAGTAATGTCAATGTGTAATTTAGCGCAGTTCTTCATGTGGTCTGCTTGTGGCTCACGTTTTGGTATGTTGAGAGTTGTTAGCATGTCATGTGATGCTTAGCAGTTGTCTTTTGAACCTTTATTTGTTATAAGTTGTTAGAAAGAGTGCACAAGGAAGAAATTTAACCTCCATCAAGATTAGTCAATATTCTGTAAAAGGAAAAAACTTGACTCCAAATTAGGTTTAGAGGAACCTTCTTCTACATGATGAAGAATCTACTAGAGAGGCCGCCATTTACTGACTTGCATAAATAAGGTTTTATGCTCCTCATCGACAATCCTAAATTTCTTTTTTTTTTTTTAATTTTTAATTACAAGGATAGATTTTCTAAATTAGTTTCGTCCCAATTCAAAATGAATAACATTTCATCCTTGTCTAAGTTCCGCCACCTAACTTGGGAGGCATAAGGCATAGGCCTTTCAATATGTAAATTGGATATGAGAAGATGGGGCTTAAGTGAATATGGATTTATCATGCCTTTAATTCTTACTTCTAAGATATCTCCCTTTATGATGGTTAAAGAGATTGGAGGTACTTCGAGGGTTGCCCCCTTTTGCTTATGGTGGGCTTATGGCGGGAGAGAAATAGGAAATCCTTTAAAGAGGGGAGACTCCTATATGGGCATTCAAATACTATCTTCTTACTTCATTATTTTTTTCAGATACATGTTTTGTATTGTAAATCTGTGGAGGAATTCATGCATTTTTTTTGGCTAGCTCTAGCTTGTAGTGGCCCTTGTGGTCTTTTGTGCAATTATATATGGGATGTGTTCTCCATTTTAGTGCTTTTCTATGAATACTTATAAAAAAAAATATTTACAGACATATCATTTAACCCATATGTTGGAGATTATTTTGTAAACTTTGCCAAAGTTTAGCTGGGAAAAGTGACTTTATAATAATGTAGTTTGTTATATCAGGCCATTGCTTGATGCAATGGTAAGCAGAAGGACATGGATTTGTGTAAGAGAGCAACCATCTTTTTGAAAATTAAATCCAAAGATCAGATATGTTTTCAGTCTTCTGCTCTTGGCACCCCGCGTAAGGACTGGCTTAAAAGGTGTTCCTAGTTTCGTCATTTGAAGGGAGAATAGGTGAAAATTTCTTTAAATTGCAAGTTTTGCTTTGTCCCTTGTCCTTGTGGCCTACGGATTGATTTTGGTGATTGTCAGGATTCCCAACTTTGTTGTTAGCAGTTGTAAAATAAATCCGAAGTTATATCAGCCTCTGGTCTTCTTTTAGTATTCCCTCCAGGTAGGTTGGCACTGGGTAATGAACTTTTCCAATTGTAGCCATAAAAAGTTTTCGTAGTTGTGCCGTCTGTAGAAGGAAGGGAAAATAGGCGAATAATTTTCCTTAAAATTGCAACTTTGCTTTATCCCCTGTTGCCTGGGGGTTGATTTTGGTGATAGTCAAGATTTTCAACTTCGTCACCAGCAGTTGTAAGTTTTTCCATATTCATAGAACCTTTGAAGTGTGTGTGTATATATTTATAAACATATAAAAAGGGTCAGGTCTTAAGTTGCAAGTGATTTTCTTCTCTTTTGAAAGATGGGCGTCCTTCAAATAACCAAATTGGGCTGAAAATGCCAGAACCTCAGCCTGCTTAGATCAATTCAGGCAGGTTCTCTACTATCTTGTTGCATTGGGCATAGTTTAGACTCCAATGTTGGACATATGTTTTAACACTATGACATGTAGCTTTATGGGAATCGTTTGGGCTCACTGCTCACACCCAAGTGATCACCTACTTGTTACATGTTCTCTTAATGGTTTTATTTGGTGAGTGGTATAGTTAGTGGTTAAATAAAACATGATGAATAAATTCTTTTTTTAGCAGCCCAATCAGTTATATATCTAATCAATGGAATATTGTGTTTAGTGAGATGAGGATATCTGATCTTATTGACTGGTTCTTTAACTTCTATCTTCCATTTTAATTTGTTTGCAGGTAATGTATAGAGGTAACTACGATTGTTTGAGGATACTTCAACACTATAAATCGTCCAATGAAGTGTAAATCTGCTATGGATGATCATTCCATTGCCCAATAACCTGATGTCTAGTTCTTGTGCTCTCTCTGTCTCTGCAATAGCAAAGATGGAACTTGTTGCTTGTAATTATACTTGTGTGAACTCATTTTTCCTTTGTTTCTGATAATAATGAGGATATTGAGTTGCTCCTACGTTTTTAATTACATTACAGTGGCCTTTAAACTCTCAACCCCAACGGGTAGGTGACCCAGAGGTCTTGTGTTCACCCCATACCCGTCGTCTGGGATGATTGTGGGTGAAAAGGAATTATTTAGGCTCCCAATCAAGTTGAGGACACCCTCCTTTAAACTCTCTCTCTCTCTCTCTCTCTCTCTCTCTCTCTCTCTCTCTCTATATATATATATATATAACTCTTTTATCATAAATATTTTTTGTAGTTTTATTTGTGTAATTTGGGGAAACATTTTATTTTGTTTAAAAAAATAATATTAGGCTTTGTTTGCGTTGCAAAGTTTTGGAGGGAAAGGAGAAGAGAATGAAATGGGAATTGATATTCTTTCTTGTTTCCATGAATCAAAAGGAGGACAAACCAAAATGCGGGGTACTTGTTTCATGTGTTACTGTGTCCAACCTCTTCTTCAATCAACAATACGACTCTGTCCATATTGAATTCATTTCTCTGTTGTTGATGATATGTTCTTTTCTTTTTCCTTGCCTATTTAATGTGTTATATCGAATTATTTTTTCTTCTATTGATAAGTGGGCATAATCTGATGATGTTACCGTGTTAATTGTAGTTCATTGAAATTCGGTGTAATCTAGACATAAACCTATTATTTTATTGATAATCGGAAAAATGTCAAAATGGTGGAGTTAGATTTAACACATGAAGTCTTTGGACAACCTGTTTTCTGTTGGCATGTCTGTTCAAGCCGGCGACCAATAAAATAAAAAAAAAAAATCGTCGTCACTAGTACAACATCAGCAATTGATGGAGTATGGTACCAAAGTCGCATTAATGTGAATTTATAATGTAATAGAATCAATTAATGAAATCATAATTTACTAATTAAAACTGCAACGTATTTGTATGACCCTTAATAAATTCCTGTTATTTAGTTGGAGAGTTTCAGTCGTCCGTACACTGAATGAGGGTTGCATTGTTTCCATCTCCTTCTTTCCCCCAATTATTGATTCATGGTCTACCTTATCCAAACACACACTCACATGTATATATATATATATATATATATATATATATAAGCTGACTTTAATTTTTTATTGAGATGTATAAAAGATATTGTTACAGTTTGAGTGTGTGACCTACCTACCAATGCTTGCATTTAGAACACAAATTGGCAAATAATTGGAAGATGCATATAATGTTACTACTATTAGGTGTTACTTTGGCCTGGGATGATGGAATTTCTGTCATGAGTTTTATTCATATAATAACACTTGAAAATTTATACATGTGATAGTATTAATAATATAACTTTATATACATCAAAAAAACTCTTATGGTTTCTTTTAATCAATGGTTAATCACCGTCCCCTTGGGCCATTAGGAAATTTTCTCGGTAATTGCCGATTGTATGTAAAATGGGACTGCCTGAGCCTGATAGTGAATACTAGTAATAATTATTAAAAAATAATAATAAATAAATAAATTATAAAAATTACCATCACCAACTCTTTCTCTCTCTCTCTCTCTCTCAAGTCAATTATGTAATTATAAGCAACTTCTTTTAAAGAGCTCCAGTTGCCTATAATTAAAATATTTGACTTTGTGTGAGTGACAGAATGCAACTTCTTTTAAAGAGCTCCAGTTGCCTAAATTTAAAATATTTGACTTTGTGTGAGACAGAGAATACAATAGGTGAGAACCAATTAAACATCAAATAATTCATATTATTGTCTAACAAAATTAACATTGTTGACCAAAATTTCAATCGCATGTTCCTAACTGCCTCTTGAAAATTTCCAGTCTTTCACGTTATATGCAATTGCTTGACGGAAGTCTTGAGTTTAACAAAATTAACATTGTTGACCAAAATTTCGATCCTCTTCTGGAAAACTTCCATTCTTTCAAAATATATATGTGTGTGTAATTGTTTGATCAGTTCTTCTGTCTCTCAATTCATTAAAAGGGCTTCTTACAAGGCACGAAAAATGAAGAAAAATATTAAAAATTAAATAATTTATGGACATTGCTATGTGAAAACGCGTAAAATACAGTTGACAGCTTTAATTACAAATGGATTACAAGATAATATATTTTTTATATGTAACACTAAACAATTGATTCAAATATTAGTCCACTTATCATTTCAAATGATCATTGGTTAGAATCTCACCATCAATAACTTCTTAACAATGAAACTTAAACAATTATCCACCCGACAACATGCATTTATACTCTGTATGTGTTGTTTTTTTAGTATTGATGATCCATGTAAATTCTAGCAAGTTCATTTTATGCCTAGTTTAGAACATAATAAACACATTCTCATGTAAATAATACGTTATATATTTCAAAGACTTATGATAGACTCTCTGAATAGAGAGGGCCGAATTGAATCGAAAGCATTGACCATTGTGAGTCCCAATTGAAAACATTAACAACGCTTATGCAATACTCGGAGGTCAGCCCTCCAATTTTGGAGGGTCAAATGGCCAATCATATCTCAATTTTCAAAACATCTTTGGATCAATAATCTATTAATCTTTCACATTGATGGGCCTTTTTTTCTTTCTTTATCACAAGTGCATAGTAATTTATAGCTCCAAAACATGGACATATATATATATAAATATATATGTAGGGTTATTTTTTATTGCAATTAAAACGGTAAGACAATGCTCCATCTAATGGTTGGTTCGAAAAGGCAGCTTCCTAGCTCCTACAGACTAACTTATTTTTCTTCCCAAATATGGACTTTAGTATTCCAATAAATAGTCATTTTAATTAATTAGAATTTTCTATCTATATAAGCCTACCATTTTCTCTCCCACCAAACACAACCAATCTCTCTCTCTCTCTCTCTCTCTCTCTCATTGTTTCCATAAGAGAGAGGATGAAGCCGCACTTGTGTGATCATACTGTTTCTTCTCCATGTAAAGCAGCCATGCACAAGGACTCACACATAATATCAAAGCTGCAGAAGCCGAAGATACGCATAATTCACCTATTTGCACCAGAAATCATAAAGACAGACGTTCAGAATTTCCGAGAGCTGGTCCAAAAGCTCACCGGAAAACCAGCTGACCACGGTGTTGCCACGAGAAGTTCTAGTGGTGCTGCTCCAATCAAAGCATTGAGGACTATGTGTCCCGAGCCGAGCATGGAGTTCATGGACGTCCAACAAGATGAGATTCAGATATTTCATAATGGAGATGTTATAAAGAAGGAAGAGACAGACATATGGGAGTTAGATGAGAATTCGAATAATTTTGTAGATGTGGATGGTTTTATTCAAGACTTGACTGAATTTCCTCTACTTCCTTTTAAGTCTTCTTTCATGAATGCATACTGAGCCTATTCCTTCTTTTGATTTTCATCATCTTCTTCTTCTTCTGTTTTTTTAGGGTATTGACTTTCTTTCTCCTAATGTGCACACAGTCGCGCACACACATGTATATTATACTTACTGTTCATTGTTATTCTTAGTGCTTAGAAATTGGATTTGTGTTGTAAAGCTTCTGCATTTTGTTGTTTAATTATAACTCATGTTCAAATTACTCTCTCCCTCCACAAACTTTTAGCAAAATGTTGAACTAATTAACTGCATCAACAGATTTTTTTTTTCCCCGTTAAGGATTAACTGAAATATATAGTGTTGTGTATATATTTTATATTTATACATATAAGGAGAATCCCTAACTAAGCTCAGACAACTCAAAGAAATTGAATTACCAGAAGGAAGAAACTTAATTATTAAGCAAAATGTATATAAAGAGCTTCTAATCATTTAAAATAGTTAATTAATTTACCCCCAAGTTTGTTGGCATTAAACAAACATTGACTTCTAAATAGCCAAAGTCAATTCCTAAGTAAAATTTTTATCCGAAAATTGCAAGATAGAAGTCTATTTAATTTATCCAAAAAAGTAAAAGAAAGATATAAAAGCCCAAATTAATTTTACAGGCTAAGAACCTAGCTAGCATTGACATATATTTAAATCATATAACCAAAAGTCAATGCATGCCGAGGAAAGTTTTTGTATATTCACAACTTGGGAGCTAGTTAGTCTGAATAATGCCCAAAAGTACGTGATTAGATGCACCTAACCAATGCAATGCAAATTGAAAGAATAAGGAAGACTTAACAATATGTTAATAACCATTCAAATAAAAAATAAAAAAACAATATGTTAATAATATTTCGAAAAAAATAAAATAAAATAATAACCTTTCGTAAAAAACAATATGTTAATAATAGACTCGTGTTTCATACTTGATCATAAAATGGCAATGAGCTAGCTATATATACCCTTTTATGCTTGACCTAAACTGAATTTTAATTAACTTAAGATCTAGCAGTCAGTCATAGGGATCGATGACAATAAACCTGTTTTTCAGTTTTTATTAGAGAATTTTGCATGATAAAAAATAATAATCTATTAAAAATAATAGACAAGAGTGAAAGATATATATATATATATATATATATATATATATATATATATATAATTGCACAATTTTGCACAGTTGTTTTCTTTTGGATGCCACTCATTTTTCGGGAGCAAAATTGATTTTCATTAATTTTGCACATGTTTTACTCAGTCTAGAATTACATCTTTTTCCAAATTTTCTTTTCCAAAGAGAAGCATCAAGTTTGATAATGACAGCAAATAAGTCAATAATCAATGTATGAATGTATATAAGTGTGTGTGTGTATATATATATATATATATATATATATATATATATATATGGAAAACAAGCTGACTTCCCCCCAGGCCACCACACAACCACAACCACAACCACACTTATACACCCAGCTGGCATCTGAACTTCAGGTTAGGTAAAAATTAAGACAGCAATGAAAAACCTAGCTTGCTTCCCCACACGCGCGCGCACACACGACACTAATACACCCAGCTGCCGTCTGAACTTTTTTTTTTAGTCCCTGAATGAATGGGGTATTTTTTTTGTTTAATAAATATTCAAAAAAGAGTACAATTACAATAGGAGACTGATCTCCTAACTCTGAACTTCAGGCTAGGTAAAAAATTAAGATAGCGTATGATTAAAATTTCATCATTATCTTCAATGTATAAAGCGGTAAAAAATGCGATCACAATAAAATAAAATTGAATTAATTTGTGAATTAATAAAACCCTCTCTCTCCTTTTGTGTGTGCCTATGAAATATGTTTTTATTGTATTCATTATCTCTTGGTGTTATAAAAGGAGACTTGTCTCACATCGGTTTCGAATGGATAGTGACATGGATATAAATGGGTGGATATATAACACTACCCAATATCTTAAGTTTTTGAATAAATGTGCAAACGCCCACCCATTAAATTGGTATTAAAGTCAGACCCAGTCCTTAATCCTATATCACGGCAAGTGCTCAGTTCGGAAGACGTTCGAGTGTGCTACTTGGATAGGCAAGGTTACTCGACTGTAATGAGGGCGTTGCGGTTTGGGTGAAAAATAATGTTATAAGGGGAGACTTGTCCTATATCAGATCCGGATGATAAGTGACATGAGTATAAATACATGAATATTCACCACTACCTAATAACTTAAGTTTTTAAATAAATATGCAAACATTCACCCATTGCTATAGGGATTTAATTCATTTGACTGCATAATGAATTGGACTAACAAATGAAATAGATGCCAGAAAATTTGACCTTATTTTTAGCCACACGAGATGGTCACGAATTATGTGACCTTATTTTTAGCCACACAAGAGATGGTCATGAATTATGCTCAACTATATAAGGTTAGTAGATCACCAATGATTTGTCTCCAAGGATTCATTGTCGGGCTAAAATCATTCCCTATAAGGGTCATTACCCAGTGTGGTCCCCTTAATAGTTATTAAGAATGTGGGGAATAGATATAGACCTAATTTTAACATATTTGCATTGATTTTCACCTTGAAGCCTTCAACGAAAGACTTCAGCCGTACCCGAGGGTGTTCAGGCCGACTTTGGCCATTGTTCTTTGTAGAAAGTAGCTAAGCAACAATTGGAGTGGACGAGTCAGAGTCGTAAAGAGGATTGCTCACTTCTTTCTCTCATTCAAAACCGTGCATGAGACTTTCATCTCACATGACTCCTAAATGATAAAAAGAAGAATCAAAATAGGGCGTGGTCAAGTGGTAATTTACAAGCGCATAAAAACCCCATTCTACATTATTGAATGTATAATTTTTAAGTTATATCAAGCTATGGGAGAATTTTATATAAATTTCTAGAGAGCTTAGCAAACTCAGATATAAATTTTGTGTACTAATAATCACTAACTACACTACACAGCCCAAACTTTTTATAAGGTTGCTAAAAGTAGCTGAATTAAATAAATTTTGTGTACTAATCATCACTCGGGGAAGTTAGCACCAAGGGCCCAATTCGCGAATGTCTATCTCCTATCAGACCTTAGTTATTACCAATTCCTGTGGTGGTTGGGCCTGTTATTGTCTCCTTTGTTGGGCCTGTTATTGTCTAGTTGGCTGGGCTTGTTGACTAACACTGCGGCCTTGTCTTTGTTTGTTTTATGTTCTTCGACTTGGCTTGTTTTCTACTACTACTTACTATATGGTTTTGCCTGATTGGTGTATTCCCATTCTTTGGAAGAAAAGAAAATAAAACAATCATCCAACACTTCGGCTCTTTTTTAATTTTTTGGTATTTGGCAGAGATTTAGGTATCCCTTAAATCGGGCATGTCGTTTCAGAAATTGGTAGGTACGGGCATGCTAGAACCAATGAACTTTGTTCAATTTGTAGAGATTTAATCAACTTGAAAAAAAAAAATTAACCAAAGAGAGAACATTTAACTTTTTTTTAATGGGTTCAATTGACTTAAAGTGAAAAAGACTTTTAAATGGAATGAATTGCAATATAAATAAACCAAATGAAATGAACGTGAACATAAATAACAGAGAATAGGAAATCAATTCTAAAAATAACGTAAACAAAATAAATTTATTTAACTAAAAATGTAGAATTAAACTACTTTACAAGGATGCTTCTACAATTATGTATAGAAAACTAAAAGCGTTCTAAAATAAATTACTTCCTAAATCTAAGCCATTGGATTACAATAAAAAAATTTCCCATAAATCACATATATAAATTATCAAAACTATTCCAAGTGTTAAGCCCTGCTAACCTATAAATCACGTATATTCCCTCTACTTCCTTTGTTGAAGAGTCTATAAATATATTCCCAAACAAACATAAAGATAAATATTAAGGATAATTATATATAAATTCTTACCAACTAAAAGAATTCTTATCGCATGGATAAAACTTGTATCTTCTCGCATGGATAAAACTTTTATCTCTGGATGATATTTGGGTCCTCTCCATTTCATTCTCTCAGTCGATGTAACCCAATACAAATTAGACACATGTTCAATTTTTAAAAATTTGAAATAATGATTATTATCCAACTTCTTTGTTTTTTTAAACCAGATTATCCAACTTCTTGGTAACATCAAATTTGCATATAATATTTTAAGTTCATATTCCTTCCCTTTTCAACAATTGATATACTATATTCTTTTAAATAAATTTAATAATTTTTCATTGAGTATAGAAACAATCGTGATTCTTTTGGAAAGAAACAAAAATACCTTTGGGATTTAATTTAACCAATAAGAAAATTGATAATGATTATTTTTTAAAATTTTATACGTGTGTCTAAATTGTATTGGGTCACATCAATTAGGAGATGAACTCCGAGAGGAGGACCCAAGTATTGTCCTCTATCTCTTCAACAATATCTTCCACCAATATTATCATGTGGATGCCGTCCTCACCAAATCAAAATATTGTTATAGATTCAATCTTTACATGACGTTGTCACAGCAGCACCAAAATAATCACCACGTAATTTGTCACAAAAAGGGTGTCAACAAATCCTGGGCGGGGTGTGTAAGGTAACTTAAATTTGATTAATTCTACTACTGTCATGCTCCTACTCCCAGCTTATGTGACTCGGTTTTTGATTAATTCTGTTGCTCTCTTGCTCCTGTTCATGAACTATACCCATTTAATTAAACAATCAAATACATATTTCACTTATTCATTTAGATCTCTAACAAGTATCATCCCTATTACAGTGGGGGTGGGACTGTGGGACTTGGCAAAAATTGATGAATAAGTTATCTTTATCAAATTTTAATATTTTTATTTTCTTTGTAAAATATATTTTCGTCACAAGAAAAAAATACTTTTAAAAAAATATTTTATATCCAAATAAATGGAGTCTTCGCGATAAAATTATATAGCATTAGATAGAACAGTATTTTATGTGAGTGATGAATAATGTTATATCCCCATTAAATATTTTTACTTTCTAATTGTGTATCACGACTCATCGCAACAATACATATTCTAAGCATATAAATTTCTCTTGTTATATGATAGTATTTAATCATCAATTAAACATTGAATGCTAAACTAAGTTGATTTCTCTGTATAAAATAGACCTGATAATGTTAAAATTGATATATATATATATATCAATTTTAACATTATGAGGTCTATTTTATATATATATATATATATATAATTTAATCAAATCCAAGCTTTGAAAACTCAATTAAAGGTAGAATATAAAGATAAAGCTGATCAAAAAAGGTAATTTTTCTTTTTCCCCTTTTTTTATACTTTATAATATCACGTTTATGTAAAAAAAAATAAATAAATAAGTATTTTTCTTTCTCCCCTTTGTTTATTCTTTATAATATCACGTTTATGCCATTAAATTCTGTTTCTAAGAGCCAACCGGTTGAGATGCGCCTACTTATGAAACCAGTCAAAATGACCATTCGCACCTTCTTTTGGAATTTTGACTAGCACACCACATACATTTGTCAAATTTTCAACCACACACTTGTCTCCTTATGAATTTTTTAAACCTATATCACATTTTAAGTTAGCTCCAATAAGATACTAT
Organism: Cornus florida; assembly: GCF_030987335.1. Classification (NCBI taxonomy): domain Eukaryota; kingdom Viridiplantae; phylum Streptophyta; class Magnoliopsida; order Cornales; family Cornaceae; genus Cornus; species Cornus florida. Next base: position 7,603,298 of record NW_026775573.1, read on the forward strand.
TTAAATTAGTCCGCATATAAAAATTAAAGTCAAAATTTTGAAAGTTGACAAAGACAACCCTCGAAATTAAGTTGGGAGAATTGTTTACATTGGCTTTTGGTTGTCTTACAATTAAAAATGTGTCAGAAAAAAAAAAAATGTAATTAAAAATGTAAACAGTCTTTTTAGTAGATGAATCAAGCGAACGCCCATATGTGGTGAGGGTTCCAACGATTAAATTAGTACTTAATTATTAAATAAATGTTAAAATTTGTGGTGAGGGTGGAGTATATTCCAACGATCAAATTAGTACTTAATTATTAAACAAATGTTAAAATTTGTCTCTCCTCTTATCCAAATAAGTTGATAAGTCTTGAAAAATATGATTATCCTTATCTAATTATTGTTATCAGACTCCTAAATTATTCTAGCTTCCATATATCACATTAGTTCCTTAAAAGCTACACTTATTTGATTAGTAAAAATATGAAACTAAAATTTAAAAAGTATTATTTAAGGAAAATAATTATTACATCGATTTGTTACAAGTGAATTATTATACCTATTCATTTTAATTGGTCTATCCATAGAACAAATATGAAAATGATCCCTTCACTTACTTGTATTGTACATTAAAAAATATTCGATTAAATAATTCACTGTAACAAATCAAATCAGTGCAAATATCACTGCTCATTATTAATTATCTAATTCGAAATGTTTTTGTGGTCAAAATTAATTTTATTTAAAAAGGACATTCATGTCTAAAGAAAAACTCAACAAGTAGGCGAATAATCATCAATGAGAAGCCAAGTCATAGAGACGCACTAGAATTGAATGGTTAATCTCGCCAATTAAAGCCCAATTCAAGGGTATCTACGGAAAATGACCTCAATTCAGTAGTCAAATCACATGTTTCGTCCATGTTCATATATATCTCTCTCTCACTCACAGAGATCTCTCGAACATCTCTCTCTCGCTCTCTATCTCTTGCTAGTTCATTAGCAGTTTCTCTCTCTCTAAACTTTTTAGGTCAAGGTACGCCATTCTTCAAATTTAATTGCTCTGACTACTAATTTCTGATTAATTTTGTATTATCAACTCGCATTTGATTCACAATAACATTCTCAATTACACGATCATGAGGTTCAGATCAACTTAAATACTCTCTGATGAATTGTTGTCCGATGTTTTGCGTTTGATTGAACCCTAGCCTCCTCTTCGATCTTCAGTTTACAGAGCTAGTATGCTGAATTCAGATTAAGCTCTCTATGTAATATATATGACACTAACGGTTTGTAAACCGGTGCAGCATCCGGTTTAAACCCATTCATCACTATCTACGGTAACGGCATTGATTTAAGGAACTTCATCCACCTAGTGTGTGATCAGATGAGCGGTTTTCTTTGAGTAGAACTAACACTGTTTTATTGGGATATGCATTTTTGGCCTCGGGCAATATGGGTATGTTGAACTTTGATGGGTTAGGATGTTTTTAATGGCTTCTTTAGAGAGAGGGGGGGGACAACTAGACGGGATAACTAGGGAAGGTGGATAGAAACCGAATCTTTCAATAATCAAACAGTAGTTTTCAAACTTGTGATCATAATTTTCTATTAGGAACTTGCATTTGATTTATAAGAAAATTCTCAATTACACTGCAATCATAGGTTCAGATCAACTTAAATAATCTCTAATGAATTGACTTCCAATATTTTGGGTGTGATTGAACTCTAGCAGCCTATTCAATCTTCAGTTTACAGAGATAGTAGGCCTGAATTCAGATGAAGTTCTTCAATATTTGTCTATGTATATGTATATTTGTAGGTAGATTTTACTATTGATTTTTAATTTGAATTATGGCGATGTCTATGCTGGTGCAGTGGAATTGCTGTGAGCCATGGCGTTCTTTAGAAGTGTGTCCGCACTTTCAAAGCTACGGTCTCGTATTGTAAGTTATACACAATTGCTGTGGAATGTGAGAGATTGCTAGATAATTTCATTGGTTATAGATAGTTTATAATTTTTACTTGTTTAATTAGATATTCTATAATTTTCATTCATACTAGAATTGATTTTCAGATATATTTTTTTCTTTCTTTTCTGTTTACCTAATTGTTAGATAATTTTTTGTTTAGTTAAGTAGAAGTTCTTTAATTTTCATTTATACTGGAACCGAATCACTGATTGTTAGATTTTTTTTAATTATTTTTTACTCTATGTTTTACAGGGCCAACAGTCAAGTTTCAACGGGTCTGTACGATGGCTTCAAATCCAAACCTCTTCTGATCTTGTAATCTCTCTCTCAATGATAGTATACACACACACACGTGTGTGCGTTTGGAGTCGTTGCCTCTATCTTTCTTTGTTTATATATATTTGTGTTGAAATTCTTGGCACATTTATGTATGCGTAGTCACGCTACTAGATGTTCAGTATCTGTTATATTAGAAGAAAGACTTGCAAAATGTTAAAGTTAACCAGTAATGAAGTAGGTAAGCATAAAATTAGAAATAAATATGCTCGTTACTATATTTATAGATGTCAAAGTGGTGGAGGACCATTGGACCAATTGATGGTTTTACCATGCACCTGACCAGTCTCAGGCGAGCTGTCATATTGAATTAGACCACAAACTGTTCTATTAGGCTGTACTGCCGTAGGCAAGTTTATAGATGTCAAGTTTCAACGGGTCTGTACGATGGCTTCAAATCCAAACCTCTTCTGATCTTGTAATCTCTCTCTCAATGATAGTATATACACACACACACACACACGTGTGTGTGTTTGCAGTCGTTGCCTCTATCTTTCTTTGTTTATATATATTTGTGTTGAAATTCTTGGCACATTTATGTATGCGTAGTCACGCTACTAGATGTTCGGTATCTGTTATATTAGAAGAAAGACTGGCAAAATGTTAAAGTTAACCAGTAACGAAGTACGTAAGCATAAAATTAGAAATAAATATGCTCGTTACTATATTTATAGATGTCAAAGTGGTGGAGGACCATTGGACCAATTGATGGTTTTACCATGCACATGACCAGTCTCAGGCGAGCTGTCATATTGAATTAGACCACAAACTGTTCTATTAGGCTGTACTGCCGTAGGCTGTTTATAGAATGACAGCATGGCTCTCATGTAATGATATATACTAATGCACTTTTGCCTCATGAGTTCTTTTGAGAACAAAGAAGCCAAAGAGGCCAATGAAAAATTGTCCTCAATGTTTTGTTAAGTTTTAGCAACCTGGATATAGTATGATTTTCAGTGTGAAACAAAGTAGAACAACTTCCAAATAGTTCTGTAATTTTATCTAAAATTGGTAGCAAATCGAAACATTCAGATTCAGTTTTCATCGAGTGATCAAATGTGTCTTCTTTCTTCTTCTTCTTCTTGCTTTTTTTTTATTTTTTTATTTTTTTTATTTCTGTTTTTTTGGCATTTTGTGGTTGGTTTTATCAAGCAAAACACAGTTTTGTATTCTTATGTTTTGACGGTAGTTATAGAGTTAAGCAAGTACTATTATCACAGCCTAACTAGGTTTGAATTTCAAGTCCTTTGCATGAAGATGTCTGCTTGTTGAGAATTGAAAATCTATTTTGAATTTTCAGGGCCAAGTATTTAAGACTTGTAGGTGCGTAAGCGTGTATTAAAAGTGTGTGACAATGTTCATTGTCTGACCAAGTTCACAGCATAGAATTGTGGTCCTGTTTCTTTTCACCTGTACTGCATTCTCTTGCCTCTGATTATTTCCTACTGTATGAATATATATTGAAATGCCTGATGGCCCGTATTCTCTTTTATTTATGTCATGTAATTAAAGGTCTTAAGACTCCTAGCACACTATGGTATGATCCCAGCAAGGAAAAAAAATTCTGGAGTGAAAAGTTACAAATTATGCATTGGACCTACTAGAGCCCCCAAAAGAGCACACCTTTGATGGGTTGATGTTAATAAATTTTGCTTGTATTTGGAATTTGTAACTTTATTTTTATAATCAGTACTACTACTTACAAGAAGTTCTAATTATCTTACTGTTCCCTACCACACAGGACCTTCATTCTCAGCTGAAGGAAATGATCCCAGAACAACAGGTACATTCTACTAGATGTGACAGGTGTTTTGTTTACAATAGAGAGATTTTTCTTGGATCTTTTTTCCCCCTTGCTCCCTGATTTCTACACTTCTAGTGTGTTAAACTCAACCAGATTTTATTTTAAATGTCTCGTCTCCATTGGATTTGTTATTTGAGTTTAACCTTGTCCAATTTATATGCAGTTGCATTTCTCTCTCTCCCTTTTTTTTTGGCGTCATTGTCACGTTCTTTATTTGTTTAGTTGACCATATTTTTTGGGGGAAGGGATGTGTAATTTTGCAATTGGAACAACGTTTTTTAGCAATTAGCTTTACTAAGTTATAGTGTAATATACTCTATATTAAATGGGGCATGTTTATGCTGTAGGATTATGTTGTTTATACTTAAGATCCAAAATATTGTGTTGTTTTGTATTGGAAATCAAGTGTGATTGGGGTCCCAGGCATGGTAAACCAGTGACATTGGACTGCATAAATGGTACCATATGATAAAAGTTTTTTTTCTTACTAACGCTTCTGGTTAGATATGTACTCTCATATTTTAATTCAGAAAGTTGAACTTCAATACCTGAATTCAATTTTGTTATAGGAGCGCTTAAAGAAACTGAAATCAGAGCATGGAAAGGTTCAACTAGGGAACATTACTGTTGACATGGTAAGTATTGTTCTAATATCCATGGCAGAAGTGAATGATCATACTTTTCCCTGGTTATTGTGTGCTTGCAATGTCAGGAAACATGTTACTTATTTCTGTATTCATCTGTTACAATTGGAAGGTTCTTGGTGGGATGAGAGGAATGACAGGGTTATTATGGGAACCGTCATTACTCGACCCAGATGAGGTATATGTCCTGTTTACATACCTAGTTTTTTTTTTTTTTTTTCCTGAGATTTTGTTTGCAGTATTTCATGTTTATGAATCTATCTATATCCGCGCGCGCACACACAACAACAATTAGTTGGTGACTGCATGGTAACAAGATAAGTTCTTTTATTTTAACTGAAAGTTGGGCTTTCTCTCTCTTCCCCCAGGGAATCCGCTTTCGAGGTATGTCTATCCCCGAATGTCAGTCGTTATTACCAGCGGCAAAGCCTGGTGGAGAGCCATTGCCTGAAGGTCTCCTCTGGCTTCTTTTAACCGGAAAGGTATGTAGTCTTGGTGTTTGAGATGGGATGCCGTTATATATGTATACGGGGAAATAGGGGACAATAAGAAAGAGATACTGTAATTTGATGACGAGAATTCGCTAGATTTTGAGATCCTGTTTAAATATGGTACAAGACAAGCCTCACGTTTTGTCTTTGCCAATGTTACTTTATAAGCTTTGACATATAATCAAACCATTAACTCATTGGCTCTTCCTTTTTTCTGGATTTAGCACCTTTTTGTTTTTTCCTTTCTTCCCCTTCCCTTTATCGTTTTCCTTTATACAGGTACCGAGCAATGAGCAAGTACATGCATTATCCAAGGAATTACGAAGTCGTGCTACTGTTCCAGGTTCTGTAGCTTTTAATTTGTCTCTATCTGATCATAACTTGATGATCTGTGGGATGGTGTGGATACCACATTTTATCGTTGCAACTTGAGTTAATCTCCTTAGCTGGAGTTATTGTTTGTTGAATTCAATTTATACATTCTGTTTCTTACTTAATTAAACCTTTAATTATTATTTTTCTTTAAAATGGCATAAAAGGAAACGTAATTGAAATTTCACACCCCTTTCTATGGACTCTCTGGTTGATTGTGTTTTATCTCATTTCGTCAATTGAGACTATTAGAGAACTACACTGGCAAATTTGTTGTCGCTCTTCTAATTTTTTGACCGTTGCATCTCTTCAGTATTTTTACATGTCTTTGATTAGAGGTTCCACGCCAGCTGTCTACAAAAAATCCCCCTTTTATATGGTTTCTCTATCAGCACTGTGAGTGTTTAACACTATTCTGTGAACTTGTCTTTTGCTGTGGTTGCAGATCATGTGTATAAAGCCATCGATGCTCTACCTGTCACGGCTCATCCAATGACTCAGTTGGCAACTGGTGTTATGGCTCTTCAGGTTGATAGATGGACTTAACAACTTATTTTATTTTCATACTGCGCTGTATTATTTTTGTCAATGGTTCAAACTTGTTTTTGCATGTTCATGATCAATTTGAAATACTGGTTTTATATGCATCTCTTCATTATGCGCGTGGCGGCTTGGGACAGGCTTTTAAGTGTTCTCCTGAGTTGTATATGCTAATTGTGTTAAGCTCCTTCACTATCTAGAGCAAAATGCGAATCTAAAACAATAGGCTATATATGTCAAACATAAAAATTCTATTTTGTAATGAAGAGCATATTTTACTTAACTGTTTTCTGATCCGTAAATCATTCAAAATTATTTCAGCACATTAAACTTATTGGTTCAATTTTCCCATCAGTTTGTTAGGCAGGTTGGTGGTTTGGATAAAGGTACTATACTTTGGGTGATAGTTGGTGGTTTGGGATGGATGAATGCCTTATTTTAAATTAATTCCCTTTAGGCTCCATTTGTTTCGACGTAAAATATTTTTCTCATATAACATTTTCCATGTAAAATGATTTTTTTCATTTCATTTTCTGGTGTTTGGCTTAGAATCTGAAAATATATTTGGGGAAAATATAAATATATATATATTTGATAAGTATATTTGGGGAAAATATAAATATATATATATTTGATAAGTATATTTGGGGAAAATATTATTAGGGGTATCCACTTCCACCCCCATGAGTGGGAGGCACTGGGTTCAAGTCTTAGTTGGGATATATATACTCTTGATTGACTTTTTCACAATTTTCAGTTAGACATCAACTCAATTCAACCCCTGTTTGTTGTCTTTCAGGTTCAGAGTGAATTTCAAAAAGCATATGAGAAGGGGATACCAAAATCAAAGTGAGTTCTCCTGGGTCTTCCCTTCCACGGTTATGCAAACACCTAAGATTATTCAATTTTCAGGTACTGGGAGCCGACATATGAGGACTCTCTTAGTTTGATTGCCCAAATGCCAGTTGTTGCTGCTTATGTCTATCGCAGGTCAGTGGTGAATATACTTAGTACTGTTGATTTTGGACATGATCTATAATGATTATACATTATGGATTATAAAATTATTTCATAGGTGCTGTTTCATGGGTGCTAGACTGCTTTTATAAAGGCTAAGGATTTGATGTTCTTGGTACAATGATTTTATGTTTTTGTTCATTGCGTATTGTGTGACATTGTTGTTGTATGACATTTTGTTACTGTGTATGTTCGTGCATGCATGCGATGCCTCTATTTTCAGCTTTTTGTCTTCTAGTTCTAGCATTAAGGTCCATGGCTGCTTTATATTGCTTATTGCCTCTTTACATGGTGTTGTGTTTAGGAAGATTTGAATTATGTGTGGATTGACGACTTCCTTCTCTTTTTGAAGGATTTACAAGAATGGACAAACAATTGCCTCGGATGAGTCCCTAGATTATGGTGGAAATTTTGCGCACATGCTGGGCTTTGATAGTCCCGACATGCAAGAGCTTATGAGGCTTTATCTCACCATCCATACGTGAGTTTGCACTCTAATCATCCAAAATTTTATAATTTTTTTTCTCAAAAATATATAATTAGAGTATGTTAATGTGCTAATAACTTCAATTTTTAAATTTTGCTAAGACTATTTGCATAGAGGAATCTTTTACCTGACTCAGCAGACTTAAAAATGTGTCACGGTTATGTGACGTAATTCCTCAAGTTGCTAAAACCATGTCACTAGATAGAGCACAGTACCCCTCAACTAAGTTGTGACTTAAAAATGTTTTTTCATAATTTGTTGCAGTGACCATGAAGGTGGGAATGTTAGTGCTCACACAGGTCATCTAGTAAGTGACTTCAGCTTTTCCCTGTAGTTGAAACTAAATTTGTACTTTCTTGGATTATTGCATCTGTTTGTTTTACTTAAGTTCACCAAGTTTCACATCAGCAACTATGAAAGGCTGTTTATGTTTATAACCATTTTGGTCCATAACATGATTATGCAATTAGTAGATGCTGATATATGCACGGTTTCATGCTTAATTCAGGTTGCCAGCGCTCTTTCAGACCCTTATCTTTCATTTGCTGCTGCATTAAATGGTTTGGCTGGACCGCTCCATGGCTTGGCTAATCAGGTATTATATCTTCTTTGGGACATTGTTTCTTTCCATTTTTGTTTCTTTGAGAATAATTTGTCTAGTTATTTTTAGTTGGTGAAATTCATTTTATTTAAACTCCGCCTGCATGCACATGAATGCTTGTGGATAACTGGATATGATAGTTCACTAGAAGTTGCACAGCATCATAAAATCCATGAAGTGTTACAAAAATCTATCTGTTTGGGTGAAGCTGAGGATCCACTGCAAATTGATCATAGCTCAACCAACTTGTTCAAGCTCCATGTTCAACCAATTGAGCCAAGTTTAATTCACCCATTGAAATCTTCTGAGCACAAATGAAGAAAATACTGTCATAAGGTTATGCATATAAATGAAATCTTAAGCTTTTCCTCAAAAAATTGTGAAGATGGTTGATGCTCAGGGTTTTGCTTTAGTTTTGAGTTGCAGAGTGGGCTCCGGTCTTCTTTTTCAGGCCTTCTAAAGCCAAGGTAGTGTCAAGACATTGTGGTGGAGCAGTTCAAGAAAAAACTGGCAGGTTGAAAGAGGCAATATTTATCAAAAGGATGCAAACTCATTTTTATCAAAGATTATTCCTGTCATTTCAATTCTGGTTGGGGAGAGGTTTGAGAATCTGTAAAGGGAGATTTTTTATTTTTTATTATTTTTAAAGGGGGGGTGGTTATATGAAAAAATTATCTACTTGACTGAATAAGATTTAGTCTAATTACCAAAAAGGAGTGGGATTAGTCTATTCTGGGGGAAATTACAATCATTTGAAGATGTCTATTTTGAACAATGCACGAAGCAAATACTTTCTGGCTACCGAAGCCTGATCTCAAGATAATCAGTATTGCTTTGGGATTCTGTACCAAAATAAACCCAAAATATTATGTCCACAGCACCGATGTAGATGATACTTGTTGCTTTCAAGTTGGATTAGTAGGCCCAAACATTATTTGTACTGATACATGTTGCTTTCAAGTCGGATTAGTAGGCCCAAACATTATTTGTACTTGCATCTTATCATAGGAGGAGATGAGAAGTTAGTGGCCCAAATCAGGCACAACTAGACATATACTAGTGATTGGCTTTGACAGGGCCAACTCATCATGCAGCATTAAAAACCAGAAAATTTGAAAATGAGAGTTATTTTAAAAAATTTCCTATTTTGGAATTTATAATGAGCTTTTCTATTTTTGCTTCATATTTTTCTGATTTTATTTGATTTGTCGTCCTTACTTTCACCATAATGTGGTTACAGGAGGTTTTGCTCTGGATCAAATCTGTGGTTGAGGAGTGTGGAGAGAACATAACCACAGAACAGTTGAAAGACTATGTCTTGAAAACATTGAAGAGTGGCAAGGTAATATAGAACTTTTTGCTATATTTCCAAAGTTTTCTCTTGCAATCTTAAGAAATTTCAATGTATCCTATGCAATTCTATACACTATAGACATACCTGTTGAAGTAAAAATTTGAAACATGGCAATACTGATTTCTGAATTCAATGGTTAAATTTCTGTAGGTCTTAAATTTTGTAACACTTCGCATTTCTGAATCTTAATTGAAAGCAAACTCCAAGTGAGACCTTTCTGTCCAACTCCTTTCAGCTGGCTGCATATGTTGACTGTTGGGAAAAAAAATTAGTGTTCTAGTAGCTCAGTTCTCTACTTTTGCCTATTTTCTGTATATTTCTCAAGAAGGTCCACCCTTAGATTTGCTGTTCTCTATACTCGCTTCTACCTCACTGTTGGACTTCTCTTTTCCACTCAAAATGGAGCTTTTAAATTCACCTACTATTATCACCGTCCCAATTCAACTTTAGACCTTCTAAATGCCTTAATATGAAGACTATTAATAGTTTATATCTAATTTCATGTCCTTTACTCGTAAATTTTGCAGGTGGTTCCTGGATTTGGGCATGGAGTTTTGCGTAAAACAGATCCAAGGTACATGTGTCAGAGGGAGTTCGCGATGAAGCACTTACCTGATGATCCACTGTTCCAGCTGGTATAACTTAAGCCCTGATAAGATAATGATGACGTGCCTTTGTGTCGCATAAATAGGTGCATATTGCAATCTAATCATTTGATGATCTAATCTTACTTTTACTTTTATAGGTTGCAAAGCTTTATGAAGTGGTGCCTCCTATACTTACTGAGCTTGGCAAGGTAACTTGTTTATTTCTATATAAACATTGAAGTGAAGATTACTAGACATAACTCACATATAAGATACGCATCCTTTGCATAAACTCTTTGGATGTGCAATTACTAATGTATTCCTTACGTAATTAATGGCCAAAATAATAACATGAATGTTATTTTTGTTCCTTCCATATTTTTGACTGAAATCTGAAATCTATGCACTATAGACTTGCAATCTTGGACTGATGAGAATTGGAGTGGAGACCTGGATTGGCTCATTTGAAAGATGTTAATTACGGAAACCATCATAAGATGATTTTGAATTATTTCCTTTTCTTTTAATGCATCATTCTTTTATTTTAGTACCAAATTAAATAAAATATTTAATGAGATAATTCAAATTTCTAACTACTGAAAAGAGGATTTCAAATTTCTGCCATATCTATACCTTGTATGGGATTTGTCTATATTGCTTTTGAAACTTCATATCCAATTTTTTTGCCAAAAATTCATCGTCGATAATTTTTTTTAATTATTTTAAATTTAACTTCACATGATTCAAGGAGTGAGCTTTACATATTCTTTTTGGGATTGTTGTAGGTGAAAAATCCTTGGCCCAATGTTGATGCCCACAGTGGGGTATTGCTGAACCATTATGGCTTAACCGAAGCAAGGTAAGTTACTTGTTATTCTAACTGGTCTGTCGTGACCAGTGAAAGAGTTCTTTTAACCTACTTGTTACTATTTCTAAAAGATAGTAATCTCCTTAAAAATTAATCGTGACAGATATTATACCGTTCTTTTTGGAGTATCAAGGTCTATCGGAATTTGCTCTCAGGTTCTCTCTCGCTATATATATGATATCTGCTGCTTCTTTTTTAAATGTGTGCGTGTACTTGAGTTTCTCTGACTTGTTTTCTTTTGTTGTTTTAGTTGATATGGGACCGAGCTCTTGGGTTGCCGCTTGAGAGGCCGAAAAGTGTGACAATGGAATGGCTTGAAAATTACTGCAAGAAGACAGCTGCTGCTTAATCTTGAATTTCACATGCACAGAATATAGTATCGTTTTTCTCAATAATAATATATGAAAGAGCATAGATCTATGGGGGAAAGGCATGGTGGTCTAAAACTGGGACATTCACTGATGTGATTGTATTTTAATAGGCTTTAGAAATGGATTTGTTCTGGTGCTTCTTTCCCAAATTTTTGAATTTAGTCAAATGTATTTCCTATTTTTGCTTTCTTAATCCATGAATGATTGATTGGAGACCAGCTCTGTGCGGTCGGTGATTGTCTTCTCCGTTGTTGATCTTGAAAATGTATAACAGGTTAACACTAGACATCCTTTGGTCCCTTTTGGATGATTTGAATTTAAAGTTTTTCTTAAAGATCAGCGTGCAACCTGAAAGGAAAGTAATTTTCTTTTTTTCTTTTTTTCTTTTTTTTGTTAAATTGGTTTTCCTATTGATCAAGTATTCAAGTAGTTGATTGGTGTCTCTATTGCCTTGAGTAGAATATTTGAATCTTGATTGTCTTTCTCAAATTGGTAGAATTGTCAACTGATCATTGTTCCAAGAAATGCAACAATAAAAAATATATATTTATGGCATAGTTGCTCTTTAAAAAACTAGAAGTAATTAAAGCTTGCTTGGTTTGTAATTTTTAAAACAGTTTTCAAGAATTGAGGTAACAGAAAAATCTTTCTTAAAAGATAGTTCTTTAAAAATAGGACCTTTTAGTTTTTATAAAACGGTTTTTGGAAAATTGAAACAAGCAGAATATTTTTTGTACAATTTTTTATTTTCAATGAGTTACAAACCAAGAATGATTTAAATAAAATTAGTTTACTTTTTATCTCTCTTTTTTAAAACAAAATTAATTATCTCTAATGTTCTCAAATTATAATAATTATTATTACTGTTACTGTATAAAATAACCAAGAAGTCCACTAGTTGCGAATTGGAGACAGTTTCAATTTCTTGAAGAAAGTGTCAATTATTATCTTCTAAAGGAGTGCTAATTGAAGAAGGTGTGTATAATTAGGATTGATTAGTTTTGAATACATTAATAATTTTAAATTTTTATTTTTATGGGATTATACTATTATTATTTTTTAGACAAAAATACCCTTTTAAATCATTTAATCTTTCTTCCTCTCTTCTTCTCTCCTCTTTTTTAATAGGAAATGAGTGGTTAGTTATGTGAATGGATTCCTTCACCAAAAAAAAATATATATACGTATATAAAACTAATTTTGTATATATATTTTTTAAATCTCAGAATCTATCTTATTCTTTTTACTTCTTCTTTTTTGGATTTTTTTTCTATCTCTTTTTTTTTTTTTTTCTTCTCAGGATCCATTTCTTATGAATGGATTATCATATCTAACTTTTTTTTTTTTTTTTTTTTTTTCTTTTTCAGCATCCATTCACATCACATTAGTTGTTACACAATATGCACACATTCCTGTATGAATCGATTAAAATAAAAAATAAAAAATAAATAAAAAAACATATTTTAAAAGGATATTTTTATCTAAAAAATAATGTTAGTAAAGTCCCATAAAAATAAAAACTCAAAATAATTAATAAATTTTAAACTAACCAATCCTACACGTGATTACGAATAAACAATCGTTTGCGCCGACTGCAATTAGTAAGCTGATTGCAATTAGTACTCCTCATTCTATTTCTACATTTGTTGGGCATAAAATTAAATATAAAAATAAATACTGTAAATAAACATTACCGACGATAACCTACAAAAGACCATGGAAGTGATTGATTAGGGTTGTATAAAATACTGTGTAATTGGCACGTGGCATACTATGGCAGATAGCAACCATCCAATTCAATCTTTCAAGGGAGGGCCATATGCTTCTCAATTTTATTCACATCAGATCGTGTCCCAGTTTGTAAAGAATGGTCTCGCTTCGTTGTTCTGCCAGTCCTTTCCAATCTACCCTAGGGTTTCATCATCCGAGTTGCAGGGCTGACTTTCCCGCCATCACCGTCCTTAAGCTTGGGTTCACTATCCCTCCTACTCCTACCGCTTTGAATTTCAGGTAACCTCTTCCAATTCACACAACCTGTTGGTGTTTTCTTGTGTCTTTCAAGGTTTTTCTAATTTGATGTGATTTCATTAAGAGGTTTCTATGTTTCGGGTTTTCACTAATTGAAGTTAATTAGTCCACTTCACTGATTTCAGCCATTCTCATTGTTATTCTTATAATGTGTCTGTAATGGTACTTAACCCCTTATTTTCAGGCTGTGTTTTCGGCTTTATTAGAAATCTATATAGTGAACTTGCATATGTATGTGATTGTTTATTCCTAAGTTGAACATTGTTACATCATATTTCTCATTAATGTTTTATTTGATGAATAGATTTATCGCATTCCTAAATTGCCATGATGATGATGATATCTGATTAGTGCTTCTTTTATAAAATTTACCATCAAACTCTTTTTGCTACCTAACATGAGGGTTGAATTTATAATATTTTTAATCTGATTCTTGGTTTATTCTCTCTTTCTTAATTGTGTATCCTTGTAATTGTTTTAAATGTTTCTCTTTATTTTCATATACTCAATAGGTGATTTGTTTTTGTACATTTGTTTGTGCCGGGGAGGGCTTTGCATAACATGAGTAGGGTAGTCCGCATGTGTGTGGAGATTGTAGAGGAATTGAGGATTCTATATTCTATAACGTTGAAGAAGTCCGTAGATTAAAGATGATTCAAGAATGGTAGACATATATATAGAGTTGTAAATATGTAGATATATGGTGGAGAGTTCTAGATACTGATTTTAACCATGGATTATAATGCATCCTAGTTCTTCATTAGGGAGGGGATACCTATAAATAGGTGAGGTGTCATTTATAGAAATCAAGCTACAAAAGTAAGATTGAGTAGAAGAAGTGAGGAGACTGGATTGACCCGTAATTTTTTCTAATTATATTTTCATTTTAATTCATAGGTCGATGTAATAAAAAGTTATAAGGGAGAAAAGTAAACAAATATGGTCACAATGGTTAGGTAGTCCTAGATTTATGAGCTATCTAACCCCATTCGATCGATCAAAATTTAGAGAATTGTCTGCAATCACCTTGAAATAAGACAAATTGTTGAAAAAAAAAAGGCTCCAAAATATTGGAGAATTTGCTTTAATTGGCAAAAGCTGAAAAATTAATACTGAGTTCACTTAAAATTAACTTCCCTGTTGCTTTTGTGCTTGTGATCAGTTGGTTAACTTCTATGGATTCATTGTCAAATTGTTTATTAATTCTTAAATGTAGGGTCAAGAATGACATAAAATTGCAATTAAAACGGAGGTTGCTTAGGCCTTCTGCATCAAACACCAACCCTTCAGATGGAGACTCTCTCAAAGAAGAACCAGATGGTGGGAGAAAAACTGGTGATGCCACCCAAGGCCCTCCATTCCTTACTATTTTGGCTGGTTTGTTGGTCTTTTTTGTCATATCTTGGGTCATTGGTTCCATTGTTATGTGGCTGATTGGCCTAATTGTCCATCTGCCTCCTAAATAAGGTTGTGCTTTCAATGCCATCTCAATATTAAAAAAACTTGTACAAATTGCTATTAATCCTGGCTCAACTTATTCTATTGGATTGCATACTTTCCTCTTGACCTTGTTCCTAGAAATAAGAAGCACTCCCTACAAATATGTTGCATTTCTCTCTACCAGTAGTGATACAATATAGTTGCTTTTCCTATTTCCAACCGTAGACATGAGAAGCACTCTTGACAAACAATATGTTGCAGCTTCAGTCCATGGTGGTCTTTAATTCTTGGATATCAGTGATTATTCAGTATTGCTATTATGTCGATATCCATTTCAGCATGTGAAGAATTCACAGAAGTTTTTTGTTTAGCAGCATGGCAGGTGCACAACCTTGTTCTTTCGTGACTCTGATTCGGATATGAATCGGATATTTCTAGCCGGTAGGTTGAAGCAAATTAGCAGATCTGCTATTCTAAAGATAAAATTTGTTAGCACCATTAGATCATGCTAACAATAATTATCAAGTAAGAGGCACTTCTATTCTTCAAGCTTTAGTGAAGTAATCATATTGAAGTATAGGAAAGGAATGAATAAAGCAAACCTATTCGGGAAAAAATAAAATAAATAAAATGGAAATGTAGGATGTTTGCTATCGTAATCCAATAGAAAGAAGTGTTTTTAGCTCTAGGATAATGGAACCAGAGGAAGGTTCAGATACAATGGTCTCAAAGCAATCCTTTGTTCCAAGTTCCAACCCTTCAGTTTTCATACACATTCCATCTGGATCAGAAGATATGTTATGCCTGTCTAGAGAGCAACTCACAAAGAATGGAGCCAAAAGTAGAAATGGTACTTGTATGAAGAAGGATGAATCTCATCCCCAAATCTCACAACTAATCACATCGGACCAGACAGCAAATCAACATAAAACCTTCCATAATAATGTAGGAATTAGGACGAACCTCTCCATTGCCAAAGCACAAAGATTGGGGACAGAAGCATAAATGCATTAACCGCAGAACTTTCATAACACAGATAATTACATTTATTTGAGGCAAAGAGAAATTGAAAAAAAAAAAGACGACAATGATTTAATCAGACTCTTTTCCTTTCACTTCATGACCATCTTCGTCAATTGATGCTTTAAAATTACGCCTTTCATCAGAAGTAGCAGTGATGACGGGCATCCATGTATCAGCTGTACTACTCAAAAGAGACTGCACCTGTGGGTCTGCGGCCATGGCTGAGGATATCATCTCGTCCACGTCATCCAGCTTTGCCGATAATTTATCCAACTCCTTGGCTATCTCCATCTAAAGGGACAATAAATAATATATGCAAGAAACACACACAATGTTAGGTATCTGCACCGTTAAAATAGAAATCTTAAAAGAGCAAGAGAGTGTTGGACTAAAAAGCCATTTGAAAGTGGTCATAAATGAACCTCAAAACCACCTCATTAAGATCATTTGCAGACTTTGAAGGAACTTTCTTCACTTCCAATCCAAGTGCTTCTATTTTGGCACGCAATTCAACTTCTTCTTGATTGGTTAATGTTTCCACCTGCAGAAAACTAGTGGTGAAGAAGCAAGCAAGAAAAGATACATGCAGATGCATGAAATAGAGATGCCAGAATTTTTATTTAAAAATAAATAAAACTGGTCTAACTTGTTTTCCTTAGTATTATTATTAGAGTAATGCTATTAAGAGAGTTCCAAATCTCAAAAAATTGTCTCAATCCAATGGTTAAATTTGGAGAGCTCATGACTCGTCATGAGGGAGCTCTCTTGATAGCTTTACTCATCTTCTTGTTATTATTGCGGCGCACAACTAGTCCCAGGATGGTTTGGCCAGTTAGCCTGCAATTTACTTGAGCAATTAGAGGTTCTAGTGAATTTCTGACACCCTTAATTAAAAGGAAGCACCCAACTTTGTAATATTTAAGCATAAAAAGAACAACATGTGAACCAGTAATTACATGTAAAATTGGAGGTGGACGATTTGGGAGGAAGAAACTCGGGTGCTTGGGATATGAAGAACATGCATAAAAGTTAAAAGAAAATTAGACTTTCGGAGAACAGTCACAGCCCCAATAAATGGGGGGTTCCAGAGAGATCGCCAACCAGCAAAATGCTGCCAACGAGCCATTGCAGCCGTGATGCCGCCAGTGACGAATATAAATTTCTTCTTCTTTGACTAGGCCCTTACTTAATCTATAATCTGCACAAAGTTCTCTGTTTTGCACAGAATCGTTTTCAACCAAAAGGGACCCATTAAAGCAACTTCCTCCCCCACATGAAATTCCCCACATGAAATTCATTGTGCTTAGTAAAAAGAGAAGAGAAGTGAACACTGAGCCATTTCTATTTGAGATGCCACCAGACCTAATTTGTGGATATGGTTTAGATTGTGAAAATTCTAAGTTATATCTACCCTAATATGATTCCATCCAAATAAGAGACTAGGATATGACTAGCCATATTGAAAACATTAGACAAGGATACTCGGACATTTAATTTAGTTAGAAGTACTTAAAAAGTTTTAAATATCCAGTCAAGATATTTGAGCTCATTAAACAAAATCTCAATTCTCTCTCTATATATATGTGTGTATACAGTCACACACACACAAACACGAGTTCAATGTCTTGTGTGAAGATGTAACCCAATTAATTGTTTGTAAATTGCAACATTTTTTAATTTTAATCACATTTGTTTTTTGCTTAATGAATATCTTGCACATAGTTATAGCTCATTCGAACAAGTTCAATTGCTCATTTTTTTCCATTATGTGATCTAAGTGCTAGACACAAAGACTTCAATGGAGGGAAAGCCATGGGTCACATCAATGACACACTGAGACACACCCTAATTTTGTGAGGGTTGATGGGGAGGGCACAAGTTTGGGAGCCATCCAGCATAATAAGAAAAGGCTGTTGTAGCTCACGTTAAGGGATCTGTCCTCACTTGTCCTCCAACCTTCTCTTATTATTATGACCATTAGAGAGGATCACTTTTAAATTTTTAATTACGGACGGTGCCAAAGGCCCTAAACACATGTAAAGTATTACAATCATTACACCAATTTTGGAATTTTGAAGAGCTTGGCCGTAATTCTTTAATTTTTTATTTCTTCAGATATGCCCCCTATTAGAAGGTTATTACAACATTTAATTGGCAAATATATCAATTCTTGTTATGTAACCTACTTTGGATTATAGCCAACTACAATGAGCAAGGAAATTCTCTATCTAGAAATTCTTGTACCAAACCAATAAGAAAAGAAAATTGTATCTATAACTGAAATTGTATCTATAATTGCATATTTTTATTACACAACATCTCATGTTGACTATTTTTATTATTGTTAACCATAAGGAGCATTCGAAAGCAGCAATTCAAGTTGGACCCTTTGATCCTTATAGTGTGGCAGCTAGGTATAACAGAAATTGAAACAAAAAAAGGGACCTGCAAACACAAACACAACGGCGTAGCTTCGAACATTACTTTGCAAAAGATTGTCCTAAAGCTGACTACAACAGTTCTTGAGAACTGTTGCAGAATGTGAGATCTAAGAATTCAAATATTAAAAATCTCTATAAACAACCAAATTAGATTACATGGCTAATTTTGCAGATGGTTTGATTTGGGGAATATAAATAAATCGCCAAAGGAATCCTTCAATTCACCATGTAGTACTTTGATTTGAACAGTGTGAGCGGAAGGCAACATAAAAAACTGAAATCTAAGAACAATATGAGAGAAAACTAACATAAACATTTAAAATCTACATAAAAAAATAATAATAATAAAACCAAATTCAATGATCTAAGTGAAAACAGAGAATGTATAATCAATCAATCTCAAATACCCAGATCAGGAAATCATCAAATAACCACAAATTAATCTGTACATAATTGATCTCAACTACATCCTTTGCAACTTGTTACATATACATATATATATATATATATTGTATAAATATACGCGCACACACATAGGTACACATATATGTAAATTACACATGGGTACCTGCTGAAGGAGACCGGAAAGGAGCCTAAAGAGCTGAACATCGGGTGCCGCTGAGTTTCCTTCTTCGGCCATCTGATTCTTTGTTTCTTCGCGTGTTGTTGGGAATGGGTTTTCTCTCTCCTTTTTTACCTGTCTATTTTTCTGTTTGGTTTGCGGGTTAACTGAGGTTAGAGAGAGAGAGAGAGAGAGAGGAATTGTTCATGAGGAGAGGGAGGAAGTGGTATATTATTTTCTTTGTAAAAAATAAAATTATTAGATTGGAGGGGTCGAATTTGAAACACTATGAATGTGTTTGTGGGTGAAAAATATAGAAATTACTTCTCTTAAAAATAATGATATTTAAAATTAAGACAATACTTACTTATTTATTAGTGAATAAAAAACTTATATGTAATGTAAAATTAAATTGACAAATATTATTACATTTAAAATAATAAAAAATAAATAATTTAATAATTAATCGATTAAATTTAAATAAATTTGAATCAAATCTTAATTCTCTCTCCTACCTTTCTAATTTCATCCGCCTCTCCTTCTCCCTCCCCCTCTCTCCAGCGCTCTCATATTTTAGAGAGAGAAACTCCTCGAGCTCTGTGCCTATGCCGAAGCTGAAGTGACTCGTTCCTTCCTTCTTTCCTTCTTTTCCTTTCACAACTTTTAGAATGCACTCTTTTCTGAAAGCAAATCTTTATTTATTATAAAAGAAAACTTTGCAAAACCCTGGGCCGGAATAGTTATTAAATTATTTATTTTTTTATTATTTTAAATATAAAAATATTATTAATTTAACATTGTGTGAGTTGTGTCACATAAGAAAACTTTGCAAAACCGCTGGCAAGACCCGAATAGCTATTAAATTATTTATTTTTTATTATTTTAAAAGTAAAAATATTTATTAATTTAACATTGTGTGACTTGTGTCACATACGCAGTGAGTATAAGTTTCCTATTCATTCGTGAGTTGATAAGTATTGTCCTTAAAATTATACTAATTTTTTCCTTATTTTCTCTAATATATATAACATGAAAAAAAAAAAAATTGTTCATAAGGAAGTGTCATACTTATGAAAAAGAATATATATATATATATATATATATATATATATATATATATATATATTCTTTTTCATAAGTATGACACTTCCTTATGAACAATTTTTTTATTGTCCTTAAAATTATACTAATTTTTTCCTTATTTTCTCTAATATATATAACATGAAAAAAAAAAAAAATGTTCATAAGGAAGTGTCATACTTATGAAAAAGAATATATATATATATATATATATATATATATATATATATATATATATATTCTTTTTCATAAGTATGACACTTCCTTATGAACAATTTTTTTTTTTTCATGTTAAGAATATATATATATATATATATATATATATATATATATTCTTTTTCATAAGTATGACACTTCCTTATGAACAATTTTTTTTTTTTCATGTTAAACATGAAAAAAAAAAATTGTTCATAAGGAAGTGTCATACTTATGAAAAAGAAAAATGATTTTCAACATAACAATATGAATGTGGATGTGACTTTATCTCCAAAAGAATATTCATCATTTTTTTTACAATTTAAATAAAATTAAAAAATAATGACATTTAAAATTATAATTTTTTTTTCTTATTTTCTCTAATCTTGTTTCTTACTATATTACATAATAATTCAAAGGGGAAAAAAGTTGTCCGCTTGCCAAAAGTTGTCCACTTGCCATAATAATATACAGTTGTGTGATAATGTAATAGATATGGCTGAAATAATATCTCGATGGTAGAAGTCAATAGCTTTATAAAGTGGAACATCCTAAACTTAACCTGAATAATAATAGTCTCATAATCTGTGTGCGCGCTATATAAAACGTTTTTAAGATCAAGTTTATTGCAAGCTTAATGAAAAATCCCTCACAGTAATTTATTTCTATTTGAAATTCATTTTTAATTCCCACGTATGCATAATTGTCTGTCATGTTTGAGTTTTATTTTATTTTTTTCTAGTTATTGTAATTAGAAGGAATATATATATATATATATATATATATATATATATATATCGGGCAGAGTACAAAAAACCCTCCTCGATTTGCAGCATTTTTCAATAATTCCCCTGTCTAATTTTTTATCAAAGAATCCCCCTCAACTTGTAACCGTTTCTAATAAATCCCCCCTGTCTAATTTTTTATCAAAGAATCCCCCTTAACTATCTAAGGGGTGTAAAAGAGTTGATATTTGGACCAAAATACCCTTTTATTTAAATCTTAATTTTTCCGAACTTTAAAAATTCATATATCACAAACTTTACATCTAAATATTGCAAAGAATATATGCATGGAAAGCTTATAAAACAAAAATTCCAGAAATATAAGATTTGTTTAACAAAACTTCATAACTAGAGAAAAATAGGCAATTTAAAAATCTACTGCAACAATCTTATTTTATTTTATTTTTTATAAAATACTCTGGTTAATTTGTAAGAAAATTTTCAGAATTATTCATTTTCATATGGAGCATAACATATAAAAAAATTAGCCCCCATAGAGTCCAAATATTCATTTTTATATTTTTTTGAATGGCAATTCTATAAAAGAATGAAAATACTTTGACACAAAATATGATATCTCATTAAATTGATCTCTGTTGGGGTTAAATTTTTTATATATTCGTCTCCATATGTAAATGAATAATTCTGAAAATTTTCTTACAAATATCTCAAGTATTTTACTTTTAAAAAATAAAATAAGATTGTTGGAGTAGATTTTTGGATTGCTTATTTATCTCTAGTTATGAATGTTTGTTGTACAAATCTTATATTTCTGGAATCCTTATTTTATAAGCTTTTTGTGCATATATTATTTATAATTTTAAATGTACGGTTTGTGAGATATGAATTTTTGAAATTCAGGAGAATTAAGATTTAAATAAAAAGGCATTTTGGTCCAAATATCAACTCTTTTACCCCCTTCAGATAGTAGAGGAGGGTTTTTTAGTAAAAAATTAGACAAAGAAAATTTATTGAAAAAATGATACAAGTCGAGGGGGGTTCTTTGGTAAAAAAAAATAGATAATGGGGTTTACTGAAAAAGATTACAAGTTGAGGGGAGTTTTCTGTACTTTGCCCTATATATATTCAATACTTAAAAAGATTATTTAATAAGCAAGAAATTAGGACATTCACAAATACTCATAACGTTTTTACATGTCAATTGAGTTTCATGACCAGCTATTCTTCAATTGCACCTTCGTATCCCTTCTATGGCGTTTGATTAGGTACAAATGCAAGATCTATACAACAATTAAGAATTAGGACAATCTAGTACCATGGATCAGCAACCTGTGAAAAGCAAATACCCCTACTAATCTACACGGAAAATTGTGCTTCTCTACACTAATGTATTATACTTGGGAAGAGAGGAATGTCCAAATTTATAGAAGTCAAAAGGCTTCGTAAAGGGTCGTCTGTGTTAAGATTTCCTCCACCATTGCTGCAATTTTGAAGTTGGGATGTCTTGGAAATTGCTCTTTATCAAAATCGATTTTGATGGAATGGAATATCTCCCCGTCTTGTTGCAGACTGTCCCCATGTCCACCGAACTATGTTAAGGTAGCATAATCGCTTCAATAATATCACCGGACTGAATTGATGATCCTCCGGCTTCTTGCCGTTACTGGTAGTTATTGTTCAACTTATGTTTTGGCTTTGTCCGATACATGGACGTTATCCTCGTGCTGGGCCTTGCCCTTGCAGCCTATGGGCTTGTAATTTTCCTTTTTGGGCCTAAGGCCCACTTTTTGTATATTCCTCTTATCTATTAAAGTTGCTTAAATTTTTTAAAAAATAAAAAATCTTTCTACAAGCAGTAAGAATTTAGTATCGTAAAAGTACTAACCCTAGTTGATATATTACACAAAGAATACGTTAAAAGGATTTAGTTGGTGTAATGTAAATCATATGATAAGAACCTTAAAGACTAAGATGACAGATTTGAGTATAAAATTGGTTCAAGAAAGAGTGACATATGGTCAAGAAATAAGTGGTGACAAGAGCACCTCATGTGTGACTTATTCAAACCGACAACTAAGAGATTCAATTGAATACTCCAAATACCATGATTATTAATTTAAACATAATTTAACAATTTCCATAATAAGAATTGAGCATTATGAGAAGATTTTTATTTTTTATTTTTTTTCCCTACTAGTCTACTCCGCTCATCATTACAATTAAAATAAAAGTAAATTCATTCAATAATACTACGAAATGTTTGTCATCTTCTTATTGGGTACAAGCCAACACTCGCAAATTATACGTGAGACTATCTCTATCATCATAAAAAAAAACAATTGGAAAATCATCTGGACCCACATTAGCCCACACATGGCCTTGTCCTTGTCCTTTTTCCACAAGCTTCATCCCTATCTCTAATCAACAGTACTGATATAGTATCATTTGATTTAACATCTACCAAACTTCAATAATTCATCATCACTCCTTTAGAATGTGGGAGTATAAATCTTCCTTATAAGACAGAATTACAGCAGTTGTTGTTATCTATGGATTAGCTTTTTGATATTAGTGCATCACAAAACTTTAGTGCAGACATCCTTTCATGGCTTTAAGTTCTTTAACTCTCTCTTATCCCTATCCCAAAAATATATAATAAATAGTAAAGTTTGAAAACAAAAAGAGAAACACATGATAGAAAATTTGGACTAGTTTTATCTAAGTATGACTAACGGATATTTAATGGGACAATTTGATTGTCTGTTTTTAATTTTTTATCGTATGCGGGCCTTATCAGGGTAAGTTAATTTCTCACAATCTGTGCTTATTCAACTCAATAAACATTTTTAATGAAAATAAAGTCAAGTATAATTCATCAATTAAAGTTTTATGTAGATTTTAAATTGATAATCCTAATGTTAGAAATGTTAATAATACCATGATGACCTCAATTCCACCCACATGGTGAAAGTTGTTCGAATTTGACTCCAAATATTTGACTTTTATGTAAAATTATAGCAATTGCATGTACAAAAACTTACTATAATAGATAGTATATAAAATGAGAGGGTAATTGCTGTTGCCATGGCCATTTTGAATCCTTGTAGGGAAGACATCCCCTTTATGGCTTAAACTCTCTCTCTCTATCCAAAAAAAAAAAAAAAAATTAATAATAATAAATAGTAAAATTTGAAAACAAAAAGATAAACACATGATAGACAATTCCGGCTACTTTCATGTAATTGGGACGTTACAAAATTATTTTTGGCCAGTAGCATTACAAATTATTATACCACCAAGTGCAAATGATAATTATATATATGATGTTGACTAGTATTGTTGCTCTAATGATAACTTGTTAATAAAATTCATGACCTAACGGTATATTCTCTCATTTTAACACAAAAGGTAGAGAGTTCGGAACTCTTTTAAAACTTTCATAAGTGAAAAGTAGAGAGTTTGAATCTCCTTACAAAAAATAGGTTTTTACAAGGATTAAAAAAAAAAAAAAATAGAGTCCCATCTATAATTATAGGGTAAGTAGTCCTAGATTAATTTTTAAGTTACATGATCTCCCTAAGTTTCTTTAGGTTCAAGTACATGAAAATCTTTCTAGCATAGATATGAGAGATTTTTTTTTTTTTTTAGTATTATCAATCAATTATTATATTATCACGTGCATTTGTTTTAATGTCATAATTTAATCAGTTAGCAGTAGTATGTTATTAATTTCGCATAAACATTAAAGTATTTATTTAGATATGGTATGCGTTCATGTGTGTTTGTGTGTGTGACACACACCTTGAATAACTTGTCCTACATTTCATTTACTTCGACCGGTCTCTCGGTTGTCCTTTTCTGCGTTATAATCAAGCTTATCACATATCTTTACATGTAACAATTCATAAGTCATCCTGACTCATCCATGACAAGTCTTTCTATAATCAACAACATACACCCATCGTTACTATTCCATTAGGGTAAGTTTACAGTAAAAAATGACTAAATTACTCCTCCAAAGCAAAAGCATACTAGTACTTCAACACTATTACATAGGATGTGGCATTTTTGTAATTATGTTTCACATTTTGTAATTTTTACTAGCTTTTGCTGTTACGCGCGTTGCTGTCCTTCGTGTCAGTTAGGTAGCTCTTTGGAAGAAGCACCGTCCCTTCTCTCTCTATACACATATATAATATACACACTGATTTTTCACTCTGTGAAACTGATACTTTACCTATTATCTTGTTTCTCAGTCAATGAACAGTTGGAATTGATCATTTCTACGATGTAAGCGACTGTAATCTGAATATTTGATCGTTTCATCATCATCTGGTAATTTTTGTACTCTGCTTCTCTTTACCACAATCGAGTTCGCATGACTTATCTAACTTTCTCTCTTTGATTACAAAGAAAGAGAAAACTCTGTTGCAAACTTCCCATTTCCCATTTGAATTTGTCATTTCTTCAATAACCAGACAAAGTGTTTTCTAATTCAGTGTAATTGAAGCTTTTTGTGATTTGGGTTTAATGGGTTTTGATTGTTTTTCAGATAACTCAGAATAGGAGTTTTAAGTTATATTGTGAAGGGTTTTAACAGAAAAATGGCTTACAATAGAAGGGGGTCTGATCATTTGAATTTCTCAATTCTTCAATAATCAGACAAAGGGTTTATAGAATTCAGTGTAATTGAAACCTTTGGTGATTTGGGTTTAATGGGTTTTGATTATTTTTGACAGATGACTCGGAAGATGAGCATAAGTTATATTAGTGTAATTGAAGCGTTTGGTGATTTGGGTTTGATGGGTTTTGATTGTTTTTGACAGATTACTCAGAAGAGGGGTTTTAAGTTATATTGTAAAGGGTTAACAGAAAAATGGCTTACAATAGAAGGGGTTCTGATCAGCCGCCGACGAGGCGGATTTTGCGGACACAGACTACAGGTAATTTAGGAGAGTCTATGATGGACAGTGAGGTGGTGCCATCATCTTTAGTTGAAATAGCTCCGATTCTTCGCGTGGCTAATGAAGTCGAACCCAGCAACCCCAGGGTTGCTTATCTTTGTAAGTCACTTGCACTTATGTATTCACATGTTTCAAAGTAATTTATTTAGTCTCTTTGATCAGTTTAATTTTGGAGCTCGTAACAAAACTTCGATGCAGTTTATTTCTGACTAATTATGCGAGATGGTACATCATTTCTATTGTTATTTTTCCTTCATAATTGGTGTTGCTTGTGTTAAAATGAAGATTTTCGGGGAAAAAAAAAAAAAATGATTTTTTCTGTTAATAGTAGAAGTTCCAGAGGCCTATTTAACCGCATTGCTAGGGCATGTTTGGGGCACAGTGTGCAGACATGGAGTCTCTGTCTTGCTTAAGCCCTAGTCGGATTATTCCTTTGTATACTTTCTGTGAGAGAAGTAATAAAGGATGGGATTGTTTTTTTTGGAATTTTAAAGGTTGGGATTGTTGTCCTGTATATTGTGTATGCCTTGTTCATTGTGTGCATTGTGTGGTGTGTGGGCTGAGACTCAGTGGGCAACCAAGTGTCATTACAAGGGCAAAAAGTTAGGTGAAAACTTGACCTTGAGTCTTTCTGTATTTGTTAAATACATATGCAGCCATCGAATGTATATGTTTAATTGTCTTATGGGAAGTGAAGATTGTTAGGAGCCTATTTGCTCTGTTGGAGCCACCTACCATTTCTAGTATTTTCTCATTCGGGTACCTCTCCATAGCCTATTGCATCATTGTTCTTGCTTTATACCTCTTGCATCAGTTATTGAGGAGTATCATATTAATTTAATTTATTCACTTCCTATTTTAGTGCTTGAGTAAAGGTCTGGATAGCTAATGGTTTATTGTCTTCTCTGTTTGGTAATGGTTCCATTGTTTTCTGTTCATTATATATCTTTCCTCTGAATATATGTATTTTTTAACAATTCCACTTCCATCAGTACCAGTGCTTGAAATGCCGTTTGACATTTTTCCATTTTGCTAATTGAGAGAGTGATTGCCAGTTCCACAGGGAGGAATGACCTCTACCTATTAGATCCACATTCATCTGGGGTAAAATTCAGTCATGGGTGCTCTTTGAGCCGATGGTTATGATTTTCTGTTTATGGGTTACTTCAATGGCATAAGAGACTAGACCATCCGCCCCTATCATTGTATACAAATGTTTCTATGTTGAACTTTGCTAGTTATTTTCAACTCTCATGTGAATTTATGAACTTGCTAAACATAGTAGAATTAAATTATCTCCAAGTTCAGATAGGAGCTTCACTCTCATGGTTTAGATTCAGTCTGATGTGTTTGGTATCCATAATTTGACTCTGTCTGAATATGAATGGCTCTTCACATTTATTCATAGCTTTCTTGAATAACATCGCCGTATCTTTCGAAGGAGAATGGTGTACTTCAAGTTTTCAAGAACTTCCACAAGATGGTTTCAACCCGGTTTGACACTAAAATCGTACAATTTGGGTTTTGGGGTGTTGGGGAAGCACATGTATGGTGGTGGCTTTCCATCATATTTTATTGAATATACCTTCCTTCATTAGAAAATCTGTGTTGATAACCCATAAAATGGAATGGGTGAGGGAAAGAAGATCTCAGTTGGTACAGTGAAGGATATTGTTTAGATGATTTGTTTTTTTTTATTTGGTTTTTGTTCTTCCTTTTTACTCATGGATCCTTGTTTTTGGCTTTTGCCTGTTGTATGATGATTCATGGTTTTACTTTTTCAAGTTCCTTTTGAGCTTTATCTCTTCCTTGCTTACCAGAGTATAGGTCAGATGTTTTACCATGGGTGAGAATGTGAGAGTACTCTATTATATTGCTGTTCTAAGAAGGAACTTCTGAACATTAATGCATATCTAAACTTTGATGGCTGTGCTGGAATCAGGTCGGTTCTATGCCTTTGAGAAAGCTCACAGACTAGATCCAACATCGAGTGGACGTGGAGTTCGTCAGTTCAAAACTGCTCTGCTTCAACGCCTAGAAAGGGTATGTTGTGCTTTCACTTGTACAATGGATGTGCTCATTACATTTTTTTAACCTATTTTTCTCATACAAACTGAACTAATAAGAATGTTGAGATGAATAAAAATTGACACATTTAATTTGAGAGCTAAGTTTTACCCCTTGCACAGCCTTCATGAATATATTTTCATGGCATTCAATTTTAGGTGGCTGGAACAGGAATATTTTCTTGTAATAGTTAAGGAACACAAAAGTACTAATTGATATATAGAAGTAGTAGGAAACCACACAACTATTTCATTTGATATATAAATAAGTGCTAATTTGGTCTTTATGAAACCCTTCCACAAGCTGAAGATTAACACGCTGTCCTCAAACAAGAAAAAAGAGAGGCACATAAGAGGTTAATCGTTGATGGTCTCCTCTACATGGAGTGTTGGGAGAAGAAGATTGGAGAGGATCTAGCCTTGGGCATTATTTTTGCATAAAAGCCATTAGGCTTTTGTGTTATTTTTGTACCAATATTTCAGCTTCTCAAATCTAATAGTCACAGACATGTTTGCCAAAAATAGGTGGACTAGATTTCACCATATTTATTTTTTAAATGCTTCTCTTGCTGTATTAGTCTAACTAAATGGACCAAATTTCTTGCACTCTGTGATTGGCACCAGAATGGTGCTTAAATTTTGAATAGATGACCAAAACAGTAGGTGTTCCATGAGAACTTTGAACTTCACAATATTAGGATGGGTATTAGAAGAAATAGGCAAGTCATCAACTATGGCTTTGACCTTGTCACGGCTCGCTTCCACACCTTTAGAAGACCAACAAGGCACAAGAGATACACGTCTCATAATGGTACACCTTTTCAGGTCGATGTAGAAATCAACTTTAAAAGTTTGTGATCAATGCTTTAGTTTTTGAATGGTCCTCATTTTATCAACTATAAATAAGAATATCTTCTAAATGCAACACTGACAGACATTCCAATAAAAGAATATATTACCTGCCTCATATGCTGCAAGAAAGTGCTTGGTGCATTGTTAGCGGAAAGGTCAGGACTAACCGCTCATGTGAACCATCTTTTATCCTGAATGTTGTTTTGTATTCCATCTTCAGGGTGGATATATATTTGATGGTCCCTGTTTTTTAAAAAAAAAACTTTGAGAATATTTGCTCCCGTTATCATGTTTGGCATGTTGTCAAGTTTTGGATCCTAATTTACTCTCTTCCCTCTTCACCAAACACAGAAATGTTAACTATATCAACTAAGATTGCATGAAAATTTGCATGTCTTACCAAGTATTAATGATAACCCTTGCCCATCATGGTAGTCTCTAGAGGCATTTGCTATGAAAGTTGTTCATAATAACCAAGCTACAATAAGACCACTGCGATACCAATTCAGACACCACAAAAAGTCATTTTCTTAAAAACAGACGCATTATTGTTTGAAACTTCAGGAACCAAAAAAACAAAGAGAGGAGGAAAGAAGCCAAATACATACTCTGTTTACATGGATATAATCTTAATTAATTCACAGAGAATAATATTGTTTTTGAATTTCTTATCGATGTGAAAAATGATTCATCTTTTTTAAGTCAACTTAAAATTATGTCTAGTTGTTATGTTCCCTAGTTGCACGTTATACAATGGTTTTTCTAAGATGGTGAATTTCAGTTTGTAACGGTGTGTGTTGCTAGTTGTTTTCTTTCTTAAAATAGTCTGCTTTGCAGTAAATGACTTGCATGAATGTTTCTCTTTACGCATCTATTGTCGCAACATACCTTTTCCTCTTTTCTAATAGGGCTTGGAGTTAAAAGATCAATAAACCTTTGTTCTTTTCAGGAAAATGAAATGACCTTAGCAGGAAGGACAAAAAGTGATGCTCGTGAGATGCAAAGCTTTTATCAGCATTATTACACAAAGTATATTCAAGCTCTGCAGAATGCTGCTGATAAAGCAGATCAGTAAGTTGTTATTGAATCACATTCATATTCTTTTATCTGCTGAAGATGAAAGTTTACTGCATTATGCTTTGTCTGATAGGATTCTTTTTCTCCCTAATTCAGTGCTCGTCTTACAAAAGCATATCAAACTGCTGCTGTTCTGTTTGAGGTTTTGAAGGCTGTTAATCTGACAGAAGCTGTTGAAGTGGCTGATGAGGTAAGACAAATGCTTTTGCTTTGATAATTCTGAAGAATGTCAATTCTGTGAAGGCATGGGCAGAGCCACATGGTTATGCGCCGGGTCAGCTGACCCACTGAAACAAATATTAAGAGAAAGTCACACCTTTGAGCAATTAATCGTTTAGATTTTATCTTCTTTGCTCACTTATATAGACTGGCACAACATTTTTTTATTTTATTTTTTCTGTTTATGCTTATTATTCTGTTGTGATGAACTGAAATTGATTTACTATAATTGTTTGTATAGACAATAGGAACTGAAGCTTTGGGTCCTCTATAGTAACACGGAGTTAGCATTAGGTAGAGACACCAGTTATGAAATTATTAGGTTTTCACTGTTTGGCATTTTTTAACTTCTTAAATCATATGTAAGTTTCAATCATCTATTTACCATTTAAAAAAATTTCATTGATTTCATAAATCTGATAGGAAATAGAAGTAGACTGTTATAACAACATATTTTTGAACTACCACCAAGGCCTGTGGCCTAGTGATATCTCCTCTCCTTTCAAAAGTGAAAGGTGGAGGGTTCGAGTCTCCCCAAGTGCATGGTGGGAGTTATTTGTCAGGACAACAACGTATTTTGAACCTTTCAAAAAAGGGGGGAAAAAAGTATTTTGAAGATGGTTTTTTTTTTTTTTTTATTCAAAAAAAAGAAAAAGAAAAAACCGTTCTTGATTGAAGATTGTTGATATTTGTAAATTATGTAATTGGAGATTGATGTTATATATTAGTTGTAGATTGACCTCAGTGGAAGAAGATTTTGGTTCACCCTGATTGAAGCAACTATTATCACAAAAATGTGTTATCCAGGCTAATAACAGACTTGCATAAAATACTTTCGTGTGCTTATGATAGTTATCTTGCATGTTGATTGTTGATGTAATTACTGCTTTTATTCAATTTCTGTACATGTTTATGTATGTAGATTTTGGAAGCACACACTAAGGTTGAAGAAAAGACAAAGATATATGTACCTTATAATATACTTCCTCTTGACGCTGATAGTTCTAATCAGGCAATTATGAGATACCCTGAGGTTAGTTTACAATTTCTTATTTGGTATTCTTGAGTTTTTTAAAGTCTAGTATTTTGCATACTGTTTTAAAACCTTAATTATATAATTTTACAGATTCAATCTTCTGTTGCTGCGCTTCGTAACACCAGGGGTCTGCCATGGCCCAAGGGCTACAAGAAAAAAGTGGATGAAGACATTCTTGATTGGCTTCAGGCTATGTTTGGTTTTCAGGTGACTAACTTGTTGGTTATCATTGACTTATTTTCTGATGTTTCATGACCAAATATGTTCCTCTTGTAATTAATTGTGTAGAAAGATAGTGTCACAAATCAAAGGGAGCACCTAATATTGTTGCTGGCAAATGTGCACATTCGACAACCAAAGCTTGATCAGCAACCTAAGGTAAGACACACACACAAATAGTGTTGGCTCATATTTATACTTTTTAAAAGTATTTATTCACTCATTACATAGTTTTATAATTTCACCATAAATTTTTCTTGTTTAGTTGGATGACCGTGCACTTACAGAAATCATGAAGAAACTTTTCAAAAACTACAAAAAGTGGTGCAAGTATCTGGGTCGCAAAAGTAGTCTTTGGTGAGTGAAAGTTCCGATTTGCAAATCAAATGAATTCATATATATGTATATATGTTTGATTAATATTAATTCTGAATGGAGTGGGACTGTTCTCTTATGAGTTCCAGTTTTCTTCTGACATTATCCTTGGTAGTTCATAGAATTTATTATTATTATTTTTTTTTGGGTAAGTATATTACATATTGCCTTTCTGGTTTTGTTGAATTTAAATTTTATATTAACTTGATATTTTTCATCACACTGTTGTGTACGTTGCTCTTGTTACTTGCAGGTTACCAACTATTCAACAGGAAGTGCAGCAGCGCAAATTGCTATACATGGGTCTATATCTTCTAATATGGGGGGAAGCTGCAAACTTGAGATTTATGCCAGAATGCCTTTGCTATATCTATCATCATGTATGCATTGAAATGTTACTCTTTTCGTTCAATGTGACTTACTTTAATATAGTAAAATATTTTTGCTTCAAAGAGTCTATTTAGATTTTCATTTGACATGTATCTCTACTTTTTGCAATTATTAAACTGGGAAATTCTGGAGAACTTCAATTTTGCTCATAATCCTTTGCACGCATGTTTAGAATAAACAAGTATTACCAATGGTTGTATTGGATTAAGGTCTACTATGTTTCAATGTAACATTGTTCTTTAGTTTGATTAGTTATGATTGTTTTAGATTATTTTAAAATATATATTTGATGAATACACAATTTCAGATATTTGGGGTTGTAATCTATATATACCATAACTTGGGTTAGAGTCAATACTATTATCCTTTCTTTTCGAACATGGTGTTTAAAATCTCAGGTTTCTTTTTTCATGTTGGCAGTGTCTTTACTGCATGGTTAGATAAGCTTTTGTGGTTTTGATAGTCTGATGAGATAAATGTTATATCTTTTGTTTGATCTTCTTTGTCCTGTCAGATATTGTCCTTAACTAGTTCTTTAGCTTCTTTGATATGTGCTTCCAGTACTGCTATTATCCGTTTTTCAACTACTTGTGAATTCGTAATCTGTTCATTTATAGTTCCTGTTTGTGACCTTTTTGTCATTGCCCCCATGTTGAGCAATTGTTACTGCTGCTGGTTCATCACATTCACACTTGCCATTGTTTCCCGTCAATTTAGCTTGTCCAATCAGCAAAAGTGTTCTCATTGTGGCTAGTTTTGCCAACTTCAGTTTTCTTGTGTTCTAACCTGTGTAATTTTTGTCATCTCTGTTGAGGCTTGATTTACTGTGTGAAGACGCGTAATAACTTCTTGTGTGAAAATCATGTATTTAACCCCTTATTTGAAAACTAAACAGATATAGTATAATGTGTAAAGTGTTGGAAGATATATTTTTTCCCTTGATTTTCGGGATTAGATTGATTTCTGACTGTTGTAAATTAGAACAAGTTTGTAGAACAGATTGATTGCAGTAAAATAGGATAGATTGATTGTCTTAAATTAGGAATAGATTGTAGGAAGATTTTTTATTCTTTTCCTTCTATAGCTTTCCCTCGTTCCTATATATACTTGTACAAGATGTTAATGTATTATGAGAATATTTACAGAGAGAAAATTTCTACATGGTATCAGATAGGGATGACAATTCGTGTTCGTGGGTCATAATCGTGTCGTATCGATGTAAACTATTATACTAAATAGGTAAATCCAAACCCGACCCATTTAATAATTGTGTCAAGAACCCTCAACTCTAACCCAACCTGTTTATTAAACAGGTAAACGTGTTAGCCCATTTAATGACCTGTTTATCAAAACGAGACATTTAATATTTAATCAAATAATAAATAATAGAAAAAATTTGTGACAATTAACCCAAATATTCAAAATAAGAAGAAAATCATAAGGCGTAGGCAAGGTTTATGTTAAAATGACTTAACTATCCATAGTAATTGGGTTCAAACAGGTAACATATTACATATGTCATATTCACGATTATAACATGTTGAGTTAAACGGGTTACCCGGGTTGAACCCCTCAACTCTAACCCGACACGATTAAGTAAATGGGTTAATCGTGTCAACCTGTTTATGATCCGAATCCGTTTAAGGTAAACCCAAACCTGCTTATCTCGTGTCGTGTTGGCGGGTCGTGTCATAATTTGCCACCCCTAGCATCAGAGCAACAGTGTGAGAAAGAGAGAATTTTCACGGGTCTGAGCAATTACCGCTGACCTATTCTCCTTGTCCTCCCATTCTTGGTCTTTTGGTGTGCAATTGTCTTGGACAACACCCTAAAGCCTCGATTTTAAACACCATAGACATCGAACATGTCTATCGTTACCTCTAAATCTTCTAATTCTAGTACAACACCGCCCATTCCTTTTACTATAACAAATCAATTTGATAACATGAGTGTGCAGATGACTTCTTACAAACTCGATGAGACATATTATTCTGCTTGGTCCCAATTTGTGAAGTTGTACATCACAGGAAAGGGAAAGTTGGGGTACTTAACAAGAGAGAAGAAACAACCGGCGGATACTGAACCTTCCTCTCTACTTGGTTGGAGGAGAACATCTAGGCTCTGATACCATGTTGTAAAGCATGAAATAAAAGTGAAGAGATAAATAAAACAAGTAGGAACATGTGGGAAAATAAGATTTATTAGTTGTGTAAAGGCTGTTAATAGCTAGGGATTTATTGGTTGTGTACAGGCTGCTGTTAATAGCTAGAGATTTACAGGCTACAGGCTGTTAATAGCTAGAGATTTATTAGTTATTGCAATCCCTGATTTCTAGGGATCAGTTTTTATTAGCTTCCTATAATAGCATTATTCTGATGTATATATAAGAGTGTATTCCCAATTCTTTAATCAATTGATTTGATTACCAATTTCAGTAATTTTGTCATGGTATCAGAGCTCTAGGCTCGTTTTCTGGGTAATCGTCTTCTCTTGGCCTTCTTTGCTAGTTCTTTTTTCCTAGTGTTCTTGTTCTATGAAAATCCAGTGTTATCAAACCTGTGGATTCCATCTCTCTCTCTAAATCATGTCAGCATCTACTGAAACTAGCAACACTTCAGAGATTCCTGTAATTGGAAGCAACAGCTTTGTCCCAACAGGAGAATTGCAGAATATCCAGGCAGCGTATAGATTGAACGGGAAAAATTATCTGAAGTGGTCTCAAATGGTCCGCATGTTCTTGAAAGGAAGAAGGAAACTGAGCCACTTGCTCGGTAATGGTCCAGAGAAGGAGGATCCTAAGTTTGATGCTTGGGATGAACAAGACTCTATGGTTATGTCATGGTTATGGAACTCTATGTTACTAGAAATCAGTGACACTTGTATGTTTTTGAGCACGGCCAAGGAGATATGGGAAGCAGTCAAGCAAACCTATTCCAAAGTACGTGATACTGCACAGATCTATGAGATCAAGACCAAAATCTCCGCTACCAAACAGGGTAATCGGTCAGTCACCTAATATTCCAACCTCTTGAAGGGTCTATGGCAGGAGATGGATCATTATTACTGCATTCAGATGAAGTGCAGTGAAGATGCAGCCATCCTTAAGAGGTTTGTTGAAAAGGACAAAATTTATGATTTTCTTACAGGTTTAAACATCGAATTTGATGCTGTAAGAGTGCAAATACTTGAAAAAGAAGATCTGCCAACCTTAAATGAGGCAATTGCAATTGTTCTTGCTGAGGAAGGAAGAAGGGGTGTTATGATTGAAACTCACACAGTAGAGAGTTCGGCCTTGGTGTTAAAAAACACGGCTGTGAAGAATTATGGCTCCGAACAGTGTTTTAGAGAAGGCAATGGGCAAACTGATATGTCAAAACCATTCAACAAGGATTATTTGTGGTGTACATACTGCAAAAAATCCCGCCATACTAAGGAGAAGTGCTGGAAGCTCCATGGCAAGCCTCAAATTGTGAACAAAGCTTGGTCAAAAAAGAGTGGACAGCTAAGGGGACAGGGACAAGCACATGTGGCAACCACACAATCCAACAGTGAAGACAATCTTTCAATCCCATCTGCTGAATTCAACAAAGAAGAGATAGAGAAATTAAGGAGCCTATTGGGAACGTTGGAGAAACCGTCTACAGCAGGTACTTGTTCTTTAGTGTTCTCAGGTATTTCCTCTCCTTCCCCCTCTTCTCATGTTTTTAGTGCTTCGGATATAGTCTCCTCAAGCTCCTGGGTCATTGACTCAGGAGCTATAGATCACATGACCCATTCCTCAAAAAAAATTATTTCATATACCCCTTGTCCTAGCAATAGGAAAATAATAACAGCTGATGGTTCAGTGACAACCATGGCTGGTCAAGGAGATGTTTTTTTGAATGACCACCTTCACTTAAGAATGTCCTCCATGTCCCAAAACTATGCACCAATCTTGTGTGAATCCAGAAACTCACTACAGATTCTAATTGCAGTGTGACGTTTTATCCTCTCCGTTGTATATTTCAGGAACAGGGCACGAAGAGGATGATTGGACATGCTTGGGAGAGGGATGGTCTACACTACCCTGAAGAATCAAATGGACAAAATAGAGTTGAGCGTTTGTCACCATCATCATTTCTTTCCGAGTCATTCAAATCCAATAAAGATAAGATATGGCTTTAACACCTTTGTCTTGGTGACCCATCATTTAGTGTTCTCAAAATAATGTTTCCTTCATTGTTCAAAAGTTTATCCATTGAAAATTTTCATTGCGATGTATGTGAACTTACAAAGCACAAACCTACTTCTTTTCAAATCAGCAATAAAAGAACTTCTGTTCCATTTACCTTGATTCACAGTGACATTTGGGGACCTTCCACTGTTACTAATGTTTCTGGGGCAAGGTGGTTTGTCTCATTTATTGATGATTGCACTCGTGTGTCTTGGATTTTTCTGTTAAAAAAATAAATCGGATGTGAGTTTTGTGTTTCCAATTTTTTTCAATATGGTCAAAACTCAGTTTGGTGTGGTGATAAAGAGATTCCGATCTGACAATGCTAAGGACTACTTTAATCAAATTTTCTCTCCGTATTTCCAAAAACAGGGCATAATACATGAATCCTCTTGTGTTAGCACACCTCAACAAAATGGGGTGGCCGAACGAAAGAACGGCCACCTTCTTGATATTACAAGAGATTTCTTGTTCCAAAAAAAATGTTCCAAAACAATTCTAGGGGGAGGCTGTTTTAACCGCTGCTCATCTCATCAATCGGCTTCCTACAAGAGTCCTTGGTTTTAAAAGTCCAATGCAGGTCCTTACAGAGTTCTTTCCCAATTTTAACGCATCTAATAATCTTGTTCCAAAGATATTTGGTTGTGTTGCCTTTGTTCATGTGCATTCTCAAAACAGGGGAAAACTTGATCCTCGAGCTCTCAAATGTGTCTTTCTTGGCTATTCCTCCACCCAAAAGGGCTATAAATGCTATCATCCTCCGACAAGGAGATTTTATGTGTCTGCTGATGTTACTTTTGTCGAACAAGATTAGTACTTTAACGGTCCTTATCTTCAGGGGGAGACATCCTTTATAGAAGATAAGGATAAGGATTTTTTTCTCCTTGAGTTTCTAGCCCCTATCTCTCATCAATCCGAGTCAAACATACTCCCAAACATACAGTCCGAGCCAAACACACAGTCAGAAGCCGAGCCTCATACACCCAAATCATAAGGAGTGTTACATGGGAATCAAACTCGAGACTCTACTCGTCCATTGCAGATTTACTCAAGGAAAAGAGCACCAATCTCTCAACCTGTGCAAGTTCAATCACCCAAATCTGTTCCTGATAATGTCGAGGTAATTACTCAACCCAATGATAACACTAATGAAACCTCTGAACAAAATGATTATGATGTCCCTATTGCAAATAGAAAAGGAACTCGAACTTGTACCAAACACCCTCTTTATCTATTCATGTCATATAAGAATCTTTCTCATAACCATAGGGCCTTTCTTACTAGCTTAAATACAGTCCCTATTCCCAAAACTTTATCCGATGCATTAGGAAATGAGAATTGGGAAAAATGCTATAAAGGTTCAAATGGAAGCACTTGAGAAAAACAAGACTTGGGACTTGGTGAGACTGCCTAGAGGGAAGAAGCCGGTTGGGTGTAAATGGGTGTTCACAACCAAATACAACTCAGATGGCTCTTTGGAAAGGTATAAGGCAAGATTAGTTGCCAAAGGGTATACACAAACCTACGGCATAGATTATCTTGAGACTTTTGCTCCAGTTGCTAAGATGAATATTGTGAGAATTTTGTTATCAGTGGCTGCAAATTTTGTCTGGAGATTACAGCAATTTGATGTCAAGAACGCCTTCTAACATGGCGATCTTGAGGAGGAGATCTATATGGAGATTCCGCCTGGGTTTGGCTCAAATGAAAAGGAAGGAATGGTATGCAAGCTTAAAAAAGCTTTGTATGGACTGAGACAATCCCTAAGAGCTTGGTTTGGGAGATTTACCAAAGTGATGGTGAGCATGGGACATAAGCAAAGTCAAGGTGATCATACATTGTTTGTAAAACACTCAGCATCAAGGGGATAGTATTGTTGGTCTATGTGGATGACATCATAGTAACAGGAGGTGACTTGGAAGGAATGGAGAGTTTGAAGAAACAGTTAGTGAAGGAATTCGAGATCAAAGAGCTAGGAAAACTGAAGTACTTTCTTGGTATTGAAGTAGCCCACTCTCGGCAAGGGATTTTTATATCACAACAAAAATATGTGTTAGACTTGTTGGCTGATACAGGCAAGCTGGGATGTAAGCCAGTTGAGACATCTATGGAGTCAAACCACAAACTTTATGATGCTCCAGAAGACATGGCCGTGGATAAAGGCTCTTTTCAGAGACTTGTGGAGAAGTTAATTTATTTGTCACATACCAGGCCGGATATAGCTTATACTGTGAGTGTTGTGAGTCAATTCATGCACAATCCCAAAGAATCACATCTCAAAGCTGTGTATAGAATTCTGCAGTACTTAAAGAGTACGCCAGGAAGAGGAATTCTGTTTAAGAAAGGGGAAGGACTGACTCTTGAAGCCTACACAGATGCAAATTATGCAGGATCCGTGATTGACAGAAGATCAACCTCGGGCTATTGCACCTTCCTAGGTGGTAATCTCGTTACTTGAAGAAGTAAAAAACAGAATGTGGTTGCAAGGTCCAGCGCAGAAGCTGAATTTAGAGCGATGGCACTTGGGATATGTGAACTGCTATGGCTAAGGATAATCCTGGAAGATTTGAGAGTCAGATGGGAAGGTCCAATGAAGCTTTACTGTGATAATAAATCAGCCATCAATATTGCACACAATCCTGTGCAACATGACCGCACAAAACACATTGAAGTGGATAGGCATTTTATTAAAGAGAAGTTGGATAGTGGCCTCATTTGTACTCTTTTTGTTCCTACTGGAGAACAGCTAGCAGACGTGCTTACCAAAGGATTGCCTGGTACCGTTTTTCAGAGAATAACCAACAAGCTTGGAATGGATGACATCCATTCACTAGCTTGAGGGGGAGTGTGGGAAAATAAGATTTATTAGTTGTGTACAGGCTGTTAATAGCTAGGGAT
Organism: Cornus florida; assembly: GCF_030987335.1. NCBI lineage: Eukaryota > Viridiplantae > Streptophyta > Magnoliopsida > Cornales > Cornaceae > Cornus > Cornus florida. The sequence continues at coordinate 7,642,551 of NW_026775573.1, forward strand.
TTATTGGTTGTGTACAGGCTGCTGTTAATAGCTAGAGATTTACAGGCTACAGGCTGTTAATAGCTAGAGATTTATTAGTTATTGCAATCCCTGATTTCTAGGGATCAGTTTTTATTAGCTTCCTATAATAGCATTATTCTGATGTATATATAAGAGTGTATTCCCAATTCTTTAATCAATTGATTTGATTACCAATTTCAGTAATTTTGTCAGAACACATAGATATTATGTGGTTCAGCCACTAGGGCCTAAATTCACGGCACAAAAAGCTCAAAGGGCTACATCACTTTTATAATACTCTCTCAATTCATATACAATACAATGATGGAGGCTCCTTTATATATGAGAAGAAATTATGAGAATGGAAAGAATTAGAAAATAGGAAACAAGGAGGATTTTTCTCCATTGATTCTTCTAGTAACACCAAATCTTCGATAATAGGAAACAACATCAATTATTGAAAGATTTTCCCTCACTGATTCCTCCATTAAATCTTCAATATGTTCAATGTTCGTCATTTGATTCCTTATCAAGGTGACTCTTCGAGCGAGGATGATGCTAACTTGAGGTCAAGTTTTTTCTCACCTGGAGGGACTGATGCAGAGCAAGTGGAAGAAGACTATTTTCAAATAGTTGAACACTCTAAAAAGACGCGACCGAGTGCCCATTAATAGACTGAGTTTCCACAAATAGGGGCATCTAATGATGAGTCCGATTATGTGATTGTTTTTAGTCTTGAGTCATTTATAAGTCTTTAATCTATTTTTATTTCATGCTTAGGATAATTTTGCCATTTGGTTTTATTTTATAAGTCACGTGCCTTTTAAGTGAGTCATGTGACTGTTTAAGGGCTGTTTTGTAATTTTTAGCTCTTTATTCTGTTGGAGAGAAAACTAACCTTTAGATTACATTTATTTGAAGGGTTAGGATTATATCTTTGCTAGTGCATCCCTTGTGGCTTATAAAAGGGTTGTTCCAAGTTGTAATGAGCAGCTTTTTACGTAGTATCAATAAATTTCAGCATGCTACTGCAACTTTTACCTCTCCCTTTCTTTTGGGATTGAGTCGTGGGTGTTTAAGCTATTATTTTAGCTTGAATTAGGTCTCTTTTTTCTTCTTATATATTTTATTCTTTCTCTGTTTTTTCCTCTTATAGATTTTATTCTTTCTTTCATAGCTGATTGCATTAGTTTGTTTCCTTTATTGATCAGTGCACTCATGTTTCATGGATCTATTTGTTGAAAGAAAAAAAAGTGATGTTTTTTTCACCTTCTAATCCTTTCACCAAATGGTTTTGACCTAGTTTAACATGGGAGTACATGTTATACGATCAGATAATGGAGGGTAGTATTTTAAGAGAGGGCTTAGTGTTTATTTTCAGGCTCACGACATCATTCATCAAACTTTGTGTGTTGATACACCCTGGCAGAATGGAGTAGCAGAGCGTAAGAATCGCCATCTCTTAGAGGTTGCTAGAGCATTACTCTTTGCTATGAACGTTCCTAAAACTTTCTGGGGAGATACTGTCCTTACTATAGCATAAAAGGCATTAAGTTTCAAACTCCTCTTCAGACATTATCCAAAGCACACACTATTCCAACTCTTCTTCGCATCCCACCCAAAGTGTTTGGCTGTGTTTGTTGTACTTATATCCACAAACAACACCGGAGTAAACTGGATCCAAGAGCACTCAAGTGTATTTTCTTGGGGTATTCTATGACACAAAAGGGATACAAATGCTATCACCCTCTTTAGCAAAGCTGATTGTGTCCATGGACGTTACTTTTGTTGAAAATCAGGCTTACTATTAAGGGGGAGATTCAAATGCTTCTCTTCAGGGGGAGAATTTGGGAAATGAAGAGATGTCTTGGGAGGTGCTGCTGTTACCATTAACCAGTGTATCATCTTCTATTGAAACTTCGACATTGACTTAGAAGGAATTTGCTACTGAAAATTCTGCACTGACTTCAAAGAAATTCCTTGAGCCACACAAATTTGTATACTCAAAAAGGGAGAAAACACAGACAACTTAGCCACCTCTTGATTGACCCAATGACCAATTAAGTGCTCTTGTGACTGGTAATCCTGAGGTAGTTCCTTCCTTTAAACTCTCTATTGATACTTTTATTAATAAGTCAGCTCATTTACCTATTGATCAACTTGATCAACCACATGATGCTACTGAATTAGTTATTGAGAATCAGGCACGTTATCCCACTCGAGAAAGGAAACCTCCTCCTTGTTTTGGTTTTTCAGTTGTAAAATATCCCATCTCTCATTATGTGTCTGCACATCATTTATTTTCATCTTATAAAATATTTGCAAACCAGTTATCATCCGTGTCTGTCCCTAATAAGTTACAAAAAGCTTGACAACCCCAAGTGGAAAGCTGCCATGATTAAAGAAATGGAAGCTTCACAGAAAAATTCTACATGGGAACTTGTTGAGGTACCAGAGGGAAAGAAGACAGTTGGTTGCGAGTGGGTATTCAAAGCGAAGCACTGAAGCATAAGGCAAATGGTTCAGTGGAGAGGTTCAAAGCAAGATTGGTAGCTAAAGGTTATACCCAAACCTATGGGATAGATTATCAGGAAACATTTGGACCGGTGGCAAATATAAATACTATCAGGGTCCTTTTATCCTTGGGTGCAAATTTATAGTGGCCTCTTCAGCAGCTTGATGTGAAGAATGCATTTCTTTACGGAAATCTAGAGGAAGAAGTATACATGGACTTTCCTCCTGGCTTTGCTAATCCCTCTAAAAGAGGTAAGGTATGCAGATTGAGGAAATCCTTGTATCGACTCAAGCAGTCACCTAGAGCTTGGTTTGGCAAGTTTACTCAGGGCATGAAGAAATATGGATACCACCAGAGCCAGTCTGATCACACTCTCTTCCTCAAGCATTCATTTGGAGGTAAGATTACTGCCTTGATCGTGTATGAGGATGATATTGTGGTGACTGGTAGTGATGGTGAAGAGATGGGTAAGCTGAAAGCATATCTGGCAAAAGAATTTGAGATTAAAGACCTTGGGTCTTTACGATATTTTTTGGGTATTGAAGTTGCTAGGTCAAAGCAGGGGTCTTTGTTTCCCAACGAACACATGTCTTAGACTTATCGGCTAAGACTGGAATGTTGGCTTGCAAACCTGTGGATACTCCAATTGAACAAAATCATAGGTTAGGTGAATGCACAAATGTCATGCCTATAGACACAGAGAGAGATACCAAAGGTTGGTTGGGAAGCTAATATATTTGGCACATACTCGCCCTGATGTAGCCTATGCGGTGAGTGTAGTAAGTTAGTTCATGCATGCTCCTTGCAAAACCCACATGTTGGTTGTACACAGGATTCTCAGGTATTTAAAATCAGCACTTGGGAAAGGTTTGCTATTCTCCAACCATGGTCATCTCGAAGTGGAAGGATATACAGATGCTGATTGGGCGGGATGTGTAATAGATAGAAGATCACCTTCAGCATACTGCACCTTTGTGGGAGGGGATCTAGTCACATGTCGTAGTAAGAAACAATCTGTTATGGCCAGATCCAGTGCTGAAGCAGAATTCAGAGCCATGGCTCATGGTATATGCGAGATGTTGTGGCTGAATGCTTTGTTAAGGGAGCTGGGCTTTAGTTCTAGGAATCCAATGAAGCTTTTCTGTGATAACAAAACTGCCATTAGCATTGCTCACAATCCAGTTCAACGTGGTCATACTAAATATGTTGAAGTGGATAGACACTTTATCAAGGAGACGTTGATAGGTGGATTAATTTGCACTCCGTTTGTGAAGACAGAACATCAGCTTGCAGATTTTTTGACAAAGGGAGTGTCAAGTACGACTTTCAATTTGGCACTTGACAAGCTTGGCATTCGAGACATCTATGCTCAAGCTTGAGGGGGAGTGTTGGAAGATATATTTTTTCCCTTGATTTAGGGATTAGATTGATTTCTGACTGTTGTAAATTAGAACAAGTTTGTAGGACAGATTGATTGCTTGAAATTAGGAACAGATTGTAGGAAGATTTTTTATTCTTTTCCTCGTATTGCTTTCCCTCATTCCTATATATACTTGTACAAGATGTTAATATATTATGAAAATATTTACAGAGAGAAAATTTCTACATAAAGTTGTGCATAAGGGCAATTTTGATATAAAGTTTGTTTAATGGTGTTTGAGAACTTATATTTAACATGTGGTTTCTTTGAAGTTTAATATGTTTAAACCCAAACAAAAAGCATGTTCTCTTGGGTTTTGAACTTAAACCTGGTTTTCACATTTTTTTGTCCGCAAAGCCAATCAAATTGTCTGAATGTATTGTAATTTTTAAAAAATTACTGGAATATTCTATGGTTCCAAGTTATTGTATATTTCTCTTTGTTCATTGTCTTTATAGTTTGATGTGATTCTCAGATACATTTTTTTTCCTCTTTCGCATGCAAATTTTTAGATGGCATTTGAACTGTACGGTATGCTGGCTGGGAATGTTAGTCCCATGACCGGTGAGAACGTTAAGCCTGCCTATGGTGGTGAAGAAGAGGCTTTCTTGAAGAAAGTAGTTACTCCAATCTATAATTCAATAGCAAAGGTGTTGCTTCTGCTCAGTTGATTTTGTCTGTAGTTCTTGTTATTGCATCCTGACTTTCAGTTAATATATCTATGATTTGTCTGTCTATGTTTCACAGGAAGCCAGAAGGATGAAGGGAGGAAAATCAAAGCATTCTCAATGGAGGAACTACGACGACTTAAATGAATACTTTTGGTATCTTGCTGTTCAAATAGCACTTTGCTGTGTTCAATATCTGAAATGTGAAATCAATTCTTTGGTGCGACATTGTAGGTCAGTTGATTGTTTCCGGTTAGGTTGGCCAATGCGTGCTGATGCTGATTTCTTTTGCCATCAGCCGATAGAACAGCTTCGAGCTGATAAAAGTGATGTATGTAATATTTTGGGACTTACATTATTTTTGAATTTTTTGCCTTCCAATTTTCTTGTTTATGAATATCTGGTTGTTGGTTCTTTTAATATGAAAAGTCATGAAATATTGTTCCTTCTCTTTGCAAGCCACATTTTCCCGTGTCATGTGTAGCCCACCAGTATAGAAGCTTGCTAATACCTTCTTCATTTTATTTTATTATTATTATTATTAATTTTTTTTTTTTGTTAAATTAGTTTAATAATAGGAATGTGAGACTTAAAATATAATTAAGAAACACTTACTATAGTAGTCCGTATTGTCCTGACATTAGTAAAGGTATTTTAGCCTCCTGTTCAACATAAAGTCACAGCTTCACCTACCATGAGTTTCATCTTATTTTGGATTGACAGCTGCACATGCATCCTTTCCAACATCCTTCAATGTCCTTTTAGAAAGAATTTGAGACATCAGTGTTGGACTTAATGAAGCAGGGCTGGTTTTTGGCTTGAATTTGCTATCCGAAGAACTTTCCTATGAAGTTTTGAAGCAATGTTGCTTTTTGGCCTGAATTCGCTATTCCAGAGACTTCCCTATGTTCTTGAAAAATAAAAATGAAGATTCTTCGTCTTCTGTTTTTCTTTTCTTTGTCAACCATATTTTGAGTCAAAGTACTGTCTTACAGTAGATATTGATGATATTCAGGAGAACAAACCAGTTACTGGAGATCGATGGGTGGGAAAAATTAATTTTGTCGAGATACGCTCATTTTTGCATATTTTCAGGAGTTTTGACAGAATGTGGAGCTTCTTTATTCTGTGTTTACAGGTGATCTTCGTTTTATATCTATTCTATTTATTTATTTGTTAATACTATGTCTTCTGTCTTCTTGATCTGACACGTTGACATAAATTTGACATTTAAGGCAATGATTATCATTGCTTGGAATGGTTCGGGACAACCAACTTCTATATTTAAAGGTGATGTGTTCAAGAAAGTGCTGAGCATCTTCATAACCGCTGCGATATTGAAACTTGCACAAGGTAAATAGAAACAGATAACATTGTTCAGTGATATTCCCAAATTTTCTACTCTAATGCCTTTACGTAATTTTTTTAAATCATTAAGTTCATGATTGTACTCATTAAGCTTTCTGCTTTTTGAAATTTGTTGCTTCCTGATAGAAATGTTCCTCTTCATTCATTCAATTTTGTATTCATTCTTTATAAGAATGGCATGTCTGTGTCCCTATCAGAACTTGAACCCTGCATCTTTATTTTTAATTTGTTTCTTCTTGATACAACCATTGATCTGCGGTTATTTTTGTATTCCTGCTGTACACCAATCTGCATGGAAATTTGACACGCATTGCAATTCTTTTGGAAATATAAGTGGGATCTTTCTTTATTTGAGTTAAAACTATCAGTTTACATAACTCACATTTGATTGAATCTTGATGCATACTACGATTTGTGTTGCCATTTCGACACACAATGCCCCACATTTACCAGATTCTATACACAGTACCTATAATATATATATATATATATATATATTTTTTTTTTTTTGTTTTTTTGATAAGTGAAGTTCTATAAATGTGACTCAATGATGTCATTGTCTATCTAAAAGAATGAGTAATATTAGAATCCATTTTTATTAACCATGATTATAAAATGGGGTTTAAGCTGATTCCCGGGAAAATTAATGATTCATTCTAATCTCAAACGTGGTCAAAGTTTTCAATAAATTAAATACAAATCTTTAATATGACCTTTGTCTATAAATATACGTTATCTCTATACTAAAAGAGATCCGTTTCCAAACAATATAGGTTTGTTTTTACGCGTTGGGAGTTACTGAAAAGTGTTGGTCAAATGTCCAAAATCAACAGTTTCCTGTCATTTGCTTCCAAATTATGTCTTGAGAAACATAGATCTCTATCCATGAATTTTCTCCAATTTCATTGGGGTCTCGCATATCTTTTTACTTCAGAATAGTTATGGTAGTGCAATTCCAGGTTTTTATGCATTCATAATCAAAACTATCAAAGGCTGTTATGGCATTTGCTCTTGGCGCAATATGCAATTGCACTGTCTTCAAAGAAAAGAAGATGAAAGCTAAGTTTTGTGTATAAAGGACCGAGCATACTATCTTATCCACAATATGCCTCTGCGATCAGCTATTATTTTGACAATATTCTACTTCATTGATGCTGTGACTTTAATGATTCACTCTTCATGATTGCAGCTGTCCTTGATGTAATTATGAGCTGGAAAGCAAGGCATATCATGTCATTTCATGTCAAGCTAAGATTCATTTTGAAGGTTGTTTCTGCTGCAGCATGGGTGATCGTTTTACCAGTAACTTATGCATATAGTTGGAAAAATCCTTCTGGATTTGGTCAGACAATTAAGAATTGGTTTGGGAATAGTCCCAGTTCACCTTCTATGTTCATTTTGGCAGTTCTCATTTACTTATCTCCAAACATGCTCTCCACATTGCTGTTTCTGTTTCCTTTCATCCGTCGGTATCTAGAGAGGTCAGACTATAAAATTGTGATGCTCATGATGTGGTGGTCTCAGGTATGTAGGAACATCTCTTTGTTATTTAATGTTGATTAGTGTTTTTTGTGGTTCCCCAGTCAAGAATTTATTTGTATCTGTAGATATATTACCTGAAACTGTAACATCCTGCCTTTGAATATATAATTATTATGTTCAGTTTCTTTTTATTTTCTTTTTTAGTCTTTATATTTTATTTTTCTGTTGTATTGCAGCCTCGGCTCTATGTTGGAAGGGGAATGCAAGAGAGTGTGTTTTCTATTGTTAAGTAAGTACAGTATTGAACAATAGTTTGATGTAAATCTGCACTTCACTTACTAATTTGTTTTGCCTGTTTCCACTTGCAGGTACGTTATTTTTTGGGTTCTCCTCATAGTGGCAAAGTTAGCATTCAGTTTCTATGTAGAGGTCTTCCTCTCATTCATCTATGATTGTTAGGATCCCATGCATTGCCACTAGTGGGAAGGGAATCTTGATTTTCATTTTAACATAAGCTGGACTTAAGCTACTAATCTGGCAGATTATGACAATAAGTTAAATAGATTCATACTTTCGTAAAATACTGTTACTTATTTGACAACCAAAATTTGGAACCTTCCCCCTTATCTAATGAAGAAAAAAGAGTTGAAGTATCATGAACAAATAAACCATTGTATAATTCACAGAATAAAGAAATAAGAGTTGAAGTCTGATGAACAAACTAAACAATATATAACTGACTGAATATCTAAATATCAGTTACATATTTGTAGAATGAATACTCAACTCAACTCAACAAAGCCTTTTCCCAACTGCTTGGTGTCTGCTACATAAGTCCTATTTTTCCAGCCCAAATCATACGGCATGTTATCATATCTTTCGTTACTAACTTTAACCATAGTACTTTTGGTCTTCCTCTTCCCTAGCATTATCGTTATTGTGGACCATGTTACTCTTACTAAATGGTGCACTTACCGGTGTTATTTATACATGTCAGACCATCTTAATCAATTTTTTGAATAAAATACATTTTCATATAGATATATTTAGTAGTACATTTATACATTTTTGGGCCCACGCGAAAATCTTTGGCTGTAAACTTGGTTTTGGGAGATTTGAGTTTAAGGGCAGCCATGCACCCAATTAGCAACCATCACGATGCTTTTGACAAGAACCAACTTTCCTTGTTCTAGTTGGTGAAGTTTTTCAAAATTACCAACAGGCTTGTGGTCAGGGGTTCGAACCTCAGTGGAGGCATGTGTGTGTGAGTACCAACTAGGAAAAAAAAAAGTTTTTCAAAATTATGATAGAGACTCAGATTGATTTTTGTTTCACATCGTACAACAGCAAATTGTCTAACTTTTTCTCTTTTGCAGATACGGCCTCTTGTTGGTCCAACAAAAGCCATTATGAAAGTCCACGTAAAAAAATTCCAATGGCATGAGTTCTTCCCTCGAGGTAATCAAGATGAAACTCTCTCTCACACACACACACACACATATATATCAAATATATACAGACATACGAACACACATATATAGCACATCCAGATGGTTTGTGATCTTATTATTTGCTGTTTGCAGCCAAGAACAATATTGGTGTTGTGATTGCAATCTGGGCTCCTATTGTCCTTGTATGTTAACATCTCTTTCTGTGTTGGATCTGTCCCACTCAGTTTTTTATCCAATGCTCATATTGTTCTTGTTGTCTAAATGATTTTTTTACAGGTCTATTTCATGGATATTCAGATTTGGTATGCTATTTTCTCCACAATATTTGGAGGTATATATGGTGCATTTCGCCGTCTCGGGGAGGTTGGTGGAGTCTCCTATCCTCTAGCTCTCATGTAAATAAGTTGGTTGTCTTTTGTTGTTCTGCTCCCTATGAAAGCATGAATCTGCAATTATGTTGTCATCTTCATTATTATTTTTCTCTTGCTCCCAATTGAATGGGATTGGCCACATGAACTCTCTTCTTTAATTTTTTTATTTTTTATTTTATAATACAATACAGCACCCCACATTAGTTATGGTCTGTCTCATTATCTTTTACCTTTTATTTGCTAGTCTGTCTTTTCTTATTGGTGCATCCATCATTTGCTAGCCTATTTTTATCTTAATGTATCACTTATAGTGTGCTTACAATAGACTAATTGGGTGGAGAGATAATTAGAGCTATTGAAATACAAAATCACAACTTTATTACATTTGAAAAAGATGGACAGAGCTTACTGAAAAGAAAAAAAGGTAGACATAGAAATAGAGTAAAGATAAATTAATCAACACTTCAAAAATATAATTCTGTTACAGTTATTAGAAAAGGGGATAGAAAGATATTAGTAACCCTTGTACTAGGAGGAAATATATTTAGTATAACTAAGGCTTATGCACTCCAAGAAATACTAAACGAACATATTAAAACACAATTTTGAGAATTTGTAGATGAACTAATTCAAGTACCTAAAGAACAAAAATAGGTTTACCAAAACTTTGATGGTCATGTGGGAAAAGATGGTGGAAAATATGCAATTGTGCATGGTGGACTCGGTTGGTAGATTTGAATGATGCTGGATAAGGTATTCTAGATTTTGCAATAGCATATAAACTTATGTTAGTAACTACCTATTTTTTTTAAAAAAAAGAGAGATCAACATTTGATAACCTTTAAAGTGGATTAAATACTAGTCAGAATGATTTCTTTCCTAACTAAAAAAGTAAACAGCCACACATATAAAAAATGTAAAGTTATTCTAGGAAAGAGTTTCATTACAACATAGTTAACAGTCTTGGACATGTGAATCAAAGGACAATCAAGGAAGAGGAAGAATTAATCAAAGAACTAGATGGTGGAATTTTGAAAGGAGACAATGTAGAATTATTCAAGATGTTAAAATAAATTACATGGAATTCGGAAGACCGAAATAATATAATGTGGTGTAAGATGGTTGAAAGTATTAAAAGGATAACAAAAGAAAGTTTGGAGGAATCAAAAGAGGGCCAGAAGGAACTTTTTCATTGGATGAGGATGTCCAAACAATTGTATGAACGAAAAGGGAGTGTTTTAGAATTTGGCAAAAAAACTAGTGTTGTTGGGAATATTAACTCCTTCCAACTAGGTTTGATACCAGTTGTTGGGAATTAAATCCTACCCTCGTTCAATCACAGCGGAAGTATATCATAATCACATCAATCACACACAGAATGAAGATACTATCATACATCAATCAAGCACACAATCAACAAACATATTTACATGGTTCACCCAACCTTTAGGGCTGCATCCATGGAGAGAATGAACTTTCACTATTATGGATCAAGGCCCCACTCACTCGCTCATCATCTTTTGAGGCTATATCTCTACACACAGGAATTACATATACTCTCTCCTCTCCTTACAACGCTCGCACCTTCAACCCATCTTCTTCTTATACCTTCTTCCTTTAGCCAACTCCACCTTTATTTATAAAGTCTTCAACCCATTACTTATTTAACAAGGACTCCCATACCTTCTCTAACAACAAGTTACCAAATTGATCACAACTCTAAAATAGATGCCTAATGAGACACAACTTCCTCTCCAAGTCTTCAGCCTTGCTCCACAAGTCTTCAGCCTATAGGAAAGTAAATCTTCTAATTAAGAAAGCAAATCCCGCAACTCATCAAGCAAAGTGCAATCGATCCGACTCAAGTGCGACCGATGGGACTCAGCCACGTGAAACAATAGAACCAAGTTGGACCAGTGGGACTTAAGTCTAACCGGTGGGACTTCTTCAACATTCCGCAATCTTCAAGAATTTTAGACACAACCCAGCAATCTCTACCTTGGCTTAAATTTCTATCCGCTCCATTTGACTTGTCAAGGTTGCCAAAGACTGCTTTGCCCAAGATTGATATCTTTTTTCTTCATGCCATTCTTGGGATTAGGATTTCTCCTGACTATTGGAAGTCAAAGTGACCAAGAGCAAAGCAGCTCGACCAAAGGAAAAGGGGGGCGGATAAGAGTGTAATCGGGCCGCCTACCAGAACATTCATGTTTGGGGCTTTTTAAACTTTTATTAACATCCAGTCAATGGCTATCCCATCTCACTGGAAGAACTACACGCTCTTCGAGTTTTTCGTTCACATGGTGCAGCTTCAGATAAGGGAACTCCACAGTGACTTGACCGTGTGTTCTCTCCTAGTTGGGTGCCCTGTGTTGTCAGGGGCTTATTTGTTATTACTTATATAATGTTGGGTGCTTATGTATAATTTTTGGAACTTGTTATTATAAATAGAATATGGTGGAAGGATAAAAGTATTCTTTCATTCTTTCTCTCTTTCCCCATCTCTCTCTCTCTTTCTCTCATCCTCTTTCTTCTTTTTTCTTCTTATTCTTATACTTTACTCTTGATTTGATTATTTCTTACAGTCTGCATGATATCAGAGCATGATTTGTAAAGCTCAAGGTGTGTAGTTGAAACCCCAGGACAAGTTTGTGTAAACCCTAGTGGGTGTGAAAGGTTTTGAAGAGATTCCAAGATGGGATATATTTGCAAGGAAGTAGTGTTAATCACATCCACACGTACCGTTGTTCGGTGTTATATATTTGGTTCTGCAACAGTTGTTTTTTCTTCGTCATTCGCGATTTTTGGTATGGTCTACATTAATGCTTTTTGGGGTTTGTGTGGTGACTCTGTGATTGCTTATCCTAGTTGCAGTTGTTTGTGTTAAAAGAGGTGGTTCTCTACGTATTTTGTTGTTTTTTTTGTTTATGAGGATTGCATACCCAGAAATTGTTTGATAAAATGTCTGGCTCAAAGGTGATTTCAAAAGAAGCTGGGTCTTCTCTTAGTCTGACTCTAGTATTGAGAGGTAGTAGTGACCACCATCCAGGCCTTTGTATTATGATTGTTAGGCTGGATGAGACGAACTATATGGCGTGGGCTTAATCTGCTCGTATGCATATCATTGGTCGTAAGATGATCGACCATATCGAAGGGACTATCATGTATCCCTCCAAGAGTGATCCTGAATTTAAAGAGTGGAGTGTAAATAATGCACTAGTTATGATGTGGTTGTTGCAGTCAATGTAGCCACTGATCAACAAAGGGTTTTTGTTCGTGAAAAAAGCTAAAGAGCTATAGAAGGTTGTGGAAGAGACGTATTCCTCAGTTGATAATTTTGCAAAAGTGTATGAACTCCAACAACAGATTTCAAGATTTAAGTAGGAAGACCAAACTCTTGCTACATATTACCACACTCTATGTGGTAAATGGGAAGAGTTATATCACTACCAAGACTACATACCTATGTGTGCAACTGATGTTAAAGCCTTTCGTGCTATGGGATAAAAGAATCGAATCTATAAGTTCTTGGGTGGTCTGCATCCGAGATACGAGCATGCCAGGGTACGAGTGTTAGGCAGGTATCCAGCCCCTGCTCCTGTTAGAGACGTGTTTTCGTATATCCAGGCTGAGGAGAGTAGAATGAAGGCTATGTCTGCACCTGTATACACTAAGCCTGAGCTAGAAGTACCATTGTCTGAGCTCTTGCCACACAACAATGGAACAAACCCAATCCTCCAAAAAGAGGGAAGCAGGATGACAAGAGCAAGTTGAAGTGTAATCAATGTCGTCATATGCGCCACACTAGGGAAACATGCTGGATTTTACATGGTCGCCCTACTCTAGCTCCTGCTCATGCGAATGCTAGGCCAAGCACTAGTCCATTTAGGGGGTTATCTACGGCACATACTGGTCGGGCTGAAGTTGATGCTATTCGGCATCTTCTAGCTCAAAATGCCTCTATTTCCACCTTTAACTTCACTCAGACAAGTACCTCTCATTCGGCACATCAGGTTTCCACATTATCTGGTGGCCCATCCTCGATCATTGATTTAGCCACTGATCACATGATTGGTTTGTCATCTGATTTTTCTTCATACAATTTATGTTTTGGTAAGGATAAGGTTAGAGTGGTTGATGGCACCTTCACTTCCATTGCGAGGAAGGTCACTGTTTCTGCCTCTCCTAATCTTACCTTATCCTCTGTTCTTCATATCCCAAAGTTTACCAATAACCTCATTTCTGTTAGTCACATTACAAAAGGCTTGAATTGCAGTGTAACCTTTTTTCCGTCTCACTGTGTGTTTCAGGACTTGGACACGAGGAAGACGATTAAAACTGGACGTGAGGACAATGGCTTGTATTTGCTGAACACGAGGCCAACTTGTTATTATGTTTCAAATCAATCTAGTGTTAGGAATAATAATGTCAATAAAGATCTGTTAATGCGATGGCATAATAAACTAGATCATTTACCTCTTCCTATTTTGAAGCATGTGCTTCCCCAGTTTGCTTATATTGAATCTTTTGACTTAAATTGTGAAACATGTGTTCTTTCCAAACAATGTTGTATTTCTTATCGTACTAGTATTAATAAAAGTACAACTCATTTGCAGCTTGTTCATTCTGATGTGTGGGGTCCTGAATCTACTACTTCGTTATTTGGTTTTCGTTACTTTATTGTGTTTGTTGATGGCTAGTCGATATACTTGGGTTTATCTTATGAAAACCAAAGATGAAGTTCATTCCATTTTTAAAACCTTTCATAAGATGATATGTACTCAGTTTGGTTGTCCCCTCAAAATCCTTTGATCTGATAATGGAGGAGAGTTTATATATGGTGGTCTTGCCTCTTTTTGTGCTGATAACGAGATTATCCATCAAACCTCTTGTGTCGATACATCACAATAGAATGGTGTAGCTGAAAGAAAACACAGTCATATTACGGAGGTGACTCATTCTCTTCTAATTGGGATGGGAGTGCCTAAAAGTTATTGGGCTGATACAACCTTAACAGCTGCATACCTTATCAACCGCATGCCTTCTAAGGTTTTTGGCTATCAATCCCCCTTTTTTGTCGTACACCATCACATCGCCTTGGTTACTATCCCTCCGAAAGTGTTTGGTTGTGTTTGTTATGTTCACATTCATCATCGCAAGGACAAAATGGACCCTAAGGCAATTCGATGTGTCTTTCTTGGATACTCCACTACTCAGAAAGGGTATCGGTGTTATAACCCTACCACTCATCATCATTTGTTTCCATGGATGTTACATTCTTTGAGTCTGTTCCTTTTTTTTCAACTGCTCAGGATTCTCTACAGGGGGAGACTACTATACAGGTAGAGAATCTGTCATCCATTTAGAGGGAATGCCCCTTTCCTTTGCCTGTTCCCATTCAGGGGGAGGTTCTTACTGAGGTGCCTATGTAATTCCTCAGTTGACATTGATACTCCTGTTTCTTTTCTCGATAACATTCCTGTTGATCTTAATGTCCTGATTGCCTATCGTAAGGGTGTTCGCAGTTGTTCAAAACATCCCATATCTCAGTTTGTATGCTATGATGCCTTATCTCCAACATATCATGCTCTCTCTTCATTCTGATGTTGTCAGACAAACTCCATGGAAGAAAGCTATGCTTGAAGAGATGAAGGCCCTTGAGAAGAATGGTACTTGGGATATTGTTCCATTACCTAGGGGTAAGAAACCAGTAGGCTGCAAATGGGTCTACACAATAAAGTATCATGCAGACAGAAAAATTGAGAGATAGAAAGCCCGGTTAGATGTAAAAGGCTTCACTCAGACCTATGGGATTGATTATCTGGAAACATTTGCTCCAGTTGACAAGATGAACTATATACTTGTCCTTCTTTCTTTGGTAGTTAATTTGAAACGGCCTTTACATTAGTTGGATGTAAAGAATGTTTTCCTTCATGGTGACTTGGAGGAAGAGTTGTATATGACTATGCCACCAGGGTATAAGCTTGCCAATGGGGTAGAATTTAGTGTGCAAGCTAAATAAAGCCGTGTATGAGTTAAAGCAGTCGACACATCCTTGGTTTGAGAGGTTCAGCACTGCTGTAAAAAGAGTAGGTTACACACAGAGTTAGATAAATCATGCTCTCTTTATCAAGAAGCACTAAGGCTGCACCACTGCCCTTATTGTATATGTTAATGATATTGTTATCATTGGAAATAATCCAAAAGAGATTCATCGAATGAAGTCATTCTTGGGGTTAGAGTTTAAGGTTATAGATCTCGGATCATTGAGATACTTTATTGGCATCGAGGTATACAGATCAAAGAAAGGGGTGTTCATTTCTCAGCGGAAGTATGTGTTGGATT
Source organism: Cornus florida (assembly GCF_030987335.1). NCBI lineage: Eukaryota > Viridiplantae > Streptophyta > Magnoliopsida > Cornales > Cornaceae > Cornus > Cornus florida. The sequence continues at coordinate 7,658,171 of NW_026775573.1, forward strand.
TGTTGGTTGAAACAGGCAGGCTTGGAGCTAGACTTGTTGATATTCCCATTGGGTAGAACCATAGGCTTAATGATGTAGATGGAGGCCCATTAGTTGATGTGGGAAGATTTCATCGATTGGTTGGGAGACTAATTTACTTATCTCACACGCGTCTGGATATTGCCTACGCTGTTAGTGTGATTACTTAGTTTATGCATGCTCCACGTACACCTTACCTTGAGGCAGCTCATCATGTTATTCGCTACCTCAAGGGTTCACCTGGTAAGGGGATATTATTTGGCCGTTATGGCCACTTACGTGTTGAAGCCTATACCTATACTGATTGGTTAGGGTCTATGACAAATCGACGATATACTTCAGGATGTTTCACATTTGTTGGAGGTAATCTTGTTTCATGCCGAAGCAAGAAACAGTCTGTAGTAGCTAGATTTAATGCAGAGGCTGAGTTCAGATCCATGGCACATGGATTTTGTGAGTTGTTATGGCTACGAACTATGTTGGGTGAGTTGGGTTATCCTGTTCGCGAGTCAATGAAGTTGTATTGTGACAACAAGGCTGCTATTAGCATTGCACACAATCTAGTTCAACTTGACAGGACAAAGCACATTGAAGTCAATCGACACTTCATCAAGGAAAAGCTTTGTCTTGGGCTGATTTGTACTCCATACGTCAACACACATGATCAGGTTGCTAATGTTTTGACTAAGGGTGTGAGCAAGACTTGCTTGCAAAATATGTTAGTCAAGTTGGGCGTGATAGATATCTTTGCACCAGCTTAAGGGGGAGTGTTGTCAGGGGCTTATTTCATTACTTATATAATGTTGGGTGCTTATGTTTAATTTTTGGAACTTGTTAGTATAAATAGAATATGGTGGAAGGATGAAAGTATTCTTTCATTCTTTCTCTCTTTCCTTATCTCTCTCACTTTTTCTCTCATCCTCTTTCTTCTCTTTTTCATTTTCTTATACTTTACTCTTGATTTGATTATCTCTTAAAGTCTACACCCCGTTGCCTCAAGTAGTTGAGAATCATCTATTGCAGTGCCCAGTGATCCCTTTCCCAGGGTCCGGACCTGCTTGGATTCATGAACCAGCCAGCGTGGACCTCTACTGAATCAGCTAGTGCGCTTATCAAAGTCCATTTTGAAAGACCATATTTTGGCATGGTAGGTAATTTGTCATGGGGCGGATACCACCTAAAGAGTAATGGAGGTTATTTTGGCTGGCTGGTGAGATGAGAACTATTCCAGCACTTGCCCCATCATTGTGTAAAAAGCTACTCAATCAAACCCGGTACCGCCAAGCATAGTGATAGTAGCCTTTTATGAGCCTTGTCCATCATCACGCGCTCCTCCATAGCTCCACCTCAACTAAAGATTCCTCTACCTCAACCAACCAAGCGTCCATTCTTTTCTCATCATGCGACTCCATCTCTAGATTATAAAAGAATGAAGTAGGTTACTCTATTCTGTCTTACATTGGCTGAACATCTATATCATTCTCTAAAATTCTGCACTTTTTGCCTGAAGAGGGTTTGTATGGCCATAAATATTGGGCAAGTTAAATGACAACTTGCTCAAAAGATAGTGACTCAACAAAGCCTTTCCCAAGTATTTGGAGTTGGGTAATATTAAAAAAAAAAAGAAAAAAGAAAAAAGAAAAAAGAAAAAAGAAAAATTAAGATGAAACAAGGAGGTTAAGATGAATGAGTGGGAATCCCAAAACGACCATGAAAAAGAAAAATAATAGAGTATGAATTTAATGCATAAATGGAAACATAAATTTTACACCAATTGAATAATATTCTAGTTTGATGATTAACCAACGACCAATGAATGCACCTGCACACCAAGTGATTCAAAACAAGTTGAAGATGGCAGAAAGACAAGGTACAAAAGAACATTGACAATTCTATGAAGAACGGAATTATTGCTAAATATCTAATAGTGGATATGGTTCTTGTTGTAAATAATAAAATATAAGTGAAGAGAGAAATGAAACAAGAACACAAAGATATTCTGTGGTTCAGCCACTAGGGCCTACATCCACGGCACAAAGAGCCCAAAGTGCTACATCACTTTTATAATATTCTCTCTTAATCTTTGTATACAATGATCACCTCTATTTATAGGTGAAATAATACAAACATGTGAAAAATATGGTATATATATATATATATATATATATATATATATATATATATATTTTTTTTTTTCCCTAGTTGATACTCACACACACATGCCTCCTTGGAGGCTTGAACCCTTAACCTTCCTTTGAGAAGTAAGGGTCTGATACCGCTAGGCTACTAGTCTATTAGTAAAATATATATATATATATATATATAGGAAACATTCCTAAAATCACTCCCATGATTCACTCATATCAATATTCTATCGATCACTCCTATTATGATATTCTCCAAACATAACATCTTCCAACATTTCTACATGGAGCTGAATGGTGGAAAAGAATTCCTGTCGCTGCCTATTAGTGTAAGGACCAGAATGGTGGAAAAGAACTCATTAAGTTGACCCAAACTAGTTGGGATTATGGCTTTGTAAAATTGAGTTTTGTAAATTTAATTTATCTCCACATAAGAGCATTCCCAGCAAAGACTCTCGAGGTTCGTATTTTGCTAAATATGATGATGAAGCACCAGGCGTGATGTTGTACATCTAATGGGGGCATGCCTTTTGCGCGAGGATAAGTGATTTGCTGACCATTTTGTTTCTTTGATGTAATACGTTCATTTTCTATACTATTTGAGTTCCTCAACACAAGTGTTCCATTTTAGTATCAATAGCAGACTGCAACTCCTTCATTTAGTGGTTCTCCTAAAACTATCAGACAAGCCAAGTGAAGAAAAGATGTCTTCTTTCTTAAATAATGGCGTCCATTTGTTGTTGATTGTTGATACTTGAATTGATGAATTTACTTGCTCTAATTTGCATTATTCAGATACGAACATTAAGATTGTTGAGGTCCCGATTTCAATCATTGCCGGGTGCTTTCAATGCTTGCTTGGTTCCAATGGAAAAGAAGGAGCAACCTAAGAAGGGACTGAAGGCCACATTTTCTCGCAAATTTGATGAGGTTCAGTTACAGTTTCTTTTAAATAAATTTTTTCACTATTTATATGCATATGCAAAATGCATGTATATATTTTATGGTAGTTATCATCAGTTGCTATATTATACTGACAAGTGTTAGTTCCTGTCCCTTTAGTTGATTCATTAAGTTCAATGTGTCGGATGTTCATGTCAGATCCAATCTAACAAAGGGAAGGAGGCAGCAAGGTTTGCTCAGTTGTGGAACAAAATAATTACTAGTTTCAGAGAAGAGGATCTTATAGATAAAAGGTAATATGAGGACACCAACACCAGGAAGTGTTTCCCTACTCAATAGGGGAATTGAATTTTAGTTGACTTCTGCAACTTTCTTCATATTATTTCCTTTTCACTTTTTCTTCCTTTTTATTTATTAGGCATCATTTTAGAATGTTGATTTTTCTGTGGTTTTACAGGGAAATGAACCTACTGCTTGTTCCTTATTGGGCAGATCGTGATTTGGACCTTATCCAGTGGCCTCCGTTCTTACTTGCTAGCAAGGTCTTTAAATCCCTGAGCTACTTTCTTTGATTCATTTTGACAATTGATTTATAAATCTGTCATGTAACCTTGCTAAAAAAATGTATGCATCTATTCTGTGTGTATTTTTAGCTTCCTATAGCACTGGATATGGCTAAAGATAGCAATGGCAGAGACCGTGAACTGAAAAAAAGACTGAATGCAGACAATTACATGCTCTGTGCTGTTCGTGAGTGCTATGCTTCATGTAAAAACATCATCAATTATTTAGTTTTAGGGGAACGTGAAATACCGTAAGTTAATTCCCATCTGAAACATTTGATCAAACAACAAGCGGAACTGTTATTAATATCTTGTTATTAACATGTTGATTAATTGTTCCAGCGTTTTAGAAGAAATTTTCTCCAAAGTAGATCAACACATACAAGACGATAATCTGATAAGTGAATTGAATATGAGTGCTCTCCCAAACCTCTATGAACAATTTGTTCAGCTTATTGTATACTTGGTAAATGTTTATAACTGATGAACTTCCACATTATTGTTCCTATGGAGTTAAGGTTGATAGTGAATCTTAACTGAATCAGTTTCAAATCTACAGAAAGAAAATAAACAAGAGGACAAGGATGAGGTTGTAATTGTCTTACTGAACATGCTAGAGGTTGTGACCAGAGACATAATGGAGGACCAATTTCCTAGGTAAATCACGTTGAAGCAATTATCTTGTCCAGTATGTTTTACATGTTAATATAAATATGATATGCTCATTGTCTTATCAAATAGTTTGCAAGATTCAAACCATGCTGGATCTTTTGGAATGGATGAAGGAATGACACCTATAGAACAACAATATCAGTTCTTTGGTTCTCTTAAGTATCCAGTCACAGAAGAAGCAGAAGCTTGGAAAGAGAAAGTAAGTTTTACTCACAGTATAGTACAACATACGAGGGTTTTCTGATCATTTTGCTAGAATACCAGTCTGATGTTTAGACAAAGGGGGGAACCAGACTAAAAAGATTGCGAGAATTTCTTATGGCTGGTTTCTCTCCCCTTCCCATATATCTTTTTTTCCCTTTTTTAATCTATTATATTTGTTTCCCAAGAAACACAGTGATTATTAAAATCTCATTTCCTCTTTGATTTATACTTCTTACTTACTGTAAGGGCGTGAGTTTTGGAAGTGTCGTATTTCCAAGGCTGACATAAGACGGAAGAAAAGGGAAAGGATGAGAGGGTAGGGGAGAGAACTTAGGCAAGGGAGTAGGGATGGTGGCATAATCTCGAGGCAGACCAGAAAATGATTTCCCTGTCGTATCATCTGGCACGATTATTTATAACATTCATGGCACGTGTCAGAGTACAGACATTCTCCACATGTCAGCGTATCCATGTGCCATTTGTCCCCCTATTATTCCCCAGTCAGGACACGAGCGCTTCATCCTCTTGAGTCATGGGTCAGCCCCTTCGTCCCGCCTTAGTGAGCACCTCATTCAATCCACGCCTCGAGCAACCCCTTTTTCCGCCTGCTCTCATCATGGCATGAGAGGCGCCATACTCAGAGCTCCTTAGCAATGACACTTTGTGCACAAGTATCAGAACTCTCCCAGATGGTGCCTTAGCGTAGAAGGGTATGAACGTGCCACGGATCACGTAATGGTTACCATACCTGGACAAGCATCCTCCCAGGCCAACACCCTTCATTCAGTTTTCCAGTAACCACTGACCCCGGACTACATTACGAGACTCGCACATTTGCAACAGGTTAAATTAGTACCTGGTGCTTTTCCATTCATACTCCTAACCTGATCCTGTCAAGGATCTTCTTGAGGTCCTCCTTGATACCTCAGGCTTTTCGCCAAGTCCACACCAAATGTCGAATGCATTTCTGCCTGTCCGAATTTCATATAAAAGGGGTGCTATTCCAGAGGGTGGGTCCCCATTATAAGGCGCCCCTAGCAGGCGCCTTTACTGGGCGATGCTAGCGGTGCCCCTAAATGGGTGCTTTTGCCAGGCACCCCTCACTGGCGCTATCACCTGGCACTACTTGGCAGGCGACATTTTAATCTTGGCTGGGCTGGTGTCTCACCATTTCTTCTTCTTTTTCTTTCATCCTTTCGACGTTATTATTATTATTGTTTGCTTATTTAATTTTTCTGACTCCTACACTTACGAAACTTGTTATTTTCTCCAGATCAGAAGACTTTATCTATTGCTTACTGTGAAAGAATCTGCTATGGATGTGCCAACAAATTTAGAAGCTAGACGGCGCATTTGTTTCTTCTCAAATTCATTGTTTATGGACATGCCACCAGCACCTAAAGTTCGGAATATGCTTTCCTTCTCGTAAGTTCTATCTTTTGCATGACTACTGCATATGTTTGAGTATTTGATCGGGTTGGGGCCTTGTATTTGAGGGATGAGAACCTTATGCAGTTGTTTGCATGATTCATTATCAACATAATCATCTGGGAGGTTCATGTAATACTGACACACACAATAGTTATTGTCACTTCTGGAGTTACCATGATGGATCATAAATGTCTCTAACTGCTTATACCACTGTCTTGGAAATTGCTGCAATTAATACAAGACTTTCTTTGACAAGCAAACATGGTCTTCCTTTCCGTAAAGATATAATCCTTACAAAATCAAGCACGACAGATTTAGTTGAATAAGGATGGCAACCCCGGAAAAGGTAAATCCTCCAGCTCCCTACTTCCTGTCAACAAAGCAAACCTTGTTAGCTCAACTATATAATACCGATCTTTCTTATATGCCCTAAATGCATATGCCACCACCGAATAAACTCTGAATCTAAATCCCTAACAATGACGCACCCAAAATACCTGTCACTATGCTTCCCCAAAGAAAGTAGGTGTCATTACTTTTCTTCTCTTTTATCACAGCCAGGCATCCATGGAGACTCTCCATTAGAATCAGGATTGTTGTAAACAATGGCAAAGAATATTTGTAGAAAAGTTAATAGAATAAAATACAAGGCTACAATACATTATCTTCAACAGAGAAAGAAAAACATCAACAGAGTGCAACCATCTCTGTAAACAAAAAATCCGAAAAGGAGTTCCCAGAAAACACACAGAAGACAACCCAAAAGGCACTGTATTCTGTCAGTTTTTTTTTCTCTCACAATTTTTTTTTTTTTTTAATACCCAACATGTTGCCCAAAAGAATGAAGAATCTAAAGGCAATTGAAACTGCCAAGCGTTAAGCCTTTTTGGCTTCATCATATGATAGGATTTCCTGAATATGAGATTTTTCTTCAAATCTAGAGCATGGCGAACACCTATCAAAGTCCTCATTATACCATTATGTATTCTAATCCTTATAGGGCACATTGTGTTTTAATGAGTAAAGATTGAATCTTCTCCATTAAGACACTACTGTCATTGGTAGACTAATGAGGTAACTGATCTTATTGGACAGAAGTTATAGGAGCAACCAAATCAATAGCATTTACAGACACCAAAGAACATTTCACCAGCTGAGGAATTTTCTTCACAGCCTTGACAATATTAAAGGACTCATCCTCTTTTCTCTTCCTTATCATTGAACTTTGGACACTTTCTTCAAATGGCCAATCTTTCCCCATTAATAACATGCATTCTTCTTTTTAGGCCTAGACATCAATCTATATCGACCTCTGATTGTCGAATCCCCTTTCTTTCGGCTTGATGCATGTACTATTTCTTCATCCCTGAAAGAAGAAAGATAATGTAAGATCTTCCATAGAAACATTCTCTCTTCAATAATGAAAGTAGGGTCTGATCAAGTAAAGAGGCTTTGTTTTAGATACAACTGGTTTTTGAATGACTTTGGTATGTAATTATGTATGAGCTTATCCTTGCAGACGAGCTTCTTGTGCAACCTGTTATAGAATTTCATTATCCATCTGGCCTCCTGGGTTCCTGTTGGGTTATTTCACATTACATGTGAAGTAAGTAACATCCTCAACATCAAGGGTTCAAGGCTTGGTAAAGCAGGTGAAGGAAAAAAATAAATCATTATCCACAGTACAGCTTCCTTGTCTTTGTTTAACATCGTTGTGGGTAGCTTCTCCTTACCCGTTAGGGCTTTGTGTAAATCATGTTGAATTAACGGAACTCTCTTTTTAATAGACCGGAGAAACAATTCTGCCCATCAGATTTCTCCATTTCATATTTTGCCAGCACCATCTTGAAACCCCAATCGAAGCAACCTGAGAACTCCAATACCAGTTAGTTACAATTTCACTAAGATTTCGAATGGCGGTCCCAAATTCAAGTTGATTATATTTCGCCTCTTCCTCAGAGAGAGACGATCAAACAATTCCCAATCATGGTCCTTGTGGATCGGATCATCCATATCAGTTCTAAAACTAAGGTTTGAAATTAGTGGAGCAAAATACAAAATCAATAATCATGCAAAGCATGGACAACAATTTACATGGTGTGGCGTATAGCCTGCATCCATGGCTGAAGACAACAGAGAAATTTTGCTACAGAAATGTAGGGAATGCAAGATGATGGCTGATCAATTTCACAAATTATAACATCTTTATAACAATGAGTTCTCTTCCCTTTAAAATACTAAATGTAACCGGGTCTAAATACAAGATAAACACCCAAAAAATAACCTAATAAGAACACATGCAACTGGATCATATCGCCCAAAAAGTCGCATCAGAAAAGGCCATTTGGACTTGGAGTTTAGGACACCATCAAAACATATAGGTTCAGTTTTATGAGAATAATTTTATGTTTTCAGAGAACTGAAAAACAAAAAACAGTTCAAAAATCCATTGAGTTGACAGTTAACTATCTTTCAGAGTTCTTGAAAACTAATTTCAAATAACTAAAGCAAACCGACTGATACTTTTCAAGCAGCCAACTCTACCGAATCATAATTGCTTTCAGAAAGAAAGAAACAAGAGGAATATGCTACGTGTGGCAAGATTTCTGTTAATATGTACAATTAAAATGTTTTCATAGTTAGGGAGAGGGAGCCTACTGTTTTCAACTCAGGCTTGCTTTAATATGATTTTTAATATCAAATATGTAATATCTGATGTGGCCATATTTTCTTGTAGTGTCTTAACTCCTTACTATACAGAGGAAGTTCTTTACTCAATAAACCTCCTAGAAAGGCAGAATGAAGATGGTGTGTCTATCCTTTTCTATCTGCAAAAAATTTTTCCAGGTTCGTTTGTTTTTCTTATTTGCTATTTCTTTAGAATTATGCATTATATGATATGTTTTGCAATTAAACTATTATAATACTGTTTCTTTTCTTATATGAACCTATAATATACAGATGAATGGACCAACTTTCTTGAACGGGTCGGATGTAGCAGTGAAGAAGAACTTAAAGGAAATGCCAAATTGGAAGACCAACTTCGTCTATGGGCATCATATAGAGGCCAAACATTGACCAAAACTGGTATAATATTTACTTTTTTGACTTTGAAATTTTATGTGGCATGATCACTTTGAATTATAACTAAGTTTTTACGCATATTTCCACTCATCCAAACAAATAAGTCCGAGGTATGATGTACTACCGGCAAGCTTTGGAACTTCAGGCCTTCCTTGATATGGCGAAGGATGAAGGTACTCTTTTCTATTCTCTTTTGTTATTTATTCTTTTTTTCCAAAGTGACGTTTCATGTACATGCAACATCTGTCCAACAGCGACCCCAAACGCTTAGATGCTATTAAATTGTTTTCAAAATCTAAGAATAGCCTTTCTTATTCCTCAAACATTTTTATAATTGTTGGATTCCTTTATATTCTCTTGGATTCGTTTAGATGCTTTTACATTGCTTTTCAAATCCAATAATAACCTTTCTTATTATTCTTTTCCTCACTTGGTAGGATCTCCAAACTTACAATCTAATCCTGTTGAGCCAACTAACGACTTAATGGAAGATCCCAATTTTAGCAATCTTGTTTCTTGTTCTTTGGACAATTTTCACACTCTTTGCTTTATTTTGTAGATTTTTTGGCTGATTTGAGTTGTATATATGGATGTAGTTCTTGGTTCCAATATAAGTCACGTGTACTAGTAGGTTTAATAGCTGCCAAGCTAAATATTTCCTCCACCTCTCTTATTGAAATCGTCTGTGTTTACCAAATCAATCTTCAAATATGATATTGCTTTAAAGCTAAGTAAGACATACCTCAAGTTGTCTAAGTGCACTATTTTGAGGGGCAAAAAAAGTGCTCTACATTGCTCCACAAGAAAGCAATAACAATTCTGCGAGGAAGAGATGACAAATGGGAAGGGAGATTACCCATTTAAAATTTTCAAAGCTTCCACCACCTTCTCTTCAAATAAAGCCTCTTTATCTCCATATTTGTTTACTCAAATCATATTAAATTCTAACCCATCTAACCTGGGCCAACACTGATTAGTCTTTGCGTACAAAACTAGTAATACTTACAGGAAGCCTGGTTGTAATTCCCTCACCATAAGGTACTTGAATTTTTTATGCTGTGTATCTTAGTTACTGATTTTCTGCAGAGTTAATGAAAGGCTATAAGGCTGCTGAATCAAATACTGAGGAACACCTTAGGAATGATAGGTCATTGATGGCACAATGTCAAGCGGTAGCTGATATGAAGTTCACATATGTGGTGTCATGCCAGCAATATGGCATTCAGAAACGATCTGGTGATTCTAGAGCCCAAGACATTCTGAGGCTTATGACAACGTATGTCTTTAGACTTCTTGTTTAGTTGTTTATTTTTATAGATTTAATTGATGTTGCATTACTTTTTATTCTTTGTGGCAGGTATCCATCTCTTCGTGTGGCTTACATTGATGAGATTGAAGAAACTAGCAAAGATAGATCCAGAAAGACGGTTGAGAAGGTTTATTATTCTGCTCTTGTGAAGGCTGTACCAAAGTCTGCTGACTCTTCGGATCCTGTTCAAAACTTAGACCAGGTACAAATTTCAATCACTGAAGTTGTTGGAACATAAACATTGGATCAATCATTTGATTCTATCTACAGTTTATTCCTTTTGATATTTTCTTTTCTGGGAATTGGTTGAAATCAAACTGTGAAAGTGGGAATTGAGTTTTCAAGGTCTTTTTACTTTTTGGTAGTTAATTGTGACTCTGTAAGCAAAGGATATTGCTTTTTGCTTGTTTTTCTGCACTGAGAATCAGTGGATTTTCAATGAAGTATATGATACTATTGTTACTATGTTGAGATTTAAGCTTGAAATGGAGACAAACATTAAAGGGATATGCATCTCCAATCCTCCATTTTCTTCCGGTGGGTAATATTTTGATTGCCACTGACGAGAATTTAAAAATCTTCTTTTCTTTTGATTTTTTCAATTTACAGTTCTGAGAGTTGCAATCTGTTATTTGTTCTTTTATCTGAAACTTCTTGTGGTTGTTTTATTGCTACAGTTTCCAGTATGCCTTCCCAATATAACGTAATGCTTTGCAATTGACTGTGCAAGTCTCCTCGTCCAGGTTATTTATCGCATAAAACTTCCAGGACCAGCTATTTTGGGTGAGGGAAAGCCAGAAAATCAAAACCATGCAATAATCTTCACGCGTGGGGAAGGCTTGCAAACAATAGATATGAACCAGGTAGTATCTTAATTATATCTACTTAACCTTCTAATAAACACGACCTGTCCGCCTAAAGTAAGTTCGTTAAATGTTCACCTCAATAGGATAATTACATGGAAGAAGCCTTCAAAATGAGGAACTTGCTGCAAGAATTTCTTAAAAAACATGGTGTAAGGAATCCAACAATATTGGGACTTAGGGAGCATATATTCACTGGCAGGTACTTCGATTACTATTTCAAATCTGGAACTGAGTTCTATTTGCCGTGATTCTGTAAACACACATACATCTCACCTCAAACATAGTAGTGCAAATATATATTTGTTTTTTGTTTGATTCATTTTTTTTATTGGTGCAGTGTTTCTTCTCTTGCATGGTTCATGTCAAATCAAGAGACTAGTTTTGTAACAATTGGGCAGAGATTGTTGGCTAACCCTTTGAAGTAAGTTTTGTGGTTTGATATGTTATGAGAATTTCTACATGGCTATGGTTCTAGCAAGATATAAATCTGTGTTTTTGCATTAGAAGGGTTCCTGCTGTGCACCTCGGTATAATTTGTTGGTCAAATATTGAGGTATACGAAGATCACACAATGTACCAGAAACACTCTTCCATTTAGCGCATTATGCTTTGATTTTATGATTAATATCATCTCCAATTTATCTCTGTTTGTGCGTAATCAAGCCAACATAATGAAATATTCACTTTTTAATATCCTTTACGTATAGATCTTCACTGCATCCTTGTGTTTTTAATTCTACAAAGTTACATCATATATGTATATATACATATTCTATTTTGGTCCTTCTCATCTTAACCCTCTTGATTCTAGTACGTCTACATAGACTTCTAATTGTAGCACTTATCTCTGCTCTGGTCTCATCAATTAACTGCTATCATCAGCAAATAATATACACACCATGAAACCTCATTCTGAGTGTGTTTTGTGAATTCATCCATAACCATGGCAAAAAGATACAGGCTTAATGCTGATCCTTGATGTTAGCCTACAATAATTAGCTCTAACAATGGTGTACTTATCCATTTCTAGGTATTTCAAATTGATTTAATGTCATCTTGCTTGATGACTTGAGCATTTGTGAACAAACTAAGAATATAACAAGTCAGCAGCAACACTGATGAAAGAAATTGATACAAGGTTTCAAGCACCATATTATGTGATGCAAAAAATGTTATTGAATTACTGTTGAAGACAAGTTTGTAACCGAGAAGTGTAATTTGTTATATATCATTTCTCAAATGAAGAACTTTAAGCGGTGGTGGTGATTGCTGATATCTGAATATACGTTCAAGGAAAAATATGGCGTGAGATAGAACAGAACGGCACAATAAGAGAAATGAGTTTGTCCCAAGTAGTTGGAAAAATGTTGCAGTTGTGTTTATCATGAAATGAGTGTATAGTAGTCCACTTCCCCATTATGGTCATAATGTTTTTCACTTAATGTTGACTCTAGTTTTTCTATTTCTTTGTGGTTGTTGACCTTGTCCAATGATGTTTCCATAACTATCCCCGTCTCTGATCATTTAGGGTTCGCTTCCACTATGGCCATCCAGATGTGTTTGATAGACTGTTTCACCTGACAAGAGGAGGTGTCAGCAAAGCTTCCAAAGTCATCAACCTAAGCGAGGATATATTTGCAGGCATTGTCATTACTGCAAAAAGTTTCCTTGTTTTTCATTTTGTTAACATGTCTTCAACATTCATTTACTTTCATCTTTGTGTCGTGTGAAGGTTTCAATTCTACGCTACGTGGAGGCAATGTTACTCATCATGAATACATCCAAGTTGGCAAAGGGAGGGATGTGGGCCTGAACCAGATCTCAATGTTTGAGGCAAAGATTGCTAATGGAAATGGTGAGCAAACGATGAGCCGTGACATATATAGGCTTGGACACCGATTTGATTTCTTCCGAATGCTGTCATGTTATTTCACTACTGTGGGATTCTATTTCAATACCTTGGTATGACTTGAACAATACTCTCTTTACTCTGTAAATTTTATTCACTCACAGTTTTCTAAATCACTGTGGTTCTGATTTGCCAGCTAACCGTGGTTACAGTCTATGTATTTCTCTATGGTCGACTTTATCTTGTTCTAAGTGGACTTGAAAAAGGATTGAGTACCGAACCAGCTCTTCGGGACAATAAGCCTCTTCAAGTAGCTCTTGCTTCTCAGTCTTTAATGCAAATTGGATTTTTGATGGCATTACCTATGGTGATGGAAATGGGTCTCGAAAGTGGTTTCCGAAAAGCGTTTAGTGACCTCATACTCATGCAACTACAGTTGGCTTTTGTATTTTTTACGTTTTCTCTTGGAACAAAGACCCACTATTATGGGAGAACATTGCTTCATGGTGGTGCCCAATACAGAGGTACAGGTCGTGGTTTTGTTGTGTTCCATGCCAAGTTCGCTGACAACTACAGACTATATTCCCGTAGTCATTTTGTCAAGGCAATTGAGCTGATGATTCTGCTTGTTGTTTATGAGATTTTTGGTCAGTCATATCGAGGTGTGGTTGCATATATATTGATTACCGTGTCAATGTGGTTCATGGTGGGGACATGGCTATTTGCTCCCTTCCTCTTCAATCCCTCAGGGTTCGAGTGGCAAAAAATTATTGATGACTGGGCAGATTGGAATAAATGGATAAACAACCGTGGAGGAATTGGTGTGCTTCCAGAAAAAAGTTGGGAATCATGGTGGGAACAGGAACAAGAACATCTTCGTGATTCTGGGAAGCGTGGTACCATTGTCGAGATCTTGTTGTCATTGCGCTTTTTTATCTATCAGTTTGGACTTGTATATCACTTGGACATCATAGAGTCCAAAAGTTTTCTGGTACTAGTTCTTCTTCTGCATTTTAATTCAGTACATGTATTTGATGAAGTACGGTAATGTTCACGAAGCTGGAACTAACATTAATTTGATTTTCTTTTCCCTCGGTTTACAGGTTTATGGTATCTCATGGCTTGTGATCTTTGTTGTACTATTTTTGATCAAGGTGAGTTCCAAACTCTTCATGTTCCTGGCATAATTTGGTGTCGAGTTTCCATGTCTTGAAAATTCTTCTTGAGATGTTTCTCCCTTCACATGACAACCACAATGAGATACTTAATCCTGATAGTTACCACATTGAGGGCTTTCTACTAGGTTGAGATAGTGGAGAAATTGAGAAAAGAGGTGTTTCTGATCTTTCTTATAGCTCTTATTGGTGCTTTCGAAATATTTTGCTTGGAAAAAGAGAGATAAAATATAACAGTGCCTAAAATGCATCAGAACTACAGTTAATGTGTATCCATGCTTGACAAAATTGGTGGGAACGACTTTTATCTGTCTTCCAAAAAACATTTCTTGAAAATTTACTTCTACAACAACTAAATTGGAAGAATAATTGCAAAATGATCCAAAATAAAAATAATAAGTAAATAATAGTTGCTATCACTGAGACTTGTGATCAAGGAATGACAGACTTGAGTTTTCCATCTTATGACCAAGGAATGACAGGCTTGCGTTTCCCATCAAGGAGTGAGTTGATTAATCATCGTATTACAACTTCGGTCTGAGCATAATACATAGTGCATATTTGTAATTCAATAAATTGCAGCTAAGTTTTTGCTCTTCATCATGTTGTATTCATCTATTTATTTTTCTCCTTAGTATATATTGTCGTTGGATTTTCTTACAATGTTAGAATTCATAAACTTTATCTTGTTAGGGCATCATCAGCAAAATTGTTACACATATATTAGAACTGCGGTTTGTCAATATGCATAATGTCACAAAATAATGATTTGATTTGTATTATAATTTTACTTCCTAATAGGCTAATGCTTCTGTATATATAGATTTATATTGATGATGTCTTTTACCATTTGGTATATAATATTGCATTTTTGCAGGCTATGTCGGTTGGAAGGCGAAAATTTAGTGCAGACTTTCAACTTGTCTTTCGATTGATCAAGGGGGTCATCTTCCTTACTTTCATTGCTATTCTGATTACTTTAATTGCACTTCCCCATATGACATTTCAGGACATCATAGTATGCATTCTTGCGTTCATGCCTACCGGATGGGGATTGCTTCTGGTGGGTGACTTCTTCCTTGATCCTTTCATTTTACCTATTTACTTTGTTATTCTCATTTCTGTAGAAGAATGAGCTAATGCCAATATAGTTAACAACATTGCTCCTATGATTTGGTGAATTCTCCGTATTTATGACTTATTTTGTTTTCCCTTTTTCTCTCTCTCCCGTCTGAAGATTGCACAAGCTTTGAAGCCTCTAGCTCAACGAGCTGGAATCTGGGCATCTGTTCGCACTCTTGCTCGTGGTTATGAAATAGTCATGGGCTTGCTTCTATTCACTCCTATAACAATCTTGGCTTGGTTCCCATTTGTTTCTGAATTCCAAACGCGGATGCTTTTCAACCAAGCATTTAGCAGAGGTCTACAAATCTCTCGTATTCTTGGTGGACACAGGAAAGACCGCTCCTCCAAGGATAAAGAGTAATCGCAGTCTGCATCCAAAACAGCAATTACAGCAACTTAAATATATACGCACTGATTTCTGTCATCTGGAAAAGTCAGCTTCCATTGGCATTCTTCAGTCTTTCTATATTCGAAAGAACGTAAATTTCATTGTAATTATATACTAGAAATGGTTAGCAATATGTAAATTGTGGTTGTTACAATAGTACATGCATAGACTGGGGCCTTGCAATCTTCTGGGGGGTCAAATAGTAAATTTGTAAACCATTTTCAGTCAATCGAATGCAAATAGATTGATGATTTGTATAGCTTCTAATGCCATTTTTGTTGGTTGTATTAGTGAGGAGTTTATGGGTAACCGACTACTCACAATGGCATGTGTGGGCCTCATTATATGATGGGGTCACACATGCTTCTGTTACTAATAGGTCATTAGGAGTGTATGGGTAACGATTACTTACGATAGTCTGTGTGGACTTTACAATAATGGGATCCACACAGGCCTTTGTTAATAATCGGTAGACTTTCATAATTAATGTGATTTTCTGAGAGATATTCATGTCTATGTTTTGGATATATATATCTTCAAATTTCTAAAATTTTGAAGCATACCATCCGGAGAACACATAACATGGAAGGCTTCTTTCAATTTCATTACAATTTTTTAAAAGAGCTAAAAAGTGTGTATAAATATTCTAGGGCCTGGTTTTGGCATAACTTTCAATATACTGTGATATTTACTCTTACTATATATATATATATATATATATATATATATATATATATATGATTATAAATAAAAGAAGTGCGTATCTTGTATCCTTTAGTCAGTCTTGATTGATGGAATGATTGAGAGGGAGTGATTTAGAGAAAAGGTTATCATTATAGCTTTTTCCTTAAAATTACTTTTGATTATTTAGGACAAAGCCAAATTGTCCTGCCTTTATATAATACCCTAAAGGTACAAAATATATGGGTTCTTATTCAAAGTTTTGTTTGAGATTCATATGTCCATAAAGTATGTCTGCTACTTTTCTTTCTTCAACTCTTCATGATTAGCGAGACGGCCTAAAACCTTATTCTCATAGATGGGATACCATTATGAAACACTTTTTAAATAAATACACAGGAAATGAAAAAAAATTATTCTTGTCAAGAAAGAGTCGACCCACTAAATATTCTCCGTTTGAGTATGAGTTTGCATGATTTTGTTCTTAAATTTTATTCAAAAGAGCTTATATCATTTGGAGATTACTAATTTTAACTATATAACACTTTTTCTTTTCATGTCAAGAAATGTGAGGTTATGTTGTTGTAGCCTATGAGTGCCTCGTACCTACTCACACACACTCATTACAAAATTGTCACAATTTATTTGAGCTGTTTAATCGTTCTTATAAGTTCAAAATCCACTCTATCCAAATTCGATATAAAAGAATAATGCCTCTAACAATAATCATAATCTTGTAGAAAAAAATAGTGCATGAATATGACAATTCTATTTTTACAATTATAAAAAGCTATCGTGTTGTCTATTTTGGGCCTCTAGCTGAATAAAAATTGGAGTAGGATTTGCCATAATAAATAGCCACAATAAAGAGCCTCCATTACAACAAGCTCATGTAAATGTCATAGTGATCGGGGTCATTTATGTCATAGAATAAACTATGGCTTCTACGTAATTCAACATTTATTCAGGGGCATTAAACTTCTTCAAATTCTCCAAATACGGATCTTAATAAATAAATAAATCATAATCTCAGCCGTCCAAACAAAAACTCCAGAATCCTAACCGTCCATTTCTCGCTGTCCCTAAATTTAAATACCCACCTCCCACGTACCTAATCCATTCCCAATCTCCACACAACACGTTTCGCGTTACATTGTTTATCTCCACGGACCCACGTGACAATCACGTGCCTGCGTTGTCGTTAACGTTCTGCAACCAACAAATCCCCAACCATCACCACCACATTTCTAGGGTTTTTAGGGTTTCATCGAACTCCTAATTTCGAAATTTTCCTATTCCTGACGGTCTGATTTCACATTTCTAGGGTTCTTAGGGTTTCATCAAACTCCTAATTTTTTTTAATAAAAAAAATCCAATTCCTAACGGTCTGATTTTCAGTTACATGACCAATCCATGGCGTGAATTTGGATTTTCCTGCGATTTTCTAGGGTTTAGGTGTCGTGATGTCCTGTTTCGCAGTGGAAATTAGGGTTTTAAATGGTTTAATCATATGATTGAGTAGTATAAGAACATGGATCAGTCTCAGATGATGAATCGAAGCTACGGACTTTGGCTGCAGCCACCACCACCTGTTACTGAAGATCCGACCAAGTTTCAGAACTCTCAAAGACCTAATTTTGCATTAACAAAGCCTGCATGGAGCAATTGGAAGGGCAAAAAATCCGAAATGCGCCGAAAAGACCCTCTTGGCATCGGCAACCTCACCGCCGGTGGCTACGGACCTCCGAATCTCAACGAATTGCAGTCTCAGAACCGCTTGAAAGCTCGCCGATTTCACCCGAAGAAGAAATTCAACCGTTTTGCCCCGTTTGCGCCGCGAAACACGACGTCGTTCTTAATCCGGGCGAAGAAGTCCGGGGGTATTGCTTCGCTTGTCTCGCCGTGTCCGGTGACTCCGGCGATACTGCCGACGCCGATATTTTCACCGTCGAGGGAGGTTTTGGTTGATATGGCAAAGGAAGAGTGGGGTGTGGATGGGTACGGATCGATGAAGGGCTTAATTCGGCTTCGATCGCCAGGACACGAAGCTGAGGATGAGGAGGAAGGTGGAGGCTCGAGTGACAGTGATGCAGAAGAGCACGTCGAAGTAGAGAGGCGATTGGATCATGATTTGAGTCGATTCGAGATGATATATCCCAACAGTGGTGATGAACAGAACAATCTTTTGGAGAACCGAGTAGATGATCAGGACACTCATATATCACAATTGGAGGAAGAGAATTTGACCTTGAAAGAGAGGCTTTTCTTGATGGAGAGAGAGTTGGAGGACTTGAGGAGGAGGGTTCATTGTTTGGAGACGACGACCGTGCAGGTGAGGAATAACAACGAGGAGGCTTCAGAGAACGCGTCGGAGAATGAAGGAGGTGGTGATGTTTGCTCGGAGAAGAGTGTCGGTGATGGCGATGTTGTGTAAAGGAGGTGAAGTAAGTCTCTGCTCTGAAGTCTTGAACTGATGATGATGACAACTTTTTAGGAATTTCCGGGTTGCTTCTTTGTTATTGTGCAAAAATTTGTATATATGTTGTCTAGGTTGTGGTAGTTCTTGTTGTAGTTACTTTGTGGTTCCTGCTAATCTGGGTTGGACTAATTAGGAGTAGAAATGTTCAAAAGAGTCTAAACTCACTCCTCTCTAACTAATATAGTTGCCACTTTGTTGTTTAAATGGGATGTGATGATAATAATTGTTGGTTTTGGAATATAGTTTTTATGCAGTGGGTACTCATTCTTTGATATCAATCTTTCGTTAATCCCTTATGCATGTGTTGAATTGTTGTTTGATTGACACTGGGAATTTTCACCATTCATGTTGATTGTTAATTGAGAAAGCCCAAGCAGAGGGACAATCACAGTTTGCACAAATGCTTGGATATATATATATATATATATATATATAGGTCTTAAGTTCCTAACTTATAAATGTAGAAAGAATCTAGACCGAAGGCCTCGTTATATTTCGTTGCTCTAGAATATGCCTGCAATTGCTTGTGTTAAGTTGCTTGCATTAATTTTTGTGCATAAGGGGATGACATTGCTATTGTCTCTTGAACTCATCTGAACAGATGAGTTGCATATTGTTTTTTTGATATGAGAAGACTACTGCAAAGATCTGAACCTTTTCCAGAGGGAATATTGATGTAAAAAAATGGGGTAGTAAAGACAAGTGAGTTCTCATTGACCAACATACCAGTGGCCTAGCGGTATCAGGCCCTTACTTCCTAAAGGGAGGTAGGGGTTCAATCCTCCATGGAGGCATGTGTGTGTGAGTATAAATTTGGAAAAAAAAAAAAAAAAAAAAAATGGGAAAAGGTAGAGTTCTCTGTTGTGCTGGTTATATATTTGCATGTGAAATTCATGCTTCTTGTAGATGGTTGCTTGAGGACATAAATTGGAGGTTCCAGAGGCGTAATCTCTGTTTTCGCAGCCAACTGAAAATACGAATATGGAGTGACTAAAAATCCACTGGTCTTGTTGGAAAGTTGTATTCTTGCATTTGTTTGCAGTGACCCTAAAGGAGATTGAACCATTTTATCACTGTAAATCTGAATTGAGCTTGCTGTCTAGCTTTGCCTTAATAACATGGAGAGAGCACCCATCATCTGGGTTCCTCTGTCCATTGCAAATTTCAAATTTATTCTTCGCATTGCTTTGCTTAAATATTGTTTTAAGAATTTTGTTGAGTATATTGCACTGTGGAATAAGTTGGAAACTATTGTCATGGCCTACTGCTATCAAAACATGGACTTTCATGCATCAACTGGTTTTTGCGGTAGAATTATTGTGAAGAATTATCAGCGGATTACCTATATTTGCTACTCGAGTGCTATAGGTAGTAGTTGGAATGGTTGGAGGTTGATTTAGGGCTGTGGGTGAGAGTTGTCCTAGTGTTGAAATGTCTTTGATGTGCATCTCTACCTGGCTCTAGCCTCTAGATGTAGTTAGGTTTGTGCACCAGAAATTTGGCATCCGGAGAAGATTGAATTGTAGATACAATTAAAATTGTGCATCGGAAGTTTGTTTCCGGTGCCCTCTGGATTCTGGAGGGGATTGAATTTTACTCCAGTATAGAGTTAAGTCGGATATTGTTTAATTTGTTTACTTTTCCTATATAATCTTGAAGGTGATTGAATTTTTACTGTTGTTTGATTATAAGTTAAATTTGGTACCCCCCCCCGGGCGGACCCCGGCGGATGTTTCAGCATGTGAATGTCCATTAATATAAACTTTCATGTGACTCGTGTTTTTTTCTGTCTTAATATCGATTTGTCGTGTTTGCTCAACAAGCTTCATAAGGGCCTAATCTTAGCTACTTGTGGCTGCTGCGGCACAGTCTTGCTGATGATGACGACGCTTTCTGTTTCTTTTGTGAAGAAATGACATCAAATGGAAGTGTTAGTGCCCCAGCAGTTCATGCTTCAGAGAGGTGAGGTCTTTCCTTACTCGTTTTACAAATCAAAGTGTGTTTCCTTCTTTTTCCTTCTATGGTGCTCATGCAAAGCATCATCAGTTCATGTTCTGGTGGTGACTTGTGGATGTAAATCGGGGACATTGTTCTACGGTCCAAGTTCATCACATGTTCTCATGTGTGGACCAGGCCAATCTGAAGGAGTCCACATGTGTGTAAATAGTCGATTTGACAGGATTGAAACTGAAATTTTATATCTTCATCCATTTATTTATGTTATGTCTACATAGTTACCATGTTTACGCATGTTGATTTCTTGATTGGTCTTGATGGAAGGTTTCACTAAAAAGAATCAAAATTTCAAGTTAGTGGAATTCAACTCATGAACGTGAAAATTTACTTGAAATTTCGTTTTTTTACTAGGGAAATTTATCCTTAAAAGAAATCAAATTTGTACGCTTTAAATTCTTGCGATAAAACTACTTCATCCCACCATTAATGACCTTATCTTTTTCTTCTCTCCTCTTATTCTCCTTTCCGTCTCTTCCTCGGTCTCCTAATCATTTTTCTCATATCATTTCGGACATTGCTATACACCGAACTGGTGGGTGGAAGAACACACTAACCGAAGGATGCCTTTGGTTTCACGAAAGTGGGGCCCACTATTTTGCCAACAACCGATTTGAGTATTCTTCCTGATGCATGTTTAAATCAAAGCAATTACTCTCCATTGAACCCCATATTCAGGTATACAGATCATGGGTGCTTTTTGATTTCTAAATTTTCAAGCACTTAAAGACGGCCATATTGCGTTATCAGCTTGCAACGGAGCAAACAGTACTCATTTGAGCATAAGAAATTGCCTTCTTTTTATTTGGAACATGGTGGTGTTGTGTGGGTTAGGATCATTGAGAACAGAGATTCATGTGTGGCTTGTAAAGAATATCGGGCACCAGAACTTAGTGTTTAATTGGGGTTACCGATAGACTGGTTCAGTTTAAGAACATTAGGATTTGATTCATAAGTGTTATTTTGTAGCAGGTAAGGGTAATGGGCACTGAAACTGGATGTTCCATTGGGAGGAAGAGACGAGTGTGATTTAGAATAGGAGCAATAGAACATGATTCATGATTTGCAGTTTCAGGCACGTATTGGGCAGAGAAATAGGGTGTTTGGTTGGTAAGTGTGTGATGATGTTGGTTGTGAACATCAGGATATGATTCATGGATGGTTGTTTGGGGCATTTAAGCACAATGGACAGGTGAAACTCACAGATGGTACAACTGAAGGAATAATCCAGTTCCAGCTTGGTTGCAGGAATTGCAAATGAAGGAACAAGATGTTATGACGAATAACGCGAACCAAAAACACCATCAAGTAATCGATAGAAAAGTAAACCCACACAGAAATTTACTTGGTTTTTAAAGATTTCTCTATGCGAATAATAAGAGATTACAAGTTTCAGCCCCTAAACTTTCTCTCACGACACAATCCAAACCTTATATACTGGGCTATAAGAGAGTTCTGGAACCGAGTCCACGACCCACAAGAGAAAACAGGTCAAAAAAAAACTTTGACCCACAGCATCACACCAAAGAGGTAATTGGATAGGGAACCAGGGGGGACAAGGGTTAGAGGGTGCAATGGTTGACAAGAGTGTTCGATACCAAAGAGGTAATTGGATAGGGAACCAGGGGGGACAAGGGTTAGAGGGTGCAATGGTTGACAAGAGTGTTCGATAGAGCGGCTTTCGTGAAAGCATTGTTCATGGAGAGGACGAAATTGCATTGCGAGCAGAACTTCTTATAGCTCCTCAAGTTGTAACTTTATTCACACACGTCGTCACTTGAGCTTGAATTCTCAATCTTCCATTTGAAGTGTGGAGGAGAATTGAAGAAATCTAAAGCTAATTGTTGCTTACAAGTAAGAGAATTGAAGAAGCTACCTCCTCTCCCACTCCATTGACCATTAGAATCCTATTAAGTTATCGTCAAATCGTCACACTAGCTTGCGATAAGCCATTGAGATCTATTCAATAGTCAATTCCAAACATGTATTAATTTAATCATTTCAATCTTAGGCAAAAATGAGTGGTTTAAAAAATTTAATATTTTTGTTTTCATAAAATTCGATTGCATGATTAAATTTATATTCTAGTACTTAAACATGTTTCCCAGCAAGTCCTGGCTGTTATTTCCACTTTTCTGCTAAATTGAAAGCCCTCTAAAGAAAGATACAAGTTACATGTTATTTAACTAATTAATCTATCACATCATTA
Organism: Cornus florida; assembly: GCF_030987335.1. Classification (NCBI taxonomy): domain Eukaryota; kingdom Viridiplantae; phylum Streptophyta; class Magnoliopsida; order Cornales; family Cornaceae; genus Cornus; species Cornus florida. The sequence continues at coordinate 7,681,284 of NW_026775573.1, forward strand.
GTTGACTGGTTTTTAAAGTCAATAATGTGTCGACTTTAATTTGATGAGAGAGAGAAAGAGAGATAGGGAAGCCGAGTTTCCAAGACCTGTAATTAACCATTTCCTGCAGTGGACATTTCTTATCAATTGATAATGGACTTAGAAAGGTTTCTTCTTTCTTTTATCTTTTTTCATTTTTCCCGGAAATTAGAAAGGCTTTTTTTCCTCGTTATGAAGTGTTATCCTTGTTAATGGAGGGCGCTAGGAAGGATAGATTAGATCCATTGCACCAAGCAATGGCCCATATAAGCTTCCTTTCCTTCATAATGGTTTTTAACTGATATAATGTAGGTGTTGTATAAGTTATGTAAAGTTGTTGAATACGCGATGTAAATGCACTGGACAGAGACAAAGGATGGAAACGACACAGGAGAGGATTCGGGTTCTTCTTTTTCCATGCTTTTCTGTTCATGCTTAGACTGGGAGTTATGATTGATGTCGTTGAAGTTAATACTATCATACAAAACAAACAATTGGAACTGTTGATATCATATAATGAACTTTATAATTGAATGGGCAAACTTGCAAAACACAACATACATATATTGAAAAACACAATCACTAAAATAAGAAGAAAAAGCAGCAAAATCATAATCCAGCCCAAAGTAGACCAAACACACACAATTTCCAACCCAGAGGAGAACAAGATGCATAAAATCTATCAAACTAGGTTGACCAAATTTTGTCCCATGCTGGCCATCAATTGTGCAGTTTGCTGACTCATTTGCACTTGAAACTGAAGCCTTTGCATCTCAAGTTGCATTCGGAGTTTAGCTGCAAAAGGTGACTCTTCCTGTGCTGCTTCTTGGCTTATTTCAGCTGTCACGCAATCCAAATGGGTGCCAAAGTCGCATAATTCACAGTAGTAGATCCAGCAGTGTTCATCAACCGTGCATCGACATACATCACAATCGAAGATCATCTCCTTGCCATCGTCAGTTACCTTTTTGTATGAGGGGGAATACAACAGAGTAAGAGTGTGTTCGTGATCTTCACGTTTCACAGTTTCGTGCAGGGAAGAGCATTCAACATGGAGATCAAACTTGCAAGTTGAGCAATGGTAGGTAAACGCGCTGCCATTTTGGAGACAGGCATTGCAAGTGAACTCCCCATCTTCATAAGCCGGGGAGGATAGAAGGATGAGAGGGTGCTCGAGATGAGACTTGTGTTGGATCTGCTTAGGCAATTCAAAGCATGACTTGTGGAGGTTGAAGTTGCATTTTGACTTGGAGCAATTGTAAGCCGAGCCTGAAAGGTCTTGTTCACAACCAGAGCAAGCAATCCCATCTTCCTCTTGTACTTCAGATAGATGCAGGGCATGTTGATGACTGAAATGCTTCGCATTTGAAACATGTGTTGGCTTACTGGCCTGTGACAGTGCCTCGGTGCTAACAGCATTTGGAACAAAGTGTTGTTGGCTAGGACCACTTAGAACAGATTCATGGGAGGCAGTTTCAGGCTTGTAAGAATATTGGGCATTGAAACCAGGAGTTTCAACGGGGTGAGAATGATTTAGGTTGGGAGCAATAGGGTAGGGTTCATGGGTTCCACATTGATTTGGGTTAGGAACATTAGTATATGGTTCTTGGGTGTCACTTTGTAGCATGTGTGAATATTGAGCATTGAAACTAGGTGTCGCGGCGGGGGGAGAGTGATTTGGATTAGGAATATTAGGATATGGTTCACGGATGTCACTTTGAGGCATTTGAGGATATTGAGCATTGAAACTAGGTTTCGCGATGGGGGGAGAGTGATTCGTGTTAGGAATATTAGGATATGGTTCATGGATGTCACTTTGTGGCATATGAGGATATTGAGCTTTGAAACTGTTGTTTGGGTTAGGAACATTAGAATACGGTTCATGGGTGTCACTACTTTGAGTCATGTGAGAATATTGGGCATTGAAAGAGGGTGCTGAATTGGGTAGAGAGTGATTCAGGTTAGGAGCTGCAGAGTATGAGTCATGGGTGGCAATTTGGGGCACGAATGGGGCATAGTGATCAGGTGTTTGGTTGGTGAGAGAGTGATGTAGGTTATGAACATAAGGGTATGATTCATGGGTGGTTTGGGGCACGTAAGCGCAATGGACATGGAGGTCAAACTCACAATTGGCACAAGTGTAGGAAAAGCCAGTTCCGGTTTGGTTGCAAGAATTGCAAATGAAGGAACCAGAGGGGTAAGTTGGATAGGGGACAAGAGTGAGAGGGTGGGATGGATGAGAAGGATGTTCCATGGACCGGCTTGCACGAAAGCATTGTTCATGGAGGAAGAAGCTGCATTGCCAGCAGTTGTAGAGTGAACCGGAGCTCGATGACTTGCAACCTGAACATTGGATTTCTGGTGCACCAGCTTGTTGCAGCTGCTGGAAACTCAGCTTGTGATGATGGCTGAAATGCTTATACACCATTGCTCTCTCTCCCTCTCTCTCTTGCTCTACATTTACATGTAATATATAGAAGTTTTAGCAAGTAGAGAAAGTCCTGGCATTCTTTTCCTTCGCTAGAAAGGTTGGCTTGGAATTTTATTATTTGAGTAAGAAGTCAACTTATAAGTTTATGCCATTAACTGGTTTAGACTTTAAAAAATTCCTAAGTGTTTAAATAATTCTGTAAGAAAAAGTAATTTTGATTTCAATTAATGATAATGCAAGTATAAATTAAGAAACAGCAACACAATCTTTGAAAAATGAACCCAAAATCTACTTGACAGAAGGTTGTAACTTGGGGTAGCTTCTTGTGTAGTTCCTCAACTTGTGGCTGACTTGCAACTAGATATTTTTTATTGTCCACCAGCTGCAATTGACTTTTTCTCTCTCTGAGATACAAAGTTAGCATGATATAAAAAGCTTCTGTGAGGAATTTTAGCGTTGGTAGTTTACAAGTGTGTGAATGATCAATCATGCTTGAATATCTTTTATTGAATTCAATTTTCTCTAGCTTGTAGATGGGATACACCAGCAAGCATCGATTTCAGAAGGTTGCTTCTTTTAGGGGTCATTTATGTAAAAATCAGGCCGAACCTGGATTCTCTTATGTGTCACAGGATGTCCTATGCCAACGCAACAACTTTACATCGCTTATGCAACAACTTCACATTACTTATGCAATAACTAATTTAGATCGCTTACGCAACAGTTTTACATCGCTTATGTAACAACTTTATATTGTTTATGTATAACTAACTTAGATCGCTTACGCAATAACATTATATCGTTAATTTGTAACCGATGTATTGTGTTACATAAGCGGTACAGGACAGAAAACACAAAATCTCAACATAGGAAGTGATCTGATTCAAATCAGCCTACACGGTCCATTAAATGCAAGAAAGTGCTGAAGAGTACGTTTATCATGAAGATGCCGTTTGAGCATCCTGTAGTGTGAAGAAATTGAAGGGTGGGTCTTGCTTAAAACAAGGGGATTGAAAGTTATATACGCCCATGATCAACCACTGCAAATAATAAATCATAAATTCTTTTGATTTGACCATTTCAATCATTGGCTAAAAAATATGCAAGTGGTTAAAAAAATAAAAAAATAAAAATAAAATAATTTTTTTTTCCTATTAACTATTGAATCGAGATGGTTTTTAAATCTGTAAATGTTACGAATCTTTTAATAAATCTCTCAATCGAACTCATTTGTATATTTCTGATTAACTACCTGGGAAGGGTTTACTTTCTTTGATGCTGGTATTACTCTTTTCCTTTCAACTAATTATTTCCTTTCTACAGCCATTTGATTTACTGTGGGAAGGAAAACAACAGAGTAAGCTGTTCAGGTTTCACAAATTTGGGAATGGAACCCCATCTTCCTCTTGCATTATGGACAACTGCAAAGCATGATGGTGGCGAAAATGCTTCACCTTTGGCTTTGGCAGTAATGTTGGTTTATCGGCCTGTGACAGTGCCTCGGAGCATATAGTACTCATTTGGGCATAAGAATTCAGGTTTGTTTTACAAATAGACTGATTTAGGTTAGGAACATTAGGATAGGATTCATAAGATGAAAACTGAGGCTGTAGTGGTGGCTGAAATGCTTACAGTCCATTGCTCTATCTCTCTCTGAGTTGATCCATCACATAATTAATGTGTATTTATATATACTAGTTCTAGCAAGTAGTTAAGCAAGTAATCTCAAATAAAAAATAAAAAAAAGTAGTTAAGCCGGTTTTTTTTTGCTGAAAGGTTTAGCTAGTAAATGTATTAGTTTATTCACTTACTAGATTAAACTTTAAAATTGTACTGTTTTAGACTTTATAAGTTTAATTTTTAAAGTCAGTTTGGGAGGCAATATATATAGATCGGAGTTAGTTGTCTTGAAACCCACGTCTGTTTTGGAAGAATTTCTCTTTAAGATGAGAATAATGACTTTAGAGCCAATGCAATGCACCAAATGGTGGAGCCGAAAATTTCTTATTAATTGATAATTAACTTAGAAAGGCTTTTTTTCCCCTCATTATGCAGTGTGATCCTCATTAATTGAGGGGACTGGGAAGGAAAGATTAGAATCATTGCACCAAGTGAAGCAATAGCCCATAGCCAAATCAGTGAAAGAGAATGTGAACTAAGCTGACTCTTGTTCGCTTGCTTCTCTTTTTCCGGATCCGGATCCCCTCCTGTGGAGGGAATCCTATGCACCCGCCTTGAATCGCTAGTGCAATAGTTACAAAGAAAAATGCACCACCAACAACAACGATATAACGTATTTGTTACATAAGCGAGGTAGAGGTAGAGAGGCACAGGATGGAAACAGCATAGGGAAGGATCTGGTTCCTCTTTTTCCATGCTTGGATTGGGAGTTATGATTGGTGTTGTTGAAGTTAATACTCTCTCATACAAAACAAACAATTGGAAATGTGGGTATCATATAATAAACTTTATGTTTGAATGGGCAAACTTGCAAAACATCACTAAAATAAGGAAGACAGAGCAACAAAATCATAAATCCAGCCAAAAGTAGACCAAACACAAACATGATTTCCACCCCAGAGGAGAACAAGATGAATAAATTTAACCAGCTAAGTTGGACATACTTTGTCCAATGCTGGCCATCAATTGTGCAGTCTGGTGACTCATTTGCATTTGCAGCTGAAGCCTTTGCATCTCGGCTTGCATTCGGAGTTGAGCTGCAAAAAGTGACTCTACTTCTGCTTCTTCTTCTTGGCTTATTTCAGCTGTCACGCAATGCAAATGGGTGCCAAAGTCGCATAAATTACAGCAGTACGCCCAGCAGTGTTCATCAACTGTGCATCGACATACATCACAGACGAAGATCACCTCATTTTCATCCTCATTTACCTTTTTGTGTGGGGAGGAATACATAAGAGTAAGAGGGTGTTCATGATCTTCACGTTTCACAGTTTCGTGCAGGGAAGAGCATCCAACATGGAGATCAAACTTGCAAGTTGAGCAATTGTAGGTAAAAGCAGTGCCATTTTGGAAACAAGCGTTGCAAGTGAAGTCCCCATCTTCGTAAGCCGGGGAGGATAGAAGGATGAGAGGGTGTTCGAGATGAGACTTGTGTTGGATCTGCTTAGGCAATTCAAAACATGACTTGTGGAGGTAGAAGTTGCAGTTGGACTTGGCACAATTGTAAGCCGAGCCCGAAAGGTCTTGCTCACAACCAGAGCAAACAATCCCATCTTTTTCTTGTATTTCAGATAGTTGCAGGCCATGTTGGTGACTGAAATGCAGATGCTTCACCTTTGAAACTTTTGTATTAGAAGTCGGCTTTGTTTCGTTTGGAACAGAGTGTTGTTGGCTAGGACCACTTAGAACAGATTCATGAGTTGCAGTTTCGGGCTTGTAAGAGTATTGGGCGTTGAAACTAGGTGTTTCAATGGGGTGAGAATGGTTTAGGTTGGGAACATTAGGATAGGGTTCATGGGTTCCACCTTGTGGCATATGAGAACATTGAGAATTGAAACTGGGCTTTTCGACAGGATGAGATTGATTTAGGTTAGGAACATTAGGATAAGGTTGTTGCGTGTCACTTTGTGGCATTTGAGAATATTGAGCATTGAAACTAGGTGTCGCGATAGGGGGAGAGTGATTCGTGTTAGGAATGTTAGGATATGGTTTTTGGGTGTCACTTTGTGGCATATGAGAATATTGAACATTGAAACTAGGTGTCCCAATAGGGGGAGAGTGATTTGTGTTGGGAATATTAGGATATGGTTCATGGATGTCACTTTGTGGCATTTGAGGATATTGAGCATTGAAACTGTTGTCTTGGTTAGGAACATTAGGATATGGTTCATGGGTGTCATTACTTTGAGGCATGTGAGAATATTGGGCACTGAAAGGGGGTGTTGAATTGGGAAGAGAGTGATTTAGGTTAGGAGCAACGGAGTATGAGGCATGTGTGGCAGTTTGGGGCATGTATGGGGCGTAGAAACCCGGTGTTTGGTTGGGGAGAGAGTGATGTAGGTTATGAACATAAGGGTATGATTCATGGGTGGTGGTTTGGGGTTTGTAAGCACAATGGACATGGATGTCAAACTCACAGTTTGCACAAGTGTAGGAAAAGCCAGTTCCAGTTTGGTTGCAGGAATTGCAAATGAAGGAACCAGAGGGGTAAGTTGGATAGGGGACAAGAGTGAGAGGGTGGGATGGATGAGAAGGGTGTTCCATGGACCGGCTTGCGCGAAAGCATTGTTCGTGGAGGAAGAAGCTGCATTGCCAGCAGATGTAGAGTGAACCCGAACCCGATGTCTTGCACCCTGAACATTGGATTTCTGGTGCACCAGCTTGTTGCAGCTGCTGGAAACTCAAGCTGTGATGGTGGCTGAAATGCTTATATGCCATTGCCCTCTATGTCGCTCTCTCTGTCTCTCTCTATCTCTCTCTGTGGATCAATCACATTTACAATTATATATACAAGTTATAGCAAGTTGATAAGCAAGTTGAGGCATTATTTCCTTGCTAGAAAGGTTGGCTTGAAATTCTATTATTTGGGCAAGAAGTCAACTTATAAGTTTATACTATTAACTGGTTTAGACTTTCAAACAAATATATAAAATAAAATTCTATGGGTTTAAATAATTCTGTGAAAAAAAGCATTTTTTTATTTCTATTAATGATAATGCAAGTTAAAGAGTGTGAATGATCATTCCATGCTTGAAGATTTTTTACTGATTTCTATGTCCCCTTGTTGGTGGGAATGGGATGCACCAGCAAGCATTGACTTCAGAAGGTTGATTCTTTTAGCATTTATAATTAGTGTATTGTGTGGACTAAAGCGTCATTTACGTAAAAATCATCCCCCGGAGTCCATTCGATGCAAGAAAATAGTGAAGACTGAGTTTATCATGAAGATGTTGTCACGCGCTCTCTCAACCGTTGGATTGACACGCTGAGAGCATCACATTTTTTAAAATATTGGTGCAAAGAAATTGAAGACTGAGTTACAAATCATGAATCATTTTTTATTTTACCATTTCAATCACTGACTAAAATATGCAAGTGGTTTCATTATTACGTGCATGTTCAAATGGTATTCTTCTAACATGTCCCCCTTGCACATCAAAGGTTGCATGTTGACTTATAACGATTTCCACAACCCAATTGAATCCTCCATTAGATGACTTGGTCATCCCCATTGATACCGCGTTTGATTATATACAAAATTATTTTTATATAATTTTTCAATGTTCTATTAATTTTTTGTGCAATTCTAATAAATAGTGTCCAATAAAGATTTTTATCAGTAATACATAAGAATAGATTAATTTTTAAATATAAAATAAAATAAAATAAAATGGATCAACAAGGTTATCTTTTTTTTCCCATTTAACCTATTATTATTCATCAATCACAGCATTAGATGATTTTGCTTGCTAAAGTCAAGAATGTGTTGACTTTGATTGCATAACATGTTTTCACTGCAAAAAAAGGGTGAAGAGGGGAGGAAGAAGAGCTGTATTTTTATGCTTGAAGATCTTTTATTGAATTCAATTTTCTCTTAGCTTGTGGGTGGGATGCACCAGCAAGCGTCGACTTCCGAAGGTTGCTTCTTTGGCATTTATAATTAGTGCAGGTATGGAGTGAAGGGTCATTCTTCGATAGAAATAATTAGCCCGAGACTTTAACCGAGACATTTTTGCAATTCATGTGAGACTTGTGTGGATCGTACATGAATGTATCAAATGGCCACAAATGAATCGGCTAGTTATTTATGCCTATATAGCATGGTTCTTTAGGTAAAAATCAGCCTACACATCCGGGAAATGCCAAAAAACACTGGAGTAAATTTATCATACAAATGCTGTCACCTGGGACATTGTCGGAAATGCAAGTGAAGAAATTGAAGGGTAAGCCTTGCTTAAAACAAGGAAATTGAAGAAAATCATAACAAATACCAAGTCATAAGTCACTTTGATTTGACCATTTCAATGTTTAAAATATGCATGTGGTTTCAAAATAGTACTCTTTACATGAAATCTGATTACGTGCATGTTTAAATGATATTCTAACATGTCCCTAGCAAGTCTTCCTCCATTAGCTGGCTTACTGTTCTATTCCTTCTTCATTCTAAGTACTCTAACATCCCACTTGCACGTCAAAGCTTGACTTTAAAATAGCCACAACTCAATCGAATCCCCCAATGACTTGGTCATCCCCATTGATACCGCGTTTGATTCACTTCGGAAATGTAGCAACCACTCACCACCTTCATACCAATCACACATTGACTAATTAACATATTTACCAACCCCTCGTTGAGATATTCTCCGATCTCCATTTGTTTTTTTGTGCGATTTTAATAAATAGTGTCCAACAAAGACTCTTGTCAGTATTAGATAAGAATACACACTCTCTCATTTTAGAATTTTTTAATATTTTTAAAAGAGAGAAAAATCGATCAACAAGTTTATATTTTTACCCTTGATTACATATCTTTAAATACAATGAACTGATTCATTTAACCTATTCATCAATCAAATCATTAGTTGATTTTGCTTGCTAAAGTCAAGAATGTGTTGACTTTGATCGCATAATATGGTTTCGGTGCAAAAACCAATTTGATCAGAGAGAGGGAGATGGGGAAGCTGAGTTCACAACCTGAACCTACAATCAACCATCTCAGCCATCCACATCCCTTGCAGCTCTACAACTATCAACCCCTACAAACCCTAAACCTAGCTTCATGTTCAGGCTGCAAGCTCAATGTTGCAGGATGGGTATACACCTGCACAACCTGCAACTACATCCTCCACATCAAATGTTCCGAAATGCCTCAGCAAATCACACATCCGTTTGACCAAGGCCATTGCCTCACTCTCAACCCAATCCCCATCTACCCCGAAGGCTGTTTCAAGTGTGATGCTTGTGGGTTGCAGGGTAATTCATTCTCCTACCATTGCAAAGCTTGTAACGTTGACCTTCACATGCTCTGCGCCGCGATGCCATTGATTCTCACTCACCAATCTCACCATCACCAGCTCAACCTCACCTTCTCACCTCCTTACCTTAACAAGGGCTTTTCTTGTGATATATGCAGGAACGCAGGGTCCAACCACTGGCTCTACCGTTGCAACATTTGCGAGTTTGATGCACATCTGAATTGTGCAACGACGAAGCCAAGAGGTCCGGTTCAAGCTCATCCAAGTCCAATACAAGCAATTCAGATGCAACAAGCTCATCCAAGTCCAATACAAGCAATTATGATGCAACAGCCAGTTCAAGCTCATCCAAGTCCAATACAAGCAATTCAGATGCAACAGTGCCAAACTAGACTAGGCGTCCCTAGTACTCATCAGGTTCATGTTCTTGGGACCCAATACACAGCAAGGCCTAATTTGCAGAATTGCGTACCAAATACTTTATATGCAAACAACACAAGTGTTTATGGACAACCGAATTGCATACCAAATAATTTGTATGCCAATCCAGGTGTTTATGGACAAAATGGAAGAAATGGACAGGGAAGTGTGTTGCTGAACCAGGTGATGCAGGGTTTAGTTAGTGGTGCTTCTGAGGCTGCAGGTCAGATTTTGGTGCAGGGATTAATGGGTATTGGTGGAGGCGGTGGCGGTGGCGGCGGCGGCGGTGGCGGAGGTGGTAACTTGTTTCAGGGGTTTATTGGTGGAGGCAATGGTGGCGGAGTTGATGGTGGTGGTGGTGGTGGTGTGGATGTTTCTGCTGGTGGAATTGATGGGGGTTTTTTTTCTGCATTTGACACTAGCTGAAATGGTGCATGTGATGAGAAAAAAATCAATTGTTAATGAAAAAAAAAAAAAATGGTGTGTTGTTTTGTATTGTAACAAGTTTGTGTTTATTTTTCCTTCATGTTAATAAGGTTGGGCTAATCATGAATCAAAATCATTCATGATATAGGTTCATCCCAGGTTTAAATGTTGTATCTTTTCATTTTTGAAAATTTGCAATTTGTGATTGGAATTCTTATGTGTTCTTTAAAATAAAATTGGATTCGTTTGACTTTTTTTATGAATCTTCTAATACTATGTTTGGGAGTATCAAATTTCTATTTTAAATTTAAAATTAGAAAAATAATAATAATTCAAACTACTAAGTTTTTTTTTTTTTTTATCTAAATCCAATTTACAAATTCGTTATTCCCAAATATTTTTTAAAAATTTCTTCGAAGTTTTGAAGAATTTCTGTAACTATGAGCAAGAGTTGAGAAACGTGAAAGTGATTCAGCAATGGGCTTGGAGAGATGGACCTACTAAATATTACAAGGTGTTGTTTAAATTGGTCTCATTGAGAATCCAATTTGCAGTCCATTGGATGGCTTGGTTTGTAATGGGTCTAAGCCCACGAGACTTTGTGATTATTAATTGGGCCGACGATCCAACTAGAATGGCTACAGGGAAATAGGCTTGATTTCATCACTGTCGATGACCCAACTAAGATAGTCTACAGGCCTTATTTCCAAAACACGAGGCAATCTAAACAATTACTATTTATTTCGAACTAGTTAATTTTGAAAGGCCCGTTTCTTGGAGATTTGTTGTTTTGGGCTTAAAAAACGTCAGCCCACTTTCGTTTTGAGCCTGGACTAACTAAAGAGGAATACCAAATGGCAGGGACTAAAGGGCTAGCCCAACCAAAAGCCTTATGGTCTACTAATATATTATCTTCCTTCCAAAGTAAATGGTAAGGGTTCGAATCCCCAAATAGTCAAAGTAAGTGTGTGTATTTCTTACTAATGGAAAATAATCTTTTACTCCCTAACGAGCAAGAAATGCATCCACATCAAACCCTAATGACCATTAAATTTGATTGCTATGTTTTTTGGTACTCAAATTACATCATCATTATGGTTATGTGGATGGATCGTGAGGAAGAGATGATTTTCCATGTTTTACAATAATGATCAATAACTCCATCCCGCAATTATGAGAAAGAGATTTTGGTATTATAATTTTATGGATTGTGGAAATAATAATTCTCTATAAATTGAGTGGCCATCAATACATGGACCTAATAATTAAGCTGTGTGATTGTGCAAAATGATGATATTTGAGAGTGTTGTTTACATTACAACAGTGTATATTAAATGATGAATATATATGACTTTATAAGTTGATATTCATGATCAGTGAAAAGCATTTGATGTATTGAGAGATTAATGAGTTGGCAGATGCACACCAATGTTCGTACATATATAGTAAAAGTTTTAGATTAATGATAGACTTGTTATTGTCATACTAATTAATCACGTTTAAGTTTCTAAAATTCTTTTTTCTTTTCAACCTAACTTACTGTCAATTTTTTTAAATAAAAAGAAAACCCATGTGAATAAGATAATTCTTTATTTTAATTTTATTTGAAATTTGCCTAGACACATTCACATATAAAATTTGAGAAATATATAAGAATATTAATATATTAAGCAATGGTCAACCGACCAGTAATCTAATAGTATCATGTATTTATTGTACTTTTTTAAAAGAAAGCCAGGAATTTAAGAAAGCCTGCGAGAACCAACTACCAACTATATATATATATATATATGTATGTATGTATGTATGTATGTGTGTGTGTCTGTGTGTGTAATTTTGTCATTTAAAGTCTGAATTATCAAACTTAACTTAGATGAGACACCAAGCACAATTCCCTACGAACCTGCCCAGATTGTCAGCCATCCTACATACAAATGAATTAAAATAAGTAAATTCCATGATACTGGCAGTGTGTGCGTCTAAAAAGTTGGGTGGTGGGGCCAAAAATGAGGCATTTCTTGTGAGGACCATAATGATGGGGTTGATAAATGAACCAAAGGAAAAAATGTTACCTTAGAAAAAAATGAATTGAAAAATGTGGTCCATGATTGTTCGAGACAAAGCTTATGATTGACCACACGGGAGGCTTGTGATCACCTTTTATCACACACCCACCCCCAGCTGCTTTTAGAGTAAACACCTCCTCCTGCTCTTTCCTATTTCTAAATTCACCCGTTTACACTTTAAAGGTTTACGAGAATGCCACTATTCAATTTTCACATATTCTTAACTTACCTAAAACCATCTACGTTCTTCAATTATCTAAGTCCGACCAAACTCATCCATTTATCACTCCTGAGTAGAAGATGTATATCTTCTATCATGCAAAATTAGAAGTATGAGAGTTTTATACTCCCTTCATTTGAAAATAAAATAAAATATCTTTTTTAAGAAACCGTGACTTTTCAACTTATGAGAGTCGCGATTTTTCGAAAAAAACATTATTTTTAGGACAGAAGAAGTATAACTTAAACATCAACCATGGAAAGCAAATGAATCTCTCAAAGGTCCTTTACCACTTTAACCCTTTTTTATGGATCCTACTATAGCCAAAAAGATCTTTTTAGTATTTTATGTTTTTGTAGAGAGCATAAACAGGTCTATTTTGTAATTTACAACAATTCAAAAAAGAGTAATTTTCTCGTCACTAAATTACAAAATAGACAAAGATTAATTATACGTTCATTTATCACTCCTGAATAGAAGATGTATATCTTCACATATTCTCAACTTACCTAAAACCATCTACGTTCTTCAATTATCTAAATCCGACCAAATTCGTTCATTTATCACTCCTGAATAGAAGATGTATGCAAAATTAGAAATATGAACGTTTTATACTCCCTTCGTCTAAAAAAATAAAATAAAATGTCTTTTTTAAAAAACCGTGACTTTTCAATTTGTGAGAGTCGCGATTTTTCGAAAAAGACATTTTTTTTAGGACAGAAGAAGTAGGACTTAAGCATCAACGACTATGGAGAGCAAATGAATCTCTCAAAGGTTCTTTACCACTTTAACCCTTTTTTATGGACCCTACTATAGCCAAGAAGATCTTTTTAGTATTTTATGTTTTTGTAGAGAGCATAAACAACTCTATTTTGTAATTTACAACAATTCAAAAAAGAGTAATTTTCCCGTCACTAAATTACAAAATAGACGAAGATTAATTATACGAACTAGTTGTTATTAGGCTTTGGTAACCAACATGAAATTAAATGATTAAAGTTATGACTTGAACTGAATCTAAACTTAACCAACACAAAATTAAATAAAGAAAATCAATAAATTCATTAAAATAAAAAACGTTGAACGAATTTATTTATATATAACTTATCCAAATTTTAAAGAAGGTCAATATAATTTAACTATCAACAATTTAGAATTTTATAATATTAACCTTGACATTGATTGTAATATTTATTTTACTTTATTGTTATAAAAATAATAAATTAAATAAAGACAAGTTTTAGTATAATTATTGAAACAATGGAAACATGCTACTACTATAATTTTGACAGAACTTCAGGGTATGTTTGGATTGAGAGATTTGGAGGGATAGTGAGGGAAAAGAAAAGAAAGAATAGTGTAAATTGTGTTTGGGTAGGTTAAAATTAGAGAAAAGAGAGGATAAGGAGCTATCCCTCCATATCCTTCATTTTCTATCTCTTCAAAAATGAGAAGATAAGGAGAGAAAATATAGTGTTTAAGTAGTATTTTCATAATTTCGAAACTACCCTCAACAATTAAAAGGAAGAAATTATTATTCCATTCATATCTTATCTATTTTGAAGAATATGATAATAATTTTATTGTTATCTTTTTTCTTCTTTTCTACTCTCTATCATATCCAAACAAGAATACTATACTTTCTTTTCTATCTATTCAAACATAAATAGAAATTATTGTTATCTTTTCTTTTCTTTTTTTTCATAACTAATGATCGTCGGAGTGCACCCGGCCGGCACCATGCCGATTATCACTTCTCTTGTTTTGCAGGAATCGCCACCGACTCCGAAACGTGTAGATTTTTGACATCAACAATTAATATTATCATTTCTTTTCTTTTCTCTTCTATTTATTTAAACGCACCTTAAATTTACAAAAATATAAAAATAGGTAAGTAAATTCGGATTATAGAGAGTTTTGAAGAGAGCCTCTCGAGATCAGCCTAGTAGTTTAAAAAAGAAGTGGAATGATGATTGATTGACCGAAATCATCATCACGCATGCTTGCGGAACCAGCTGATTTTGACATTTTTCAAGTGGGGTCCTTAGTTTCCCGCTTTTGATCTCTAATGCCGATGCACCACGGTCCCACATCAGTTTCAATTCAATGGTCCTGATCTTACTTTTCCAATAATTTTTTTTATGGGTAAAATTCACTGACCTTTTCTCACGCTTGGGCAAATTCACACTCTTGTTATAGTTGACGCTATCTCAATAGTTGATTAAAAAAAGAATATTTTGAAGAGTGGTGCATGATTTGCAGTAACGGTTATGATTATAGTGTAATAAATTCGAATAAAATTAATATAAATTGGTTGACATGAATCGCATATCAAATTTTTTAAAAAATCGCATATCAATCGATATATCGCGTATCAAACAATACACAAACTATGAAATAATATTATCAATAATGGTGTTGCAGTATATAGCATATACTCGTGTTAATGGTGGTAGACACTAATGACAATGATTATGCAGGAAAATACCATCGAAACATTAATTCCATCATAAATAAACTAATTATTTATAGAATTAAAAGCCTTGATTTTTATTTATTTTTTTCTCCTCAAACTAGTTATGAGTTTTTTTACATTTAATTACTAAATTCAATAGTATATTAAATTATTTATTAAAATTTTTATAAAATTTTAAAAATTATCTCAATTTAATAATTAAATGTAAATAATTCGTAAATTTAAATAAAATAAATGATACTATCAGATTCAATAATGACATTGATAACTTACAGAAAGTATTATGCGGCAAGTAACTATGGTTGGAGCTCCAAAAATAGCATCTACCCGTTTGAAAAAAAACCTTATTGAGGATAAACTACAATCTAAGTACTATAAGTCCTCCTTCCTTTTTTGAGAGGTTAAGTGTTTGCTAAGGGTGGCAATGATTTTACTTAAACTTTTGTATTCTATCTCCTTGGCTGGGGGGATGTGATGTTTTTCTTCCGACATTGAATATTTGATTTAATTGTGACTTGCAATTTTTTTTTTTTTATTTGATTGAATATTAAACGTCTTATTTTAGTAAATAAATCACTAAACATGTTAACACGTGTAACTTGTTTAATAAATTGATACGATTATTAAACGAATCGTATTTAGATTTACTTATTTATTAAAATATTTTTAGGTTTACACAACGCAATTATGATTCAGGAGTACAAATTGTTACTCTTAGTTTTTGAACCCTCAAATATGTATATATATTTAGGTAATAGCTCAACATATAATCCTTAATTAAAAAAATTTACATATATATTTAGGTGATAGCTCAACGTATCTTAATTAAGAAAATCAATGTGTATATATATATATATATATATATATATATATATATATGTTAAGTAAATTTTTTTAATTAAGGATTATATATATATATTGTTAAGTAAATTTTTTTAATTAAGGATTATACGTTGAGCTATCACCTAAATAAAATAATTATCTTTTACCTTCATTTATTGTGTTTGATTTGTAGGGTGAGACATTTATTTATTTATAATTATGGTTGATCGTATTAGTTATTTCGTAAACTTTTTTTAAGAGTTGGATATTACTGTATTACACATGTCTATAAATTATATTTATATTCATCTGAATCGAACCCAAATAATCATCATAAAAATAATAATAATAATAATAAAAATAAAAAATCAATGGTCCTAAGACAGTAGTTTCCCTTATGAAAATGTGGAGAGAGAGAAAAAGTGGTGTGGTGAAGTAATGATGAGGGAAGAAAGAGAATATTAAAGGTGGGGTTGAGGGGACGTGTGAGCTGAATTAATTCTGAAAAGGATAAAGACCAAAGAGACAAAGGAGAGACAATTCAATCACTGCCCTAATAATTGCTCATTAGGGGGGTGGCGGTGGGCCCACACCAAACACATCATCAAATATAATAAATACTATATAATTATGTATGTAATTATGCATGTGTGTGTAATATATATATATATATATATAATTGTATGTATAGATTGAGAAATTATTACTCCTCAGTAGAGAGAGAGAAAGTAATTTTGTAAGTTGAAGGGGGTCGCAAGCAAATAAAAAAAGAAGAGAAATAGAGGTCGTAGTAATGATTGCTTGTGCTGGGAGTTGTCTCCTTCAGACAGTTGATATGTCCCCATCTTCGCCGCATCCATTCATCATCGTTTTCTATATGCCTCGCCTCGCGCCCCTCTATAGTCAATACCAATCTCTTTTTCTATTGGCCCACCTCATCTCCTCCATTCAACTATTTACCCCTATCCCACACCTTAGCAAACCTCACCACCCCCTTCACGTGACCTTCTCCACAACCCCACTTTTTTTACATTATTTACTCTATTATTATTATTATTATTATTTTTTGAATGATAATTTAATCTAATTGGTAATAGCATTTCTAATATAAAATACTATTTTTTCATGTCAAAAGTATATTTTACAGTGTCAAAATATTATATTTTAACAATTCTACTCTAATGATGCATTTCATTCAAAATACTATTCTCTCCATCTCAATTTAAGTGTAGATTAGTAATTTTTAAAGGGATATGTGAGACATGCATTATCTGTTTCGAAAATTATTAACTTTTTTTTAAGTTTAGAATATTCAAGTTTAAAATTTTAAACTCAAAGGATATATATGGAAAGGTGTGAAATATATTATTTGAAAAAGGAAAAATAGACTATTATTTTGAGACAGATAAAAAAGGAAAACATGACACTTATTTTGAGAAATAACATTGTATGAGAAAAAAGAGAGTTCTCAAAAAAATTTGAGAACTGTTATATATGGCAATACTTTTGACAATTTCAAAATATAAAAGGTCTTTTGAGAGTCCATTGGAGTGTATTATTTTCATTCACCCTGTATTTTGACTTTGAAAGGGCATTGAAGATGCTTAAGGATTGCGATCAGGCATACATATAAGGTATACAACTCCTAATACATTCTAAAAATATATATTAATATTTAATTTTTGAATAAACAATGACTTGGAAACTAAAAAGAGTAAAGTGTCAGTCTATAACTGAATACAAAAATGATAAAAAATAATAATAATAATAATAATAATAATTAAACGTGAAATGACTAAAGTGTCTTTTTTTTTTTTTTTTTTTATTTTATATAAGGATCATATTGAAAGAGAAAATGGTATATTCAAAATTTTATATCTTAAAAATGACATGTGCCTTAAATAAATTTGTAACCAAACACTAACCTCAAATCTTTCTTTGACCATTTTTCAAATTTAACCCATTTATATACCCAAAAAATACTTTAGGAGTGATATTTGCCAAAATTTTAAACATTAGGTTGTCTTTCTCGCTTTGCCCAATTTTTAATTCTAATAAGTTCATTATTTTCCAATTAATTAAGTATATATTAAAATATTACTTGGATATTTGAAAAAAAAAAAAAAAAAAGAGACTTATTATTTAAAATAAATACTTTGTTAGCTAAATTTAAGGTAAGAGCTCGTCTGTTTAAAATGTTTCATATAAAAGTCATAAATATATATATCTTCAATATTCTTGAGCTAATAAATTAAGTTGGAGTGTATCTTGAGAATTTGGTTGAGCTAAATAAAATCAAGCACTACTAAAATATAAATGAGTCGAGTATCAGCACTTTCAATTTACGCACATTTGTAGCCAAATTTTCATCTCCATTTTCTTTCTTACTTGATGCTTTGTTTGGTAAGAAGGAAAGAAGAGGGATGGATGGAAGATACGAAGGAAAAAACAAATTTCATTCATTTGATATAAAGGAGGCAAGAAGAGTTCTTCCTTCACAAATTTTTATTCCTCAAAATATGGACGGAAGACACAAAAAAAGAAAAACAAGTTATTATAAATGTTTTAAAATTACAAAACTTTCATTATAATTAGCACTTTTTTTTTTTCCTTATAAAATAAGATATTGTTATATTCTCTTTCATCCAACCAAACAAAAAGAAAAAATAACATAATATCTTTTAATATTTCATTTATCTCTTCTTCTCTCATTTTCATCCAAATTTCTTCCATCCTATCAAACAAAACATAAGTATCACTAAAATAGAAATGGGTTGAGTGAACACTTTTGGGTTTCACGTATTTATAGTCAAAATTCTCTCCCTCTTTTCTCTGTTGCTCAAGTATTACCATTTTAATGTAACTTTTGGAAATATTATGTATAATTTATCCCCATACCAATTTTATTTTTTTGTTCATTGGCAATAAACTCACGCACGCCGTTATGATTTTTTTTTTAATTACATTTTACACCTCTAAGTTTGTATTTTTTGGCATTTATACCCATAAAAATTTAAAATTGTCCCCATTGAAATTACGAAAAAAAATCATATAAATTTGTCCCCCAATATGAATTTTTAGATCTGTCTTTGGTAACAATGGAATAGTACTCGATTCTGGTGGGTGAGGCATCCAAGGGTGATGAAGCCACTAAATGGAGTTGCAATTGCGAACGGAAAGCGTCAGTGACGTCAGTTTTGGCGAGCCCTTCTCCCACGGAGGGTGTGGGGGTTGTGGTGGTATGTATGTATAATAATAAGGGATATATTAGTCATGTATGTAATATGATATTCGGAAATAAAAGAGATTAAAAATTTAAGATCTTTTTATATATTTTAATAAAAATGTGACAGAAAAGTGAAAATTAACTTAAATAATAATTATTTTTAAAAGATATTTGATAAGGAAAAATGACCAAACTTAAAGAAGTGGGAAAGAAATTAACCCAAAATAAAAAGGTGAACACTATTGCGTAATGAACTTTGGTATTAGCGCGGGGCTATACGCGACTTTTCGTGTCAATTACTAATCCGGGGTATTAAGAATGTCCTGACAGGTCCTAAAACTACAATTACACCCTTCCATTTTGACCCTACTGTGTTGTGTAAATGTGATCGATCTCTGACACCATAGAGTTTTGCTTTAACCCCATCTGGATTCACCAGAGATCCTTGGAGATTTGTCTTCAATTAGGTCTTCAAGTTGAACAATTTCAATTTTCCACGCGATCCGTGGAACGTGGTTTTGCTGCCTCTATATAAATAATAATTATAAATAAATAAAATTGTGGACTAATTAAATATTAAAACTTCGCACCCAGTAATTTACCATTGAACACATATAATCTTTATTCCACACGTATGAGATAATTATGAATTTTTAGAAGAATTTGAACTCTAAACTTTCTTGATGTGACCTTTGTAAGAAATTAAGTGTGTCGTTATAATTATTTCTTTCCTATACAAATATATTATCTTCAAAATTAGTGTCTTAAAATTAAAAAAAAATAAAAAATAGTTCAAAATAAACCCATGACGCCAAATTCATGCCACCAAACATCACATAATAATTTTTTTATATAATAATTTTTCATATAAAAAAAATTTTAAATTACTTCATGTGTTCTATAATAATTAAGAATTTTAGGAACTGTAACTTATTAATAGAGTGCTTTAAAAATTATGACTCACAACTCACAAAATTGTGAGTCACAATTCTTAAATCACCCAATTATTATATTATAGGATAGAATATTAGACTGACAAAGTGTGAAACATTGTATGATTTTTTTCATCAGTGAAATATGGATGATAAATTGAATGGAAACATTAGTAGGTAATGAGTAAACTTGTCAAGCCGACAAAACAATGTAAATAAATGATGACCAATGGTCATATCATATGGGTAGCATATGATGATTTTAGCTCATCCACTTTCATTTGTCAATTTTACCGTGGCATCCATAAATTGACTAAATCGTTTTTATTTATTATTTAATTTTAAATATAATGAGTATTTGTGTGTTGTTTTGGTCTATCGATAAATAAATAAATAAATATATATATATATATATATATATATATATATATATATATAGATGGCCAATGGTCATATCATATGGGTAGCTTAAGATGATTTTAGCTCATCCACTTTCATTTGGCAATTTTACCGTGGCATCCATAAATTGACTAAATCGTTTTTATTTATTATTTAAATTTAAATATAATGAGTATTTGTGTGTTGTTTTGGTTTATATATATATATATATATATATTGTTTAATAACGTATAAATATTTATTTTATTTTAAAAACTGTAGAGGTTTTTTTAATGAAAATTAATATTATTCAATAAAAGGGAGGATATCTGAATGCAAATGGATTTACAATTTCAGGAATCTCTCCCGGGACTTGAGCGTCTCAAACCTTATTTATAGGCTCAGGTCTTTACACAAGTGGGGGAAGTTCCTGGAGACTTCTATTAGGGTAGTTATGATGACTCCACAAGATACCATAAGGGTATTCTAGTCCTTTTGTTCTAAGGATATGTACCATTATAGTAAATACCTATCTCTTTGAAGACGGCGGTGTGACTGTTAGTGTCGCGCGTGAGTTCCTTGTCTTTTAGTTTGCCGAAGTATCTGGCTCGAATGGACTCTGGTGACGTAAGGTGTGCCAAGTGGCTTGGCGGGCTTAATTCCCTACAAAAACAATAAATAAAAAAACATGTTGGTTGATCTTAAACTGTTTTTAAAAGATTTCGACGTTAATTTTAAACAAATAATAAAAGTATTTATGAAGTGTCCAATTATTCTCTAAGAAGTTTGCTCACAACCTTAACAAATGAGGTGTTCGGTAAAAAACTATTAATCCTTAGTGGAATGCGGCCTATTGATTATCTAAAGCCATAGAGAATTATGTTAGTTTTGTTTCTTAACTCTTATTTTTTCTTCATGCAATAAATAAATAAACACATAATCATAAACGTGATTTTAACTAATACTCCGTAAAATTATTTATCGTTGTCCCCTTCAAATTATTTAAAAATTTTAATATTACCCCTCTCATTTGAGTTTCTGAATCCGCCCCTAACACAACTCTATGAGACTGATGATCAAATTTATTAAGATGGAAGATTGGTTGACAAATTGATACTACGTATTATCTGCATATGTGTGAGGATGCGGCAAATGGCATGGGCCGGATATGGTTCGCGGGAGTGAGATCGGGTTGAATGATTGAAGTAGGATCCATGACAAAGCGCCCAAGAATGGGCCGAACCTGAGGGATCCACCGAGGAAGGTCAAGCCCCTTGGAAGACCAAGCCCAGAAGGAAGAAAGCTTTCGAATATAGGCCCAATGTAATTAGTTAGCAGTAATAAGGGTGATGGCCTATAAATAGACCATGACAGGTAGAAAGTTAGGGGAGAATGCTAGAGAGAGGGAGAGAGGGAGAAGAACCGAAATCTTGTATCTTTAATTGGCGGGATATCACGTTCGGCCTAGAGGGCCTAACCCTCTGAGACAAGGGAATGTCATCTATGCTAAGGGCATTGTCAGGTTGATGCCTCTTTCCTCTGGCCTTTTCCCGTGCGGAAGCAGCAGTAGAACCAGGAGGATTGTTGACAGAGGAGGTAACGTTCGGACTGGCAGTCGCCATGTTAGCGACCGGGTCAGCAGCCATCACGGATGGATCGGTGGAAGGAGTGGTATCAGAAAGGGTAGCGGAGGAAGATGCTGAAGCCGGTGAGGAATTTGATGCAGGGGTGATAGCAGGCCTGGGGACAATTTTCTTCCTGCCGAAGGAAGGAATCTAAAGTTGGCTCATTGTCTTGCCGAGGACTGAGATATCGAGGAGATTATCTGAGGTGAGAAGGTCCGAGCAAGAGGGAACCATGGTCAGAACGTACCGCTTCAAGTAGTTATCCCTATCCTTGCACACACTGTAGCTCAAGTCATCATAAGGAATGCCTAAGGAATGGCACAAGAAAGTACAAAAACAAGGAATGCAAATCTCGCAAGGACAGTCGCTCTTATGGTTTTTATATTTCTTGTAAAAAGAGACAGAGCACTCTCCGAAAGCGCTCGGGATAGGGAAATCCTCCGCAGCTGGAGAGAACCAGGCTCCCCTAACCCCAATAATGTTTTTCCTCCAACCCTTCTCGGATTTGATCTTATCCGTGCAGATGGACCTCTTCTCAATGGGAAAAAAGTGGTAAAATGGTTCGTCAGTTCTGATATTGCTGACCTTGTAACAGAGGAGAAGATCTACGAGGTTCAGATCCAGACCTCTGTCACGAATCAGGAGAAGCATAACAGATAAAATCCTAAGGAAATTGGAGTTTACTTGTAAAGGGGAAAGATTTAGCTTGTTAAAAACATAACAAAAGAAAGGATGTAAAGGAAATCTAAGGAGATTGAGATGGAGGAGTGAAAACAGGGCCTCGCCGGGAAGAAGGCCAACACCGGTTCTAATATTCACTTCTCGGGGGCAGTTTCTAATTTCTACATCGTCAGGAAGGTGAAGTTTCATGCGAAGAACGTCTAGATCTACTGTCATGGTGAGAGTGGATGAGGATTCCGGGGAGGAGAAAGAAATCTTCCAAAAGAAAAATGCAAATGAAACTAACCTTAGAGAGTGCAAACGGCAGAAAGTATTGCAAAGCCACTGGAAGGAAGATATTTCGCAAGAAATCGCCGGAGAGGATTCAAACAGCAAAAGGTGAGATGGAGACGGTAAAGAGGATCGATGGAGAATCAATGGAGCTTATAAAGACGAGAAGATCCCAAGGGCCGAGGAGTCAGGAAAGTGATGGGTTGTCTCGTTGAATCTCGAAGCGCCGACCCCTGGATCTAACCGTCCATTCTCCCACACGATCTCCTCGAGCCGTCAGGTCATCATTAGCAGCCACTAATAATTATCTCCTAATCAATAAAGGGTAATTATGGGGGCAGTTGAGGATGCGGCAAATGGCATGGGCCGGATATGGTTCGCGGGAGTGAGATCGGGTCGAATGATTGAAATAGGATCCATGACAAAGCGCCTAAGAATGGGCCGAACCTGAGGGATTCACCGAGAAAGGTCAAGTCCCTTGGAAGACCAAGCCCAGAAGGAAGAAAGCTTTCGAATATAGGTCCAATGTAATTGGTTAGTAGCAATAAGGGTGATGGCTTATAAATAGACCATGACAGGTAGAAAGTTAGGGGAGACTGCTAGAGAGAGGGAGAGAGGAAAAAGAACCGAAATCTTGTATCTTCAATGTGCAACGTAATATTTTTATTCTTCATAAAGCCTAACAAGTAAGATTAATAAAAATGTCGTAATATAAACAAAAAAATTATAGAGGTTGATGAAGCTTTTGAAAGGTCATTTCCCCCCCCTCTCTCTCTCTCTTCCCCCCGTATAATACACACAAACAAAAATATACATACACTCCATATAACTTATTAATGCGTGCATGCTATCAATTATTGCACTGACCTTAAAAGCATGACATTTGTTGCTCTGCTACCCCCATATTTACCGATCACCACCATTCCATGTTATATTATTAAAGTCTGCATAATGGAGTTACTTTCAATTGTGGCAATGACCTTAAAAGCATGACATGTGTCCACAATAAATACAATATACTTGCCTTTGTCCACCTTATATATGTATATATTGACACCTATATATTTAAATATCGCCGGTCAACCCGATACCACATGCGTTCAACTCAAATCCCCGTTCAATTTGGGTAGATTTTTATTTATTAACTTTGATTAAGTTCAACGTGATCCAATTATACTCGAATTTATTAAGTTACATTGGGTAAAATTAGTTTATAATAAAAAGCTTTTTTCTTATTTGTTTTTTCTTTCATGATGTGACATCAATATAGTAGTATTGTAAAACAATTTGACTTGTTATTACAGTTGTGATTTTCATTTTCAAATTATAATAATGTAATGTGGAAAATTATGTCATGTCGTTTGTCAAGATCTAATATATATATATTTTTAATTATATAAAAGTCAAATATCAACAATGGTTGCAATGATTGAAACACATAATACTATTATTAGTATGTGTGCGTTTCAATCACTCCTCCACAACTTATATTACACCTTGAAAAAAAAAAAACAAAAGGATAATGGCTCTTATAAAAAGGGAAACTTAATAAATATTTAATTTGCAAAAAAATAAAAAAATTTAATAGCATACTAAATAGTACTCCTACCATGCATTCATATATAATCAATCTGACTTATATGCGTATAAGCATCATTTTATATGTAGATAAAAGGAAAAAATTCAATTAAACACACATAATATTCACTTAGTGACGAGTGTTTGTTATCTAATGTTATAATTTAGTGATATCTTCTTAATTTTTTAAAATAAAAATAGTTTTGATTTGAAATCCTAATGGATAAATGTGTGCACGAGATGAATATTTTATCCAGTGACCTAATTAGTATAACGCTTAGCTCTTCAAGCGATATGTCCATTCTCTCTCTCTTTTAATTTGTCAGGACAAAAAAAGTATTCATGACCTTGCTCCTGAAAGATAAAAATGTAAGGAAGAGGAGGAGGATGTGATGACCTTGTGGGTGGGTGCGAGAGACACTGTCAGGCTACCACACTGGCGAAGTACGGGTGTACAATCTCATATCGCCTGGGTAGAGGAAAGGTGAAGTGCTTATATCTAAGTGTATCACCTCCAGTTGGTATGAGGCCTTTTGGGGTGAAGTTCAAGAGCAAAATCGTGCGGACTCAGGCCCAAAGTGGACAATATCATAGCATGTGATGGAGTGGGTCGTTACAATGATATTAGAGCCTGACCCAGCCGGAAGTGTGCCGACGGGGACGTCGGGTTTCTAAGGGGGGTGGATTGTAACGACCTTGTGGGCGGGTGTGTCGTGGGCGGGTGCGAGAGATACTGTTAGGCTACCATACTGGCGAGTTACGTGTGCACAATCCCACGTCGCCTGGGTAAAGGAAAGGTGAAGTGTTTATATATAAGTGTGCCACCCCCAATTGGTATGAGGCCTTTTGAGGTAAAACTTAAGAACAAAATCATGTAGATTTAGGTTTAAAACGGACAATATTATACCATGTAGTGGAGTAGAGGAGTACGGAAAAAAGTAATCATGACCTTGCTAACGAAAGATAAAAACTGAGGAGGAGGAGGACAAAAAGTGAAGTATTCATGACCTTGCTATTGAAAGATAAGAACTGAGGAGGAGGAGGAGGAGGTGGTGGTTTATCCATTAAATAATTCCATTAAGAATAAATAAAAATGAAATTCCTGGTTAGCATGTGAGATTGACTGCAAGATATTTCTTGGATAGATAGAAGGATCAAAGACGAAAAGTAAGACAGAGATGTGATTGGACATGACACATGCCTGGTTGAAAGGGAAGCTGCAGAGCTAATTATGAGTCAAATCAATATTTTTCTCATGCTTATCTTCTAAATTTCCAATGATATTCCCCAATTAACTTTTTTTTTCCTTTGCCCAATCACATCGTTACACGTATCCATTATTGGTCATTAATAGTCATGATGAGTCAGCATTCTTTGTTCTGAATTCATACTATCAATTAATCCCTAATTTGTAATTTCATATAGTCCCACAAAACTTTTGCACTTTGGCCCCTCTACCTGACTTTAGTTTATTGATAAGAAAATAAGGGTATGTTTGGCAACTATATTTTTTATTTGAAACATAAATAATTTTTATTATTGTGGAGTGTGTTCAACAATGCATGAGTTGCTCTCTATAGTATGAAGTTCATGTTCAAACCTTATAACTTTGTCACTCATCTAATCACTAACATAATAAAGAAAACATGCATGCATGTTTTTAAATATTACTCTTTTTAATTATCCATTTTGTATACTGTGATTTATATGTAAGTTACAGTATACGAAGTGGACAATTAAAAAGAAATGAAAGGAGTACATTGTTTTAGTTGCAATACAAATATTACGCATGTATCCAACCATTCATTATTGTACCGATAACACATACCGCGTCATGTGAAAAAATAAAAAAACCTAGGATCCTCTCAAATAGATATATATATTTTTTAAGCATG
The DNA here is from genome assembly GCF_030987335.1 of Cornus florida. Classification (NCBI taxonomy): domain Eukaryota; kingdom Viridiplantae; phylum Streptophyta; class Magnoliopsida; order Cornales; family Cornaceae; genus Cornus; species Cornus florida. The sequence continues at coordinate 7,707,683 of NW_026775573.1, forward strand.
TAATAAACATATCCAACCATTCATTACTGTAGACGGATAACATAGACGGTCGGAATGCACCTGTTTCGCATTGTACGGCACAATAAAGTTTTCCTCCACAAACATGCCGCAGGGGACGTTTGCATGCACCAAGCCACCTTCTATCAAAAGTTCAAACCGACGACCATAATAAGTCAAGAAGCAGCAGACAGACCCAATAAACGTGGGACTAAAATCGACCATTGTTGAACACGCGCCATATGAAAGAATAAAAGACCTCGGATCCTCTCAAATCTAAGATGCCAAGGAATTAGGCCCTTTCACGTGCGTTTGTCAACTATGTTTTATTGGTCAATCTGGTTTTTCACAACTCAAAATTGTGTATGATCCTCTATAAATTCTAAGAGAAGAGTAAATTTTTTTTTTTTTGGGAAAAGATGATAAACTCTCTTTTAATCAATTGCATTATTATTATTACTATTAACTTAAATGACAAAATATTTTTCTACTCATGACTTAAAAATAGTTTTGTTATTTCATTTTAAATTTTACTTTAATAAGAGTGCAGTGCATTTGATTAAAAAAAAACAAAACAAATATATCAACCACACTTTATTTTTATTTTTGAAAGGTCATAAGAGTCTATATATACTAATTATATAAATATAGATTAGAGAGTAATGTCATCTCTAAATAGAAATCAGTTATAGTTAATGGTCCAAAATATCTTCTTTTATAAATAAGATACAAAAAAAATAAGATCAATTAAACAATAAAAAATGGTTAATAAATACATTCATTGAAGTTTTATATGTCTTAACAATATTTATTTGTTATATAGATATTTTTTTGTTTTACTAATTCAAGTTTCATGAACCTCTCCCAATTTTTACTAGGTAGTATTATTTTTTCAAAATTCACCTCCGCTCTTTAGATGAATTAGACCCTCTCTATATTTACGGTTTTAAAAACAGTCTGTACAAATAAAAGGCATGCCTTTATTTTTTCCGAAATAACAATACATATTACTTTTTTCATCTCATAATAATAGTCCATTATTCTATTTTTTACATGTCTCAAATTAATTGTCCTCTTTAAAAAGTCAAAACAAATAAGTTTTATATTTTCATCATTGTCTTTTATCTTTTTAAAAAATTTTAAACTTTGTAACTATATATATTTAAATTAAAAGAGACAAATTGATAATTTAAAAAAAAAAATATATATTAAATACACGTTTTCTTAAAAATTTTAATTTTTAAATATAAACTTTTAATATGTGACAGAGAGTATTAGTGTTTTATTTACGTTATGTTTGTGAATTGGTCCGTATTAAATGTAGTTGAGTGGAATGGAAAATCACTCCTATATCTTTTTCATTTTCTTTTTTTTTTCTTTTCTTTTCTTTTTTTTTTTTTTACAGAGAAACAAGTTTCTAAAAAAGCTATTGTCTAATTATTACTCCCTAGTACAATAAAATAATTAATAAAACAGATTGGATAGAATCTCTATAAAGACTCTTTCTAGTGGCATTCAATCCAAATCTCCTCTATCGCCTCCTCCTCTCCCCCTTTCTCTCTCTCTCTCTCTAACCCACCTGACCGCTCCTCTTCCTTTTTCACCCTCCTATTCCCACAGCACAGAGAGATGGAGCTTGGCTTAACCTTAGGTCACGCATCAAAGCCATTTGGCTTCTTTCCTAAAGATCAAGAAATTAACACCACGACCAATGTTCTAGCTTTCCCATTAGCCTTAGGTATCATCTCTAATGGAGGAAAACAACAACAGCAACAACATCATGAGAATGATGAAGACGATGATGAATCAGAAATCAGAAGTACAAGAAACATTAGTCACGAGCAGAGAGTCTCCATCGAGCTCGATCTCCTCCCTCTCGCTCCAGTTCCCCGTCACGCATGGCCGCCGCCTTCTGATACTGGTAAAACACATAGTGTGGTGTATTGTGTCTTATATATGTATGTATATATTTGGCTTGTGGGTTGATTTGATCGATTTTGATGTGGTGGTTGTTAAAATAGGGAGTTCGGAAGGGGGTTCATCCGGAAATACGGGTTTTCCGGCGATTGCGATGGCGGAGGAAGTGGCGGCGCCGACTTCTCCCAACAGTGGAGCGTCGTCGTTTCAGATGGATTATTGTATCTACAGAGGCGGCGGAAATATTAGTGGGAACAAGAGAGACGCAGAGGGTATTGTTGTCGGAAACGACGTCGTGGAGGTGGAGAGAGCGTCGTCCAGAGCCAGCGACGACGACGAGAACGGTCTGAGTCGGAAGAAACTCAGACTCTCTAAGCAACAGTCTGCTTATCTCGAAGAAAGCTTCAAAGAACACAACACTCTCAATCCCGTAAGTTCTATATAGATATAGATAGATAGAGAGTCCCTTTTGGATTTTGTTTACGATGGGTTTTCATTTTTGGTGCAGAAACAAAAGCTTGCACTTGCTAAACAGCTTAATCTTCGTCCTCGCCAAGTTGAAGTCTGGTTTCAGAACAGAAGAGCAAGGTATATATATTTATATATATTATGTTTGCTAGTTTTTGTGTTTGTGTTTTAAGTTAGTCCAGAGAATTAGATGTACAGAAGAATCTTATGTTTTTGAATAATTTATGAATCAAGTAGTTTCCGGTTTTAGACCGGAATTTGAATCTCGGGTGTGGGGATCTGATAAGTAATGTGAAAATAATTACGTAAATGTAATGGCACATGATGCGACACAGTGTAGAAATGAGTCAAATGACACCCGAGGTGATTCGGGTTTCTCGGGAGCTATACTCCCTAAAACTTTTGCAATACAGAAGTAATGCTTCCTAATTTGACAAAGTGACCAACTGGCCAGATTCATTTTCATTTGTTGTTAATTATCTCATTAATAATATTAATTGATTTTGTTTTTAAAATAATTTTCTACTGGCATGTCTGTTTTCACGTGCAATCTAAGGTTGTGAAATTTGGATTTTGATGGAGTATAATTTAATATGTGTTTTATATATAGGACGAAGTTGAAGCAAACAGAGGTGGATTGCGAGTACTTGAAGAGGTGTTGTGAGACACTGACGGAAGAGAACAGAAGGCTAAACAAGGAGGTCCAAGAGTTGAGAGCTTTGAAGACATCGAATCCATTTTACATGCAACTTCCAGCCACCACTCTCACCATGTGCCCCTCTTGTGAGCGTGTAGCCACCACTACCTCCGCCTCCACCACTGCCCCTCCAGCCACCACCACCACCTCCAACCCCACAGCCTTCTCTCTCTCTAGACCCAGGTTCTATCCATACTCTCACAGTACCCAAAACAATCCCCACCAGTCTGCTGCCTCATGAATTTGAAGACACTACTTTTTAGAGTGAGAAACCATTCAACAACCACTTTGTTAATGTTATGCAAATATTTGGTGTGTGTAAATAGTCAAAGTGCTTGTTGGGTGCCTAAAGAGGGTACACCTTGACCTATTGGTATAGTTGCTTGCTTGGGAATCTGTTTCCGATTCCAAATCCGAAACAATTTAGAGATAAAGATTGTGCACATCTGACACAAGATGCGAAATGCGCTGAGGAATGCTCTGAATTAGCCCTTTCATGCACGCATTTGTTGGATGATAAGTTCGCTTGATGTTATGGTTTTGTCAAGTTAGGACTTTTAGCTCACTTGTGAATTTTGTGGGTTAGAATTTATATCTTAGAAAGAAAACAAAAAAGGAAGTTAAGAATTAGATTATTAGAGGAATTTCCCTGATTTTCCTTCATTTTCTTGGGAAGTAAAGTTGGGAAGAAAATATTACTAGAAAGTTTTTGTTTAATTAATTTGATTGTTGTTTGATGACGATGTTATTAAATTAAGGTTTTGTGGTTTGAATTGAATTTGAGTCTGTACGTGGTTCAAGACATTGCTTTAAGAAAGGGGCAAACTAGTTGTGGCCCCGTTTTCAATGATTTCATTCAAACTACATTCATGAGGAGGCGTGGGTGGTGGTGGGGCGGGGAGATAAAGACTGATCGGGGACAAGTTTGTCATATTAATCAATGTGTCGGCCAAAGTTGGGTACCCTTTACAACAAAACAATTATGAGTACACACGAGCTAAGTACAAAACTCATAATGACTGACTGCTAAGGTTGTATGGCACGTGACTTCTCACGAGACATGTCTCTTCTCATTACTTTACACCTAAACCACTTGCCTAATTTTTAAACCCATTTGTTTCAATTATGCGACCCAAGTGAGAGTTCCATGGTAACTATTCAACGGTTAAGTACGGATCAAAGGGCTCAATGGTTCAATCTCTGTCCCTTAAAGGTGTACGACGATAATTTGAATATATTGTGAATAATAGGTGTACGTATATGTTTTTGTTTTTATTTTTATTTTTATTAATTTTTTATTTTAAAAAGTCTCCATTTATGCTCAAAATGTAAAATTTCAAAGGTGGAGAAAAATTATTGCAACACTAGTTTTCATTCTGTTTGAATGAAGAAATGATTAAAATGTTATCAAAATTATATATATTTTAATAGTTTAAATTTTTAGAGCAGATTTCATAGAATCCAGTATACCACATGCATGAAAGGGTGTCCCGTTCTGTTGTTATTGGGTTTAAAGAATATCGTATGATCCTAGTAGGGTTTGAGATAGTTTTTTTTATTTTTTATTTTTTAAAGGGAAAATTACATATAAATGGAGTCAAAGTTCCATATTTACTTAGAGATTGAGTCAAAATTCCATATTTCTCTAAAATGGATTGCTGAGGTGGCACATGATTTTTTACTGTTTAAAAAATTATGGTGCCTAAAATGCCCTTTCCTAACAAAAAAGTAGTACATTCAGTTCAAAAAAGTAGTACATTCAGTTCAAAAAAGTAGTACCTTCGCGGTGTTTAAAAAACATGGTACCTGGACGCCAAAAAGTAGTACCTTCAGTTCAAAAAAGTAGTACCTTCGAAGAAAAAGTAGTACCTTTCCGGAAGGGTATTTTAGGCACCACAATTTCTAAACAGTAAAAAACCATGTGCCACCTCAGCAATCCATTTTAGAGAAATATGGAACTTTAACTCCATTTATATGTAATTTTCCCTTTTTTAAACCTATGATCTTTAAGTCATAACAATGCAACTTAATAGTTGAGTAAGGTCACAACAGTGCAACCTAACCGTTGAACTAATTTATAAAGTGGTGCGGTCAAATTTTTAGAGGGACGATGGTTGATCAGAAAATTAAAATTTGAGAGGATGGTTGTAATTAAAGTTCATCTCATTCACCGTTTGACAATTGAATATGGACAGAGCAAAACAACCCTCCCAACAAACACTTTTCTTGTAATTAGGGCAGCTCCAACACACCAAGTTTCATTCTTCAGTATTGCATCCATTGGCTGCCTGGCCGGCTCTCCATTGCATGCTATGTGAGATCATCGGAGCACAAAGACGTGAGAGGTTTTCAAACTGAATAAGTTCGACAATTTTGACTAATTTATATAACGAAAGTTATCATTATTTAATATTTGTTATATTATAATAATATCAACCCTTACCCGTACAAAATTAATCAAATTTATCTGACAAACTCTATCGGTACTCTTATAGTCTTATACTCCCTTTGTTTCAAAGAGACTTACTTTTTTTTTTGGGACAAAAAAAAACATGATACATACATCACGTATATATAACCTATCATGTCCCATTTCACAAATCATTTTTGAGAATTATAAGGTGGTAAAAGAGGACATGACCTAATCACCCGAATGAAAAGTTGAAATGACATTAATTATTACATGTCCTCTAATGATTTTTGTTCCGTGATTGCATATGCATAAGCATCTCTTAATTATAAAGTCAAGTATAGGAGTATCTCAAATTTCTTTCTTGGAGACAAAGACAACCATAATTATTTTGTCATTCTATTTATTAAAAATTTAAGTTTAGTGTAAATACAGAAAACTCTGTGAAGATTATTATTATTATTATTACTTTTTTTTTTTGCAAAAATGTGTTTGATCATATATATATATATATATATATATATGCCATCTGTTTATTTTTTTTAAATTTTGTGTGGAGTTAGTGTCCATCATGGTAGGATCCACGTGTTAGTAAAGAGTTACACGTGTCATAAACGTCAATCCCTTGCTTTTTCATTTTCATATATATATATATATAAATCAAGGGCTTTGTCTTTGGTGGTAGTTCAAAAGCTCGTGAAATGGAATATGGAAAATGTTTATGATGCTGTGCCCACTTTGTTTGTGGTTTGACAATGTTGTCAAAAATCATTATCTTGTGTTAGAAAATCAAAGAAGACTATTTTTTCAGAATGACGTGGGGAAGTTTTATTTTCCCTTTTTTGACCTTTTCAACAACCAATTATATTTACCGACATAAAATTATTAATCTGAGAATCTTTATACTAGGATCATATCACCCCTTTTATGAAGAAAAAATTGAAAAGCTTTAGAAGCCTCTCTATTTTAGGATATGGTTGAGGTTTCTTCACTAGGCAGAGATTAGAATAATGATAAGATACTTAGAAATGGTTGAAAATTTCATAACTCAAAAACTTAAACATTATATCAATTTTAGACGGTTAGCTCTCATCTTCTTACCATCACTTTAAAAGAACGATCACATTTTTTAACCTAGGACTAATTAGTATGATATTCTTTTGTACACTCTCTTATCTACATTTTATTTATGTAAATTAGTCGGAATTGTCCGGCTCTTATTGTATAGGACAATAGAATGTATTTCTGGTGGAGGAAGAAAAAGAAAATGAGAGAGAGAGAGAGAGTAATTTAAACAAGAAAATCATGCAATTTGTGGTGAATTGGAGGTCCACATTGAAGGCGCCATTTACCATACGCAATTTGTGATGAATTTGACTTTTGATGGGAAACACTTGGGAGAAAAAAAGCCCTTTGACTATAAGAAATATTTCAAACCTCATTCTTTTCCGTTGAATTACAGAAAGTAAAAGAATGATTCTCATTGAGAATTTAAGATTGTAAAAGGCGAGTCTAAGAAATTTAAGATTTCTGGTTGGTAGTTCGTAAGGTCACTATATACATGATTAGTATATATATAATTATAATGCCGAGAAAATAAACATGTTCGGAGGTCTTTGATGGGGTATTCTTTGGTTTAGATTGCTTGAGACATTATTTAATATTTCACCAATGGGACCATTGAATACTTGAATGTACAAAATGCAACTAATTTGAAAATTGGTGCAGTTTATGTAATTATAACTCTATTTTTATAAGGAAAATGGTTGAGCCTCTTAATTCGGAGAATGTCAAATGAGAGGGAGAATGTCAAACGAGAGTGATTTGTGCAGTTTAAGTAATGGTACATCTGAGTAAGAGCGTGAGCCCCACGTGGAGCATTTATTCGACATCCTCACTCATTTTCGTGCCAATGGGTATTAATCAGAAGGTACTCCAAAAGATAATTAGGTCCGTGTGTTCAAGTCCTGGAACATTGTGAGTGAATGCGCGTAAAACAAGACCTCTGTGTTTCACCAATTTAGGTTACAAAAGAAAAAGGCAAGGGAATTCTATGGGCCTGGAACCATATAGAACTTACACATACAGCATACGTTTATGGTAGTGTGTGTATATATATATATGTATGTATAATACACACTTTTCTTCTAATTCGAATAATATACTACCACTGAATCAAGTACAATCTAACAAAGGATACAACTACAATTACATAATACACACATTGAACCTTCATACAACAATTGTACAACTAAAGGGCAACGAAGGATTTCATTGAATAACAAGTCAAACTTCCATATGGTAAATATTGGTATCCTCAAGTTCTTCCTAAAAGCACCACTCATAACAAATTAAACATCAATGTAATATCCAAACACACTCAATAGAACTATTGGCAACGATTACAACATCAAGTAAATTTGAACAGATAATAATAGTAAGTAGACTAAAGACTGCAACTATAAAGCTAAACAACAGTTTAAAAGTAAACTCGTTCAAGTTTGAGAAGTTGCTAATGGTGCTCCTTTCTGTTGGTTGCCGCCAACTTTCCACTCGCATTATGCCACCAAAATTTGAGTGCCTCGGCCCTCAAATCTGCACTTGTAGTGGTGAGGGAGCGAAATATCCCGTGTCAGGTCATATTGGTGTTCGTCATCTGTCAGTAGCCAATGCCATTTCTGAAATGTTGCTCTACAAGTGGGGATGGAGAAGAGCAAACCTAGTTGTAACGTTGCAATTCGTTGTAGCAGCTATTCACTTAATCTGCAGGCAAAACATCAAAGTAGATAGATTCATGTATGCAGTATATAGTGTCCAAATAGAAATTGGTAGTCTAAGAAATACTCCATGCACAGTATCAATAATCATAAACTCCTTTTCTTTCCTTTGTTTTCTTTTCATTTTTTCTTCCTGGTGTGGTTTGAGAATTGTAGTGGTTGTGGCTGTTAAATATAAAAACAAAGTAGTACACTTCGAAGTTTTTGAAAAACATTTAACTGTGGAGCTCAACGGTAAAAGGCTCGTGTTCTAGCTTCCAGCAGATGCTATTTTAAATACCGTGTTGCATTTCTCCCAGGATGGATTGAATGATGGATCTAAAGTTTCAAAAAATTTCACAATTTCTATGTGATGTATTGCAAACTTATATTTCAACTTAGTTAAAATAATTAATTTCTCATATTATATGTCAAGTTATTTAGTGCATGCATATACTAAAGAAAATAGGATCACTAAATTGTTAAGTATCCGCAACACTTGAGCTTGCATAATTGATAATACCATCATACGCCATGACTCAGTGAGAGTTTTAAGTTTTAACCATACCAATATACCCAAAAGCGTATTGGTATGTTTAACAGAAACTAAACATAGCGGTGGTGACAAAGTACCTGTACCTACAGCAGACTATCGTGTAAAATCTCCACAATGGCAATACTTTCCGGCTATCATGTAAAAGCTCAATGTGTGTCTGTAAGAAGAACAATAAAAAAAGGCCCATTATTGGAGCATTTCCTTAAAAGAAGCATCCCATGGAAGTTCCAAAAGGATTTCTCTGGAAATTGAAGAATCAGTTGGTTGAAATTGAAGGAATAACCTGACACAAGAAGGGACAAAAATGTAGAGATAACAAACTCCATATACTAAGAAAAACTGTTTCAACTTCCGACATATAACAGGAGAGGAGGGGGACCCTGAAATATTTTTCTTTTCATAGCTGGACCGTAGTGAAAATCAGAGGTCAGCGGCTGTCCCCTCCGGCGAATAGCAGCAGTAGAGGGATGGAAAGTAATCTTCTCAGGAGAAGAAACGTTCTAGGATAACATGCCAAAATCGGTTTAACTTATTGTCAAATATCTCTTGTATGTGACAAGATTCAACTTCTAAAAACACGATGTCAGTCACATTAGACGGATTCTTACCAACTTCAGTTGCCATTTTCAGAACCAAGATGAGAATGACCCACACAAATAGCAGCATAAAAAGTGAACATTGCACCAACAGAAAGCAAGAACATCAAGAGTTGTCAATGTATATGCAGAGCAATTAGAAAGACGTGATACCCCTCAATTCTAGAGTCACGGGTGATCAAGTCCGAGCACAGATCTAAGGGATACCAAACAATCAATATGTAAACAAGTAAGAATAAAAATTGAATTAAGAATAAAATAATAATGCACTGAAAGAAATCTAAAATAAAAATCAATATGTAAACAAGTAAGAATAAAAACTGAATTAAGAATAAAATAATAATGCGCTGAAAGAAATCTAAAATAAAAACTCTCAAACTTTAAATAATAAATTAGTATCATTTAAATCCTCCAAATCTGTACAACTCGGGAATCCAACTAGTGGACCCCTAATAATCCCAAATGATAAAACTTTACAGAATTAAAATCCAAAACTAAAATTAGAAAGAAAATCCTATTTAGTTGGAAGAGTGAGTGACTGTATCTGCATCACTATGAACAAGCTCTAAGCCTGGTACTGTTGAATACCTGAAAAATAAGGGTGGGTCAGGCCCACATGCAAGTTCCATGCTACTGCAATCCATACATAAACCCGATACGCAGATACATCTTAGATAGCTCAACAATAGCTAAAGTAGTCCATATATATATAAGTACACACTATAGAATGTTCACCAGCCCATATAATCCGTCTCAACCCGAGTAGAACAACTAGGGAAACATCATCAGGCCTGGTTATCAATCCTAGGCGATATACGCACCCTAACCGTGATCAGGAGATTCAAGCTCATATCATGGTACTATAAGTATATATATAAATTCCTTCCTAGTGCAAAAAAGAAAAAACAAACATCCATTATGTCGTTCAACTATTTTAGTTGACAGGACATGCATCCATGTAGGATTTAACGGTTTTAGTTAATCCATTCCTTACGTATGAAGAGGTAGGACTTAACTTTTTGATCTAATCCATCTCTGATATGCCACCGTCCCATACCGGTGCATATAATGCACATGATCCACAGATGATGCACATTCAAATGAACATCAAATATATCAAGAAACCAGTATAATAGAAAACAGATATTATTAAGATCCCATCATGCATCCAGTATATGATTATAATTATAAATCCTCCAAACAAATTGTTAAGGTAATGATAAACAATTTATATTATCCACGTCATGTAATGTTTGTAATTTATGTGCATGTGTATTTGTGTGTGGTGGAAAAGAAAAGTTTTAAATAAAAAGTGATGGGACCCACCACTTTACATATAAATGGCAAGGAGGCCACATTTGGGCCTCATCATTCTCTCTCTCCTATAGCTCACTGCCTTCCCCTCTTATTCTTCTGTTTTTTTTTTTTTTTTATTATTATTTTTTTTTTACAAGATTCAATCATAGATTTCTCCCTCAATTTTTGGTATTTTTAGGAGTCGTTTGAGGCAAAACGAAGAGCACGTCGAGATCTACGGTTTGATCGGAGCAATTCTTCATTTGGTATACTTTGGAATTTCGAAATCTAGGGCACAAAATCGGGGGTTTTTGCAATTCTTGAAGTAGGGGTTTCTAATCCATAACCTCTTAGATTTTGTGAGTCAATTCTTTATAATTTGTATTATTACATGATTAAATTGTGTATATTTCATACAAACTTTGCTATGTGTTGTATATGAGACGCATTTACATTCTAAGTTGATATGTGATGAAGAAATATGTTTAAATGATGATGTTTTCAAGCGTATTGTGTTATAAGTGATGAATTTTGTGATTAGAAAGCGTGAGATATATTTCTAAAATTTTTCTTTGGAATTAAAGCATGTAATTTATGTGAATTAATTGATATTGTATGAGAAAGCATGTTTAAGTGGTGAATTTCTCTACCTATTGTGTTGGAATTGCTAATTTTCAATATAGAGACATGTTAGTTATTATTAGAAATTTCCTACAAAGCTTGCTATATTGTGAACACATGACTTGTATGGAATTGTGTAATAGCATGCTTATGTGAAACGAATTATGCTTTGTATGCTCGGTATGCTAAAATAATGTTGAAAAGAAACATGAATTACCTATTTTAGAAATTTAATTTGCAAAGCATGTGTGAAATTCTATGGTTGAATTCACGATTAGGAGCGTGAAGTATTCATGCATCCATTGGGAAAGGAAAATGGGAAAAATGTTTTGAAAACAAATGAAATGATTTTGGGAAAATATTTTGAAAAGTGTTTGCGAAAACCAGACGCTTAGGAGGCGCCTAGTGGTCCGTGGTGTTAGTGTAGTCTAGAGGGGAGTATGGTTGAGCTAGTTAGGCCGGATGCGGCGCCTTGGAGGTGCCTTGTGGTCGTGGATAGTTAGCCAATCCTCCTCTCGTGATGCCATGAAGGTGTCTTGGGTCGGATTACACTAACGGTTTGGAAGTTGAAACGAAAATGTTTCGGAAATGGGGAGCGACATGAGTATGGCATTGCACTTCATTGGCATACATGGTGTATTTGTGACTTGGATGACATTTGTGTTTATAATGGATGTTGTGGTTATGGTTTACATCCCCGATATAGTATGAACCCGTTCTCTTATTTTCTATTCTATATGTGGATTAACGGGGTTATAAGAGATGTGTCTTAGACACTTCCTACTGAGTTTATACTCACCCCATCATTTTAACATTTTTCAGGTCACGAGAAGGAGGTAGCAGACGACGTTCCTCCATAGGTTTTGATGGGTTAGTGGACTGTTTGACATATTTTGTAGCCATGATCTCATTTTATAATTATTATTATTATTAATTACAAAGCCTGAGATGACACGTATATTATGTATTGATATAAGAAAGGGTGGTAGTGCTCTTAGTTGACTTCGGGTTCGGGTAAAGACCCGGTTAGCAATTCGGACCTTCGGGTTCGGGTCGTTACAAATTTGGTATCAGAGCGATGGTTCGAATACCATTAGGACAACGGGTAGAGGCCTACCTAGGGTTGTGTGGGAAGTCATTTGCATTATTTATGTGACTATTTACTAAAGTGTTTTGTTATTTGAAAAACATGTTTAACTGTCTAATTATTTACATGTTTATGTGCTTATGGTTTTGAAAGACATGCTTCCTTGCTATGTGTTTACACGTTTATATGCTAAAGTTTATGTTACATGGCCATGTACAAGGAATAGTTAGATGATCTAACCATGTAAATGAAATATGAAAGAAAAAGAAAGCATGTTGATTGTGTATGAGGAGTATGGTGACGAAAAGTGGTAGGCACGGTATGTGCAGTTCTAAATTAAATGCTAATGTGACAACTAATGAATATGGTATATGCAAACATGTTTTGTGTAGCATTGTGGGTTTCATTCATTTTGTGTGTATATATATATATATATATATATATATATACACACACACACACACACATTCATATATGTTTATGCGATTGAGCATTGGGGTGGTTGTTAGTACGGTAGAGTACTTGTCACGGCATTAATGGTTATGTGAGTTTTGACTTGAGTAGGCGAGGAGCTCGGTTGCTCCAAGGTTGTTTGGGTACCAGTTCTTATCGAATGAATTGCTTGGTTTTTAGCTCGTGGATTAAGCTATTTGGTGTGTAATCATTTTGATTTTCTTGTTGCATTTATGCGGTGCTTAGAGCATGACTTCAGAATGGGTTTGTTTTTCATGGCACAGTGGCTGTGTTGTGTATGAGTTTAATGCAGCGGTGTACAGGTTCTTGTGACCGTGGGGGTCAGGTGTGTAATACCCCTAAAATTAAAAAGGATAAAATTGGGATTTAAATTTCACTCTATGTGCATTTTTGTCTATTGATTTTGTAATTGTTGTATTTTGTTTGTTTTATTTAATTATTTGTAAATTGTTACTTGTATATTTGTATTTCCTTATTTGGTTAATTATTTTCTTTATTTGAATTATGGTTTGTTTAGTTATTTGAGTTATTGTATTATTTGTCTTATTTTAAATTGTATTTTAAATGCCTTATTTGGTTAATTATTTAATTGTCTTTAATAAGTGCTTAAGTAGAAGTTGAATTAACAGTTTTCAGTTAGGGTTTCTTGAAGCCGTCATACAAGTATTTAACGTGTATGTGACTTAAGTTTATGGACCGACTCTAATTTAATTAGGGTTTTCTAAAGGCCTATATATATATAGTTTAATTAGGGTTTTCTAAAGGCCTATATATATACGTGTATGAGTTTCACTAAGGGTTTTGGAAAAACCCTATTCACGGCACAGTAAAAATAGAACGTAACAGAGAGAGAGTTGAGAGAACAGAGGCAATTGTAAGAGCTACCAAGGATAAGAACAGAGAAGGTCAAAGGAGGGTTGTGGTGGATTAGATCACACCCATAAGAGGCTTGAAGAAAGTTAGTAGTTGCCGGAAACTTAGAGACGACGCCGGGATTTCATAACTGAAATCACATGCAAGTTCTTCTCTTTCTCCTTCTCTTTGGCTCGTGTTCTGTGCACCTAGATGATCTCTAGGGTTTAATCAATCAATAACTGGAAGTTATATGTTTAATATATGTTATATGAATGATCTGTTTGCGGTAAATTCAAATCTGTTTACAGTTCATGTATGGTTGCTCCTAGTTTTATTCTTAAAAGCATATTAAGTTCTGTTGTAATGTTTGTTACTGTACTTGCTTCCATCTTCTATAAAAGAACCATGGGGATGTTAATGGGGTGATAGAAGACCTTAGGTTCAGTATTATTGAGGAACAGAGGGGTTGGAATGGAGCTGTGGTTGCAAAATAGTTTCAGTGTTTTCCCTAAAGCATGTCTAGTTCGGTAGCAAATTTGATCTATGTAATTGATTTAAATGGTTAAAATCAAACCTTTGGGATGCTAGTGGATATTAATCAGACCCTTAAGATCAGTTTTTGAAACCAACTGAAGGGCAGAAACATGCCGGAGAAGAAGCATAAAGTCAGAACGGAGCAGAACGGGGACAGAGGCTCTCAAAGGAGGTGAAAGCCGGCTCCATGGATGTGGGAGCCGGCTCTAAATTCTATAGAGCCAGCTCCAAGCTCAAAAAGAGCCTGCTCTTGGAATTTAGAGCAGGCTCTTTCAAATAGTGGTTTTCTGAATTTTTTTTTTACAATCTGTTTGCAACTGTTGGAGCATGGGAACTGTCTGGATGGGTCTGGGTCTACATAGAGGTATTAAGAAATTTATTTTGGGTGTAATTAAGACCTTAAGTTGATTAATGTTGACCTCTAAGTCAATGGGACAAACAGTATAAAATTAAGGAATTTTCTACGCTGTTAACGGATGGAAGAGAAATAAATTGCTTAATTAAATTTCAGCAATTGTTATGGGATTTACTAAGTTATTAAAACTTATATTATATGCACGGTGAAGTATTTTAATTAACCAATTGGACTTATGGCATAGTGTATGGCTCTGTGCTAAAAGATGAAACAGAATACAAGTATACAACTTAGTACGCTGTTATCGGACGAAAGGAACTAAATTGCCTAGGTTAGTTTAGGAATTGATTGGACTATAATATGATTATAAACTTAATTGTAATGCATGATAGAGTCATTGATATATTAGATGTGATCTACGCATGATTTGGATGCTAGTTGTTAAACCTTTAAACCGTTTCCTGCAAATACATGGTTTAACTCTTGGATTAAATTGCTGAAACTATAAATAGTCTCCTGCACATATTTAGGATGGTTCTGGATTGTAAATTACTAAACTGTTAATTATGTGTTGTAATTTACATAGGTTGGATGTTAATTGTGGAATCTTATATATTATTCTACAGTTAATTGGATTATGGTTTTGAACTGTAATTGTTGTGGCATTGTATAAACTATTCTGCAATGATATGGATAATTGGTTTTGGACTGTAAATTACTTGCTTATTATTTATATGTTGTAATTTACATGGATATGGAGGATTGTATGCACCGGTATGGGACAGTGACATACTAGGTATGGTTTAGTTCAAAACGCTCATTCCTACCTTATGGATTTTAATTGGTGAACAGTTTTACCTGTTCAATCAATTATATGGATTTTGTGGATTGTATGCACCGGTATGGGATGGTGGCGTACTAGGGACAGACTGATTCAAAATAACTCAATCCTACCTATTTTGGATTAAGGGTTTGAATTATAAAAACATAATTCTCCTTATATTTAAGTCTGTGCAGCTGAATAAGTTAAACGACTTATTGGATTTCCTATGGATGGATATGAATGGATTTTAAATATATGTTTATGGTACCACGAGATGAACTTGAGTCTCAGACGTGTTGGTTAGGGTACGTATATACAGTGGATGCGTAGCTGGCTATAGTAGGTTGAGGTGTACCTTGTTAGGTCTAGGTACTCATGCCCACCTTTAGGTGCATTTTCGCATGTTGCCTTCTATTCAGGTTGAGACCCCTACTGTAGACCAGTGAATGTCCCTTAGTGTGGATATATCTATATGTATGGACTAGATAGCTATTCTTGAGATATCTAGGGTGTATCTGCGTATCGAGTCACTGTTTGGATTGTAGTTAGAGAAGAATTTGCATGTGGGTCTGATCCACTCTTATTTTTACAGGTGTTCATTAGTTCTAAACTTAGAGCTGGATCGTGCTGAGCAGATACAGTCTTCACTCTACCGATGACCAGGATTTTATTTCATATTTTAGACTTGGGTTTCATTTCCAATCTTTTGAGTTCAGTGAGATATTTTAGGGGTCCACTAGATGGATTCCCGAGTTGTAATAGAAATGGAGAAGTATGATGTATCTAGAATAATTCTTTATTAATAAAATTTTATTCTGGGGTTTTTGAATTATTGTTCTAGTTTCTTTTCAGCAATTTATTTATTCCTATTTCTTAATTGTATTCTGTGTTCGATTATTACTAATTGATTTGATATCCTCGGGTTATCGGACGTGGGCCTGGCCAACCCGCATCCGAAAATCCAGGGGTATCACAAGGTGTGCGAGTGAAGGTTTTGTGGGAGAAAGGTGTTACCTTAGGGGGTTAGTGTTTGTGACTTGGGTCACGGTTTGGTGCAGAGGTTCTTTTCGAATTGGTTTGAGGTGGGTATAACAGAGGTTGCTTGAGTCACGGGTGTAGTCTATGGGTTGTAGATGTATATTTCAGGTATTTTGGTACGGTCTAAAGAAACATGTTGGTTTTGATTGTTAAAGGAACTTGTTGGACTTTGTAGGTTTAGGGTGACGTAGGACCAGTTGCGGGATGTGGATCATTTCATGGTCATGTAAGAGTATGTCTGAGAGACTGGTTAGTCGAGGGTGGTTCCTATTTCGGGAAGCTACAGGAGTGTGTTATGGGTAATCGACTCTCGGTGAGTCGGTTGCATGGCTCGGTCAATGAGCGGGGTTCTAAGTTGACGCAGTTGTCTAGAAAATCTTGAGGTGGTGTATAGTGGTTAGTTTTAGTTGTGTAGTGTAGGATTGTACAATAAGGCAGGTAGTATGGGGTCATTGGAGTGTTTGGTTGTTTGCGGATGAAGTGACAGTTGGTGAGTATTGTGTTGTCAAATGAATTGTGGTTTAGAATTTGAATGTTGTGGATTAGGGTTGTATTTTAGATTGCGTCTGGAGTATCAGGAAATAATGCTTGTTGTTTGAGGATTCGAAGAGATAGACTAATGATTGGAGTGATTCGGACGAGTTGATTTTATAGGTTAGTTGGTAGCCCCATTTGATTTTTGTCGGGGCCAAGGATGTTTTAAGGAACGGGAATGAGGAAAAGTAATGATGTTGAACTTAGGATATGAAGTTTTCTTGTTTGGATGCGTAGATTGCTTAGAAAGAGTAGTTTGGTGTTGTCGGTTAAGCGTTAATGATTGATGGCATCGTTAATGGTATTGAGGTGACAATTGGGTGTTGAGCATTTTGAGATTTGTACTCATTTTGTTTTGAGGGTTTGTCGGCATGACATTGCCGTATGGAGAATCTTTTTTAATGGTATGCAGTGATCATTATGGGGAGTATCGAGAGTAATGCTTATTTTTTGTTACGATGATATTGTCTTAAGTATATTCTAAAAAAGATCCTTTAGTAGTGGCTTGATGGTCTGGTGGGATGATAGGATAGAAGTGTGGTTAGAATGAGTAGTAGTGAAGGTGTTGTGGTGTTGTAGTGTGATGTTTAATGTTGAGGAACAAAACGGTTTAGGGTGTGATCCGAATATGACTTAGGGATTGAAGGTTGTTTGTTGTGTGCTGTCAGGAATGTAATGGGATTGTACGCCAGTTGAGGTGATGGTGGACGTCTTAGTCTTTAGAACCAGTAAAGATGATGTTGCCAGATAGATATCTTTTTCTTTTAACGAGTCAATAAGTTACTGTGACTGAGGTCACGAGTCTTGTGTGCACGGTGTTTGAGGGAGTGTCGCCTTGAAGGGTAAAAGTGGAATGGGTGGTAAAAGTGTCGTTTTATAGTATGGAGGTTGTCATTTGGGGGTGATGGTTTTCGAATGAAATGGGATACAGTGTCTGATGGGTAGAGATTGTTTTTAGTGTTGGTGTGCCATAAGCGTTGGTGCTTTTATTTGATTGGTTCTGGTTAGCATGGGTATCACGATGTAGAGTGTGTGAGGTTTCAGTGTTTATAGTGTATGATGGTCCGTTTGTAGCGAGGTCGCTAGAATTGAGGTCGTAGTCTTGTATGTGTTTCCAGTTGGTTCTTTTCCTTGTGAGTAAGGAGTTCTTTTCATCTCAGGTGAGATTGGGTATCCATGGTTAGACGATCGATGAGTAGCGTGTGACAGGTTATCGGGTGCATTCAGGTGCGAGTCGTCAGTCTCTTGTCAGTTTAATTCAGGCAAGGGCATCGTTTATCATGAGACTTATACTCCATCTAGGAGTTGTGCGTATTCGTGGGCGGACGGATTTGTAAGTGGCTTGTTACGCTGCTGGAGTTCATCGATAGAGGTCCTAATTGAAGGGGTCGATTCACTCCCACGGAGGGAGGTGAAGTCTTCAGTTTTTGTAGTGTTTGTTTTGAGAGTGGTTTTGACTGGTAGGATATGAGGCATGAGTTGCTGAATAGGTGTTGTGTTTATGATGTTTTGTATTAGCGGTGATGGCTAGGAAATGTGTCGTGAATCGCAACTTGAGGATAATTAGGTGATGTGATGTGACTCATGTATTTGGATGTTTTTAGAGGTGATTGATTCTAGCAGTGTCTTGAGGACAAATGTTGGTATTGTTTGAATGTTTTGAAGCTAAAGCATGATTATGGGATTCCGTTGAAGAACTGTAGGAATGATTGACCTTGGTGGCATGAGATAGTCACATTGTGTGTTTTAACGGGGTAGGAATTGAATTGAGAAATGTTATGAGTTGTTTACCTAGTATGGATGTTATGAGGAAATTAGTGGTCTTTAGTGTTGGTCGACGATTGTGATGTTTGGTGTCGTGTTGCTTTTAGCTTGTTATAATTGTGTGATCGAGGAATAATTGTCGTGTTGCTTTTAGTATGTTGATATGTGACTGTATAGTTGTTGAGGTTATGTGGAACGATGGACGGATAGTGAGTGGATCTCTTGGTTGTTTTGTGGACTGTGTGGGGATGTGTTTGAGGTTTAGACCTGAGGACAGGGATGACATCTGTGTTGAGACCGAATCGAGGATGAGAATGGCCTGACCAACCATTTCTCCTGAATCAATCCCTCTTTAGCACGATGTCGGGTTAAAGGTCCATGATTGTTTTGGTTTGCCAGGAATAGTGAGAGTACGGTATTGCTGGTTGAGTCAGTGAGACAGTGTGGATTCAGGTGGTTGTCTCAGGTAACAAAGTGTGCTAGGTAAGGCCAAGTGTCCGACAAAGGGGTTTGTGGTACAATTACTGATTATTGCAGATTTTGTTTTGAGGATTTAAGTCATAGGTACAGGATAGTACGCTTTATTGTCTGGTGACTCATGATTGTATAGTTGTTGGGAGATTCAATATTTAGCCATCTTGAGGTTGTTAAGTGTAATGATTTTACCGAATGGTGCGGTTGGTGGTTGCTTGTACCGATATGTGGTGGTGTAATTGTGTGTTAAGTGGCGAGTGTTTGGTCTGATAGGGACGTGTAGATTGAGTTTGAGCTTGATTGTGTAATGAATAGGATTCCTTATTTGGGATTTTGTGTGTCCTTTAAAGGATGGGCAGAGATAGGATATTGTCATGTTTAGGGGTCTTGTTACCGTTTTTCTTTCGACTCCAAAGCCTTGTGTCAGTGTTGGTTTTAAGTTGAGTGCCTAATCCAGTAGGTTTTGTGTATAATGTTGTGGGTGATGTTGTGAGTACCCTCATAGGGTGGTGAGTATTGGGTTTTTCTGACGACAGGGTGTGATTGTCTATTGGTATCGGGTGTCAAAGGCAACAAGGTTGTTCAGTTCTTAGCTCTACGGTTTGGTGAGGTGTTTCTTGGGAAGATGTATGGTTGTGGGTCTCCTTCTTTAAGAAGAGTAAATTTCGAGGACGAAATCTTTTAAGGAGGGTAGATTGTAATGTTTGTAATTTATGTGCATGTGTATTTGTGTGTGGTGGAAAAAAAAAGTTTTAAATAAAAAGTGATGGGACCCACCACTTTACATATAGGTGGCAAGGAGGCCACATTTGGGCCTCACCATTCTCTCTCTCCTGTAGCTCACTACCTTCCCCTCTTATTCTTCTTTTCTTTTCTTTTTTTACAAGATTCAATCCTAAATTTCTCCCTCAATTTTTGGTAATTTTTAGGAGCCGTTTGCGGTAAAATGAAGAGCACGTCGAGATCTATGATTTGATAGGAGCAATTCTTCATTTGGTACACTTTGGAATTTCGAAATTTAGGGCACAAAATTGGGGGGTTTTGCAAATCTTAAGGTAGGGGTTTCTAATCCATAACCTCTTGGATTTTGTGAGTCAATTCCTTATAATTTGTATTATTACATGATTAAATTGTGTATATTTCATGCGAACTTTGCTATGTGTTGTATATGAGACGTATTTACATGCTAAGTTGATATGTGATGAAGAAATATGTTTATATGATGATGTTTTCATGCCTATTGTGTTATAAGTGATAAATTTTGTGATTAGAAAGCATGAAATATATTTCTAAAATTTTTCTTTTGAATTAAAGCATGTAATTTATGTGAATTAATTGATGTTGTATGAAAAAACAAGTTTAAGTGGTGAATTTCTATACCTATTGTGTTGGAATTGCTAAATTTTCTATATAGAGACATGTTAGTTTTTATTAGAAATTTCCTGCAAAGCTTGCTATATTGTGAGCACATGACTTGTATGGAATTGTGTAATAACATGCTTATGTGAAATGAATTATGCTTTGTATTCTCGGTATGCTAAAATAATGTTGAAAGAAAACATAAATTACCTATTTTAGAGATTTAATTTGCAAAGCATGTGTGAAATTCTATGGTTGAATTCACGATTAGGAGTATGAAGCATTCATGCATCCATTGGGAAAGGAAAATCGGAAAAATGTTTTGAAAGCAAATGAAATGATTTTGGGAAAATGTTCTGAAAAGTGTTTGCGAAAACCGGACGCCTAGGAGGCACCTAGTGGTCCGTGGTGTTAGTGTAGTCTAGAGGGGAGTATGGTTGAGCTAGCTAGGCCGGATGCAACGCCTTGGAGGTGCCTTGTGGTCGTGGATAGTTAACCAATCATCCTCTCATGATGCCATGAAGGTGCCTTGGGTCGGATTACACTAATGATTTGGAAGTTGAAACAGAAATGTTTCGGAAATGGGGAGCGACATGAGCATGGCATTGCACTTCATTGGCATACATGGTGTATTTGTGACTTGGATGACATTTGTGTTTATAATGGATGTTGTGGTTATAGTTTACATCCTCGATATAGTATGATCCCATTCTCTTGTTTTCTGTTCTATATGTGGATTCACGGGGTCATATGAGATGTGTCTTAGACACTTCCTACTGAGCTTTTACTCACCTCATCATTTTAACATTTTTCAGGTTACCAAAAGGAGGTAGCAGACGACGTTCCTCCACAGGTTTTGATGGGTTAGTGGATTGTTTGACATATTTTGTAGCCATGATTATTATTATTAATTATAAAGCCTAAGATGACACGTATATTATGTATTAATATAAGAAAGGACGGTAGTGCTCTTAGTTGACCTCAGGTTCGGGTAAGGACCCGGTTAGCAATTCGGACCCTCGGGTTTGGGTCGTTACACATCCATACAATTGATCAAACAGAAACTAAACAGTTCATCAATTAACATCCATAGTATGGTATAATGATTATCAGAATTATAAACTAAGTAACATTATATTAGAATTCCCAACCAATTCTTCCTTACTGGTTCATTCGCATTGATAAAACGAAGACTAACATTTACAACCTTTTCAATCCTTGACGGCATGTAAATTAATCTTTAAATCCAATGACATCCATTTAATCCTTAATTATAAAACCTGTGTATGGTATAAAGACACTCAGAAGTCTAAACTGCACATTATATGAAATCCCAATAGTGTTTTATACTAATTCATTTAAATTGGTTAAAACACAACCAGCGAAGGAAACTCCTCAACTCCTGACAGCATGCAATTGAGTACCTAAAGTTCATGATGTCTATAACCACATCCTAAACCAACCTTTCTGGCCTTCATTAAATTATATATATTATTTATATAACATCTCAGAAATAATTTAACACCAGTCCGTTTAAGTTGCTAAAACAAACTAGCGATTTATACCTTCCTCCTTCCTTCCTTGACAATATCCCTATAATTTGTTTATATTTCATGATGCCCCTTAGGATTATCACCCTAGCATAAACCAATTATTTTAAGGCTTTAACAAGTTAGTTTTAAACATTTAAAACCCCACAACATTTTCAAGAAATTCCATTTAAGCCCCTGAACTCAGAAAATTACCCAAAAACAATTTCTGGGCAATTCAAAAGAAGAGCCGCCTCCAATTTCAGGTTGAGTTGGCTCCACCCATATTGGAGCAGCCTCAATACCTTGTGGAGCCGCCTCCACTTCAATGGAGCAGCCTCCATTGAAGGGTGGAGCCTTCTCCACTCACACAGCCTCCATTTTTCCTTCTCCGCTTCCTCTGTTTGCCTTCTTCGCTTCCGGCAAAGTTTCAGTCCTCTGTCCCACTTTTGTTAAAGATTTTTAAGGTTCAAATTAAGTCCTAACAATCCTAGAAACTTCTCTAATTCCAATATGAATTACTTGACAAAAGCTTAAACCATGATCGAAACAGTTTATGCTTCCTCTGTTTATCTTCTTTAGCGAAGTTCAATCCTCTATTCCAAATTTTCTTAAAGTTCTTAAGGTTCAATATAAGTCTCAACAATCCTAGAAACTCCTCAAATTCTATTGTGAATTTATTGACAGAAGTTTAAAACAAAAACAACACAGTTTATGCAAGAAACCGATTTCATTTATTTAAACGTAAACAAGTTACAGTCCGATATAACATATACCAACCATCAGTTTTAAAAGTTGAATTAATCCCTACTATATAGAACGCACAGAACACAAGTTTACAGGAAGGAGATAGAATGAAACTTGCCTTCGGTTTCAGCTTTGAAACCTAAACCACCGTTTCTATATTTTCCGACAGATTCCTGACTGCCGTTCAACACCTCCATTGCTCTTGGTTTCATCCAGAAGCAACCCCTTTTCTTCCTCCTTGAGCCTCTCTATGTTTCTCTCAAAACCATCCCTGCTTTCCTCTCCGGACCCTCTCCGTTTTTCCTCTCAAGACATTATTATGTGAATAGGGTTTTCTAACCCTAGCAGACGTATACAAGAATATCTATATAGGCGTCCCAACCTTAAGTCAGATCATAACCGTATATTTATAAGCTTTAATTAAATCATAATTTAAGTCGGCGACTACATGAAAATAAAACCCTAAACCTAAACTATAAATACAACACACATAAATTATATAAGCTACCAAAAATTACACGTCAATTAAGTCACTAATAATCAAATATTTAAATTAACCAATAATTAAATTAAAAACAATTATAATTAATTTAAACAAATACAATTACCAATGAAGCAAATAAAACTATTAAACACAAAGCCAGATAATCATATTTAAATACACACAAATCAAATAATCAATTAAAATGCACATAAAATAAATAAATAAATTTCAGTTATATCCTTTTGAAAATTAGGGGTATTACATTCTTCTCCCCTAACAAAAGGAATTCCGTCCTCGGAATTCACGAAATTCTGAATTTTTTTTATTTTAAATTCATTTCCATTCTGCTATGGACTTTACCTCTGTTTATGGGCTCCACTGAATTCCCACTCCTTTAAGAAATTTATGGTTCCATTAGTTAAGAAAACATCACAAACTACACATAAGTTGTTTTGCACAACAAATTATCCTTACCCAATATCTATACCATGGTACCAATCTATAGTCTTCCAAGTGCCATAGAATATACGCACAAAAGTCTTAGGCATACAGCGCTTAACAAATTGGTAACGCTAAACTATAGGCTATTGCCTAAACTGAGAAACAAAATTCGTGAAAAGTCAATTTAATATTTAAAACTGACCTTCCGCCAAACAACACATTGCTTCCTACATGGAAGACATTCCAACCAACCATTTCCTGATAAAAACTTTACTGCACGAGTTCAACTATTTACAAAATCTGACTGCCGCCTCCAAACCACGCGCAATCCTTTATAAAAGAGAGTATTTCTCTCCGATGTATCCTTAAGTAAAGTCAAGGTTCTTATTATAGAACCTCGTTTCCATGCCAGACCATCCAGTGAGAGATCTACACCACCTACTATCCAAAAAAAAATCCCAAACATTGTCGCACTGACCTCCTTGTGCCAACAATAGCATAGATAATAACTGAAAAACGAGATAACACTTTCAATTACCCATGCAAACCTAGGATACGTATGTCCTACGCATATCCTCTATGATCAAGTATAATGTCGCGACCAAATTGCCCGTCTGGAGATGCAAAGCAAAGTTGTTGCTCCAACATCTTCAAAAAATTCCTGTGACATAGCACATTTTATCTACTATAATGAGTAACCACATGCTATAACTCCGTTATCAGTGCAATGTGCAACTGATAAGAAACTCCCAAGTAAATACTACTAGAAGTAATATACACCACACTTAATCAATAGAGAATTAAAATTTTAACCAATGTTGGTAATTTCGACCAACCATCCACTCCTTCCGAGTCCTACTCCCATTTTGACATAGGAAGTGGCTAAAACCTCCAATGACATCCAAGTATCAATTTTTCATCTTGCTAACCAGGGTTAGCTCCAACACTCCAAGTTGACATTTTCCAATTTCCTTAGTAATAGCAAGTGTTATGTTTACATATGCTAAAACTCAATTAATTTCGCACTAATCACCGAAGGTTCAATTACCAAATCGGTTGATAAGATTATCATCCTCCCAATAACTTCCACCAGACGAAACTTAATGCAAAGTGTGAATCACCACATCCATCCATCTAAGCCGTCTCGTGAGCCGTGCTATTTGTATGAATTGATATCTTACCAGTTCCTAATAGACAAAGCAAAGCTGATTTAATTTGATCAGTCAAACAATATCCCAACCAGAATCCTGACCCTTGTATAGAACCAGCAACCCCTCAACTAAATCCATGGAAACTACTCTGTCGTTCCCACTCTAGTATGAGAAATGGCTGCAAGGATCTAGCGATCTCTGATGGTCCATCTGGATTATCTAATAGATATCCAATGGTGAGGCACAATCACTGTGTCCCTCCTCCTGTTTGTCCTCCAAACATCTACTTCATTCTGTGAAGCATCATGTTTCCTCCAGGATCAATAAAGAACTAAGAGTTGTGAACCTCAGTCCTTACATCCTCCTTCCAATTTGTCTAATGAAAGTATCGTTAGTCTGGTAACACCAGCTTCCATATTTAGATGTTTAATCTGACCTTCAAGTCTTTGACATCCTACTTCCCTAACACAAGTAAGTGTCGGTTAGACTTCTTGTCTAACTTTAAGGGATATGGAATCTTTCCATCCTCCAAATAGTCAATAATTCCCAGCAACAACTATTTGTTGCGAACTGTGACCTAAAAAAAAAAAAAATCCATATAATTTGTTGTGATACCCCTCGTTTCTAGAGCCACGAATGATCAAGTCCGAGCACAGATCTGAGGGATATCAGACAATCAATATATAAACAAGTAGGAATAAAAACTGAATTAAGAATAAATTAATAATACGCTGAAATAAATCTAAAATAAAAATCCTCAAATTTTAAATAATAAATTAATATCATTTAAATCCTTCAAATCCGTACAACTCGAGAATCCATCTAGTGGACCCCTAATAATCCCAAACGATAAATAAATTTACAGAATTAAAAACCGAAACTAAAATAAGAAAGAACATCCTATGTAGTCGGAAGAGTGAGTAACAGTTTCTGCTCAGCACGATCAAGTCTACGACTGGAACTGTCGAACACCTGAAAAATAGAAGTGGGTCAGGCCCACGAACAAGTTATATCCTACTACAATCCAAACAGAGACTCGATACTCATGTATATCCTAACCAATCCAATAATAACTAAATAGTCCGTAGATATATATATATATATATATATATATATATATTTATTCGCACTACAGGACTCTCACTGGACTATAGGTCCGTCTCAACCTGACTAGTACGCACCATGCAAAACGCACTTGAGGTGGGTATGACTACCTAGACCTAGTAGGGTACACATCTAACCATCATAGCCAGCTATGCATCCCAATGCATATACGCTCCCTAGCCAATGACTCTGAGACTCAGGCTCATATCGTGGCACCACAAAAATATATTTAAATTCCATTCCAAACCAAAGTGTCACTCAACTTTTTAGTGATCTGACACAAAATACAGGTAGGACTTAACTTTTGTAGTTAATCCATCCCTTAATCCAGAGTAGGTAGGACTTAGCGTTTTTGAGCTAATCCCCCTAGTATGTCATCGTCCCATACCGGTGCATACAATCCGTCCATCCAGTATTGATACTAAAAATGACAGTAAACATTTTAATACCAACATATCCAAAATAAGTATAACAAGAATGTATAAACAGCATGCTTGTTCAATACTACCAGTATATAATTCTATACAAATTTAAAACGCAGAGATATAACTACAACCATTCTGTCATAAATAGAAATATAGACTAACATGCTTACTCCAGTAACTGATAACTCTTATCATGAGATATATCAATCAATTCCATATTGAACAACTAACAAATAGATAAGCTATCATGCTTATATCGAATTACCAATGCAGAATTCTCCAGCACCTGAGATTACACAAAATCCGTTTCCCCGTTCCTTATTCCATGACAAGTATAATATTAATTATCATGATTGTCTACTATTTATCAGTACAGAATTAAACAAATTCCCATTCACAGAGAATAATTAACCTGAGGTTTAGAACATTAAATCCTCCACAATTAAAACAACAACAGTTTTATCCATTATTAACTATTGTTCAAGCTATGAACATCTATGGTTCATTATGCATTAAACCCACTCTCTGAAGTTCAACAAGGCTTCAAACATCTCTAAACACTCCAATATAGCTTTCAACAGAATTTGAAAACGTGAAAATCCAAGCCTCGTAGCCAAAACTGTCGCAGAAAAACGAAAAATTGAAGAAAGCTTAAAGGAGCCACCTCCAACCAAGTTGGAGCCGCCTCCAAACAAGATGGAGCCAGCTCTAACCCATTTGGAGCCGCCTCCAAGTCCATTTAGAGCCTGCTCCATGATTCCATGGAGCCGCCTCTTCCCCCTTTCCTCCTCTCTGCTTGTTTTCTTCCCATGTGTCTACTCTGGCGACGTCCAGTTCATCCGTCCTAAATTGCTAAGGCTACTACTGGTTAAAGTTATGTCCCAGTGTGATCCAAAGATAGTTTAATACCTTAGTTATTCGCCGACAATAATCAAAACAAGTGTTATGCAACAGGAAGTTAGAACGAGCAATTTACTATTCAAGAATCCACCATGTTCTAAGTGAATCAATCATGTGAACCACAGTAATATTAAAACTTCCCAGAGTGTTGGAAACTAATTCAATTCTTTATACATCAGTTTACATAAATTATACATCCAGTTACATGAATTATTTTATAAGTTTCTTAACCGAAGGATTATAAAACAAGCAGTAACTCATGGCTACATTCAGTTTAAAAATAACAGAGATATGCAACCCAGTTTACTTTTAATCCTTATACGTTCCTGGAATTGTGTTAGATATGCAAAGAACATGAGCCAAAGGGAGAGAGTTAGGAATAGAACTTGCCTTTGAGGTTTGGTTTCAAAACCTCTGCGTCGTCTTCCTAAATTCTGCGGTGACTCCTATTGTCCTCGACTCCTCTATTTCCTCCTTGGTTCAACACACGACAAAACACTCATTTGCCAAACCCTAGGTTTCCTCTTAAACCTTTCTCTGTTTTGCTCTGCCTCTAGTACGTGTATAGGGTTCTAAAACCTTTGACAGATTATATATGTATGTATATAAGCTTATAAAAACTCAACCCTAATTAAATGTAATACAAGAATGCAACCGACAAAATAATTAATTCTATACTAAGTCGGCTATATAAAAACGTGACTACCTAGAACCAAAACCCTAAATAAACAATTGAAACAAATAAAACTAATTTACTTAAAAAACCAATTAATCAACCAATTAAATTAAAACAAATCAAAAATTAATTTAAATAAGTTAAATCATAATTAAATAATTACAGCAAAATAAATCCACAATTAAAGCAAAGCAAATAAACCATTTCAATTAAACACTTAATCAATTAAGCAACAAAACACATAAGTCACATAATTAAATAAAAATGCAATAAAAATCAAAATTAAATTCCCATTTTATCCTTTTGAAAACTAAGGGTATTACATTTGTGCAAATGAAGAGTCCTTACTTCCTCCTTGATTTGCAACTCCAGCAACTCCTTCTAATGACACCCCCTCATGAACTAAAATTCTTGATTAAGAATTTACTGATGATTAGTTAGTCCGTCTATTATTCTCAGTCGGTGCCATTCTAATAAGTACTTAAACTAGTATGAAATCCTTCTACTGACTTGGAAACACCTGTTTAAAACTTCCGAGAAGATATTCAACCAAATCAGTTCCTCCGATAAACCATCGTGGCATTACAGTTTATCAAATGAATCTATATCATTTGACTCAAACCGATGGTTTACTTATCCCATCCTGAACACGTACTATAACTACACATGTCTAGGTTCATTAGATTGGCTAAGGGTAGCTATACTTACTAAATCCTATGACCCCATGCCCAAAATCCTAGCGTAATTAACGCTATTCCTCTAAAACGATAGTTGGTTGATTACACGCTTGTATCCCCAACTAAATCGTATTCCCGATCCTGACTAATTAACAGAAATGAAACACATAATGCACACACAATAAAACACAATAAAAATTTACGTAAAACATGTTCCTTCTGGCAAAGAAAATCTTCTTTAGAAATTAAACTTTACCTGATTGGTTTACAATCTTCTTTTCTAGTTCCAGAGATAATCATCCAACCTTGAAACATAAGCTTAAACCATAGCTCAAAACAACATCCATTTGCCTTAGCAAATTTCAAAGGCTTAACCTTCACCCTCCTTATACGCGAAATGCAAACCGTTTATGTAGCTTTAAGGGAACAATTTAGACCATCACAACCTAATTCCCATACTCCCCGGAACATGATATAAAATTATTGCCTCGTTCTGAGAAGACCTCCATCCGATTCCTGAACCCCTGAAGAGTTTCTTTATCTACCTCTTTTAAGGGAACACAAAGCTTTAATTATATGTAGGTCGATCCACGCCAACTCTACCAGTATCGTTCACTATACTATTAGCGAACTAAATCACCCTTGCAAGATCCTTGATTTTCAAGAATTTAATACCCTCCTTCTTAGGTATACCAAAATCTCCTCCACTAGAATGCTCTTCGGACTCCTAATCCTCGTTGTCTCCTTTATGAGAACAACTAAAATCGTGTTGGTCCCTTTATACGGTGACCTAAAACACACTCCTAAATTCTTCCTTGGCTTATACTTCTAAAAGTAGCACCAACCGGAACTAAACCTTCGATCCCAAGTTCTGCTTCTGATAAAAAACTCGATAACGTACTCCTCTACTCCTTCGAGTCTGATTCGCCATCGCCTTGGACCCCATCCTCCTTCTAGTGTCAATCATTCCATAATTATGAAATATAATTGACATCAACTCCTCCAAACGAACCGTAAATGAGTACAACGAATCATAATATGGCTCTAAGTTTTAAGAAACGCAACGCGGAAGACTTCTAACGAAAGACACTCCTAAAGACACTAGAACCTGGAGTACTCTGATACTAATTGTGATACCCCTCGATTCTAGAGCCACGGGTGATCAAGTCCGAGCACAGATCCAAGGGATACCAAACAATCAATATGTAAACAAGTAAGAATAAAAACTGAATTAAGAATAAAATAATAATGCGCTGAAAGAAATCTAAAATAAAAATCCTCAAACTTTAAATAATAAATTAATATCATTTAAATCCTCCAAATCCGTACAACTCGGGAATCCAACTAGTGGACCCCTAATAGTCCCAAATGATAAAACTTTACAGAATTAAAATCCAAAACTAAAATAAAAAAGAAAATCCTATTTAGTTGGAAGAGTGAGTGATTGTATCTGTATCACCACAAACAAGCTTTAAGCCTGGTATCGTCGAACACCTGAAAAATAAGGGTGGGTCAGGCCCACATACAAGTTCCATATTAGTATAATCCATACATAAACCCGATACGCAGATACATCCTAGATAGCTCAACAATAGCTAAAGTAGTCCATATAGATATAAGTACACACTATAGTACGTTCACCAGCCTACATAATCCGTCTCAACCCGAGTAGAACAACTAGGGAAACACCATCAGGCCTGGTTATCAATCCTAGGCGATATACGCACGCTAACCGTGATAAGGAGACTCAAGCTCATATCACGATACTATAAGTATAATATAAATTCCTTTCTAGTGCAGAAAAGATAAAACAAATATCCATTATGTCGTTCAACTGTTTTAGTTGACAGGATATGCATCCATGTAGGATTTAACTGTTTTAGTTAATCCATTCTTTATGTATGAAAAGGTAGGACTTAGCTTTTTGATCTAATCTATCTCTGATATGCCACCGTCCCATACCGGTGCATATAATGCATATGATCCACAGATGATGCACATTCAAATGAACATCAAATATATCCAAAAACCAGTATAATAGAAAACAGATATTATTAAGATCCCATCATGCATCCAGTATATGATTATAATCATAAAACCTCCAAATAAATTGTTAAGGTAATGCTAAACAATTTATATTATCCACATCCATACAATTAATCAAACAGAAATTAAACAGTTCATCAATTAACATCCATAGCATGGTATAATGATTATCAGAATTATAAACTGAGTAACATTACATTAGAATTCCCAACCAATTCTTCCCTACTGGTTCATTCGCATTGATAAAACGAAGACTAGCATTTACAACTTTCTCAATCCTTGACTTCATGTAAATTAATCTTTAAATCCCATGACGTCCATTTAATCCCCAATTATAAAACTTGTGCATGGTACTCAGAAGTCTAAACTGCACATTATATGAAATCCTAACAGTGTTTTATACTAATCCATTTAAATTGGTTAAAACACAACCAACGAGGGAAACTTCCTCAACTCCTGACAGCACGCAATTTAGTACCTAAAGTTCATGATGTCTATAACCACATCTTAAACCAACCTTTTCGGCCTTCATTAAATTATATATATCATTTATATAACATCCCAGAAATAATTTAACACCAGCCCGTTTAAGTTGCTAAAACAAACTAGCGATTTACACCTTCCTCCTTCCTTCCTTGACAATATGCCTATTATTTGTTTATGTTTCATGATGCCCCTTAGGATTGGCACTCTAGCATAAACCAACTATTTTATGGCTTTAACAAGTTAGTTTTAAACATTTAAAACCCCATAACATTTTTAAACAAATTCATTTAAGCCCCTAGACTCAGAAAATTACTCGAAAACAATTTCTGGGCAATTTCAAAAGAGGAGCCGCCTCCAATTTCAGGTTGAGCAGGCTCCACCCACATTGGAGCCACCTCAACACCTTGTGGATTCGGCTCCACTTCCATGGAGCCGCCTCCATTGAAGGGTAGAGTCGCCTCCACTCACCCAGCCTCCGTTTTTCTTTCTTCGCTTCCTCTGTTTGCCTTCTTCGCTTTCGGCAAAGTTTCAGTCCTCTGTCCCACTTTTGTTAAAGATTTTTAAGGTTCAAATTAAGTCCTAACAATCCTAGAAACTTCTCCAATTCCAGTATGAATTACTTGACAAAAGCTTAAACCATGATCGAAACAGTTTATGCTTCCTCTATTTATCTTCTTTGGCGAAGTTCAATTCTCTTTTCCAAATTTACTTAAAGTTCTTAACGTTCAATATAAGTCCCAACAGTCCTAGAAACTCCTCAAATTCTATTGTGAATTTAATGACAGAAGTTTAAAACAAAAACAACACAGTTTATGCAAGAAACCGATTTCAGTTATTTAAACGTAAACAAGTTATAGTCTGATATAACATGCATCAATCATCAATTTTAAAAGTTGAATTAATCCCTGGAGACTATATAGAATGCACAGAACACAAGTTTACAGGAAATTACACGTCAATTAAGTCACTAATAATCAAATATTTAAATTAACTAATAATTAAATTAAAAACAATTACAATTAATTTAAACAGACACAATTACCAATTAAGCAAATAAAACCATTAAACACATAGCCATATAATCATATTTAAATGCACACAAATCAAATAATCAATTATTCAATTGAAATGCACATAAAATAAATAAATAAATTTTAATTATATCATTTTGAGAATTAGAGGTATTACAAAAGATAAACTATATTAAACGAGACAGCCTAGAAAAAAGTTAAATTTATTTGGCAGGAATTAAGGGTTTGGCCAATGCTGCACTGAATTTGACGTGTCAGGAACAAATGTGTCTGTCTAAAGTCTAGATGTTGGAAGACAGGAACATGCTCTCTCGACTCATATCTAATAGTTGCTAATAAAAACAGTGGGAGAAAACGAAAAATTGGAACCTAATAACAAACTTGAACTCAAAGGTGAGTCATGCAATTCATATATATATATATATATATATATATATATATATATATCCTTTTAAAAAAAGAAATGATACAATGATGCATGCAGTGAAGAAAATTTTACTTAGTATTTTGCTTATTTTGAAATAACGATGAACCATAGGACAAGATTAAGAAAGGCTTAAGGTAACATCTAGTCATTCAAAATCGTATTTTTCCACCTCTGCTGGACATAATAGTGGGGTAGTGTTCAGCAGTAGGTGCATCTAATATGTATCATAGACATAATACCCATGAACACCAAAAGGTTTTAGTACGAAAGTCACCCAAGTGGGGCCGTTTATTTATTTATTTTTTAAAAACCTGACAAACTAAGGAGAGAGGGACTTGAACACGGACAAACACGCTTGGATATTTAGACACCCTACCAACTAGGCCACTTAGTAATGTCCACTCAAGTGGGGCTTTGGCAACACACTTTTTTTTTTAGAAAAAAGGCTTCTTCATGTTATTTTCTTATTACACTGAATTTTAAGTTCCTTTACACTTCAAAAAATGTTATTGTAACACCTATCCTTGATTCATTGTTTTGAAGAGACCTTAACTTCAAATTTTATTAGAATCATATCTTCCCCAGTAACCTATCACGTCACTATTAAAATTTTGGGTATCATAGGAGGGAGTCAACTTAAGAATATGCAGATATAGTATACACTTAATCATACGAAAGAAAAAAGAAAATTAAGAAGACTGAATTATATATTTCAACCTGAAAACGAGTAACTGAAGAACAACAATAATGAACTATCAAGTTACACTACAAACAGTAAAGACAGAGCATTGAACATGATAAAATATAATTTTTTCCAACATGACAAATATAGGAACTTAAATATCTATTGATAATAATCCCATCGAATACAATTACAACGGTCAATTTCCCTCAATATGTCTTTTTCTATATCTACAACCAAGTTATCCTTCATTCATTGATCTCCCAACTGATTGGGAAATTCATTCTTTATAAAATTCTCCACAGAAAATGCCCTCTCCACAGAAAATGCCCTCTCCATAGAGGCAGATGCCACTGGTAAGATCAACGCCAATGTCACAAGCAAATACACCAACGAATATACTTTGTCTTTCTTTGTCTCAACCATTCTTTTTGCAAGAGCAGCAATCCCTTTCAATCCTTCAAAACTAGTACTAGAGCGTACATCAAAAATATAATTCTTAAGTTGACCACCAAGTTTCATGAGCTTTTCACTGCACAAAATTCTTTTGGATAAAATTGAGCAAGGCGAATTAATTTTTGCATGTCAAAAGCAATGAATGCATTATCTGGACATAGACATGCCACACAGAGAAGTAACTCAATGTTTGCCTCAGCAAAATGAGTATTTAACTCTTGAAGTTGCATATCTATGACTTTATAAAACACCCATCACAATAGTGATACAAGTTTGTACGAGGTTTACACCGTAGTCGTCCTGGAGTTAAGAACATATCGTCCATGTTTGGAACATCAATCTCATGTCTCTCACAAAAAGAAGAAACCCATCCATCCCCCCTCATCATTTGCAATCTTTGCTTACCTACTTTGACTAAGGACATGGCGTTCACAAGGTCTTGATCTTTCCTTTGTAATGCCTTTGATAATTCATTTGTAGTTCCCAACACAATTCTCATCAAATGTAGACCAAGTAGAAAACTAAAATTTTGCATCAAATTCAACAGATTATATGCTTCATATCTCTCTTCAGAGTATGGTCCATCCACTTCAATAATCTCAAGAACACTGATTATAGATGAGAACATCGCAATCAAGCTAATTAAAGTACCATAGTCTAAGCCCCAACATGAAAGTTCACATTTGTTAATTGTTTCAATAACTTCGGCAACTTGTTTCTCTCAAAAGATATCACGATGTTTACAAGGGGCTCCAAGGACATTTACCACATTACCAACCAACTTGAAAAGAGGGTAATGGATACGCTGATTTGCCAAAGCCACAAGAGCTAACTGAAGCTCGTATGCAAAACACTGAATAGAAAAAGCAAATTCATTCTCCTTATGAATAAGCATCTTGAGACTGTTGAACTCGCCTTCCATATTAGCAACACCATCATAAGCTTGTCCACGCAGTCTAGAAATGCTCAATCCATATCTAGATAATAACTCATCAATCAATGTCTTAAGCGAAAGAGTAGTTTTATCTATAACATGTACAATGTCAATAAAACGCTCAATGATATGCCCATCCTTGTTCACATAACGTAGCACAACAGCCATGTGCTCCTCCGTCGATATGTCATAAGAATCACCAATTAAAAAAGAAAAAAACGAATATCCAATATCTTTGATAATAAGATTAACAGTCTCCGTTGTAGCTACATTAGTAATGTCTTTTTGAAGCTCAAGTAGATTTTCCGGAGCACTATTCAATACAACGGCTTTAATATTCTCATTGTGAGCAGCAAGAAATTGCAAAAATGGAAGAAAGTCCTTTTAAATGCTTGAATCCTCAAATTCATTAATGTCACAAAATGCAAGTCCTTGCTTTACAACAAATTGTACACAATCAATTGATGCATTCAAAAGAGTTAGATATTCACATCGATCTTGGCTTGGCTGCTTGGAAATAATTGATTGATTGTGTCGACTGTTCTTTGAACTACCATCAGTTCTCTCTGCAGGGATTGTCAACTCCAATTTCATTTTCTCCATAACTGTTTCAAAATTGGTTGTATATAATCAAAATTAACTTAAAACACGCTAAGAGAAAAAAGAACTTGGTAACATGTTATATCTAAAATTCAAAATAATATCTGAGACGACCTAATTCATTCCAAAACAGACATTAAACCATATTTTATAAAATTGACAGCAGGTCAGCCAAAAAAATAGGAGTTTACCATTCAAATAGCATGTTGCAATTTCAAATTTTCATTAAAGTAAAATTCACAAACATAAAATATAGACATTCAGCTCATAAATTTCAGTAATAAATTTGAAGAATGAGAAAAGAGAGGAAAAAAAAAAAAGGGTACTGACAGACATCATAGATGAGTACAAGCAGGGACCAGGGTTGAGTTATTATAATCCTATACACTGAGTGCAACAAGAAAATGACAGAAAAAAATAAAAAGTGAAGAAAAATGAGAGAACTTCCAAGAGAATCAAAGAAATTTGAAGGATTGCTTGATATTGTATCAGATACGTGTCAGATATTGATATTTTTTAGATATTCATAAATACGTGTTTGATATTTCTTAAACGTATTCATAATTTTAAAAGTTTTGAACTTTAAAATGTGATTTTTTTCAGCAACATTAACATAGTATAAGGGTTGAGAAAATTTTAATAGTTTTTAGTTGGTAAATTATGTTCTTGTTTTAGTGATTTGAAACGAACTTTTAGTCTCTTACGTTTACTATTAATGATTGCATTTAGATTCATAATATTACAAAAAATTGATATAAAAATAATTTTAAAAAATAAAAATATATTTATTAATATTATTATTATTATTATTATTTTGCTATATCCTGCTGTACTCATATCTTGTTTCTATTTTTTTAGATTTTCTGTATTGCCATGTCCGTATCGTATCTGCACTTCGTATCCATATCCGTGCTTTCTAGACTGAGAAATTTAATTAAACCAATGAGATCGTTGTTGAATGTAAAAAATCAATCAAAGGGTTAGTTTGGTGGTAATTGCTAGCCTTCAAAACTAGAAGGTGTGAGTTTCAAGTCCCCAACAAGATAATAGGACATGTGACTCTGCGAGTGTGTGAATTTCTTCTGGGATTTTCTTTTTAATCAAGTCCTGATAATAGCAATATTGTGACTTGTGAGTTTGCGCTTGTAAAACACCGCCTCTGTTTTCACCAACAATTACAGAATACCCAAATTGAATTATTGTTGTATAAGATCCATAAAAAATCACGAGTAGTACTGAAACAATGTGTGCAAGTCTGCCCAAATGCATTTGTTTTTTCTTAGCAATTGGACAACTAAAAGGGCAAATATTCCATATGGTAAATATCCAAACACACTCAAAAGGACCATAGGGCAAAGATCAGAACAGCAATTAAAATTTAGAAAGATACTAGTGGACTAAAAGGGCATCACAACTAGAACTATGCTGCCAGTTACATAAGTTCGAAAGGAAGTGGAACAATAAACAGAAAAATAATTAGACTTAAAAAAATAATAATAATAAAATAAAAAATTGACCAAAAATCCAAACTTCGAAGGCCAAATTTCTGTTCTGAACACTTGTATAATCTGCTGTAGTCAAATTTCAAGGGCCAAACTTCGAAGCTGCTAATGGTTTTCCTTTCTGTTGCTTGCCACCAGCTTTCCAATGGCCTTATGCCAACAAATTTGAGTGCCTCGGCCCTCAAGTCTGCAATCGTCATGAAAGAACTACGCTTGGTGGTGAGGGAGCCCAATATCCAGTGTCAGGTCATATTGGTGTTTGTCCTCTCTCGGTAGCCATTGCCAATTCTGAAATGTTGCTGTACAAGTGAGGTAGGAGAAGAGAATAACTAGAGTTGTACGTTGCAATTCGTTGTAGCGGCTATTCACTTAATCTGCAGGCACAAGTAGCTAGATTAATATATGCATAGTATATACTGTCCAAATAAAAATTGGTAGTTTAAGAAGTACTCCAAGCATATCAATAATCATAAGCTCCTTTTTATTCCTTTGTTTTCTTTTTTTCTTTTTTCTTCCTGGTGTGGGTTCGGAATTGCAGTGGTTGTGACTGTTTAACATAAAAACAAAGTAATACAATGCACAGTTTTCTACTAAAAAAAAACATTGAATGTTAGAAAGAGAGGAAACATTTAACTGTGGACCTCAATGGTAAAAGGCTCGTGCTTCCAGCAGATGTTATTTTTCATTTTATTCAATGTTTAGTTAATCTTTTGATGTAAACTTCGGTACATGATTATTTGATGTTAAATCGTGTTGAATTTCTCCCAGATGGATTGAATATGGACCTAAAGTTTAAAATTTTTGCACAATTTATATGTGATGTATTGCAAACTAATATTTCTAACTTAAAATAATTAATTTCTCTTATTATATATCAAGTTATTTAGTGCATGCACATACTAAAGATAATAGGATCACTAGACAGTTTAGTTTCTGCAACACTAGAGCTTGCATTATTTGATAATACCATCATTCACCAAGACTCTGGGAATTTTAACCGTAAAATACCCAAAAGCGATGGTATAGAAGGTAAGATAAGTACTAAGGTTTAGAAGAAACCAAACATAGCTGTGGTGACAAAGTACCCACAGGAGGCTATCATGTAAAATCTCCACAATGGCATTACTTTCCGTCTATCTCAATTCCTAGTGCTCAATATGTGTCTGTAAGAAGAACAAGCAAAAAGTTCCATTATTGGGTCATTTCCTTAAAGAAGCATATCCTATGGAAGTACCAAATGGATTTCTCTGGAAATTTAAGAATCATTTGGTTGAAGGTGCATGAAAAAACTGACACAGGTAAGAACAAAAATATTTATAGTAAACCGTAGAGATAACGAATTCCAAATACTAAGAAATACTCTGTTCCAACTTCTGACATATAACAGTAGCTTATATCAATTAAAAGGAACAAATGGTAAAAACTTCTCTATATTTAAGAGGAGAGGAGGGGTACCTGAAATATGTTTCTTTCCATAGCTGGAATGCAGTGAAAATCAGAGGTCAACAGCTGGCCCCTCCAGCGAATAGCAGCAGTAGAGGGATTAGACGACGATGCTGCAAGGTCAACTTCTCAAGAGTTGCCTTCTAGGGTAACATACCAAAATCGCCTTAACTTATTGTGCATTCAACTTCTAAGAAACAGTCAGTCATATTTGACAGATTCTTACCAACTTCAGTTGCCATTTTCAGAACAAAGATATGAATGACAAAACAAATAATAGCATAAAAAGTGAACATTGCACCATTAGAAAGCAAGACGATCAAGAGTTGTCAATGTCTATGTAGAGCAATTAGAAAGACAAACTATATTAAACAAGACAACCTAGAAAAAGCTAAATTTATTCAGCAGGAATACGCTCTCTTCACTCATGTCTAATATTTGCTAATAAAAACATTGGGGTTTTGGCAATTCACTTTTTTAAAAAAAGGTTTTATTTAGAAATGTTCATGCAACAAAAGATTTTATTAAGAAAGTCACCCAAGTGGGGTTTTGGCTACACATTTTATTTTTTTTTAAAAAAGTGTCTTTCTTCATGTAATTTTCTTATAACACTGAATTTTAATTTTGTTTAGAATTCAAAATGCTAAAGTTATATCACCTATCTAGCTCTTAAATATCACCTATTTTCACCTTGATTCATTGTTATGAAGAGACCGTTAACTTCAAAATTTATTAGAATCATATCTCCCCCCTGTAAATAGTGATGTTATGCAACATAATATGCAAAACAATAATAAAAAATTATTTGTTATATATTGCAACCTGAAAACGAGTAACTGAAGACAACAATA
Organism: Cornus florida; assembly: GCF_030987335.1. Taxonomy (NCBI): domain Eukaryota; kingdom Viridiplantae; phylum Streptophyta; class Magnoliopsida; order Cornales; family Cornaceae; genus Cornus; species Cornus florida. The sequence goes on from NW_026775573.1 coordinate 7,746,886, forward strand.
ATGAACTGTCAAGTTACACTACAAACGGTAAACGACAGAGCATTGAACATGACAAAATATATCTTTTCCAACTAACATGACAAATATAGGAACTTAAATATCTATTAATAATAATTCCATCGAATACCATTACAATTGTCCTCGACAAATTCTCATATTTCTAAGCGTTGCATGATAACCTCATTAGATATGTCCCGAAATATGTCTTTTTCTATATCTACAACCAAGTTATCATTCTTCCATTGATCTCCCAACCGATTGGGCAATTGAATCTTTACAAAATTCATAGTAGAAAATGCCCTATCCACAGTGGCAGATGCCACTGGTAAGATCAACGCCAACGTAAGAAGCAAATACACCTTTGTATATACCTTGTCGAGTCTTGTCTCAACCATTCTTTTTGCAAGAGCAGCAATCCCTTCCAATCCTTCAAAGCTACTACTAGAGCGCACATAAAGAATATAATTCTTAAGTTGAGCATCAAGTTTCATGAGCCTCCTTGCAGAAAATTCTTTTGGATAAAATTGAGCAAGGCGAATTAATTTTTTCTTGTCAAAAGCAATGAAGGCATCATCTGGACATAGGCATGCTACACAGAGAAGTAACTCAATATTTGAGTCAATGAAACGACTATTTAACTCTTGAAGTTGCATATCTATGACCTTATAGAACAACTCATCACGATAATGATGCAAGTTTGTCTCTTCTGGAGCTTTACGATGCAGTCGTCCTCGAGTTTTGAACATATCATCCATGTTTGGAACATCAATTTCATGTGTCTCACAAAAGGAAGAAACTTGATCAAGTAAAAGAATCCCATCCGTCCTCCCTCATCATTTGCAATCGTTGCTTGCTTACTTTGACCAAGGACATGGAGTTTACAATATCTTGATCTCTCCTTTGTAATGCCTTTGATAATTCATTTGTAATCCCTAACACAATTCTCATCAAATGTAAATTAAGTACAAAACTAAAAGTTTGCATTGATTCCAGCAAATTATTTGCTTCATATTTCCCACTAGAATATGATCCATCCTCTTCAATAATAGCAAGAGCACCAATTACAGATGAGAACATCACAATCAATCTAATTAAAGTGCCATAGTTTGAGCCCCAACATGAAATTTCACATTCGTCAAGTGTTTCAATAACTTCAGCAACTTGTTTCTCTCGAAGGATATCATGATGTTTACATGGGGTTTCAAGTACTTTCATCACGTTACCAACCAATGTGATAAAAGAGGAGCCGATTTGATTTTTTGCCATAGCCACAAGAGCTAATTGAAGCTCGTAGTCAAAACAATGAACAAAAAAGGCAAATTCATTCTCCTTTAAAATAAGTATTTTGAGACTGTTGAACTCGCATTGCATATTAGTAACCCCATCATAACCTTGCCCACGCAGTCTAGAAATGCTCAATCCATGTCTAGAAAATAACTCATCTATCAATGTCTTAAGTGAAAGAGCAGTTATATCTCTAACATGTAGAATGCCAATAAAACGCTCAATGATATTCCCATCCTTGTTCACGTAACGTAGCACAACAGCAATATGCTCCTCCATCGATATATCATAAGAATCACCAATTAATATTGAAAAAAATGCATCTCCAATATCTTTGATGATAAGATTAACCGTCTCCGTTGCAGTGACATTAGTAATGTCTTTTTGAAGCTCAAGTAGATTTTCTGGGGCATTATTTAATACAACGGATTTAACATTCTCGTTGTAATCAGCAAGACATCGCAAAAACGGAAGAAAGTCCTTTTGAATGCTCGAATCCTCGAATTCACTAATGACACGAAATGCAAGTCCTTGCTTTACAACAAACCGGACACTATCAATTGATGCATTCAAAATAGTTAGATATTCACATCGATCTTGGCCTGACTGCTTGGAAATAATTGATTGATTGTGTCGAGTTCGCTTTGAACTACCATCATTTCTCTCTGCAGGGGGTGTCAACTCCAATTTCCTTTTCTCCATACTGTTTCAAATTTGGTTGTAAAATCAAATTAACTTAAAAACTCAAATAAAGAACTTATTAACATGCTATAGCTCAAATTCAAAATAACATCTAAGATGACCTATTTCATTCCAGAACATAGATTAAACCGTATTTAATAAAATTGACAGCATGTACTTAGCCAAACAAAACAAACAAAAATAGGAGTGTAGTAATCAAATAGCATGTTGCAATTTCAAAATTGCAGTAAAGAAAAATTCACAAACATAAAATGTAAACATTTAGCTGATGAATTTGCAGTAACAATTTCAAGAAGAAAAAAATAATAATAAGAAAAGAGAAAAAAGAGGTACTTTCAAGGGAATCAAAGAAATTTGGAGTAGAAGAAGAGTAAAAAAGGAAAAGAAGAAAGAAATAGAGGGGTTTTAGAATGGTGGAATTCTAGGGTTTTCATTTTGAAAAAGATGAGAAGAAGAAAGAGAAATAGGAGGTAGAGAAAATGTACCTATGTAGTCGCCGGTGGTCGACGAGGAGTCCTCCGAAGTAGTCGCCGGTCGTCGAGCACTAGATCAGCTGGTTCGTGACTTTCGTCGTTGAAGGCACACACTACACGCACTGACGAAGAGAGAGAAATGAGAAAACACTGATGTTTGTTATTCTCGTGAATTTACACATTAGTGGGCCTCATAGCCCAAATATTACAAAAGTATATGTCCGTTGTACTAAGACTGACCCAGTACTTGTGCCCAATGGCCCCAATTGGCTACAGTCCACTGGGCCATATCATTGGTCTTACACTTTTCAAACCCTAGTCGTGTGAAAGGTTGGTCAAATTTACATGGTCTAGTGGGCCCTCATATTACAAAGACATGTTCATTGCTGTACATCAGCCTTCAGGCCACTAGGCCATGTCATTGGTCTCACACATTTTAAGCCCAAAAAGTGAAAGATTGGTCAAATTCACATGGCCTAGGGGCCTCATGTTACAAAAGATCTGTCCATTGTACTGAAAACAACCATTCTTGCTCCCAATGGTTTGCAGGCCACCGGGTTACAAGAGTACTTGACACAATAAATTCATATGAAAAATAAAAGAGGTATAAATGAAAGTTAGAGTTAATATCAAAATGAAATTCAATTATTAATATAGTGTCATACAAAGCGCGACACTTTCGAATGAGTCTCGGATTAGGGTAGGTAGACGATTTCATTGGTCTTTACACCTTTCAAACCAAAAAAGTGAAACGTTGTTTGAGAACGGCTGAGAGAGAGCCACGTACTTATCATTGATGGCCTTTACTTTGTATTTACACAACAAGCCCTTCTACTTTCACAATTTACTTGTTACCTAGGCCTTAAACAGATTCGGACCGGCTTGATATATTTACACAACGAACCGGTTCTACTTTCACAATTACCTGTGATTATATTTATGTCCAGTCTTAAAACGATGTAATTTTTTGTTATCATGTTGAAATACACACACATATATATAAATATTTATTAGCACAAAAGGATTAAGCAAAAAAATGGACAAGCTGAAGAAGAAAAATAAAATATATAAAAAAAAAAAGTAAAAAAATGACGAATTTGACTTTTTATAAAAGATATTCCTACATAGGTCTCTATGGGGAAGAAAAATAAAGGAATAATGATAAAAAAAATATTTTAATAATATATAATTAAATATAGGGTAAAGTGCAAAAAAAAATTCCCTGAACTATTGAGGAACATGCAAACAACCCCTGTACTACAAAAAATGCCAAAAACCCCTTGAACTAGTCACATTTGTTGCAGATTGCTCCCTCCGGCAATAATCTGGCCAAAAAATGTCTCTAATTTGAGCGCGTGTGTGACACTTGATATAGGAATTAATTTTGATGGACAATAATGCCCTTACAAAGCTGAAAGGACCAATTCGCCCCTGTTATGACCGTTGCAGCCAAACGCACCTTAAGTCTCAATCCTTATATATATACACACACCCGTATATACACCCAACTATTGGAACCCTAAAATAATTTCAAAAAACCCCTAAATTGATTCGTCATACCTTTCAATCCTCTCAATCCATATGATTATCTGTTCGTTGTGAATCCTCTATCTCTCGTGCCATCAGTTTGTCGTCCATTAATCACACTCTCTTTGTATTTGTTGAGTTCTACTCTTCTCTGTGAATCTCAGATCTGTATCGACTATAAGGTAATCCTTTCTCTCTATTTGGCTCTCTATTGATGTCAGTTGATATATATATATATAAGGTAATCACCTTTCTGTATTTGGCTCTATATTGACAAGTTTAACTGTACAAATAGAGATCGTGTACATATATATAGTTCTCCTAATTTTTTGAAGGTCTTGATAATGGACAATGCTAGGCCTCGAATGATGAATAAGAGGTGTTGATGTGGCCAGAGAGCTTCTGTATTCATTTCTGAGTCCGCGAATAATCCTGGGAGGCCATATTATAAGTGCAGTAGAAGGGTTTGCAAGTTTTTTGAATGGGGGACTCCTCATTTGATACCAAACATCAATCGACATCCTCAAGCTGGTCCTCTTGTTCCTCCAGTAGCTCTCAATTCCATCACATTATTTGCAATGGCTATGTTTGTGGGAAGCATTATATTCTTTGGGTTCTCTATTTTAGTTTTATTTATTTCTGTTGCTCTTAAGTGAATGTAATGTAGGTTAAGACTGTTTTGGTTGTTATATGATGTTATATGGAGGTTTGGGTGTATGATGGCATGGAGGTTTGGGTGTATGATGGCATGGAGGTTTGGGTTATTGTATGATGGTTTAGGTTATATAATTGGATGTTATATAGGAAGATTGTGCCAAACTCTGTTTTGTAATAGTGTTGTTGACTAATGAAATGCCAATTTGCAAGAACCCTTGGTAGCTATTGTGTTTTTTAAGTGGTATTGTGTAATGTTAAGTGCCATGGTATTGTGCTTTTGACGTGATATTATGCACAGACACACTACACTGTAATAAAGTAAGCCTGCATTGACAACAAATGGAACACATTCAAAGTACACTATGCCTGTGAAAACCAAACTACACTGCAATACATGCCAATGACACATTCAAAGTGCAATTTAATGACCCGTTCAATGACAACTACAAATGGAACACATTGAAAGTGCAATTTAATAAGCTGTTAAATGACAGTATACATGTTCAATGACACTAGGCCTGTTCAACCAAACTACACTACAATTTTTTAAAGCATTCAAAGCACACTGCAAGCAAATAAATATACATTAAAACCAACTGATTGAGCACCATCAACCTTTAATTGTAGTGAAACAAATTTCTAGAAACAACCTGTTCAATGACAGTATATCTGTTCAATGACACTAAGCATGTTCAACCAAAGTACACTGCAATTACATAAGAACATTACCATTCTAAACATAAGTAACATCAGTACTACTTAATAACATACATATATGGAAATCGAACTAAAGCTCTCCTATCCCATTAGCATATACAGTAACCAAAAAGTCAGCATGAGCCATAGCAGCAACAAAACAACATCCAATAGCAACTTGGAGTGACAAAAACCACTGACAGCAAGAAGACCATAGACAAAAGGGGTCATCCACTAACAAAAAGCATCAACAAAAGCTGCAATTACTGGCCTTCTTCACTACCAACAGTCATACTCACTGTCCATCATGAACCTGTTAACAAACCAACCAATTTGTTATAACAAGTCATACCAACCAACATAAAGAGAACATAAGGGATTGTTTTCAGCATACCTAGAAGATGATGATGCCTGACTTTGTGAAAGTTGTGTAAAGGGTATGTTTAAAACCTAAAATGAGTGGTACAAGTTAGCTCAGTTAAGGTAGACATAACATGAAAATTATCATAAATATCATATTAAAAGTACCTCTTGGTTTGAAGGTACTGGAGGTGGAATTTCAATTCCTCTAGCTCTCCCTTTTCTTCCCATTCTTCCTCTTCCTCTACCTGTCATGCCTTCAGGTACTCTTGGTCTTCCCCTTCCAAGAATGGGTGGTCTACCTCCCCTTCTTGGAGGAGGTTTGTCAATCACCAATGGCTCAGGTGCTTTGCAGATCCTTATATTATGGCCATTCTCCTTACACCTTGAACATTTCAAATTTTCCTTAGACCTACTAAGTTTGGCTCCACCCTTGGGTTCATCATTCTTCTTATTCCTAGCCTTCTTTGGCCTACCAGTGGGCTTCCTATAGTGTGGTAGAAGCAGTGGTTGAATGGGGTCTATTTTCATCAACCTTCCCATTGGACTGGGTAGGATTAAACCAGCATAGGACTTGAGGTAGGTTTCTCTGTGATAGTATAGGTGAACATATACCTCAGGAGCTTCCCTCTTCATAAAGGTGCATGCTACAGCATGTCTATAGGGGATGCCAGTTAAATTCCACACCCTACAACTGTAAGATTTCTTCTCAATGTCAACTGCTTCACTTATTCCATAGCATTCAACCTCATACTTTTGATCACTAGCATAATGCACCTTACATATTCTAGCTTGGTGTTTCACTTTGTTGAGATTCTTTTGAATTTCTGGACATAACAAGCCTTGTTGTAATGACATCCATTCTCTCTTGCATTGAAACCTTAACATTAGATGCCTCCTAATCCATTCTAGCATGTATATTATTGGCTTATCTCTTGCATCAACAATAACTACATTCCAACTTTCACATATGTTGTTGATGACCATATCACATTTTGAAGTTTGGGTAAAGCCTGACATTGACCATAAAATAGCTGGTACCTTCCTCAACCACTCATAAGCTTCCACATTTAAGTCCCTTATTTTCCTCATATGTTGTTCAACGTTTGCTTCAGTATATGCCCTTGCTGCCTCCCATAACTCTATTTTTAGCTGCTGTCCTTTGAACCTAAGTTTGAAATTCTCATACAGATGCCTTACACAAAATCTATGGTCTGACCCTTCCATCATGTTCTCAAAGGTTTCTACTAAACCCTACACATGAGACAAATCAAACAGAAAATCAGTGTTAAAAAAAGTAGAATAAAACAGACCACAAAATTAAATTAAAATAGAATCTAAACATAAATAGAAGTAAATTAAATAGAAAGTGTACCTTTTGTCTATCTGATATAAAAGTTATATCTTGGTAAGGTCCTATAGCATCCATCAATTCTCCCATAAACCATTCCCAAGAATCTCTTATCTCAGACTCCACTACTGCAATTGCCACTGGAAACATCTGTCCATTTCCATCATTGGCCACTGCACTCAAAAAGTGGCCACCATATGGTCCCTTTAGGAAGCAACCATCCACACTAATAAGAGGCCTACAACCTTCTTTAAAACCAGTTTTCATTGCATCATAACAGATAAATACTCTCATAAACCTTCTCTCATTCTTAACACCAGTGGGCTCAGTTTGCAATTTAACAATACTGCCAGGGTTACTTCTCAAGATTAAACTGCAGTAATCTCTCATTTTTTCATATTGCTCTTCTTCATTTCCTTCAATCATCTCTAATGCTTTCCTCTTAGCCCTATACACTTTGTGTTTGGACACATCAATGTCCAAATCAGAAGCAGTAGTGCTTTTAAGTGTACTTAAATGCATCTTTGGGTTCAATCTTAGTTGTTCTAAGTATTTGTTTGCAATAAAGGATGATGAGGCTTGTGCATTGCTATGAAACCAAAGATAGTTTTGCATGATCTTGCACATATGTCTTAACCATCAAACAATCACCACCTTCTGTTTTACTTGCATATATTCTCCAACCACATTCAACCTTACATACTGCACTTACCTTATCTTCATCATTCTTTGTGAACTTTATATCAAACTTACCCCTCAATGCTGTGTCTCTAAGGGCCAACCTAAAATCTTCAGCAGAGCCAAATTTCATACCTATTTCTAGTTCATTTTCTCCTAAATCCCTTGAAGGAATGTATTCTTGGTACATAGATTCAGTATCAAGAACTTCATCATCAGATCCATTCAAGCTTATCAACTCATCATTAGGGCCATATGGGCTTGACACATGAGCAATGGGGTCTGATTCATCCCACCCTACACCCCAACCCACATCATCACCTAAGATATCTTCATTTGGTGCTTCATTCAACAAGATAGGTGCAACAATGTACAACTTAATTTTGTTGATTTCCCTATAGGCTTTATGGTCATAAAACATTCTAAATACATCTAAATTACATTTGCCTTCATTAAAATTTTGCCATTGATAAGGTACTTTGTAGAACACTTCACTGACCTCCCCATATCCCAACTGAGTTGCCATCCCTTGAATCTGAATAAAGGACATCTTATCTGGGTCTACATTATCAAAATTTGATATTTTTCCTCTCATGTATGTCATAGGATGTGATTTCTCAAAAATACCCACATGATGCACTTCAATGGTGTACTTACCATCCATCTACAATAACATAATTAAATAAACAAGTGGGCTCAGTAAATAAGTGTACAGGCCATCGATTCAATCATTAAGTGTACAGACAAATTATTGTCAGCAACTGTGCACCTACACTGAACAGGTGTAAAAAAAATTCATATAATAAAGACAATTCAATGAATGACAACCAACAAAATTTTATACACAATGACTACCTAACCACTACAAAGCATAAAAAAAACACATATTCAATAGAGGGACCACCAATGACATGAACAATTTTATACAGTTTCATGAAGACAAAGTTCACTGATTGAGACAACATTTGAACAAAAAACAAATATTGCAGAAAAAAGGCTTGAAAGCAACTACATCAACAGAATAAGGCTTAAAAAGCTAAAAATTATGCAACATAAAGGCAGACAACATTTGACAAAAAATAATGGCACAAATAAGACTTGAAAACAAGTAAATCAACAAAAAAAGACACAAAAAACCTACAAATTAAGCAACACAAAGGCAGACAACATTTGACAACAAAAAGGTAGAAAAAGGCGAAACCAAGTCATGAACAGAAAAAGGCAAAAAAAAAAAACTAAAAATTAAGTGACATAAAGGCATCGAAAAATTACTTGAAAACAACAACATCAACATCATGTGTAGACCTCGAATCCTTTCAAAATGAAAATATGCTTTATACATACCAAAAAAAAAACGACAATGGTTATAAAACTAGTAAAAAAATTATCTACAAACTCAACTTAGAAATGGTTTCAATCAATTATTTAGGGTAAGAGAGTTACTAATTTGGCTTCAACACTTGTAGCAAGAGAGATGTTAAGATTTTAGTTACGTTTTAACAACAGATCGGAGAACTTGCAAAGCTCTGCAACTGCTAGTTGATAAAGACAGAAAATGGCGCCATTGGGGTTGTGTGGTTGAGGGAATATATCTGTAGCCTTATCACAATTGCCTTGTTGTCGCATTTTCATTGGTTCTTTAGATTTCACTTTCCAAATCAGCAATTGTAGATTTCCATAGCCTTAAACTATGTCGTTTTATTTAAGGTACAATGGTCTTTTCGAATTTCCGGTACTGGAATGTTGACCCAGGAAGTAAATTGCAACAAATGCATAGTTTGGGGGTTTTTTTTGTACTTCAGGGGGTTAGTTGCAATACCCCAATAGTTCAGGGGGATTTTTTGCATTTTACCCTTAAATATATTATAACAATAGATAATATATTTATAACATATTATACATTACTCCCTCTATTTCAAAATAAATATTTCTTTTTAAAAATCTAACTTTTAAGAAAATTAGTGTTATTATGTTTGTTATTATATTAGTAGTTAATGAATTATCGAATTTATCTATAGTATGTCTACACGATGTGATGGTTTTCTTTTTAAAGATTAGATTTGTAATGTTATAAAAAATAAAAAATAATACTTTGACTTTTTAATTGTGACATTTATATTTGAAATGGAAGGGTGGATATTTATTTTTCAAAAAAAAAAAAAGAGTATATTAGATCGAATCGTGACGATGGATTAGGGTAATTAGGGTAATGAATTGAAAGTTTCAATCTATATTGAAATTATCAGATTCAATTCTTGGCATGTCTGCTTATACCCCTCTTATATCAACCACCCTAGTTCTATTTTCGTAGTTTTTTAAAAAGAGCAACAACTCAAATTTAGTAGCTCAAATTACAACCTTATTTTCTCGTTCAGAATTCAAAATTAAACAGAAGTAGTCTTTTACCATTTCGATTTCATACAAGGTTCAACGTGGAATAAATCAAGAATTATATTCTTCCATAACAAAAGTCACGTTTAAGTCAGGTCGATCTTCTGCTGCTGCTAGTACCACCATCTTCTGTGTGTAAGCTATATCTGGTTTTGGTGCTGGTGCTTGCACCATCCACCTCTACCGAAGGAGAAGGAGGAAGAGAAGGATCGACCACTTTAACGACAGCGAAGCAAAGATCAAAACTAACTCGGAATGACTAAACTTGGAAAACCACATCTTCACAAAACTTGTTGTTATCAACAATTTGTTTCCAATGGGTTGCCAATATATACATTGAGCTACCTTTCATAAATTCCTCAAGTTCTGGATCAATCAACAAACACTGTATTACGGTATACTTGGCATCTTTGTCTCGCGTCTTCAAGAAGGTGAAGACACCATAATTGGCATAGGTCGGACACAGTCCAGATTGTCATAAAGGGGTTGGAAGCGGATTGAACAAATGGAGTTGGGCCGAACGAAGTTTTCATCACCAACCCCAATTACAGGGTGAAAGCAATTGTGAGGCCCAACTTAATAACGAAAATAATTAGACCCATAGCAAAGGGAAACCCAATTGTAAAGTCCAGTATGAGGGGTAAATTAGGAAGCTATTAGAACGCCTGTAACGTTCTATAAATAGAGAGATAATAGAAAGGAAAAAGGGAAAGTTCTAGAAGTGTAAAGATACTCTGCCAAAATAGAGAGAGAAAGTATTCTTGCATCTTCAATTGGCGCCGTCTGTGGGAAACGATGAAGATTGAGTCGATCAAAATTGATTCAATCCAGACTAGTTCGTGAAGAAAAAACTTGATCTCTGAAAGTTGAATCCAAATTAGTGTGATCGGCGTTTAACTTGTAGAGTCTCGATTCTAGTTGGTGGCAAGAGATTCGCGTTGGATCTACACAGTTGTTTACTGAAGCTAGAACTGACGAATTCACAGCAGGAGAAATTCATATCCGGCCAAAGGAGATCAGAATTCAGCTGGTTCGACTCTAGATCGAGTACGATCATATTAGCGTAGCTCAGATCTAATCCGCAACTTGCAGTTATTGACTTTGCTCCGATAAAAAATGATGATATGAGGAGAAAGCTCAAATTCGATGGAGAATGACCAACAGTCGAAGCTTGATGAACTGATGAGCACAATCGAGGTCCTGAGAAGAGAGAATGCAGAATTGCGAGCTGGAATGGAGCGTCGAAAAGCTCCGGTCATTTCACGGCCACCTCTAGCAGGGGAGAAAGTTTTGCAGTCCAATGTCGTTCATCAAAATGATCAAGAAGGAGACAATCACATGGATCTTTGTCGTGAGGAGATCTTGCTAGGTGATTTACCGCTAAATGTTTATCAAATGGAAGATTGAGAGGGATCTATCCATTTGGATCCGCATCGCGAGCGAATTATGCGAGAAGAATCCGCAGCGTTTGATCCAAATCAAGGAAGATCGAAGCATGAAGAAGCCATGGAGTTTGGTCATCATAGAGCTATATCACCGTGGCAGAGGGAGCTCACCGAGGAAAGATCGTTTGATCCACCCTACCGACCTTCAATGGCTACATATGATTACAGGAGTTCAGAGAGGAGATCTGAAGATCAGAAGATTCCCTCACGATTTTCTAGGGAAAATGAAGCCTTCTATTCTTCAGCACGAATGGTTGCCTCTCCATTCACTGACGAGATCTTGAACACTCCGAATCAGAGGAAATTTTCCATGCCGATGTTCATTCTGTTTGATGGAACGACTGATCCGATCAATCACATTTACCACATTCAGCTTAAAATGGCTCTAAACACGGAAAATGATCCTTTGATGTGCAAGTGCTTCCCTACAAGTTTGGCAGGGCCTGCGCTCAATTGGTTCAAGAATTTGGCTCAAGGCTCAATCGCTAGCTTCCAAGCTAGTATTATAGGAATAAGAGCCCAGCCAAAGATGTTTCAAGCCTCTTTATAATGAAACAGCATGAAGATGAGAAGCTCCAAGTTTTCCTCACCAGGTTCAACCTTGTTAAGAGCATGGTAATGGAGTGTCATTCGTCCACAACGGTTCAAGCAATCAAGCTGGCCATGAACCGAGGGACACCGTTTCACATAAGCCTGGTGATGAATACGCTAAAGACCATGGATGAACTGAACGAAAGAGCAAACGGATTCGTACACTTGGAAGAAGATGAGGCAGCTAATGCACGAAAGACATCGATTATATCAACAAAGGAGAAATTAAAGGCCAAGATCGGGTAGAAGCAAGCTCCGACGCAACGTCAAACTTCCTGGAAGACAGAAAAGAGGCCGAGGGAAGAATAATTGGTCACACCACTAAAAGTTACCTTGGCTAGGTTATTCCAAGAAAACAAAGATAAGTTTCGCTCTCTCTTACCAATTAAACAACCTCTCGAACAGAGGGATCAGTCCAAACACTGTGTTTTTCATAGTGATTTTGGTCACCTAACTAATGAATGCAGGAACCTAAGGAGGCAAGTGGAGATACTGATATCCAGAGGGGAGGTCGCTGGATATGTCCAAAGGCCACCAACAGAGCAAAATCGACCGGCTGAACAGGTTAAAAGAAATCAGAAGTCGAGCCTCTATAATGCCCAACCCGTTCGGATTATAAATGCAATTCATGGCCGACCTGAACAATCTGAAGAGTTAGAAGAGTTACTCTGAACGCGTCTCCGTTAAGCCCAGATGAAGAGGAAAATAGGCAGTGTAAACACTCTGTACCAACAGAATGCCTCAGTACATATAAAGTTTGATAGAACAGACTTGTTGCGAGTTCAGATTCCTCAGGAAGATCCTTTGGTCGTTAGTTTGACAGTGGCAGATTGCCTAGTGTGGAGGGTGCTGATTAACCCAGGAAGCAGTGTGAACATCATGCTACGGGTCACGTTCGATCGGCTCGAGATCAAGCATGAGGAACTTAAACCTACTAGAAATTCGTTGTTGGATTCGATGGAAAGTGAGTAGAATCGATCGGTATGGAAGAATTGCTTGTCCGAGCTGCCGAGAGGGAACTGGTCAAAAGATTTGTGGTAGTTGAGATCCATCCGTCCTACAATCTATTAATAGGGAGAGGTTGGATATATAGAGTCCAGGGGGTCCCATCGACCTTACACAAGGTAATGAGGTGTCTAAGCCCGGATGGGAATAAGGTGATTGATATCCATTAGGACCAGGTTGCAGCCAAAGAGTGTTACTTGGTAACCCTAAAAGTCGCTAGGAAGGGAAAAACTCCCGTTCGCACTGCTAGCCCGAGATCATTGCCGATGAGATTGATAGGTTATTAGAAGCTGGGTTTATTAGAGAGGTTCAATATCCGTCTTGGCTATCAAACGTAGTTGTTGTGAAGAAGAAGAATAGGAAGTGGAGAGTTTGCATTGACTTCACCAACCTAAACAAAACTTGCCCGAAGGATAGTTTTCCACTTCCAAAGATTGATCAGATGGTGGATGCTACAACTGGGTACGAACAGCTAACCTTTTTGGATGCCTATTCGGGCTATAATTAAATTCCTATGGATCTGAACGATAAGGAAAATACATCTTTTGTTACTGAACGAGGGATCTAATGTTACAAGGTCATGCCGTTCGGATTAAAGAATGCTGAAGCCACATACCGAAGGCTGGTTAGCAAGATTTTTAAGAAGCAAATGGGTAAAACTGTAGAGGCTTATATCGATGACATGGTGGTAAAGAGCAGAAAGAAGAACCACCATTTGTGTAATACCCCTAGTTTTCAAAATTTAAATTTGATTTTATTGCATTTTTATTTCATTATGTGATTTATGTGCTCATTTGCGTAATTGTTTAATTGTTTCTTTATTTTAAATTAATTATGTATTTGTTCTTGATTCTAAATTACTTGTTTATTTGTTTTAAAGTAATTGTTTAATTTTAATTATTTAGTTGTCTAAATTAATTGTTTTATTTGGTCTTGTATATGATATAGGATTAGGGTTTTATTTTTTATATAGTATGGACGCAGACTTATTTTAGGTTTTAAATTAAACCCGGTAAATATAGAGTTACGTAGATTAGGGTTTGGGACGTCTATATATATTTTTCTTTTAAGTCTGCTAGGGTTGGGAACAATCCTACTTACGTAATATGTATGAGAAGGAAAACAGAGGCTCTAGACTGGTCTTAAGAGAAACATAGAGGGTCTCGGGTGATTTTCTGTGAGGCTAAAGGAGGAAGACTGGAGGAAGAACAGAGGGGTTGCTTCTGGATGGAACCAAGAAGCAATAGAGGAAGGGAACTATGAGCAGAGCGGAGGGGAAACAGACTTGGAGAATTCTGAAACTTAGAGACGACGCTTAAGGTTTCAAACTGGAATCGTGAGGCAAGTTTCAGTCTATTCCTTTCCTATAAACTTGTGTTCTGTGCATTCTAAATAGACTCCAGGGATGTAATAAACTTTAAAACAAGTGTTTATGCGTATTGAATCAAATTGAAATCTGTTCTACGTTTTGTGTATAACTTTGTTTGCTTCCTTGTATAGACTACTTCGATTTGGATTTAAACCTCAGTAAATCAATTTATAATGGAATTCAAAGAATTTCTAGGGCTGTTTATACCTTGTTTGAACTCTAGAAACTTTAGAAAAAACTGGGAACAGAAGGTTGAAGATCACCGTGGAAGAAGAAGGTGAAGCAGAGGAGTGGAGAAGGCTCAAAGTGGGAGGAGAAGGCTCCAGATTTGTGGGAGCCGTCTCCACCTTCAAAGAGCCGGCTCCAAGGGGTTAGGGAGCCGGCTCTAAGTGAGAAAGAGCCTGCTCTTTGATTTTAGAGAAGGCTCCCTTGGTTAAGTCACGTTTGGATGCATTCTTGAGCTGTTTGGGCGCTGTTTGGGCCATGCTTGAAATTCTAAATGGTTTCAGGGACTGGAATGAGGATTCTAAAAGTAATTTCAAGGGATTTTAGTTCCTCTAATTGTATATTTTGGTCCGTAGGGCAAATGGAATAAACAGTGTAAAAATAAGCGACTTTGTACGCCGCTAGCGGATAGGAAGGACTAGTGCACTAAGTTTTGTTTTAGAAATTTAACGGACTGTTGTATGGAATCTAAACATGATATTATGCTATATTAGGACCCACAATGCATAATTTATCCTAATATGCTAAGGGTTTTCATAGTGTAGGAGTTTTAAGTAATGACGCACTTTGTTGGTGATTGTAAAGTATCTAATTGTGTGAATTTAATTTAGCAACTTAGATGACTGGAGAATGGTTTTGAAATCTATGTTAGATACAGAATAGGGTTATGTATCTTTTGGACCTTATTTGTGCATAGGTTGGATTTTAATTAAGGAACTAATAAATTAGGTTTCAATAATTAAATTGAGATTGTTATTTTAATGGTTAAACTGTTCTATATGTTTCAGCAACTATTGGTTAGTAGTGTGGATTTTCTGAGTTATAGTTTGTCATTCTCAGCTTTATAATTAACTCTTACTATTGTTAATATTGTCAACTGCTGGACTGTACTATGGGTTAGTTGAAATTTAATTAAATGAATTAAATTTTCAATGACATGGATGGATACTGGATCTTAACTTAATGAACTATTAAACTTTGTCTCGTTAATTATATGGATGGATTCTGAATTTTTCAAGTTGATGAACTATTTAAATTCTATATATCAACTATTTGGATTACGTGGACATGATTTGATGAACTGCATAAAATGTTGCATCATTCAAGGATCATTTGCATTATATGTACCGGTATGGGACGGTGACATATCAGGGATGGATTAGATCAAAAAACTAAGTCCTACCCCTTCATACATAAGGAATGGATTAACTAAAACAGTTAAATCCTACATGGATGCATGTCTTGTCAACTAAAACAGTTGAACGACATAATGGATATTTGTTTTATCTTTCTGCACTAGGAAGGAATTTATATATATATTTATAGTACCGTGATACGAGCTTGAGTCTCCTGATCACGGTTAGGGTGCGTATATTGCAAAGGTTGAGTAGCTAGATATAGCTAATGTTCCCTGGTAGGTCTAGGTACTTGGCTGCTGAAAAACGTGTTTTATATGTCACATTCTACCCAGGCTGAACTATGTTATAGGCTAGTGAACATCCTATAGTGTGTGTGTATATATATATATATATATATATATATATATATGGACTATTGTAGATATTGCCGAGCTATCTAGGATGTATCTGCGTATCGAGTTTATGTACGGATTGTAGTAGATTGGAACTTGCATGTGGGCTTGACCCACTCCTATTTTTCAGGTATTTACCAGTACCAGGCTTAGAGTTTGTTCGTGTTAATGCAAATACAGACACTCACTTTTCCGGTTACATAGGGTTTCTTTTCTATTTTGATTTTGGATTTTAATTATGTAAATTTATTTAAAGATTTGGAGTTAGGGGTCCACTAGGTGGATTCCCGAGTTGTACGGATTTAAATTATATTAATTTATTATTTAATGTTTGAGGATTTTCATATTAGTATTCTTTCTGTTTATTATTATTTAAATCTTACTTCAGTTTTATTCCTGCTTATTTACATATTGATTGTTTGGTATCCCTCGGATCTGTGCTCGGACTTGATCACCCGTGGCTCTAGAAACGAGGGGTATCACAATTTGCAACACTTGCAAGAGGTGTTTGGAGTGCTAAAGAGGTACGGAATGAAGTTGAACTCGACGAAGTGCTTGTTCGATGTGGATTCTGGGTAATTTTTTAGCCACGTGGTCAACAACAAAAGGATTGAAGTTAGCCAAGCCCAAGAGGAGGGTCTACTGAAAAATGCAGAACCGAGCATAGTCAGGGAAGTACAAGCTCTCACCGGACGTATAACGGCACTAAGTCAATTCATTTCGAAGTTGTCAGATCGATGCAAACCATTCTTCGATACAATAAGGATTTACGGAAAGCAATCTTGGGGGAATGAGCAAAGGCAAGCATTGACCAGATTAAAAGAGTATATGCGAAACCCGCCAGTCTTAACTGCCCCAAAACCAGGTAAATAGCTTTTCATGTACCTTGGCGTCTCCAACATTGTAACAAACACCGTTCTTATACGATGTGAAGAGGGTAAGCAGTTCACAGTGTTTTATGTCAGCAAAATAATGTCCGAGCCGAAGAAAAGTTACTCAAAGGCCGAATGCGTGATCTTGTCTTTGGTGAATGCAAAGAAGAAGCTCAGGCACTACTTCAAATCCCATCCTATAGTCGTTCTGACCACTTTTCCCATAAGGATGATTCTGCATAAGCCAGATTTTTCTAGGAGAATGACGAAGTAGGAAACAGAGTTGAGCTTTTTTGACATAACGTATGAACCCTGAACAGCCATTAAAGGACAAACGGTGGCTGATTTCCTATTGGAGTGTGATGTGGCGGACCTAGAAGAAAATCCTGGAGAATCTTCATGGAAGCTTTTTGTTGATGGTTCTTCGAATCAGATGGGGGCAGGAATTGGGATTAAGTTGCAGACGCCAGAAGGCACCACGTTGAGTCAAGCGATCAGATTTAAGTTCAGAGAGACCAATAATGAAGCAGAATATGAAGCATTGCTCGCTGGATTGAGACTGGTCAATGAACTAAAGGTCAAAAGTTTAGTTGCTTTTAGCAATTTGCAGTTGATCGTTCGGCAGGTGAATGGGGAATACGGAGCCAACGATGAAACAATAGAGGCATATCATTCTGCCGTTATGCGTGAAGTTAGGAATTTTGATCAAATCAAGTTCATCCAGTTGCCGAGGGAGCGTAATGAGGATGCCAATCGGTTAGCATATAGTGCGTCGAGTTCTGGAGAAACACTGGCAAGGGTGATTCCGGTTGGTGTTTTGTGCCAACGGTCTATCTTTGAAGAGCCAGGCTCAGATCCTTGCCAATGTTTCTCCAGAACTTGTTAGAGATGTGTTCGGCAAAAGTGGGGTCTGTGTCAGCATAGACTCTAGGGGGCTTATCTTCAGTTTCTTGTCAACATCATTAGGGCCTGCATAAGAGTTGGACTGACCCTCGGGAGAAGAACGGTCGGTGTAGCCATCTCTGTACCCTTTTGCATACCTGAGGGCTCCAATCTAATAGAAGCGAGTATGGAGAGCCTTCCTTCTACCGTCCACCCTACCAATGATGCCGAACAGGGAATCACGTTCAATTGAAGTTCTCTTTTCAAGAGCCAGCCGCGCTGTTCGTTCGTCATCCAACGAACGTTGAAGACTTTTTCTTTCAGCTTTCAGTGTTTCTCGCTCAGTCTTTATTACGCTCTTCTCAATCTGAAGAGCGTTTCTTTAATCTTGAAGGGAATTTGTTTCTTTTTTCAGAGCATCCCTTTCATTCTCAACCTGATTCAGCTGTACCATCAGTTCGGCGTTCTGGGTGCTGATGACCTTGTTTTCTTTGTTTGCTGTGTCAAGCCCACTGGTAAACCTGCGTGCCCGGGCGTTAGCTGACTCAATATGTTTTTGCATTATCATCACGCCAAACAGAGTTTGCAAGCAGATGCACGAATACTAATTAGGCCGAACGTATATTCGGAGAAGTTAAAATATGAAGGCGCTTTTAAATTAACCGAGTGGGGTAGAAAATTACCTCCATTGCGGCCAGAGGAAATCTGTTGAACACCTCCTTATGAGTCAAGGCCTTGGCCACTTCAATGTCCTTAAGGGAGCATAAATGTTTGTAGTACGCCACCCCTCCTTGAACATTATTTCATTTGAATTGACAACCGATCCGTTTGATCGGATGAATCGAGGGGTCCATGGAATTGGCCCAGAGGGAGAAGCAGAGTTCCACCAGTCCCAGAAGGAGCGACTGTTCTATTTGGAGAAGCTTAGGGCTCGCTCGCCCAGGAAGTTCGAACCCTCCTAGATAAAGGAACGTCATCAAGGTTGGGTTCACTGTTAGGCTGGGGTCTTTTCCCTTGCTCCTTGTCCAGTACAGACACAGTGGCACTTGGAGGATTGTTGGCTCGGGGAGTAACGTTCGGGTTAACAAGCGGGGCATTGATGATCGGATTGTTGGCATGCACAACGTTTGAAGTAGTGCTAGATGTAGTGGCAGATGAGGATGCCGAGGCTGGAGAAAAAGCCAGGGCAGGAGCAGTAACGTTCCTAGGAGGGTCCTTCCTCCTGCTGAAAGAAGGGATCCGGAGTTGGCTCATAGTGCTGCCGAGGAGTGAAATATTGCTGAAATTCTCAAACACCAGAAGTTCCGAACAAGAATGAACGTTGTTCAGAACATATTCCTTCAAGTGGTTGATCCGATCCCTACAAATGCTGTAACCGAGTTCATTATGAGGAATACCCAAAGAATCGCAAAGAAAAGTACAGAAGTGGGGAACGCAAACTTCACAAGGACAATCACTCTTATGATTTTTGTACTTCATGTATGAAGAAACTGAGCATTCACCCAAGGTGCTCGGGATAGGATAATCCCTTGCAGCCGGAGCAAACCAAGCCCCCCGAACCCCAATTATGCTCTTTTTCCACCCTTTTTCAGAATCGAGTTTGTCCGTACAGATGGATCTTTTTTCAATGGGATAAAAATAGTAATACATGTCATTCAACCTGATCTTGCTGACTTTGTAACAGAGGAGAAGATCTATAATATCAAGATATAAACCCTTGTCACGGTTCAGGAGCAGCAGAACGGACAAAACCCTAGGAATATTGGGGTTTACTTGAAGAGGGGATAGTCCCAACCTATTAAATACATAACTGAAAAAAGGATGTAGAAGGAATCTAATAATCTTTAGATGCAAGAGGGAAAAACAAGATTTTGCCTGGAAGAAAGCCGGCCCCAGTCCTTATGTTCACGTTCTTGAGGCACTCCTTAATAAGAACATTGCTGGGAAGATGAAGCTTCATACGGAGAATATCTAAATCGATAGGCATGGTGAAGATGAACAAGATCCCTAAGGGAGTGTGTAAAGTTTTTGAAAGGTAAAAAAGAAACAAAACTAACCTCAAGAAGATTAGAGATGGCAAAAGACGCTGCAGGATAGCTGAAAAAATGAGGATCTTGCACGGGAGTTTGCCGGAGAAGATTTGATTTGCTTGGAAGAAATGGACAGTGAGTTGATTGACAGGAATGTATGGTAGAGACAATAGAGAGAAATGTGGATATGTTTTCCTCGATTTATAAAAAGAGGGTGGGCCCGATAACCGAGGCGTCAGGAAGGCAAAAAGATTTCAAATTTCAAGATATTAACTTCATAACCGTCCACTTGTTCCCATATGCCGCTATCTTGAGTCGTCAGATCATGATTGTAACCCATCGATAATCCCACCCTAATTAATTAGGGAAAGATTATGGGGGCAGGTGAAGATACCAAAATCGGCGTGGGTCGGACACGGTCCAGATCGTCTTAAACGGGTTAGAAGCGGGTCAAACAAATGGAGTTGGGCCGAACGAAGTTTTCATCACTAGGCCCAATTACAGGGAGAAAACAATTGTGAGGCCCAACTTAATAACGATAAAAACTAGACCCATAGCAAAGGGAAGCCCAATTGTAGAGTCCAGCAAGAGGGGAAAATTAGGAAGCTATTAGAACACCTATAACGTTCTATAAATATAGAGATAATAGAAAGGAAAATGGGAGAATTCTGGAAGTGTAAAGATACTCTGCCAAAATAAAGAGAGAGAGAGTTTTCTTGCATCTTCAGAAGGCTACCTCATCTTCTCTCATAAACTCCTTCCTGATATTATTGATCGGTATCGACAAACGATTGTGAGTGTCACTACAATCGGTTTTAAACAAGGCCTTCTGTATGACCAGAAGTATCTCAGTACCATGCAACTCATTAGTGATGAAATTCTTCATTTCCAATGGCATGTTCGGTGGTCGTCCCGGGCTATGCCATTTCTTCTTCTTCTTTTCCTTCTTCTCCTCCATCTTCTGATTAGTATTTATCCTTTTTAATGGTCTTCGACTTTTGATTTGTTGCTAATCTTGGATCAATGTCAATAATGTGATCGGGATGGACATAAGGATTATCAATAATAGGCTTCTTGAGAGCTTTTTTTTTTTCAACAATCTTTGTTAATGTTGCGTAGAAAAACAAGATTGTTGAAGTATCATAGCTGCTTTTTCTTGTTATATTTCTGACTTGCAGCTTTTGTGATTTCTAACAAGTAATCCCAATCACTACAACTCTTCCTCGGCTTACTATCAACCACATCTCCAAGACTCATATCGCTCAAGAACTTCTTCTTCTCTATTAAGAGTTTCAAGTTTATTTAGGGAGAGGGGTGTACATTTAGAGAGAGAAGGTGGTGTGACTGTGTTAAGGTTCTCTCTATATTTATAAAGAGGGAGATAGAAAGGGTAAGGGTTTGTTTGCGTCTCAAACCTATGAATTAAAGGGGTGATGAAGGTTTTTTAAAGAAAGAATTTTTAAATATTTTGGTATCTTAAGTAGTTTATATGGAAGTTTCCCAAGTCTTAGGTGGTCAATTTGCTAAACTGATCCAAAAATAAATAAATAAAAATTATGAGTCTCCCTATATAAAAGTATTTTTTTCTAATTTCAACTCTGATTTCTATTACTATTGAAATTATCTTGTGGTTAATTTGCTAAACTGATCCAAAAATAAATAAATAAAAATCATGGGTCTCCCTATATAAAAATATATTTTTCTAATTTCAACCCTGATTTCTATTACTACTGAAATTATCTTGGGGAGAAATTTTATTATTTCCTTATCCAACAAGGATTCAGGAAAGTAGTTTAGCAGTAGACATTAGCCTGGTTCCCAAGGTAGTTCTCAGTTCTCACCACGGACATAACTTTATTGGTGGGTAAACCAAATTTATACTTTATTTATGTCATTGTCATATTTTCCATATATTTTGTGCTTCTCACTAGTTTTATAGTTCTATTTTCACGTATAGTCTCGTGTGTTTACCTTCCATGGTAGCTACCAATAAAAATCACTGAGAGCTATATTCCAGCTACTAAATTGAGATATATATATATATATACCTAAGCTAATTTAGCGACGATTTCTTCGAACATCCATAAACGATAAACCAATTTTGTAAAGTTTAGGGTTCTAAAATGAAAGCTTCTGTAAAGTTTCGCGGAGATCAGAAGCCAATTTTGAGAGCTAAGGTACCTCTGAATATTTTAGGGTTTCCATTTCAATCCGGAATCGAAGCTGGCGACACTAAAGAGCTTTGCTTCAATTTCACTACTTTCTTCGAGTCTGGCCCTTTGTTAAAGCTCTCTTATCGTCCCAACGATTCATGGAGACCTTTCGGTTTCAGTGTCAGGACCGGAATCGGACATTTCGGCTCGCCGATCGGAGCTCCGATGACCATGAACGCCGAGTTCAACTTCCTCGCAAACGGAAACCCTAGCTTCTTCCTCCGATTCCGGCCTCAGATCGGGGATTTCTCCATCAAGCGATCCGTCGATTCACGGACTGCTCCTTTGCCCGCGCAATCCTCGGTTTCGACGCCGAGGTTCAGGCCTCATGCGAACGACGGCGATTCCGATAACGAGGAGTTCTTTGAAAACAACGAAACGCCTGTGAAAAAAGGGGCTAGCGGGACGGTGAACCGCGTGTTGACCGGCAATATGATCGGAGGTTTTCCGGCGGAGAGCGTTGTGGAGAGGCTGTGTTCCGGCGTGGAAGTCTATGCAAAGACGGCTCTGCCGTTGAGAGACCGCGCGGTGTTGAAGCTACGGTGGAGCGTCAGATTCTCGGCCGACCAGGCCGGTGATCGGACGGCTGAGAATTGGCTTCGTAAGATTCCGTACCTCACGCTGGGCAAAATAGGAATCGAACACGTGGCTGTTGATATAAAGCAAGCGCAGAAACTTAAATTAAGTAAAAATGCCGAGGTGGCAGAGTCGTGTTTGACAGTGAAACGAGAGCTTGATGTTTTACAGGTGGAGAGTGGTTTGCTTAGAAAAGAATTAAATGAGCTCCGGTCAGTAATTGATACCGGAAAACATTCTCCGGATGCCGGGAAACAGAAAAAAGATTACCAACGGGTTGCCGAGAAGGTAAAGGATGTGAATGGTACTACCGGTGCCGGAAAGTCTTTCAACTCTCCGGCATCCAAAGACTCAGTTAGGTAAAAGAAAAACTTTATTACAATGATAATACCATGCAGCGATGAACCAATTCAAAAGGCGTACAAGAAGATGCTATTTATTGACAATAGCATTGGACAATCTAGTTAAAGAGTCGGTAACGACGTGTTTGCCTCATAAAAAGTGGAAGGAGTAGGATTGTCTTGTTTTGTAGTTGCCTATTCTTTGTCTTATTTATGTTGTACTGTTGTAAGTTTTGTTTGGAAACAAAAAGTACTAATGTTAATTATTTGGCTAGATTATGTTGAAACGCCTTCAAAATCTAGAAGCCAAAAGAGAAAATCACGAGACTTTAAAATAAATTTATTTCTTTCAATTTCAAATACATGACACCACAATGTTCCACATTTTAAAGAAGAGAAAATCACGAGACTTTAAAATAAATTTATTTCTTTTAATTTCAAATACAAGACACTGCAATGTTCCACATTTTAAAGTACGTTTTACAATGGCTACTGTATAATTTGCATAGTGTATTTGTGTTTTACAATGATAAATAGTGTCTTATATTTGTAGGTCACCTCCATTTCACATCCTCGAAATTGAGAGGATGTATTTAGGGGTGTACAAAAAAATCGTAAAACCGAACTATAGCTTCGGTTTCGATTCTCACGATTCCGATCTCGGTCCCGGTTCTGAAAATAGGAACCATGGGTTTACGGTTCCGATTCCAAACCCGTGGAAACCGTATATATATATGTGTGTGTGTGTGTGATTATATATTTAATTATATATATTATTAATAACATACTTACTAACTGAGAAATTGTCAGTCATACCAACACGTGGTCCACCACTAAACCACAAAAACTCAACTCTCTCTCATTTAAACAGACTAAACCTAAATCTAAACCTAACCCTGGCCTCCCTTCCCCTCCTCATCTCAACTCTCATCTGATAGAACTATGAAGCTGCCTCACCCTCGCCTCCCCTCCTCAAGTCCTCAGTCCTCTACTTCTCTCATCTCTCATCTCTCATCAGTCCTCTCGACATCGCTTCTCAATCACCGACACACCATCTAGGCATCTCAGACTTCTCAATCAGCGACACGGTTACACGGCTTCTCCGATCTACACCCACACACCTGAGATGGGATGTAATATTATTGAAGTTTTATTTTCTGTATTTATTTATATTTATATTTTTGCTATTGTATGAATGTATTATGTTTAATTGTTTTAGCAAATGTGGCTATTGGGCGCAAAGCCTTCAAATAATTAAGAACCGTATCGAATCGAATCCTATGCATCCCTAAATGTATCAGTGTAAGAGAACAACAAAAAAAAAAAGTTCATAGGTGGGGAACCTTGGAGCCAATTTGGTTTCATATACACACCGTTCCTATTCTAATTCTTGTCAGAACCATACCGAATCGAATCCTGTGCATCCCTAAATATATCAGTTTTATCTTTGTTGGTGCCATTTTACACCTTTTGTGCCCATATCCAAAATGATCTTCTATGGGCCAATATAGGGCAGGTCCCAACAATCGTTACCTCTCCATTTCAAAATATATGACCAAGACAAAACAGCCCAGACCATTGCCATATGCATTACGTGGGTTCCTTCGGAACCGGGTTTGGGCTTTCTACGTCTTTAGTCTTGGCTTGCAATAACCGCAAGAAAACGACAATGTACAGGGGTACTTTTGGAAATACCTAAAGTAGTCGACGAGGATACATCCCTTGATATTTCAATAATTTGCGAGGACAACATGGTAATTCAACCACGGAAGGCAAAGGTCTAAAGTCTAATCCCTGAAACTGGTTGCGTGTTGGAGATCATGCCCTCAATCCTCATATTGGCGGTTCAGCTTCGCCCCATTAGATTTTGGTTTATTAATTATTAATTCGTTTTATTTAAATTTTCAAGAAATAATATTAGTACTATAGTTTCACATTCTTCTATCAAAATGAAACAAATTTTCAGAAAAAGCACCGTCACATTTCACGTTTCATAAGGTATTAAAAAAGTCGAGTATAGTGCAAAGTTTGCAAATTTAACAATTCCTTTAAAAAAATTTAAAATTTATAATTTGATAATTATTATTGGATGGTCTACTTGTATAGAAAATTATAGCAACTTGACAAATTTTGACTATGTGAGCATACCTACTACTTTCTTAACAAGTTATTGAATGTTACAAAAATTTAACTAAATATAACAACTGAAACTTATCTATAAAATACAATTTCTTGTTTTGGTAATGAAATGATTATGTTACAGGACAAAACATAATTTGACATTTTTATTAATAGTGACAAATTGACAATAACTCTATAAGAATTGAGAATTAGAACAGTAAAGTGTAAAACCTACTAAAGTGCGTCACAAACAAGTAAAAAAAAAAAAAAAAATCATAGTGCTCAAATTAGCATGGTTGATTTTCAATAATTTTTAACCCATTAAAAGAATTAATTAAGATTTAACACTTAAAATTCATCTATAAAAAAATTAGGGAAAAAAATTCATCTACAATTTTGATCATTTTATGAGTCTGATCAATTACAAAGCAAACTAAGATATATATAATACATCATGAGCACATGAAATCTTCTCGCATGATCATATTTACTGGACAATTATTAGAAAAAATCTTTTCTTTGCTATCAAACTATTCCAACAGTGATAGTGTCGGACCTTTTAGAACACCATATAATTCAACATCAAGTCCATGTAGTCCTCCTGTCCCGGTCACATTCACTAGGCAATTAACAAAAAAATTCCCTTCATTGCCATCAAACTATTCTACTTGTCTCGGTTACATTCACCGAGCAATTAACATAAGAATATTCTTTGTTGCCATCAAACTATTCGGACAATAATAGTGTTCCGGCCTAAGGTAGGAGTCAATGAGGATTAGGAGGAAGTGAATTTGAACCTAGAAGTACAGGATGGAGGTACTCTTAAGGCCTCATCCTTTAGCACTGGACAAAAGAAGTATAGTACCCCCATGATTTAACCTGTGTTGAACCTTTTAGTACACCCCATAATTTACGATTACTTCCTTTCCTGCCACATTTAGCAATTATTAGGTAAATTTCCTTCTTTGCCCATCAGATTGTACCGTCGAGGTTAAATATATATATATATATATATATATATACTATTATTGATGAAATATAACACAATTTTAAAAGAATTGAGAATTAGTTGAGTACGGCCATATATGTGTGTACACATATACAAGTATATATATAGAGAGAAGGAGGAAAGAGGGTGAAAACTATCTGAGTTTGGCATTCAAAAATAAAAAATAAATTTAAAGAAGAAAAGATTCTGTAGCGAGAGACGAAGGAGAGAACGAAAAAAACCCTAGCTTTTGAAATCAAATGGAGGGATTTAACGGAGCTTGAAATTATGGCAAACACGACAACAGAAGAGAAGGTGAAATGGACGACTTTGGAGGAACTGTTGCTAGCATGCGCCGTGAAGCGTCACGGATTCAAGGACTGGGACTCCGTCGCCATGGAACTCCAAAGCCGAAGCTCTCTTCCTCTGCTCCGGACCGCACAAACCTGTAGAAACAAATTCGACGACCTCAAACGCCGATTCGTCGACAACACCGACGGTGACGGCGGCGACGAACACGATGATACCAAAACCGCCGGCGAGGTTGATAGTATTCCTTGGCTGGAGGAGTTGCGAAAACACCGAGTCGCAGAGCTCAAACAAGAGGTCCATCGATACGATCGTTCGATCCAGTAATCTCCTGTTTATATTTGTTGAAATTTAAACTTTTATAGTGTATATAAATATGTATATTATACGTAGAGAATGATGTATAATTCATGTGTGGATCTGAGAGTTCCTGATCTGTTTCTTCAACAGGTCTCTGCAACTGAAGGTGAAGAAATTAGAGGATGAGCGTGAACTGAGCTTGAAAGAAACCGAAAACAGAGATGAAAAATCAGATCTAGACAAGGATTTGAAGGGAGATAGATCGGAGAACGGCAAAAAAGACGGCGACGGAGCTCCGGTCGCCGGGAAATCAGTTTCCACCGAGGACTCTGACCGACAGAACCGGTCGTTCGGCGAGTCGAATTCGAACCGGGAAACCGGAGCGAAGGACGAAGAAAGAGAACCGGACGAACCGGTCGAAACAGGCAGCGGTAAACCGGATCCGGTTCTGAGCGAGTCGAAACCAGGTGGTGAAGACTCGTACGACGATAGCTCAGATACAATAACGAAAAACGCTTCGTTGAAACCGAGTAAGGCGAAGAAGATCGGCGAATCGGCCGACTTACAGGACTTGGCGGCTGAGTCGAAAGAAGGAATGAAAGAGAGCAGCGACGGACAGAGCTCGGCGAGTTTAATTAGGAAGAAACGCCGGAAAATGGAAAGTTCCGGCGGTGCCAGCGACGGCGGCGAGCGTCCCGCCACCACCACCACCACCACCACCACCAAACGGGGCTCGGTGAAATCAGAGCCGTTAATTGATTTTTTAGATATTATCCGATTGCATAAACACGGTTCGGTATTCAAGCGCCGGCTCGAGAGTCAGGTATGCTCATATACTAACCATACCCTTCAAATCATAACGTGCAACGCATGATCGTTTAATATCTACCGTTCGTTTTTATGATTCATCTTTGACGATCTAATGATTGGGAGCCACCTTAAAGATCACGTTCATAAAATCATAATTCATATACAAAGTTGACGAAATGTTATATTTTGTATAGTTATTAATGGTTCAAAGAACTTGCATGTGAAAAAAAAAAAAAAATTTGTAAAGTTTAATAATGATCTAACTCTTAAATATATTTTAGATAAAATTATAAAAATAATATTAATTTTCATTTTATAAGAGCACCCAATTATCTTAATAAACAAAATTATTATATTTTTTATTTATTAATAAAATTTGATTGTCTATAAAATGAAAAGTAAAACTTTTGATATTATTTTTTTGTTTTTAAATTATATTTTTATGATCATTGTATATTTTTTTAATTATATTTTATTTCATTTAATATATATAACTTTAAAAATCATTTTTAATAACATTATACCATTTTATTTTTTATATCTTCAATTAATTTTTCCATGCATCCCTAGTCCTTGATGCTTATGTCCTAAATTTTTTAAATAAATAGTATTCTTATATAATTTTCTATTACATTTTCATTAGTGACCATATATTTTAAAATTATTTATATAATGTTACGTACAAAAACAATAATACAACATTAGAAGGTGCTGAATGAGTTATATGTAAACCGTCTGATCTTGACATCATGTGGTGGGACTCTTACTCCCATGTAACCCACATTTGACATATTTGAATTATTATTTTTTGTATAATGTATTACCCTCTACAATTTTAAAGTGTTAAATATAAATTCAATTACAACTAACTAAATATGTTTTCGTAATACATATAATTTTTTGATAATATACTCTTAATTAATTTGATGATATTAAGTTTTAGATGACTAATAAATTATGTATATAGAGAATGTAGGGACGAATTCATAAAATTATGGGAGAGGGCGCGGGGTTTAACAACATCAAGATAAAAATAAAAAATAAAAAATCAAATTATTGAATGGGGCAACAATAGAATCTTTCGGGTTCGGGCCAGTATTAAAATTTTATAAGTATATAATCCAAAAAATAAAATAAAAAAAGTATGTATATAATACCAAAAATAAATTTTATGAATTTAGTTTTGATTATTATAATTTAAAACTTAAAATAAAATACATAACTCATTGTCTTTGAATGTTGTTTTTTTAAATGTATGATAATAGTTTTCTCAACTCCATTCGTTTTTAAGATAGTAGGAGATGCTATAACTAATAACCTTTTTTATCCCTACTAAATTCATGAATAATTTGTGGTGTTTTTAATTCTAAATATGTCTAGATACTCATGTAGAATGGAAATTCAATGATAGAAATATCTTTATAGGAGCACTCAAAACTCAAAATTTAAAAGAATCATGTGAGTGGGATGACGGGTCATATCATATAATTTCATGTAATAAGACTCTCATCTTATATAAAGATTGAATTCTGAAGTTTAATATTAAAACACTGCTCGATTTGAAAGTATAAAAAAATGTGACATGTCATTTGTGTTTAAGCAAATTTAATAATTTACTTTGTCTGTTTAAAAGAAAAGAAAATTACAATAATGTTCTTAATATCATAAATGTTTTCTTTTTAATTTTGAAAGTTAGGAGGTAATTTTTTTTTTATAACGTTAGTAACATTAATGTCATTTCTCTTAAAATACATTTAAAGAATTTTTTTTTATGATAATAGACTGAAATAGCAAACAGTCCTATGATTTTGGAACTTGAATAGTCGCTGGGGTGGGTCCAGTTGAAACATGGTTAAAGAATCCATCACGTAACCCAAAACGCACGGCTTGGGTGCAAAGTCAAGCGTATACCCTGTGAAGCACTCAAGCATGACCTGCTTATTGGGCCTTGATCAGCCCACCATTAGATGTATTGGTAGTATCAGAGCCCAACTTATTATTTTTTTCTCCCCTTAACGATGGAATATAATTTTTTTATTAAAGGAAGTGAAGTTTTTTCCTTTCTACCAGAGTGATTGCGTTAATTTCATGGTAAAATTCTTAGTTAAAGTGTGACCATCACAACAACAATAGTGGACTCTATACGCTTAATTAATTTTTTTTTTTTCGTTCATAGATATATCATGTCGAATTAAAACGTCATTACATTAATTAAAACGTTATTACATTGATATTAACCCATTTCAATACCTTTATAAGTTTATACAATACTCCAAGTTAATTTTAATCGATCCCACTTGGTAGGCAACCATAAGGAAGCAGTACTACGTCAACACCAAGTCGTGGAAGCCTCATCATTCCTGGTGTTTTTACTTTTTGCTTCTTTTTTTAGGCTTCGGTTTTAGCATCGTACCATTGATAGACGTGTAACATTATTTTAAAGCGAATAAGAATTTTGTAAAAAAGCAATGACGTCATATTCATTTAGAAATCTTAAAAGACAAAATTACAACGGGTATGGGTGAGATAGATGCTCCCTCACCAATCAACCAAAAGTTAAAGTTGTTATCCTTATTTTTCATTTAACCCAAAAAAAAAAAAAAAAAAAAAAAAAAAAGAAAAGAAAAAATAGCTAAAGAACAACCAACCATAAAGTAGCTTTTTTTTTTATACTTTAATCACTCTCATGCAATTTTATTTAAATGCAACGGTAGTTGAAAGTCAATTGTCTCTAGCGGACTCCATCCCTGGAAGCTTCTCCAGTATTTTAGTGATTTTCAATATTATTACATCTATCTATTTTAGTTAGATACCGTGTATAATATATTGAAAACAAATGTAATGCGTTAAAAAATGAATATAAGAACTAATAAACGTTTAATTATGTGCAGAAAACAGAGAAGTACAAGAAGATAGTTCGACAACATGTAGATCTCAAAACAGTAGAAGCCAAGCTGGAAGACGGGTCCTATTCCTCTTGCACCAGCAAATTCTACCGCGATTTGCTGCTTATTTTCAACAACGCCATTGTCTTCTTCCCCAAAGCATCCTCGGAATCAGTGGCGGCCCACCAACTCCGCGACCTCGTTTTGAAAGAAATGAAGAAGGAGAGAACTCAGAGATCGGAACCATTGCCGGAGTTGGCTCCGTCATCAAATCAATCTTCACTCCAATCCAAGCCCGACCCGGAGAAACCCGATTCATTGCTAGCGAAGCATAAGTCTTCTGCTCCTATTATAGTCTGCCGTAAAAGAAGCTCAGTTTCAGCTAAAGCTTCTTCAGTCAGCAACAAAACAGAGGAACAAGTCAACGAGAAACAAAAACCCGCTCTCAATATGAAGCCGCCAGCAGCTAAATCTTCTTCGAATGTAAGTGAAGAAGCCATTCGAATGAAAATGAAGACAAAAGAGAAGCCGGTGACGGGTACCAGAAGCTTGAGAAAAGGGAACAATAGGCCTAATAACAATCAGATCACAAACTCTAGCTCAAACAATGTTTCAGTTGACAAAAAAGAGGCTCCAAAATCGGAGAAGAAGAGAAGTGAGGTGACGGCCTCGGCCAAGAAGTTTTTGAACAGAATAAAGAAGATTTCTCCGGCGAAGGGAGCGGTAACGGAAAAGGTAAAAAGTTCTGAAAATGGCACTAATGATGGTGGCGGTAGAGGGCAGAAGAGGAGAAGGGACGGAAGGAAAGACGCGGCATTGTCACGTGGTGGTGGTGGTGGTGGTGGTGGTGGAGGAGGAGGTGATAAAAAGGTGAAGGAAGACAGCCCGTCAAAGAGAAGCGTCGGGAGGCCGCCGAAGAATGGGAGGGAGGCGGCTGCGGGGAGGCGGGGGAGAGAGGTTGTGGAGGCGGAGGTGGTTTCGAAACGGGCTAAGAAACGGTCTAGGAGGTGATGAGTAATAATAATAGGGTCTAAAAGACTGGTTGTGTAAATTATATACTGTAGCATTTTTAGAGTTCGTCTATTTTTAGTTTGAGACCATTTGGTCTTTTTGTGGCAACTTATTCTGTATTCCTCTTTTGTTCCTTTGTCCTTTATTTGATATAGAAAGCATGAAAATTCTGTGTGCTTTATTGTCCTTGTGAGCAAACCATCATGGTCAAAGTTCCAACTAACTACTTTTAAAAAAAAATAATAATAATAAAAAAATATTAAAGAAGAGCATTTAATAACAAAAGGTTTAGGCATTTAATTAAATTGAATGCGTAAGTAGTGTCTTTCAATCTAAAGAACTCTTGCATTGTGAATATAATGCCCTTATGGCAATTTAATTATATATATATTAAATAAATAAAAAAATCCCTTATGACAACTTCTCTTTGTAAAGCGTAAAATTTTAGAGTTTAACTGAGCTTAAAATGTAAATGTCTCAGTAGCTTAGCGAGTTAGTGCTTCTGACGAATTTTGGTGGAGTGGCAGGTTTTGACTCTCTATATTTATTAATCTAACTTCTAACTTCTTCTTCTTCTTCTTCTTTTTTTTTTTTTTTTTGATTTTTTTTTTTTTTTTGCTTAAATTCAATAAAGATCATCTAACATCTCAAGTTAGATTCATCCGAGTCCTAAGTTTACAACTATCTTATTTATAAATATTCAAATCTTAGAACATTTCAAAGTCAGTAATTTAATTTTATATGAGATGATTGAATCCAAGGCATCTGCTCCTAAGAGATCTGATTATATAAGCTCAACAAAATGAAAAATGCAATAAAATCAGCTCCATTTTCAGATCAAGTGGAAGAGCAGAAATTCAGCAAGTAACAAATGAAGCCTTCAACTTCGAAAGAAAAATCTATCATTTTTCAGTAAATATTGAAATTTTACATTGAATTTTTGTTATTCATCCCCTCTCCAACTCCTGCTACCATCACTATATGACATGTTATTTCAATAACACAGTTTCCGGATTATTTACGAATTGCCCTAAATTCGTTTTCTTGGACTTTTACGGTTCTGATTTTCTGTTGCAATTTTCAACCATGGTTCGGTGGTTCCACCATCCCTTGAACCTTAAACTCGGAGTTTATCAACTTCCGGTTCAACAACCGGCACTGAGGTTGCAGTAGGATTTGGTCAGTCTCTATTTCACCACAACCTGCTAGGAGAGCAACACAAGCAACCTAAGGTCTTTTCTTTTTGGACTGAGAAAAAAGAAAAAGACTTTAATGGATAGAATAAAACAGGATAATAAGTTGGATGAAATTAAAATATGGCCAATCTCAATGAGAAAGAAGACACAGATTATCTGTGGCGACCTTGTGGGCGGGTGTGTGTGAGCGTGTGCAGGGGGCACCAGTAGGCTACCACACTGGGCGAGCTACAAGTGCACAATCCTACATCGTCTGGGTGTGGATGGGGCAAGTGTTATATGTAGATTCAACACCCTTCTATGACACAACGCGTTTTAAAGTCGTGATGGCCGTGAACCCATCAGAACTCTGTAGTTAAGCGTGCTTAACT
This sequence comes from Cornus florida, assembly GCF_030987335.1. NCBI lineage: Eukaryota > Viridiplantae > Streptophyta > Magnoliopsida > Cornales > Cornaceae > Cornus > Cornus florida. The sequence continues at coordinate 7,780,076 of NW_026775573.1, forward strand.
TGGAGTAGTACCAGGATGGGTGACCCCCTGGGAAGTCTCTGGTCTGGGTGAGCCAAAAGCGGACAATATTGTGTCTGGCCAGGGTGAGAATCGTTACAAATGGTATCAGAGCCTGACCTAGTTGGAAGTGTGGCCAACGAGGACGTTGGGCCCCAAAGGGGGGGGGGGGGTGATTGTGGCAACCTTGTGGGCGGGTGTGTGTGAGCGTGTGCAGGGGGCACCAGTAGGCTACTACACTGGGCGAGCTACAGGTGCACAATCCCACATCGTCTGGGTGTGGATGGGGCAAGTGTTATATGTAAATTCAACACCCTTCTATGACACAACGCGTTTTAAAGCCGTGATGGCCGTGAACCCATCAGAACTCTGTTAACTTGGAGTAGTACCAGGATGGGTGACCCCCTGGGAAGTCTCTGGTCTGGGTGAGCCAAAAGCGGACAATATTGTGTCTGGCCAGGGTGAGGGTCGTTACAAATGGTATCAGAGCCTGACCCAGCCGGAAGTGTGGCCAACGAGGACGTTGGGCCCCAAAGGGGGGTGATTGTGGCGACCTTGTGGGCGGGTGTGTGTGAGCGTGTGCAGGGGGCACCAGTAGGCTACCACACTGGGCGAGTTACAGGTGCACAATCCCACATCGTCTGGGTGTGGATGGGGCAAGTGTTATATGTAGATTCAACACCCTTCTATGACACAACGCGTTTTAAAGCCTTGATGGCCGTGAACCCATCAGAACTCTGTAGTTAAGCGTGCTTAACTTAGAGTAGTACCAGGATGGGTGACCCCCTGGGAAGTCTCTGGTCTGGGTGAGCCAAAAGTAGGATGGGTGACCCCCTGGGAACAACACCCTTCTATGACACAACGCGTTTTAAAGCCGTGATGGCCGTGAACCCATCAGAACTCTGTAATTAAGCGTGCTTAACTTAGAGTAGTACCAGGATGGGTGACCCCCTGGGAAGTCTCTGGTCTGGGTGAGCCAAAAGTAGGATGGGTGACCCCCTGGGAAGTCTCTGGTCTGGGTGAGCCAAAAGCAGACAATATTGTGTCTGGCCAGAATGAGGGTCGTTACATTATCTAAGCGGAAAAAAGAAAAAAATAATGATTCTGGAAAATGTGGAGAGTTTCCAAAAACTATCTGTGGCATTCGACACGTTAGAGGAGGGTTGGAACGATTTTTTTTCTTACCAATGGCCTGTTAGAGTCCAAGACATGAATTGGGGCAAGCTGATTTGCAAAAATGCAATTACAACATGAAATGCAGGATGTGGTAAAGCCAGATTCTGCAACATACAAGAAAAATCCATTAGCAACTCAAAGAAAGAGAAGCATTCGAGAGATCAAACAGGGGATAGGAAACGTACATTCACCAGGCCAAATCCAAATTCCATATAAGGTTGGTAAAAGAAAACCATTCTCGACGCCATTCGGTTCACTGCATGAACTATGCTAACACGGAGCATTCTTTTCTTCTCATATCTGCTTACGTTAATCTACACGAGTTAGGAACACTGAAGCATCTCAACAATATCCACCAAATAGTTTGCTTAAAAGCCAAATAATAAAAAGGAATGACTACTTACAGAAGGGACATGTTGAGCATAATGAATGGGTGTGTGTGTTCACTTTAACTTTCAAAAAAAAAAAAAAAAAACACTTACAGAAAGTAAAATGACATTTTTGGTAACTAGAGTGGCATCGCCAACGTTTGGACATGACTACTCACATCCGAGCACACATCCACGAATTACCTTTTAAGTGCTGAGACAATTTGATTCAACAAGAAATGATCAGAGCCACTTTTGACAACCTTATCAAGCTCAAGTATAAGTTGGTAACAATCCTGCAAGTGATTTCCAAATGAATGAGCCTATCTATGGTAGCAGTATCTAGTAAAACTATCTTTAACCACCTTTTCCCAATGCATAATCATATTCTTAGAATATAATTTGTAAGCTCTAGAATTCTTAAATCATCATCCCACATGGAGATCTCTAACATTTCTTTAAGAATAAATATACGGAGTAACATTTAAAGAGTTGTTTGCGATACACATGGAAAGGAAATCGCTCCAATTTGTTTTCTGAAACACATTTGTTGCATCGTCAGAAACAGATGGATCATATATGAATGTGCTTTTCAAATGAATCTTGTAGTCTTAATTTACTACAAAACTTAAATCACTTATAACATACCTCAATTGCCATACAACCCCCTTGGCCAAGATTTGGCTGCATTGCGTGAGCAGCATCACCTACCAGAGTCACACGTCCATTTCCCCAGGAGTATATCATGTCGATATCATAGATGTTTCTCCGTAAAATCAGATGCCCTGGTGTTTCAGAAATTAGCATAACCACTTCATTGCACCAGCCGCAAAACAGTTTCAAAAGCCTCTCCTTTTCGCCTGCAGCATTAAAGTACAAAATTCAGATTAAATCTTTTAGCTAGGCATTTATCACAAACTTGAATTAAGAGAGTCAGAGAGTTGCCTCCTGGAGGATCAGTAGTCGAGGGGGACTCCTTAACGAATGCATACCATTGCATCTTCCCATTTCCAACATCTGCAACAGCAAAGTACCGGTTCATTCCCAAGAATACTTGATACCTGAACAGCAGAAAGCCTAAATAAGCAAATCTCGTAATTATGGGATGCTTCTATCTATGGATGCACTATTCTATTAATGCAAAAAACTATAATAAATATCAATGCCTACAAACATAGATATACTTTTTGTAGTCTAAAATTGTAGAAAAATTTCAAATACATGTATTTATTTTAATCACAAAGTAACTGTAGAGCTACTTCTAAAATCATGGAGATTGAGAATTATTGAAGGGTGAAAACTTGTGCTTGATAAATATATCTCCCCCCATCCCTAATGAACAACCAAAGAGAGCCAAAAAAAGATAAAAAGTTGTTGTATCACTTTCTCGAACTCAAAGTTAAATCTTGAATCAATAATTACATACCCAATAGAATCAATACATGGTGGCACAATGTTTGTTAGTCCAGTATAGCATGTATAGTCTGAATATTTTGCTTCTTGGGCCCCAAATAGTTTTGAACGCACCTAGAATGAAGGTGATAAAAATGTAAAAGTTAATTGAGGGAGAGAAAAAGAATTGGCTCATCAAAAGTATTTCTGGAGAGGAGTAAGGAAATGTGACGTACTTCTGACCGTATCCCATCTGCACCAACCAAAATATCACCTTCATACTGCATCCCATTTTCAAGGATCACGGTGACCTATAATATATGCAGAGAGTTTAGAGCTCAATACAGAACTCAATTAAATCAGAGAGTCTGGAGAGTCATATATTAGGGCATTTCAAACCTTGTTATAGTCTTCCACAAAGTCCACAACTTTTGATTTGTTACTTAGTATGTGATGCCCAACTGCGTTTACTAGGATGTCTTGCAATTCCATTCTACATATAAAGTGAGTAATAGGAAGTCCCCTCCTTACAGCAGGAGCCGTAAAATCAAACTTTAAAAACCTGGAGAGAGGGAAAGGAGCCCACAGATGTTTAGAGAAGAGCTCAAATGGAAATTATGTCCTGTAACATGAATCCATTTTTTATTATTTATGCGAGTTATAAACAATTGACAACCAATCTTTGTGGTGCATAAACATGTAGCATCTATAACAGTAAAGAACACACTACTTGATAGCATACCATTTCCCAGATAATCCGTCAGCAAAGCCATTGGTCCTATTACCGCTAGCAAAACCTGCTTTCAAAATTTGCTTCATGACATCCTTATCAATGGCTTCCAAAACTGCTAAAGCATTACTCGAAAGCTGAATTGGGCCGCGGTGCTGACCCTCACCCCTCACCGCACTCAAATCCTTCTCAAACACCTTCACTTCAAAACCTCTGTGCTTTGCTGCCAGAGCCAGAACTAGCCCCCCAATACCTCCTCCGGCAATCAAAATCCGAGGCTTCTTCCTTGCACCCTTCTCTTCATCTAAATCCAAACAACCCCTTTCTTCACACTTTATTTTATAGCTTCTCATACCAAACTTCTTTACTCTAAAATCAGAAAATTTAACAGCACACTGATAGTATTCATTGCAAGAAGCAAGACACTTTAGAGCTGCCATTGATTAAAAAAACAAAAAAAAAAAAAACAAGAGCACTTCTCAACTTAAATTTTATTGGGATTCAAAAAGCAAGAAAATTTAGAAAATAGTCTAAACATATTGGGATTCAAAAATATGTACAAATTCAGGTGAACTTGAAAAGTCCAAGATAGAAACTGAAAAAACCCATTTGCCAACAAAATAGAAATGACAATTAAATTACACACAAACTTCTTTTACGCTTTAAAAATATGAGATTAGAAAAACCCAAAGGAAAATTGTTCAGACATGCACAAAGATTTTCATGATCACAATCAAAAAAGAAAATCTGAAATGAAATCATATATTAAAAATATATACAGTGGGTGAGCTTTGGATACAAGGAGAGAGAGGGAAGAGAAAATGGATTGAAATTGAAAACCCAGAATGGGCATTGACTAAAATGAAGAAAACAAACCCATAAAATAAAATCAAAATCTGATGTTTGCATGTGTAAGTACTTACGTAACGCTAGTGAGAATAGTCCCAAGAAGGCAATGTATCACCATTGACGAAATTTAGACAGCGATGGAAGAGCGAGAGAGGTTTCTCTGTAGCCATTTAGAACACAGAAATATATAGGTTTAGTAGTAACATATTACAGTATATTTGACTCCATTATTTCTTTTGCCTCGTCATTTTTGGTAGTTTTTCTTTCGTTTGAATAGAATTCAAATCCTATACGTGACAAAAGTCACAGTCTGAAACTTTGATGCGTCTTTTTGAGGCTTCCCTTTTTTTTTTAGGGTTGTACATTGATAGAAATGTTACATTATTTAAAGCTAAACACAAATTTTGTAAAAAACAATGTCATAAATGATTACATGATCTCGGGATTCCAGCGCAATTGTAAAGACCAGTGCTTCGCATAAATATATATATATTTTTAATGCTGATACAAATTGTAATAACAGAGTGTTTCATGATCCTACTAAAAACTTAGACTTTGTCTGGATATATAGAAAAAAAGGAAAAGAAAAAAAAGAAGAAGATATTATTAGTTATTAGAAAAAAGAAATGATATCAATAATTTCGTTTGGATAAATAGAAGAAAAAATAAAAGAAATGATAGTATTTTTGTTTGTATATGATATAGAAAAAAGAAGAAAGAAATGATACTAACTAAATTATTATCTTATCCTTTTAAATAGAAGGGATATGAGTGGAATACTATTTTTTTCTTTTTAATTATTGAGGGCACTTTTGAAATTATAAAAATATTAATTAAACGCTGTCATTTCTCTCCCTATCTTCTCATTTTGTAAGAGAGAGAAAATGAGGGATATGCTATCCCTCACGATATCTTTCTATCATTTCTTTTCTCTCATTTTAAATTATCCAAATAGACTTAACACCTATCATTTTTTTTCTTTCCTTCCATGTAAACGCACTCTTAAGTTATTAGGTGATATTAACATTCAACCTACGTATACCCAATTACTTTTTCATCCAAATCTAACGCGGTAAAAGCCCTTATAACATTAATCTCTGCAAAGTCAATTGGTTCCGAAAGTAAATTAGTCATACGACTTCACACACACACACACACATATATATATATATATATATGGGAATTTCTTAATTTATGAGTAATTCTATCATCCGCTAATCGATTTTTTTTTACCAAACTCCAATAAATAGTTTGACTCCTATACAGTAATTAATAAAATAATTTTTTTTATTTTAGAAGTATTTAATTCAACAACTGGCGTATCTATTGATAATAAAAATTAATCGGGACTTTTATCATTTTTCTTAACTTATTTAACAATAAAACCTAAGGCTAAACAAACGTAAAATATTCTTTTTAAAAAATATTTTTCTTTTTCAGGTAAAATATTATTTTATTTTTATTTTATCGGTATTTGACAAAGTTCGGTAAAATATTATTTTATTTTTATTTTATCGGTATTTGACAAAGGTCGATATTGAAGTTGAGATCGAGTCCATCGACCTGTGTATGTAAAATAATTAACCAAAAATTAATGAATAAATTATTTTTATTAAATTTTAATAGATATTTTTTCTAAATATTTTATGACAATTAAACAATAAAAAATAAACAAAACTAAAGGGAGCCTTAATCATATGCACAAATCAGGCAAGTAAAAGATGATGCTCGTAGTTGGACAGCATCAATTTATTCCTCTTGCACCACCATCTATTTTCAAAAACTGGATCATGTACTGTATTGCATGTACAGTCCGCAAGTCTCATTGCACACTTGATACTTGTGGACCGTCGGATTTAAATACAAAATTCATGTATTCGTGATTCAGACGCCTCATAGGTCAAATCAATTATTTTTCAGGATATAATAATAATAATAACATAAAGAAGAGCATTTCGTAACAAAACAAGATTTAGGCATTAGTCAAACCCACCCAAAAAAAAAAAATTGTCTTGACAGTCACTCAACCTCATAGAGTCAAAGCTCTTGCCTAATAGCGTGGATTATGTGACTCAAAAGTCTCAAATCATTAAATTTAGAGTGAAATTAGTGTCTTCCAATCTAAAGAACACTCTTGCGTTGGAAATAGAATGCCCTCATGGTCAACTTCTCCTTGCATACAAGTAAAATATGAGAGTTTAATGGAGCTTAAATTCAATAGGAATCATCTACCATCTCAAATTGGATTCATCCAAGTCCAAACCATTACAACTGTCCCATATATATATATATATATCTATATATATATATATTGAGATTTGATCAAAAATCCAGCTTGAAAGAAATGAAGCCACCCAACTTGGAAAGAAAAATCTATCATTTAAAAGTAGGTATCCAATTTGTACAATGCAATTTTGTTATTCAACCCCCGTTCCAACTCCAGCTACCATCACTATATGACATGTTATTTCAATAACACGTTTTTTGGATTATAAACGAAATGCTCTAAATTCATTTTCTCTGACTTTTGTGCTTCTTAATTACCTTGTCTTTTGGGTTTTGGAGGTTCCATCATCCCTTGAACCTTAACTTCGGAGTTCATCAAGATTCAGACGAAGCCAGCACTACTTATGTTGCAGTAGGATTTAGTCTTTTCTCTTTCACCACAACCTGCTAGGAGGGCAACACAACCAATCAAAGGATTTTTCTTTAGAACTGATATTTAATATAAAAGAAATAAGACAAAAAGGAAAAGAGAACTTTAATCCATAGAATAAAAGAAGATAACGAATTGGACGAAATAAAAATATGGGCCATGTAATGTTTAAGTGATTTATATATATATATATATATATATATATATATATATATGTATATTAGTGGTGGGACCCACATGATATTAAAACACATATAATGACTTTATACTTCAGCATATCTCAGTCTCTCTCGGCCAGTCTTCTCTCTCTCGTGCTGCTTCTTTTTCTTCCTTTTTCTTTTACAAACTTCAACATTTGATTGCTCTTTCATTTCTTAGTATTTTTAAGTGCCGTTTGCGGCAAAACGAAGAGCACGGCGAGCTCTACACGTGTATACCAATAATTTCAGTTTTGAGCAACTTAGGGAGTCCAAAAATCTTGACCCATTTTGAAAGTTTATCGTGCAAATTGAGAGTTTTGCATAAAATAAAAATATGGGTCTCTAACTCCTACAATCTTGTTCCTTTGTGAATTAATTGTTCTTGATTAGGGTCCTAGCATGCTAAATTGTGATGATTGTTCCTTTGTGAATTAATTTTTCTTGATTAGTATCTTATTAGTATTCTAACATACTAAATCGTAATAATTGTTCCTTAAAGTACCTTGATTGTATATATGAAATATGTGAGAATGTGTATTTAATTGAATTATAATGTGTAGTTAAGTGAATTGTATGAAAAAAAAAATAATAATAATAATTCCATGCCAATAATGCTTAAGAATTTGTTAGAAATTTTATGTGAAAGCATGTTAATTATGTGTTAAAAATTCTCTCCAGTTCCATATATGCACATAAGCATTGGGCATGAAAGAAAAGGGAAAGTGTTTTGAAATTGAGTTAAAAGGGGATTTTGGGGAGAATTTGATAAAATGATTTTTTGAGAAAAATCCGGTCGCCGCGGAGTCACCAAAGGACCGGTGTGTTAATATAGCCTAGAGGGAATTAGGGAGATTGCCCTAACGTGGTTGAGCTATTTGGGCCCCAAATGACGCTGCGGAGGTACCAAAGGTCAGTGACAGTAGCCAATCCTTCTTTCGTGTCGCTACGGAGTCACCAAAGGGCGGGTTATATTAACAGTTTGTGAAGTAATGATATTTTTCTGAAAATGGGGAGTGACATGCATAACATTGCATTCATAGCACGAGATTTATTTGCTTTGAACTTAGAATTGATATTGTGTTTTCCCGGCTTTGCATGACCCCAAATTCCTATTGTCCTATTCCTTGTTTGAATTCACGGGGACACAAGAGGTGTGTCTTAGGCACCACCTACTGAGCAATTTTGCTCAACCCTTTTACTTAACATTTTTTTTTATTACAGGAAACAGGAAAGAAGTGGCGGATGACATTCTACCACAGACTTAGTATGGATTAGGAGCTTATTTTGTTGTTTTTGTACTTGTGTCACTCTATTTTTGTAAGACTAAGCATAATGTACTTTGTACAATGACTTATGGACTTTGAATATTATAATTATACATATGGGCTAGTAAAGCACAGACATTTGATCTTAATTTTGTATTTTGGGACTATAATTATGATACTTGGATGATATAGTATGTGGTTGTACCACCATAGAATGTATTAGATGTTTATTGTGTTGGGATATGTTAAAAATGCTTTTAAATAGGTTGTTGTAGGACGATTTTTAGTGGAGGTCATGCCGAAATTTTTTAAAAATTGTGGCATCAGTTAGGGTCGTTACAAATTTGGTATCAGAGCCTTGGTTCGAAAACCATTAGGATGACGGGTAGAGGCCTACATAGGGGTTGCATGGGAAGTCATTTGCATAGTTTAAGTGATTAATTGTTAAAGTGTTTTGTTATGTGCAAAATCATGCTTAACTGTTTGCTTGTTTATATGCTTATGTGCTTATATGCTTATATTAATGTGTTCATTGCATAGTCTTGCATGCTAAGTGTTAGTATAACATCCTTTTATGTTGAGTTGTTCACGGTTGGACCTTAGTGTTATCGTTATTGAATTGTTTTCTTTGTTTTATAGAACGATGTCACGGCATGAGGAACCCAGGAAAGTTGGCCCTAGGTCAACAAGGGGTGATGTTGGCGAGAGCTCGAGCTCCAATCCGGTGGAGTCAGTTGATGAGGACACACTTCTTCGGGATTTAATTGCCCCAAGAGTTGTTCCTACAAGGAAGGATAATGTGGAAGCACCCGTTGAAGAGGGTGAAAGTTCGGCGGAACTAGTATTGAATCGCTTGTTGTAGAAGGCCGTAAGGGCCACCATTACTACTCAGCCGCAGCCGATACCACAACCGGTAGTGCAAGTGGAGGAGACGCCAGCACATAAGCGTCTCAAGATTATTAAAGGGTTTTCTCAATTGATGCTGGTAATGTTTGAAGGTGGTGCAGATCCCATGGTAGTGGATGACTACATGGAGCAAGTTGAAACTCAATTGACTTCTATGGATGTGACGGAGGATCACTTGAAAATCATCCTAGCCACTTACAAGTTCACAAAGGATGCGAAGTTTTGGTGGAAATCGATCACAAATCAATATAAGATTGAAAAGATGAGTTGGGATAGATTCAAGGAGCTGTTCTGTGAGAAGTATTTCCCTACCTCCAATAGGTGGGAGTTAAAGAATCAGTTTATTGGCCTTATCCAAGGCAATATGTCAGTGACAGAATACGAGAATAAGTCCACATCTCTTTCCCACTTTACTCCAGAGATGGTGAGTAATGAAGTTGATAAGGTTCGGAAGTTTATCTTCGGATTTGACTACAAAATAAAGTCGTTGTTAATAGCACAGGGCATCAAGGTTTATTCTGAGGCAGTGGAAAGAACATTGATGCTAGAGGAGGAGGCCAAAGATAAAGATGCAAGGAGGGAACAGTGGAGACAAAAGAGGAATGTAAGACCATCTGCAGATAGACTTTCAGGGAAAAGGAACAGAGGGTGGTTCATTTCAGTTTCAGGGGCAACAGTCTACACAATCCGCTCCTACCACTCTTATGTCAACTGGATCTGATAGGAGTGCAGTTGTTTGCTTTCAGTACCAGCAGCCTGGACATTACAAGTCCAATTGTCCCATGAGATTGTCTTCAGTTTCTTCAGCTCCGAGGGTTTGTTATGGGTGTGGCTAGCAGGGCCACTTGATTCGAGACTGTCCGGGTCAGGGAGCAGGCACCACTAGTGGCAGAGGGTCACGGCAGAGGCCGTCACAGTCGGCTACGATCCAGTCAGGTTTCAGACCACCTCCACTACCACAGCCTGCCATGTCTTCTCAGGGTTCACGAACAGCTAGGAGGGATACTTTTATTGTGTCGGTACAATAGTCTGGTGTTCAGATTAGTAGTTCACAGGCACAGGCACCGCAGGGACGTGTCTTTGCACTTGCACCGATTGATGCATCTCCTGGATCTTCAGTTCTCCGAGGTATATTTCTAGTGTTTGGTTCTTGGGCCTGTGTTTTGTTTGACTCTAGTGCATCTCATTCTTTCATTTCATTATCATTTGCACTTGCATCGGGGTTAGAGATCAATTTCATGGATTGGGCGTTGTGTGTTGATACGCCAGTTGGGGTTTCAGTGTCATTGAGCCGAGTTGTGTGGGATTATTCCATTGTGATAGCCGGGCGGACTTTTGTGTTTGATCTTATCCTTCTGGAGATGACTAACTTTGATGGCATTCTCGGGATGGATTGGTTAGCTTCATTTCATGTTACGATTGACTGTTACAAAGGAAGGGTTACAATTTGCACTCCCGAGGGAGATTGTTTCTTTTTCGTGGGAGATCGGAGTGATTCCCACATTTCATCGTTTTATGGAGTTCGTGGACGGAGTCGTGGTGATTACTTCTTGGCTAGCCTTATAGCCGAAGAAGATGATGTTGTGAAAGAGGATTATCCTGCGGTTGTTCATGATTTTCTGGATGTATTTCCGGAGGATTTGACAGAGTTGCCTCCACACCGAGAAGTGGAGTTCTTTATTGAACATTTGATTGCTCCCTCATTTCTTAGTGTTTTTAAGTGCCGTTTACGGCAAAACGGAGAGCATGGCGAGCTCTACACGTGTGTACCAGCAATTTCAGTTTTGAGCAACCTAGGGAGCCCGAAAATCTTGACCCATTTTGAGGGTTTGTGGTGCAAATTGGGGGTTTTGCATAAAATAGAGGTAGGGGTCTCTAATTCATACAATCTTGTTCCTTTGTGAATTAATTACTCTTGATTAGTGTCTTAGCATGCTAAATTGTGATGATTGTTCCTTTGTGAATTAATTTTTCTTGATTAGTATCATATTAGTATTCTAGAATGCTAAATTGTGATAATTGTTCTTTAAAGTGCCTTGATTGTATATATGAAATATGTGAGAAGGTGTATTTAATTGAATTATAATGTGTAGTTAAGTGAATTGTATGAAAAATAATAAAAATAATAATAATAAAAATAAAAATAAAAATAAAATAAAAAACATGCTCAATGTGTTAGTTTTCCATGCCAATAATGCTTAAGAATTTGTTAGAAATTTTATGTGAAAGCATGTTAATTGTGTGTTAAAAATTCTCCCCATTTCCATATATGCACATAAACATTGGGCATGAAAGAAAAGGGAAAGTGTTTTGAAATGGAGTTAAAAGGGGATTTTGGGGAAAATTTGATAAAATAGTTTTTTGAGAAAAACCTGGTCGCCGCGGAGTCACCAAAGGGTCGGTGTGTTAATATAGCCTAGAGGGAATTAGGGAGATTGCCTTAGCGTAGTTGAGCTATCTGAGCCCCAAATGACGTTGCGGAGGTACCAAAGGTCAGGGACAGTAGTCAATCCTTCTCTCATGTCACTGCGGAGTCACCAAAGGGCGGGTTATATTAACAGTTTGTGAAGTAATGATATTTTTCTGAAAATGGGGAGTGACATGCATAACATTGCATTCATGGTACGAGATTTATTTGCTTTGAAGTTAGATTTGATATTATGTTTTCTCGGCTTTGCATGACCCCAAATTCCTATTGTCCTATTCCTTGTTTGGATTCACGGGGGCACAAGAGGTATGTCTTAGGCACCACCTTCTGAGTAATTTTGCTCACCTCTTTTATTTAACATTTTTTTTTAACAAGAAATGGGAAAGAAGTGGCGGATGACATTCTACCACAAACTTAATATGGATTGGAAGCTTATTTTGTTATTTTTGTACTTGGGTCACTCTATTTTTGTAAGACTAAGCATAATGTACTTTGTACGATGACTTATAAACTTTGAATATTATAATTATACCTATGGGCTAATAAAACATAGAAATTTGATCTTAATTTTGTATTTTGGGATTGTAATTATGATACTTGGATGATATAGTTTGTGGTTGTACCACCATGGAATGTATTAGATGTTTATTGTGTTGGGACAGGTTAAAAATACTTTTAAATAGGTTGTTATAGGACAATTTTTAGTGAAGGTTATACTGAATTTTTTTAAAAATTTTGGCATTAGTTAGGGTCGGTACACGCGGATCACAATGAGACAGGAGGCTCTCAAATAGTCTGAGTGGAAAAAGAAAAAGTAGTTGTCAGCTTCAACTTACCAGTTTTAATGGCTAGAAAAGCTAGTCAAAGATTTCTCTCTCTTTCTCTCTCTCACACACACACACACATTTTGTTGATTATGATTCTGGCAAAAATGGGGATAGTCTTCAAAAACTACACGTGGCATTTGACAAGTTAGAGGTGGATTGGAACAGTTTTGGCTTACCAATAGCCTGTTATTGTCCAAGTCATGAATTGGGGCAAGCAGATTTCCAAAAATGCGCGTGCAACATGAAATACAGGATGTGGTAAAGCCAGATTCTGCAACAATGAGATAAACATACAAAGAAAAATCCATTACCAACTCAAAGAAAGAGAAGCATTAGATAGATCAAACAGGGGATAGGAAACGTACATGCACCGGGCCAAATCCAAATTCCATATACGGTCGGTAAAAGAAAACCATTCTCGACGCTATTCGGTTCACTGCATGAACTATGCCAACACGGAACATTCTTTCTTCTCATATCTGTTTACATTAATCCACACAAGTTAGGGACACTGATGCATCTCAACAACACCTACCAAATAGTTTGCTTAAAAGCCAAATAATAAAAAGGAATGACAATTTACAGAAGGGACATGTTGAGGATAATGGGCGACTTTAACTTCAAAAAAATACAGATAATTAGAGTGGCATCACCAACCTTTGGACATGACTACTCACATCCGAGCATACATCCAAGAATTCAAATTTTGTGGGGACTTGCCCCTGGGGGAATTAAGTCAGCTCAGTGACCTATGGTTAATGAGCCGTGGGCCCAAACAACTGGATTTATTACTCAGAATTTTTTTTTGATTCTCTCTCTTTTAACTGTTCTTGGAATTAAGCTGAAAAAATAAAAATAAAAATTTGCGTAGGTTGGAATCATCATTAAATCATGAACTTTACACGTATGCATTATTTATATAATTACAAGGATATTTTTCAAAATGCGCCCAAGAATTACCTCTTAAGTGCTGAGACAATTTGATTCAACAAGCAATTATCAGAGCCACTTTTGACAACCTTATCAAGCTCAAGTATAAGTTGGTAACAATCCTGCAAGTGATTTCCAAATGAATGAGCCTATGGTAGCAGTATCTAGGAAAAATATCTTCAACCACCTTTTATCAATACATAATCATACTCTTACAATCTCATTTCTAAGCTCTAGAATCCTTAAATCATCATCCCACATGGATATCTCTAAGATTTCTTTAAGATTGAATATAACACTTTACTTATCAAAAAAAAAAAAAAACAGAGATTGAATATAACACTTAAAGAGTTGTTTGTGAAACACATGAAAAAGAAATCGCTTCAATTTGTTTTCTGTTGCATTTGAGTGAACACATTGGATTTAAGGGTAGTAATTGCATCGCTATAAACAGATGGATCATATATGAATGTGTTTTTCAAATGAATCTTGTAGTCTTAATTTACTACAAAACTTAAATCACTTATAACATACCTCAATTGCCATACAACCCCCTTGGCCAAGATTTGGCTGCATTGCGTGAGCAGCATCACCTACCAGAGTCACACGTCCATTTCCCCAGGAGTATATCATGTCGATATCATAGATGTTTCTCCGTAAAATCAGATGCCCTGGTGTTTCAGAAATTAGCATAACCACTTCATTGCACCAGCCGCAAAACAGTTTCAAAAGCCTCTCCTTTTCGCCTGCAGCATTAAAGTACAAAATTCAGATTAAATCTTTTAGCTAGGCATTTATCACAAACTTGAATTAAGAGAGTCAGAGAGTTGCCTCCTGGAGGATCAGTAGTCGAGGGGGACTCCTTAACGAATGCATACCATTGCATCTTCCCATTTCCAACATCTGCAACAGCAAAGTACCGGTTCATTCCCAAGAATACTTGATACCTGAACAGCAGAAAGCCTAAATAAGCAAATCTCGTAATTATGGGATGCTTCTATCTATGGATGCACTATTCTATTAATGCAAAAAACTATAATAAATATCAATGCCTACAAACATAGATATACTTTTTGTAGTCTAAAATTGTAGAAAAATTTCAAATACATGTATTTATTTTAATCACAAAGTAACCGTAGAGCTACTTCTAAAATCTTGGAGATTGAGAATTATTGAAGGGTGAAAACTTGTGCTTGATAAATATATCTCCCCCCATCCCTAATGAACAACCAAAGAGAGCCAAAAAAAGATAAAAAGTTGTTGTATCACTTTCTCGAACTCAAAGTTAAATCTTGAATCAGTAATTACATACCCAATAGAATCAATACATGGCGGGACAATGTTCGTTAGCCCAGTATAGCATGTGTAGTCTGAATATTTTGCTTCTTGGGCCCCAAATAGTTTTGAACGCACCTAGAATGAAGGTGATAAAAATGTAAAAGTTAATTAAGGGAGAGAAAAAGAATTGGCTCATCAAAAGTATTTCTGGAGAGAAGGATAAAGGAAATGTGACCTACTTCTGACCGTATCCCATCTGCACCAACCAAAATATCGCCTTTATACTGCATCCCATTTTCAAGGATCACGGTGACCTATAATATATACAAAGAGTTTAGAGCTCAATACAGAACTCAATTAAATCAGAGAGTCGGAGAGTCACATATTAGGGCATTTCAAACCTTATTATAGTCTTCCACAAAGTCCACAACTTTTGATTTGTTACTTAGTATGTGATGCCCAACTGCGTTGACTAGGATGTCTTGCAATTCCATTCTACATATAAAGTGAGTAATAGGAAGTCCCCTCCTTACAGCAGGAGCCATAAAATCAAACTTTAAAAACCTGGAGAAAGAGAAAGGAGCCGATTAATCTGAATTGCTGGTCTGAAGCCCCAAAAGAGAAAGATGGTGTCATTTCAGTTGGAAAACCAGCAGAAAAAACATGAGCAAATCAATCTGATTAAAGGGGAAGTTGAGGCAAATTTACTAATAGGAGAGAAAATGAAGTGCTAGAACCTAGATTGAACAAAAATGTAGAATAAATTCATCAAATCAACCACCTCAAAAAGTAGGAAAAACTAAGTGGAGTTTAGTTGTGATAAAAGTGTGACTCTCTCATTCAACAATATTTATGATGTGCTAAAGAAATGAGAAACACATTCCATCTTGACGCAAACTGGAAAGCTGAGTTTTCAAAGTTACCAGATCAAATGCTTGGGCTTTGAGACTCAATAAGGGAAATTGGAATATTATAAGTGCATAATGAAGTTGCTAAACAATTCCCATCATGAAATTCTTGTGAGCAGTTATGCTGCTTCGTTCATTGTTGCACTTCAAGCTCAAGCTCAACCCACCTTGACCAAGACTCTGCTGCGGACATATGATCTTGGTTGAGCTTGTTCAATGGTGCTGCTGATCTATTATTACAATACATAGGACACAGTTAAGGCTCGAGATCATCTCATTACTCTTTTAACAGTGTGATAAAGCCAATCCCCAGTGTCTCACAAACAACAATCATGTAAGGAAAGAATAAAAGAAAGAGAAACGGAAATGCATGCTCAAATTTGAGTTCCTTTCTTGAACATTTAATAGCATTTAAAAAAAATGTTTTCCTCCATTCGTTGTGGGAATCCGGCAGATGTTTAGAGGAGAGCTGCAATGGAAAGTATCATGTAACATGCATACATTTTTTTATTAGTTATGTGAGTTATACACAATTGACAACCAATCTTTGTTGTACATAAACATGTAGATGTAACATCTATAGAAGTAAAGAACACACTAATGGATGAGTACTCTTTTCAAAATTCAATAAAGAATCATACCATTTCCCAGATAATCCATCAGCAAAGCCATTGCTCCTATTACCGGTAACACAACCTGCTTTCAAAATTTGCTTCATGACATCCTTATCAATGTCTTCCAAAACTGCTAAAGCACTACTCGAAAGCTGAATCGGGCCACGGTGCTGGCCCTCACCCCTCACCACACTCAAATCCTTCTCAAACACCTTCACTTCAAATCCTCTGTGCTTTGCTGCCAGAGCCAGAACTAGCCCCCCAATACCTCCTCCGGCAATCAAAATCCGAGGCTTCTTCCTTCCACCCTTCTCTTCATCTAAATCCAAACAACCCCTTTCTTCACACTTTGTTTTATAGCTTCTCATACTGGACTTCTTCACTCTAAAATCAGAAAATCTAACAGCACACTGGTATTCAATGCAAGAAGCGAGGTACTGAAGAGTTGCCATTGATTAAAAACAAGAGAACTTCCACTGATGCATAGTGGGTAGTATGTGCATTTATACACTAATGATACTGAATTTCACTCAAAACACATACAACAACGACGACAACCAAACTTTTTTCCCAACTACATGGGTTAGCTACATGAATCCTATATTTTTATTCTGAACTTCACTAAAACATGTCGTCGTCGTCGTCATCCTTACCTTTATCCCGTACAAACGGGCTGGATACCGGCCTATCTTTTTCCACTTTTTCTATTATATGCCGTATCTTCTACTAGATTTAATTTTTTGAAATCATTCCTTATCTCATTCCATGTTAGTTTTGGTCGATCTCTTTGTTTCTTACCCTCTATCCAATTCAAACTTCCTCTCCTCATCAGTGCATTTTTTGAAATCATTCCTTATAGGTCTGCGTTGAATATTTCATACCACCTAAATCTACTCTCCCTTATATCCTTGCTCTTTAATGAGGAGGTCATACCATTGAGCTAGATGCCCCCTTTGATCACATGATGCTAAATTTCACTTACCAAAAAACACACTTTTTGTTTTTTATACGGTTTTCCTTTTAATGTTGTGCATGAGATGAGTTCAGTGAAATAGCTTCATAGTCTTAGAAAATAATGAAATTAGACACAAACTTCCTTTAGGCTACACAAATAAAAATTGATCAAACATGATCACAATAAAAAATAAAAAAATCTGAAACGAAATCAAACAATACAAATTTACCACACAGAATGGGCATTGAAGAATACACACCTATCAAAAATCTCATGTGACTCCTGTGTCTGGGCACACATACGTTTGTGTGGGTAGGTGCGACAGAGAGATTCTCTGTATCCAGTTAAGAGCAGCTCGGTGTGGTGTGCCCGGCCATACCTATACCATTTGCTCTGACACACATAATTAGAGCATCCGCAGCCCATTAGCGGAAGCCTTATTCTGCGAGCCAAACCAGCTTTCGGTCCTCCAGCGGCCTCTTCAAAATGGTAGGGCCCATTTGAGGCTCACGGGCCGGCTTGCGGTATTCAGCGAGCTGGCCCGCGATCGGGGTATTTTTTTTTTTTTTGTTTTTTATGGGTCCAAAACGACGCCGTTTGGTTGCCTTTCTTTTGTCACTTTGTAGCAGTGCACCAAACACTGCCTTAAGGCACTGTTTGGCAGTTTTTTTAAAAAAAAAAAAATCTAAAAATAGGTTCAAGTGAGCTCTTTTTTTTTGAGAAAAAAATAAAATAAAATTCATTAAATAAAAAACATATTGTTTAGGCACTATTTATCGAAAAAAAAAAAAAAAAAAAAAATTTGGGCCAAAAAAAAATTCAAAAAGCTTTTGTTTTTTTGGTTTTTTTTCCTTAAAATTTGTTTTTTTTTTTTTTTTTTTTTTTGCTTTAAATTGTAATCCTTATTTTCTTATTTCCAATTCATTATTTTTAATCCTTATTTTGTAATCCTTAAAGTTGAAATTTATTTGGGCCAAAAATAAATTCAAAAAGCTTTTGTTTTTTTTGGTTTTTTTCCTTAAAATTTGTTTTTTTGTTTTTTTGTTTTTTTTTTTTTTTTGCTTTAAATTGTAATCCTTATTTTCTTATTCCAATTCATTATTTTTAATCCTCATTTATTTGGGCCAAAAATAAATAAATAAACTTTTTTTAACACTTTTTGTAAAAAAAAAAATTAAAATTACAAATTCATCTACTTATTCCCATAGAATTTTCTAATACTTATTTTCTTATTCCAATTCATTATTTTTAATCTTAAAAAACCATTACATAATAAATATTCTAATACACGAAATGTCATAACATCTTAAAAGCAAATAAAATGCAACATAAATTATACATCTTCATCAGCATAGCGGTTCCACAAATTTTCCATCAAATCATTCCTCAACCGCGTATTTGTCTCTCTGTTGCGAATTTGAAGTTGGCGAGAGGATATGTGTGCCGCTAAAACTGATGGGCATCGACTTAAAGTGGGAATCAGGATTGCATCCTCTGGTGGCGGAGTCTATCTTCTAACATTTGCATGACGCTCATTTTCAATGATCATATTGTGAAGGATGATGTACGTTTTCATTATGAGGCGCAAGTTATCTTTCTCCTAGTAACGCACTGGTTCTTGCGTTATTGCCCACTTGATCTGCAATACCCCAAAAGCCAATTCCACATCTTTTCTTGCTGCCTCTTGTCGCTGAGCAAATAATTTTTCTTTTGTTGTGGTTGGGTGCGGGATGGTCTGCATCAAAGTTGCCCACTTAGGGTATATACCATCAGACGGGTAATACCCCATTCTATAGTGATGTCCATTCACTACATAATTAACCGGAGGTAATTGGCCATTGATGATGCCGTTGAAAACCGAGAAATGATCCAACACATTTATATTATTGTGTGAACTCGGCATTCCGAAGAATGCATGCCAGATCCACAAATCTTGTGAGACAACTGCTTCCAATACGAGAGTATTCTTACCAGATCGTCCCCTATGTGTGCCTTGCCACTCCACTGGGCAATTCTTCTACTCCCAGTACATACAGTCGATAGAACCAAGCATACCTGGAAAACCTCTCTGCTCCCTTTCTTCAAACAACCGTGTTATGTCGGCTTCGTTAGGTAGGCGCATATACTCCTCTACATACACAGCAACAATAGCATTACAAAATGCCTTCAAGCATTTAATGGCAGTTCTCTCGTCGATTTTAATATACTCATCATAGTGATCGGCTGCACAACCATATGCGAGTATACGAACAGCAGTTGTCATTTTCTGTATAAAAGACAACCCCAGACGACCAGTTGCATCCTTTTTTTAGATAAAGTAGTCATCATAAGCTTTGACATCATTAAGGATACGAAGAAAACGTTCTCGTCGCATCCTGAATCGCCTGTGAAAGTACTCCGGTGGATATGTGCAATTCTCGTTAAAGTAGTCTTTCATTAGCTGATAGTGGCTTCCCTCTCGGTCACGATGAATGTACCGCTTCTTTTACGGACTTGAAATACTTGCTCGACTATCTCTGGCCTCACTGAATTCATAATCTCATAGAATTTGTCTTGATCATGTTGAATCAACGCCCCAAAAAGATCACCTTCCGAAGAGGATGACGAGGAAGATGAAGAATTAGAGTCTGCCAAAGGAAAAGTTTATGATGACGAAGCCATTAGAATTTCAAAATTGAAAAAGATGGATGATGATATTTTGCTACAATGGAGAGAGATGATTATAGTGATGATTTTCAAATGAGCAAATGAGTTTTATTATATAAGATGAAAATATAACCGTTTAAAATTCAAAATTTAAAAATATAGCCGTTAAAAATTCAAATTTTAAAAACATTGCCGATAAAAATTCAAATTTTAAAAATATTGCAGATAAAAATTCAAATTTTAAAAATATAGCCGTTACAAATATAACGGTTAAAAATTCAATTTTTAAAAATATAGCAGTTTAGGAAAAGTTAAAAAAAAAAAAAATAATTTTAGTTTTTTATTATTATTTTTTTTGGAGAGCGAAAATTCGGAGAGCCTGATGGAGTGCATGTTTTTGGAGAGCGAAAATTGCTGACGTGACTCTTGAAATTGCTGATGTGGCTCTTGGAAAAGCTGATGTGGCGTTTTTAGAGAGCCAAAATTCGGAGAAACTGGTGCGGATGTTCTTATGGAGTATATGGGTTTAACAGCAGTTAGTAACAACAATTATATTTCTTAAGAAATTATTACCGGGAACCATGCCGATTATTGACATGTAATATCCGTCTTTTTTTTTTTTTTTTTAATTACTGTGCCAATTGATGATTGGCTGGAACCAACCAATGGCTTTCTAAATTACTGTGCTGATTGATGATTGGCCGAAACCGACCAATGGCCGACCATGTAATAATCAAATAGTATAAGAAAATGTTTTGCCTAACTTTTAGGCCACTCATTCTCTATTTGTGTTGGTAAAGGCTAGAATAAAAAGAGAGACTATTTTTTCTTCATGAGTAAAGCTCTTTAGAGTTCTCTCTAATTAGACCAGTCGTGGACTATTCCTACTTAATCATTAATTATTGGATGAAATAATTTTTTGAGACATGTAAAAAGTAAAATTAATTATTTAATAAATTTGAGTTAAATATATATATTTTAGGCCTACTTATCGAAGCGAATCAATTTAATGATATGAACCTAAAACGGGTCACACCTCCGGCACTCATTGTTAATTTCAATTTGACAAATAAATCTTAATAATAATAATAATAATAATAAATAAAAAAAAAAAAAGCTAACAACTTTATATGCCTCGTAAAAGCATTACTCTTCTTTTCACCATCGGTTGCGCCAAAGAAGGGAAATAAAATGTTTTGTCCGAAAATGGACAGCACAAGTGCTATGACATAAGATGGCTCTCATCATTTTCATGTGTACAATTTACACATGTGCATGATATGGATGCCCGATAAAAACTCGAATTGGACCGGTAGAAGACGTTGGAAACTAGTATAATAAAGTAAAAAAGTAGGGTTATTCAACGAACTTTTAAGGTGAGTCCTATTAAGGATCCGTTTGTTTCTACGTAAAATATTCTTGTTGAAAAATATTTTTCTTTTTCAGGTAAAATATTTTTTTATTTTACTTTGTCGGTATTTGACAAAAGTCTGCGTCGAGATTGAGATTATATATAAAATAACTTGTCGAAAAATTATGTATAAATTATTTTTGTTAAATTTAAATATCTTACAATAACTAAACACCAAAAAATGAAAAAATATTTTACGTCCAAACAAATGGAGCGTAAGTGCTTTTGAGGTATGTCTGCATTCCTCTTTGAGAGTAAATCAAGATGATATATTTATTTACTCATAATCATTTTTTAGTGGATGAGAAATTGAATATAAGGATCTGTTTGGTTAGATAGAAATTTTTGATGAAAAATGAAAATGAAAGAAAGTAAAAGAAAGGAAAAGAAAATCAAGTTCTATCATGTATTTGGTTAGCAAGAAATTTTTTCAAGAAAGTTGTACGAAAATATTGTTTTGTGAGTTTGAAAGGAATAAAAGTGAAAAGAAAGTGATTGTAGTTTCCAAAACTACCCTTTTAGTTATTAGATTACTTTATACTCTTTTGATAATTTTAAGTTCAAAGATAAAATAATAAATATTATAGTATTTGTTTTTGATGTTTAATAATTAAATATATGTGATTATAGGATCAAGTTTAATTAATAAAAAAATTTGATTCCAAAAATCTTGAGGATAAAAGATTGAAGTTAATATATATATTTTTAGTCATACAAAAAAAAAAAAAAAAAACAAAACAAAACTTCACTCTAATCGAAATAAAATATTTGGAACTAAATTAGTTTGGTACATCTAATATACGTAGAGTTAAAATTAAATTATGTATAAATTATTTTTATTAAATTTAAATATTTTACAATAACCAAATACCAAAAAATGAAAAAATATTTTACGTCCAAACAAACGACGCCTAAGTGCTTTTGAGGTGTGTCTGCATTCCTCTTTGAGAGGAAATCAAGATAATATGTTTATTTACTCAAGTTTTGTACCCCAAAACACATTATTTTTTTAAGATTATCAATAGAGTTATTCCCTCACAAAGTTATAATGTCACATGAATCTTTCAATAAATTTAAACAAGAAAAGCTCATTGCTCTTGAGAGTTGAGAGGTAGTGTGTGTGTGTGTCTATATATATATATATATATATATATATTGATAACCTTACACTTTAAACATACACAATCATTCTATGCATCATAATGCATGATATATATACCCAAGGGAGTGCAACTAACATTGATTGGGCGGACATGGTATTTTAATTGTAGGGTCGGGGTTGGGCTGAATTTTCTCAACCCGAGTCCATATTGGGGTGGGAAAATTCTAGCCCGAGCCAACCCCAGCCCGACATATATTAATTATATACTTATTATTTTTATTGTTAAAATTAGAAAAAATCTTAGCCAATAATTTTCTATCCTACCGTTCGTATATATATAGTACTATATTATATATATATATATATATATATATATATATATATATAACTCCTTTATCATCGGAACTCTATAATCTCATTCGACAAACCTAGCCGTTAGCCATTACCAGTTGTCGTCTAGAGCACCACCTATGGTCATAAATCCACACCAACCATTGTCATCTTGATATATCTCTTACGATTCAATCTTCTTGAGTTCACTCCTCATGATGGGAATTTATTTATTTATTATTATTATTATTTTTGAAAGAGATGAGAATCACGGCACAAACCCGCCCAACCCGAGCTCGGGTTGGCCATCCAACTAACCTGACCTCGGGTTCAACCTGGGCTTAGGGTTGACCCCTCATCCCGCCCAACTCTCCCAAGTTACGCCTCTAATATATCCTCTACCAATAAAAATGGAACAAGTGTACCATAATATACCAGCTTAGTGCACAACTCCAAAGGATAGCCATTAGTCAAACCAACCCAATTACCGTACAAACAAGTCTTTCGTGACAGTCACTCGACCTCAATACAGTCGGAGATCTTTTCCTAATGGCGTCATATATGCATTTTTATTGGGAGTGAAATTAGTGTCTTTCAATCTAAACACCACTATTGCATTGGAAATAAGATGCCCTCAATCCCTCATGGTCAACTTTTCCTTGCAAAGAAGTAAATTATGAGACATTAATGGAGCTTAAATTCAATTGGAATCATCTAACATCTCAAGTTGCATTCATCCAAGTCCTAACCATTACAACTGTCCCATTTATATATATATATATATTGAAATTTTATCAAAAATCCAGCTCGTAAGAAATGATGCCATCCAAGTGTGATATGAATAAAGCGAAAAATATTCATCCCTTGCTCCAACTCCTGCTACCATCACCATATATATGACATGCTATTTCAATAACACGGTTTTTCGGATCATTAATGAAGTGCTCTAAATTCATTTTCTCAGACTTTTGTGCTTCTAAATTACCTTCTCTTTCTGGTTTTCAGTGGTTCCACAATCCCCTGAACCTTTACCTCAGAGTTCATCAAGTTTCAGATCAACAACCCCGCACTACTGATGTTGCAGTAGGGTTTAGTCATCTCTCTTTCATTACAACCTGCTTGGAGAGCACCACAAGCAATCTAAGGATTTTTCTTTTGAACTGAAAAAATGTGGATAGTTTTCAAAAACTACCTGTGGCATTTGACAAGTTAGAGGTGGATTGGAACAGTTTTGGCTTACCAGTGGCCTGTTATTGTCCAAGTCATGAATTGGGGCAAACAGATTTGCAAAAATGCGCGTACAACATGAATTACAGGATGTGGTACTAAAGCCAGATTCTGCAACAATGAGAGGAACACACAAGAAAAATCCGTTACCAATTCAAAGAAAGAGAAGCCTTAAGAGAGATCAAACAGGGGAGAGGAAACGTACATGCAGCGGGCCAAATCCGAATTCCATATAAGGTTGGTAAAAGAAAATCATTTTTGATGCCATTCGGCTCACTGCGTGAACTATGCTAACACGGAACATTCTTTTCTTCTCATATCTGTTCATGTGAATAAGTTGGAACATTGATGCATCTCAACAAGATCTAACAAATAGTTTGCTTAAAAGCCAAACAGAAATGAAAGACGACTTACAGAAAGTAAAATGAAATTTTCCGTAACTAGAGAGTTGCATGGCCAACCTTTGGATGTGACTACTTACATCCAATCATACATCCACGAAGTCAAACTGTATGCACAGGTAAGTTTGGGAAATTTTGTGGGGACTGGCCCCGAGGGGAAGTCAGCTCAGTGACCTATGCTTAATGAGCCATGGTGCCCAACTATTGGATTTATCCCTCAGGCTTGGAAATAAAATGATTTTATTTGACATGTTATAGCAAGATAGAATAGGTATACATATTTCTTTCAGAAATTTTTGCTCAGGTTTTGAAGACTAAAACTAAGTTAACTAACCACTTTATCTAGAAAATAGTTGGACTCACAGGGAAATGGACTCATGCTTCATATGGATATGAACAATTAGAGGGGAAAAAAAAACCTTGATTCTTTCTCTTTTAACTGTTCTTGGAATTAAGCTGAAAAAATTTTAAAAAATTCATACGTAAATCAGCACTGACTTCACAGGAAAGAAGATCGCATTTGCCACAAGTTTTAACTGTCCAGAAGTAAACATGGTTTAGCACCCCACCTTAACACCAATTTTCCACTACTGTGAAATTCCTTCTGTTAATGAACAAATATTAGATAACAAGTGTGATATGAATAAAGTGAAAAATATTCTTTATAGAACTTGCTTCCAGATACTAATCCTCGCATGACACAGATATAGTTCTACTTTTACACCTTTCTTATTACAATTGAATCCACCAGCAAGCAGCACACTAAAAAACTGGTGGAGGTCACAGAAACCTCCCCTGATGTTTACACAAAACTATATAAAATCTACCTTCTTTGAAGTTCTGTACTGATACTTACAGCACCGTCTACATTTCATGTGATACGGGCATCTATTGACTTTGCCCCTTACCATCTAAACATTTATTAATTGTGATAAGAGGGAGCAATCACGATTTTCATACCATATAATTAACGTTTGATGAAAAAAATGGAGAATAAAGAAACTAATATTACTCCAAAGATTTAAAGGTAGAGTCATTGTTAATCGTTAGCTTTAGATGAATGCATTATTTCTATAATTACAAGGAGATTTTTCACAATTTGCCCAAGAATTACCTTTTAAGTGCCGAGGCAATTTGATTCAACAAGCAATGATCAGAGCCACCATGGACAACCCTGTCAAGCTCAAGTATAAGTTGGTAACAATCCTGCACATGTGATTTCCAAAGGAATGAGCCTATGGTAGAAGTATCTCATTTGTAAGCTCTAGAATTCTACTAAATCATCATCCCACGTGGATATCTCTAAGATTTATTAAAGAATTATTATAACACTTAAAAGGGCTGTTTGTGACACACATGTAGAGGAAATCGCTCTAATTTGTTTTCTGAACACATTTTTGGTTTAAGGATAATCATTGCAACGCCATCTGACTGTGCAAAAAAGTTAAGAAGAAGGAATCATTTGGCAAGATCTTGAAAGACATATCAAATTGATTTGTTTATATTAGTGCTACCTAACAAGAGTCATTTCACATGCTATGAAGAACAAACAGATGGATTTCCAACAAACCATTTTTTTTTTTTCTCCCTGCAAGTAAACGAACCTTAAAACTTAATCACTTATAACATACATACCTCAATTGCCATACAACCCCCTTGGCCAAGATTTGGCTGCATTGCGTGAGCAGCATCACCTACCAGAGTCACACGTCCATTTCCCCAGGAGTATATCATGTCTCTATCGTAAATGTCTCTCTGTAAAATCATATGCTCTGGTGTTTCAGAAATTAGTGTAATCACATCATTACACCAGCCGCAAAACAGTTTCAAAAGCCTCTCCTTTTCACCTGCAGCATTAACATACAAAATTCAGATTAAATAATAGATCTAAATCCTTTAGCTAGGTAATCATCAAAGACTTGAATTAAAAGAGTCAGAGAGTTGCCTCCAGGAGGATCAGTATTAATGGGGGACTCCTTATGGAATGCATACCATTGCATCTTCCCTTTTCCAACATCTGAAGCAACAAAATACCGATTCAGTCCCAAGAATACACGATACCTGCATAGCAGAAAGCCAAAATAAGTAAATCTCGTACTTATGGGTTGCTTGTATCTACAGATGCAGCACTATTCTTTAGGCAAAAAACTATCATTACCCACATTTTTCTTTTTCTTTTTAAGTCTAAAATTGTAGAAAATTTTCAAATACATGTAAGTAAATTTAATCACGAAGTAACTAAAGAACTACTTCTAAAATCATGAAGATTGAGAATTATTGAAGGATGAAAACATATGCTAGTTAAGTATACACCCCCCACCCATGATGAATGGATAATATATACACAACAATTGCATACCCAATAGAATCAATATATGGCGGCACAAAGTTCATTAGTCCGCTATAGCATGTATAATCTGAATATTTTGCTTCTTGGGACCCAAATAGTTTTGAACGCACCTAGAATGAAGATGATAAAAATTTAAAAGCTAATCAAGGGGTAGAAAAAAATTGGCTAATCAAAAGTATTTCTGGAGAGAATAGTAAAGAAATGTGACCAACTTCTGACCGTATCCCGTCTGCACCAACCAAAATATCACCTTCATACTGCGTCCCATTTTCAAGGATTACGGTGACCTATAATTTATGCAAAGAGTTTAGAGCTCAATATAGAATTCAATTAAATCGGAAAGTTAAAGATGAGGACGTTTCAAACCTTGTTACAGTCTTCCACAAAGTCCACAACTTTGGATTTGTTACTTACTATGTGATGCCCAACTGCATTTACTAAGATGTCTTGCAATTCCATTCTACATATTACCTGAGTAATAGGAAGTCCCCTCCTTACGGCAGGAGTCAAAAGATCAAACTTTAAAAACCTGGAGAGAGAGAGAGAGAGAGAGAGAAAGGAGCCGATTAATGGAGAACTTTAATCATATCTCAAAACAAAAAATAAAAATAATATCCATATAAATAAGCAGATCGATGTGATCAAAAAGGAAGTTCATGCTTATGCCAGGAAAATTTACATATAGGAAAGAAACTGAAGTACTAGAATCTAGGTAGAACAACATGTAGAGTTAATTAATCTAATCAGCCTCAAAGAGTAGGAAAAACTAAGTGGAGCTCAGTTGTGATAAAATTGTAGCGCTCTCATTAAACTATAATTATGATGTGCTAAAGAAACAAGAAACCCATTCCATCTTGATGCAAATTCGATTTGCAAAACGGAAAGCCGAGTACCTAAAGTTACCAGATCAAATGCTTGGGCTTTGAGACTCAATTAGGGAAATTGGATTATGATGAGTGAATAATGAAGTTGCTAAACAATTCCCATCAAAGATTGGCCAATCAACCTACTATCAGGATAAAAGGGTGATAGGTTTAAGAGCTATGGAATTCTTGCGGGCAGGTATGGTGCTTACATTTCGAGCTCAAACCACCTTAACCACGGCTCTGAGGAAATATGATCCTTTTTATTGAATACATCATCTATAGTGTAAGATCTTTGTTGATCTTATTCAATGGTGTGTTTTATCTTTGATCACAATATTTAAGACACAGTTAAAGCTCAAGATCATCTGATTGCTCCTAAAGTCTCACAAGCAGCGACTATGCAAACAAAGAATGTGAGAAAGGGGAAACGAAAAGGCTTATAATTGAGTTCCTTAATCATTTACTAGCATTTTTCGTTGTATTTCTCCATTCTTTATTTCTTTATATCCAACAAATGTTTAGAGAATAGCTCGAAACGAAAAGGCTTAGAATTGTGTTCCTTTCTTAATCATTTACTAGCATTTTTTTGTTGTATTTCCCCATTCTTTATGAGAATCCAACAAATGTTTAGAGAATAGCTCAAATATAAATTTTGTCATGTAACAAGAATACACTTTTTATTAGTTATGCAAATTATAAACAATCGACAACCAATTTTTGCAGTACATAAATATTTAGCATCTTTCACAGTAAAGAACACACTACTTGACAAGTACTCTTTTCAAAATTCAATAGAGAAACATACCATTTCCCGGATAGGCCGTCGGCAAAGCCATTGATCCTATTACCAGTAATACAACCTGCCTTCAAAATTTGCTTCAAGACATCCTTATCAATGGCTTCCAAAACTGATAAAGCACTACTTGAAAGCTGAATTGGGCCGCGGTGCTGACCCTCACCCCTCACCGCACTCAAATCCTTCTCAAACACCTTCACTTCAAAACCTCTGTGCTTTGCTGCCAGAGCCAGAACTAGCCCCCCAATCCCTCCTCCGGCGATCAAAATCCGAGGCTTCTTCCTTCCACCCTTCTCTTCATCTAAATCCAAATACCCTCTTTCTTCACACTTCGTTTTATAGCTTCTCATACCAGAATTCTTTACACTAAAATCGGAAAATTTAACACCACACTGATAGTATTCATTGCAAGAAGCAAGGCACTGAAGAGTTGCCATTAATTCATTAAAAAAAAAAAAGAAAAAAAAAAAGAGCACTTTCACTGAAAATCCAGATCATATTCAAAACATATTGGGATTCAAAAATATATACAAATTCAGGTGAACTTGAAAAGGCCAAGATAAAACTGAAAAACCCATTTTTCAAAAAAAAATATATAATAATAATAATAATGATGATGATGATGAAAAAAATTACATACAAACTCCTTTTAGGCTAAATATATGAGATTTCAAAAACCACAAATGAAGATTGATCAGACATGCACAAAGATTTTCATGATCACAATCAAAAAATGAAAATCTGAAATGAAATCATGTGATACAAATATAAAATGGGTTAGGATTGGATGCAAGGAAAGAGAGAGAGGGAAGGGAGAATGGAAGAAGATGGATTGAGATGAAGAACACAAACCCATCGAATAAGATTAAAATCTGATGTGACATTTGTGACTGTGCATGTACATGTGCGTGCGTGCGTGCGTGTATGTGTGTGGGTGGGAAGTTGCGTGAAGTGTACTGAGGATAGGATACTAACGATATTTGCACCCATATATGGCGGTGAATTATCAATCAACTGTTGTTTATTTATGCACAGGAAGGCTCATTCTTTTATTTATCTTATTTATTATAATAAATTATTAGATTTATTTTTTTAATTAGTTCATTTAATGCATAAATAAAGAAGGAAAATCTTGACCCATCTACTCACGTGTATTGTACATAAATAATTAATAAAAAATATTCAGTTAATAAATAAATTAGTGCAGTGAGAATGGCCCCAATAAGAAAGAGACTACCGGATGATGTCCCACCGTTAACGTTAGAAAGCGATGCAAGTGCGAGACACCTTTCTCTGTATCGTGGGTTTAGCAGTAACAGATCATACTTCTGTTGGTGAAGTCTCGAATAAAAACAGACTTTTTGGTTCTTTTTCTTTTCCACCACTTACTCCAAAGAAGGGAAGGGAAGGAAAATGCTTTGCCCGGAATTGCTCAATATGGAATTCCAATTTTTCACTTTTCTTTTGAGGGAGGAAAGGCATTGAACTAATGGCCAATTAACATAGGAAGTTAGTAGTTGAGGATGAATTTACATAAATGTTGAAATTATATTGTTTAAAAAAAAAAATTGTTGAAATTATGTGGAAAAGGCATATCTACTGTCAGATCCTAGAAGTTATATTTATATGAATAAGTGTGTGTGTAATACTGTATATATTAATTTATTTATTTATGATAAGAACGTTACCATGTACACGGATGGCAACGGGGCAGGGGGATTCCATTCCCCATTCCCATTCTCGATGCAATTTTCATTCTCCATTCCTACTCCCATCCCCACTTAAGATTTTGCCAAAATTCCCATACCCGCCCTCCCCCGCCTCAATTTTTTTTATTAAAAAAAAAAAACACATTTTTTCTTATTTTCATATATATAATAAATCTAATTTAGTAATAAATTATTATATGTAAAGATATATTAGTAATTTTACACTTAATCGGGGTGGGGTGAGTTTATTCCATCCCCGCACCCCGGTCCCGGCGGGGATTCATAATTTGCCCCCATCCCCATCCCTGTTTAGTTAAAAGGATTTCAATCCCCGCTATAAATTAGGCGGAACGGGGTGGCAGGGCCGATGGGGATGGAGAATTTACTATCCCTAACCATTTATTGTTTGTTATGATTACCACCAAAAATCAAAATCCTCTGAGTAATTACTTTTTTATTTATTTTTATTTATTATATTTTTTTTACTAACTTTCAAATTTCTGCACCATAGTGAAATTGTCATCACGTTAATAGTAAAATTTTACCAGTTTTTTACTGGCGAAATTTTATCAATTAAAATCCATAGATAATAGAACAAGAAAGTAAAGTAATTAATGGAAATAGGATAAAGTAACTAATGGGGAGTAGGATTTGAGTAGGGCCATACAACTGGATTCAATGTTGTAAATGTATGTGTGTGTGTGTGTGTATATATATATATATATATATAGTTAGGGTGACCATATATGCTATACCGTGATTTCTCTGTAAATTTCAACACGGGCGGAATACCCTTCAAAAAGCAGGGTCACCTTGCACACGGTCTAATTTGGATTGGATTGAAAGCTTTTTGGAACCAAATCATTTATAACGGTTTCACTATTTTTTAAACCAGACCGAATCATAATACTCATAGAACCAAACCACGAAAAATCGGTTTAGTTCGGTTCAGTTTGTCAGTTTCAGTTGATTTCGTTTTTATTTTATTTTTTAAAAATAGAATTTTTGATTTTTCCTTCTATATAATATATCAACAGTGAATCGACAATTCAGTATATATATTTATTATATATATATTTTCTGATACAATTTGACAAACACTACTCTTCCACTTTAGTGTTTAAGGAACCAATAATCTCATTTGATCCCTAATGGTTATGTTTTATTTTTGTACCATGTGGTCTCTGATTGTGTAATTTTTTATTATTTGGTAATTTTCATATGATGTTTTTCTTATTATGGCCCATCATTTTGTTTTATTTATCTCTCTCTTTGCTAGCTTTTATCATGGCCGGAGAAAAGTTTAAAAAATACGTCCAGCCAAGATTATAAGTTATATCATTTCTATATATATATATATATATAATACAAGTTATATAAAGGTTTGGTCCGGGTTGGGCCGGTCCACCAGGACCCAAACCAGGACCAGACTGTAAAATTACAGTTTTATAATTTTAGGCCCAAGACCGGACCAAACCGTTATAAAACCAGTTCAAATTGTCTAATTTAGTTCAATCCAGTCCGATTTTTCAATTTACTAAATTTTTTGAACACCCCTAATATTTGCACATGCAAGAGGTATTATTACACTGGCAAAAAATCTAAATTTTTTAACTTTTTGTTGGATCATTGATTGTTCAATGAGTTTTGGGCCAAAATGAGGCCCTGATTGAAGGCTCAAATTCTATTAATCGATCTCAGGAGTAGCATTGATTCTTTCAGCCCATCCAAAGAACCAGATGGCACTCCAAATTATGCTGGGCCGTCCAATCGCTTGGAGTGAATATTCCCAAAGACTCAGCTTATAAAATATTTCATTTATTGGCAGTGTGTTTGTGCCCAATTTGACCTCATTTCCAAGTTTTTTCAATTTGGTTGGAGAGAAATAGAAGTATAGCAAAGTAATGAAAATGGGCAGAGACCAAACTTTTGTTTGTTATAATAAAATTATAAAAAGAAAATGGAGAGAAAAGTAGAGGTTCACCAACCCCCAATAATGGTTTGGCTATTCTCTCAAAAATGGGAGAAATTAAAGATGTTAAGTTTAATGAAACTGATTTTACCCTTTAATTTATGATGGATGATGATTATCATGATGATTTATAAATGACAAAAACAATGATAGTGGTACAATATAAATTCAATAAAATAGTTTTCTCAACTTGAATGGAACGGAGTTGATAACATT
Source organism: Cornus florida (assembly GCF_030987335.1). NCBI lineage: Eukaryota > Viridiplantae > Streptophyta > Magnoliopsida > Cornales > Cornaceae > Cornus > Cornus florida. The sequence goes on from NW_026775573.1 coordinate 7,812,581, forward strand.
CATTCATATGTCCAATCCCATTGATAACATTCATTCATATGTCCAACCCCATTCACGAGATAAAGACAAAGATAATAATGATTATATATACTGTATGGATAACATTGATGATAATGATGATACATACTGTATGGATAACATTGAACTAGGTTACCATAGACTTCCATTGAACTAGGTTAACGTAGACTTCCATCGCTGATGAGAATTTCCATATAGGCTCTCCACATTTTACCTTCATATAATCAGAACCAAGGTTTTGCTCTCCCAGCCTAATAATTTCAACAACTTCATTTAAGTACCTCTTTTTTTTTTCCTAGTTGGTACTCACACACACATGCCTCCACTGAAGCTCGAACCCCTGACATCCCTTTAGAAAACAGGAGTCTGATACCGTTAGGTCACATGCCTGTTGGTTTCATTTAAGTACCTCATTAATTGATATCAGAAACATTCTCTCTGAAGCAGACTTTACTTGAAGAGACAACAATAAGAACCAACACCAAAAGAAACTCTTTACATGATGATGACTTGCTAATTATGAATCAAATAATTTTACACAAGCATATCATAAAGATAATTATCAACCCCAGCTACCAATTAGAAGGCTACTCTAGAAAACCCAGGCTACAGTAAATTCAATGTTATGGAACATACAATTAGACCATCACATTATACAACAAAACCTAGAATTAAACGGGACATGCAAAATTCCACCATCAAAATGCACTCTGCCCCATCTCAACTTCCCTTCTACAGCTATTTTTGCTGATCCGGTTTCTCCGTTCATCATTCTTAGTCCATTGATTGCCCATGCAAGAAACGGCCACCCTCATCTGTTTCAAAACCATAAGAATCATCAAGGGGCACTAATGAGAAAGATAGAAAATTAATTGAAAGGTCCCTCTAACATCCTTTCTAAGTCTCGGTAAATGGCCTATATATATATATATATAGATCAAATGGCACATATAAGCCAAAGTGCGATCAGCTATATTCCACAATGAATATTTTAGCTCCATTATCCCACCTAATGGTAGCATATTTGTAACGATAGAAGTCCAGAACAAAAATTGATGCATGATATTATTTTAGAAGACGAATATATTAATGACCATAAAATATATTCAACTTCCCATGAAGATTGGTACAACTTCTTGTTTTATATATAGCAATGATACTGCTATTATGTTTATGTAGCTCTTTATATTTTTGCTCAAATTGATATGACAAAATTTTCAGGATTTCATAAATAATGAGGCTACATCTGGGATAACTCCAACATAGGAGACAAAATTTTCCATAAAATGCAAAGATAAAACAAAATCCAATTATTTGACTTTCCAAGAGATGACCAAACTGGTCCTCTGATAATTTTTACTCATTTACATACAAAATTATAAGAACTTATATTGATTAAATTTTAAAATTAGAATGTATCACATGGATTTGTTATTTTAATTAAATATGCATATTAAACCTTTAAACAGCTATTGAATTGATTATAGTGATACAATTAAACTGGTTATTGGTGTGGAGATTAAGATTTGTTTTGCTGAATTTGATTATTGATATTACAAGGGTGATTATGTATATACATCGGTGTATACATATGGGCATACGAATATATATATATATTCACACACACTAGTTAAAGAAGAAGTGCGATGCGCGTGGTTAAAAATGAATTTATATAATCTTATTAATCTATGATACCACTAAAAAGAAAATAAAAGTAGTTTTTTAACAACTCTAATATTATTTAAGTAAATCTATAATTATTGTTGCTTTACATTTGAAATTATTCTTAACATTTAATATTTTCTCAATTTAGGTATAAACACAACATACGTGAATAAATAGATATGCGATTGTTAAGTATTTTATTTATATACATATTGATTAGGGACAATAGATCTTTTGAAGAATTAATTATTGACTGACGGATCATAGTGTAGAAAGGTTCTAGGTAATAATACCACTTTCACCATCAGAAATATCTGCGAGCCTCGCAATTGCATCAGTCAGCGCTTGTTCGTGCTCCTGCATTGCAAAAATCATTAAACCCTGTTGTGCATATTGACTAGTATGTAACAATAACTTACAAAATTGCGGTGGCTTTTCTGACCTTCAGCACTTTCTTCGCTTTCTCAATTTCAATAGGATCCGGATGATTAGCACCAAATACCCTTTCCACCTGTCCAATCTCACCAGACAATAAAAAATAACTATAACAAAATCAACACCTCAATGGCTACTAACATGGATCAAGTTGCTTTTGCCCACCTCCTTAATTAGTGTTTCTGTATGAAGTATTTGGATATCATCTGAACCTTTCTTTCCTATGCCATTTTGTGACGGTGGAAAATCTTTCCGCAATTGACCCTTCGGAACACCCCTACCCCTTCCTGCACCTGGTCCACCATCACGCCCAACAGATCTATTCATCCCATGTCCTGATCCACCATAACCCCCTTGACGAGAAATGCCAGGGTCCTCACCTTCCCACTGTATATCCTCGGGAGAAATCTGCCATAAGAAACAAAAAACAAGTAACACTTGAAAATCTTTGGGTTAGGTAGGGGGGTGGAGTGTGGTTGGGGTTTGTAAATATAGAAGCAACAAAGGCATGTGATGATTTAAAAAAATTAGTTTCATCTACATGCATTTATAATGTTATTAAAAAAAGTTCAATGACAATCTAATCCAACTTGAACCAGACATCGTATTCAAGATTGATAATATATCATAGCATACTGTCCATCTCATGCTTTAAGTAAACAACAAATCAAAGACAAGCACAGTCCATTGTTTAGGAATTATTTTGCAGACAAAAACATCTACTCATCCACAGGTTCTCTGATCAGAGGGAAGCACGGCTGACCTATAGGACTGGCTTGGCTCAAGAGCACTTCTCTATTTAACTATTTTTAGCTTACATACTCGAAGCATAGAAGTTTTTTTCATCTGCCCTTTTTCATTTCAATGGTTTAAGAAACTATTTTTGAGAGTCCTCGAAGCAAGACCTTTGACATAGTTCACTGATTATCATTATTACATTCTTCTTTCCTTTTTTCCTTTTTTTTGGCGAGATCTATTTCATGGTTTACAATATAAAAAAATAAAAAATAAAAAAATTTGTGCAAATAAGCAGATCTTGGGAGTCAGGCATTCAGCAAGACCTGTTTAGAGACTCCGTGACTTGTCTGATGGCTGACAATTTTGATTTTGCCATAATCTATTCCACTTTATGTATTTTTATGTGTAGTATAGTCATTGGCTGGAAAAAGTAGAGGAAGATCAGGGAAGTTGGAGGACTCTCACTTTCAGTGGAAGTGAAATTCCATCTCTAGGCAAAACAATAAAGTTTATTTCATTATACCAACCCTGAAAACAGGACCAAAAATTCCATCAATTATTCATATTTTAAGATCATTTCATCACCCTTGTAGCAACAGCCTGCCTCAACAATGAATCCACCAAGGAAGCAGATGGCTTCAACTAGGGAAAGGCATTACAAATGAAATCCCGCTTAAAGGTGTGCCCTATATACATAACTTAGTCAAAAGCATGCTTAAGAACCTCTATCAGGTGGTGTATACTGGTGGTCTAAATTGGTGGTGTATATTGAAAGCTACATCTCTTGTTCCCAGACTTGAAACGAAATGAGATATTCCTCAAATGGATGGAGATAGACAAAACCAAAGCTTTAATCGTTTGTGCCTCAATCGGGTGAAGGCAGGAATTCAAGAAAAAAGGGGGTTAGAAATAAGGACACATACCATGCACGTGGCATCCCAGAATATATCGACAATGACTCACTCAATGCAGCACCACACAGACAACTATGCCTTGCAGCTGAGGCCCAGCAAGGTTCATCCCTAGCTAGGGGTGGTCTCGGGCCTATGATTTAGCAGGTCCTCACATATCTATATGCAACTGCAGAAGGCCTAAGAAACCTCATTTGAATAGGTTTGAACATTTTCAATGAAGAACACTTGCATTGGCTACTTCTCTCACTCTCTGCTGTCTCTGACCCTAGCTCAGATTCTTCAGTCATCATCATGGACCATCCTTCCATTAGGTTGATAACAACCTTGAACATAACCCTTATATCCCTCACCATTATGAGTTTCAAGTCTCTACTGCTCATTAATCATCTTTAACATTTATAGATTTCAAGTCGCTACTGCTTATTGATCGTCTTTAACATTTATAGAAATTCCATCTATATTTTTTATTTTTTAAAATTAATTTTTCATTATTTTATGTCAACATCGACATGGACAAGCCCAACATGACACCCATACTTAAAGACTATGAGTTACCTGTCAATGTCAAAAGTTCAAGCTATTTGTACAGAATGTACTTTCATCAAATTAAATGATAACCAGAAACTCAGAAGAGAATTGTAAAACAAATGTTAATACTACCCAAATAGCAAATACTTTTACTTGTTATATTGAAATATTTTTATACAACATTATATCTACATAAAATAGTAACAAAGCCATTTCTCTATGTACCTATTGAAATATTTTTATACAACATTATATCTACATAAACTAGTAACAGAGCGATTTCTCTATGTACCACAATCCAAAATTGTTTTAACTTGAATAAGATAGGTCAAGGGAACAAAGTATTGTATCTACCTCTGCAAGATTAACCCATTCCCATGTTTCATTTGTAGTACCAATATCGTATACCAGTGCATGTCGACCCTAAAGATGGTTCAAAAAAAGATACTGTCAGCACAAGATTCACAGAAAATAAAATCTACAAGAGTGACAGCCAAATATACCTCAGCTGCATTGTAGTCAGTAATAACAGCTTCATAAAAATTGTTGTCATCAGGCCACCTGGTCCTCACTTTCCTTCCAATCAATGGATCAAATGATGCTGCTTCAGCAGGTTCACTTGCAAGGGCACCAGAAGAAACACGATTACCAAGTTGGCCCCTTCCAGTCGGACCCGAGGAAGGATATTGTGTTTTCATTGGAGGTACACCAGGCAGTAGGTAATTCTGCTAACAAACAAAAGAATATAAAATTAGGATCTCTGAATCAGAATTACAATTCCTAATGCAAGATTTCCAACTTACAGATTTATGCTTCTTGCCCTTGGGTCCCATAGCGGATCCTCGTTTTGCAGCTGAAGAAGATGGTTGATTGGAAGCAGCCACTGCTTGTGGGTGGAAAGGAGGAGATGGTCTGCCAAAGGATTGAGATGGTATGGATTGGGATATCTTCTGTTTCTTGCGAGATGCTGAGACAGTGGGACTGGGCACTGGATCGTGAACAGCTTGGCCAGTACTAAGCATACCAGGTTGATGGCCACCCGCCTGTCTCCACTCCCTAATGGCATTATCCAGATAATATCCATTAAAAGATATAAGAGATCAAAAGTTCACTGAAAATTACACTTCTTAGAAAAAAGAGAAAAGCTTGTCTCATAATAACTATCAGACCTTATCCTCCGAATAACATCATCTGCATTAACCCTGCCGAGAAGCTCTCTGTGTTCTTCATTTGATAATCTCAATTCTTTTCTAAGTTCAGTTATTAAACTTTCCTTCTCCTGAAGAAAAATACATTTCATTGAACAATCACTAAACCTGGTCAACAAATATTCAGATATTAGATTATGCCAAAAAGAAAGACAAAAAGTACCCAAGTTATGGCATCAGCTTGAGCTTTAAAGGCTCTAAGAATTGAACTGTAAGCTTCTTGCTCAAGGTGGTGAATTTGGGCCTCCATATCAGTTTCGCCATACATCCTAGGGTATGGGACTGCACCCATAACAGCAGGTCTTCCATTCCCTGCAACACGGCCCCCTCTTGGAATTCTATTTTGATGTGATGGAGGAAGATCATCATCAGTTCCTGCAATTATTTCAGAATGAAACACGAAATGAAAAATAACATTAGAATGAGTTTGCAACCAGACAAACTTGTATAACAAAATTAAGAAGGAAAAACAAGTTCAGTGCCGAAGGACCATCAAAAGATGAGAAGAAGTCTGATTCAACTACTATATTTGCAGGGAAAAGTGAAACAGCCTCTTGTGATGAAGCTAACTTTTGAGAGTTGAGTGCTAAGGGCCTAAGGCCCCATTACTAACATTTCTGACTCAAATAGTACTTTCAAACAGCTTAAAGAGATCTAACGAATAGGCCATTCCATTGAATAGTTCTACAGTTCTACTTTAACATTTCATTAAAATTCAGTGCCATTCTTGTCAGAACAATCATCAGGATTAAAATAACTCCTACTTACACTGTTAGGCAATACAGCATCTCACCAGCTTAAAAAATTGTGTTAGAGTTGTAAAAGTAATCAGTCATGATAGGATAAAAATCAAAATGTTGGTTGACTTGGTGCAAATACAAACATTGGCAGCCAAATACAATAATTTATAGCCATTTTCCTAACAAAGTTATCTCATATTCGGAAAAACCAAACAAAGGAAAATTTTGAAAGAAGATAAAGGTTCGTCACACTTTATGTGCATAAGCATCACCCTGAAGTTGAAGGGATAATAAAATGGATTTCAAAAAGATGTCCCATGAAATTGGATACAGAAGTCAAGAACCAGTGTGAGACTAGGTGTCAATCAATCCCATCCAGCTTTCTTATCCAATACGTTATGAATTTTGAACTGTATATAATATCATGCAAACTTAGGATATTAGTCATTTTGAAATGTCCATCCAATGATGACAGTGAATAGATGTGCCCATCCAGATAGAAGTGTCCATCCAACAATTTTAGCGGAATGAATGGATAATAAATGGATTTCAAAAATATGTAGCATGGAATTGAATGCAGAAAGTCAAGGACCAATGTGACACTAGGAGCCAGATCCATCCCATCCAGTTTTTCTTATCCAATACCTCATAAATTTAGTGTATATAATGTCGTGCAAACTCAGTAAATTAGACATTATGAAATGGCCAAAGGTAGTGCCCACTATTGAAAATGGCAAGGCGGATATCCCATTGCTTGCGAGAAAGATGACCTAGTTTCCTCACAACAAGGCTTGAGAGGAAGAGCAACTTTGTTGCATTCACAAAAAGGGCTTCGGTCCCCACTTGCGTTAGGTCGATGACTAACGGCTGGAAGTTCACTAAAAGGGTTTCTCACAATAGCAACTCAACATAAGGGTTTTGAACTTCTGATGAGTAGACAGTTTTTTCTGATACGTAGATGGTTGTGAAAATGAAGGTTATTGAGACTCTAAACATGCTTATGTTTTTCTCCTTTTATACTAACGAAATTGCCCAGAACAATTCCAGGGTATTACATTGTTATACATGTTTAAATGGGTTAGGTCATATTTTTGTTAACCCACAAATACTACCCTTTTATTTATTTATTTATCAACACAAATACCCGAGCACAATTATGTTCAACTCAAACACACTTATTTCATGTTGGGCTCAAGTCATGTTAGGTGGCAAAACCTATTTCACATTGGGTTCAAGTCGTGTTGAGTTTTGCTACCCCTACCGTTATGACCCTAATACACATCCATTTGAACAGTTTCTCATATTTCTAGTCAGTTATCTTATTAGCACATTTCAAAACCAAGACATTCATCAATTACCTTATTAGCACATTTCGAAACCAAGACATTTAGATTGAAAAAATGTATAGCATATTGTCAGGGGCATAGAGTACTCGTATGCTTAAAAAGACTAGTGTCGTAGTGGCCCTCAACAAGGCTAGCTACTCACACTTCTCTGCTAAGCTGTCAACTCACACTCTAAGACTATACTGGCATACAGACGCCATGCAGAGTCCTCCTCAACGCTCGAACATCACCTGCATCACGCAACCTCCTCTGGTGTCGTGACTATATGTTTCTTATGCCTTATCTTCCCTTTATTCTTCAAGAACACCAATTCAACATCAATCAAGTTTGAACAGGGATTTGGTCCCTTGAAAACACAAAAACTCCCAAACTAATAACGAACACATGAAAAGTACACTCTTCAAAAACCAAATCCCCAACCATAAAAAAGAGAGTAGATGTAGTCTTTTTGTGTTCTTTTAAGCCTAGAGAAGAAAAGGTAGAGAGGAAGCAAAGAAACCTTTAGCTTGAGATAGCTCTATCTAATACATTCTTTTCTCTACTTAGCTATTATAACCTTCTTATACAATTATGGGGAATTTTGAGTCTGTCCAGGAGATCTAAAGCAGAGAATAACTATTTTCATTTCAATTTCCCAGATTTAAAACCAATGCGATGGGTCCTTAATTCCACTCCATGGAGCTTTGATGGCCAGTTACTAATTCTCATTTCGTGGGGACCTAATGATCTTTTCAAATGAGTTCCTCTTTGGATCCAAATTTCAGAACCCTTCCTTAGAATGTATCACTAAAGAAGCTGCTCTAAAGATTGCACGCACTTTCTATGATGCTGAAAAGGTTGAAGGTACACTCTTGAAAAACCAAATCCCTAACTAAAAAAAAAAAAATGTACAGGTAGTCCTTTTGTGTTCTTTAAGCTTTTCCTATAGCAAATCATAATGAAAATTACAAATTACAAGAATGTATAAAAAATTTGACAGTCACCACCCATAGAGGCAAGGTGGTAGACAAAGTAAGATAATCCAGTAGATCAATTTATGAACTAAAAAACACAAAATCAGAGCACCAAACCCTAATTGTCCAACAATGTGTAAAAGTATCAAAATCTTTAAAAAAATTACAATGCTGAAAACAATTCAAACAAAAACTAATCCTAAATTCCTAATTCACTAAGTAGATCACTAAAAGCCCTAAATCTAGCACAACTTGCAATAAAATATTGAATCTTTTTTCAGTGAACTCACCACTGCTGTCGTAGGGTTCGTAGTCCATAGCCAGCTTGTAAAACCCACCAAGACTTCAAGAATCGAAAGACCAAAACCCTAGATTTCTCAGCGAGCTTGAAAACTGAGAAATCGCTCAGAGACGCCAAGAATTTGCTTCAACTTCGAAATAATTGTACTAAAATCCGAGTGTTCGTACCAACTTCGCACGATAAAATAGAAGAGCGGAGTTTCACAGGGATGAATCGACGGTGATTTACGGTGAGTTTGGGGCGAAAGAGAAGAAGATAGAGAGCGAGAGTATGAGTTCAGAGAGAGAAGAGGACTATCAGTTGGGGAGAGTAGGGAACGCGGACTTGAAATAGGTTTATAGAGACGTGTTTTTTAGTTTGATTTATTGTTGGGTTTGAGTTCCGCCTCCTTTTGTTTTCGCTCGTTTGGGTGTTTCGACGATTACGAAGACGCACCACACGTGCCTAACGCGTGAGATACATACGAGACACTTCATGCTCCAATCAAGCGGGAATGTAATGGTTCTCCAAAACCTCTACTATTGGTTGCATCTTTAATTGGTGTGGAACACTTGTGATTGGACCATGGTCCATGGTGGGGCCCAATTTGAACGAATCAATCAGCATAATTTTGGTACTCCGTAGAATTTAATTTTGTCCCTTGATAGGACAATAAATGAATCTAACTTCCTCAAAACTAAATTTTATAGATTGTTTTAAATTTTAATTCAAAATTGTCGGGTGGTACAAGAATATTCAAACCCAACGTTTTTTTTTTTTTTTTGTAGAGTTTAAACTTGGTTCATTTGCCATCATCAAATTCTATATTATATAATTTTTGGATTATGAATGATTTATTGCATAGTTCATTAATTTTGATCGAGCTTGAATTTAAACTTGATTGAATTGAATTTGAGATTTAGAGCACGATTATTAAAGAAAATAGTAACTATAAATACAAATAATTTTTAATAGATAAATGAGTTATGTTCACATATCTTTATATAGCTTGCTTGTGAATACATTTATGAAGTTAACGAGGTGGAGATGAATTTTAATTGTTAGTTTAGTCTGTGACTGACTTAGCTAGGAAACCTTTTTTATATATTATGTGGGATGGTCGGAAAGTAGGTGTAAACATCCTAATTATTCAGGTGCGTTACACTTCATGTATTAGGTCAAATTTGAGATTAAAATGTTATTGAAGTTGAGTTTGCAATATCTATTTATACGTGTGTATAAATATATTGTAAGAGATATTTTTAAATATTTTATAACAAACAATAAAATGAGAGAAGTTTAAAAAAAAAAAAAAAAAAAAAAAAAAAAAAAAAAATAGAGTCTAATTGAAGAAGGAAAATTTAGCTCTTTTTTTTATAAGGAAATTAGCAATCTAAAGTGGAAAAGAGAAAATAAATACAAAGTTAAAGAGATAATTTTAGAAATCAAATTATTTAGGGGGCACTATATAAATTTTTTCTTAAAAAAAATAAATAAATAAATAAATTAGCCCCATATATATAAATGGTAGAGCCAGTTCAGGGGCATGTGCCCCCGCCCTTAATTGGCTCCACCCCTGATTACCACTAAAATGCAAGTAGACCATGAATATTCAAACCTTCTCATTTTTTTTTTTTTTTTAATCAAAAGAATGGAGATTGGCCAAGTTTAGATCACATTATTTTCCTTAATTTAATTACATGTATGAATGGATCCAACACCAAATATATATTAAACACAACAGAAAGGTACATTCTATTTTATTCCGTATATAAGCCAAAATCAATATCTCAAGAGTCAAAGATAATTTTCTGTTTTTGGACAACATAACTATATAAAAACTGTGATTGATTCAATTTTTTAAAAATTATTTTCTGAAACTATATTTGTAATCAAATAATTGTTTTTATTATTTTCTAAAAATAATTTCAATTTTCTGAATTTTGAATTGTAGAACAATTTTTTAAAAACTGGTCGAGGCAGACAAACTAATTAAGGGTCGTCTTTTGGCCATAATTTCCTAGCTTGCATGACACCTAAGCCTCACAGTCACACACACACACACACTGACACACACACACAAAAGTACTACCCTCTAAAACTACTACCTACGTTCTCTGAACCTCATGTGAAGCCATAAGCTTCACAATTTTGCTTTGATATACTTGTTACTGAATGACGATGTAGAGACATAATGAGCAATATTGAACATAAAGTGAGTGTTGGAAAGGAAAAAAAAAAAAGAACATAAAGTTAGTGTTCCTGAAATCTTCTACATAATACTGAGATCTTAAAAAATCATATGAAGACTTAATTATATAGAAAGTTAAGGTTCAAATCAAACCTTAACATTCAAACTCGAGTTTGATTGTCGATATCATACAAGAGTATTCGAACTCTGCTAGAACATTATTCGTCAAGTTTAAACTTGCCTCATTTATTATATGAGCGATTTTAAAATAATAGAAAGTTAAACAATCATAATGGAGTGATGTGAGATTGAATGTGTACCCAATCACTTTTTATCCAATTATCATGTAAGACAAATCCCTCCTTGCAGTAGTTGGTGACTTCAGTGTTCACAAAAATTAATGGCTTAGACAATTGTGAATTAACCCCGAGGTGAGAGTTTGACGATGATCCACTTTCATCCCCACTTTGAAACTTGGGAGAATATATATATATATATATATATATATATATATATATATATAACCTAACTTACTATTAAAACCTACCCTTGAAGGCTAATGATGGATGAAGCATCCACCGGTTTTTTAAATTATGGCGTCATCGACCATTATAATGATATCATCATATTATTTTATTTTATTTGATCTATTTATTTATTTTTGTTTTTGAAGTTAAAGTAATTAGTGTATGTAACAATGTATGTACAACTTGTACAATATTTGGGACTTCATAGTTCAGCCCACAAAAGAATTATAAAGGGCCATGGTGTAGCCTAACCAAACCGTAGCCGAACCCAAAAGACCAATACGTAGTTCCTTAATATAAGGCCCACCCAAAAGACCAATATGTTGAAATTGGAACTAAAAGTGGTGGAAATCCAAATTACAACTTGTGTACAAGAAAATTACAAAATAGGAAAAATTCCACCCTAGTCCTACTTTTGAAGTCTAAAGACAAACAAGTCCTAAAATAAATTTTGAGGACAAACAAGTCCTACTTTTGCTACTTATTTCCAAATCAGTTCAATTTTTTATTATTTTATTTTATTTTATTTTATTTTTTATTTCCAACATTACCCTTTTTTGTCCTTTTCAATAATTAGGCTGGGGAATCTTCATCATCTTTTCACGAGAGTTAGAAAATTAACATAAGATTGTAGTGAAATCACCAAACAAATTGATACACAGAAAATAAAAAAAAACATGGACTTAATAATATGATCATCTATATGTATAGTTCTATAAGAACATGCATGATGAACAAAAATCCTTCTTTAGTTCTCATATCACCGCACATTCCTATCATTTATAGTTCGTGTAACATGCAAGAGATGCATCCAAACAGTTGAGACAATTGCTTGTCCCTTTCTCTTCAACCTTCTAAGTCAAAATTAAGTCAGCTTCTTTCAAAAATTGCAGTCAGTAAGGAATCACATCACCTGTTCAATTAACCATCAAATTATAAATATATATATCTATGAAAAAATAATCACCACAAACCTAATTAACAACAAATCAGGATTGCTTGACCAAAAAAAAAAAAAAAAAAAACCATATCAGGAAACATACTGCATAGTTTAATAGAATCTAAGTTAATAAAAGAGGGGAGAATAGGGATCCCAACCCTAATTAAAACTCTGCACGTAGTCTGAATCTGGGCCAATCATCAAGTCCCCAATCTAAATCTAAAAGATAAAGTTTCAAATAAAAGAATAGAAAGAAGTGTTACCTTACCTAAATCACCGAAAAAAATGGTGAATGACGATGAACAAGCAAAATGGTTTTCACCTTGCTTCGTTTTCTTGACTGACTTGGCATGTGGTTTTCTTCGTTTGTTTGAGGGAGCTCTCTCCAGCTGTATCGAAGACGCAGAGGAAAGAAGGTAAAGATTCCCAACCCTAATTATAGAAAAGGACAAAAAAGGGTAATGTTGGAAATAAATTTTTTTTGAACTGATTTGGAAATAAGTAGCAAAAGTAGGGCTTGTTTGTCGTCAAAAATTATTTTAGGACTTGATTGTCTTTAGGCTTCAAGAGTAGGATTAGGGTGGAATTTTCCCTTAAAAATATTCAAATAATTGTAAAAATTCAAAAAAGAAAAAAATAAGAAAAAAAAATGTTCATGATTTTGTGATGAAAATTTATTTTGTATACAATGATTGAAGGTTTTTTTTTTTTAGGTTAATTCTCAAATTGCTATTTTTTGTAGATTAATTATTTTGAATTTGAATCCATTTAAACATCACAACTCTTTACCTTCGATTTTTCATATTTTGAGGTAGAGAGAGATGATGAGTTACAATCATGGTGAAGCAAAGACACAAAGTGCGTGGAAGTGGAAGATGAGGAGTTCTAGAATACCTTGGATACTTATGTCCCCCAATTTCTACCAATTGTTGGATAATCTATCATGTGAGTTTCATCATCACTTATCAAATGAAGGTGTTTTGATTGGCCGAGTATTCAATAACGCTACCACCACAGTATACTCTATCCATTCAAAAAATGTGTCTACCTTTATATATTTATCTGTCTCAAAATAAGTGTTTCATTTGAAAAGTCTGTATTATTTTTTATAATATTACTAATTTAACTTTTTTTACATTCAACCTATAAAAAGTAAACAATAACATTATTGTGGACCCACTAAAAATTAATATAATAATTTATTCACTATTAGTATAATAAAATAATAATAAAAATCATTCTCTTAAAAAGTTAAATTTTCAAAATAAAACACTTATTTTGAAGCAGAGTATATATATATATACATGATGGGTTGTTCGGTATAGAATGAAAAATTATATATTTTAGTATTTTGCTGCAGTATATACTATATACTAGTTTCCAAAGTTGGTAATTAATTATTATTTTTATTTAAATCCATTCAAAAACCACTTTCCAAAGATGGAAACGCAAGTCGGAACTCTCAAAGCAGTCACTCTAAGTAATTTCATTAGATCTCTCAATTCTTAATATATCTAGAATTTTCAAGAACTTTCCTAATAGTTTCCTAATCATACTAGGTTCATAAGTACGTACTGCTGTAAACCCTAATATATATATATATATATATATATATATATATATATATATATATATATATCTGCCCCCGTCATCCCTTCTCACAACTCAATATCGTTTCTCTCTTGCTATTCTGCGGTGTGTGTCTCTCTCTCGTTCAAGATGGCGGCAATCCCAAGCCAAGTATATCGAATAGGTGGAGATTTTGTTAACCCTAGTAGTTTGGAAGGGCCATTCCCACCGTATGATTTTCTTCCCTTGGGAGTAAATGTGCATCACCATACATACAACAATGATTCCGTAGAATTAGAAAATCCCACTGAGATCACACAATTGTTCAATTTGTTCTATGTGCCGTTGTGTGTGGTAGTGTCTGATGATGATGAGCCTGCACGCTTATTCTTCTCCGACGTACTCTCTCGCATGGGAGTCACTGTAAATGGCTCTCTCTTTGATCTGCTCCTCTATCATTGTCGTCACATGAACAATCAAAGAACTAATATAGTCAACAACGCCGTACGTATACCCACTGTTTTTCTCGAGGTAAAAGTTCGAATATGGCTGTCCAATTACTATATACATGAAAGTACCGATGATGATGATGATGCAACAGCTCGAGCTATGGAGGAGTCAATGGAGGAGGGGATGCAGATGGTACCGGCAAGTCAATCTTCTATCGATACGTTGGAGAAGGTGAAGTTTGATGATTCTTATTGCATGAATCATCAATGTTTGGTTTGTTTGGAGGCGTTTGTAACGGATGAGGTGATCACTTGCATGCCATGCTCTCACGTCTACCATGAAGATTGCATTATTAAGTGGCTAAAGACAAATCACGTTTGCCCATTGTGCAGGTTGGAGATGCCAACTGAATCAAACTAGTATTTGTCAATGTTCATGGGTGTGTAACCAGGATTAGAGATAAAAATAGTGTAATAAATAAAAGAATTTTCATAGTAATTGATTTTTTATTGAGTGCATTTACAATTAATGGTTGGATTTTCGTATTTTGAAAACGTTGCAGGATAGTTGAAAAACAAGCCAACAATTACATAGTTCAAAAAAGTAGGGGTCGGTTCACAAATTAATGAGGAATTTTATATATATATATATAGAGGCAAAGCCCCAGTTGCATGGGGTAGCTCCGTCACCGTAGAATATATTGGACATATATATATTTTTCTTTTTAAAATGCATGTTTTGCTTCTGCCCCTTTACTATTTTTTTAATTATTTATTTTTGGATAAAATATCTCTATACTATTGTTACAGAGTTTTTTATTCTCAAATGATTTTTTTGGATTGAAATCCATTCAACCTCTTCAGATTTGGGGCACAGTTTCCACCATGGACGTCTAAGAAGCCCTGAAGGATCAGTAATTGACTGGGCTTGGGACAGCAACAAGGCCTGTTAAGGCTTTTCTTTTGGGTTAATGAACAATTGTTTTGAAGCCATTCGGCTGTTATTTATTTATTTATTTATTTATTTTTGAGTACTCATCAGTATGACAACTACACGGAAACTCACCCTCCTCAACTCATTTTACGTATTTTTTTTAAAAAAAATTATAAGGAAATATTTTTGAAAATATATGTCCACCTTCAAAAGTGTTTCCCAAAATTTCCAATAGTTTTAACAATTTTATTTTATTTTATTTTTTGGTAATTAAGTATTAACAACTTTTCTAATAAGGTAAGTATGAAAAAATATTTTTAGGTTATTAGATAAAATAATTTACTTGGTCCACAAGGAAGTGGGACCCCACTTGGTCCCCAGGTAGCCGCTTACAACAAAATGTCCTAACAAGATTAGGATTATACGTACTCCCTTCGTCCCATATTAGTTGTCAAATTTAAAAATTTTGACTCATAATTTTTTTGAGTCAAAATTAATTACCGAAATAGATCTCTAGTATGGGATATAGGTAGTATATAAGTATATTAAAGATATATGACTAAAAATGATATCAAATAATTCAAAAATAAAAGATGGTAGTGAGTCAAATAACAATTATTATGGGACGAGGTAGTATATAAGAGTTGTAGAACCTAATATATCTCTGCTTATACAACTTTCCAAATATCACTAGTTTGAATTACATATATAATCGTCTCCAAAAAAATTTCTAACAATATTAGATTCATTCATAAACCCTAATATATATATATTTGTGCTTATTCCTTTTCAGAACTCATTATAATACATCGTTGTTCTCTTGCTAGTTTTATGTGGTTTTGAAGATGGTAACCCCGAGCCTAATTTGGGACCTAGACCGAGATGTCACATATGTTACTGAAATTGATGGATTGCAATTCCAATTGTCACCTTCTGATTTACACGTCTTTACAGTATGTGTGGATCGCTATACACACAACAATTAATTACGAAGTAAAATATTAATAGACTCAATACAGAGATTGCTTCTATATGCTGTCGCGTATGCTATAATCTGATGACATGGCATACCTATTCTTCCATGACTGTCTCTCTTCCATTGGAGGAACCTTAGATGATCGACTTTATGTGTCGTGATCTCCTCGATCTTTCTCATGTCTTAAACGATGATAAAACTCGTATTCCCCGTACTGTCACACACCAACCTAGTTATCCTTTACGTAACAATCCATACTGTGGAAGAAGACGAGGTTGGGTCCGAAATGGAGAAGTCTATGTCTCGGGCTATTGAGGATTCAATGGAGGGCTATGTGGCATCGCAGCTGGTACATCTTCGTACTTAGAAAGCCAAGAGAATGAGAAAAATGGTTAAAAATATCATTTCATATTTCTATTTATTTTTTCATTTTTTACATTTTAACTAACAAGGGTCAAAGTATATTAATTAATACTAGTAGAAAGTTAGTTATGAGAATTAATTTTTGTATGCAATGAAGGTACGTAGTTTTATTTATTTCATATTTCTATTTATTTTTTCATTTTTTACATTTTAACTAACAAGGGTCAAAGTATATTAATTAATACTAGTAGAAAGTTAGTTATGAGAATTAATTTTTGTATGCAATGAAGGTACGTAGTTTTATTTATTTTTAAGTGTTTTGCTTGGTTTCTATATATACTATTGTTCCAAAGGTGGGTTTTTTTTTTTATTATTTTTATTTTTATTTTTTTGGGAATGGGTAAGCTTTTATATAAAAAGATAGTAATTACAGGCCCAAAGTTGGACATAAGCAACATGAGGAACAATCTCCAAAGGAACAACAAAAACAATAATAATGCTTGACCATTGGCAAAAGAACATCCTTTGGCAAATAAATCCTGCAATTGCCTCATTGTAATGATGCTTCTCAAATCAGCTCCACACTTAAGTTGTATTGAAGCCATTTTGCGTCTCTATTTCTAAAGGCTTTGATATCGATGCAGTTCTTGATCATTCTTGTGATGATGTAAGGAGGAGAGGATCTATTTCTAAAGGCTCGTGCATTCCTTTCTTGCCAAAGGAAGTAGATATATGGCTGCTGAAAGGAGAAGTTTGTGGGTAAGCCACGGGCCATGGGACCATGTACTAGAACACTAATCAATGAGCTCTCTCCAACTGTTAGGCTTGGTGTAGAAACCCGCAGCATGCTGTATAAACTCCCAAATAGTACTGCTGTATCTGCACTTGAAGAAGAGGTGGTCCAAGGATTCCCAGTCAGCAAGGCAGAGATAACAAGCATTGGTGTAATGTTTTTTCCTCATTACAATAGAATCCAGTGTATAAAGTCTTTCCTTGAATGTCATCCGCATAATGTGACCATGTTTTGGAATGTGATTCTTGAACCAGACGAGGTGTTGCCAGGAAAATACCAAAGAGGGTGGTGCAAAATATTCCATTGTAAGCCTGTGAGAGTAATCAAGAGTGGCACTTGGTAGCCACTGTACCAAATCAGGGACTGTGGATAGAAGTCGGAGGGATTGAATCTGAGTCAAGAATGATTGTGAATGAAAGAATTGGATCTGCTGCAAAAAACTTGGGACTGCCCATTGAGATCGAGTTAACAACAAGATTTTCCACCTTAAGTTGGGAATCCAGCTGTAGTACTTCACTGTCAATTATGCCAAGCTGTGAGTATATAGGGTGTCTAACCATAAGCTTGTGTTCCTTCCATCTCCAACCCTGTGTTTAACAAGTCCTCTTGTCATGTTCCTTAACTTGAGAATTCTTAAATTGGCATTTTTCATGGATGGATTTTTTTTAGTTTTAAATCTATTCAAACATCACATTTTTTTACCTTTGAATTATTTGGTCTCTTAAATATATGAGAATGCAAGTTCAAACTCTCAAAGCATTCACTATGTACAATTAATATTGTTAGGTATATAAATCAATTAATGGAGACTATACTCAATAATAGTTCACTCCAGCATACAGCTGCAATCTCAGGGATCATACTATACAAATATTATATTGTGAGCTCGGGACCAAAACGAATAATATCATATCATGTGGTGAAGTGGATAATGCAAATAGTATCAGAATCTCACCCAGTCAGAAGTGTGTGTGGCCAACGATGACGTAATTGCCCCCTTAAGGAGGTTATGATCAATTTTGGCAACCTTGTTGGTAAATGGTGGGTATGTGTGAGCAGTGCGAGCGTGACATTGACAGGTTATCGGTGTACAATTTCACATTACCTGGATGTAGAAAGGGCATGATCCCACATCAAGAAGCTAGCTTGAGCTCACTCTTACATATTACTTATACAAACTCCTTAAAATTTCAAAAAAATAAAATTATATATCAAATTTTTCAAAATTAAATAAATCATCTTTTCTTACTTTAAGTGCTCTTTGAAAACTCTATTATGCGTTTAATTCTGAATGGATTAAGCACTTATCTAATTAAGTGTCTCTTATAATACAAATTTGAAATCATTAACAGTGACAAGTGCCATTTAAAATGGGTAAAATTTTAAGTGAGAGACATCACTTATAATTAAACTAAATGCTTAAATTGAAAATTTTAAAAAAAATTTAAAAAAATATTTACTAGTTTTTTTTAATTAGTACTTAAAAACTCAACACTTAAAATTTAATTCTTAAAATTTTTAATATTTAATTTTCAATTTTATCAAAAATCACCCTAGTTATTATAGAAAATATATGTAAGTAGGTTGAGGATATTTTTTTGGTTCAATAGTTGGGCAAACTAAACTAAAAAAATTAAATTTTATATGCAATTAATATGCTCAGAAGAGAAGTGACATAGTCAAATGAAATATGTTAAGATTTAACTGCACTTGACGCA
The DNA here is from genome assembly GCF_030987335.1 of Cornus florida. Classification (NCBI taxonomy): domain Eukaryota; kingdom Viridiplantae; phylum Streptophyta; class Magnoliopsida; order Cornales; family Cornaceae; genus Cornus; species Cornus florida. The sequence goes on from NW_026775573.1 coordinate 7,831,866, forward strand.
GGGCACTTTGTCAAGGAAGGAGTCCAATTAATTATAAGGCCACATTTTTTGAAAATATCCACATCAAAATATTCGACGCGTGGATCACCCAGCCTCTTGTTTTTATCTTTTTACCCTTATTATAAGATGTAATAACCGCGCCGCCACTCCGCATGCGCTGTTTTTGGAGATAAGTATCCACATCGATGCGGAGTGTGGACCCAGCCTCGTGCTCTTACCTTTTTACCCTTTATAAGATGTAATAGCCACCATATCCACATCAAAAATAGGACGCGGAGCGACGATCCCAGGCTGCTGCTTTTACCTTTTAACCCTTTATAAGATGTAATAACCGCGCCGCCATTCCTACATACTTTCCAAAAGAAAACCCTAATATTTTTCTACCAAACATACACATTTTTCCTGCTTAATTCCTTTTTCAGAACTCACTTTTGTCTGTTGATAGCTTTCGATTCTGCAGTTTGTGTGTGGTTTGAAGATGGTAAACCCAAGCCAGTTCTGGGAATTAGATCAAGATGTTATGGAACTTCATGGATTTCAATTGCCGCCGTCTGATTGGCTTGTCTTGAAAGTATGTGTGCATCACGTTATCCAAACAGACAACAATGAGTTGATGGAAGTAGATTACCCTCAAAGAGATTTGTTCCTAATGCCGTCGTCTGTGATAGAGTCCGATGACACGGCAGCCGCGTACTCATATTTCTATGGCAAAGTCTCTCCCATGGGAGTCACCGTAGATGGCCGTATGTGTGAAGAACTAGTCTCACTCTCTCGTGTCTTGAACGTCAACAGAACTGGTATTGCCCATAACGCCTTACCCGTTGTTATTCTTCTTGTAACAATCGAGGATATGGAGGCGGTAGATGATGTTGACTCCGATATGGAGATCACACAATCATTTCGGATAGATGAAGATTTTGTTGACCCTGATGCTTTCCAATGGTCCTTCTCACATGATCATTCTCTTCCCTTGATAGCATCTGCCTATCACTATACATACCACGATGATTCGGTGGAATTAGAAAATCCCACTGAGATCACACAATTGCTCGCTGTGCCGTTCTGCGTGCTAGAGTCTGATGATGATGAGCCTGCACGCTTATTCTTCTCTACCGCACTCACTCACATGGGAGTCATTGTAGATGGCCCTCTCTTGGATCAGCTCCTCGATCATTGTCGTCACATGAACGATGTAAGAACCTTCCATATATATACCAACAACACCATACCCACTGTTTTTCTTGACGTAGAAGTTCGAAGATGGCCGTCCAATTACTATATATATGGAAGTACCGATGATGATGCAATAGCTCGAGCTATGGAGGAGTCAATGGAGGAGGCCAAGCAGATGGTACCGGCAAGTCCATCTTCTCTCGACACGTTGGAGAAGGTGAAGTTTGATGGTTCTTGTTGCATGAATCATCAGTGTTTGGTTTGTTTGGAGACGTTTCTAGTGGATGAGGTGATCACTTGCATGCCGTGCTCCCACCTCTACCATGAAGACTGCATCATTAAGTGGCTAAAGACCAGTCATGTTTGCCCATTGTGCCGGTTTCAGATGCCAATTAACTGAATCAGACTATAGTATTGTTCAATGTTCATTGTTGTATGTTCAGTTGTGTTATGAGACAATTTTGTATATAATTAATGAAGGTTGTATGTTCATGTTTGTTGTTTTCTATGTTCATGGATGATGGTTCTATGTGATCAGTTGTGTTATGAGTCTCTGGACTGGATATGTTTCTCTGTGCTGGGTATGTGATGCACTCATCCTCCAGAAAGTGATCACCTAGTGAGACAATTCCTCACATTTCAAACCTATGCTCACAGGGTCTCACAGGAAGAAGAACAACTGTAGTCAACACAAATACTAGAATTTTTATGACTTAGAATGTCTTTTGTAGACATCCCATTTTTTTCTTGTCCCGTGAAGTTGCACTGCCAATACATTTAGGGTTCAAATTAATAGCAAAAGTGGGTTATCTCTACCAATTGGTACTATAGGTAAATATGTGTGCTTTTTTTAATTTAATTTTTTTATTTTTTTATATACCTTTCCATTTTAATTACTGACATTTTTAAACTTCCATATGCAAAAACTAGAGAAAGTGACTACTAGTGTGTGTTATATATATATTCCTTTTGAAATGAGCTGCAGTACTTTAACCTTTTTCTCTTGCCACATAATCTTTTGTAACAGTTACAACCACGTACAGTGTTTGGAACCTCATCCAATTGGACAGACATTCCTTTTCAATTTTCATTTTCTGTGGAAAAAAAAAAAAAAAAGGGAAAAAGTGAGAAATATCCACTCCAAATAAAAAAAGAAGAAGAAAAAAACAGAAAGAAATATCCAAGTATGCACTTGTTAGATGGAGTATGAAGAGACCACAAACAATGACTTGACAGTCCTTGGAGATGAAAAGTAAGAAGCAATTGCATTACCCACTCTTATGCAAGCCATAAACTTTTCAGTATTAACAGCTTCAGAGAGGGAAGTGTTTTTTTTTTTTTTTTTTTTTTGGGTCATCCCATTTCTTCATTAAGTGCTCATACAGTTCTAAGGTTTGGAATTTTATTCAGAGCATTGTAGGCTTCTATATACTTCCTAACTGCTGGTCTGACTTGGTACAATGGTGTTCAATTCACTGGAACTCCACTCAGTTCTTGACTCACAAGCTATTATGGTCTGCTGCAATTTACTTTCTATGGCAAGAAAGAAATGCAATAGTTTTTAGGAATGCTGCAGCCCCTCCCCAGCATATTATCTCACAGATTAAGTCAAGCGCTATGACAAGACTTGCTACCATCAAGCTAAGAAGAACTTCGGATTTGAGACTCATTTCAAAAGAACAGCTCATGTGGGCACAACTGGTTACTGTCTTGAGGTTAACACAACTTACCATGGTGTCAATGCCCTGCACTAGTTTACCTGGTATTAAAAATGGTGTCAATGGCTTGGACTAGTTAGTCTCTGTGCAGACATGGGTTGATTGGTTGTTCTCTCTACTTTGTTCTTATGTCTTCTTACTTGCAGTCTTCGTTTGTTTTGTAATCTTGGTCTTTGTTTGTTTTGTTTGGTGTTTCCCCCTACTTGGGGCTCAATGTACATTCTATTCTATTTATGCACAAGCTTATCTTTAACCAAAAAAAAAAAAAAAACCCCAAGATAATTTAATAGACTTATATATTTTACCATGTACTGCAAGAGATTGTTCTAACTTCGTAGGTCTTTTTTTTTTTTTTTTTTTTATTTCAGTTGAAAGGGTAAGGTTTAATAAAGAAAAAATAAGAGCTACATGAATGTACAGCCCGAAGGCAAAAACCATAGATACAAATCAACCATATCCAAACTATCAAGCAACCTAAATTCAGCAAATCTCTTGCCTTGTACCAGTAACATGCAATTAAACCCATGGACCAGATAAAACTCCAAGCACAGCAACCCAATCATCCCAAAGTAAATGACAGTGCATTGCAATTACTCTACCACAAGGGCCATCACTGGATCTTCCTACTGCATTCCTTTCATTCCAGATAAAGTAAATGGCTGCAGATAGTACAAGTTTATGGGTGGTGAATTGTTTTGTTGTCCAAAACTTAGAGCACCAAGCAATGAGGTCTACCCAATTGTCTGGTTGGATATAAAAGCCTGCCACATGCTGAATAAACTTGAAAATGATGCAATAAAACTTTGCCAAGGAAATTAATTATGTTCAAGTATATATAGAGGGAAGAGCATAGTTAGTCTTGCGAAAAAGCATCACAAACAGGTTTCAGTGAGATTATGTTTTCCATGCATTTTGGATTTGAGTTTCTTGGAAAGAAAATTCACTCCAAAATTATGATCCACTTTAATATGGTTCTGCTGGCTAGCGAGGCACTAATCTCAATCAAACGTACAGCCCCAAGAAAAGTTAATCCTAGGCTCTTAATTCATTAGGAGGTCTCATTAATCTACGCAGCTAATTGATTCTTATCATTAATTTCTTGATACTTTCACTCTACGGGAAAGAAACAAATGGAAGAAGATAATCCAATGACACTCATGAAGTTCATCATCAAATCTCATATCGATCCAGTCCTGTGGTATATGAAAATTGGTTACCAATGACACTCATGAAGAACCATTTACCAGAAGTGGATTAGTAGCTAGCCTTGAGAAATTTGTTATCCACCGTCAGACCTGCATGTAGGCAACCACATAAAACAATCCCTCTTAAACCAAATGAAACTCCCAAAAACTGGCAACCATATCTGATGTAAAAGAGCTAAATGGTTCCATATTTGTTAAAGTCAACGTAAAAGAAATATCTTCATTGAATACAAAATATACACAGAACATAGAACCTTCATTGCATAGCTTGTGATATCATCTACAAAGAATCACAGAACCTTCATTGTATACAAAATATATTGAGCCTTACAACACACAACTAAAAGTTTAAAACCTTCATTACATTCCTTCTATACAAAATTCAGTTTCATATATAAGTAAAAATAAAACCTAATGGATCAATTAGGTTTCCATCTCAAAACGGCACAGGGGACAGTAGTGGCTGGTCTTTAGCCACCGATGAATACAAATTCCATGATATGGATGAGAACATGGCATGCTAGTAATCAAGTCTTCGTGACAAAACATCTCCAAACAAATCGAGCAATGATCAATAGAACCAGAACTATCGAATTTCATCTCCTTCAAGGCGTCTAGAGATGATTGTGTTGCTGGAACGAGCTGCAATGCCCCATAGTCCTCCTCCATTGACTCATCCATAGCCCAGGCCATTGAAGACTCCTCCTCCTCCATAGCTTGACTTTCATTATCGGACTCAACCTCATCATCTACATTAATGGCAAGAATAACTACAGGTATGGCAGTGTGAGGAATACCAGTTCTATCGTTGTTCAGGAAACGAGAGAAAGATAGGAGCTGAGGAGATATGCGGTCTATCATGTCTACCGTGACTCTCATCCTCTCAAGGATGGGAGAGAAGAATGATCGTGCAGTTTCATCAGATTCTAGCGCACACGCCGGAAAGAGGGAATAATCGAAATTCACAGTCCGATTTCTTTGCACGTGTACTGCCATGCCAAGCATTTCAGACGTTCGCCCTCCGTCGTCCTCTTGCTGCAATTCATAAACTTCTCTGTCTAGGTGCCATTCTTGCCCTACCATCTTCAACCACACACAGAGAAACTGTATGCAAAAATCAAGAAATCCAAACCCAACTTCTGAAAAGCGCCGCCGAAATATTAGGGCTTTCTATCTAAAACGTCGTATTGTTAGCAAACCAGACACAAACTGAATGCACAGTGGCTGCCTCCGAAACAAGAATTATTATGGTTTTTGTAGGCGAAAGTTGGGCAGGCCCAAACGGAATGGGCCGGACGGGTTGGGTAGCCGCCTAACTTCGGCCCTTTTTTTTTTGTTTTTTTTGTTTTTTTTTCTCTCTCTCTCTCTCTTTTTTCTTTCCCCTCCAATCACTTTTTCTCCTTTTCCATGTTTGAAAATATAAAATTTTCTTAAAAAAATTTAATTTTCAATTGATTAATAGTATGCCATTTGAACTCATCAAACGGATGGGTATTCTGATTGATTATTATTTTTTGCTTCACTCCAGTTTTATTTTCATTAATAAAACAAAATTAAAATTCACCTTATTTTATTTTAAATATAAAAAAAAAAAATAACAATTTTATTTGTTATTCAAAAAACTTTTACTTTCAAATTATTCCAAAACAAAACCATAAAACAAACATATTTATATATCTAGGAAAGTCCGACTAACACAAGTTGTGAGACCAAATCCAAAATTTCAAATTATTTCAAAAGAAAATCCTAAAACAAACTTATACATACATATTTATATATAAATTTATTTAGGAGGAAGGAAGACACCAAACAGAAGGTTCCAATGACACAAATGGGTGATCGTGTATGACCCAAAATTAAAACAAATTGGGCAAATTGCTAATCCATCACATTGGAACAATCCTCAACCAATACTTTTGTGAAAATCTTAACATTTGATCTACAAAGTTGGAAACTTAAAAGGAAGGATTAATTTAAATCGCACGGAGCGAAAGAGTGAAAAAATACAAGTACGAAAGTGATAAAATTTAAGTTACACATAATTGGAACAAGAGCAAAATTAATCATGTGTGGAGCGTGAGCGAGGCACTCGTTTATAAGAATTTTTTTTTTTTTTTTTTTTTTTTCATTTATAAGAATTTGAGTCAAGGGTCGGATTTGTTGAGATTATGACTCAGAATCTTAATTTGATTAGGTTTTTTCTTTTAGATGTGAAAATTTATGGACCATGTGGTCCAACCAATCATAACCCAATAGACAATCAAATATGTCAATCTTATTACAAAGCCACTTGTGAGTAATGATTGGCCGTGAAATAAGCAAGAAAATAAAAAAATAAAAGTGAAAGAGGAAAATGAAAACAGAAATGGTTTTCCGCGTGCATTTCCTAAATTGTAACAAATACTCTGTTATATACTGAATGTGCAAATATTTTCTTGGTCTAAAAATAGTCTTACATTTTCTAAAATATTAAACAAATAAAGACATTTTCTTAATTTAAAACTTGAAAAACCTAAAATTAATTTATAGAAATAAAAATAAAATAAAAATACTAACGGCTTAAAATATTGATTGTTAAGGATATTTTGAAATTTTAATAATTTTTTTTAGGTCAAAATTGACAATCCAACATATCCACAGTTTCAAATGTTAATAATTTATATACGCAACGCATCATAGAAAAACACACTTCTTGTGCTTTGGGCCCCTAAGTGTTGCACTAAGATTGGCCAGCATTTTGGTCGCCTTACATGGATTGTTTTTAGTTGTTTTGTTGCTTTGATTCTCTGTTTTATCTTCACAAAAAATTAACATTTCAACCCAAAGGAAGACGACAATAAATGGGTAAAAACATCTAATTGGGGAAATCTTTATAATTTGCTTTAAGTCAATCTACTAAATTTGAAATTAAGATGAGATATCGGTTTTGATGCGAAGGTGGACTTCACATGATAATATCAATTTCATCACTTGAATTTGAACTTGGCGTATTAATAATATCAATTTCATTACTTATGTCTTTGTGACAAATGGTCTCACAGGCATCAAAAGTCTTACTAGAGACACCTGGATAATAAATGTGTATTTTTTTTAAAAAAAAAAAAAGAAAGAAAGATTGGAAGTACTCAAGAGAGCTTGCATAATTGAAATGATTCCGCCCATGTAATTCACTACTCAGATTGCTCATTGTTCACTTATTGCCAAGTGAATTCTTTGATCTTTGTTTTGATCTATGTTAATGATATAAATCATTACTGAAAATGATGGTTAATTTGGTTATTAAGTGTCTCGAACAGTTTCTTGAAGCAATTTTTTTTTATTAAAGATTAATTGGGCAACATAAATATATATTTTAAAAAAAAAAAATTTATCCCTTTTCAGTTGAATATTACTGACAATTTTAAACTTCCAGATGCAAAAACTAGAGAAAGTGACTTCTAGTGTGTGTAAGTCTGTGTGTGTGTGTATATATATATATATTCCTTTTGAAATGAGCCGCACTTTAACCTTTATCTCTTGCCAGTGGCGTAACCAGAAATTTTCTTCAGTGGGGGCAATCTTTAATAGCAATAATATATATATATATATATATATATATATATATATATATATATATATATAATTTGAATTAAAATAATATATGTAAAAATTAAAACATTGATTCATAATATTTTTATTTAGTACATTCATAACTGCCCTTGACGATTTTTTCATATTCTAAAAGCGTTGAATAATAACATTATTGTCAACAGTACTAAATATGTCTCTCTCAATATACACAACCATAATATCATTCATCCTTTAATCTTTCATTCATTGCTGTTTCAAAATTGAGTTCATTCAAATAAATATACTAAAAAAAAAAATTCATATTCAATAAATCAAAAATAAGATATGAAAAAGAAAATAATATAGTTACTTTTTTTTTTTTTTTCCTTGTTGGTACTTCATACACACTTGTCTCTGCTGAGACTTGAACCCCTGATCTCTCTTTGGGAGGTAAGAGACTTATACCGCTAGGCCACTGCCCGTTGGTTATAACATAGTTACTTAAATCTAACTATTCTAATTCTACTATATTACATATGTAAAAAAAATAAAACTAAAATTACATGATAACCAATTTCATTCCAAAAAATTCTATGGTAACAAACATTCTTAATAACTATTATGTCAGACTGTCAATCTACTCATAATAAAAATTCATTCATGTTAAAAATAAAAAAATAAAATAAAAAGCATGATATGAAGATAACTAACTTTATAAATTAAAACCAGATAATCCAATCAATCGGAAAATTTGATAGAGTAAGTGAATATGTGATTCCATTAAAAGAACAATTATACAAACTAAATTTTGAAAGAAGAAGCCGTAAAATAATTTTGATAGTAATAACTAATATTTTTTCTAATTAAAATTATAATATCAAATAATAATTTTAAATTTAGATTATAAAAAATATATATATCAGATTACCTGCAGTATTTGTTTGGATTTTGTGAAGTAAACAGCGTATTTGTTTGTAATAAAGTCAAAAGTGTGAAAGAATATCTTATTTTTTTGAGGAAAGTAGGAAATAAAAGGGGAAAAAAAATATTATATTTTTTTGAAAGATTATATTCTTTTTTTTTTTTTTATAAAACCGTGAATGGTCTTTTGGTTATATATATAGTATATATATGTGCACTGTCAAGTTTTAGTGGAGACAATTATACAAATATAAAAATCTTTTCATATAAAATTAAATTTTTTTTAAAAAAAAACTAAAAGTTCAGTGGGGGCAGCTGCCCCCACTTGTCTCTCTGTGGCTACGCCACTGTCTCTTGCTACATAATATTTTCTACCAGTTACTTACAACCACGTACGGTAATTGGGTCACTGGTTTTTAAAATAAAAGACAGTTTTTTTTTTTTTTTTGGTAGAATCCACTTCACTGTGTGGTAAGCTTCTCAAACTCCAAAGCCATCACTGGTAGCAAAAGCGAACCTCCTCTTGCCAAGTGTATATATAAAGTAAAACTTCTTTTTATATGTATTTGTGTGACATTCCTGTAGGAATTAAGTACACGTGTGACAGTACTACACTAGAAAACCTAGTTAGGTTTCAATGGGATGAGAGAAAAGCACTAGGCCAGATCGGCTCTAACAACTCAGTAATACAAAAAGTTACAAACTTATACTTCAGAGCAAAAATCAAAATTAGCATTACACTAATTTATTTTTACGATGAATTGCATTAAACTTTATGTCTATTTATAGCGTTTTGCAATAAATTTCTTTTTAAATTTTTTTTATCAAAAAATTCCATCTAAAATATTTTACTAAAATATTTCTACCAAGTTAAGATGGTTTTATTATGCAATTCAGGGGATATTAAAAGAAAGATTGTCTACAAAACCTACAAGTTCTGGATCTCTTTTTATTATGCGTCATCTCATCTCGTAATCGGAATTATGACATGTGTGAGCGTGTGCAGTTGGCACCATTAAGATATCACACTGGGCTAACTACAAGTACACAATTCCACATCGTCTGAGTGTAAATGAGACAAGTGCTATATGTAGATTTAACACCCTTTTATAGCACAAGGCATTTTAAAGCCGTAATGACCGTGAACCCGGCCACCAAAACTAAGCGTGTTTAACCTAAAGTAGTACCATGATGGGTGACCCCTTGTGAAGTCTTTAATATTTCTACGAAGTTTGGAGGGTTTTATTATGCAATTCAGGAGATATTAAAAGGAAGATTGTCTACAAAACCTACAAGTTAAAAGAATTCTGGATCTCTTCTTATTATGCGTCATCTCATCTCGTAAGTTTTTAATTTTTGAAAGTAATTTCGAATAACTTCATTCATTCGTGCACTATCATCTGTTTTATTATATCTTTTAATTTTTTAATTCAACTGTAAAGAAATACCATATATTAAACTAAAGAGATATTTGAATTGTGGAAAGCAAGGGTCATCACCTACCCTCTACTGTCCTCTTTTTCAATTATCATAAACTTTGGTGGAAGTAGATGTTTCCTCGTTTTTCAGCTTTATGCTTCTCTTATTCTTGACCCACTTTATAGGGTTCTAACATCTCTCTCTATGTATGTGTGTGTGTGCGCGCACACACACCCATACATCTCACAACAGTCTTCAATGGCTTTGACTAGCAAAGGCTCTATCATCTTGTGTTCCTCATATATTCGGACCATGAAATTTTGTTGTTTTCATTTATTTTTAAATTAATTAATTTCTTTCTTTTTTTCTTTGTTTATATATATATATATATATATATATATAATTTATTTATTTATTTGTATATATACTTTTAAAGTCAAAATGGCAAGTAAGTACTAATTATTTATTTATTTATTTATTTTAATTATGGTAGTGTTAAGTCTTAAAGTATTTTATAATCAACTAGGGTGAATATAAGAAATTTGAACTCCCAACCTCATAATGTGACGTGAGGTGGGAAGTCTTGTCATTACACACTCTCTTTACAATGTCTCTCTAAAAAGTTTCCATCTTGTTAAAAACTCAATAGTTTATATTTAATTTGTTTATTGAATTAAATATATTTAATAATGCAATATGGAATTATGGATATTACTTAAAATAATAAATTTCACATAAAATAAATAAAATTATTTTTCTTGGGAAATTATTTTTAATTCTTAAAATTCAAAAACATTTTAGCAATAAGCAGGGTTTGAAACAAATAATTAATAACATTCACTCGGCCAAATTCGACTAAGGAACGCAATTGGGACCGGATTAGTTAAGATGTCCCATTAAGACCATATGTTAAATTTTTTTTTTTCTTTATTTTTTGATGAAGGTGACTAATCAGGTTATCTCTAAAGACTCTAATTAGAAAATACTGTAAATAATGAAAAGGATGGTGAAGAAGACACAATTGTAATTTCGTAGTGGATTCCTTTTTGACCTTTTGGTATTGACTGTGTATGTACTCGAACGGCATAGTATATAAAAGTTTAAATTTGTTCTTATCTGTTTCTAGGTACCATTGTGTGTGTGTGTGTGTGTGTGTGTGAGAGAGAGAGAGAGAGAGAGAGAGAGAGAGTCAATCAAATGGGAATTATACTGAATGGAGGGATCCACATTATCTGATTTTCTCAAGGGGTAGAGTGTACCTTCCTGGAGTATAAGGGGCTTGGGTTTGATATTCGTCTGTCAAAAATTTTCAACCCCACGAATATGACTTTAGTGGTAAGTCATTCGAGCTTCTTGCGTAAATAATTTAATAAAATCAAATTCGTAAATAAAAATTTGAACTTTACTTGACTCGTATGAAATATAGAAAATGAATTTGAGATTGGCTTCTTCTTTTGGATTTGGGTAATGTCTTCTGCATTTTGGTTTAGTACTAACACTATGTCATTAACCGCTCCCCAGATCGAGTACATGTGGATTTCATTCATGCATCATGGAGAATTTGGGCTACATCATCCCAAGACTTATTATAGGATACCCTATCTATCTATCTATCTGTCTATATAGTTATATATATAACTATATGCTCATTTTGTCTGGTCCATCTCACTGCATCACTTGCTTGGTCAGGGTGGTTGTTTAAGTACTGTGCAGTTACAGCACATTACCTCTCTATGCTAGTTTGCTCTAGTCACCCAGGTGAGGCAACTTAGACATTTAAGTTCACTAAGCTTGTGGGAGTAGTTTGGCATGCTTACTAATTTTCTAATTTGTTCCTTTCTGAATGTAGATAGGTAGCGCGTTTAAAGAAGGAATTTTCAAAGATCATGTGCACCAACTTCATTGTTTTCATCACTGCGAGTTCATTGAGAATGTATACTTCAAAAATATCCTTTCAAGAAATATATATATATATATATATATATATATATGTATGTATGCCCATGAATAAGTTATATCACCTTGTTTCTTTAAAGCATTTCCAGTCGTAGTAATGCTGTTCATGTTGACCCCAAGTAACAAAGAGAGATATTGCGTACAACATGAAGCAATAACCGCCAGACTTCTCATCAACCCATTTTTTCTGCAGAGTGATAGGAAAAGGGAAAGTCAAATTTTTTTGGTAACCTTCAAAGTAACAAATGTTTGAGATAAAACTGAAAAACTTGACTTAAGATTTTTGGTCACGAAGCAAGGAAACACAATAAAGTTTTCCATCTTTAAGTGTAATAATAGGGATAAGAAAGTACTAGAATTAAATAAAATTTCAGATAAGAAAAGGTATGATGGCATGAGGTTTGGATGAAGTATCAATTTCGCCCTTATTTTTATAAAAGACAAAATTTATAAAAACGGATATGATGATAAATTCATTAAAATAGTTTCATTTCTTTTTTTTTTTTTTTTAAACATGATTACTATAATTCTTTTTTTTTTTTTTTTTTTTTTTTCTTTCTTTCTTAATCAACTAAAGATAGTAAGTAGTTAAAAATATCATCCCCGTTTCTTTTCTTTTCTCATAACTAATGTTATCATTTCTTTTCTTTTTCACTATTTTAAATACACTATTTTATTTCCCTCCGTTACCTTTTCTTTCTTTCCTTAAAAGAAAAAAAAAAAAAACTATACCAAACACGCTATTTCATTTCCCTCTATCTTTCCTTTTCTTCCTTTAAAAAAAACTACTTTATCAAACACATTATTTCATTTCCTTCCATTGCCTTTCTTTTCTTTTCCTTCCTTTAGCCCTCCAACCAAATTGGGCCTAAGGCTATGTTTGGTAAGGAGGGTTTGAAGGGGAAGGATAACTTTAGTTATGAGGGAAAGGGAAGGGAAGGATAATTTTTAATTTGGTATTGTGTTTGATTGATTAATGAAGGAAAAGAAAGAGAAAGACAATAATCACGTTTGGGAAAAGAAGGGAAAGAAAAGAAATAGAATTATTTTAATAAATTAACCATTATACCCTTATATATATATATATATATATATATATATATATATATTAGGCCCACAAGAAAAGGCAAAAAAAAAAAAAAAAAATTCAGCCTTTACAAATCAATTCAGCTTCGGCCTCCATCTGTAAATCTCGTTCTCAACTCTACACTTGCCCTCTCTTTCTCTCTCTCCCTCAAACTGGAAACTACAAAATCTACAAAATCACTCTCTCTCTCCAACTGGAATCTACAAAATCAAAACCCATATCAGCATATTATTTCAGATTGTTCAAAAAACCAAAACCCATATCTTTTGGTTTCCATTGCCCGCTGTTCCAGTTCGGGTTCGCCGTTCGCCAGCTTCAGCCGCTGTCTCTCCTCCAAGCTTGTCCCCCTCTCTCACTGCAACTTCTAACTTGTATATATGTATGGGTTTTGTTTTAATTTTGTTTCTAAATCAACTAATCAAGGTCTATAATTCTTGTTTTGCAAACTAAATCCTAATTTTGTGTAATGGTAACTTTGGCATCAGAGATCCCATATCAACCCTAGCCTTCCATTTCCTTTCATTTCCTCCCATTTTTGGGAGGTTAAATAAAGTATTATTCATGCCTTGAGTTATCCTTTCAAAACCCTCCATCACCTTCCCTTTCCTTCCCACCATATATGCCAAGCACACCTTTTTAATCCCCCTCTGTCACATTCCCTTCCCTTTCCTTCCTTTGCCATTGCACCAAACTGACCCTAAGTCAGATCGTCGCAGTCGTCTCTCTCCCTCTTGTCGAATTTCAGTTTCACCAATCTTCCCGCCATTCTGGACCAGCATCTTCCACACACATCTTAAACTTTCTTTCTCTAAAATTGTATAGCTTCTCTCACTCGGAGTTTCTTCAAAGAGAGATGAAGTCAAATGTGCTGAAGAAATGGGAAGCAAAGGAAGCTGAAAGAAGCAAATCAGTGAAGAGAAAGCCCTTATCGGATCGAACTAACCTCATTCGTTCCACCGATCTCGGCAATGTCTCTGCCTCCTCCGTCGTCAAACTCCAAAACCCAAACCAAATCCCAAACCCTCCCATTCATCCTCCAACAAGCCACCCACTAATTCCTCCCAATCCGACACCAGCGTCGGATCATCCGACACCAACAGCAATGCCCCAATCGGTCCTAGAACCATCCTATAACCCCAATTTTCAACCCCTCCTAGCGCTCAATCACCACATTCTTCATCTACCAATCCTGGTAATCTCTCTCTCTCTCTCTCTATATATATATATATATATATATATATATTTATATTACGATGTTTATGTATTTGTATATATGTATGTATTGTTTGCTTAAATTTTCCAATGAATTTATTGATCGACTTATTGTTTGGGAACACTGGGGTTTGCAGTTAAGTACTCTTCATTGAACGTCCCTGACAATTGCTTTTTTGTAATGACATTCAAATTTGTTGTTTATTTTGGAATAGTAACTGTTCTGTTTAGTTTTCAGTTTTGAATGGTATAATACTTGTTGATTTCTTCGGACAGTGACGCACCTAAAAATTTGTTTTAGTGGGGGGACTTTAAACAATAATAAGGTAAAAAAAGATTTCAACTAAAATAATATTAAACTTGATTATAGGTTGATAATATCTTCGTAAAATACATTCACAATTATTCTCAACCAGTTTCATCATTTAAAAATGTTGCTAACACTGGTAAATAAGGATAATAGCTAATGGTATCTCTTTTACTTTTCAAAGTAAAAAGTTCAAGTTCAAATCCCCACAAGAGTACGTAAAATGTGTACATGTGTTATTTTCAAAAAAAATAAAAAAATAAAAAGAAAAAAGGCTAAATTTGTATTTCTCAATCTCGTTTGTTTTGTAATCTTGGTCTTAGTTTGTTTTGTTTGGTGTTTCCCCCTACTTGGGGCTCAATGTACATTCTATTCTATTTATGCACAAGCTTATCTTTAACCAAAAAAAAAAAAACCCCCAAGATAATTTAACAGACTTATATATTTTACCATGTACTGCAAGAGATTGTTCTAACTTCGTAGTTTTTTTTTTTTTTTTTTTTTTTTTTCAGTTGAAAGGGTAAGGTTTAATAAAGAAAAAATAAGAGCTACATGAATGTACAGCCCGAAGGCAAAAACCATAGATACAAATCAACCATATCCAAACTATCAAGCAACCTAAATTCAGCAAATCTCTTGCCTTGTACCAGTAACATGCAATTAATCCCATGGACCAGATAAAATTCCAAGCACAGCAACCCAATCATCCCAAAGTAAATGACAGTGCATTGCAATTACTCTACCACAAGGGCCATCACTGGATCTTCCTACTGCATTCCTTTCATTCCAGATAAAGTAAATGGCTGCAGATAGTACAAGTATGGGTGGTGAATTGTTTTGTTGTCCAAAACTTAGAGCACCAAGCAATGAGGTCTACCCAATTGTCTGGTTGGATATAAAAGCCTGCCACATGCTGAATAAACTCGAAAATGATGCAATAAAACTTATTGCCAGGAAAATTATGTTCAAGTATATATAGAGGGAAGAGCATAGTTAGTCTTGCGAAAAAGTGTCACAAACAGGTTTCAGTGAGATTATGTTTTCCATGCATTTTGGATTTGAGTTTCTTGGAAAGAGAATTCACTCCAAAATTATGATCCACTTTAATATGGTTCTGCTGGCTAGCGAGGCACGAATCTCAATCAAACGTACAGCCCCAAGAAAAGTTAATCCTAGGCTCTTCATTAGGAGGTCTCATTAATCTACGCAGCTAATTGATTCTTATCATTAATTTCTTGATACTTTCACTCTATGGGAAAGAAACAAATGGAAGAAGATAATCCAATGACACTCATGAAGTTCATCATCAAATCTCATATCGATCGAGTCTTGTTGTATACTAAACTTGATTTTAGAATTTTAGTTGTAATTTGTATTTTCGAGTATTTGATATACATGATGTATGTGTGCATTTCATGTTAGTGGTGTAGTAAATGGTTTTGATGAAGAATGTTATATAAGATTAAGAGATATGGGAATTAAGTCTCCTAAATACTATGTTTGTGGGGAGAAAAGTTGAATGAGTAGAAGAATACGATGAATTAGTATAAGTGAAATAAAAAGTGTTTTCCTCCATTTTTATTTTCTTCCAAATAGTATAGTGTTGTGTGTGTAACTAGGCCACTATTTCCAATAAAGTGGTATTAGAGCTAGTTTGTGAGAGAGAGAAGAAATGACAAACAATTCGGTTCCATTTCAAATGCCTCGATTCACCAAAGATAATTAAGAAAATTGGTGTATCCGTATGAAAGCAATTTTGGGAGCACAAGATGTGTGGGAAGTTGTTTCCAAAGGTTATGATGAGCCAGAAGATGAGACAACTTTGTCTCAAGCCGAAAATAATGTTTTACAAGCCATGAGAAAGAAGGACCAAAAGGCGGTGATGACCATCCATCAATGTTTGGATGATGGAATGCTACAAAGAGTTGCTAGTGCAGAAAATGCAAAGCAACTATGGGAGATTCTTCAAAATTCCTTCCAAAGAGTTGATAAAGTGAAGAAGGTTCGCCTCCAAACGTTACGGGGTGAATTTGAAGCATTGCATATGAAGGAATTTGAATCAATTTCAGATTATTTTTCGAGGGTCCTGGCTATTGTAAATCAATTAAGGAGATATGGCGAAACTACCATGACTGATACAAGGGTCGTTGAAAAGATCATTCGATCATTGGATTCTAAATTCAACTACATTGTTGTAGCCATTGAAGAGTCAAAAGATTTGGATTCCATGACTGTTGATCAACTCATGGGTTCGTTGCAAGCTCATGAAGAAAATGTGGTGAAAAAACAAGAAGCTTTGGAGCAAGTGCTACAAACAAAGTTTTTGTTGAACGAAAGAGACGAAAAACATGGAGGAAATCAAAGGGGTTGAGGACGTGGAAATGCACGTGGCTGAGGAAGAGGAAGAGGCCGTGGAAAAGGAGAAAGAAGCGGTCAACACACAACCAATAATGAAGAAAAAGTCCATGACTTACAACAAATAAGAGGTCGTGGTAGAGGAAATTACTCAAGGTCATATGGAAGGAGGTATGATAAGTCTCAAATTAAATGTTACAATTGTCAAAAGTATGGTCATTATGCTTCGGAATGTAGAAATGTTGCTAACGATGTTGAAGAAAAGGCTAATTATGTTGATGAAGAAGTGGAGCCTACTTTGTTGTTGGCATACAAAGGTGAAATGAGTGATCAAGAAGATGTGTGGTATCTTGACACCGGTGCTAGCAACCATATGTGTGGTAGCAAAGAGAAATTCGTTGATATTGATGAATCAATAAATGGCAAGGTGATATTTGGAGACTTATCACAAATTCTGGTAAGAGGGAAACGTAAAATATTGATTCGTTTGAGGAACGGGCATCATCAATTTATCTCTAATGTTTTTTATGTGCCTAATATGAAGAACAATATTTTGAGTTTGGGACAACTCTTAGAAAAATGCTACAATATTTCTATGAAGGATTGTAGTCTTTCGATAAGAGACCCATTGGATAATTTGATTGTCAAGGTTCCAATGACAAAGAACCGGATGTTTTTGCTAAATATTCAAGCCGACGAGGCTAAATGTTTGAAGGCTTGTGTTAATGATTTAACTTGGCTTTGGCACTTAAGACTTGGGCACTTGAATTGATTTAACTTGGCTTTGGCACTTAAGACTTGGGCACTTGAATTTTGGAGGATTAGAGTTGTTGGCCAAAAAAAAGATGGTGAAGGGATTGCCTTTCATTAGCAATCCAAATCAATTATGTGAAGGATGTCTCGTTGGAAAGCAATTAAAGAAAAGTTTTCTTAAAGAAGCTACCACAAGAGCTACGGCGCCACTACAACTTATCCATTCAAATGTTTGTGGTCAAATTTCTCCATCATCATTTGGTAAGAATAATTATTTTTTATTAGTCATTGATGATTTTAGCCGAAAAACATGGGTGTATTTTCTTAAACAAAAATCGGAGGCGTATGGAATTTTTAAGAAATTTAATGCACTTGTTGAAAAACAAAGTGGCTATGATGTAAAGGCTCTTCGATCCGATAGAGGTGGTGAATTCACATCAAATAATTTCAAAAAATTTTGTGAAGAAAATGGAATTCACCATCCTTTAACGGTTCCGAGATCGCCCCAACAAAATAGAGTTGCAGAAAGGAAGAACAGAACCATTCTCAATATGGCTTGAAGCATGTTGAAAAGTAAGGAAATGCCTAAAGAATTTTGGGCTGAAGCGATTGATTGTGCGGTGTAATTGTCCAACCAGTGTCCTACTAGAAATGTGCAAAACAAAACACCACAAGAAACATGGAGCGGAAGAAAGCCAAGTGTCTCTCATTTGCGGGTTTTTGGGAGCATTACCCATGTGCACTTGCCGGTTGAAAGAATGACCGAGTTAGACAACAAAAGTGAAAAAATGGTGTTCATTGGTTATGATGCAAGTTCCAAAAGTTATAAGTTGTACAATCCAAGTAATGGGAAGATTGCCATTAGTAGAGATATTGAATTCGAAGAGGGAGCCACATGGGATTGGAACACTCCAAATGAAGATTATAATATTTTTCTAATTTCTGATGAAGAGCAAGAAAATGAAGGCATGGTGCAGCCCATTTCTCCACCAACATCACCTCCACCACCATCAATTCAAGATCAATCAACTCCATCATCATCAAGTTCAAGTGACACACCACCACTTCGCATGAGGAGTCTTCGTGACATATATGACGAAACAGATGAGGTAACGAAAATTTTAGGTGATCTAACACTTTTTTGTCTCTTTGCGGATTGTGAACCCGTAGGATTTGAAGAGGCGGCACAAGACAAAAAATGGAGAAATGCTATGGATGAAGAAATTAAATCCATAGAGAAGAATGACACATGGGAGCTTGCTACACTTCTAAAAGAGCAAAAGGCAATTGGTGTCAGAAGTGGGATCAGAGCCAGATCATTATCAGAGCAAGATTTCATGTTCAGAGACTAGATGATCCTAAAAGCCTGACGAAGTTGATCCTAGGTGGTTCAACATTTTAAGGAAAACATGTTTCTCCTTGATGATGAAGAAGAGGAGAAAATATATTTTCTCAGTGAGAAGATGATGTTCTCTAATTACAAGAGAATGAGAATCATCATGACTTTATACCTCAAAGCATGTGATTTATGGGATGTTGTTGGAGAAGAGCCAAAGAATAATGGCATGTCCAACAAGCTTCGTGAAAAAAAAAAAGATAAGGCATTAGTAGTGTTGCAAAAGGCAAAACATCAAGAAATTTGGAAGTATTTTAGAGAGTCCAAAACTCCAAGTTTTATTTGGAAGATGCTCGAGACCATCGTTTCCAATCATAGAAGTGAATCACTACCCATGGAGTATTGGGTACAATGCTTTAAGGATGATGAGTTTACGAAGGCTGATTATGAAAGTCTTGAGGACAAAGGTGTGGAGAATGAAGAGGCGTACAACACAAATCAAGTTGAAGAATTTGAAGAACAATTTGAAATGGTGAATAAGGAAGAGGTAAAGAAATGTGTTGAAGAAGGGATTAAAAAAGTGGAGGAGAATGAAGTTAAAAGAGAAGACAAAAAGAAGAAGAAAGTGCATTAACATCTTCAGGTATGGTTACAAATTTCACCTTGAAAGAAGTTATATTTGAATTATTTGATAAAATTATGATTTATTCATATTCACCTTAATTGAAAAATGAAATCAAATATTATGATAATTGTGTTCATGTTGTGGAGAATGATGAGCTTTTCTTGGAGAAAGTTGTTCCAATGAAGTATGAGATTGAAGCTTAAGATGATAATAATTTCTCAAATTATTTTTTGAAAAATGGTTTGGAGAATTTTTTAATTGATACAGATTGGGTGAATATGGAATTATTTTTTAATTCCAAAGTAGTAGCACATGTGAAGTTCAAGAAGTATCAAAATTTCAAGAATAAAGAAGATTGGTGTGCTTGTGTGAAGAAGATAAAGATCGATAATGAGAATGAATTATTCAAGCATTTGAAGAAGTTTCACAAGCCTTACACATCAATGGAAATGGTCAAGAAGATTGAAGCTATTGAAAGAGGTGGAATTGAAGATTAACCATTGAACTTTTGATCAAACCCCCCAAGATTAATAAGATTCTCAAGTTACAAAAATCAAGTTTAAAGGGGGTTGTTGTATACTAAACTTGATTTTAGAATTTTAGTTGTAATTTGTATTTTCAAGTATTTGATAGACATGATGCATGTATGCATTTCATGTTAGTGAGGTAGTAAATGGTCTTGATGAAGAAGGTTATGTAAGACTAAGAGGTATGTGAATTAAGTCTCTTAAATACTGTGTTTGTGGGGCGAAAAGTTGAATGAGTAGAAGAATACGATGAATTAGTATAAGTGAAATAAAAAAGTGTTTTTCTCCATTTTTATCCTCTTCCAAATAGTATAATATTGTGTGTGTAATTATGCCACTATTTCCAACACTGTGGTATATGAAAATTGATTACCAACGACACTCGTGAAGAACCATTTACCAGAAGTGGATTAGTAGCTAGCCTTGCGAAATTTGTTATCCACCGTCAGACCTGCCTGTTGGCAACCACATAAAACAATCCCTCAAAAGCAAATGAAACTCCGAAAAGCTGGCAACCATATCTGATGTAAAAGAGCTAAATGGTTCCATATTTGTTAAAGTCAACGTAAAAGAAATATCTTCATTGAATACAAAATATACACAGAACATAGAACCTTCATTGCATACCTTGTGATATCATCTCCAAAGAATCACAGAACCTTCATTGTATACAAAATATATTGAGCCTTACAACACACAACTAAAACCTTCATTACATACCTTCTATACAAAATTCAGTTTCATATACAAGACAATGAACATATATAAGTAAAAATAAAACCTAATGGATCAATTAGGTTTCCATCTCAAAACGGCACAGGGGACAGTAGTGGCTGGTCTTTAGCCACCGATGAATACATATTCCATGATACGGATGAGAACATGGCATGCTAGTAATCAAGTCTTCTTGACAAAACATCTCCAAACAAATCGAGCAATGATCAATAGAACCAGAACTATCGAATGTCATCTCCTTCAAGGCGTCTAGAGATGATTGTGTTGCTGGAACGAGCTGCAATGCCCCATAGTCCTCCTCCATTGACTCATCCATAGCCCAGGCCATTGAAGACTCCTCCTCCTCGGACTCAACTTCATCATCTCCTTGAATTGTTACATTAACGGCAAGAATAAGTACAGGTATGGCCGTATGAGGAATACCAGTTCTATCGTTGTTCAGGAAACGAGAGAAAGATAGGAGCTGGAGGAGATATGCGGTCTATCATGTCTACCGTGACTCTCATCCTCTCAAGGATGGGAGAGAAGAATGATCGTGCCGTTTCATCAGATTCTAGAGCACACGCCGGAAAGAGGGAATAATCGAAATTCACAGTCTGATTTCTTTGCACATGTACTGCCATGCCAAGCATTTCAGACGTTCGCCCTCCGTCGTCCTCTTGCTACAATTCATAAACTTCTCTATCTAGGTGCCATTCTTGCCCTACCATCTTCAACCACACACAGAGAAACTGTATGCACAAATCAAGAAATCCAAACCCTACTTCTGAAAAGCGCACACAGAGAAATTGTTAGCAAATGGCATTCTTGCCCTACCATCTTCAACCACACACAGAGAAATTGTTAGCAAATCACAGACGAACTGGATGCACAGTGGCCGCCTCCGAAACAAGAAATATAAGGGTTTTTGTAGGCGAAAGTTGAGCCGACCCAAACGGAATGGGCCGGACGGGTTGGGTCGTTGCCGAACTTCGGGCCTTTTTTTTTTTTTTTTTTTTTTTTTTTTCACTCCAATCACTTTTTCTCCTTTTCCATGTTTGAAAATATAAAAATTTCTTAAAAAAATTTAATTTTCAATTGATTAATAGTATGCCATTTGAACTCATCAAACGGATGGGGTATTCTGATTGATTATTATTTTTTGCTTCACTCCAGTTTTATTTTCATTAATAAAACAAAATTAAAATTCACCTTATTTTATTTTAAATATAAAAATAAAAAATAACAATTTTATTTGTTATTAAAAAACTTTTATTTTCAAATTATTCCAAAAGAAAACCATAAAACAAACATATTTATATATCTAGGAAAGTCCGACTAACACAAGTTGTGAGACACCAAATCCAAAATTTCAAATTATTTCAAAAGAAAATCCTAAAACAAACTTATACATACATATTTATATATACATTTATATA
This sequence comes from Cornus florida, assembly GCF_030987335.1. Classification (NCBI taxonomy): domain Eukaryota; kingdom Viridiplantae; phylum Streptophyta; class Magnoliopsida; order Cornales; family Cornaceae; genus Cornus; species Cornus florida. Next base: position 7,854,162 of record NW_026775573.1, read on the forward strand.
GGAGGAAGGAAGACGCCAAACAGAAGGTTCCAAATGGGTGACACAAATTGGTGATCGTGTATGACCCAAAAAAACAAATTGGGCAAATTGCTAATCCATCACATTGGAACAATCCTCAACCAATGCTTTTGTGAAAATCTTAACATTTGATCTACAAAGTTGGAACCTTAAAAGGAAGGATTAATTTAAGTTGCACGGAGCGAGAGAGTGGAAAAATACAAGTACGAAAGCGATAAAATTTAAATTACACATAGTTGGAACAAGAACAAAATTAATCATGTGTGGATCGTGAGCAAGGCACTCGTTTATAAGTATTTTTTTTTTTTTATTATTATTTTTTTTATATAAGAATTTGAGTCAAGGGTCGGATTTGTTGAGATTATGACTCAGAATCTTAATTTGATTAGGTTTTTTCTTTTAGATGTGAAAATTTATCATATAGTTTGGACCATGTAGTCCAACCAATCGTAACCCAACAGGCAATCAAATGTATCAATCTTATTACGGAGCCACTTGTGAGTAATGATTGGCTGTGACCCATCTAATTGTTTTCTCTCTCTCTTTTATTTTTTATTTGTTGGTTTGCTTGATTAGATGGAAATAACCAAGAAAATAAAAGAAATGAGAAATGAAAAAAAAAAAAGAAGTGAAAGAGGAAAATGAAAATAGAAATTGTTTTCCGTGTGCATTTCGTAAAGTGTAACAAATACTCTGCTATATACTGAATGTGTAAATATTTTCTTGCTCTAAAAATAGTCTTACATTTTCTAAAATATTAAACAAATAAAGACATTTTATTAATTTAAAACTTGAAAAACCTAAAATTAATTTATAGAAATAAAAATAAAATAATAATACTAACGGCTTAAAATATTGATTGTTAAGGATATTTTGAAATTTTAATAACTTTTTTTTTGGTCAAAATTGACAATCCAACCTATCCATATTTTCAAATGTTAATAATTTATATACGCAACACACCTGAGAAAAACACACTTCTTGTGCTTTGGGCCCCTAAGAGTTGCACTAAAATTGGCCAGCATTTTGGTCGCTTTGATTCTCTGCTTTATTCTCACAAAAAATTAACATTTCAATCCAAAGGAAGACGACAATAAAGGGGTGATGAGATGTCGGTTTCCATGCAAAGGTTGACTTCACAGCATGATAATATCAATTTCGTTACTTGAATTTGACATCGTGATAATATCAATTTCATCACTTATGTCATTGTAACAAATGGTCTCACTGGCATTAAAAGTGTGACTACATTTTTTTTTTTAAAGAAAAAGTTCAACAAAAAGAGTAAGCAACAACCCACTATGCATTTACTTCAATGCATCCAATGGTTCAATCTTTTAATTTGGTTAAAATTTCGGCAATGTATAGAAACACATTTAATGTCTATCTTATTTAAAAGGCTTCTAATCCAATGATATAATTTCTTCTTCCAAATGGGGAGTATGAGATGTCAAGTCTTCCTAGAGACATGTGGATGATGAATGTGTATTTATTTATTTAAAAAAAGAAGAAAGAAAGATTGAAAGTACTCAAGAGAGCTTACAAATTGAAATGATTCCGCCCAGGTAATTCACTACTCAGATTGGTCATTGTTCACTTATTGTCAAGTGGATTCTTTGATCTTTGTTTTGATCTATGTTAACGATATAAATCATTACTGAAAATGATGGTTTATTTGGTTATTAAGCGTCTCGAACAGTTTCTTGAAGCAAATTTTTTTTTTTTTTATTTATTAAAGATTAATTGGGCAGCATAAATATATATATATTTTTTAAAAAAATTATCCCTTTCCAGTTGAATATTACTGACAATTTTAGACTTCCAGATGCAAAAACTAGAGAAAGTGACTACTAGTATGTGTATGTATATATTCCTTTTGAAATGAGCTGCACTTTAACCTTCATCTCTAGCTACATAATATTTTCTACCAGTTACTTACAACCACGTGCAGTAATTGGTTCACTGGTTTTTAAAATAAGGGGTAAAGTACAGTAATACTTCTTGAGGTTTGGAATAAGAACACATATATAAAAGTATAGTTATTCTCAGATAACAACATCCCCTCAAGTTTAATACAGTTACTAAAGACACCCAATGCTAATGAATTAACAATTTTGCCCTTTAACTTTTATATTAACCAATTTAAAAATTGAAATGACCTTTTTATCCTTAATTTGCATACTGTCCTTCTCTCGTTCTCTCTTCCTCCTCACCGCCCCCTAATTCCACCAAAGCCATTTTTTTATCCTTCAAATTTTTCTTTTTTTATATACACATATATACATATATGTATATACAGATACATACATATATATATATACACACACACACAACAATAATTATATATACACACGGGCGGCAGCAACGACGATGTTGTAGTAGAGGCGGCGCGGTGGTTGCAGTTTTGCCGTCCTCTAAGCTCACCGCGCCGCTATCACCAGCGTCTGTAGCTACGGACATACGGTTTTGATCCTTGTTCTTTGCCGGTCACTCCTTCATCGCCATTCAGTCACGCCGCCGGCATCGTTGCTCGCTTCCGCTATTCAGTTCCTCACTGTTGTTCTTCAACACCGAACCCACGCAAAGATCGTCCCGTGCCGTCAATCTTCTCTTTCCCCCAGATCGTGTGTCCAACACACGCCGATGCACCACCACACGCCTAACAACTTCCACAGCAAAACGTCCTCGTCGTTGAGACCTTGGTCTTCGAAATCGCCGACGTTGTCTCATCTCACCGCCGGTGATCCCAATAACCTTCACGTCGGCGATCCCACTACATCGAAACCATTCATTGACCATCGTACACAGCTTCACTGGCGTTAGAATCTCTGGCCGTCGTTGAAATCACCAATTTCTTCCGATTATCTTGACGGTAATGAAATAAGCAACATGTACAGTAGGGATTCATAGAGGTTACGATGTGTGTGTGTGTATATATATATATATATAGAGAGAGAGAGAGGGAGAGAGAGTAATTTGGGTTATTTAAGTATTTTGATTTTTAAAATTAAAATTAATAAAATAGTGAATAGTAAAGTGAACTTTTCTCATGTTTTAGGGCTCTGTTGAATGGTAAATTTTATAAAGAGGTGTTGTTGTCCAAAAATAACCCAACTTTCATTTATGTGTCCTTGTCCCGAACCCGATGTCCGTGTATTTTAAGAATGAGTCTTTTTTATTTATTTATGTATATTTTTTTTTATAGTAGAATCCACTTCACTGTGGGGTAAGCTTCTCAAACTTTAAAGCCATCACTGGTAGCAAAAGTGAACTTCCTCTTGCCAAATGTATATAAAGTAAAACTTCTTTTTATATGTATATGTGTGACATTCCTGTATGAAGAAGTAAGTACATGTGTGACAGTACTACACTAGAAAACCTTGTTAGGTTTGTATGGGATGAGAGAAAAGCACTAGGCCACATCACAGATCTGGTTAGTGGCTCTAACAACTCAGTAATACAAGCTCTAACAACTCAGTAATACAAAAAGTTACAAACTTATACTTTAGAGCAAAAATCAACATTAGCATTACACTAATTTATTTTTATGATGAATTGCGTTAAACTTTGTGTCGACTTATAGCGTTTTGCAATAAATTTCTTTCTAAATTTTTTTATCAAAAAATTCCATCTAACTAAGGGTTTTATTTTACTAAAATATTTCTCGCAAGTTAAGAGGATTTTATTATACAATTCAGGGGATATTAAAAATAAGATTGTCTACAAAACCTACAAGTTTTGGATCTCTTTTTATTATGCGTCATCTCATCTCGTAATCGGAAGTGTGACATGTGTGAGCAAGTGCAGGTGGCACCATTAAAATACCACACTGGGTGAGTTATAGGTGCACAATTTCACATCATCTGAGCATAATTAGTCTTGCGAAAAAGCATCACAAACAAGTTTCGGTACGAAAACAGATATAACACACAAAAATAAAGATATTTATAAGAATAACCAAAAAAACTACAGAAAGTCATCTAGAATGATGTAATCATAAATGAGTCATCTATTTGTGTACCTCTCTTGCCCTGTTCCACAGAGGAAATATGGGACTCTTAAGTCCTGAAGTAAGAAACAATGTCTTCAGAATGCTACAAAAGTGGGACTATGGACAAAGGCTTCCCACTGAAGGCTATTTGGAGATTGAATACTCCTACTAAGATGGATTGTTCTAGGTGGACACTGCTGGGCACGTGAAAATTCTGACAATCAGAAATAGAAAAAATGTATTCACAATTGGAACCACTTCAGTTAAATTACATCATGATAGTTATTTCTGCACTCAGCTCTGTAACCCCTCCACCTTTTCCTTTTTCTTTTTTGCTTTTATTTTATTTTTATTCCTTGTATTTTTTATATGGAGGGAATAAGAATTCCAATTTGCACAGCATGCAATGTGGATAAGCTGCTAAAGCCTACATATTCTACTTCCTTTTCATTTTGTTTGTAGGGAAGGACGTCCTCAGAATGTAAGAAACACAAGAAGATTCTTGGAGAAGATGTTCATCAACTACTTAAAAAATAGAACTGGATATTAAAAATAAACAAAGAGGAATATTGGTATGATCTAGTGTGCATATACTCGATCTTCACATATTTCAGGTTTTGGTATACCTAAAAAGAAGCTCCGGTAAACTTTGACTCATTAAGGTATCAGAAAAAGAAATAGAAGCATAAAGTTAATCATGAAAGTATGAAGTTAGTGGCAGAATTTAAAGTTTGATCACAAACCTCATGGCTATAAAGGTCATGGAATTACATCTTGAGCATCATTTGATACAGAAGTTGAATATTTTATTGGCTTGAAGTGGCACAAAGGTTTAATTTGAAGAGTGTCTAAATGTACCACTGGCTCTGCAGGCTATGGCAAAAAATTTGGAAACCAATTTTAATATGTTTCTGCTGGCTAGGGAGGCAAGAATCTCAATCAAACGTACAGCCCCAAGAAAAGTTAATCCTGGGCCCTTCATTAGGAGGTCTCATTAATCTACGCAGCTAATTGATTCTTATCATTAATTTCTTGATACTTTCAGTACTCTATGGGAAAGAAACAAATGGAAGAAGATAATCCAATGACACTCATGAAGTTCATCATCAAATCTCATATCGAGGCCTGTTGGCTTTTTTGGGCCTTTATGCTTGGCCCATTGTTATCCTTTGGCTAACATCCTTGGGCCTTTGTACATCTCCTTTTAATTTAATATAATTTATTTACCTTTCAAAAAAAAAAAATAAAAACAAAAAAATGAAGAACCATTTACCAGAAGTGGATTAGTAGCCTTGAGAAATTTGTTATCCACCGTCAGACCTGCATGTAGGCAACCACATAAAACATTAATCCCTCTTAAACCAAATGAAACTTCGAAAAACATTATTAGTCCATACTAACAACCATATCTGATGTAAAAGAGCAGGTTCCATATTTGTTAAAGTCAATGCTTCATGATTTGACTAGATTTCACTTAAGATAATTGGTTATTTATTTTTGTTTTGATCTATGTTAACGATATCATCACTACTGAAAATGATGATTTGGTTATTAAGCATTTCAAACAATTTCTTGAAGCAATTTTTTTTTTTTTTTAAGATTGGGCAACCTAAATATTTTTTTTGACATTGAGGTTACGCTTCCTCAAAAGAGTATTTTTCTTTCTGAAAATAAATTAGGTAGGAAAATGATTTTTAGATCAATTAATTAAAGTGATTTGCTTGATCTAGTCATGTATGTAAAATATAAAAAAGTAGAATCCCACTTTATATATTTAATAAAAATAATCAACAAAAAATAATTGGTCAAATAATTCACTTTACACTTTCACCCTAATTCACTTTTTAACACTACCCAAATATCACTAAACTAGAAGGGTATATTCTTGGTTCTTTTACATTCATGTGTGGCATTGCATTTGTGACATGCTTATGTGAAGCAGAGATCTTTGTGTATCAGGGGGACTATAGAATGTTATTCTGAAGATACGAGGGAGATTGCAGTTTCTTTAGTAGGATTCATGGCTACGAATCTCGCAATTCATGACGCAAAACAGTTATCTGAGGCTTTTCGATCGTGATGGAAACTACGAGTTAAGGATAAATTGCTACCCTCCTTGTCCTGAACCTGGACGAGTCATCGGTGCTGCTTCACATACTGATATATCAGCCATCACTCTCTTGGTTGATTGCGGCGAAACACCAGGATTACAAGTCTTAAAGGATGGACATTGGGTGTTTGTTGAACCTATAGCTGATGCCATTGTTGTTAACATTGGCACCATCATGGAGGTACATTATATTTATATAGTATATAAGCCAAAATAAATATCCCAAGAGCCAAATTAACTAACAAAATTTTGAAAATCAAAATTGATTCATTGACATACTTATTATTGAATGATGATGTAGGTAATGAGCAATGGGATTTACAAGGCACCATTTCACAGAGCAGTGGTGAACCAATTGAAGGAGAGGTTGTCAATAGTTATGTTTTGCTATACCATTGCAAGTGTTGATATCGCGCCAGCCAGAGAATCGAACAAGGAAGGAAGAACAGGCCAAGTACAAGAGCCTCAAACTAGAAGAGTATATACAAAGTTTTTTCAATTGGAAACTTGATGGCATATATTCCATTTCATCGATACCTTGAAAGTCTAATGTCTCAGTACAAGATTCTATTTCTTGTAGATGGTTTGTTTAATTTCTTTCAAATCCCGTTTGTTTTAAGAGAAAATACAACAAAGAAAGGAGTGTACTAATAATATTTTGGGTTCAGAACCTTCTTATATGCAAAGTTGTGGTTTCAAATCATGTACTTTTTTTTCTCTTAGATGTTAGCTTGACAATTTTATGAGCTGCTTAAATTGTTCAATGTAGACTCTCAAGTTTCTTCGAATCTGAATCACATAAGGAAATGAGTAGTGTGTTGTTTTATACATGAGGTCAAACGCTAAAATAAGAGAGAAAACTATTGCAAACCACTAATTTTTCTGTGCAGACTATCAACTCTAATACTGTTGTTAAAGCAAAGTGATTATGGGATTTGTTTTTATTTGTGGGTTGATATGGCAAGAGGTTGATGGAAATTTTTTTTTAGAGCAAAGTAATATTGTTCTTATTTGTGGGTTGAAACGGCAAGAGGAATACCGAGGTGTTGAATTCTCGTTTTTTTTCAAATAGTAAAGATATTAAAATTAGGATAATATTTAGCTATTTACTGACGAGTAGAGTAAAGTTATTCACCCCTATGTGGTCATATAATAAAATAACATATCACATTTAATTATAAAATAATTCACATCTAAAAACACTATATGCGTTTATTCAATGGTTGATTCGAGAAAGCAGAGAAATGTGTGAAATATTTTATTATTAAAAGTAATATGTTATTTTGTTATTGGACCACGTAAGGATGAATAGCTTCACTCTACTCACCAGTGACTAACCAAACATTGTCCTTAAAATTAAAGTTATGTAATGAATTATTTAATCCAATAATTTTGATGGATTATTTATGCAAAATATTAGCAAGTGGATTGTCCCAATCTCTTATTCCTTACATAAATAAACTATTCAAAACACTAAAATAGTCGGTTCATATAGGATAAATATTAGGTGGATCTACTAACATAAAGTCAAATGAATAAAACAATAATAAATTATTTTTTTTTATTTTTGTTTATTTATTTATATTTTGCGGTAGTGACTCAGAGATAGACTTCGTGGGCAAGAGATAAGACTTTGTGGGCAACTAAGAGATAAGTCTTTTGGAGTATATAAAATAGGTTTAATGTAGGAATGGTTGCACCACAAAGTGAGAGATTCTGAGAATGGGTCTGGTGCCGGAGAATCTGGAATGGTCCCTTCCGGTGCCGGACGTGAAAGAGATGGTTATCCAAGGGCTGGAGATCGTGCCAAATCTCTGTAACTTTCTGGTTTTCGCTACCAATTTAGGGCTCTGTTTGTAGTTTACAGAACATATGTTTATTCTGTTCTCCAAACCCTAAACCATGTATTGCTTTATATTTATAGGTGTATATTAATACCCTAGTCCACAAATAATCAGAGACTAAGCCCTAATCCCTATCCTCACCGGCCCATGAAACTATCTCAGTTCTAACCTACGGCGGCTCACCTATACGTGAATTATAAGCCAAAAAAATATAACTGTAACCCTAAGTTACCATACAGAAAATAAATAAACATTACATTAATTAAATAAAATAATTCAATAAGTATAGTAATTAAACAGGTAATAAATCCAAGTTACATATTACTAAGGCAATCAATTTAAATAAATTCAAATAATAAAATTAAATCAATCTCAATTAACATGTAAATTAAATACACATAAATATTAATAAAATTAATTAAACAAACACAATTAATCACTTAAGAAAAACAAAACAATTAAGTCACATAACAAAATCAATTAATCAATGAAAAATAAAATTAAATTTTCAATCCTATCCTTTTGAAAACTAGGGTATTACAGAAAATGATAATGGAAATGGTTTTGGAAAACGGGGAGTGACATTACATGGCATGGAATCTCATTGCATGGCATATTTATTTGTGGTATTGGATTAATGATGTGTTATCGTAGTTATATTTTTACTCCCGGCATGGTATGGTCCCAATTTCCTTATTCCTATTCATTGTGTGGATTCAATGGGTCTCAAGAGGTGTGCCTTAGGCACCTTTTACTAAGCTTGTGCTCACCCCTTCATTTTAACATTTTTCAAGAAACGGGAATGAAATGGTGGATGACGTTCTACCAAAGGCCTGATTTGGATTAGAAGACCATTTTGCTATTTTTGTATCTAAGTCCATATGTTTTTGTAAAACCTTAGTTTGTCATATTCGGTATAGAGACTTATAGACTCTTGTTATTGTAATTATGTTTTTGGGACTGTAATTATGATACTTGGATTAAATAGTATGTAATTGCTCCACCATAAACTGAACTATGTTGATGTATAATGAATGAATGAAAGAGATGCTGGAATGTATTATATGTTTTTTTTTGTATCGTGTGTTGGGACAACTTAGATAAGTCTTGATGGGGTAGGAAGGGCCATTGCATTTTTTTTTTTATTTGAGCAGGTAGTTGTAGGCTCCTTTTTAACAGAGGTCATACCGAATTTTTAATTTTTTTTTTTATAATTGGTATTTAGTTTTGGGTCGTTACAAATTTGGTATCAGAGTTTTGGTTCGAAAACCATTAGGATGACGGGTAGAGGCCTACATAGGGTTGCATGGGAAGTCATCTGCATAGTTTATGTGATTAATTGTTAAAGTGTTTTGCTGTATGAAAAAACATGCTTAACTGTTTACGTGCTTATGTGCTTATATGCTTCTATTAATGTGTTCATTGCATAGTCTTGCATGCTAAGTGTTTGTGTAGTATCGTTTGTTCGGACCTTACTATTATCGTTATTAAACCATTTTCTTGTTTTATAGTACGATCTTGCCACGAAAGAAACCCAGAGGTGTTGGCTCTATGCCGACAAGAAGTGATGTTGGAGAAAGCTTTAGCTCCAATCCGACAGAGCAAAATGAAGAAGATACACTTCTTAGGGACTTGATTACCCCAATAGGTGTTTCCACCAGAAGGGATGATGTTGAGACACCCGTTGAAGAGGGTAAAGGTTCGGCGGAACTGACATTAAACCGTTTGTTACAGAGAGCCTTGAGGGCTACAATTGTTACTCATCCGCAGCCGATACCGCAACCGGTACCACAACTGATAGTTCAGGTAGAGGAGACGCCAGCACAGAAATGTCTCAAGATTATTAAAGGGTTTTCTCAGTTGTTGCCAGTAATGTTTGAGGGTGGTGCAAATCCAATACTACATGGGCCACGTGGAATCCCATTTGACTTCTATGGATGTGACGGATGACCACTTGAAAATCATCCTAGCCACTTACAAGTTTTCAAAAGATGCCAAGCTTTGGTGGAAGTCAATCACAAATCAGTATAAGATTGAAGAGATAAGTTGGGATAGGTTCAAGGAGCTGTTCTATGAGAAGTATTTCCATGCTCCCAAGAGGTAGGAACTAAGGGACCAGTTTAATGGCCTTATCGAAGGCAATATGTCAGTGACGGAATACGAGAACAAGTTCACTTTTCTTTTCCACTTTGCTTCAGAGATGGTAAGAGATGAAGTTGATAAGACTCGAAAGTTTATTTTCGGTCTTGATTTTAAAATGAGGCCGTTGTTAACAGTACAGGGCAACAAGGTTTATTATGAGGCAGTGGAAAGGGCATTGATGCTAGAGGCAGAGGCCAAAGATAAAGATGCAAGAAGGGAACAGTGGAAACAAAAGAGGAATGCAGGGTCATCGTCAGAGGGACCTTCATGGAAAAGGAACATGGGTGGTTCATCTCAGTCTCAGGGGCAGTAGTCAGCATGATCCGCTCCTACTACCCCTATGCCAGCAGGGTCTGGCAGGAGTGGTGTCATTTGTTATCGCTATAATCAACCGAGTCATTACAAGTCAGAGTGTCCACAGGCATCGGTTAGTTCTGGGGTTTGCTTTGGTTGTGGCTAGCAGGGCCATAAGGTTAAGAATTGTCCTAATCAAGAAGTAGGCACCGGTAGTGGCAGAGGGTCACAGCAGAGGCCGTCACAGTAGGCTATAATTCAATCAGGTTTCAGACCACCACCACCACAGCCTGTCATGTCTTCTCAGGGTTCACGGCTAGTTAGGAGGAATATTCCTACTATGTTAGTGCAGCAGTCAGGTGTTCAGGTTAGCAGTTCTCAGGCACAGGCACCACAGGGACATGTTTTTGTACTTGCACAGGCCGATGCATCTTCTTGTCCATCAGTTCTCAAAGGTATATTTGGTTCTTGGGCCCGTGTTTTGTTTGACTCTGGTGTATCTCATTCCTTCATATCATCATCATTTGCATTTGCATCGGGGTTAGAGGTCAGTTTCATGGATCGAATGTTGTATGTTGATATGCCAGTTGGGGTTTTAGTGTCTTTGAGCCGAGTTGTGCAGGATTGTTCCATTATGATAGCCGAGCGGACTTTTGTGTTTGATCTTATCCTCCTGGAGATGACTAGCTTTGATATCATTCTCGGGATGGATTGGGTAGCTTCCTTTCGTGCCACAATCGACTGTTTTAGAGGAACAGTCATAGTTTGCACTCCTGAGGGAGACTGTTTCTTTTTCATGGGAGATCAAAGTGATTCCCAACCTTCATCATTGTATGGAATTCGTGGACGGAGTCGTGGTGATTACTTCTTGGCTAGTCTTTTAGCCGAAGAAGATGAGGTTATGAAAGCGGTTTATCCGGCAGTCGTTTGTGAATTCTTGGATGTTTTTCTAGAGGATTTGACGGAGTTGCCTCTACACCAAGAAGTGGAGTTCACTATTGATTTGATGCCTGGTACCGCACCAATTTCTATGGCACCAATTGAATTGGAAGAATTGAAAAGGCAGCTTGACGTTTTAAGGATGAAAGGTTTCATCCGACCGAGTGTGTCACCGTGGGGCACACCGGTCTTGCTTGCTAAGAAGAAAGATGCTTCTTTGAGGTTGTGCATTGATTACCGGAAGTTAAATCATGCCACCATCAAGAACAAGTATCATTTGCCAAGGATAAATGATTTGTTTGATCAGTTGAGGGGAGCCAGTTGTTTTTCGAAGATTGACTTGAGGTCAGGCTATTCTCAGTTACGGGTTAGAGATGAGGATATCCGGAAGACAGCGTTCCGTACATGGTATGGACACTATGAGTTCTTTGTTATGCCTTTTGGCTTGACTAATGCGCCAGCGGCATTCATGGATTCGATGAATCATGTTTTTCACGATTGCTTGGACCAGTTTGTGGTAGTTTTTGTGGATGACATTCTTATGTATTCACGATCTCAGGAGGAGCACGAGATCTATTTGAGTATTGTATTGCAGATTTTACGGGAGCACTGATTGTATGCCAAATATGAGAAGTGTGAATTTTGGCTACAAGATGTGAAGTTTTTGAGACATGTTGTTTCAGAAGGTGGAGTATCAGTTGATCCATCAAAGATAGAGGCAGTTCTGAATTGGGAGCAACCCAATAATGTATTTGAAATCCACAGTTTTCTTGGTTTAGCGGGTTACTACCGAAGATTTGTGAAGAATTTTTCTCGCTTGGCAGCGCCTATGACCCATTTGACCCGGAAAGGGATTAAGTTTGCATGAAATGAAGCTTGTGAGTCATCCTTTCAGGAATTTAAGACAATGTTGACTACGGCTCCAGTGTTGGGGATACCTGAGCGTGGCTTGGGTTACGTGATTTATTGTGACGCTTCACGTGATGGTTTGGGATGTGTGTTGATGCAGGATGGTAAAGTAGTGACTTATGGGTCTCGACAGTTGAAGACTCACGAGTTTAACTACTCTACTCATGATTTAGAGTTAGCGGCAGTTATATTTGCCTTGAAGTGTTGGAGACATTACTTGTATGGTGAGAGATTCGAGGTGTACTCGGATCATAAAAGTCTCAAGTACATTTTTTCCCAAAAGGACTTGAACAACAGACAGAGGCGATGGGTTGAGTTCTTAGAAGATTACAATTTTGACTTGTAGTATCATCCGGGCAAGGCAAATGTGGTAGCAGATGCCTTAAGCCAGAAATCTCGTGGAACTTTGGCTAGTTTAGCCATTGGAAAATGGAAGATGCTTGAAGATCTGGCAGAAATGGGATTGCAGTGTTTTGATGACGATGTTTGCTGTGAGTCGGCATTCTTGTTTAGTCTTGTGGCTCAACCTACTCTTATTAGACAAGTGATTGAGTCGCATAGACAGGATCCGAATTTGGATGTCATTCACACTTTGATCTCCATTAGTGAGACAATGAAGGATTGGACTTTGCATGCAGATGGAGGTTTATAGTTCAGAGGTTTGTTGGTTGTTCCCACGGTTTGTCGTGAGGACGTCCTACGGGAGTTTCACATTTCCCGCTTTGCAGTTTATCCAGGTGGTACTAAAATGTATCACAATTTGAGACGTTAGTATTGGTGGAACGGGATGAAGAAAGATGTTGCATAGTTTGTGGCTAAGTGCCTTACCTGTCAACAGGTGAAGGCTGAGCATCAGAGACCAGCCAGTTTGTTGCAACTATTACTTGTAGCGCAGTGGAAATGGGAACATATTGCTATGGATTTTGTGACAGGTTTCTAAGGTCACGGAAGGGCAATGAAGCTGTATGGGTCATCATTGATAGATTGACCAAGATGGCTCACTTTTTGCCTATTAAGGTAATAGATGATGTAGAGAAGCTTGGTGTACTATATGTGAAGGAGATTGTAAGGTAGTATGGAGTTCCAGTAACCATTGTTTCAGATAGGATGCCAAATTCACTTCGAAGTTCTGGGAATGACTTCAAGCAGCGTTTGGCTCAGCGTTGCACCTGAGTACGGCATTCCATCCACAGACGGACGACTAGTCGGAGCGTGTCATCCAGATCTTGGAAGATATGCTTTGGGCATGTGTACTTGACTTGGGAGGTAGTTCGGAGGATCACCTTCCACTTATTGAGTTTGCCTACAATAACAATTATCAGGCAAGTATCCAGATGGCTCCATTTGAGGCATTGTATGGTAGACCTTGTAGGTCTTTTGTTTATTGGATTGAGGTGGGTGAGACAGCCGCCTTAGGACCTGACATAGTACTTGAGACTACCGAGAAGATTAAGTTAATCAGACAGAGGTTGCTCATATCTCAGAGCCGACAAAAGAGCTATGCGGATAGGCAGAGATGGTCGCTATCCTTTGAGGTGGGAGACCATGTCTTTCTTCGGGTTTCTCCATAGAAAGTGTTATTGAGGTTTGGGAAGAGTGGCAAGTTATCGCCACGATTCATTGGACCGTTTGAGATTTTGGACCGCGTAGGAGAGGTTGCCTACAGACTTGCTTTGCCACCATATATTGATACTACGGAAGTACGAGCCAGATCCATCTCACATTTTGAGTTGGGTTGATGTGCACATTGATGACGATGTTTCCTACGAGGAAGGACCAGTTCAGATACTTAACACACGGCAGAAGGTGTTGAGGAACAAGACGATATCATTGGTAAAGGTTTTATGGAAGCATCACGGCGTAAATAAGGCTACTTGGGAGCTTGAACATGAGGTTCGCTCCAAGTATCCAGAGTTCTTTTCTCCCTCAGGTATGGCTTGATTTTGGAGACGAAATCTTTTAAAGTTAGGGAGAATGTAATGTTTATATTTATATATATGTCTATTAAAAGAATGGGTAGGATTGTGAGTGGGGGACCCACCACCAATTGTTTTTAATTTTGTAGCTAAAGGGGCATACAGCCTCTCATTTTCTCTCTATCTCCCGACATACTCTCCTCTTTCCTTCAGTTTTCTTTTTTCTTTTTCTTTCTACCACAAAAACTTCAATTTCTTTTTCATTTCTTGGTATTTTTGAATATCGTTTGTGGCAAACTGAAGCTCATGGCGAGGTTTACAAGTTGATAGGAGCAATTCTTTGGTTGGTGCACTATAGAAAATTCGAAATCTAAGGCATAAATTTGGGGATTTTCATAATTTTAGAGGTAAAGGTTCCTAATTCACTTTTTCTTGCTCCTTTGTGAATCATCTTACTTGATTTGCTGTCGAGCATGTTAAATTGTGTTAGTTTTCCCTTGAAATGATCATATTGTTGTAATGAGATATGTGTCTATGTGTTTTAATCGTTATTACATGAAATATATGCTTATATGAATTTAATTTCATGTCTTACTTGCTTACCATGCTAGAATTTTGTTGAAGGAAGTATGTTATTTCTTTGGAACTTCTTGTGAAGCATGCTAAGTAGTTAAATCTTAAAATTGGTGTGTGATGATAAATGTTGCGATGACACAAAAGGCATGAATTATCTATGCACTTCATTGGGAAAGAGATGGAAACATGAATTTGAAAAAAAGAATAAATAATAAACTATATATATATATATATATATATATATATATATATATATATTTGGGAAAGAATTTTGAAAAAGATTTTGTGAAAAACTCGGCCGCCTAGGAGTTACCTAGGAGCTACGACGTTAGTGAGGCCTAGAGGGGACTAGGGATATCGCCCTAGTGTGGTTGAGTTACCTGGGCCCCAAATGACGCTATGGAGTTGCCATGGGTCAGGGACAGTGGCCAATCCTCCTCTCGTACCGCTATGGAATTACTATGGGACGGGTTCACTAACGGTTTGAAAATGATAATGGAAATGGTTTTGGAAAACGGGGACTGACATTACATGGCATGGCATCTCATTGAATGGCATATTTATTTGTAGTATTGGATTAATGATGTGTTATCGTAGCTATAATTTTACTTCCGGTATGGTATGGTCCCAATTTCCTTATTCCTATTCATTGTGTGAATTCACGAGGTCTCAAGAGGTGTGCCTTAGGCACTTCCTACTGAGCTTATGCTCACCCATTCATTTTAATATTTTTCAGGAAACGGGAATGAAGTGGCGAATGACGTTCCACCACAGGCCTAATTTGGATTAGAAGACCATTTTGCTATTTTTGTATCTAAGTCCATATGTTTTTGTAAATCCTTAGTTTGTTATATTCGGTATAGAGACTTATAGACTCGTGTTATTGTAATTATATTTTTGGAACTGTAATTATGATATTTGGATTATATAGCATGTAGTTGTTCCACCATAAACTGAACTTTGTTGATGTATAATGAATGAATGAATGGGATGCTGGAATGTATTATATGTTTTTGTTTTGTATCTTGTGTTGGGATAGCTTAGATAAGTCTTGATGGGCCAGGAAGGGCAATTGCATTTTTTTTATTTGAGCAGGTGGTTGTAGGCTCCTTTTTAGCAAAGGTCATGCTGAATTTTTAATTTTTTTTATAATTAATATTTAGCTTTGGGTCGTTCCATAAATGGCAGTTTGTATTTATAAGCAATAAAATGTGTGGGTTGTCTAGATTCTATAAAAAATATGAAATAGTATATAGAAGAAAACAAGAACATGGTGGAATTCAACATCACAATCGCGCGTTGTAGTGTGTCGTAATGATTAAATAAAATGAGTCAGAGAACAAAAAGATAAACTATAAGCTAAGCCTTCCTTTTGGATTTGCAAGCCACATTCCCTGCCAAACTTCGATTTTGTAGCCTCTTATACCTCTAATTTCACTCCAGTGTTGTACTTCTGAATCACAACATAAGTAGAATTTTCCTTTTTTCTTAAAAACTGAGCATATCAAGGAAGGTGAAATGGTTCATACATGAATTGAGGAGCCAATTTTTTTTTGGTTGCAAAATTTAGGACTCAGTGCTCAACAATGTGTTTTCTACCTGTTATTGTGTGAAATTATGGGACAAAGACAAAGTCACACCAGAGTCTTTCAGCCAATATGGTAGATGATATCTTCGAGTAGTGTTCTTCGATAAATTTTCATTTGTTCAATGATTTTGATGAATTCAGTTGTTCAGTATCTTCGGCATCATCAATACAGGTCTTATAATTTGTCGTCCTCTGGTGCTCCAACATCTTCTTAAGTTGCTTCCCTTGTTCTTCAATCTGCAATTGCATTACTCTTTGACTCTGAATGAGAGAAGTAAAAAAGAACGAAAAGTGTTAAAGGTACGAATATAATGTCAACGACTCGGTGATAAAAGGAGGTAACCAGTCCCAAACCTCTAGTTGTTCATATACGCGCCTCTGGACATCCATTTGCAGTTTTAGTGCCTCTGCTATCTGCGTGTTTCTGTCACAAAGGGTATAAACCAATGCTACGGTTAAATAGTCTTCTATGTTTTAATCGTTTAGTTGGCTAAGAAATAAAATTTCCCTTTCCCTCTTCAGTTGACATTTAGATAGTGATTTGACTTGGGATTTTTTTTTTCCCTATGTAATGATATAGTGAGGATGGATGATGTGATAAAAAGCTTACATTTCTTGATCGAGCTGTGGCATTAAGCTTAGACAAGTTTTCCTCTCACATTTCTCTGCATATGAAATAATGCATTCTGAGGTAGCAGAACAGACGAAACAAGTATTGATTCGAATGAAGAAGACGACTATTTGTTCATCAAGTATTAGAAAGTGAGTTTGTATATCAAAGCTTTTGACGGTAAGTGCCTAACAAGTAACTTTTGAAAAGGTTTGTGTAAGTGTGACAAGATGTTAAGAAGATCTTATATGGGCATACATAAATGCACAAAAGAGGTTACACACAAATTAGCATTGGATAAGTACATCAATAGAATGGAACTGTTATTTAGCATGGAGTTGGACCTGGAAAAAAAAAAATGGCACAACAAAAGGACAATGTGATGACTGAAACTTAAAAGTTCCATTGCTATTATCTGTGGTTCTGACATTTTATTCCCTCTATGAAATAATATGTAGATCACTCCACATTTCATATATCACGTCCTCTGAGGTTTTTGACTGGTAAGGAGCTCAAGAATTTAATACATAGCTATAAATCAATTTATAATGACAAAGATGTGACAGAGAATTTACCTTCGGCAGATTCTGTTATATATTTGGTAGCACGATATTTCTGGAAAAAAAAGAACAAAGATAGGCAAAATTGATTCAGATCTTTGGAAAATGAGGATCCAAGATCATCCAAATTTGAGTATATAGCATAGCTTGAGAACCTGCAAGTGACTTTTCATATGAAAGATGGTCAATCCTTCAGAGTTCATCAGCTTTAGGATTCCCTTTGGAGTTGCTTCTGCACACAACCAAATACGATTAACTACCACAATTTATGTACCCCTTTTTACATTGAGATTATTTTCCACATCACATACTTTCAGCACCCCCAAGGCGATTTACACACTCAACAAATCGCTCGTGAAGTTCTTGAGTCCACTTAATCCGTTTGTTACTTGGTATTGCAACCTTTGATGAAACAGAATTACAAATTCTATTAGAATGAACTTGAGGCTGCTTCTGTGGCTGAAGACACAAACTAGGCTCTTCAAGTTGAGACCTGGTTTGGTTACATCCAACCTGTCATAAGAATATATGTATGTTATGTGTAGACACGCACAAAAACTCGGTCAAAATCATTCCTTTTTCATGAATGATAACATAATTTCATATGATTAAAACGGGGAAAACATGTAAGAGTTGAAAATCTCACTATATGACTGTGATTTCCCCAAAAATTTATGTAAGG
This sequence comes from Cornus florida, assembly GCF_030987335.1. NCBI lineage: Eukaryota > Viridiplantae > Streptophyta > Magnoliopsida > Cornales > Cornaceae > Cornus > Cornus florida. The sequence continues at coordinate 7,872,341 of NW_026775573.1, forward strand.
GTGTCTCTGGTTTGTGATGAAATTCTCAACTGCTGACTTATTCTGCAAAAGTGAAATGAGCTCGTTCCCTTTCATGTCTTTACATAGAGTTCTGAAGGACTCATCAGAAAATTTAGAGTTGTGAATGCTGTCAATGGAAGAATTCACAAGTAACTCTAAGGTATCTCTAGATTGAAGATTGAGGTAATTTCCCTCAGCTGAATCAACTTTAGAAGGTCGACCGGATGTGATAATTGAAGTATTGAACCATACATCTTTGGCACTCGAGATCAGGAAGGCTTGCTGTCAACACGACTACAACAAGAAACAGCAATAAGGTGCTTACTTCTATATGCAATCAGAACTGATTATATATATATATATATATATATATATATATATATTGAATCTCACGAGTCTAGATTTATAATTTTCAAGACAAAAAAGATGGGCAACACTAAAATTGCAGAAAACTGTGAAAGGAAAGGAAAAGAGCTAGTTTTTAGATATCACCATATTGATTGGATGGACAATGATATTTTGACACACCCAAAGCTAAAAATGATTTATGACAGAAATACAGCTTAGATGAAATGTTTCTGTTCATAGGTGAACATAAGTCCTAAAGAACAACATGAGAATGGCCATTCAGTATAAACAATAGTAATGAGTATATAATGTTGACATATGTATTTGAAGTCTAATAAATCCAAAACAAAATGTGGTCACAATGACAATAGAGTAATCAGGCTAGGAGTCTGGTGGGCCTAAAACATTTGAAAAAGTGCAATCATTTTGTTTTGAACCCTAACAACAACCATCTATATTTTGGCAACTTGGGGTTGGAGATTGAAAATGTGGAGAACAAAAATTGTAAAAACATATTTGTTCTGAATATACATTTCAAAGCGCTAATGTATGAAATGAAACCCAACACATGTATATGTCAACATGTATATGGAGTATTATTTTGTGCCGAAACTGTAAAGCATGCAAATATATATCAATAGATTAAAAATTTTTTTTTTTTAGAAAAAAAAAAAAAAAGAAAAAAAAAAAAGAACACTAGTATAGTGTTTAATATGCGAAAAAAATAAGGCTAAGCATAGTACTTTGTCAATTTAATAATGGTTACGCGGCTAAATGCAAATGAAAATGAAGGACAGGTATTGAGCGAGAAATCGATAGAGACAAGATAGCCTCCTTATTTTGTTAGTTTAGGGCATTGAACAAAACTATGGTAATATAAAATAATCCTTACATAACAAGGACAATTCCTTGCATTATAGCCAGCATTTTATCCATCAATATAAACAAAAGCCCTTTTTGGTTTCTTTTATCTGGATTTAGCATCCACCTGACCCTTGAATGTCTGAAGGGTCAATGTCCATTTGTTCATAATTGCTTTAACTTTAAAGGGCACTATGTACTTCAATAATTGATCATTGCAACTGTCCGATCAAATGAACCTACACAGTGGTCTTATCTTCTGTTGTTGCAAATAATTTAACTCAGTAAGAGTCATATTTAAAACACTTCCAAAGATTATTAAATGTTCTATTGTATGTCAAATTGATGTCTAAGATAGCGTTCCTAACATCATTAATGTTTGGATCAAACCAACCTATGCATTGGTCTTGTCATCTGGTCTATCATCATCTATGATCTATACAAGAAAGAAAATAAATTAATTCATACTTAATCCACTTGTAAAGCTTATTAAATGTTTGATGCTGGACAGATATGTTTATTCTAATATTATTCAGTAATCAAAGCTGAAAATGTGTTATTACATCTGAGCAACTCTAAAATATAAAAATACTAAAAAAAAACCTTAAATTCGAACATTAACAATAAGCGTAAATAAAGACCCTAATTTTTCTAAAATCCCTAATTTTATTTCTCTATCCTCCCATGAACGGGTGAGGTTAGCTTTTCTCATAAATAAGATATATCAAACAAATTGTACAAGTGAGTTTTAAATTCTAAGTGATAAAAGAAGTTCCAGATTTCAGAGAAACAAGTGAAGACAAGTACTCGATCTTCAGGTAGGTATATAGATTCAACAAATTGAGCTAAAAGGACAAGGACATGGGGGTGCAGAAACTTCCACCACTCCATCAAACATCTGAGTGACTTTCTTCATTGAGGGCCTCAAGGATGGATCCTCCTGAATGCACCAGATTGCCACCATCACTAGCCTCTCTACCCTCCTCATGTCATTTCTTGCCTCCTCCTCATTCTCTATCAGCTTATCAAGTCTTCCATCTTTGTAACAGTCATAAGCCCAATCAGTCAGTATTGCATCCTCTTGGTTCTCCCTTGCCATATCAAAGTTCTTCCTGCAACAAATTATCTCCAACAACATGACACCGTAACTATAAACATCCACTTTCGCGGTAATTGGCATGCTCCTGAACCATTCCGGTGCAACATATCCTTTAGTCCCTCTAATGGTGGTAAGAGTACGAGTCTGATCACTCATCATAAGCTTTGCCAGTCCGAAGTCTGAAATCCTCACAGTGAGTGAGTCATCCAGTAATATGTTTTGAGGCTTAATATCACAATGGATTATCTGTATGCTGCACTCTTCATGCAAATACATGAGCCCTCTCGCGATCGCAAATGCCATTTGGACTCGTTTGTCCCAATCAGGCCTCGAAATTCCAAAGAGGAAGCTAGCCAGTGTGCCATTGCTCATGAATTCATACACCAGAAGCCTCTGAGGCCCTTCATCACAGAAGCCAAGCAATCTGACTAAATTCTTGTGATGAGTATTGGCTATTGCACTGACCTCTGTCTTGAATTCCTTCTCACCTTCTTGCAACAACTTGTCCAACTTCTTGACTGCTACAACAGTTCTTGAACTCGACGATGACAACACCCCTTTGTATACCGTGCCAAAAGCACCTCTTCCTAGTTCTTCACTGAACCCTTCTGTGGCTACTCTGAGGTCTTTGTAAGTGAATGACCGGAGATTTGTTTCCAAAATACTCGGCACTCTATTGAATTTCTGTTTCTTTTGGTACGAGCCATAGAAAACTATTGAAATTGCCGGTACAAGGAGGAAGTTGAGGAATACTGAGACACCTAGAAGAACTGATCCAGCCAGAATCAGGGTACTTTGATCTTTCTTCCCCTTATTTGATTCTAAACATCGGTCACCTGATGATATATCAGATTTTGGTATTTTGATAAAAGCCTTCCCATTGCCGCTTTGGTTTATCCTCCCATTGGAGAGTGGCAGTTTCTTCTTATTGCAAACAACCCCATCTGCAAACACAGCAACCACACATTCGCAATCATGGAAGCAAGATCCACGGCACTCATCTTCATTAAAAGGCTTCATTACGTCATAGCTTGCAGAATGAGGCCAAAACGTGTTAGCCAACACACGCATATCATATAGATCTTCCGGCTCTGCAACACCTAGCTCACATTTCTGAACCCTGTCTTGCTTGCAGCCGTTGAATTCGTTATTCGGATCAGACAAGGAAAATCCTGGAAGGCACGTGCAGGCTGGCCTTCCGTTCGAGTCAAGTATGCAGTAGCTGTTAAAACCACAACTCCCTCCACCTCTCTCATCAGAAATGGCAGCACATATATCATTAGGCACGGACCACACACGGGACCATGACTGAACCGAGCACCCATTTCTCGGAGCCTTGGGGTGAGCATACTGCACAAAAACCCCGTCATAATCAAGGGTTGCTCTATAGTAGAAATCTCTTGCAGGGACTATATTTCCAGAAGTGAGGTTAGTAATATTTCCATTCCTTCCGAGAACATAGATGTAACCCGACTCACTAAAATTCACCAAGTAGCCAGAATTCATTGTATTTGCTCTATCAGAAGTATGACTAACATAATAAGGGTCATTTTCGTACTGTGTTGGCAAGGCAATGGTGTTGAGCACAAGATTGCCATCTGGTCGCAAACGGAGTTGGAACCTTCCTTTGGAGAAGTTGCTCTCCTTTTGCCTTGAAGACAGCTTTCCACCGACTTCCAATACTTGTGTTGGTAAGATGGTGTCTGCTGGAAGCTGGAAGCTCTCCCAAACATAGCCAGATTCATTGTTTACAAGAACAAAGTTGCCATTATCGAGCATGGCAGCATAATTAGCCCTTTCACGGATTGGCGCTTCCCAGATGTTTCGGCCTTGTGGGTCGTTGAGTATGAACCTTCCATCGAGTGTGAGATCGACTTTTGATCCTTCTGGTGCCGGATTATCTCCATTTGCATACCAGACTAGAGTTTTATCTGGGATTTTGTCGAACCAGATGGCGAGCAAGAACAGATTTTGATTGTCGAGACGATGAAATCCGAAGGCAAAGTCACCAGAAGGTGAATGCCAAGGAGAAGAGTCATCGGAGGCTTGAAGGGATGATCCCAAACTAATGTTAAGATTCGTTTGAGCAACTGCTACTAGTGGTAGAAGAATAGGAATTAGTAAGTATAAATGGAGAGTAAAAGGAACCATTTTTTTTTTTTTTTTGAATTTGGATATATACTTAGCAAGTAAGTTTGAAGAACTAGTGCAGAATATATAGCAGTTTTAGAGAAAAGTTTTTGAAAGTATATAGGGAAAACTAAGGCTATCTTAATCCCTTGAATAGTATTTTCCTATGACCAAGTCATGAATTATGTTGTAGAATATGTTTGAAATTTTGTGTGTGAAAAAAGGACTAAAGATATGTAAAATTAATGGAAGGTCCAATAATTTTGTACATCATCACATTTTTTTAATCTTTTACTCTACGGCATCTTTCTTTATGACCCTACAAGTGAGTACTATTTCCTAACCCCAAAATAAAATAAAATAAAATAATTGACTGGAAGTCCACTGGAAAGGAGGAAAAATGGGAAATAAATGGTATTCACTACAATTCCAACCAATTGCAAGATTTTAATTAGTCAGCAATCAAATACAATAAAGTTTTCATGCCCATTTCCGACGGTGGAGGAAGATTCAACATTTTTGGCTTTTCCTCTCACAGGTATGTTCTTAGTATGTTCTTTATTACGTGTGGGACAGACTTTGATTTAGTTTGTTCTTTATTATGTGTGGGACTGACTTTGATTTAGATTTGTTTAATACTTGTGACAATGGCTCAATTTGCAGTTTCATAAGATAATATAGTCCCCTACAAAGGCTAAAATGCTATGAAATAGATTTATTCCATTCTTTTGGAATAGTCAAATGAACACGATGTTGGATGGGTAAAACACACGCAAAACAGTAATAAAGAAAAATAGACAATCACATAAGAGTGCGCCAAACAATTTCACCGCCGTAGGACTTAAAAAAAAATACTATATTTTTTTTACCGTGCTGTCCCTTTCTCTCTCTTAACTGACACTTTCTCACTCTACATTTACTGCACCACTGATGCTCTAAGGAAAAAAAATAATAATAAAAAAACAGATGTGGTTGATGAATTTGGTGAGAAAAAGAAAAAAAAAAATGGTGGGCGGGACCCACTAACAAGATTTTTGTTGGTTGATGTTTTTTTGTTAATACACACAGTGCATCCGAAAGAAAGTGGCCTGGTCAGCAGTAGGTGGGAAAGAAGTAGCCGAAGTGGAGAGATAAAAAGGAAAGAAAGAAAAAACAAACATAAAAAGGAAAAAGTAATGATGTGGTGGGGCTCACTAAATAAATTTTTGAAAAAATTATATATAAATGAATTCAAAATTCCATATTTACTTAGAGACTTACATTTCTAAACCATTTTTTTTTTTTTTTTCTGAATTTGGATATATACTTAGCAAGTAAGTTTGAAGAACTAGTGCAGAATATATAGCAGTTTTAGAGAAAAGTTTTTAAAAATATATAGGGAAAACTAAGGCTATCTTAATCCCTTAAATAGTGTTTTCCTATGACCAAGTCATGAATTATGTTGTAGAATATGTTTGAAATTTTCTGTGTGAAAAAAGGACTAAAGATATGTAAAATTAATGGAAGGTCCAATAATAAAACTAAGGCTATCTTAATCCCTTGAATAGTGTTTTCCTATGACCAAGTCATGAATTATGTTGTAGAATATGTTTGAAATTTTGTGTGTGAAAAAAGGACTAAAGATATGTAAAATTAATGGAAGGTCCAATAATTTTGTACATCATCACATTTTTTTAATCTTTTACTCCACGGCATCTTTCTTTATGACCCTACAAGTGAGTACTATTTCCTTACCCCAAAATAAAATAAAATAAAATACTTGACTGGAAGTCCACTGGAAAGGAGGAAAAATGGGAAATAAATGGTATTCACTACAATTCCAACCAATTGCAAGATTTTAATTAGTCAGCAATCAAGTACAATAAAGTTTTCATGCCCATTTCCGACGGTGGAGGAAGATTCAACATTTTTGACTTTTCCTCTCACAGGTATGTTCTTAGTATGTTCTTTATTACGTGTGGGACAGACTTTGATTTAGTTTGTTCTTTATTATGTGTGGGACTGACTTTGATTTAGATTTGTTTAATACTTGCGACAATGGCTCAATTTGCAATTTCATAAGATAATATAGTTCCCTACAGAGGCTAAAATGCTATGAAATAGATTTATTCCATTCTTTTGGAATATTCAAATGAACACGATGTTCGATGGGTAAAACACACGCAAAACAGCAATAAAAAAAAATAGACAATCACATAAGAGTGCGTCAAACAATTTCACCGCCAAGGGCAACCGGAGGTCCTACTTTTTGGAAAAAAAAAAAGGTTTCTTTGTGTGGACAATGGCATAAATAATGATTGTAGGTCTTAAAAAAAAATACTATATTTTTTTTACCGTGCTGTTCCTTTCTCTCTCTTAACTGACACTTTCTCACTCTACATTTACTGCACCACTGATGCTCTAAGGAAAAAATAAAAATAATAAAAAAAACAGATGTGGTTGATGAATTTGGTGAGAAAAGAAAAAAAAAATTAGTGGGCGGGACCCACTAGCAAGATATTTGTTGGTTGATTTTTTTTGTTAATACACACAGTGCATTCGAAGGAAAGTGGCCTGGTCAGCAGTAGGTGGGAAAGAAGTAGCCGAAGTGGAGAGATAAAAAGGAAAGAAAGAAAAAACAAACATAAAAAGGAAAAAGTAATGATGTGGTGGGGCTCACTAAATAAATTTTTTTGGCCAAAAGTCTTGCCTTAAGGCTCTCCACGTGGGCTGACTTTGTTGTCTGTTAAAGTGATGCTTCCATGATATACATATATATATATATATATATATATATATATATTCTGTGTCGGTTTATTTGCTTATATAAGGAGTGTTTGTGCACCGAGTGCATTGAGAGAAGGGAACTTGAGATGGCAGTGTGTGAGAACCGAGAGTTCACAGAGAGAGGTTTGAGAGTTGCAGAGGAGGTCGGAGGTTGAGGCCTACAGGAGATTCTAAATTTCTCATCAATGATTTAGTTTTTAATTTTGAACCAAACTTTGACAATGAAGGATTTGGGCTCTCTGCATTAATTTTTAAGGAATTGAAGGTCATAATTTTTCTGATGACAATTTTCTCCCTCAGTATAAGCTTGCATTGGAGCTTCTTTCAAAGTACTAAAATCAATGCCTACGGCAATGAAGCAACCTAACATCAAAGTGGTGGACACCTTATCTAAAAGGTTGTGTATGCCCTTAATACCTTAAGGGCCTGTTTGGCAATGCTGTTAGAGTGAGAAAAAGGAAACATTTTTATTGTAGAGCTATTAAAAAATTGTTGTTAGTAGAAAGAATATTTTTAAAACACTCATATTGTTAATTTTACAATAATGTCCTTCAATAAATAAAACTATATTTATAATAACAACTTTATAAAGTGAAATTGTATCTATAAAAAAATAATAATAATAACCGAGAAAGATTAGCCATTGGGGCATTCTGGTAAATGTCGATTTGTCAGCGTCGTGGAATTTTCTCTCTTGGAAAGTAAAATGCAGCATCCAAGATGGGCCACATGGCAGAAAAGGCTGCACAATCAAAGTCAAAATGCTGAATCTTCCTCTTGCTCCTTGGACTAGTTTGATGGACCTTAAGCAAAATGATACGTATTCATGTGGAATACTTATAATATTATTTTTTTAGAATAATTCATAAATATACCAAAGTTTTTAACCAAAATCTATTTCACTAAATTGATGGTGATATTATGTATTTTGGTATTGTATTGAAAGAAATAAAATATGTTTTTTAATTTCTCAAAACAAATCTTAGTTATTAAATATGGTTTGAATTTCTACCCAAAAACCCTCTTCTAACAAAATAGTTGTTTTGGTATTGACTAAAAACAATAACCAAAATATATCGATAAGGACCCTTTGTGATGTCTTGTGTTTTATCTTGGAAGTGACGTTTGATATGCTACTAAATAGTTTGGAATAATGTAATTCTCATTAATCATAAATTATCACAAATTATGTAGACACGTTTAAATAAATTATACAACTTGTACCAGTATAACATTTAGCATTGTCCTCCCATTAGACAAAAAAGAAAGATCTTTTCTTACGGCACGTAGGAGGATATCATTTTTAAATTCCCGCTCTCTAAAACTGCTATATATACTCTGTCCTAGTTCTTCAAACTTGCTTGCAAATCATCAAAATTCAAAAAATAAATAAATAATGTTTTCTTTTACTCTTCATTTCTGCTTGCTAATTCCTATTCTACCACTACTAGCGGTGGCTCAAACTAATCTCAACATTAGTTTGGGATCATCCCTTCAAGCCTCCGATGACTCTCCTCCTTGGCATTCACCTTCTGGTGACTTTGCCTTTGGATTTCATCGTCTCGATAATCAAAATCTGTTCTTGCTCGCCATCTGGTTCGACAAAATCCCAGATAAAACTCTAGTCTGGTATGCAAATGGAGATAATCCGGCACCAGAAGGATCAAAAGTCGATCTCACACTCGATGGAAGGTTCATACTCAACGACCCACAAGGCCGAAACATCTGGGAAGCGCCAATCCGTGAAAGGGCTAATTATGCTGCCATGCTCGATAATGGCAACTTTGTTCTTGTAAACAATGAATCTGGCTATGTTTGGGAGAGCTTCCAGCTTCCAGCAGACACCATCTTACCAACACAAGTATTGGAAGTCGGTGGAAAGCTGTCTTCAAGGCAAAAGGAGAGCAACTTCTCCAAAGGAAGGTTCCAACTCCGTTTGCGACCAGATGGCAATCTTGTGCTCAACACCATTGCCTTGCCAACACAGTACGAAAATGACCCTTATTATGTTAGTCATACTTCTGATAGAGCAAATACAATGAATTCTGGCTACTTGGTGAATTTTAGTGAGTCGGGTTACATCTATGTTCTCGGAAGGAATGGAAATATTGCTAACCTCACTTCTGGAAATATAGTCCCTGCAAGAGATTTCTACTATAGAGCAACCCTTGATTATGACGGGGTTTTTGTGCAGTATGCTCACCCCAAGGCTCCGAGAAATGGGAGCTCGGTTCAGTCCTGGTCCCCTGTGTGGTCCGTGCCTAAGGATATATGTGCTGAAATTCAGGATGAGAGAAGCAAAGGGGCTTGTGGCTTTAACAGTTACTGCATACCTGACTCGAACTTAAGGCCAGCCTGCCAGTGCCTTCCAGGATTTTCGTTCTCTGATCCGAATAACAAATTCAATGGCTGCAATCAAGACAGTGTTCAGAAATGCGAGCCAGGTGCTGCAAAGCCGGAAGATCTATATGATATGCGTGTGTTGCCTAACACGTTTTGGCCTTTTTCTGAAAACTACCAAATGTTGAAGCCTTTCAATGAAGATGATTGCAGTAGATCTTGCTTCAATGATTGCAATTGTGTGGTTGCTGTGTTTGCAGATGACGATATTTGCTATAAGAAGAAACTGCCCCTCTCTAATGGGATGGAGAACCAAAACCGCAATGGGAAGGCTTTTATCAAAATACCAAAATCTGATATATCATCAGGCGACCAATATTTTCCAGAATCAAACAGGGAGAAAAAAGATCAAACTACCCTGATTCTGGTTTTATCACTTCTTCTAGGTGGCTCTGTATTCCTCAACTTCCTCCTTGTACCGGCAATTTCAATAGTTTTCTACGGCTCGTACCAAAAGAAACAGAAATTCAATAGAGTGCCAAGTATTTTGGAAACAAATCTCCGGTCATTCACTTACAAATATAGTTGTTAAAGGCTCAAGGCGCACAAAAGCGCAAAGGCCTCCTGGAGCCTGAGGCGCAAGGCGAGGCGCACATTGAAAAAAAAAAAAAAATCTATATATAAAGATGCAAAAGTCAACTAAATCAATTCCTTAAGTTCAATATTCAACATATTGATACCAAAGCCAACTAAATCAAGTACTTGAGTTCAACAGTAAATAATTAAACATATTAATATAAAGATGCAAAAGTCAACTAATGAGAATTATGAGATAAAACTTAAACAAACATAGACAACAAAATACTAGGCATCTTTTAAAATACAAACTACATTCAAATTCAAGATAACAAAATAAATTCATGTCAACTATTGGTGTTGTAACAAAATAAACCAGATTTCAATTAGCAAAAAAAACCAGATTTTAATTAGCAAAACCAGATTTCATGTCAGTTAGCAAAACCAGATTTCAATTTCAAAGCAATATTAACATTTCAATTTTTTAAAAAAAAATACAGAGCTGCAGTCCAATTCCAAACTTCCAGTTCAGTTCATAAAAAAAAAATGTCTGCAGTCCAGTTCCAAAACCAGATTTCAATTTCAAAGCAATATTAACATTTCAATTTAAAAAAAAAAAAAAATACAGAGCTGCAGTCCAATTCCAAACTTCCAGTTCAGTTCATAAAAAAAAAAGAGAAAGAAAAGAAGACACAGAGCTGCAATCCAATTCCAAACTTCCAGTTCAGTTCATAAAAAAAATAAAAATAAAAAAAAAGAAGACACAGAGCTGCAGTCCAGTTCCAAACTTCCAGTTCAGTTCAAAAAAGAAAAGAAAAGACTGTGCACAGAGAAAGTTTGCTATAAAGAAGAGGGAGAAAAGAAGAAGAAGAAGAAGAAGAAGAAGCGAGAAGAATTTGCCGAAGAAGAGAGAAGAATCTGCCAAAGAAGAGAGAAAAAAAGAGAGAGGAAAAAAAAGGGAGAAGAAGAAGAAGAGCGAAGAATCTGCTGAAGAAGAGAGAAAAAAAGAGAGAAGAAAAAAAGGGAAGAAAAAGATAGAAGAAGAAGAAGAAGAGAGAAAAAAAGAGAGAAGAATCTGTAGAAGAAGAGAGAAGAATCTGCCGAAGAGAGAAAAGAAGAGAGAAGGAGGAGAGAAAAAAAGAGAGAGAAGAAGAAGAGAACAGTGACTTACCTGGATTCGGATCGTGATTCGTGAGAGAAAGTCGGCAGATTCAGATCGTGTCTTTGCTTCAAGCCTTCAAATCGCGCCTTTGTCTTTCTCTTTGCTTCAAAGTTACCCTGGCCGATTCACTTCACTTTTACACTTTCCTTTTGCTTTTATTTTATTCTTTTCTTTTAGTAAAGTTGTCTAAAAAGTATAATAAACAAATAATAAATAATAAACAAACAGCAAATAATAAACTAATAACAAAATACTAACAAATAAACAAAGGGCAACGCCTTATGCATACAAAGGCGCATGCTTTGCGCCTGTAGCCGCCTTGCGCCTCAGGCGCTTTTAACAACTATGCTTACAAAGACCTCAGAGTAGCCACAGAAGGGTTCAGTGAAGAACTAGGAAGAGGTGCTTTTGGCACGGTATACAGAGGGGTGTTGTCATCGTTGAGTTCAAGAACTGTTGTAGCAGTCAAGAAGTTGGACAAGTTGTTGCAAGAAGGAATTCAAGACAGAGGCTGGTGCAATAGCCAAGACCCATCACAAGAATTTAGTCAGATTGCTTGGCTTCTGCGATGAAGGGCCTCAAAGGCTTCTTGTCTGTGAATTCATGAGCAATGGCACACTGGCTAGCTTCCTTTTTGGAATTTCAAGGCCTGATTGGAACAAACGAGTCCAAATGGCATTTGGGATTGCAAGAGGGCTCATGTATTTACATGAAGAGTGCAGCATACAGATCATCCATTGTGATATTAAGCCTCAAAACATATTACTGGATGACTCACTCACTGTGAGGATTTCAGACTTCGGATTGGCAAAGCTTATGATGGGTGATCAGACTCTTACTCATACAGCCATTAGAGGGACTAAAGGATATGTTGCCCCGGGATGGTTCAGGAGCATGCCAATTACCGCAAAAGTGGATGTTTATAGTTACGGGGTCATGCTGTTGGAGATCATTTGTTGCAGGAAGAACTTTGATATGGAAAGGGAGAACCAAGAGGATGCAATACTGACTGATTGGGCTTATGACTGTTACAAAGATGGAAGACTTGATAAGCTGATAGAGAATGACGAGGAGGCAATAAATGACATGAGGAGGGTAGAGAGGCTAGTGATGGTGGCAATCTGGTGCATTCAGGAGGATCCATCCTTGAGGCCCTCAATGAAGAAAGTCACTCAGATGTTTGAAGGAGTGGTGGAAGTTTCTGCACCCCCATGTCCTTGCCCTTTTAGCTCAATTTGTTGAATTTATATACCAACCTTAAGAGTATTTGTCTTCACTTTTTCTCTGAAATTTGAAACTTCTTTTATCACCTAGAATTTAAAACTCACTTGTACAATTTATTTGATATATCTTATTTATGAGAAAGGCTAACCTCCCCCATTCATGGGAAGATAGAGAAATAAAATTAAGGATTTTAGTAAATTAATTGTTAATGTTCGAATTTAAGGTTTTTTTTAGTATTTTTTATATTTTAGGGTTTATTAGGACTATATAAAGGCTCATATGTAATAACACATTTTCAGCTTTGATTACTGAATAATATTAGAATAAGCATATCTGTCCTGCATCAAACATTTAATAAGCTTTACAAGTTGATTAAGTATGAATTAATTTATTTTCTTTCTTACATAGACCATAGATGATGATAGACCAGATGACAAGACCAATGCATAGGTTGGTTTGATCCAACAGTTACAATGATCAATTATTGCTCTTTAGACATGTAAGAATAGTCAGGTAGATGCTAAATCCAGTATTCCAGATGAAAGAAACCAAAAGGAACTTTTGTTTATTGATAGATAAAATGCTGGCAATGATTCAAGGAACTTCACTGTTATGTAAGGATTATTAACAAGATAAGGAGGCTATCCTATTGTATTGAATTCTCGTTGAATACATGTCCTTCATTTTCATTTTCAGTTGTCACAACTTTTGTTCTCCACATTTTTTATCTCCAAAATAGAAATTGTGGCCCTTAAATGTTTGCACTTTTTCAAATGTTAAGCGCCCATCAAACAACTAGTTTGATCACTCTGTCATCATTGTGACCACATTTTTTCTCAGATTATTAAACTTCAAATACATATATGTCGACATTAGATATTTATTACTGTTGTTTACACTGAAAGCCCAGTCTCGCATTGTTCTTTAGGATTTATGTTCAACTATTGGCAGAAACACTTTATCTAAGTTGTATGACTGTCATAAAGCATTTTTAGCCTTGGGTGTATCAGAAGTATTTTTAAGTGATTCAGATTTTCAATATCCTGAAGATCTTAGAGCTCGATAACAATGAATAATACCAGTACAAAAAAAGGAAGAATAAAGATTGTAAATCAACATATTTACTAGCAAAAAGCAGCAAAAAAATACAACATTATTTTATAAAGCATGGAACACGCAGATGTGTACACTTACAAGGCACTGATCGATTCAGATTCAGATTCAGAGAAGCCCATGTAATGTCAAATGTTATATTCCATAACCAACTCTACAGAAGACAAATATTCAATGGCACAAAACAAACAAAACAAGCCCGTGAAAGGCATGTATTCTTTCTTTCTGTTTCTCCCTATTCTCATCCTTTCAGCCAGTAGACGAAGAAGATAAAATTATGTGGGTAAAATACACACCGAGTACCTGGATCTTCCATGGATGGCATACATTTAGAAACCAGACCATCCAGCAGGCTGCGAAGCTGACTTGCTCTCTATATTCTTAGACTCACTGATTCGTTGAGAATTTTTCAAATCACTAATTGGTCTGGATATCTGAGATGTGGCAGTAGGAATTGCTGTAAAACTTTCTGTACCAAAACCCCAAGTGTTGTCGGTGCCTGAAGTCACTCCAGCAGCCTGTTTGTTCTGCTGACCATTCCTCGTTCTAACAGACTTGGGAGTGTAGTTCATCGCAGTTGTCTGTGACTTAGGATCTTCAGCAAAAGCTTGCCATGGCTTGGAATCCTGGCTTGGGGAACTCGTACCAAATAATCCTTGTTGGAGTTCCCAAACCGTACCTTCAATTTTCTCCTGCTACAATGAGAATGAAACCGATAAGAATTACACCAAGTACAACATTTAAAAGTAGCAATCTTCAAAGAGGCAGGGGGAAGGTACCGGTGGGTTGGGAGATGATTGAAACCCAGGAGAAGCTTGGTTTTGTGAAGCATCTCTATTTGGTGATGGAGTTCTAGCAGCAACAGTTTGCTTAAGCTCTTGTATCTCCTGACGCTGAGATCGGCAAATGGAAGATAGTTTTTCATATTTGGAAGTTATTTCAGCCTTCTCTGTATTAGCTTGTTTCAGCTGTTCTTTAAGCCTTTCAACTTCAGCCTCTAACATTACTTCATTCCCTGATTTCTTACTGTTCAATCCGTGGCTGAGTTTATCGGTATCAAATTCCGCAACAAAAGTGTTGAAAGTTTCATTTTGGAAAGCAGTCGTGCTCTCTGATTTTGATGCTTTTGGCCTTCCGGTACCACGGTCTAATTCATCCCGGGAAAGTTTTATTTCAAAGTCTTTTGAAGGATCATTCTCAGATCTGTTGACTGCTTTTCCATGCACCTTTTTCTGGACGGGATGGGGGTGGATATTTTCCTCTTTTAGCGGGCTACTATGGCTGCCTGGTTCTTCATCAAATTTGGGCCCATCCTTGTCCTCTGTAAAAAGTGTGTCCTTTGCATGCTGAGAGGACCAGAAAGCACCAAGTGGCGCCCCACCTCCACCTGGCCTGGAACTAAGTGATGGTGGAGATACATTCCGAGTAGGTTCTGCAGATGGAGGGGCTGGCGGACTTCTACGAGGCATTTGATGAGTCTTATTTGTAGGCTTCGAAATGCCTGCTAAATCACCAATAAGCATCATGACTAAAAGCAGGGTTTCAAGTTCTAAATGTTTTTCAACATATGGTCCCAAACCAGGGGCAGACCGCTAGAGGGCAAAATTTTTCAAAATCGTATTTAATAGACCTACTTGTAGATACTTAGTTTTAAACATTTATAACATGGGCCCCAAAGAATAAAAAATAGAGTTTTAAAGCATGTACCCTTATTAAAATTTCAAAACCATGTATAGGCAACAATCTTAATTCCATGAGGCACCAGTTTTATATTTTCTTTTATGTTAAGCATATATACTACGGCTTTTATTGAAAGAAAAATATGTTATTATTCTTTTTCTTTTTCAAATTTTTTTTTTCATACTTACTACTAGCTTCCCCTCAAGTTTAAATTTCTGGGTCTGACCCTGTTCCTAAACCAGTCAATTAATAAATATCACAACTTTGAACTTTGCCCCCGTTCATTTTTCCAACACTTCAGAGTTCTGTAATTTAGTTTTGATTTCAACCGGTTCAAAAAACACCTCAATATTTGAACTTAACGTCGCTAAGCAGGAGATATTTAGTCTACACGACACCTAGAGCTCTGATGTAAATAAGGCTAACGTCCTCACCTTCATGCACATCAGTACCTTGTTGGTGCATTTCCGGTGGCCTGTCAGGTAACGACTTCTGCAACCCGTCTGGTAATAAACCATTAACACGAAACCAAACCTGCCACCAAAAAGAAAAAGAGACACCAGTTAGATTAGAGAGAGTCTTAGCACCTACAATGCAAGGATACAAACTATCTAAAACTAACCTAAGTTCATGGAGATGAATGGCCAATCAAGCAAAACGCTTGCCTGCGTGATGTCTGGTCTGGCATCTGGTGAAGATTCAAGCATATCTCTGATTAAGTCGGTAATAATCGAACTGTATTTTGGTAATTCTGGAATGCGGTAGTTCCCATTTAAAACTTGAAGCTTCGATTCACCATCAAATGCGGACTTGAAGTAGCATATGCGAAAGAGGAGGCACCCAAGGGCCTGCAGAATAACAAATTAAATTCAGCCTCTGATATCATTTTAACAGCTTTATCTCAAAGAACAAATAGAGCACATCAAATATATTTATAAATTCATCATAGAAATTTACGAGGTCCAATCAACTTACCCAAATATCTACTTTCTCATTTATAATTTCTCTCCGGAACAAATCCCACATCTAGTCAAGAAAAGGGAGACGGGAGTCAACATTTATACCATAAAGATCAATATTACTAATCAAAAGCAAAGTCCTTCATTCAACCTCAGGGGCTCTATAGGCAGGTGTTGTGTGCTTCCTGATATTGTCTTCTTCAATGCCCATTTCTTCAGCCTTCTCAAAGCGCTTGTGATTGGTAGAGGTACTTCCAAAATCACACAACTTCCATAGTCCATCAGACCCCAGCAAAAGATTCTCGGCCTTCAAGTCTCTATCAAAAGCAATTAAAATATATACATAATTCGTAATATTATAATAAAAACTTTTTAGGCATAGCTCACAAATTGAAGCATAAAAGGGAGGAATAATCAAAAAAAAAAATCATAAAGAACATTACACTAATACAATATATATCCTATGGGGTGTGCTCATCTTGTATCCCTAACTGGCACAGGTGGATCCTCCTAAGATGATTGCACTATGTAAGTTGTGTGGAAAATGTCTAAGATGCATTGGTCAAGTATTTGCAATTATAGTTATTTAAAATTACGGACGCATCCACAACGTCTCCAAAAGGGTTTGGGAGTGTCAGCCAAGTACTAGGTCGGTGTTTGACACATATTTAACACAAACATAGCACATTCCTAAGGTTTATGTGCTTCTTACCTACCACATCCACCCTTTTTACCATAGGTAAGCAACACATCCATCACATCCACATCTATAGATAAAAATATATTACAACTATGGTTGATGCAAATAAGGTGCCTAGTGGAAAAGAGTGAAATCCAGAATTAATAGTAAGGGTGTACTACAAGGAAATTTACTAGTGATTTCGACACGAAGCACTTAAGAAATGGTGTCACAGCAGGACAAAAGAAATAGCTACTATAATGCAATCCACAACATATTCCAAAACACCAGTGAACTGACAACAAACAATGACAATGTGGGCCGTGCCCTTCCCAAAAGAAAGATTGAGGATGAAAATTCTTAAGAATCTACGGATTAACACCAAATGGCCAACATTTGAACCAATAATGTATTATCTTTACCGGTGAGCAATGGGTGGAGACTGACAATGCATTGCAAAGACTGCATTACATACATCCCTAAAAATTACAAAGATTTGCTTCTCCTCAAAATACCCAGATCCTCTGCTCTCCAGCACATTAACCAGAGACTTCTCACAGAATTCCATTACAAGAAGTGCTTCCTTCGTCCGTCCCATATCAAAGATGGTGTGGGCACAAAGTGTGACAATGTTAGGGTGTCCTCTAAGCGATTTCATCACAGAAATTTCCTTCGTCACCAGTTCCAAAGATTCCTCATCATTACAAATCATGTGCTTCAAAGCATACTGCTTTGAACCATGTATCACATCTCGAGCTAAGTAAACACAAGAGAAACCACCCTCGGCGATGGCATTGCGAACCTGAACTTTCAGATTGCCAATGTCAATGGTGCGGCCTTCAAGCCCAGTTGGTTCTTTAGGCATGAACTGTTTGAATCTCCACATGATGGTTGGTAATATGACAAAGAGAAAGCACTGCAGATAGATATTAAAGAAAAAAATTAATAAGCAATATCTATAACCATATCGAACATTGGATGCAGAACTTTTCAACATTTTGAATTGTTCCATGTAGCATAACTTGGATATTTTTTGACATGCATCAATTATTCAATAGTAAATTTTATATTTTGGAAACACGAGACAAGTCTTGAACTCTCTTCCAGACATGCCCAACTCACATCAGATCTAAGGAAACAGCATTAACAGTCATTCGTAAACAGAATTTTGAATATATATATATATATATTATTATAAATTTAATAGGAATCTTGGAATATTATTCAGAGCAAAATATGTGACAGATTATTAGGGTTTTAATCAAGGATGGAAGTAGAGTGAAAGAAGTTGTCGTTGCGTGTGTGTATAGATGTTGCCTCTATGTCCAATTGTCCATGCATTGGATAATTTGAGCTTATGCAAATCTAACATCATAAAACATGATATGAAGAGTTATCAAACTATATCTTGAATGTTAATTAAGACATAATAACAGAAAACATTCTCAATAATTTTAAACTGTTTGGAAGGCAGATCCATAGCTCTATAACATAAATTTGTCATCGGAAGATACAAATTTGACATTTAAAAACACTATATCCAGCAAAAGCATTGAATACATGCACCAAAAACGTTAAAGAATTTTACAGATTTAGCATCTGAAAAATAGAAGAGTGCATATTCCAGCATTAAGGTGCATTTAGATCTCAAATAAACGATCGTCAAGAATGTGTCAAGAACATAGCTTACACTGCGCATGTATATATCACAAGAAACACTCCATCAATTGCAGATCCATACAAATAAAACCCTAAGCTCATAATCTAGAATTATAACTGATCATATGTAAAGTTCAATACATTCTAAAGAAGATCCACGTTAGAGAACGAAAATTTAAACAAAAATTCTCAAATCGTATATCAATGTGAGCTCAAGATCTTCAGCTTTTGATTCAGAGATATCAAGAAATCAATTGAAGAACGAAACAAAAACGTATGAATTTAAATACGCATCGAAATCGTACCTGAAATATGAGATAGGGGTTGTTGATCCACAAACGAAAGTGAAGAAAAGGAGAGCGAAGCTAAAAAGACAATATGAGAGAGATCTCTCAGATTGGGTCGAACAGAGAGATCTAAAAGTGAAGCTGTGTGTCTCTCTCAGATTTATTGATTCGTGGCTTTGAAGGGAAGAGAGTTTTTAGAGAGAGAGAGTTTTTAGAGAGAGAAATAGAGGATGGGGCGGTAAATGAGGAACGTTGGATGAACTTGTATTGTGCTGTGTGTACACTGTGTGATTATAATAATATCTGGGCCTATAATTTGCAAGTGCTTTCGGCTCGATCACGTTAGTTTAGTATATTAGAATAGAGTACCTGGTTCTTTTGGGTTAGTTTGATTAGACAGAATTAGACGGTGGAAAGTGGAAGTGAAGCCAAGAAAATTAAGTTTTTATGGTGTATTTGGTTAGCGTGAAAGTTGTGAAAAAATGTTTAAATAGAATGGAAGAAAAAAGAAAATAATCGTACTTGACAAAATTGCCCTTATAATTTTTAATACTAAAAATATAAATAAATTTGAGTAAAATTAATTCATGTATCAAATTTTGTTATTAATAATAATATTCTGAACTTGTGTGAGACACTAAGTCACCTGAATTACTTTAGTCATATATATATATATAATTTAGACATTAAAATTTATATAGTAATTGTTTATATAGTAATTGTAAGGACTTTGATGAAATCGAATAAGATTAGAATTATTCCACTATATATTTGTTTATATTAGAATAACCAATACCAATAGAATTTTACATATAATAACCAAGTTTATGAGGGTTTTTTTTTTAATTCAACTAAAATTATATAACTATAGAATATTTTGTATTTTTCTTTTTAATAAATGTATATATTTCCTTTAGTATCCAAATTCTAAAATCTAGTTGACATGTATATATACATATTGTAAATTAATATAATGCACTTAAAAAAATACCCACCATAATATGTTATATGTATATACCTATTTGAAAAAAAAAAAAAAAAGCTACAATAAGATCTCCCCAATTTCATGAGTTCATTTACTTTTGAAAAAAAAAAAAAAAAAATGTCTCTCGAAAAAGGAGAAAAAGATAAAAGAAACCCAATTAATAATTAGGGATATAATAAGAATTTAAAATATAATTTCACAACTTTCCCGATAAACAAAATTTTTCGCATGTTTTATACAGGAATCGTTTTAGAGAAAATTAGCTACTTTCGGGAATCCCAGTTTCCTGAAAACTTTTCGTTTCATCCTAAACAAAAGCACAAAAAGTTTAAATATTTTTGGATTTTTTTCCTTTCTTGCTAGTTCTATCTAACCAAATGAACCCTCAAGATTGGTCAAGGTTGGGCACCTCCTATCCTCCTAAACGTGAGCTTTCAGCCAATAAGGAAATGACAAGTGTTACCCAGATAATAAGAGTCTGGACTTTCATATACTCGAGAGAATCAGGTACTCTATTCTATATATATATATTTAAATTGACAATTTATTTATTTTTCACCTTTCATATTGAATTTTTAATAGAAAGAGATATCACTAATTTATGAAGGTGCTGTTAAAACATTTGTATATGTTTCATGTATAAGGTGTTTTTTGATAAGTACTGAAAATTTTAAACTCTATTTTTGAGTGTTAAGCTTTTTAAGCAATAATCAAAAAATAAATATTTTTTTGATATTTAGAATTAATTATTATCAATAATATTTAAATTTCATTATCAAACTCACTTAATTGGATAAGCAATTAATTCGTTCAAAATTAAATGTTCAAATTGCATTATCAAACTCATTTAGTCTAAGAAATCTTTAAAAAAATGCTTTTCAATCTAAGAACCAAGAGGAATGATAAAATTGAAAGGAAAGAAAAAAGTAAATAGAAATTAAATTTGCATGAATATATGTATTGATCAAAAATTTTTTTTTTTTTTTCCTGGCAAATAACCTTAAACTTGTTAAATATTAATTTAACTTATAGTATAAGATTTGCCCCTTTTAAGTTAACTTTAATGGCTCCAAACCCCATTCAAAAGTTGAGTTTTGGTGACTTCCAATTGGATGATTTATTCATGATTTATTTAGTTTATTTTTTTCAGAACAATTTTTAACAAATTATAAAATATTATACATTTTTCGAGATCATTATATAAAAACAGATCCTTTAATAAATTACTTTTCATAAATATATTCTAGATTTATTTTTATTTTATTTTTTTAATTTTATTTTTAACAATTACCTCCACTTTCCCATCTAACCATTAGTAAACAAAGTGTCATCTCATAAAATTTTGTTTTATTAGTTTCGAAAATTATAAAAATAAAAATAAAAAAGTACTAGAGAGGATTGATGAAATATTAGGGTAAATTTTATTTACGATCCATTATTTGAATCCAACTTAATAATAGTAGTGTGTCATTTTATCATTTCTTTATTAAATATTTGTTGTCATTTCATGTATTAGAATGAAAAAAATATCCTTCTATCAATTTTTTGCCACTAACACAACAAAATTTGTTTGTATCTAAACTTTAAAAAATAAAAAAAGAGTGAAATTTAACCTCAACAATATCGTGCCTCCTTTTTTGTTTTTTTTTTTTTTTTTCTTATCTTATACCAAGTGAAAAAAAATAGACATTACTAGAAAAGATTAAGAGTTTGTTTTTCAAAAAATATATAAAATATACTAAAAAAATATAGAAGAATAAAAATTATATAAATATTGGAAACGACACCGTTTGGAGGATTTAGTGTAACATGTGCATTCTTTTGAACATTAGAAACGACTCAGCAGCAGCTTCACTCAGAAAACCATAAACCCTAGTCCTGCTTCTTCTACTTCCTCCCTTCGAAACCGCTCTCTGATGGAGGACCAAGAAGACGCTGCTGCTGCAACAAATTCAAACCAACCAGCTATATGCGAAGAGTGCAAATCTAACCCATCAAAGTACAAATGTCCAGGTTGCGCAATACGCTCTTGTAGTCTTCCTTGCGTCAAAGCTCACAAACAACGCACTGGTTGTACGGGCAAGAGGCACCGAACCGACTTCATCCCTATTTCTCAATTCGACGACAATCTCCTCCTATCTGGTATAACTCTCTCTCTCTGTTTTATTTGCTAATTTGGCTTTAAATTGTCAACTCGGCTTTAAACCTATAAAATTGGCTTTAATTTTTCTGTGTGAAAGTATGTTTAGGGTATGTTTCACGAAGTTAATATTTTTGTATTCAGAATGCAATACCCTTCTGGTTGTATGGTAGTTTTGCTCAAGGAAATTGGATTTTTTTTTGGTTTGTGTGTGTAGGCTGTAGCTTCAGTTTGGATACTTCTTTCACAGAGTTTGAGATTTATTTTTGGGTGGCTTGCAAATTGCTTGAGAGAATTTGCTTCTATATCTTCCAGCTTCGTTCCCTCTTAGATTTTTGGAAGATAAATTGTTGTGGGTAGAATGTAAGTTGCTTAAGGAATTTTATCATTTTTTTTTCATACAATTATATATATATATATTTTCAGAGTGTTTTGGAGGCCTGATTTTTATTGTATTGAGGAACCGCACTACATTACAAATCAAATACACTTTTAATTGGTTTGAAGATTCTAATGGGTAGATTATAATTTTCTTAAGGAAGTTTACATTTTTCTCTTCAAAGTTTATGGCCATTTTCATAGTTATTAAATTTTTATGGTATACTTTTTTTTTCAAATTTCACTACGACTTATTAAATTTTTATTACTATCTATGGTTTTAAATATCTATGGTTTTAAACATATATATATATATATATATAATGGGCATATTATAAGTTTATCGAAAATATGCAACTTCTTAAGTTTTAGACTTCTAGTGCTTTTTTAAAAAGTTATGATGTTCTCTTTATAAATAGGTTGTGATTTGCTTGACAGAGTTTGCTACTTTACTGTTTGAAAATCTCTTTACAATTTTATTCTTATATGCTCTTGAATGTCTGATACGTTTATCATATTTCAAAATTTCAGTGCTTTTTTCACAATTTTAAATAGTTCTTCATGGATACAATATAATTTGGTCAATCTCTATTTTGTTCTTCAAATTACGAATTCCTTCTCTTGATTTTGAGGCATTCTTTATGGCTGAGAAAGCCTGCAATTCTGTTTCATTTGCATACATTTTGTGTGTTTATGATAAATTTTCCTGTTTGTTTATAATTTTCCTATGGAACTAAAGATCACTTGAAAATTTATCCCTCTTAATATGGTTTGTTCTTTCTTCAGCCTGAATGGTAACGGCCCTGACAATACAATTATATCATAACTAACTTGTTTGGTTGAGAATATTACAAATTTGTTTTAATTTCATTCATTTTTTTGAATTCTTAAAGAACTCATGTGAGTATACTATAATTTGCTCAAGGAACTTATTGTGTTCAAATTTCAATACTCTTGCTATGGTTTGAAAGATTTTTTTATGGGCAGACTATAATATGCTTGAGGACTCGAAGAGGGTCGCTGAATCTGCTCAGAGAATGAGAGAAAAATTGTGTGGATATTCCCATTTTAGGCTTCCTTCTCACCTTCAACGCCTTCGGAGTGCCGCGGCAAGTCGGAGGACGAAACTCCTGTTTCATTCAAGTGGAATGACAAAGAGGAAGACAAATCAATCTTGCTACAACAACAGGTGATTATCAATTTTACGAGAGCTTTCCATCTTGGAGTACATATAGTGTTGCGTGATCTGGTCTATTTAAGACTTGTTGGATGCTTTAATCTAATCGATTTAAATGGTCTGTTTATTATGTTATTATAATAATATGATTCTATATTATTATATCTTCTTAGTCTTTCTCTTGGTGGCCAGTAACTTTACCGGTTCACGACAATCGTATTTGTCAATACATTATCTAGTAAAGTCTGCATGAAGTTTATCTGTCCTGGGTAGTGTCCGAACTTTTTCTTCTGAAACATTGTTGATGAAATAGGAATCTTTCAGTGTTTAGCGAGTGAAGACTAAGTTTTTGTACGTAAACGATCATTAACATTTGAATTCCTTTATTTTCCAAAACAAATACTGACTTGAGAAAGTAAATAATTGGTTGTTTGTGACTCAGGTTTGATCCTTGTGTTGCATCAATGTCTGCATTCTTGTTTTATATTTATTATATTTCTACTATGTTAACTTACATTGCTTTATTTTTTACCCTTTTGTATTGGCACCAAATGGTAATGTAAGTTTTAAGAGATTCTCATTTTTCCATTTTTCTTTTTTTGAACCAGGAAGAAATTCATCTGTTGGACAATTGAGTGGCGGTTTCATTCAACTGATATTGTATTGATTGACCATAGGTGTGATAGCTATGTTACTAATTTTATTTTTCAAACGTTCTTTTCATGTTCTATCATATCTCTTCCCTTTTGAACAACCCATCTGTGTTTCAGTTCTTATTACCACTTGCTGGGCTTATAGGCGATAGACCTCATGCAATTGATTTTGCTGCAGAGTACATGAAAATACAAACCTCTACTCAGTGATTGAGAACCATTTAAAACCTGGCCCATGGAATCATCGGCTGAGGCAATTCTGTGAGGAGCCGCTGGATTCTCTCAAATTTTTCATCCGTAAATATCCAAAGGTTGTTTTCTTTTGCGTCTCTGTTGATTTTTCCTCTCTATTTTGGACACCAAAAGGTCACTTAAAATCTGTAAAAATCAGGTTACCAGTTTGAGATCAGCATAATCTCCCTCCTTGGGGTGCAGGATCGAGCATTTCATATATCCCTGCCTATGTTACATAGTTATTCTAAATGTGTGAAGTATATACATGGTACTTAGGTATGGTATTAGCAGGCATATTTAATAAGTCAAGTTTACTTCCCATCTTGAACACACTATGTTACACGGAAATGCCATTTTTACCTTGACAACTAAAACAAAATATTAAAAAACATATGAATATTTTTGTATCTCCAATGCTCGGTTCTCTATTCTTGTGAATGGAGCTCCGACAGGTTTTTTCACTAGCTCGGGGGGTTTGAGACAGGGGATCCGCTTTCCCCCTTCTTGTTCCCCTTTGAGTGTGGTGGTGTATTTGGCTCGAGAGGAATAGGAGATATTTCGATGGAAATGAGAGGACTATTTCTTTTCTTAAGTTCTCTATTCTTTCCACTCTTTTTTGTTGGGTTTTAGGGAGAGATTTTAGATACGGTGATGAGATTGTTGGTTTTTTGGCCTCTTTGAAGGCTTAGTGGTTTTTTTTGGTCTGTTGTTGTTCTCTTGGGACGCGCTCTCCTTTTGCGCGCTTTTTATGCATTTCTTACTTATCAAAAAAAAAAAAAATGAATATTTAGTCGTGTCACCGTGTACTTCTGTTTGATAATTTACCTAGGCAACATTTACTTTAGGTGTGATGCCCTTTAGAGTTGGGGTAGGACGAGGCATTTGACTGCTCAACCAAAACTGAACAACCTGTATATGTCTTGCTGCTCATATGGGCAGCTCTTGCACTTATCAAATAAAATATAAATTAAAAAATAAATAAATAAAAAGAAAAAGAAATGAGGCCTTGCATGCCTTCTGTTTTGACAGCTGCTGCAACAAAATACATTGCACCACACAAACACACACTCACACACACCCACAGAGAGAGAGAGAGAGCCATAACATCTGTAATTAATCAATGTTTTTATTCGTGCATCATAAGATACTAACAAATGTTCCCTTTAATCAATTTGGCTAGCATTAGATTTGGGAGTGAGGCTCTTGGGTTGGAGTTGGATGGGGCTAGATGTGAATCCTTTCTTTGTTTAAATGATTGAACCAACATATAAGTTTTTCCTTGTGTGGTCTATCATGTTCATTTTGCATTTATCCACTCATTATCTTTTATCTGATTCAGAATGAAGTTATCTCTTGTCATTGCAGGGCCCGAGATCACCTTTCCGTGAATTGGATTTAAAGTCTCCCATATGCCAACAATTAGCTGATTTGGTTATTTTGGAGTACCCTGTTATTTATGTTTTTCTCCCTTCACACAGTAATAATTTTGAAGTTATTAAAGATACAATTCCTCATAAACCAGAGCTTAAGGAGTCTGCGAACAATAATAACCCAAGTCCCCAAGGCGTGACCTTCAGGGAGGAGATAATAGAAGATGGGAGCTGTTCGGGTCCTAAGGTTTTGGATCTCATGCAGCATGTCAAACCGAATACAGTATTCCAGATACCTGATCGAGACAGGAGGGCTGAGAAGGAAGTAACTGACACATTAGACAAACCATTGTTGGCAAAGGTTGCCCAAGCTACCAAACCAGTCTTGAAGAATGGCGTGCACATTCATAAAACTGAAGATGACCATATGTATTCCAGCTGCAAGACCAAAGAACCTGGATTTTTTGAGGACATTGATTTTGTTTTTGAGCAAGGGTTAATGGATGTGTACTCCGATCTTGTGGAACAAACTAATCCTGATGAATTTTTTGATTTTGAAGATTTATTTACTGAGGAAGTTGAACTGGAAGGAAGAGAAGATCACCCAGATTTCAGTGGTCTCATTCAAGTGGAGGAAGAACTAGAAGAAGGAGAGATACCTGGATCTTGAATTCTTGATGCTTTATTACTTTTGTCTAGAATGATTCAAACGCACGTCTTTCAGAAGTTTTTGCTGAAGTTTTCTGAATTTAATTTGCTCATCGGTGTTGAGCTGACAGTTGTACCAGTTATGAAGCAAGGTTCTCAAGACTTGATGCAAAATTATTTGAGAAGCACTTCTTTCCTTCATATGGACCCTAGGGAGGGTAGGATCCGTCCAGTATCATTTCAAATATCCTGGAGTTCAATGAAAATGTTCATGATGCCTAAAATGGCAAAATTCCGATCTGGGCAACAGGATGTCTATAATTTGCAACTGCACTTGCCACTATAGTTATTGTATGGTCTTTTTTTGTTGCTGCAGGGTGTAAAGTCTTCTGCTCATGGGATTTTTGGTTGTTTCCAAATATTTTAGATATGATTTTTGGAGTTTGTTACGTTATTACCTGGATAATATATATGCTGACTAATGTGTTTCCCAAAATCTTGCTTGAAATCTGGGAATACTGTATTGGAATGTGTCAAATTCATTAAAAATTTTGAAAGGTCAAAGTTTAGATCCTAATATTAATATAATTTTTAAGGAGGTAACCTGCATTTGGAGAAGATCAGTGTATAATTGGAGGCTGCAAAATGGAAGCTGTAAACCCCTTAGCGGCAGAACTTTCTGTGTCAAAGTGGAATTGAATTAAGAAAATTGAATTGATGATCTTAGCGGCAGAACTTTTTAATACTATTATTATTATTATTATTATTTTATTTTAAATTTCCCTTCCTTCTATGGTCATGATACTGACAATCATTAGTTGTAGTCAGAGTTATATATATATATATATATTAATTTCCCAAATTTTGATATAAGTGATTTTTAAAAAATTAATTCACAGATTAAAACATACATGTACTAATAGAACCTTACTAATATCGCCACAATATACAAGTCCATATAGATGTTGGGGATAATTAACGTGTTTTAATATGAGACCGGCTGTTCTTAAAAACAACCCTCCAACCTGATGAGTTTGGAAGTACTAAATCAGCACCTTAAATTATAAATAACTAAATCCATATTCAGTATTTCCAAATGATTTTACTTTCCTCCCACCCATCATTCCCAAAACCACCACCAACCCACCCCCTCTCTCTCTCTCCTATCTTACAGAAGCTTCCGAGTCTCTTAAACTATCAGTCCCTGCATCCGGTATGCGCTTGCCCCAACCTTTATGTAACTTTTATCTGTTTCTCTCTCTATAATAGTATATAATATGTATATACGATAACCCATTTTATCTTTTTCTCTGTTCACAAATGGATTCCTAATCACCTTGTCCTGTGGCTTTATTCAGGAAATTTACTGAAAAGAAATTGGCTAAATCTTGAAAGAAAATTAACACATTGGAACTCACCTGAGAATGTTTCGATTATTTTGTTATTTGGAGACGGAAAACCCCATGGAAAAAGAGTGATTTTGAATTAATTAGCATATGAGTTCCCCCACTTTTTAAAAAAAAAAAAAAATTATATATGAATATCTTTGGTCAGTTCCTCATTTGCTCATCGTACTTGCCTTCGACTCCCAAGGATTGTAAAATTTGAATTTCTTAGCATGGGAGCGAGGGCTAGGATTTGGGGGCTGAAATTTGTAATCTTTTGATTTTGGCGTAGTGAAATCTTTCGCCGTATATCTTTACTGTTGGTTGGCGGTTGTTTGTTGTAACACAAACTATTACGACATCACACTTCCTCTGTAAAACTACACCTCCAATGAATCACATCAGTAGCTCCAATCTATTTCTTCATAGACATTCTCGATTTTCATATACAACATCATGAGAATGAAACGGGCGCTTGGTGCCTCAGAAAATGTTACTGTTCTAGTTGCATCTCTTTTAGGTATGATGATTTGGAGATCTACACTCTCTTCAGAAATGCACTCAAGCTTAATGGCCCAATTGAGCTTCCACATAACCAATTAATCAATTTCCTCTTTATGGGGTGTAAACACCCATTGGAGAATTTTTTGGTGGCCATTAGCCATGAACCATTCTTTCTCGAATGTGCGACCAAGATAGGCTTTTTTAGTTACAACCAATTACAGAAATGTTATTAAACAAGTTATTAAATCTTTTAGTGGCCAAGGCATTTACACCCACTAGAGAAATGGTGCTTCCAAACATGGATTACACTAAAAAAAAATGATACATTATATATATATATATATATATATATATATATATATATATATATATTCAAATGATTAAAAAGATGTATGGTATTCTATCCAGATCCTAGAGTACACAACAGAGCATTAGTGAAATGACTTGTTGGCTACTGGGAAACATTCTCTCTTGAAGATGCTTCCTAGCAACTACCTACCAAAATCATTTTATATATATATATATATATATATATATATATTCAATTGATTAAAAAGATGTATGGTATTCTATCCAGATCCTAGAGTACACAACAGAGCATTAGTGAAATGACTTGTTGGCTACTGGGAAACATTCTCTCTTGAAGATGCTTCCTAGCAACTACCTACCAAAATCATTTTTTAAAGATTAATATCTAATTGGAAACTTAGATGCCATTACATTTGCAAATCAAATAATTAAGCTATGAACTGTGGTTGTACCACTTTCTTTGTCTAGGTGAAAATGGATTGCTTGAAGCAACTTTAAAGGGGAAGCATTTTCACCATGTAGCTTGTCTTGTACTTAAAATTAAGCCAAATTATCCCAAGCCATTTCCTTAAACAAAACAACTATAAATTCGATATATGTATACATATGAATATATATTATGATAAGGCAGTGTGTTGATTGATTTTCAAGAACTATATACAATTCGAAATGACTCTATCCTTTATCATTTCCAGTGGCAAGTTAGGTATCCTAACTTTTAATTTGGCTAAAACTAGCTCGAGACATGTATATATAGGTCACCATCCACTCGGGATTGGTTAATACTTGAAAAAAAACTCAGGAAGTAAGCTGTCTTTCATGGGAAAGTCGAACTCAAGATCTTCGATCACCTTCTCAAAGGCTAGGCACTTAGATCAGGTGTTCCATCAAGGACTTGAGTTGATTACCAAAATTAATGCATTAATCAAAATGCCATGGTCACATTAAGGATAGGTTCTTAGAGGCATTTACAAAATATAGACCCTTGTATAAATTTATATTTATAAATGGTTAGAGTTAATACCAAAATTAAATTTGTATAGTAAAAGAGATTAAGAACTCTCTTATAACCTAGCATTAGATGTAATACACACACAAGATTTGCATAAGATTGTCATCTTGAAAGTATAGTGTTGTCTTATTTATAAACTAAAAATTGTATACCTGTAAGGATTTATTTATTTATTTATAAATGTAGATTAAAATTAATGTTTAATAAATTTATTATTTATCAATTATGTTCTCCAAAAATTCTCATCACTAAAGATGGATTCTGCTTGTTTATGTGCGCATTACATATGATATTACGTACAATTGCACTACAAGAACTGCTCCTGAAAAAGGCTATGCCCTCCCCTCTATTAGTGGTTGTAATGCTATATAAAGGGAGCTTAGGAGCCCATATTAGAATCAGAAACAATTAACTAACTATGGGAATTGAAGGCCCTCTCCTCCTTATTCTTATTGTTTGTGTTGCTTCAGTGGCTCGTGCTGATGTCGACGCTGCACCGAGTGATGATGCAGAGGCCAACTGGTCTTTCAAACGAAGTAATTTTCCAGATGGTTTCATATTCGGGGCAGGATCATCGGCTTACCAGGCACGTCTTTAATTGGATTCCTACACTAATAAAATTAAGAGTAATGATACACTTTCTGAAGACAGAGTGCATCCAAAGGAGGAGCCTGTTTGGCTTCCCCTTTCGGTACTCTATCTTTGGACAGAGAATCACTATTATATGAAAAACAACCCCTTTTGCATATTATTCGAAGTATCATTTATTTCCTTCATTTTATTTTATTTTTCTGCTGCAATAGTATGAAGGTGCTTGGAATGTAAGTGGTAAAGGAACAAGTAATTGGGATTACTTCACTGAAACATACCCAGGTATCTCTCTCTCTCTCTCTCTCTCTCTCTCTAAATATATATGCATACACATACTGATTAGAAATATCATTTCTATTTAACAAGTAACATCATGATGGTGCTGCATGAACATAATTTGATTTATTCTGCATTCGAAAGTTTATAACTAGATTGCATTCTTACGGTGCTGCAGAAATGGTAAAGAACAATGCTAGTGGGCAAGTTGCGGTTGACTTTTATAATCTTTACCCGGTAATATTGCCTGACTCAGAGTTGTCATAGTAATATATATATATATATTTTTTCCAGTAAATAAATTTGTATAAAAAAAAAGTTAGGAGCAAACTTTTGAAATTTTACTTGATTGTAGTTGTAAAACACTTCTCTTCTCTAGTGAGTAACAATTGTCGTTTTACGTGAATATTTTAATAAGAGATTTAGAAATCTTGCAGGGTGACTTTCAGCTAATGAAGCAGGTTGGATTTGACGCTGTTAGAATTTCCTTCTCATGGGCCAGAATTTTACCTAGTAAGATATTTAATTATCATGCAATATGCTTTAGTAGAATTCAAGCACGTAAAATCTATTGGCACCTTACATCTTGATATGTGACATCCCACTAAGTCCTGGTCCCAACAGATAGTATCAGAACCAATTCCTTCCTAAATGGGCTGAGTCGAGGCAGATGGTGGGATCATGATAGATGGTGTCAAAGTCAATCCCCCGGAAGTGGCATTAGAGTCATTCTTTTCGAAAATGGCAGAACCTGCACAAACCCAAGTTCAGCCAGGTCCAGCAAGGACGATGGGTCCCAAATGGGATCATGTCAATTTTGATGTCTAATTGTCTTGATTTGCATCAATGTTTTTGGTTAGGAATAATCGAACGGTTAAATCATTTTGTTCTTCTTCTTAGGCGCAGTCTTAAGATGACTCCATTGCATACACTTGATCCATAATGAAATTCACACAATAGATGACTTTTCTTTTCTTTTTTGTGTTTTTTGTTTTTGTTTTTGTTTTTGTTTTTGGTGTGTGTGTTATTTAGTACCTATTAGATTGCTATCATAATTTTATGTAAATTTCGACAAAGAAATAGCATAATTCTCTTTTTCTAATGGTTTTGATGTCTAGGTGGAAGGGAAAGTGAAGACCCGGGAGTTAATCCTGACGGACTCAAGTACTATCACAATCTCATCGATGAGAGCTTATCCAAAGGTCACAAACCTATGCCTCCCCTCCCTTTCTTCTTCTTCTTCTTATTCTTCTTTATTTTTATTATTATTTTTATAATGTTGTGTAATTATTGTCAATTTCGAAAAAAGTATAATTCTTTAATTTCGTAAATAAATAGGCATAATTTTTTAATCAGGACTGGAGCCTTTTGTTACCTTATTCCACTTTGATATCCCACAAGCCCTTCAGGATGAATATGGAGGGTTTCTGAACCACAGAATTGTGTACGTAATCTTCATGTATATATATATTAGGTATTGGTACTATATATATATATATTTAATCTCATGCTATGCATTAATATAAAACCATTCAATGTTTTTATTAATGTACAGGAAAGATTTTCACGATTATGCTGATCTTTGCTTTAGAGAGTTTGGCAATAAGGTGAAATACTGGATCACTGTAAACGAGCCATGGTCTTACACTTCCATGGGATTTGCCTATGGTGCATTTCCACCTGGTAGATGTTCCAAGAAGGACAAAGGTTTGGAAAGTAATTCCGGAGATTTGTTTAGAGCTGGCAGAGCTTTTGGTGGTGGTGCTGCTAATTCATTTTCCACAAACTGCCCTGTGAAAGGTGATTCGGGCACTGAGCCTTACATTGTTGCGCACAATATACTTCTTGCTCATGCACGTGCAGTGCAACTTTATAAAAGGAATTACCAGGTTAGTGTACTTAAATTGTATAAACTTAACATGTCATAATAATGTAATATTTCGACCGCCAAACTTCCAATATATATATATATATATATCGACCACCTTTAGAAGAACTCTCACGTGACATTTTTGTCCTCTGTCTGCCCCATGTCTAATGCAACAATTTTATATCGACAATGCAACAACTATGTAAATATATTAAATTCTCGATTTAATAGTGTTATAACGTTGCAACATGAAGTAATATGTTGCATGAGTATTGTATCTTCTATATAAATGTGTTGCATAACTTTTTAAAAGTAGTTACATGTGCTGCATTTTGTGATGTAGCTGTGTTGCATTGTGATATAGCTATGTTGCACTATGATGTAGTTGTGTTGCGTCAGTTTACAGGATCTCTTAAACGATTTATTTATTTTTATTCTTTATTTTTATTTTTAATGCACAGTCACTTGAATTAACTAGTACTATCGTTCTCAATCAATTTCTTCACTATTCTTAAGTTTTAATAATACGATGGTTCTGATGAATGGCCATGCACGATCTTGTGTAGAGGAGTAGCGAAGGTAAAATCATGGGTCAAATTGGTATTGTAAATGTTGTTCAGTGGATGGTTCCATCCGATGCTCAGTCAAAAAAAGACATTGATGCAGCAAATCGGGCCCTTGATTTCATGTATGGATGGTAAGTATGTCCATTGCATTGTTCTTTATACAAATTTATTCATACCATAATTATGATCATGATGCTTTTAGCACCGAATTAGCATCTTAAAATTGAATTTGGAGGAAATTTAAAGTAACTAAAAATATGTCTCACAGGCCAGGAGACACAAATTAACCCACTATTGATTTGAATTTTGAGAAGCCAGAGAGAATATATAGCTATATATATGTGTGCATCGATATTTATATGTCTATTGGTACAATTATTGGTATTTTTTTTCTAGGTTTATGGAACCTTTGAATAGTGGCAGCTATCCATCTTCAATGATTGAACACGTCAAAGAGCGGTTGCCAATATTTTCAAAGGCTCAGTCGGAAATGGTAAAAGGGTCTTTCGATTTCATAGGGTTAAACTATTATACTGCGGCTTATGCATATGATGTTGATTGCAATAAAATCCCAAGCTACTTGACAGATTCTTGCTCAAAACTTTCACGTAAGTTAATCTAATCATTCCATTTTTGTGTTCTATATATTTTCTTTATCATGTTTGTTTATTTATTTATTGTTGAAAGTTCAAACAAATAAACATCCATTATATATTTCGTCCCCATCGGGGCTCGAACATCAACCTCTCCAGAGGAGAGGAGATCTTATATCATCTGATAAAGATGTTTACTTCATGTTATTGACAATAATTTTCTGTTGTTGCATCAGCGATAAACAAAAGTGGGCACCAAATTGGTCCAAAGGTAAATGTTTGCAGAGTACATTATTATGAATAATATATTTAAAATATACTATAATAAATGTCTCTAAGCAAAAAACACGAAGAAGAAAAAAATAATAAATTAATTTCAAGTTAATCCTTTTTGATTGGATAGTTTTGCAACTCATAAAAAGTAATTTAATTAGGATTCAGTTATTTATATCCAGAATTTGTATTTGTAACACAGCATAAAGTGATCTATGTTTTAATTGATTTTTCAGGCTGCCTCAGACTGGCTCTATATTTATCCAAAAGGACTTGGAGATCTTTTGCTCTACACAAAGAAAAATTATGATAATCCTGTTATCTATGTTACTGAAAACGGTAAAATACATATGAGATCTTTTTTTTTTTTTTTTTATTTTACCTCTCTTATATATATAATGTTTAAATTATATATTTAATATGTGCTATAGTTTGCATATATCGTTTATGGTACGGGAATAGTTTGTATGTCTTACATATTTATGTGGTAATATTTGTTGAAAATATATAAAATATATTTTTTAATTAATTGTTGAAAGGTTATAGTCATTTTAGAATAGATATACAGATGGATGGTGTTTAAGTTTGAAAGAGTATGTATTCATAATGGGTACAACCTTTTAGAAAAATATCCTAAATGGACATAATTTTTCTTAAAAAATATGTTTTTCAAAAAAATACATAAATTTACTCAAAAATCTGTTTCTTTCTAAAACAGACATAAACCTTTCGAGTTATAACTAAAAAAGATAAAAATACTTAAAATTAAGCTTGTATTATCTAAAGATTCCTTCTCTCCCTGAAACATTCTTTTCTTTAGTGAGCCCAGAAATCTTTTTATTTCCTCATCAGTTTCCTATTATTTACTCAATAATATTTTTTGAATATTTATGTCTGACTATTCTTTGCAGGAGTTGACTTAGTCAATCAGGAACATATCTCACAGGATTTTATGAGAACACAGTACCATAGGGATCATCTTCGTGTCCTCAGTGGTGTCATGATGTTAGTATTTTATATATTCATAACATTTCAAAAGGATCCATTTTCCTTTTAAATTAATTTTTCCCACATAAATACTAATCCATGGATGTTATATTTGGTTTTTTGACAGTAATAAACTCGTTGCGGTGAACAAGGTGAATGTGAAAGGTTATTTTGTTTGGTCATTCCTGGATAATTTCGAATGGTCTGAAGGTTACACGGTCCGATTTGGCCTTGTTTTCGTGAACTATGTTAACCAGACGTTGACCAGATTTCCTAAAGACTCAGCCATATGGTTCAAAAATCGTCTCGCACAGTAGTTTATCTGTACCAAAATAAATCAGAAAAGAGATATCATACTCTATTCTGTATTTTAAATAAAGTTCTAAGTTCTGTCTACTTAATTATGTGCACTACAAATGTAATTATGTGCACTATTATGTAACAGTGTCCTTTCAATTTCTATCTACATATCAAAACTGTGTGCGCTCCTATTATGTGTGTTAAGCAATAAAACAATGAATTTTCATTGTTATCGTTTTCAGATGTAACTGCATAACTTTATTTTTTAAACAGTTTTTTAGATAATTAATTTACACTGCGAATCCTTAGTTAAAAACCAAGCAATGACAGATCTTGTTGTATCCACGGACGACGACAGCCATAGTGAGTGAAGATGAGCTTTTGTGCCTAAAAGATTATTAACATTTGTTTTCCAAAGCGGATTACTGTCTTGATCGAGAAAGCAACTAATTGGCAGTACTTTATGACTCAGGTTCTACCCTTGTGTTGCATTATTGTTTTATATTTATTACTATTTTTCTACCAGTCAATTTAATTTCTTTATTTTTTTTACCCTTATTTATTGGCACAAAAGGGTAATATAAGTTTTAAGGAATTCTCATTTTCTTGAACCAGGAAGAAGTACATCTCTTGGACAGTATGTGTGGCGGTTTCATTCAACACATGCATACTGTATTGATTAATTGACCATATACAGGTGAGATCACACACGCACACATCCATAACATCTGTAACTAATATATGTTTGGACTTTGGATGTATTGTGTGTGGATATTTGTCTCCTTTGCACTCTTTTGACGTTCACAGTTTTTAAAATGCGTTTATATACCGTTGGAGGATCTTCTTAGAAGTGTCGACAACTTCTCTCATCAGGCGATGTGAGACGTCACACAGGTGGACTGAGAAAGAAGTAAATGACACATTAGACAAACCATTGTTGGCAAAGGTTGGCGGCCAAGTTACCAAACCAGTCTCGAAGAATGGCATGTACATTCATAAAATTGAAGACGATCGACCATAGGTATTCCAGCTGCAACACCAAAGAACCTGTTTCTTTGAAGACACGGATTCTGTTTTTGAGCAAGGGTTAATGCCTAATGGATGCATATTCGGATGTTATGGCTCAAACGAATCCTGATGAATTTCTTGATTTTGAAGATGTGTTTACTGTGGAAGTTGAACTGGAGGGAAGAGAAGATCACCCAGAATTCAGTGGTCTCATTTAAATGCAGAGTGTAAATTTTCTGCTCATGGGATCTGTTGTTGCTTCAAAATATTTTCTATGACCGATTTTCGAGTACGTTTTGTTCATTACTCGTGTATAATTTATGCTGACAAAATTGCGCGCCACATTTCAATAGCAGCTTCAATTTGACATGGGTTGATAGTTAAAACTTATTGGAGGGTTTGGTGTCATTAAGGCTGCAAATTAGAAGCTGTAAACCAGTAGAACTTTCTATGTATCGGTGGAAATTAATTATTCAAGAAAATTGAATTAAGAGACATAATATGTAACTAGTCCTCTGCAGTCTTGCACTTCTAAAATGAAGGAAAACTTATTTGGCAGTCACATTTGCCTTATAAATGAGAGAATTATAAATGATTACGTTCGGAACATGGTTGTGGCAGTACAAATTGGAGCTTAAATGAGAGAGAATCAGTTAAAGATGCAAAGAAAATTTTAAGGGCTTATTTTGACAATCACTGGTATTTTTTGTTTCCGATAGTGTGCTGTAGTGAAGCAAAATATTGAAACACGTTTAGAAACTTTTGTTGCGATTTAACTGGTATTGTGTTTGTTGTCAAAAAGAGGTCCAAACCAGGAACTCCCAATTGGTCTTTCCTAATGTGTCTTTTTCTATTATCTATTTTGTGTTTTAATCTTGCAACACTATTTTATCAAACATGTTTTCATGTGTTGTTTTCAAAAATTTTGCAACAAATTTTTATTTCCTAGTTGGTAGTCACACACCTGCCCCCTTCCAAGTAATTGTTTGCATTCACGAGTAGTGGCACGTTAGACCTAATGCTTCTTGAAGCACTAGGGCCAAATGTTTTATCCACTAAAATCAAATCCTTGAGGTTATCTTACAACAAATTTTATGTTACCATGCTTCCAATCACTATTGAACACATTTCACAGCAAAGACATTTATATTTCGGATGAAAATAGAATGCAAAACAGAAACAGTTGCCAAATAAGACCTTTAAATGTGTTCATTAGGAAAAGTGACATAATTCATATTGAGGGTAATACTACAAAAAGAGGAAAATCAAAGTTATTGTAGACCGAGTTAGCCGGGATAACATGTGAATTAACTACCTCAGATAGAGCAAAATAAAAATAGGATTTATATAACTGACCCAAATAGTTGGGAAAATGAGTTCATTGTTATTGTACATTTGTCATATAAAACTACCACCCAACAAACCTAAATTAGTAATCCTTTATTTCTTTACAACTTTCTTACAGAAAATAGATAAATAAAAATTCAAACACCCATCTGTGAGAATCAAACTTTTGATTGGTGCATTTGGACATAAAACTGTTATTCTGAATAAACAAACTTGTGATTCAATAAATATCTCTTTGGCTATGACCATTTGGAGATTTGCTGATCCTCTTTAGAAACGCACTCAAGCTCAGTGGTACAATTAATGTTGTACACCACTAGCAATCAATTGGTTCATTTGAGAATCTAAACGTTAATTGCGAATTTATAGCAATTTAACGGGAGTCACTTAGGGCCTGTTTACTGACAAGAATGATTCCTGATTTTTACTGTCAATTTCTAAAATTGTGAAGTAAAAGTAAAAATCATGTTCAATAAAATACTTTCACTTTTTTACTTTAAGAAAGTACTTTCTAATTTTGTAAAGAGAAGAGAAAGTGAGAAATCCTTACTTTCTCTATTTTCTATATTGTTCACAGAAATGACTTTTTCTACTGTAGCACTATTTATAAAAATAAAAAAATAAAAATATTCTAACCATCTCTCACCACCATCTCCTCCGCCATGGTCATTGCCACTACCACCTCCTCCCACCATTGCTACTGTCACAACCATCTCTCTTCTCTCTCATATACATTAAAAGCCATCAACAATATACCCAAATCAACTTCAGTCATAGGGAAAAAAAAAAAAAAAAAAAAAAACCGAAAGCAGACCCGTGCCGTCAACAACCACCCCCATCATCGCCACATCCGAAATCTTCTTTGGTTTTTGCAAGCTCCCCAGAATTTTGGCACAAGCAAGACAGGGTAGGCATGGGATTCGCAGAAAGGGGTGATGGTGAGTGAGGGTTTCTGTGGTGGAGGTGTTGAAGCGGCGAGGAATGTCTCCAAGATGAGTCCAGACTAAACTTATCGACGGATCGAACGGCGACAAGGCTGTGACGATATGAGCAAGGAATCCGGCAACTGGGCATCGGAGAGGGAGACCCAAATTTGCATCCACAAGTAATTCATGCTCCAAAATTCTAGTCCCAATGAGTTTGTCTGTGGATTCCTGCATCTGAGAGGGAGACCCAAATTCAAGGCTCTGGTTTTCATGGATTCCGGCATCGGCACACAATAATTCCCATCTCAGACGCAAGAAGCCTCTGTGTGTTACCCATCTCTTACACACAAGATGACCAAAGAAAAAAATAATGTATCGTGAATTCTCTCTCTTCCTCTTTCTCTTTCTCTCTCTCTTTCTTCTCTATTCTTCCTCTTTCTCTCTCTTTCTTCTCTATTCTACTACTCGTATTCTGTTTTTCTTTTTCTTTGAGATGAGATGGAAGTTGCAGCAAGCACAACAAACATAGTAATCAATTTAGAGAGAGAAAGATACAAAAAATTAGAGAAACAAATATAACAGGAAAATAAAATTAAAATTATTAAACTTACTTCCTATTTTTTGATTTCAAAATTTTGAAAGTAAAATAAATTATTGAACATTATTTCACTTTCAATTTCAATTCAAGAAATCAAAATCATGCTTTTACTTTTTGACAAAGTAAAAATAAGAAAGTAAAAGTGTTAGTAAACGGGCCCTTAGCAAGTCAATAGATGATGACCTCAACCTAAAAAGGCTCACACAATTGCACCCATTACACAATGTGTTCCAAACATAGCTCACAGTCATTATATAGATGGTTAGGTGGGCACTACTATGCATTATTTCTGAGCATTGATGAAATTTCTGTTAGAGTGTTTCTCAAGTTTATCATAGTGTTTTATTTGAGGTAGAGGAGTTATAAAGAGATCATTGTTCAAGGTAGAGTTATGAAGGAATACGTGAAAACGAATTTTGAGCCAAGATAGAGATTGTTCGGTTTGTGGCTCAAAATTCTTATACAGAAAATTAGTTTCCTTTTTCGTTTTAGAAGGTTGAAATTTGTAGAGGAAATTGTATCATATTATATTTCTATTTTAGAGTTTTGATCATTATGGTGACTCCTTGTAAGCAAGTTAAGAAATACTTATCCAACAAGGAATTAGGTTTTTGAAGATTCTATAAATAGAGATGGGTGTGAAGGGTTTAGAGAGAGAGAGAAGAGAGAAAAAATGTAGGGGGTTTAAGTGTGAGTGTTGTGAGGAGAGGGGAGAGTATATGTAATTCCCGAGTGTATACATGTAGCCTCAAAAGAGATGATGAGTGAGTGAGTGGGGTTTTGACATATGATTGTATATTCTCTTCCTTTATTCATAACATTGAAATTTTTCTCTCCCATTGACGTAACCCTAGAATTGGGTGAACCATGTAAAATATTGTGCGTGGATGTGTGTGATTGTTATCTCCATATATACTTGTGTTGATGTGATGTGATGATGCTTCTGCAATGTGTGATGAAAGAGGAATTTAACTCTCAATAACAGCCCACCGTTGAGTGGGCTGGAGGGAGTTAATTTTTCCCAACTGGTATTAGAGCCGATAGTTGGTCAGAGCCTGTGATTGGTCCTGAAGATCAATAGGCTGAAAATTGGTGAGAAGTTTGTCAGAGTAGATGATGATCGTGAGGTGCTATAGAGATTCAATCAAGAGTTGATGATGACACAAGGTATGTTAATAGTGTGAAGCCCATGAGGAACAAGTCTTAGAACAAGCTAGAGGATGTTTTCAAGATGGGGCAAAGGTGATAAAGATGAAGCCCACGAGGAACAAGTTTTAGGGACAAGCCAAGAGTGAACGCTAGTTCTCAAGATGGGGTAAGGTGTGTGAAGAATGAAGGGGTGCTCTAAGCCCGATAAAGAGCAAAGGGGGATATGAAGAGTGAATATGAGAGGTTTGTTGCTTTGATCCATAAAAGCAATTGATGAAGATGAGTTGAATATTGGCGGGTTGTCATGCGTGAGCAATTGAACACCAATGTGATAGATAGAGAAGATAGAAGAAAAATGAAGAATGATGAATTTGAGAAAATGTGGAGATTGTTATAGTGTTTCTCAAGTTCATCATAGTGCTTTATTTGAGGTGTAGAAATCTTTAGTTGAGGTGGAGCTATGAAGGTGGAGTTATGAAGGAACACGTGAAGACGAATTTTGAGCCAATGTGGAGATTGATGGGTTCGTGGATCAAAATTTGTGTACAGAAAATTAGTTTCTTTTTTCGTTTTAGAAGGTTAAAATTTATATAAGAAATTGTATCACATTATGTTTCTATTTTAGAGTTTTGATCATTATGGTAACTCTTTATAGGCAAGTTAAGGAATGCTTGTCCAACAAGGAATTAGAGTTTTGAAAACTCTATAAATAGAGATGGGTGTGAGGGCATTAGAGAGAGAGAAAAGATGTAAGGAGTTTAAGGGTGATTGTTATGAGCAGAGGGAAGAGTATATGTAATTCCTGAGTGTATACATGTAGCCTCAAAAAAGATAATGAGTGAATGAGTGGGGTTTTGACATGTGGTTGTATATTATCTTCCTTGTTTCATAATAGTGAAATCTCTCTCCCCCATAGTCGTAACCCTAGAGTTGGGTGAACCGTGTAAAATATTGTGTTGTGCGTGGATGTGTATGATTGTTATCTCTATATATGTTTGTGTTGATGTGATGTGATGATGCTTCCGTTGTGTGTGATGAAGGAGGAATTTAACTCTCAACAACAGCCAACCGCTGAGTGAGTTGGACGGAGTTAATTTTCTCCAACAATTTTTTTTAATTAGGGTTTTCTTTAGTGATAAAAAGGGCTAGCTCGATGCACCAGACTCTTGTAACTACTGTATCTTAGAAGGATTTGATGTTTACAACCTTACCTCCAAATCTGGAAAGACTGTTTTTTTTTTTTTTTTTTTTTTTTTACCCCTTGCCTCCATGATTTCATGATCTTGCCTCTTCGGCAGACAAGTTGCAGCGTTACCACAATCCGAGAAGGTAGCACAAAAGGGATCACTAAAGAAGCTACCGAACCGAAGCAACTGATTGATTGCACAACCTAGATAAAGCTCTATCTACTTTTTATATTAGTCACAATGGAGTA
The DNA here is from genome assembly GCF_030987335.1 of Cornus florida. NCBI lineage: Eukaryota > Viridiplantae > Streptophyta > Magnoliopsida > Cornales > Cornaceae > Cornus > Cornus florida. The sequence goes on from NW_026775573.1 coordinate 7,913,938, forward strand.
ACCTTACCGTTATTCTCAAACATATTGCCAGTTTTCTGATTCGCAGAAAATCAATATTATATATACACATTATATAATTGGAGGGTCAAGTACCATTAAGACTGCAAATTTTTTGGCCATTACAATTCCTGTGTAAAACTATCCCCAATAATAACATTAGGTCTAATCTATTTCTTCATATACATTCCCAATTTTCAAATAATGAGAATCAAAAGGAGTTTTTTAGGTAGGATTGTTTGGAGATCTACACTAATCCTCTTTGGAAATGCACTGAAGTTCAGTGGCCCAATTGAGCTTGCATAAAACTAATGAATCAATTTTGCTCATTGTGGGGTGTCAACATTATTAATTGTGCATTTCGGATAGAAATACTTAGTAATTCAAATAATGATGACTTCAACGAAATTATATGGTTGAAGTAGTAGTTAGGTATCCCATTAATGATCACTAGTCTCACTAATTGCAGATTGAGGCTAAGGATAAGGACTATATGGCTTACACACCCATTGGAGAAATTTTATGGTGGCCACTAGCCATGAGCCATTCTTTCTTTGAATGTGCTACACTCATCTAGCTACAACCATTTACAGAAATGTTAAACAAGTAATTAAATGTTTTAGTGGCCAATAGGAGGCATTTACACCCACTAGAGATATGGTACATCCAAACATGGGATTAGAATAAAAAATGATATCTCTCTCTCTATATATATATACAAAAAAATAATATAATAAAAAAGATCATATATAAAGAATTGAACTCCATCTGTGTTATTTACGTAGTCAGTTTAAAGTAGGAGGGTTGCGTCAAGTAGTTTGACACCCATCATAAAATTTTGTTATGACCAATATGAATATGAATCATATAAATATATCAGTAAATGCTAGGATTTTTCTTTAAGCAGCGCAGTGCATCAGCTTGACTAAGGTTATTGCCTTAAATATGATGGAATGAAAATATAGGATATATGTAGCAGACCTCAAAAAATTAGAAAAAAACTTAATTGTTATTGTTGTATCATACATGAAGAACCAATTCCATCACATCCTGATTCTGTCCTCTCTCGAATTCCAAAGGTTCAAAAAATTAGAAAAAAACTTAATTGTTATTGTTGTATCATACATGAAGAACCAATTCCATCACATCTTGATTCTGTCCTCTCTCGAATTCCAAAGGAGGTGCTTCAGTTTGTGAAGTCGGACAATTGTCCTGCTGTTTGCTAGTGTTTTCTTTTGTTTGCCAAAAAAAAAATTCACATCCTTCCATCTCTACAAGGATGGACTGGAGTCAAGCAGGAGGGTCTTCTATCCAAACCCTAGAGTCCAACAGCAGAGCATTAGTGAAATGGCTTGTTGGCTAAAATAGTAAAACATTCTCTCTTGAAGATGCTTTCTAGTAACTACTTACCAATTACATTTTAAAAAAAAATTAAAATCTAAATGGAAACTTAGATGCTGTTACATTTGCCAATTAAAGAGTTAAGCTATGAACTGTGGCTTTAGATTTAGTACTTTCTTTGTCTAAGTGAAAATGGATTGCTTGAAGCAACTTAAAAGAGGAAGCTTTTTCACAATGTTTTGGATGTATAGATATAAATCTCATCATTAAAGATGGACTGTGCTTGTTTGTGTGTGAGTACATATATGTGTGTTGGTGGTGGGTGTTTGTGTGTGTATTACATTTCATATTGCCTACTATTGCCCTACAGGATCTTCCCCTGAAAAATGCTATATTCCACTTTAATTGCAATATTGACATTTTATGAGAGTGAAATGATATATATATATATATATATATTAAATAATGGTTGTAATGCCTATATATATAAAGGGAGCTTAGGAGCCCATTTTAGAGTGAGAAGAAATTAAGTATGGGAATTGAAGGTCCCTCCCTCCTAATTCTCATTGTTTTTGCTGGTGTTGCAGCGAGTGATGACAGCTGGTCTTTCAAACGAGGCAATTTTCCTGATGGTTTCTTTTTTGGGGCTGCAACTGCCGCTTACCAGGTATGCATGTCTTTTAATTGAAAGTAGAATCAAAGGATAAAATGTATTTAAGTGAAACCATCTAAAAGCATCCGGAGGAGGAGCCTGCTCGATCAGCTCACTCTTATGGTTCTTCGTCTTAGGATAATGAATCATGATACGCACCTTAAATAATCAACTTTCCTGAAAAATCACTTCCTTTATATGTTACCAACCGGGCTATACAAACCCACCTCTCCAAAGATGAGGTTGGGATTCGAGCCTCGTGGAGTTATGGACGTCAGTTTGCTTAACCTTTCAAAAAAAAAAAAAAAAAAAAAAAACCTCATTTAAAGATCTTTTCTAGATCCATTATTTACTTTATTTTTTTGTTTCAACAGTATGAAGGTGCTTGGAATGTAAGTGATAAAGGACCAAGTAATTGGGATCACTTCACTCAGACATACCCAGGCAGCTCTCTCTCTCTCTCTGAATATATATACATACACACACATATAGAGGAATCCTTCATTTTTTTTAGAATATAGTAACAGAAAGTATATTATTTGTTTGTATATATATATATATATATATATATATATATATATTTTTTTTTTTCAGTTTCTTATTAGAAAACTTAATTAAGTAGGGCATGTTTGGTTCAGTTTTGTTTCTTTTGAAACTGAAAATCATAAAACTATACAAAAATGTGTTGAGAATTGTTAATTTAAAACTCAGTTAAAAAAAGTTTTATTTCTAGCGAACTTTTTTCTAAGTTCTTGATAACTATTTTCTAAATAACGAACAAATTTTGTTCTTTGATTTCTTTATTTGAAAAATGTGGTGATGGTGCTGCAGAAATGATAAAGGGCAACGCTAGTGGGAAGGTCGCAGATAAATTTTATCATCATTACTCGGTAATATTGCCTGAATCACATTTTTTTTTTTTTTTTTTTTTTTTTTTTTTTTTTCGGGATCGAAAATAAAGTTGTATAAAAGAATGATATATTAGAGCAACTTCTAAAATTTCACTTGATTGTAGTTGTAAAACACTCTCTTCTCATTTGTTGATCTACATGCATATTTAATAAGAAGATTTAGAATTCTTGCAGGATGACTTGCAGCTAATGAATGACACTGGATTGAACGCTGTTAGAATTTCCTTTTCATGGCCCAGATTATTAAGTAAGATCATTAATTAATTATTATGCAGTATGCTTTAGTAGTATTAAAGCAGTATTAATAAAGCGCGTAAAATATATTGACACCTTATTGTTGTGGTTTTGTAGAGTCTGATTCGGTAAAGATTTTTAGGAAGATTTAATGATATGGAAACTTCAAGAGTACTGAATTTTCCCTAAAATTCAGTTTTCTAATCTGTTAGGGAAAATTCGGTTTTCTAATCTGATTTGATTTTAAGGAAAATTCAGTTTCCTGATCTGATTTAAATTCCTTATTGGTTTTGGATTCTACAAAAGGCAAGTTCTTATAGAACAAGTTTAAGACTATAAATAGGGGTGAAAGTTAGAGATAAATGTGTGCCAATACAAGATAGAACAATTGAGAGAGATTGATAGAGAATTCTCCTTGTAATTCTTCATCTTTTTCATAGTGAATTTATTCGGTGAGCTCCATGGACGTAGCCCTAAGATTTGGATGAACCATTTATATAATGTATTCTTGTGTGTGATTTTTTTTCTTTGTGATTGCTTGATTATTCCTCGAACAACGTGCGTTGTTATTTTGCGTTTCTGCCACAACAACTGAAATTAAATTCGGGTTAATTGTGTAGTGCAACTCTAACAACTGGTATCAGAGCCTTTGGTTGAGAACCTAGGGCACAGAAGGTGATTGACGAAATTCTGAAAGTTTTTCGATCAGATCTGTCCGTTCGAGTGGGAGTAATGACATCAGAAGATAAGGTATTCACATCCATGATCGAGAAGTTCGATGGCACAAACTTCGGTTTCTGGAAGATGCAAATAGAAGACCTCTTATTTCTGGAAAAATCTGTATAAACCTTTGGGAGAGAAGCCAGAGGATACAAATGATGTAGATTGAGAATTACTTGATAGGAAGGCTCTTGGCATCGTCAGATTAACGTTGTCAAAGTTAGTCGCCTTCAACATCAAGAACGAGAAGACGACGATGTCTCTCATGGCAGCCCTTTCTAGTACGTATGAATAGCCTTCTGCAGAGGTGCACTTGATCAAGAAGTTGTTCAACATGAAGATGGTCAAAGGTGGTAAGTTCAACGAACATCTAAATGCGTTCAACAAGATAGTTAGGCAATTAGAGTCTGTTGATATCGACTTCAAAGACGAGGTCCGAGTACTGCTAATTTTAGGGTAGTTACCCGAGAGTTGGAGTGGCACAGTTACAACGATCAGTAGCTCTGTAGGGAAGACTAAGTTGAAGTTTGGTGAAGTTGTGAGCATGATTCTGACTGAAGAAATTAGAAAGCAAACAACAGGGGTTTCCACCAGTGGTTCGGCATTAAATGTTGAAACAGAGGCAAGGGTTCAAACAATAAGAAGGGCAACAGTAATAGAAACAGAGGCAGATCCAAGTTAAAGAATGGAATAACACAGTTTCAAAATTTCAGGAATTCCATAGATCTCAGTGGCGTTGAGTGTTGGAATTGTGGAAAAAAGGAACATTACCTTGTTGATTGCAAACTTCCAAAGAAGGGAACTGAAAGAGAAACAGAAGCAAACTTTGTCTCAGAAGAATCAAATGATGTATTGATATGCTCTTTGGAGAGCAAAGCGGAGTCATGGGTTTTAGATTCTGGTGCATCGTTTCGTGGCACCTCAAATAAAGAGCTATTTAATAGCTATGAACCGAGTAACCTTAGTAAGGTGTATCTTGGTGATGATCAGTCTTGCAACGTCGTTGGTAAAGGTGAAGTGCAAATCAAGTTGAATGGGTTAGCTTGGAAGTTGAAGGATGTGAGACACATACCTGACTTAAGGAAGAATTTGATTTCGGTGGGACAATTGTCAGATGAAGGTTTTGTTACAACCTTCAATGGAGACTCGTGAAAAGTTTCCAGAGGCGCTATGACCATTGCACGTGGTAAGAAATCTGGCACTTTCTACACAACTACCAGTGCTTGTGGGTCTATAACAGTTAGAGAAAACAGAGAAGATCATAACCTTTGGCACCAGAGACTAGGTCACATGAGTGAAAGGGGGCTCAAGATTATGCACTCAAAGGGGAAACTACCAGGCATACGGGCAATTGATATTGACTTCTGTGAGAGTTGCGTGATGGGCAAATAGAAGAGGGTCAGTTTCAAGAAGAGTGGTAGAGATCTCAGAAAGGAGAAACTTGAGTTAGTTCACGCAGATGTTTGGGGCCAACCACTGTTTCATCCATTGGCGAAAAATCCTACTTCGTGACTTTCATTGATGATCACACGAGGAAGGTATGGGTTTATTTTTTGAAGCACAAATCTGAGGTATTTGATGTGTTCAAGAAGTGGAAGGTCATGGTGAAGAATGAGACAGGTTTGAAGATTAAGAGGTTGAGATCAGACAATGGTGGTGAGTATGAAGACACTGGGTCCAAGAAGTTCTGTTTTAATAATGGGATCAGATTAGAGAGAACTGTGTAAGGAACCCCACAGCAGAATGGGGTGGCAGAACGGATGAACCGAACTTTAACAGAAGAGCCAGAATCATAGGCATACATTTGGGTTTACCCAAACAGTTTTGGGCAGAAGCGGTCAATACAGCATCCCACCTAATAAATTGTGGACCATCAATGCCTTTGTAGCATCGAATACCAGAAGAGGTATGGAGTGGCAAAGAGGTAAATCTTTCATAGCTGAAAGTTTTTGTTTGTATTGCATATGCGCATATTAGTGACCATGCTAGGGGAAAGCTCGACCCCCAAGTCACTAAAATGCATCTTCGTTGGATATGGCGGAGATGCGTTTGGTTATCGACTTTGGGATAATCAAAATAAGAAAATCATCAGAAGTAGAGATGTGATTTTCAACGAAAATGTGATGTACAAGGATATAAATGCAGCACAGTTATCTAGTCCTGTACAGAGTTAGCCTGAGTTTGTTGAGTTGGATGATAATCTAGAGAGCATTGATGCGGAGCAGACAGATGAGGGTTCTTGGCCAAAACTCACAGAGCATAGTTCACCGCAGATTCCAACTCCTATGCCTGCACCCAAAAGGTCTACGCAACCTTATGTACCGAATAGGAAATATTTGGATTATATGTTGCTCACAGATGATGGTGAGCCTAAATGCTATGATGAAGCATGTCAAGTTAAAGATGCTAGCAAGTGGGAGCTTGCAATGGAATATGAGATGAAGTCCCTTATCTCTAACAAAACATGGGAACTATCCAAGTTGCCTATGGGGAAGAAAGCTCTTCACAACAAATGGGTGTACAGGGTGAAAGAGGAACATGATGTTTCCAAGAGATACAAGGCGAGAATGGTGATCGAAGCCTTTCAGCAAGTAAGGCATTGACTACACAGACATTTTTTCCCCGGTTGTGTAACTGAGTACCATTTGCTCAGTTCTTAGTATTGTTACAGCAGAGGGGTTGCAGTTAGATGTCAAAACTGATTTCCTTTATGGTGACGTTGAAGAGGAGATTTACATGCAACAATCGGAGGGTTTCTCAGTCAAAGGGAAGGAGAAACTAGTGTGCAAGTTGAAGAAAAGCTTATATGGTTTGAAGCAAGCCCCGAGGCAATGGTACAAGAAGTTTGATGGTTTTATGAAGCGACATGGCTACAACAAGTGCAACGCTAACCATTGCTGCTACTTCAAGAGGTTCAAGTCAAGTTTCATTATCCTTCTACTTTATGTTGATGACATGTTAGTGGCAGGTTCTAATTTTGAAGAAATTAGCAAATTGAAGAAGCAGTTGTCTAGTGAATTTGAGATGAAGGATCTTGGTGTAGCGAAGCAGATTATTGAGATAAGGATTAGTAGAAACAAACATAAAGGTATTTTGCAGTTATCTCAGGCTGAGTACGTTAAACGGGTTCTGAAGAGGTTCAACATGAATAATGCTAAGGCGGTGAGTACTCCCTTAGCTAATCACTTCCGCTTATCTCAAGATCAGTGTCCGAAGACAGAAGATGAGAAAAACTTCATGGCTAAAATTCCTTATGCCTCAGCCATTGGAAGTTTGATGTATGTTATGGTGTGCACAAGACCAGACATTGCATATGCAGTGGGAGTAGTAAGCAGGTTCATGAAGGATCCGGATAAGCTACACTGGAAAGCAGTAAAGTGGATATTGAGATATCTACGGGGTACCACAGACAGATGTTTATGTTTTAGAAGGGGTGAAGTGAAGCTACATGGTTATATAGATTCAGACATTGCTGGTGAGGGGGACCACAGAAGAAGTACTACCGGGTTTATGTTCGTCGTGGGTACAACTGCAGTTAGTTAGGTTTCGCGAATACAGAGGATTGTAGCGTTATCTACTACAGAGGCAGAGTATGTGGTGATGACAGAGGCCAGCAAGGAGATGATTTGGTTACAAGGTTTGTTAACAGAGTTGGGATTTGAACAGGTGAAGAATGTTTTGCACAGTGATAGTCAGAGTGCGATACATCTGGCAAAGAATTTAGCATTTCATTCAAGGACCAAGTATATATATAGGACTTCGGTATCACTTTATCAGATCTTTGTTAGAAGATGGGGTGTTGACACTTGAGAAAATACTTGACACCAAGAATCCGGCTGACATGTTAACCAAGACAGTGACCATTGGGAAACTGAAGTTGTGCGCAACTTCAGTCGGTCTTCTAGCTTGAAGATAGAGAGAAGCGCACCGACATGCATAGGACATGTATGAGAAGAAGATGGAATGGGTTTACAAGTGCTCCAGACTCCAAGTGGGAGATTGTTATGATTTTGTGGTGTCTGATTAGGTGGAAGATTTAATTATATGGAAACTTCAAGAGTACTGAATTTTAGGGAAAATTTAGTTTTCTAATCTGTTAGGGAAAATTCAGTTTCCTAATCTGATTTGACTTTCTTATTGGTTTAAGGAAAATTCAGTTTCCTGATCTGATTTAATTTCCTTATTGGTTTTGGATTCTACAAAAGGCAAATTCTTGTAGGACAAGTTTGGGACTCTATAAATAGGGGTGAAAGTTAGAGATAAATGTGTGCCAATACATGAGAGAGCAATTGAGAGAGAATTTTTCTTGTAATTCTTCATCTTTTTCATAGTGAATTTGTTCGGTGTGCTCCATGGATGTAGCCCTAAGATTTGGGTGAACCATGTATATCTTGTGTTCTTGTGTGTGATTTTTTTTCTTTGTGATTGCTTGATTATTCCTCAAACAACGTGCGTTGTTATTTTGCGTTTCCACCACAACAACTGGAATCAAATTCGGGTTGATTGTGTAGTGCAACTCTAACACTTATATCATGATGATCTGTCCAATGTCATCTTGAGAGAAATTTCTGACACTTATAAAAGTGATGCCTCTACTTGTGTAAATGTGTTTTGAAAACCGTTAAACTATTGCAATTTTTAAAAACCATGTCAATTTTAACATTAATTGTTTTGATTTATGTCAATGCATGTTTAGTGCAGTCTTAAGATGACTCCATTGCATACACTTGCAATTGATCCATTGCATTGCTTTTTTTTTTTTGTTATTTAGTACCTTTTCGGTGTTATCATAAGTTTATCTAAATTTTGATAAAGATATAATATAATTATTATTCTTTCATTGTTTTGATATTTAGATGGCATAGAAAAAAACGGGGTAGTAAATCCTGATGGACTTAGGTACTATCGCGATCTCATCAATCAAACCATACACAAAGGTTACAAATCTATGCCTCCTTTGTCCCTTTTTTTATAATGTTTTGTTGTTATTTTGAATGTCTAAATAAGTATAATTTTCTTTAATTTCCTAAATAAACAAGTATAATCCTTTATTATTGTTTGATCAGGACTGGCCCTTTGTTATCTTATTCCACTTTGATATTCCACAATTCCTTGAAGAGGAGTATGGAGGGTTTCTGAACCACAGAATTGTGTACGTAATATTTTTATCTATATATAAATATATATATATATATATATATATATATATATATATAGAGAGAGAGAGAGAGAGAGAGAGAGAGAAAAAAGATAACTGTCCTAGAGTAGAACACAATATTCCACTTTTTATGTAGGTATTACGTCATGATGATATTGCCATCATCTCTTATTTACGTAAGTATGGTCTTTGTCCAACTTTCGAACTCCTTATCACACTGTTCATATATATCTCGCCCTATCACATATCACGAGATAGCTGAGTATATAATACCTAAGGGATATTTTACATATATTATCCCACCCAATGCACAGGGTACCATGTGTAAATACTACCGAGTATTATTTCTTGTTATATTAGAGCAGTACTAAGATGATTGACACCGGTCTAGTGCCCACAGCAATGTGTGACTTTCGATGATCATGTATCTTCATATTTTCTATTTACTAACTTAAAATCGTGCAATTATTTTGTTAACAGGGACGATTTTAAAGATTACGCGGGCTTTTGCTTCAGTAAATTTCCTGAGGTGAAGTACTGGATCACCATGAATGAGCCATAGTCTTTCAGTGCCATGGGTTATGCCTATGGTTTATTTCCACCAAGTAAATGTTCCAGGAATGATGCCCAAAATTTGGGAAGTTCCAGGAATATGTATAGAGCTGGCAGAGTTTCTAGTCTTTGACCGAGTGGAAGCTGCCCCGTGGAGCGTAATTCCGGTACTGAGCCTTACCAGGTCTCACACAATCTACTTCTTGCTCATGCAAATGCAGTTAAACTTTATAAAAACAAGTACCAGCAGCAGGTTAGTGTCCCTAAATCCTACAAACTCAAACGTGTGTAATAGAACCATGATCTTTTCTTGTGTCATTTTCATTATATGGTCGTCTTGTGCTTAATTCAACAATTACGTAAATATGTTAAATTTTAAAATTTTAATAGTATTATAACGTTGTAATAAGATGTAATATATCATCAACATAAATGTGTTCCATAACTTTCTTAAAGTTGTTACATACATATACTGGGGTATTTTGGAATGTTACTATGTTGCATTGGAAAGTATGCAATACCCCCATGGGCATTGTTCAGGTGGTACCCTCCCAGTAGAGAGAGAGTTTATAATACCCCAGTTGTCCACTATGAGATCTCTCAATTGTTGGATCATCTATCAGGTGAGTCCCCACTAGCCACTACCAATCTACTTCTTGCTCATGCAAATGTAGTTCAACTTTTAAAAAAAGAAGTACCTGGTTATTGTCCTTAAATCCTACAAACTTAAACTTTATGTAATAGAACAAGTCGTGGTCATCTTCTGCCTAATACAATAATTACATAAATGTGTTAAATTTTATTTTTTATTTTTTTCCTAATTGGTACTCACACAACACATGCTTTCACTGAGACTCGAACCCTTGACCTCTCTTTGAGAAGTAGGGGCTTGGTAGCGCTAGGCCTGTTGGTTTAAAATTTAATGTTAATAGTGTTATAACATTGTAACAAGATGTAATATATCTTCAACATAAATGTGTTCTGCTGTATAAATATTGTATTTTGTAATGTTACTATGTTGCATTGTAAAGTAGACAATACTCTCCCCCAATGGACAATTATGTTTTTCCCGAAAAACTCTTAATTTCTTCATTATCATAAGAGTTTTCATGACTTTCTATTGACCGGGCGTGTAAATACTTTTGAAAATATTTTATACATTATGGTTGCGTTGTGACAAGTACTTTGTTGCAATGGTACACTGAATTCCAAATCCAGAGGGGATTTGGATTCGCCATAATAATGAAACAATTTAACCACCTTTAGAAAGGCTTTACCTATTTTTTTATTATTTTTTATTTTTTATGCACAGTCACTTGAATTAAATAGTATGTACCATGATTAATGACGTCCATGCATGATTTCATGCAGAAGAATATGATTGGTAAAATTGGTATTGTACTATGTGTTCAATGGATGCTTCCATACGACGCTCAGTCACAAAATGACACTAATGCAGCAAATAGGGCCCTTGATTTCATGTATGGATGGTAAGTACGGTCGTTGTATGGTTCGTTCATTATAAACTTGAAGATTTTGGCATTGGAAATTCTCTAATCTTATGTTTGGTTATATAGAATTGGTATGTTGAAATTAAAATTGTAAAAAAAATTAATTTAAATTCTATGCAACCGAATATGGCATAAATGTCTCACATAGACCACCAAATACAAAGGCAAATATTGATGTTTTGTGTTTTTTCCTCCTAGGTTTATGGAACCTTTGGCAAATGGCACCTATCCAGGGGCGAAGCCAGGATTGCAAAATAGTGAGGGCTAAAAATAATTAAACCCATCATTGCTTAGTGTGCTATCTATGCTCTAAATACATAATTATCATGCATCAGTTATTCAATTAAACTCAATAATTACAACATTCTAACACATTTACACTTCCAAACTCTAACGTATTTCCACAGTCAAGAATCTATTGAAGTTTGCTTCATACAAGTATTAAAACAAACAACTACAAGAATGCAAGATATATATGTTCCTTATCAATAAATTCACATTAGAATATAAGACCTATGTGCTCCGTCCTTGACTAGTTATTAATCCATTATATAGTAAATTACCCAATTTAACAAGAAATTATCAAGTCATCAACAAAGCTCTTTTTTTTTTTTTTTTTTTTTTTTTTTTTTACAAAAACAAAATTCAATATTTCACTGGATTAACAATAATAATCCATGATATCCATCCACCTATGCCTTAGTGCCTTACACACGAAGAGTTTAGGTCTTCTTCCATAGACTAATAATGTGTTTGATTTACTAAGTTGGGCCCTATTATATTTTATTACGGTTTATTTTGTGATTGGGCATGTCTATGGTTCGTGGGTTTGCTTATATTTAAGGTTTGACCTTTGTAATTTTTATAATTCTTTTTATTTATAGAAATATTATGGATTGGGTTGGGCTGATAGGAAGAGAGAGAGTAGTACATGAGCTTATAGAAATAATACTACTAAATTTTTTTCTTTTTTTTTTAATTGGATCTAGGTTATAGTTCAGGTTAGCCTATTACTAATTCCTCCCTTGCACCTATCCTGTTTCAATGGTTCAGCACGTTGGTGAACAGTTGCCTCCCTTTTCACCAAATGAATCAGAATTGGTAAAATGGTCTTTTGATTTCATAGGATTAAATTATTATACTGCGATTTATGTACAAAATGCTAATTGCACAACAAACCCAAGCTACGTGACAGATTCTTGCACAAGCACTTCAGGTAAGTTTAATCTGATAAATCCATTTCCGTACTATATATATATATATATATATATATATATATATATATATATATATATATATATATATATATATTTTTTTTTCCAAAATGTTTAATTCATAATATTAACAATAATTTTATATTGTTGCATCAGAGAAAAATAAAACTGGAAACCAAATTGGTCCAAAGGTAAACGTTTACAAAGTCCATTGTGTGTTTTATATTTAAAATATGACAAGAAAAAAATGGCTCTAAGGAGGGGGAAAATGGAATAATAATATTGTTTTTCAAGTGAATCTATTTTGATGCCTTTCATATATATATATATATATATATATATATATATATATATATAATAAAATAAAAAAAGAAAAAAAGAAGTGAATCTATTTATATTCAAAATTTGTATTTGTAACACATTATAGAGTAATATATATTTTAATTAATTTTCCAGGCTGGTTCAGATTGGCTTTATGTTTATCTACAAGGACTGGAGATCTTTTGCTTTACACAAAAAATAATTATAGTAATCCTGTTATCTATGTTATTGAAAATGGTAAATTTTATACCATATCTATTTTTCTTTTTCTTTTTTTATCACCTCAGATATATAATATTTATAATATATGTTTATACCATTCTTTTCAAGAGTTGATTTAGTTAATGGGTACAATATCCAAGATGATTGGATGAGAATAAACTACTATAACGATCATCTTCGTGTCCTCCATGATGTCGTGAAGATGTTAGTATTTTACATATTCATAAAGTTTCAAAAGAACTCAATTTCTTTTTTAATTACTTTTTTTCACATAAATACTAATCCATGGATATTTATATTTAAATTTTGACATATATAATGACATTATACCGATCAGCAAGGTGGATGTGAGAGGATACTTTGTGTGGCCATTCTTGGATAATTTTAAATGGTGAGAAGGTTACACGGTTCGATTTGGTCTTTTTTACGTGAACTATTTCAATGAGACAATGGCTAGAATTCCTAAAAACTCAGCCAAGTGATTCAAAAAGTGTCTATCAGAATTGTAACGACCCGAACCCATGGGTCCGAATCGTCAATCGGGTCCTTAACCGAACCCGAGGTTAACCAAGAACAACACTACAATTTCCTACGTCGACACGTGACATATAAGTCAGTCCAGGGTAAAAAATAGTCCAAGAACACAGTGCTACTGGGTGAGCAAGTGTACAGGTCCAAAAAGGAAGGGTCGGCCGGCTGGCAGGGCAGGATCGATCATCTGACCTATAGGGTCGACCGGCTGAAACGGTTTTGAAACTTGCATGCTTTCAGGACTTTCCAAAATAGCCTGTCAGTCAGCTAGTGAAAGGGGTTGGGTCAGCCGAACCTAGGGTTTCGGTCGGTTGATGGTGAGGATCAGCCTGTCGAAACAAGGCTCCTCACAACCCAACTCTTTAGAATGATTCCTGACCATGCCCAATTCAAGCCAAACCTAAACTAGACCTGTCATGCAGTTAAATTACGAATTCACGGCAACAAAGCATCACATTATACAATTGAAAAACATTAATAATTAGTCCAAACATAACTTCATTTCCCATTTATCATCAAGTATTTACAGTCTCAAATTATATCCAATTACCCTTAAAAGTTATAGTTACAATACATGGCCATGATTTCCAAAACGAATACACTTTACAAGAGAATGACACTTTACAAAAGAATGGCAAATACACAAAAGATGTCAAAAGTGGATTTTTATTCCTCCTTAAGCTTGTGGAGGATTGTCATCCGCCACTTCCTTTTTGAGTCCTGAAAAATGTAAATGTAATGGGGTGAACAAATTGCTCAGTAGGTGGTGCCTAAGACACATTTTTTGTGGCCCCGTGAATCCAAATAATGAATAGAACAATAGGAAACGGGATTATGCTAAGCCGGGGGAAAAACAACATCAATTTCAAGTTCAAAACAAGCAAATGTCGTGCCATGAATGCAATGCCATGTATGTCACTCCCTATTTTCAAAATCATCCATCATTTCACAAACTGTTAATATAACCTGTCCATTGGTGACTCCGCAGCGACACGATAAAAGGATTGGCTACTATCCCTAACCCTTGGTACCTCCACGGCGTCATTTGGGACCCAAATAGCTCAACCACGCTAGAGTGATTTTCTTAATTCCCTCTGGGTTACATTAACACCACGGCCCTTTGGTGACTCCGCGGCGACCGGGTTTTCTCAAAACAATTTTATTAAATTTCTCCCCAAAAACTCCTTTCTATTTCATTTCAAATAACTTTACCCATTTTCATGCCCAATGCTATGAATGCATGTCACATACTTTGCCATTGCCATGGAAATAAAGAAATTTCTATTACATAAATTAACATGCTTCCACATAGCCATTTCTAGCAAGATAATAATAAACACTTAGGCATGTTTTCACTACAAGAAATGCGGATAGTAGGGACGAACTATTAAGGACAGTTTAAAATCTGCCTTAAAAGCTAGGGTTAATTGAGACAGTTTAAAATCCGTCCCAAAAGCTAGGGTTTTTTGGGACAGCAAAATGCCTCTATCCCAATTTACCCAAAAAATACACGCGGGAATTTTTTTGGAGGGAAGAATTCAAGGAAATTTTGGTAGGACTGTCCCAAATTCTTTTAGGGATGGAATTTTGTCTGTCACCGTAATCTCATTTCCACGTGTCACTCTCTACATCAATTTGACAATATAAGAAAATTCCTCTTGTGTCCCCAAATTACGGAAAAGTAAAACCTACTACGTCGTTTTGTACATTAAAACAACCCTCTAGATCCTTACCCCTCTTTGCCCTCATTCATTACTGATCTCTTTTCTCTTGGAACAATGGAACCCCACACGATCTGCCTCTCTCCTCTCTGAAACCCAAACGTCAAAAGTTACAGCGATTTGCTTCTCTCATCGATCTCATTTTGAACTACAACTAGGTCCGGCGAGGATATGCTAATTCGGAACTCAGGGATCAGGCATTACAAATAGGTATTTTTTTTTTAACTCTAGCTCTTTCACTCAATATATGTTTATATATTTTTTGTATTCTATAGTTTTTTCCTAATAGATCGACACTCAAATAACAAGAAAAAAGAAGAGAGAAAAGTTTCATTTAGAGAAAGTGCAAAACCCCTCTGTTTCTTTCCTTAACGCTTTTGTAATCGGCCTGTTCCCAACTTTTTGAAGGTAATTTTTCCAATAAATTGAAGGATTTGTGGGGTGTATTTTTATTTATATGCCTCTGTTTGTGTATTTTTCTTCTATTTTATGTGTAAAACCTTTGAAGGATTTGTGTGTCTTTATAAGTACATCCAAATGAGAATAAAGCATGTGAAGGAAATTTAAAAAACCAGAATATTTGTTGCTTCCGAAACGTATATGAAAAACCAGATCATGTGAAGGTATAGTAGGGGTTAGCTTTTTCAAACTAATATGCTTATGTATATAAACGTATATGGATAGTGTAGACACACGTGGTACTGCGGCTACTGCGGCTCTTTGAAATACCTCACACTGTTTCTCCCTCAATCGAAACATAAATGTAAAATCAACACATAAAAAACAGTCTCTCTATCACTAACATAGACATTGAAACCAAGAAACTTTCCTAGTAACATTGGTTCAACCTCTGTAACCAAAAAATCCTTTGATTTGTTTTGGGTAATCACCACGTTAATTAGGATCATTGCTCGTGATTACATTCCACTATGCTATAACAATTGGTTGAAGATTCCGAAATCTCATAAACAGTTCTTATATTGTAAAATAAAGGTTTGTCTTAATTAATGCATATCTTTGTGTGGGATTTCTTTGTATATTTAGATGATATCAAAAATAATTTGTAATTTTTTCTTTTTAATTTTCCAAAATCAGGATTCTATTATTTTTATGAATTTTACTGCTTATACTTCTTTAAAATGATATTTATTTATGGCTTATTCATGTGAAAAACTATATGAAGAATTCAGAGTTGATTGTGAAAACGATTCAAAAGCTAAGGAATGTGCAGATAACTCATTAAACATTGCTCATAGGAAGTATAGGTACCATTTGAAAGAACATTTTAACCAATTCGAAACAGAGGAAAGTGCATGCCGCAACACACATCCTGAAGTATCTTACGAGGACTGGCAGATCTTGTGTAATAGGTGGATGTCAAAAAAATTTCAAGTTAAGTTTACTACATTTTTTCTATTTATATCGTTTTCCAAAGATTTCAACGTTTCATTCTTTCTTTCATTTGTTGTGTCATTTTTCAATTACTTTGTAGAAAATTAGTGCCTAGAACAAAGAAATCAGGTCAAAGAATGATGTGATACATTATGCTGGGTCAAAGTCCTTTACCAAAATGCATTATGAGGAGGTATGTAATATCTAACACTATAGTTAGATTTCTTTGTTTTCTTTTCATTCAATAACCATACCTTATAATATATAAAAATAATTAATGAAGAAACAAAAGGAAGCTACTTTAAATGATGAAGATAGTGATAAAGAGAATGAGGATCGTATCGTAGGACCTGCCATCAAAATGTACAAGAATGCACATTTCAAGGAAGGGACTGGATTGATTAATAATGATGCTCGCAAAGCATATTTAAGTTATGAAATCTTCTTTTTTTTTTTTTTTTTTTTTTTTTCATAGAACTTAAATCATCTAACTTAACATGAAGATGTGCCATTTTTCATGGTCTTCTTTATGTCTCTATCACTCTGCATACACATATATATAATAATGATTAGGAGTTTTGATTTTTTTTTTTTTTTTTTTTTTTCAGATTGCAATTTGAAATTGATTTTTGAATTTGAATTGTGGTTAATGGAGTTTATGGTTTGGATTGTGAGAGAAAGATGGGAATTTGGACTAAGCTAAGTTAGCGGCATTGTGTGAAGCTGTGTAATATTCCTAATTTTAAAAGGATAGTTTAGGTATTTATTTATTTGTTTTAATTGTATTTTTAATTACTTAATTGATTATTTGACTAATTGCTTATGTGTTTAATTGAATTAGGTATTACTTGATTATTTGATTATGTGACTACGTGTTATTTGTATTTGTCTATGTGTTAATTGTTTAATTAGATTATGTGCTTAAATGGTGTTTTGATTAATTATAAATTAAATATTTTCTTTTATTTTATTATTTTATTTTATTTTTCTTTTATGATTCTGGTTAGTAGTAATGGGCCAACCAATTAGGTCCCATGGACTACTTGGATAAGAGGTTGGATGTGTATAGATTATTACCCATGGATAGTTGTGTATTTTTATATATATATATATATATATATATATATATATATATGTATATATATATATATATATTATACATATATAAAAAAGAAAGTAATTTATTAATTACTTTTACGGTAACTTGGGTAGTAATATTTAATCTGATGTATATGTTTTATATTTAAATAATAAAAATATACATAGATTTGATACGTGTTATGTTTTAAGTTACTTTATAATATTATGGTAACTTAAGTATTATTGGATAATCCATTAATAAATAATGAAATGTGTATAATTTATTTATTTAATAAACATATACATAAATTATATACGTAACATATTTTACTTACCTTTTTAATATTTTAATATTTATTTATTTTTAAGTTAAACTTGGAATGGAAAAAGGGTTAGGGTTATTTTATTTAGCCTATAAATATATAGCTATAGGTTGTAAAAGGGGGTTAGAAATATTCACGAAATATTTTCTAGAGAGAGAGAGTTAGAGAAGGAAGGAGGAAAAGGAAGGGAATGAGGAAAAAACCCTGTAAAGAGAAGATCAAGGAATAAGAAGTTTAATTTTTAATCCGAAAGTTTAAGGCAAGTTCTTATTCTATCTCTCTGCCTTAGATTTGTGTTTCTATACATGCCTAGGAAATTCCAGGATTTTTTTTAATCATACAAAATTTAATAATTATGCAAGTTTTAATTTTTCTCTTCTCCTTTGATTCGTACTCTATGCATGCTAGATTAATTATAAGTTCTTTGAATAAATTAAATTAGAATTATTTTATTCTATTTTTACATGAATTGTTGCTAGTATGGATAGTTTAATATTTAATGGATGAAAAAAATATATATATATAATAAAATAGGTTCATGATGTACACGCCGAACGAGGAAAGTATTTTATATAAATCAACATAAACCAAATTGTGTACATGTACGGAATTGATTCTTCACACATTTAGCACGCCGAACGAGGAAGGAATAAGGCACCAGTTTGTGTAATTTAAATTTAAATTTTATTTGTTTGTTATTTGTTTTTTTTTCTTTTCATAGAGACAGCACGCCGAACGAGGCGAGATTGAGTTTGGCGTGAAATCAGTTTCATTATTTTGGGGTTTTTAGTTAAATAATGATTAAAATAATGATGGATGTCATGATTGTGTTTTAATGATTGGAGTCATGATTTTGTTTTAATGATTGAAACAATGATTATTATAAAGTAAAGTAATGATTGAAAGAATGATTGTTATTATGATTAAATTAAATTAATATATATATATATATATATATATATATATATATTTATTTATATTTTATTGATGATTTGTATTACATATTTATTTAATTTAAATAGATTTATTAAGGATTGGGTTGCATGATTTAGAGTACTCATGCCAAGTGTGAAATTTAATTTAAAGGTTAAATTAATTAAATAGGGTTGGATTAAATTATTTAAATAAATTATTTGGGTTTAAATGAGTTTAATCAAATTGTGGAGGAGTGCAATTAATTGAAAAACATGTTAATTTCTTATGTGTAAATTAAATGCATGATTTGATTTTCGGTGTGAATTTTTACATGTTTAAATTATGTATTTTTCATATTTGTGGAATGATGGAACGTAGAAACATGCCTAGGATTCCTAAACATTAAATAGGAACTAAGTTTGGGTTTAAATAAATTTAAATAGACTCAATCATAATGATGTTTGCTATTTGAATGTTTTAAACAAACGAATGGATTTAATCTTTTAAAATGTTTTAGCAATTGAGATTAAATGTGTAGGATGAATTGGATATGGAGAATGCTTATTTGACGGTATAATAAAATATCATCATGTATAAGATTCAATTTGTGTAGGACATATGATATAGGAAGCTTAAATAAATAATAAGGCATTCCTATTTTGGTGATAACTTGATATCATAGTTATTTATGGAATGTTTGATGTATTTCCTTAATTGTTATATCAATTGTTGGATTGTGTGGTTTAATGCACCGGTATGGGACAGTGGCATTCTAGGAATGGAATAACTTATCAGTTAAGTCCTACCTATTTTATATAAGGGAATGGATTAACTAAAATGTTAAGTCCTACTTATATTTAAGTCAGGTCAGCTGAATAAGTTGAATGACTTATGGAGGATTAATTTATTATATAAGGGAATGGATTAACTAAAATGTTAAGTCCTACTTATATTCAAGTCAGGTCAGCTGAACAAGTTGAATGACTTATGGAGGATTAATTTATACTGGATAGGATGGTTACTAGATTATATATATATAAGTATGGTGCCATGATATGAGCTTGAGTCTCAGGATCAATGGTTAGGGCGCGTATATTGCCAGGGATGTGTAGCTAGATATAGTGTAGTTGTGTACCCTGGTAGGTCTAGGTACTCATGCCCACTATATGTGCGTTTTGCATGTTACCTACTATTCAGGTTGAGACAACCCTATAGTCTAGTGAGGTTCCTTTAGTGTGTATATATATATATACGGACTACTAGTTACTGTTGGATTGACTAGGATGTATACGTGTATCGGATCTCTGCTTGGACTGTAGTAGAGTAGAACTTGTTTGTGGGCTTGACCCACCATTATTTTTCAGGTGTTCGTCACGAGTAGAGGTTGTTCGTACTGAGCGGGGATCAATCTACTTCATTCTTCCGATGCTACATAGGAGTTCCTTTATGATTCAGTTTCCTGTTTTAGATTACTGTCATTTGTTTAGTTTGGATTTTCTAGGGGTCCACACAGTATGGATTCCTGAGTTGTATTTTGGAGGATCAGTTGTATCAGAAGAGTTTATTAATTAATGGAAATATATTATGAGGTTTATTAGTAGATTATCATTTTAGTTTCTTGTCAGTATTTTATTTATTCTTCTTTATTCTTTTGTACTCTGTGTTCGTTTATTATCAATTTGTTTTGATATCCTCGGGTATACGGACTACTAGTTACTGTTGGATTGACTAGGATGTATACGTGTATCGGATCTCTGCTTGGACTGTAGTAGAGTAGAACTTGTTTGTGGGCCTGACCTACCATTATTTTTCAGGTGTTCGTCACGAGTAGAGGTTGTTCGTGCTGAGCGGGGATCAATCTACTTCATTCTTCCGATGCTACATAGGAGTTCCTTTATGATTCAGTTTCCTGTTTTAGATTACTGTCATTTGTTTAGTTTGGATTTTCTAGGGGTCCACACAGTATGGATTCCCGAGTTGTATTTTGGAGGATCAGTTGTATCAGAAGAGTTTATTAATTAATGGAAATATATTATGAGGTTTATTAGTAGATTATCATTTTAGTTTCTTGTCAGTATTTTATTTATTCTTCTTTATTCTTTTGTACTCTGTGTTCGTTTATTATCAATTTGTTTTGATATCCTCGGGTATTCGGGCGTGGGCCTGGCCAACCCGCATTCGGAAATTCGGGGTTATCACAGTTGGTATCAGAGCACTCCAGGTTCAAGTGTCCTTAGGAGTATCTTTCGTTATGTGATTTCCGCGTTGCGTTTCTTAAAACTTAGAGCCCGTATTTGGATTCGTTGTACTCTATTTACGGTTTGTTAGGAGAAACTGATGTCAATTGTATTTTGTAGTCATAGAATGGTTGGCACTAGGAAAAGGATGGGTTCAAGGCGAGAGCGATAAAGACCCAAAGGAGTAAAGGAGTACGTTATCGATTTCGTTGCCAGAAGGCAGAGTTAGGGATCGATGGTTTAGGTTCGTTTGGCGTTACTTTAAAAGTATAAGCCAATGAAGGATTTAGGTGTACGTGATAGGTCATCGCATATCGGGGCCAACACGACTTCAGTTGATCTCAAAAAGGAGACAAGCGAGGAGTAGGAGCCGAAGATGATCCTAATGGAGGAGATTTATATGCATCCAATAGAGAGGGTATTAAATCTTGAAGATGGATGATCGCGCGAGGTGATCTGAATTGCTAAGTAGTATAGCGAATGTTATTAGTAGAATTGGGATTGATCAATCTATAAATAATTAAGTTTTCTTATCATCTCTAAAAGAAGTATATAAGAAGTATTGTTCAGGAGTTTGGGGATCGGATGTGTTCTTATCAGAACGAAATACATCACATACAAAAAGGCATTGGTATTATGTTGTGACGTTCTAATTCGATTTATAAAGTCAAGTAAGACAGTTTACATTCCGCATATAAGGAGGATGAGGGTTAAGCCTTGGTATTTGCTTAGGAAAACATTTGTGCTTCTAAGCGATGTTTTAAAGGATATGTTTTGAGGTTGAATGATTATTTACGAAACTATAAAAGGAAATTTTGAAACAATCTAGTAAGGTTGATTTCAAAGGAGACTTTCTTTTCTATTAAGTACTGGATTAAGTACTTATTCAAAGTAGTAAGATTTAGTACTGGATTAAGTACTTATTGGAATGACACCAAGTGAGGATAGGAGACTGAATAAATATTCATCAGTAAATTCTTAATCAAGAATTTATTCAAGAGGGTGTGTCATTAGGAGGAATTTGCCGGTGTTGCACATGGAGGAGGAAACTAAGTCTCTTCATTTCCATAAATAATATGGAATTATTTTTTTTAGTCACAATTTGTAACAATTAGTTGTTGCTAGGAAATTGATGACTTATGTAGAGAATGGACAGATTTCATATTCTTTTGAAGTTAGACAAAGAAGTCGGATTGTCATTAACTTGTCTTAAAGAAACAGGGTGTGTCAAAGATAAGATGGTGAGACCAAACACCTATATAAAGATGAGGTGCATGGTATGTATGGAAATGTCGTAATTTATTGACTTTTGTTGAGTTAAAGTCATAGTTGACTATTGATAAATGGAATTACCGATTAACTTTCAATATCGGTAAGTTTATCACAGATCAGTGGTGGATTGAGAAAGATCACTTGAGGACATAAATTTGAGTGATGCTTATTTTAGAAATTCATAGTAGTTATATAGTTCAGTGATAGTGGTGTTATAGCATGTGGATGTCCATATTAGTGGATGCAAAGTGCTATTTCGAAGGAGCTTTATGAAGATTTTGGAGCAGCAGCTCTACTTCATATATATAGACGGAGGAATTAATCGAGAGATTAAATTAGACCATAAAGGATATGTTTGAGGCGTATATCCTAGATTTTCATGGACTGTTGGAAGTGTTTACTTCACTTGTCAGAATTTTGTCTATGATATTGTTGGCACAAGAAGGTTAGTGTGACAACTTTGGAGGTTTTGTATCTTTCACAATGCATACCTCTCATTTGTTGGTTGGAAATAGAAGTAAGGGTTGTACAATCAGACCTCGACTTCATTTAAAAATATGTCGGAAAGAGATACTTCCCTTTGTATTGAACTGCGCGTGGTTAGGAGGCGGCAGTGGGATGTTGTAAATAGTTGAACTCGTATACTAGAGTTTTTCTATCAGGGAGTAGTTTGTTCATTCTGTTTTCCATGTAGGAAGAAAGGAGATTTGTAGAGAAAGGTCAATTTTACTTATTATATTGACTTTTAGAGGATAGTGTTCCACAATTGAGGCAGTCGCCTCTGGATTAGCGTTACCAAATTATTAGCACTGGGTGCATAGGAGTTTGTGCGTATATTCTATGGCACTTGGAGGTATGCAGATCATTCCCTTGTCGAAATGGGAGGATTACGTTATTGTTTGATACAACCTATGCATGGTATTATCATTGTGTTTCTAAAAATATAGGAACCTGTATACCACTTGGTATATTGGAGTTAAGTGGAGCCCTCATAGTGAGGTTGCGTCTACTTGGGAATCGGAGAATGTTTTTCGCTCACATTTTCTAAGCATAATGAAATAAAGTAAGGGCGAATTCCGAGGACGGAATTCCTTTTATTAGGGAGGAAGAATGTAATATTCCTAATTTTAAAAGGATAGTTTAGGTATTTATTTATTTGTTTTAATTGTATTTTTAATTACTTAATTGATTATTTGACTAATTGCTTATGTGTTTAATTGAATTAGGTATTACTTGATTATTTGATTATGTGACTACGTGTTATTTATATTTGTCTATGTGTTAATTGTTTAATTAGATTATGTGCTTAAATGGTATTTTGATTAATTATAAATTAAATATTTTCTTTTATTTTATTATTTTCTTTTATTTTTCTTTTATGATTCTGGTTAGTAGTAATGGGCCAACCAATTAGGTCCCATGGACTACTTGGATAAGAGGTTGGATGTGTATAGATTATTACCCATGGATAGTTGTGTATATATATATATATATATATATTATATACATATATAAAAAAGAAAGTAATTTATTAATTACTTTTACGGTAACTTGGGTAGTAATATTTAATCTGATATATATGTTTTATATTTAAATAATAAAAATATACATAGATTTGATACGTGTTATGTTTTAAGTTACTTTATAATATTATGGTAACTTAAGTATTATTGGATAATCCATTAATAAATAATGAAATGTGTATAATTTATTTATTTAATAAATATATACATAAATTATATACGTAACATATTTTACTTACTTTTTAATATTTTAATATTTATTTATTTTTAAGTTAAACTTGGAATGGAAAAAGGGTTAGGGTTATTTTATTTAGCCTATAAATATAAAGCTATAGATTGTAAAAGGGGGTTAGAAATATTCACGTGATATTTTCTAGAGAGAGAGAGTTAGAGAAGGAAGGAGGAAAAGGAAGGGAATGAGGAGAAAACCCTGTAAAGAGAAAATCAAGGAATAAGAAGTTTAATTTTTAATCCGAAAGTTTAAGGCAAGTTCTTATTCTATCTCTCTGCCTTAGATTTGTGTTTCTATACATGCCTAGGAAATTCCAGGATTTTTTTTAATCATACAAAATTTAATAATGATGCAAGTTTTAATTTTTCTCTTCTCCTTTGATTCGTACTCTATGCATGCTAGATTAATTATAAGTTCTTTGAATAAATTAAATTAGAATTATTTTATTCTATTTTTACATGAATTGTTGCTAGTATGGATAGTTTAATATTTAATGGATGAAAAAAATATATATATATAATAAAATAGGTTCATGATGTACACGCCGAACGAGGAAAGTATTTTATATAAATCAACATAAACCAAATTGTGTACATGTACGGAATTGATTCTTCACACATTTAGCACGCCGAACGAGGAAGGAATAAGGCACCAGTTTGTGTAATTTAAATTTAAATTTTATTTGTTTGTTATTTGTTTTTTTTTCTTTTCATAGAGACAGCACGCCGAACGAGGCGAGATTGAGTTTGGCGTGAAATCAGTTTCATTATTTTGGGGTTTTTAGTTAAATAATGATTAAAATAATGATGGATGTCATGATTGTGTTTTAATGATTGGAGTCATGATTTTGTTTTAATGATTGAAACAATGATTATTATAAAGTAAAGTAATGATTGAAAGAATGATTGTTATTATGATTAAATTAAATTAATATATATATATATATATATATATATATATATATTTATTTATTTATATTTTATTGATGATTTGTATTACATATTTATTTAATTTAAATAGATTTATTAAGGATTGGGTTGCATGATTTAGAGTACTCATGCCAAGTGTGAAATTTAATTTAAAGGTTAAATTAATTAAATAGGGTTGGATTAAATTATTTAAATAAATTATTTGGGTTTAAATGAGTTTAATCAAATTGTGGAGGAGTGCAATTAATTGAAAAACATGTTAATTTCTTATGTGTAAATTAAATGCATGATTTGATTTTCGGTGTGAATTTTTACATGTTTAAATTATGTATTTTTCATATTTGTGGAATGATGGAACGTAGAAACATGCCTAGGATTCCTAAACATTAAATAGGAACTAAGTTTGGGTTTAAATAAATTTAAATAGACTCAATCATAATGATGTTTGCTATTTGAATGTTTTAAACAAACGAATGGATTTAATCTTTTAAAATGTTTTAGCAATTGAGATTAAATGTGTAGGATGAATTGGATATGGAGAATGCTTATTTGACGGTATAATAAAATATCATCATGTATAAGATTCAATTTGTGTAGGACATATGATATAGGAAGCTTAAATAAATAATAAGGCATTCCTATTTTGGTGATAACTTGATATCATAGTTATTTATGGAATGTTTGATGTATTTCCTTAATTGTTATATCAATTGTTGGATTGTGTGGTTTAATGCACCGGTATGGGACAGTGGCATTCTAGGAATGGAATAACTTATCAGTTAAGTCCTACCTATTTTATATAAGGGAATGGATTAACTAAAATGTTAAGTCCTACTTATATTTAAGTCAGGTCAGCTGAATAAGTTGAATGACTTATGGAGGATTAATTTATTATATAAGGGAATGGATTAACTAAAATGTTAAGTCCTACTTATATTCAAGTCAGGTCAGCTGAACAAGTTGAATGACTTATGGAGGATTAATTTATACTGGATAGGATGGTTACTAGATTATATATATATAAGTATGGTGCCATGATATGAGCTTGAGTCTCAGGATCAATGGTTAGGGCGCGTATATTGCCAGGGATGTGTAGCTAGATATAGTGTAGTTGTGTACCCTGGTAGGTCTAGGTACTCATGCCCACTATATGTGCGTTTTGCATGTTACCTACTATTCAGGTTGAGACAACCCTATAGTCTAGTGAGGTTCCTTTAGTGTGTATATATATATATACGGATTACTAGTTACTGTTGGATTGACTAGGATGTATACGTGTATCGGATCTCTGCTTGGACTGTAGTAGAGTAGAACTTGTTTGTGGGCCTGACCCACCATTATTTTTCAGGTGTTCGTCACGAGTAGAGGTTGTTCGTGCTGAGCGGGGATCAATCTACTTCATTCTTCCGATGCTACATAGGAGTTCCTTTATGATTCAGTTTCCTATTTTAGATTACTGTCATTTGTTTAGTTTGGATTTTCTAGGGGTCCACACAGTATGGATTCCCGAGTTGTATTTTGGAGGATCAGTTGTATCAGAAGAGTTTATTAATTAATGGAAATATATTATGAGGTTTATTAGTAGATTATCATTTTAGTTTCTTGTCAGTATTTTATTTATTCTTCTTTATTCTTTTGTACTCTGTGTTCGTTTATTATCAATTTGTTTTGATATCCTCGGGTATTCGGGCGTGGGCCTGGCCAACCCGCATTCGGAAATTCGGGGGTATCACAAGCTGTTACTCTCTTAACATAAATATTTTTCAAAAAAAATCTATTTGTTCAAGCAATGGCATTTCATAAATCTAGGTTTGACATTTTAATATTAAGTCCCGTGTCACCCCTTATCCCCAGAAATCTTCTCTGTTGTTAAAACTTAGAAGTGGTTGGGAAATATAGGAATGATTTATGTTTTTCTACAAATATTTTTTTTTTGGGTAAGTGATCCAATATGATCAACAAACAAGGGTACTTGCTTCATTTGAAAAACATTGGTCTGGTGACAAATGCGTAATGCATAAGCCTATTTGCCATATAGTGCAACTTGTACATTTTTATCTCTATTAAATTAATTGGCATATAGCGGATCTTGTGTAAGCCATGTCATTCATATCTATAAGATTAACCTAGCAATCCTTTACTAGATTCAAAATGTGATTTTGCTTTTATTAGCCAGCAACTAACTTACCTCAGAAAAGGCTAACGAACCAAAGCTTCTAGTTTAGTAAGTGTTTAGTGTACAACTTTGAAGTTGTGTATAGAATCATTGGACTGGTTATATAATTTGAACATTGGCTTAGATTAAAATTGCATTGACTTTTTCCCCAAAGAACATACTGTGGTTATGTTATGACTGCATATTGTATTCTTCATATATAATGCATCCTGATCTTGATTTTGAAGGGTTAAGTTCAAACGTTATTCGTGATCTTTTTTAATCAAGTGTGTTGGAAGGATGGACATTTCATATTGTTTTAGAAGTGGTTGCTGTATTTGCTCCCACAACATTGTCTAAAATCCCATGGGCTGCTGTTCTGGGAAACCATAACCAAGAATCCACCCTCTCAAGGGAAGGTGTTATGAAATATATTTGTTGGCATGAACCACACCTTGTCTCAGTTCAATCCTCCTGACGCCCAAATCATTGATGGTTTTGGAAACTATAATCTAGAAATCCACGGGGTTCACGGTTCCAATTTTGTAAATAAATCCCTTCTCAATCTTTACTTCCTTGACAGTGGGGATTACTCCACAGTTCCATCCATCTTTGGCTATGGCTGGATCAAACCATCCCAGCAATTTTGGTTTCAACGCACTTCTATCAAACTTAAGGTACTAACCTCACTTTTTTAGGTGCATGGATTTGTATCAGTTCTACCATCCAGCAATACCCCCACATTCTCTTTTAGTCAACTGCTCTCTCTTTCTCTCTGTGATCAACTAACTATGGCCTCCATGATGTTACAGAAGACATTCAATAACTAAGCAGCAGATAGCTTGCTTTTAGTGAACTTCCCCCTTTGCAATATACCTTCATCAGCTCAATAGGTTTTAAGTTTGCATTATGTCATGTACTTTTGGTGGTGGTGTATAACATGAAATCCCTTCTAATTTTAAATATATTTAGGAAACAATATCGCCTCTGAACTGCAGTTAATGCATACAAATAAAAAAAATCCCCTTATAGTTGAAATATATTTAACTTGATTTCAGGTTTTAAGATTTCAATCTAATTATTAGCATTGAAAAATCAATAAACATGTATCAGAATAATCATCTTTCCTGATCTTGAAGCTGCACGGATTAGACAAACACAACAGTGAATCAAATATATAAATGTGTGAGACAATTATGTGCAATTAGTTGGCAAAGAAATAACTTGCACAACACTGTTACAACATGCACATTGATTTAGTTGATAGGTTTGATATGAATTCTGGACTTCAGATTTGAATACTGGAAGTAGGTGTCATTCTAAGTTGACTAAAGACACAACCCATGAATCAAATAAACATAGTGATTTGGGCCTTTAATTTTTTTGCCATGATTGACCTCTGTGTTTGTGTAACTTTGTTTTTGTGTGTCAGTGATGATGCTGCTGGAGGAATTTTTACCACTGCATAGCAAACTTATCACTCTTTTCAATTATTTGAACTAAAATTCTCATTATCCTTAAAGTTAATTAAGAGTGCTTCAGTTTTGCCTTAATTCTAAATAAAATTGGTGTTCCTAATGAAAGCAATAGAAATTATTACTTATCTAGGTTGCATCAATTTCTCTATTAAATTACTTCATTGACATTTCAAAATGCAGGATAATATGGTTGCCCAATCAAAGGAATCAATTAATGTGGATGCTAGTAGTCCAATTCCAGTGGATGAACAAATATTAGAGAATTATCTTGGAAAAGGAAAGGGTACTTATTTCCGCGGGTTTGGTCATGGAAAGAAGGCTCCACGAGGACGTAAGAGGAATGCATGCCAATATTGCAGAATTGGTGGCAGAATTAGAAGCTGAGAGGAGGAAGGCTGATATAGCTGAAGAAAAATGAGATGGAATGATGGAGTCCATAAATGATTTGAAGGCAACTGTGGCTAGTCTTGTGGAGAACCAAACAGAATGTCTTCTCAGCTTATGTTCACTCAATTTGGCGCGCATCGACCTCCGTTTGGTAGCCCACAGCAGCAGCAACAACCGTCAACTTATGGACTATTTGGCTGTCTATTGAATAGTCCTCAGCCACCTATGTTTGGGGCATTTGGTCATCCGTACCAACCATTTCAATCCGGGCTTCCAATACATGATCAATGATTTCAGACATTGAAGTTTAGAAACTAAGTTTTTGATAGCATTTCCTAAAAGCTAGGCACACAAATAGGTGGCAGCTGCTGCACCTCTTCCAAAGGCTGTATAAGAAAGTTAAGTGCAAGGCCAAGAAAGTTTTTTATTAGAAACTAATTTTTGGGATTACATATGATGTTTTTTGGTACTGTTTTGAGAATTGCTAGAAGTGTAATTTGAACAACCCATATATATTTTAATTAATGGTTGACATTAAATTTAGTTTGTGTAGAAGTAGATTATGAATGGATATAGCAGGTAGATTATGAATCGATGAAGCAACAGGATATGAATCGAATAATATAGCATATGCCAAAAAAAAAAAAAAAAAAAAAAAAAGTACATTATCCATCCCAAATATCAGTTTGAGATGGCATAAACATCTATCCTAAATACTCAATTGGGACAGAATAAATTTTCGTCCCTAATGCTTAATTGGGATGGAATTAAATTCCGTCCCTAATGCTCAATTGGGATAGAATAAAACTCCGTCCTAAATGCTCAATTGGGACGGAATTAAATTATGTCCCTAAGGCTCAATTGGGATGGAATTTAATTCTGTCCCTAATGCTCAATTGGGACAGATAATCAAATTTAGTCCCTAATACTCAATTGGGACGGAGTTTTATTCCGTCCCAATTAGTCTGTCCCTAAAACTCTTTTAGGACACTGCATATAGAGACGGTTACATCAGCCGTCCCAAAAAGGTATTAGGGACAGTTTGGGCACCTATAGGGACAGTTTTTTTTGTCCCTAATAGCACCATTTCTTGTAGTGTTTTCATACAATTTAACTAATACACATAATCATAGATTTCGTATATATCATTTACATCATCCTCAAGGCAATCAACTCAAAATTAAACATGTTTTGCAACAAACATTGAGAGATAATTCACAAAGGAACAAGAAAACATGAATTAAAGGCCCCTACCTCAAGATATGCAAAAAACCCCCAAATTAGTGCCCTAGATCTCGAATTTCTTAGAGTGCACCAAATAAGAAATTGCTCCGTTCAAATCGTAGATCTCGCCGTGATCTTCAATTTGTCGCAAACGGCATTCAAAAACTTTAAAAGATGAAGGAGAAATCAAGAATTGAAGCTCACTTGGAAAGAAAAAGAAAAAATGAGATGAGAATTGGGAGAGAAAGAGAGACTTACGGGAGAGGAAGAGAATTGTGAGTCTCCAATGGCCTTCTGGCCTTTAAAAGATGCTAATGGTAAGCCCCACCAAAATTAATTTATTTTCCTTTTATTTTTACACCACAATTAAATCATTTTACACACAAACTAAATATATATATGTAACCCACATAAAAAACATCAAGTAAAATGTATGAGATACAAATGGACCCAACTAAAATCCCCGTACAACAATTCTGGTAGCGGGGTACACGGGACTGTCCGGCTCGAAAAATTGAAAAATGCCGAAAGGGCAACCCTCACATTTCAAAGAGTCCCGAACTCAATGAAATGTCCCAACCAACTCTCGGATACAACCGGCACACTTCATAATGTCCGGTACGCAAAACGGCAAAAGACGGAAATGCCCTTGCAATGACAAAAATTCTGAAAAAAATGAAAAATGACGAAAAATAGAAACATCACAAGAATAATATATTTTGGACCAAATAAATCAGAAAAAAGATATCATACTCTATTCTGTATTTTGAATTTCCGTCTACTTAAATTATATGCCACTATATATGTAATAGTGCTACTAGTATGTGCTAAGCAATAAAACAATGAATCTTCATTGTTATCTTTAATTTTCAAACAGTTTTTTAAATTAAATTGTTCTTGTTTAGTCAAGTTGTTATATACAGTGGTGGTTTAATTTCTTGCAAAAATGCTTCACCAACAAGATAAATATTTAAGAGGTCACTATATTATGAACCTCTTTACTATAATCACATGCTAAGGTAGGTAGCTTGAACTTTTTTTTTTTTTTTTTTACATGACCACTACACTGATAAAAACACTTTCATCATTACAAAAAAGTTAAACAGAAACTAAATGATGCAGTAAACCTATATTGTTTTTAAATTTTCCGAACTATTCGACGTTCACGATAGATAACCGCACACGACAAAGAACATTTTAGTGTCAAAAAAATGATCACAAGCACATAATTATAGCAGAGCATGGCATCCTAAGAAAAAGAGTGATGGAGATAAGGTTTCATATTGGTGGTTCGGTAAATGATTAAATGTTTTGCATGCTTGTCTGATTTCGGATAAACCACAATTTCCACGTGTCCATTAATAAAAATGGCATTGTCACATTAATGTAACAAAATTAAATTTAGATTTTTCTCGATAATGGTGTTGTCTGCCCCCCTAACCTAGAATTATATATACTCCGTATGTAATTCACACCCATAATTTGCAAAAGTTTGTCATCTTGAAAGAATATATGCCGTCTTATTTATAAACTAAAAATTCTATACCAGCAAGGATGATTTTTATTTATGAATGTAAATTTAATGTTTAATAAATCTATAATAAATGAATTATCTACTCAAAATTGTCATCATTAAAGATGGAATGTGTTTGTTTGTGTGTGAGATTACATGCATGGTTTGGTGGGTGGGTCTTTGTGCGTGTATCACGTTTGTTATTATTAATGCATTGCACTAAAGGAACTGTCCCAACCCAAAAGGGGTTGGCCTAGAGGAAAAGACTTGGGCCTAGATCGGAACCTCAGTCAGTTTGAGGTCTCAAGTTCGATTTCTCTTAGTACGGCCCCTGAAAATTGCTATACATAATATTCCACTCTAATTATAGCTTGAAGGCAAGAGTGACATTTTGTTAAAGTAAAATGATATTTTTATTTATTTTTTTAATTAATGGTTGTAATACCAATTTGCAATACATGTTCTACTTTGTTAATTTGGTTAGAAAGAAGGGAGGGAAGAAAGATAGAAGAATGGAACATGCTTTCATCGTTTGGTTGGGAGGAAGAGAAGAGAGGAATGAAACAAGTTCACATTTTTTTCATTCATTCAAAATTGGGCAGAAGATGAAAGAAAATTTCCCAATAAATACGTAATACTATTTTTAGCCTATAATTATTTACAAAATCACTTTGTTAAAACCCTACAAATTCCTTTCCCAAAAGCCGAAGGAAGAAATGTTCACACCAAGAGAGTATATATACAGGTAAAAAATATATAAAATCTCTATTTCTCTTCTTTTCAATAAAACAAAGAAATATGTCACATTATCTATCATTAATTTCCATTATCTCTTACATTCAAACAAACAAACCAAAAAAAGTGAGGAAACACCGTCCCTTCCCTAACGATCTCATTCATCGATCCCTCCCCCTCTCTCTTTCATCTATTTATTCATCCCTCCTACAAAGCGGAGCATACGGAAAGTCTGGAACCCACCATAACCGATTGAAAAAATCCCTTAGAGTTTGAATTGAGAATACTATTCGAATTCAATCAATTGTTGTAGCTGTGATTATGAGAGAGAGAATGATGATGCTTGATCATAGGAGAAAATTATGTTGCTTTATTTGATTATGTTAGGTTCCAGTGGTATACTAAGAGCATGTAATATTGGTATATAGAGGGAGCTTAGGAGCCCATTTTAGAGTCAGAAGCAATTAATTACCAGTTAAGTATGGGAAGTGAAGGCCATATCCTCCTAAGTCTCATTGTTTTTGTTCACTCAGTGGCTCATGGCTATGCTGGTGTTCAACCCAGAGATGACTCAGAGAACAACATTCCTTTCAACCGTCACAGTTTTCCACGTGGTTTCGTATTCGGAGCAGCATCATCTGCTTACCAGGTATGTTCTTAATTAATTGAATTTCTTTACTATATATATATATATATATATATATTATATATATGTTTCATTGTAAATGTGTTTAAGTGAAACCACTTAAATACATCGTTTAACTCCCTCTTTCAGTTCTATGCCTTTGGACGAAGAATCATTATTAATTCTATACAAATTAAACCACCTCCTTTATATTATTGTTATTCAAAGAATTTTTTCTTTTTCCATTATTATTATTAATTATTGTTGTTGTTTTGTTTTGTTTCAACAGTATGAAGGTGCTTGGAATGCAAGTGGTAAAGGACTAAATAATTGGGATCACTTCACTCAGACATATCCAGGCAGAGCTCTCTCTCTCTCCCTCTAAATATACATTTATACACATGCAGTGATGAAATGATGGAAAAGAAACAACTATTCTAGGCGGAGGCATTTTGAAAGGATTAAAATATAAAAATAAAAATAAAAATAAAAATAAAAATAAAAACTATTACAGGCGGAGCAATTAATGCACTTTGAAATAATAGATTGTCCTAAAGGATTTGGAAAAAAAGGACTAGCTAAGTTCACTTTTCTGAAAAATGTTTATCAACAAATGTGAAAATTGGAAATTATGAAAAAATGTTTTTCATGTACTGTCTTTTCTGATGAAATTTTCATTTATTGAGAAAAAAAAATTGTTAACCAAAAGAATTTTTTAGCTGCATAATTTTTTATTTTTCAGTCTTTAAAAAAACTGAACCAAGTAACTTCAAAGTGATTTCATTAACTTCGGGCATTAAAACAACAACAAAACCTAGATTTTCTCTCTTTTACTGTTTCATCGTGTTGCATAGTGTGCTTTTACATTGCTTATGCAACGATTGACTACTTTTCTTTCACTGAATATGCTTTCTATTTTGGGAAATGTTGTGTTGGTGCTGTAGAAATGGTAAAGGGCAATGCTAGCGGGAAGGTTGCTGTTAACTTCTATGATCTTTACCCGGTAATATTTTGCCTGAAACAGATTTTCCTATAATTTTATTTTGTTGAATTACATGCAGGGACGGATCTAGGAATTCATATGAGGGGAGGAATTTATATGGAGCGGTTTTTTTTTATAATTTCAATGGGGACAATTTCAAAATTTTATGGGTATAAATGCAAAAAAAGTATAAATTTAGAAGTGTAAAATGTAATAATAAAAATTTTCAGTGGGACCCTCACTGAGCCCTTCACAAATCCATGCATGTTTACATGCATATTTAATAAGAAGATTTACAAATTTTACAGGAAGACTTTGAGCGAATGAATGATATCGGCTTTGATGCTGTTAGAATTTCCCTCTCTTGGTCCAGAATATTACCTAGTAAGTCACTTTAATATTTAAATCCTTTAACAAACTTCGTTAATTGATACACTTTTTTTTTTTTTTTTTTTTTTTTTTTTTTTATCACAATTCATTGATACACTTGATCTCTAATAAAATTCAAACAACAGATCCGCATTCTTTTTCCAATCTTTCCTTGCCATTGAATTGCTTCTCTTTTTTTTTCTTCTTTTTTTTTTTTTTTTTTCCCTTTGTTCTTCACTACAAGAAAATTTTGCTTTTTAACGACAAGCGAAAACACTTTCTGCCACGGTTTTGGCCTGTTATATCATTTTTTTAAAAAAAAATTAAATTATTAGAGAGCGTGCAACTTTAATATTTAAATCCACTAACATATATACTTTATAATTTATTTTGGCTTTTCATGTTCTTTTCTAATCTTAATTCGTATCCATTATGTTATTGTTATCATAATTTTCTCAAAATTTCGACAAAGAAAGAGCATAATTAATATTTTCTAATTGTTTTGATATATATTTAGGTGGCCGGGTAAATGGCGGTTCAGGAGTTAATCCTGATGGACTCAAGTACTATCACAATCTCATCGACGACACCCTATCCAAAGGTCACAAATCTATTGCCTTCTTTATCCCTTTTTTTGTTTGATTTATACTTTGTGTTGTTATAATCAATTTCAAAATAAGTATAATTCTCTAAATAAATAAGTATTTTTTATTTATTTTTTGAAAGGTGTATAATTTTTAGTACTTTTTGATCGATCAGGACTGAAGCCTTTTGTTACCTTGTTCCACTTTGATATGCCACAAGCCCTTCAAGATGAGTATGGAGGGTTTCTGGACTACAAAATTGTGTACGTAATCTTTATATATATTAGCTACCAGTATTATATATGTAGTCTCGTACTATAGTGCAGGAGCCTTGTCATTTTGTGACCTGGGAAGGATTAAATGTACGGGTGCAGTCTTACCTCCTCATGCAAATAGACTGTATATCAATGAATCTCGTGTCATAAATTAACTAAAAACTTACCATGCAATGTTTTAATTAATGTACAGGAACGATTTTGAAGATTATGCTGACCTTTGCTTCAAAGAGTTTGGTCATAAGGTGCAGTACTGGATCACCATAAATGAACCATGGTCTTACAGTGCCATGGGATATGCCTATGGTTCATTTCCACCCGGTAGATGTTCTAAGGACGAAAATTTGCAAAAATCCGAAGATTTGTATAGAGTTGGAAGAGCTTTTAAGTCGCTTTTTATAAGCTGCCCTGTGCCTGGTGATTCTGGCACTGAGCCTTACAATGTTACACATCATCTACTTCTTGCTCACGCAAAAGCAGTGCAACTTTATAGAAACAAGTACCAGGTTAGTCCAGTCTACGATGTTCCCACAGTCATTACAGAATCTGAGAATTTGAATTGTCAATTTAATCTGAATAGTAATTTGAATTAACTAGTACGATTTTCAATTTCTTTAAGATTTAATAATATGATGGTTCTAATGATGGCCATGCATGATCTTGTGTAGAGGATACAGAGTAAAATTATGGGTAAAATTGGTATTGTAAATGTTGTTCAGTGGATGCTTCCGTTCGACACTCAGTCAAAAAATGACACTGCTGCAGCCAATCGGGCCCTTGATTTCATGTATGGATGGTAAGTAGGTCCATTGCATGGTTCTCTCTCTCTCTCTCTCTCTCTCTCTACATATATATATATATATATATATATATCGGTAATTTATATAAACTATTGGTGTGAATATTGATTTTTGGTGTTTTTTTGGTTCCCCTAGGTTTATGGAACCTTTGAACAGTGGCAGCTATCCATCTTCAATGATTGAGTACGTCGGAGATCGGTTGCCGATTTTTACAAATCGTGAATCAAAAATGGTAAAAGGGTCTTCCGATTTCATAGGGTTAAATTATTATACTGCAGCTTATGCATATCATGTTCCTTGCAAAAAAATTCCAAGCTACTTGACGGATTCTTGCTCAAGTCTTATGGGTAGGTTTTATCTAATCGATCCATTTCTATGCTACAAATATGTTTATTTCATGTTATTGACACTAATTTTATGTTGTGACGTAAGAGGTAAACGCAACTGGATACCAAATTGGTCCAAAGGTAAACGTCTACGAAGTACATTATTGTGTATCATATATTTAAAATAAAATCCCTAGAATAAATGTCTCTAAGCAAAATAATAATAAGAATGTTTTCCATGTTAATCCATCTAAGCAAAGTAATTTAATTAGGATTTAGGATTCAGTTATTTATATTCAGAGTTAAAATATTCACTTATATATTTTAATTGATTTTTCAGGCAGGTTCAGACTGGCTCTATGTTTATCCGGAAGGACTTGGAGATCTTTTGAACTACACAAAGAATCAATATAACAATCCCAAAATCTATGTCACTGAAAATGGTAAAATTCTTATGAGATTTTTTTTTTCTCCGGCATGTATAATGTTTATAATATATATATATATATATATATAGATATATGTAATATATGCCATTTTTTTTTTCTCTTATATATAATGTTTATAATATATTTGTTCTGTGTGCCATAGTTTGCATATATAGCATATGGTAGTCATATAGTATGCATTTCTACTCTTACATATTAATATTTTTCATATATATTGTCTGACCATTCTTTGCAGGAGTGGACTTAATTAATGGGTACAATATTCAACATGATTCCATGAGAATAAAGTACCATAACGATCATCTTCATGTCCTCCGTGATGTCATGTTAGTATTTTACATATTTTTAAAGTTTCAAAACAACCCATTTTCTTTTTTAATTAATATTTTCCCCCATAAATACAAATCTATGAATATTTATATTTGAATTTTGACAGGAAGAGAACCGGAGTGAATGTGAACGGATATTTTGTATGGTCATTCCTGGATAATTTTGAATGGACCGAGGGTTACACAGTCCGTTTTGGTCTTGTTTACGTGAATTATTTCAACAAGACGTTGTTTAGATTTTCTAAAGATTCAGCCTCATGGTTCTCCAATTTTCTGAAAAATGGAGCAGAAACCCTTCCTAAGATCCCTGACACGGGGCTTGCATTGGGTTCTATGTCTGTGCACCAAAATGGCATCATCTAATGCATAGAACAGGGTTTGGATCCACTTCCATGATGGAGTAGTATATTAACCAATAAACCTAAAAGAATATATATATATATATATATATATATATATATATATATATACTCTATTTTGTATTTTAAATTTCCATCTGCTTAAATTATGTGCACTTTGTATGTGATTATGTGCACTATGTATGTGATTATGCTTCAATGTGTGTGCTACTATTATGTGCAAAGCAATAATAGAATGAATCGTCATTGTTATTGTTTTTTTATGCAACTGCATCTCTTCATTTCAAACAGTTTCGAAATAATCCACACGTGGATCTGACTTGCATCTATATACAAGACACAGTCTGCAAATACCCACCATTTACTGTTAAGAGGGGCCGTTAATTGCGGTTATTAACTTGTAGTTTGGTCCTGGGCTGTCCCAAGTTTTGGGCCCAATTTTGGGGTTCTTTTTTTTTGGTCCCTCTTTGGGCTGTTTTTGGCCTGTAAAAATATAATGTGTGTATATATATAATTAATTTTTTATAAAATATAATTATATTATGCATATTAGAATTTGATTCTATGTACCTGACAACATGACGTGACCATGTTCCCCCCTCCCCCCTCTCTCTATATATAATAATAATTTAGGCTTTATCCAGCTTCAACTGGTACAATTTTCTGAGACTCGAAATCTATGCATAATAATTTAAGCTTGGTTTCTTCTTAGCCAGACTTGGATAATACTTTCGTTGAAGTCTTCATGGTTCACCTGGAAAACACCAGATGAATGCTTGTATTAGTAAAAAGAGAGAAAAAAATATGTGCCCAAACGCTAACTCCAAGTTTTCAAAATATATTCACACAAGTGATGTTAGATGTGTAGTTAGCTATATAACATGAAAACTACACAAAAAATCCATGGTGCTTCAAATTTTTAAATGCTCCTATCACATGTGAAACTTCATGCTCGCAGACTGTTGAGATCATACTTCCTGAATAAAGTGAAGTTTATACCAAAAAAAACAAAAAACACTCAGCCAATTGGTTCAAAAAGTGTCTAGCAGAATAGTATATTTCGGACCAAATAAATCAGAAAAGAGATATCATACTCTATTCTGTATTTTAAATTTCCGTCTACTTAAATTATATGCCACCATATATGTTATAGTGCTACTAGCATGTGCTAAGCAATAAAACAATGAATCTTCATTATTATCTTTAATTTTCAAAAAGTTTTTTGATAATTAAATTGTTCTTTTTTTTTTCTTTTTTCTTTTTTTTGTTAAATGGGTGAGCTTTTAAAAAAAGAAAAAAAAAAAAAAAAAAAAAAAAAAAAAAAAAAAACTTTACAACAAAGACCACAAGAACAACAATTAAATTGTTCTTGTTTAGTCAATTTGTTATATACAGTGGTGGTTTAATTTCTTGCAAAAATGCTTCACGAAGAAGATAAATATTTAAGAG
Organism: Cornus florida; assembly: GCF_030987335.1. Lineage (NCBI taxonomy): Eukaryota > Viridiplantae > Streptophyta > Magnoliopsida > Cornales > Cornaceae > Cornus > Cornus florida. The sequence goes on from NW_026775573.1 coordinate 7,952,965, forward strand.
GTCACCATATTATGAACCTCTTTACTATAGTCACATGCTAAGGTAGCTAGCTTGAACTATTTTTTTTTGCATGACGACTATAGTATTGATAAATACACTTTCATCATTATGAAAAATTAAACAGAAACTAAAAGATGCCGGTAAACCTATATTGCTTTTAAAATTTCCGAACTATTCGACGTTCATGATAACCGCACATTTCAGAAACATGTCAACTGTACCCCATACACAACAAAGAACATCTTAGTGTCAAAAAAGATGATCACAAGCACATAATTATAGCAGAGCATTTTGGTGGTTCAGTAAATGATTAAATGCTTTGCAGGCTTTGTCTGATTTCGGATCCACCACAATTTCCAAGTGGCCATTAATAAAAATGCCATGGTCACATTAACTAACCAAAATTAAATTTAGATTCTTTTCGATAATGGTGTTGTCAGCCCCCTAAACCTAGAATTCTACTCCGTATGTAATTCACACACATAATTTGCAAAAGTTTGTCATCTTGAAAGAATGTGTGGTCTTATTTATAAACTAAAAATTCTATACAAGAAAGGATGATTTTTATTTATGAATGTAAATTTAATGTTTAATAAATCTATAATAAATGAATTATGCTCTCAAAATATATTGTCATCATTAAAGATGGAATGTGTTTGTTTGTGTGTGATTACACGCGTGGTTTGGTGGGCGGGTCTTTGGGTGTGTATCACATTTGTTATTATTACTGCATAGCACTAAAGGAAATTGGGACCTGAAAATTGCTATACATAATATTCCACTCTAATTATATCTTGAAGGCAATACTGACATTTTGTTAAAACGAAATGTTTATTTATTTTTTAATTAATGGTTATAATTCCAATTTGTCCCACATCGAATCCGGATAGAAAATGATTAGGTATAAATGGGTGAATATGCAGCACTACCAATAGTATTTTTGGGTAAATAGGCAAGCTCACACCCGTTACAGTTGGTATCAAATTTAGTTTCCAGCCGTGCACTGGCGAGCTACCATACTTGGAAACAGTTTCCATATAAACATCATTTCTCACCTCGGTAAATATTCATTGCTCATTGAATTAACTAAACTCAACCACCATTTTCAATTTTGCTCTATACAAATTCTGTCCAAATCCATAACTATCGATCAACAACCTTTTATATCAATGACTATATAACACTATATCCTGTCCAAAATGCTTGCCTGATAATTCTCCTTGATTGAAAAACATTCGAGTTATAATCTCTCTGCAACTTATCATTTGCAAAAACAATGAATCATATCTCATAAAACCCTCCTGTTCTGTACTAAATCTCGCTTGATAATCATTTGGTTAGAGAAAATAGGTAATGTACCTTAATAGTAGACTTATAACGTGACACTATCGTCAATATCCATTTCTCTAAAAAATTCAATTTCAAAATTGTTATAATAATTGAATCCCACTATCCTAATCATATAACACAAACACTCTCCAATAATAACTGAAAAGCTACCACGTCTATAATACATCTATACGGACCTAACAACATGATAAATTTAAAGTTCCACTATCCTAATCATATAATACGGATGGACACTTTTAACCACTAAACCACGTACATATACAAAAATATATATATATATATATATATATATATATGTATGACTATACGTACAAAAATTCGGGATGTTATGGTGGGTGGGTATTTGGGCATGTATCACAAATGTTATTATTACTACTTTGCACTAAAGGAAATTGGGACCTGAAAATTGCTATACATAATATTCCACTTTAATTATAGCTTGAAGGCAATAGTGACATTTTGTTAAAGCGAAATGACATTTTTATTTATTTATTAATTAATGGTTGTAATACCAATTTGCAATACATGTTCTGCTTTGTTAATTTGGTTAGAAGGAATGGAGGGAAGGAAGGTAAAAGAATGGAACATGCTTTCATCCTTTGGTTGGGAGGAGGAGAAGAAAGGAATGAAACAAGTTCACAATTTTTTCATCCGTTCAAAATTGGGTTGGAGAGAGGTGGGATGAAAGAAAATTTCCCAATAAATATGTAATACTATTTTTAGCATATAATTATTTACAAAATCACTTTGTTAAAACCCTACAAATTCATTTCCCAAAAAGTGAAGGGAGAAATGCTGACACCAATGAGAGTATATATACTGGTAAAAAATATATATAAAATCCCTATTTCCCCTTCTTTCAACCAAACAAAGAAATATGTCACATTATCTATATATCATTTTCATTATCTCTTACATTCAAACAAACAAACAAAAAAAAAAGTGAAGAAACACAATCCCTTAATTCCCTAACAATCTCATTCATCGATCCCTCCCCCTCTCTCTTTCATCCATTTATTTATCCCTCCTACAAAACGGAGCATACGGGAAGTCTGGAACCCACCATAACGGATTGAAAAAATCCCTTGAGTTTGAATTGAGAATACTTTTTGAATTCAATCAATTGTTGTAGCTGTGATTATAAGAGAGAGAATCAGGATGCTTGATCATAGGAGAAAGTTATGTTGCTTTATTTGATTATGGTTGGTTCTAGTGGTATACTAAGAGCATGTAACATTGGTATAAAAAGGGAGCTTAGGAGCCCATTTTAGAGTCACAAGCAATTAACCAAGTATGGGAAGTGAAGGCCATGTCCTCCTAATTCTCATTGTTTTTGTTCACTCAGTGGCTCATGGCTATGCTGGTGTTCAACCCAGAGATGACTCAGAGAACAACTTTCCTTTCAACCGTCACAATTTTTCAAGTCGTTTCGTATTCGGAGCAGCATCATCTGCTTACCAGGTATGTTCTTAATTAATTAAATTTCTTTACTATATATATTTAAAAGTAATATATGTTTCATTGTCAGAAGACAGTGTAAATATGGTGAATGTGTTTAAGTGAAACCACTTAAATACATCTAAAGGACAAGCTCGTTTGACTCCCTCTTTCAGTTCTATGCCTTTGGACGAAGAATCATTATTAATTCTATACAAATTAAACCACCTCCTTTATATTATTGTTATTCAAAGAATTTTTTCTTTTTGCCATTATTATTATTAATTATTGTTGTTGTTTTGTTTTGTTTCAACAGTATGAAGGTGCTTGGAATGTAAGTGGTAAAGGACCAAATAATTGGGATAACTTCACTCAGACATATCCAGGCAGAGCTCTCTCTCTCTCTCTCCCCCTCTAAATATACATGTATACACATATATAGAGGAATCCTTCATTTTTATTAGAACAGTAACAGAAAGTATATTATTTGTGTTATTTACCCAAAAAAATAAAAAAGAAGAAGAAGAAGAAGCAGAAGAGAGAAAATATATTATTATAGTCCAAACTATGAGAAACGACTTGGGTGCCCTTTAGTTACTTTGCATGTCATGATATTACATGCAGTGATTAAATGATGGGGAAAAAAAAAAAACAACTATTCTAGGCGGAGGCATTTTGAAAGGATTTGGAAAGGAAAAAAAAAAAACTATTATAGGCGGAGCAATGCAGTTTGAAATAATAGATTGTCGTAAAGGATTTAAAAAAAAAAGGACTAGCTAAGTTCACTTTTTCGAAAAATGTTTATCAACAGATGTGAAAATTGAAAATTATTTTTTTAAAAAAAATCCATGTACAGTCTTTTATGATAAAATTTTCATTTATTGAGAAAAAAATTTGTTAACCAAAAGAATTTTTTAGCTGCATAATTTTTTATTTTTCAGTATCTTAAAAAACTGAACCAAGTAACTTCAAAATGATTTCATTTTCTTCAGGCACTAAAACAACACAAAAACTTAGATTTTCTCTCATGTACCGTTTCATGGTGTTGCATCATGTGCTTTTACATTATTTATGCAACGATTGAGTTTGCTTTTTTTAACTACTTTATATTGTTTATATAACAAATTTTGCATTGTTTATGCAATAACTACATTACAATTGTATTGCTTGCGTTGCATTAGCAATACAGGACACAACACAAGATGCCCCTCAGCAAGAGGGGATCCGGATTCCAAAGTAACAGCATGATGCTAACATCAACATAATTTGCTTTAATCTGCATTGGAAATATGTCCTGATTGACTACTTTTCTTTCACTGAATATGCTTTCTATTTTGGGAAATGTTGTGATGGTGCTGTAGAAATGATAAAGGGCAACGCTAGCGGGAATGTTGCAGTTAACTTCTATGATCATTATCCAGTAATATTTTGCCTTAAACAGAATTTTCCTATAATTTTTTTTGGACAAATAAAGTTATGTAAAAGATAGAGCAACTTTTGAAATTTTTCTAGAGTAACATTTTGTTGATTTACATGCATATTTAATAAGAAGATTTACAAATCTTGCAGGACGACATTGTTCGAATGAATAAGACCGGATTTGATGCTATTAGAATTTCCCTCTCATGGTCCAGAATATTACCTGGTAAGTCATTTTAATATTTAAAACATTTAACAAATTTCATTAATACACTTTTAACAAACGAACAGGGAAACTCTTTCTACCACTACTTTGGCCTGTTATAATAATTTTCTAAAAATTTAAATTGGTAGAGAGCATGCAACTTTAATATTTAAATTCTCTAATACACTTTATTACCATTTTTTTTTCCTTTCTTAATCAGATTTGTCCTATAATTTGTTTTGGCTTTTAATGTCCTTGTCTAATCTTAATTAGTATCCATTATGTTAATGTTATCATAATTTTCTCAAAATTTCGACAAAGAAAGAGCATAAAATATTAATATTTTCTAATTGTTTTGATATAAATTTAGGGGGCCACGTAAAATTGGTAAATGGCAGTTCAGGAGTTAATCATGATGGAGTCAAGTACTATCACAAACTCATCGACGATATCCTATCCAAAGGTCACAAATCTTTTGCCTTCTTTATCCCTTTTTTTGTTTTATTTGTACTCTGTGTTGTTATAATCAATTTCCAAATAAGTATAATTTTTCTAAATAAATAAGTATTTTTTATTTATTTTTTTAAAGGTGTATAATTTTTATTACTTTTTGATCGATCAGGACTGAAGCCTTTTGTTACCTTGTTCCACTTTGATATGCCACAAGCCCTTCAAGATGAGTATGGAGGGTTTCTGGACTACAAAATTGTGTACGTAATCTTTATATATATTAGCTACCAGTATTATATATGTAGTCTCGTACTATAGTGCAGGAGCCTTGTCATTTTGTGACCTGGGAAGGATTAAATGTACGGGTGCAGTCTTACCTCCTCATGCAAATAGACTGTATATCAATGAATCTCGTGTCATAAATTAACTAAAAACTTACTATGCAATGTTTTAATTAATGTACAGGAACGATTTTGAAGATTATGCTGACCTTTGCTTCAAAGAGTTTGGTCATAAGGTGCAGTACTGGATCACCATAAATGAACCATGGTCTTACAGTGCCATGGGATATGCCTATGGTTCATTTCCACCCGGTAGATGTTCTAAGGACGAAAATTTGCAAAAATCCGAAGATTTGTATAGAGTTGGAAGAGCTTTTAAGTCGCTTTTTATAAGCTGCCCTGTGCCTGGTGATTCTGGCACTGAGCCTTACAATGTTACGCATCATCTACTTCTTGCTCACGCAAAAGCAGTGCAACTTTATAGAAATAAGTACCAGGTTAGTCCAGTCTACGATGTTCCCACAGTCATTACAGAATCTGAGAATTTGAATTGTCAATTTAATCTGAATAGTAATTTGAATTAACTAGTACGATTTTCAATTTCTTTAAGATTTAATAATATGATGGTTCTAATGATGGCCATGCATGATCTTGTGTAGAGGATACAGAGTAAAATTATGGGTAAAATTGGTATTGTAAATGTTGTTCAGTGGATGCTTCCGTTCGACACTCAGTCAAAAAATGACACTGCTGCAGCCAATCGGGCCCTTGATTTCATGTATGGATGGTAAGTAGGTCCACTGCATCGTTCTCTCTCTCTCTCTCTCTCTCTCCCTCTCTCTCTCTCTCTCTCTCTATATATATATATATATATATATATATATATCGGTAATTTATATAAACTATTGGTGTGAATATTGGTTTTTGGTGTTTTTTTTTTCCTAGGTTTATGCAACCTTTGTACAATGGCAGCTATCCATATTCAATGATTGAGTACGTTGGACATCGGTTACCGAATTTTACAAAAAATGAATCAGAAATAGTAAAAGGGTCTTTCGATTTCATAGGGTTAAATTATTATACTGCGGCTTATGCAAAGTATGTTCCTTGCAAAAACATTTCAAGCTACTTGACGGATTCTTGCGCAAGTCTTACAGGTAAGTTTTATCTAATCGATCCATTTCTGTGCTACAAATGTTCCAATATGTTTATTTCATGTTATATATTGACACTAATTTTATGGTGTGACATCAGAGGTAAATGCAACTGAACACCAAATTGGTCCAAAGGTAAACGTCTACAATGTATATTATTGTGTATCATTTATTTAAAATATGAACACTAGAATAAATGTCTCTAATCAAAATAATAATAATAATGTTTTCCAAGTTAATCTATTTATATGGGATAATTGTGCAACCCATAAAAAGTAATTTAATTAGGATCTAGGATTCAGTTATTTATATTCAGAATTAAAATATTCACTTATATATTTTAATTGATTTTTCAGGCGGGTTCAGACTGGCTCTATGTTTATCCCGAAGGACTTGGAGATATTTTGAACTACACAAAGAATCAATATAACAATCCCGAAATCTATGTCACTGAAAATGGTAAAATACTTATGAGATTTTTTTTTTCTCCGGCATGTATAATGTTTATATATATATATATATATGCCTTTTTTTTTTCTCTTATATATAATGTTTATAATATATTTGTACTGTGTGCCATAGTTTGCATATATAGCATATGGTAGTCATATAGTATGCATTTCTACTCTTACATATTAATATTTTTCATATTTATAGTCTGACCATTCTTTGCAGGAGTGGACTTAATTAATGGGTACAATATTCAACATGATTCCATGAGAATAAAGTACCATGAGGATCATCTTCATGTCCTCCATGATGTCATGTTAGTATTTTACATATTTTTAAAGTTTCAAAACAACCCATTTCCTTTTTTAATTAATATTTTCCCACAAAAATACTAATCTATGAATATTTGTATTTGAATTTTGACAGGAATAGAACCGGGGTGAAAGTGAGTGGATATTTTGTATGGTCATTCTTGGATAATTTTGAATGGACCGAGGGTTACACAGTCCGTTTTGGTCTTGTTTACGTGAACTATTTCAACGAGACGTTGTTAAGATTTTCTAAAGATTCAGTCTCATGGTTCAACAAATTTCTGAAAAATGGAACAGAATCCCGTCCTAAGATCCCTAACACGGGGCTTGCATTGGGTTCTATGTCTGTGCACCAAAATGGCGTCATGTAATGCACAGAACAGGGCTTGGATCCACTTCCATGATGCATGGAGTAGTATATTAACCAATAAACATGAAATATATATATATATATATCATACTCTATTTTGTATTTCAAATTTCCGTCTGCTTCAATTATGTGCACTTTGTATGTGATTATGTGCACTATGTATGTGATTATGCTTCACTGTGTGCTACTATTATGTGTGTGCTACTATTATGTGCACTTTGTATGTGATTATGTGCACTATGTATGTGATTATGCTTCACTGTGTGCTACTATTATGGGTGTGCTACTATTATGTGCAAAGCAATAATAGAATGAATCCTCATTGTTATTGTTTTTATATGCAACATAATAGAATGAATCCTCATTGTTATTGTTTTTATATGCAACTGCATCTCTTTATTTCAAAAAGTTTCGAAATAATCCACACGTGGATCTGACTTGTATCTATATACAAGACATTGTCTGCAAATACCCACCATTAACGGCTAAGAAGGCCGTTAATTGCGGTTATTAACTTGTAGTTTGGTCCTGGGCTCTCCCAAGTTTTGGGCCCAATTTTGGGCTTCTGTTTTTTGTCCCTCTTTGGGCTGTTTTCGGCCAAAAGGCCCACATTGTAATTAAACTGTTATATATATGCAGTTGCTTAAATTTTCGAAAAAATAAAAAAGAGACAGTCTTTTGAACAGCTTTTTTTAAATGCTTCTTGCTGTTCAAATATGGTCCAAGTATACAATACACTATAATATTACTATTTAAATATTGTGTAAAAATATTATATATATATATATATATATATATATATATATATATAATTATTATTATAAAACAATATTCTATATATATAATTTCTTATAAAATATAATTATATTATACATGCTAGAATTTGATTCTATATCCTTTATAAAAGGACCTGACAACAACCCCCCCCCCCCTCTCTCTCTCTCTCTCTCTCTCTATATATATATATATATATATATATATATATATAATAATTTAAGCTTTCTCCACCAGCTTCAACTGGTACAATATTCCGAGACTCGGAATCTATGCATAATAATTTAAGCTTGGTTTCTTCTTAGCCTGAACTTCGATAATACCTTCATTGAAGTCTTCATGATTCACTTGAAAAACACGGGATGAATGCTTTTATTAGTAAAAAAATAGAAGAAAACATGTGCCCAAATGCTAACTCCAAGTTTTCAAAATATATTCACACAAGTGAAGTAGATGTTTATTTAGCTATATAACATGAAAACCACCCAAAAATCCATGGTGCTTAAAATTTTTATGGACAATACTTGAATCCAACCCAAGTTGGATGAAGTTTGTCCAACCCTGGTACGTGGCCCAATCAGGGCATGACACATGTCCAATAACACTATTCAATTTAAGTTGGGTATTACCCAATTTAAATGGGTTTGACCCGGCAGAACATTTTTGTTTTGTTTTTTTTTTTTTTTTTCGCTTTGCTTTCTCTGCAACAATACATCTTCGGACCGCCGCCACCAGTCTTAACCTCCTTTCTCTTTCTTTTATCTCTCACCCAGCCAACAAACACATCAATGACACTGTTACCCCGCCACCTATTCCCACCAAGGACAACACAACCGTCACCACTGCCGGTGATAGAGACAACCACTCACCTATGCCTCATAAAACCATGGTTATGCTTGAGAAGATTCATCTCCAATTGCATGACTAAGCATACCAATAGTCACCACCGAAAGCCAAATAAAATAGACTGTTTGCTGAATCTACAATCGATGGCCGTTAAAACAGAAAAAACTCACACTTAGAATAATCTTTTCAGCAGCTCACCGTCGTTACACACCCCCAACGCCAAATGCAAGACGTATTCACGATTTGCGAGCTCCCAACGTCGATGTCGATTTTGAGGTAATTTGAACCTATGTGATAGTTGCAGGTTAGCGCTTTCCCAAGCAAACACGCCGAGTAGTTCCCCACTGCCGTATTCGCGATCCATCGAACCTTTCACGATCCGAATCTTGAGTAGTTGGTTCTGGAAAACGTCGTCCCTATCGACGAACCGCTGTGTGATGTTTCCAATTTTCAACAATTTTCTGGAATTTTGTCGCCGCAAGGGCATTTTTGTCTTTTATCATTTTGCGTACAAACACTACGGGGCGTGCCGGTCATGTCTGAGAGTTGTTTGGAACATTTCATTGAGTCTCGGACTCTTTAAAATGTAAGGGTGATTTTTTTTCTTTCCATTTTTCAGTTTTTTGGGCCAGACGGTCCCGTGTGGGACCTGCTGCCGGTATTGTTGCATCCGGGGATTTTGATTAGGTCCATTTGCACTCCATGCATTTTATTTGATGTGTCTTATGTGCATTTTATATAGTTGTGTATATGCATATGTATGTGGTGTAAATTAAAGACAAAAGAAAAAGGAAAAAAAAAAAATGTGGGACCCACCATTGGCATACAAAAAGCCAATGAGACCATGTTTGGTCTCCATTTTCCTTCTCTCTTCTGCTAGTCTTCTCTCTCTACCCTTTATCTTGCTTTTTTCTTTTTCTTTTTCATTTACAACTTCAATCCTAGATCTCTCTCTCTATACTTGGTATTTTTAAGTGCCAATTGCGGCAAATTGAAGCCCACAACGAGGCCTACGAGTTGATCGGAGCCAATCCTCATTTGGCCACCATTTGGAGGATCTCTAATCCTAGGGTTTGAAGTGTAAAATTGGGGGTTTTGCGTCATTTTAAGGTTAGGGTTCTTAATTAATGTTTTTCTTGTTCCTTGGTGAATCATATCTTATAAAGTGTTGCAAGTATGTTTAATTTGAATGATAAGTTTCTTAAAGATCTTCTATATGTTGTTTAGAAAATGCATGATTATGAGTATGGGTTGTTTAGTTTGAAAAACATGCTTAGATGTGGATTTGTTATGTGTATTGTGTGGATACATTACTCTAGATGATGAATATGGAATATGCTTAATTGTGTAGTGAAATTTCTCTAAATTCTATGACCTTGAAAGCATGGGACATATACGTGTGCATATCATTGGGTTTTTCATGAAGGGAATTGTTTTGAAATGAAAAAGGGAATTTTGGGGGAAATGTTTTTGATGAATTAGTTTTATGAAAACCCGGTCGCTGCTGGGTCACCAAAGGGCCGGAGGGTTAATATAGCCTAGAGGAAATTAGGGAGATTGCCCTAACGTGGTTGAACTAGCTGGGCCCAAAATGACGCCGCGGGGGTACCAAGGGTCAGGGACACTAGTCAATCCTTCTCTCGTGTAGCTGCGGGGTCACCAAAGGGCGGGAGATATTAACCGTTTAAAAGTGATGGTTTTGAATGTTGAAAATGGGGAGTGACATTGGCATACATTGCATTCCATGACATTTCATTATTTATATTGAGATTAACTGTTGTGTTGAGTTTTTCCGACATAGCATGACCCCGAATTCTATTTGTTCTATTCTTTAGTTGGGTTCATGGGGACACAAGAGACGTGTCTTAGGCACCATCTACTGAGTTTTACGTTCACCCCATTATTTAAAATTTTTCAGGAACCGTTAAAGAAGTAGTGGATGCCGATTTTCCACAAGCTTGAGGATGACTAGGAGTTCATTTTGTATCTTTTGTGTATTTCCATTTTTGTGAAGTCTCAAATTATAGTAAAGTGTAATTATTTTTGTCAACCACGGACATGTATTTAGACCATAACAGTTGATTGCAACTGTTGTAAATCTAGGACTAAGTGTACACTTAATGATGAATGGGAATGGTGATCATATTCTAGTCTGTTATTGAGGTTACTTAATTGTGTTTCATCATATTTTGATGCCGTGAATTCGGGAAATGGTTGAAATACAAGTTTGGTGTGAGCTAAAAGGGGTAGTAGCCACATTCAGTGATCATTCCAGTGAGGTACAGGGCCAAAGACATGCTTCGGCCGGCTGATCCTCTCCATCAGCCGACTGAAATTCCAAGTTTGGCCGACCAAACCCCCATCGTCAGCCGACTGAAATGCCTATAGTGAAAGTCCCGAGAGCCTGTAAACTTCTTCACCGTTTCGGCTGACCGACCATGTAGGTCAGTCAGCCGATCATGCCTTGGCAGCCGGCTGATGAAGGCCTATCAACCAACCGACTGCCCCTTTTTAACCTGAAATGTTGACTAGCATTGTAAGCTTGCACCCTTGAGTATTCTGAACTCTGGAGTGAGTCTTATGACAGGTTTAAACATAGGAATGGAGTGTATGACCTAGTTGACCTCGGGTTCGGGTAAGGACCCGGTAGCGGTGGATCCACGGATTCGGGTCGTTATAAAGTTAGTATCAGAGCCGTGGTTCGAAAACCTATAGGACCACAGGTAGAGGCCTACTTAGGATTGCATGGGATGTTGATTGCATTGGTTATCTGACTAACTGCTACTTGCTTATTACTTGAAGAAGCATGCTTAACTGCTTACGTGCTTACGTGCTTAAATGTTTATGTTAAAATGTTTCTTGTATAGTTTTGCATGTTAAGTGTCGTTACGGCATCATTTCATGTTGAGTCATCTAAGGTGAACCTTAGTGTCTTGTCATTGAACCGTTTTCTCGTTTTATAGCACTATGTCACGGCTTGAGGAACCCAGGGAAGTTGGCCTTAGGCCGACTAGGGGTGATGTTGGCAAGAGCTCCACCTCCAATTCGGAGGAGCTAAATGATGAGGACACCCTTCTTAGGGATTTGATTCCCCCGAGAGGTGTTCCCACAATGAGGGATAATGTTAAAGCACCCGTAGAAGTGGATGAAGGTCCTGCGGAACTGGTATTGAATCGCTTGTTGCGGAGGGCCGTGAGGGCAATAATTTCTGCTCAGCCGCAACCGGCACCACAACCTACAGTTCAAGTTGAGGAGACGCCAGCTCAGAAGCGTCTTAAGATCATTAAGGGGTTTTCTCAGTTGATGCCAGTAATGTTTGAGGGCGGTGCGGATCCAATGGTAGCAGACCACTACATGGATCAAGTTGAAACTCAATTGACCTCAATGGATGTGATAGAGGATCACTTAAAGATCATCCTAGCTACTTACAAGTTTGCTAAGGACGCTAAGCTCTGGTGGAAGACGGTTACGAATCGGCATAAGGTAGAAGAAATGAGTTAGGACAAGTTTAAGGAATTATTTTACGAGAAGTATTTTTCGATTTCTAAAAGATGGGAGTTAAAAGACCAGTTTATCGGCCTTATCCAAGGCAATATATCAGTGGCGGAGTATGAGAATAAGATCACTTCACTTTCTTGCTTTGCTCCGGAAATGGTGAGAGATGAAATTAACAAGACTCGGAAGTTTGTTTCCGGTCTTTATGATAGAATAAGGCCGTTGATAACGGCACAGTTCATCAAGGTTTATTCTGAAGCAGTAGAGAGGGATTTGATGCTTGAGGCTGATATCAAAAATAAAGATGCGAGGAGGGAACAGTGGAAGCAAAAGAGAGGTGCAGGATCATCTTCAGAAGGATCTTCTTGGAAGAAGAATAAGGGTGGTTCGTTTTAGTTTCAGGGGCATCAGTCCGCACGATCTGCTCCTACCTCTCTTATACTAGCAGGGCCTGACAGAAGTGGAATTGTTTGTTTTCAATGTCAGCGGCCTGGGCATTACAAGTCCAGTTGTCCCATGAGATCGTCTTCAGTTTCTTCAGCTCCAAAGGCTTGCTATGGGTGTCACCAGCAGGGTCACTTGATTCGAGACTGTCCTAGTCAGGAAGCAGGCACCGGTAGTGGCAGAGGGTCACGATAGAGGCCGTCACAGTTAACTACAGTTCAGTTAGGTTTTAGACCACCGCCACCACCACAGCCTGCTATGTCTTCTCAGGGTTCACAATCCATTAGGAGGGATGCTTCTATTATGCCAGTGCAGTAGTCCGGTATTCAGGGTGGCAGTTCTCAGGCACAGACACCACAAGGACGTGACTTTGCATTCGCACCGGCTGATGCATCTTCTAGACCGTCAGTTCTCCGAGGTATCTTTCCAGTGTTTGGTTCTTGGGCTCGTATTCTTTTTGACTCTGGTGCATCTCATTCTTTCATATCATCATCATTTGTACTTGCATCGGGGTTAGAGGTTAGTTTCATGGATCAGGCGTTGTGTGTTGATACGCCAGTTGGGGTTTCGATGTTCTTGAATTGAGTTGTACGGGATTGTTCTATCGTGATAGTTGGACGGACTTTCGTGTTTGACCTTATCCTCTTGGAGATGACTAGTTTTGATGTCATTCTCGGGATGGATTGGTTGGCTTCCTTTCATGCCACGATTGATTGTTTCAGAGGTAGAGTTACAGTTTGCACTCCTGAGGGGGATTATTTCTTTTCATAGGAGATCAGAGTAATTCCCAGCCTTCACCATTGTATGGAATTTGAGAACGAAGTCGTGGAGATTATTTCTTGACTAGTCTTTTGCCGAAGAAGATAATGTTGTGGGAGAAGACTATCCGGAGGTAGTTCGTGATTTTCTGGACGTGTTTCCGGAGGATTTGACAGAGTTGTGTAATACCCTAATTTTCAAAAGGATATAATGGAAATTTAATAAATTATTTATGTGCATTTTAAATTGATAAATTGATTATTTATTTTGTGTGCATTTAAATATGATTATCTGGCTAAGTGGTTAATTGTTTTACTTGTTTAAAATTGGTATTGTGTATTTGTTTTATATTGTTTATTTATTTTAACTTAATTACGTGCAATTGGGATTTATTTTATTTATTTGATTAATTGGTATTTTTTTTTATTATTATGTGTTTTTAAATGGGTTGTGTGACTTATTTGATTTAAGTTATATGGTTGTAGTTATATTTACGTTTAGGGTTTTGGTGTTAAGTATTTTAGTTGGCCGACTTATACTTGGGCTGGAATTAGGATTAGGGTTTTTGCATGAGTCTATATATATAAAAAAATATTTGTCTGCAAGGGTTTTGGAGACACCCTTTTCACGTAATAATCTGGAGAGGTAAACAGAGGAAAACTAGAGAAGAGAGAAACAGAGACGTTTGAGGGGAAAAACACAAAGGGACACAGAGAGAATCAATTAGGCTTTCAGCTATGGACTAAAGGTGGACCATAGAGGAAGGAAGAGGTTGATGCTGAGATAGAACTGGAGCAGTAGGAGATTTGCCGGTAGTCTACAGTTCGTCGGAGAATTTAGCAACGGCGTTGAAAGGTTTCAAACCGAAACCTAAAGGCAAGTTTCATTCTCTCCTTCCTATAAACTTGTGTTCTGTGCATTCTAAATAGACTCCAGGAATTTAATTAAAACTTTTAAAACAAATTTTATGCATATTAGTTTAGTCTGAAATTTGGTTAACGTATAATAACCGAAGATGGCTTTCCTTGCATAAATTGTTAGATTATGTATTAAACCTTTGTAAATTAATTCATAATGGAATGTGAGGTGTTGTTAGGATGGTTAGGAAGTTAATTAACCTTTAAAATGGAATTATGACACATGTGATCAGACTTTAGATTGTTCATATGTTCAGTTAACTGTGATTGTCGTTTTTGGATACGGTTTTGTTTTTGTTTTAGATTTTTGTCAATTAATGCATGCTGGATGGTGAGAAGTTTCTAGGGCTTTAAGAATTTAAATTGAACCCTAGGAATGTTAAAATACTTGGGACAAGAACGTCGGACTTCGCCGGAAACGCAGAAAAAAATCATCGGACGAAGTAGAGACGAGGCAGAGGGGCTCTCAGGGGTGAGAGCCGGCTCCTAAATGGTGGGAGCCGGCTCCCATGAAGAGAGAGCCGGCTCTCCATGAGGGGGAGCCAGCTCTAGAAGCCTAGGAGCCGGCTCCAATAAAGGGGAGTCGGCTCCCATGGGAAAAAACCCCTACGGGGTGTTTTCTGCAATTTTTCCGGAGTTCTGGGGTTAAACGCAAATACTGAAAATTAAAGGGGGTTTCAAATATGTTAAAATTAACCTATTAAGACCCTTAAATAGTTGGTTTATGCTAAGGTGCTAATCTTAAGGGGCATCAGGAAACAGAAACGTGGAATAGGCATGCTGTCAAGGAAGGATGAATGTTTAAGTTAATAAGTTTGTTTTAATAACTTAAACTGACTGGTATCGAATTACTTTTAGGATGTTATATAAATTATTTATATACTTTAATGGAGGCCAGAAAGTTCAGTGTAGGATATGGGCATAGACAGTATCAACTTAGATATTAAATGGTATGCTGTCAGGAGTGGTAGGAATTTTAGTTGCTAGTTTTGGTTTAGCGAACTAAATGGACTAGTATGGGAATACTGTTGGGGTTTCATATAATGAGCAGTTTCGAATTCAGATTGTCATATTATATCAGGCACAGGTTTTGGAGTGGAGGATCAAAGGGACGTCATGTGGTGTAAATGCTAACTTTCATGCTGTTAAGGATTGTGGAGGATTTCATTACTTGTCTTTGTTTTGGCAATTTAAATAATATAGTATGAGAGGATGGTTTGGGATATCTAGTATAATGTATTTAGTTCATATTTCTGGCTGATCATTATAACAGGTTATGGATGTTAATTGATGAACTATTTAACTTCTGTTTTATCAATTGTATGGATGTGGATAATATAAATTGTTTATCAATACTTTAACAATTTATTTGGGGGATTAATGATTATAATCATATACTGGATGCATAATAGGATCCTAATAATATCTGTTTTCTAGTATGCTGGTTTCTGGATTTATTTGATGTTCTAATGAATGTGCATCGTTTATGGATCATTTGCATTATATGTACCGGTATGGGACGGTGACATATCAAGGATGGATTAAATCAAAAAGCTAAGTCCTACCCCTTCTTACATTCGGAATGGATTAACTAAAATAGTTAACTCCTACATGGATACATGTCCTGTCAACTAAAACAGTTGAACGACATAATGGATGCTTGTTTTATCTTTCGGCATTAGGAAGGAATTTATATATATATTTATGGTACTGTGATACGAGCTTGAGTCTCCTGATCACGGTTAGGGTGCGTATATCGCAAAGGTTGAGTAGCTAGATATAGCAAATGTTCCCTGGTAGGTCTAGGTACTTGGCCGCTGAAAAGCGTGTTTTATAGGTCACCTTCTACCCAGGCTGAACTATGTTATAGGCTAGTGAGCATCCTATAATGTGTATTTATATATCTATAGACTATTGTAGATATTGCCGAGCTATCTAGGATGTATCTGCGTATCGGGTTTATGTACGGATTGTAGTAGGATGGAACTTGCATGTGGGCCTGACCCACCTTTTTTTTTTTAGGTGTTCGTGAGTACCAGGCTTAGGGTTTGATCGTGGTGATGCAGATACAGTCACTCACTCTTCCGACTACATAGGATTTTCTTTCTTATTTTGGTTTTGGATTTTAATTCTGTAAATGTTTTACCAGTTGGAAATATTAGGGGTCCACTAGATGGATTCCCGAGTTATACGGATTGGAAAGTTTATTTATATTAAAACTTTTATTTTGGAGGTTTTACAATTAGAATTCTTTTCAGCGTATCATTATTTTATTCTTAATTCAGTTTTATTCTTGCTTGTTTATATATTGATTGTCTGGTATCCCTCGGTTCTGTGTCCGGACTTGATCACCCGTGGCTCTAGAATCGAAGGGTATCACAGTTGCCTCCACACCGAGAAGTGGAGTTTACTATTGACTTGATGCCCGGTATCGCGCCGATTTCTATAGCACTGTATCGTATGGCACCAGTTGAGCTGGAAGATTTGAAGAAACAGCTTAATGATTTGAGGATGAAAGGTTTTATCCGACCGAGTGTGTTGCCATGGGGCTCACCGATTTTGTTTGCTAAGAAGAAAGATGGTTCTTTGAGGGTGTGCATTGATTATCGGAAGTTGAATCATGCCACCATCAAGAACAAGTATCATTTGCCAATGATAGATGATTTATTTGATCAATTGAGGGGAGTCAGTTGTTTCTCGAAAATTAACTTGAGGTCTGGCTATTATCAGTTTCGGGTTAGGGATAAGGATATCCCAAAGACAGCGTTCCGTACACAGTAAGACACAATGAGTTCCTTGTTATGCCTTTTGGCTTGACTAATCGCCAGCGGCATTCATGGACTTGATAAACCGCGTCTTTCACGATTACTTAGACCAGTTTGTGGTAGTTTTCGTGGATGACATTCTTGTGTACTCACAGACTCGAGAGGAGCACAAGGTCTATTTGAGTACTGTCCTACAGATTTTGCGAGAACACCGATTGTATGCCAAATATGAGAAGTGTGAGTTTTGGCTACAAGAGGTGAAGTTTTTGGGGCATGCTGTTTCAAAAGGAGAAGTGTCAGTTGATCCATCAAAGGTTGAAGCAGTCTTGAATTGGGAACAACCCAATAATGTTTTTGAAATCCAGGGTTTCCTTGGTCTAGCGGGTTACTATCGGAGATTTGTGAAAGATTTCTCCCGTTTGGCAGCTTCTATGACCCGATTGACCCGAAAAGGAATCAAGTTTGTGTGAAATGAAGCCTGTGAGTCATCTTTTCAAGAGCTGAAGACAAGATTGACTACAGTTCCAGTGTTGGTGATACCTGAGCGTGGCTTGGGATATGTGATTTATTGTGATGCATTTCGTGATGGGTTGGGATGTGTGTTGATGCAGGATGGTAGAGTAGTAGCTTATGGGTCTCGACAGTTAAAGACTTATGAGTACAACTACCCTACTCATAATTTGAAGTTGGCGGCAGTCGTGTTTGCCCTGAAGTGTTGGAGACACTATTTGTATGGTGAGAGATTCGAGGTATTCTCGGATCACAAGAGTCTCAAGTACCTTTTCTCCCAAAAAGACTTGAATAACAGACAGAGACGATGGGTTGAATTTCTGGATGATTACAATTTTGATTTGCAGTATCATCCGGGCAAAGTAAATGTGGTAGCAGATGCCTTAAGCCGGAAATCTCGTGGAACTTTAGCCAGATTAGCTATTCGGAAATGGAAGATGCTTAATGATCTGGCAGAGATGGGATTGTATTATGTTGACGACGATGGTTACAGCGAATCGGTATTCTTGTTTAGTCTTGTGGCTCATCTTACTCTTATTGTAAGAGCGATTGAGTCACAGAGACAGGAACCGGATTTCGATGCCATCCACGCTTTAATCTCTAGTGGTGAGACAGTGAAAGATTGGACCTTGCATGCAGACGTGGGTCTACGGTTCAGGGGTTTGTTGGTGGTTCCCACAGTTTGTCGGGAGGATGTCTTGCGGGAGTTTCACACTTCCTGCTTTGCAGTTCATGCAGGTGGTACTAAGATATATCACAATTTGAGGCATCAATATTGGTGGAATGGGATGAAGAAGGATGTTACACAGTTTGTGGCTAGAAGCCTAACCTGTCAACAGGTGAAGGCCAAACATCAGAAACCGACGGGGTTATTGCAACCATTGCCTATAGCGCAAAAGAAATGGGAACATATTGTTATGAATTTTGTGACAAGTCTTCCAAAGTCACGGAGAGGCAACGAGGCCATATGGGTCATCATTGATAAACTGACCAAGACGGCTCACTTTTTACCTATTAAGGCAACAGATGATGCAGAGGCACTTGGTAATCTTTACGTGAAGAAGATTGTAAGGTTACATGGAGTTCCAGTAACCATTGTCTCAGATAGGGATGTGTGATACCCCCGGATTTCCGAATGCGAGTTGGCCAGGCCCACGCCCGAATACCCGAGGATATCAAAAAATAAATCGGCAATAAACGAACACAGAGTACAAAAGAATAAAGAAGAATAAATAAAATGCTGACAAGAAACTAAAATGATAATCTAATAATAAACCTCATAATATATTTCTATTAATTAATAAACTCTTCTGATACAACTGATCCTCTAAAATACAACTTGGGAATCCATATTGTGTGGACCCCTAGAAAATCCAAACTAAACAAATGACAACAATAATTGTCTAAATCAGGAAACTGAATCATAAAGGAACTCCTATGTAACATTGGAAGAATGAAATAGATTGATCCCCGCTCAGCACGAACAACTTCTACTCTTGACGAACACCTGAAAAATAATGGTGGGTCAGGCCCACAAACAAGTTCTACTCTCCTACAGTCCAAGTAGAGATCCGATACACGTATACATCCTAGTCAATCCAACAGTAACTAGTAGTCCGTATATATATATATACACACACTAAAGGAACCTCACTAGACTATAGGGTTGTCTCAACCTGAATAGTAGGCAACATGCAAAACGCACATATAGTGGGCATGAGTACCTAGACCTACCAGGGTACACAACTACACTATATCTAGCTACACATCCCTGGCGATATACGCGCCCTAACCACTGATCCTGAGACTCATGCTCATATCATGGCACCATACTTATATATATATAATTTAGTAACCATCCTATCCAGTATAAATTAATCTTCCATAAGTCATTCAACTTGTTCAGCTGACCTGACTTGAATATAAGTAGGACTTAACATTTTAGTTAATCCATTCCCTTATATAAAATAGGTAAGACTTAAGTGATAAATTAATCCGTCCCTAAAATGCCACTGTCCCATACCGGCGCATTAAACCACACAATCCAACAATTAATGTAACGATTAAGGAAATACATCAAACAATTCATAAATAACTATGATAATATGATATCAAGTTATCACAAAATATAAATGACTTATTATTTATTTAAGCTTCATGTATCATATGTCCTACACAAACTGAATCTTATACATTATGATATTTTATTATACCGTCAAATAAGCATTCTCCATATCCAATTCGTTTGTTTAAAATATTCAAATAGCAAGCATCATTATGATTGAGTCTATTTATATTTATTTAAACCCAAACCTTGTTTCTATTTAATGTTTAGGAATCCTAGGCATGTTTCTACGTTCCATTATTCCACAGATATGAAAAATACATAATTTAAACATATAAAAATTCACACCGAAAATCAAATCAAAATCATGCATTTATCAATTCATAACACAAGAACAGATATGAACCAATTTCATAAAACCTATGTTCTAATCCAATTAAACATGTATAATTATTTAATTTTATGTGTTTAATAAATCCTGAAATTTCCTAGGCATATACAGAAACACGAATCAAATGGAAAAAGATAGAAGAAGAACTTGCCTTAAACTTTCGGATCGAAAGTTACACTTCTTCTTCCCTGATCTTCTCTCTACAGGGTTTTTCTCCTCCTTCTTTCCTTTTCCTCCTTTCCTCTCTAACTCTTTCTCTCTCTAGAATATATCACATGAATATTTCTAACCCCCTTTTACAACCTATAGCTATATATTTATAGGCTTAATAAAATAACCATAACCCTTTTCCCAATCCAAGTCAACTTAAAAAAATAAATATTAAAAAGGTAAGTAAAATATGTTACGTATATAATTTATGTATATCTTTATTAAATAAATAAATTATACACATCCCATTATTTATTAATGGATTATCCAATAATACTTAAGTTACCATAATATTATAAAGTAACTTAAAACATAACACGTATCAAATTTATGTATATTTTTATGATTTAAATATAAAACATATACATCAGATTGAATATTACTACCCAAGTTACCATAAAAGTAATTAATAAATTATTTTTCCTTTTATATATATTAAAAAGGTAAGTAAAGTATGTTACGTATATAATTTATGTATATCTTTATTAAATAAATAAATTATACACATCTTATTATTTATTAATGAATTATCCAATAATACTTAAGTTGTCATAATATTATAAAGTAACTCAAAACATAACACGTATCAAATCTATGTATATTTTTATTAATTAAATATAAAACATATACATCAGATTAAATATTATTACCCAAGTTACAATAAAAGTAATTAATAAATTACTTTCCTTTTTATATATATTAAAAAGGTGAGTAAATATGTTACGTATATAATTTATGTATATCTTTGTTAAATAAATTATACACATTCCATTATTTATTAATGGATTATCCAATAATACTTAAGTTATCATAATATTATAAGTAACTTAAAACATAACACGTATCAAATCTATGTATATTTTTATTATTTAAATATCAAACATATACATCAGATTAAATATTACTACCAAAGTTACCATAAAAGTAATTAATAAATTATTTTCCCTTTTATATATGTATATAATATATATCTATATATATATATATGCACAACCATACATGGGTAATAATCCATACACATCTAACCTCATATCCAAGTAGTCCATGGGACCCAGTTGGTTGGCCCATTACTACTAACCATAATCATAAAAGAAAAATAAAATAAAATAATAAAAGAAAAGAAAATATTTAATTTACAATTAATTAAAACACCATTTAAGCACATAATCTAATTAAACAATTAACACATAGACAAATACAAATAATACATAGACACATAATCAAATAATCAAGTAATACATTATTCAATTAAACACATAAACAATTAGTCAAATAATCAATTAAATAATACAATTAAAACAAATAAATAAATACCGAGACTATCCTTTTAAAATTAGGGGTATTACATTGGATGTCAAGTTCACTTCGAAGTTCTGGGAAGGACTTCAAGCAGCGTTTGGCTCAGCGTTGCATCTTAGTACAACATTCCATCTACAGACAAATGGCATCGAAGCGTATTATCCAGATCTTGGAGGATATGCTTCGGGTATGTGTGCTTGACTTGGGTGATAGTTGGGAGGATCACCTTCCGCTTATTAAGTTTGCCTACAACAACAGTTATCAGGCGAGCATCGAGATGGCTTCATTTGAGGTGTTGTACGGTAGACCTTGTAGGTCTCCAATTTGTTGGACTGAGGTGGGCGAGACGGCCGTCTTAGGACCCGACATTGTACTCGAGACTACCGAGAAGATTAAATTGATCAGACAGAGATTGCTCACAACTCAGAGCCGACAGAAGAGCTATATAGATAGGCTCTCCACAGAAGGGTTTGATGAGGTAGGAGACCATGTTTTTCTGCATGTGTCTCCACAGAAGGGTTTAATGAGGTTGGGAAAGAGTGGCAAGTTGTCGCCACGATTCATTGGACCGTTTGAGATTTTGGACCGTGTAGAAGAAGTTGCCTGCAGACTTGCTTCGCCACCACAGATGGACAGGGTTTGCAATGTTTTTCATATGTCGATGCTACGAAAGTACGAACCAGATCCATCTCATGTGTTAGATTGGGTTGACGTGGACATTGATGAGGATGTCTCCTATGAAGAGTGACCAGTGCAGATCCTTGACACACGACAGAAGGTGTTAAGGGGCAAAACAGTACAGTTAGTGAAAGTTCTTTGGAGACACCACGGAGTCGAGGAGGCTACTTGGCTGTTCGAACAACAAGTTCGTTCCAGGAACCTAGAGTTGTTTCCATCCCTAGGTATGGCTTGATTTCGGGAACAAAATCCTTTTAAGTTGGGGAGATTGTGATGTTTCTAATTTTTAGCATTTTTCATTTTTCTGGAATTTTGTTGCCGCAAGGGCATTTTCGTCTTTTACTGTTTTGCTTACCGGACACTACGGGGCATGCCGGTCGTGTCTGAGAGTTGTTTAGGACATTTCATTGAGTCCAGGACTCTTTGAAATGTAAAGGTGATTTTTCTTTCCATTTTTCAATTTTTCTGGAATTTTGTTGCCGCAAGGGCATTTTCGTCTTTTACTGTTTTGCTTACCGGACACTACGGGGCATGCCGGTCGTGTCTGAGAGTTGTTTGGGACATTTCATTGAGTCCAGGACTCTTTGAAATGTAAAGGTGATTTTTCTTTCCATTTTTCAGTTTTTTCGGCCGGACGGTCCCGTGTGGGACCCACTGCCAGTATTGTTGCATCCGGGGATTTTGATTGGGTCCATTTGCACTCCATGCATTTTATTTGATGTGTCTTATGTGCATTTTATATAGTTGTGTATATGCATATGTATGTGGTGTAAATTAAAGACAAAGGAAAAAGGAAAAATAAAAAGAAAAATGTGGGACCTACCATTGGCATACAAAAAGGCAATGAGACCATGTTTGGTCTCCATTTTCCTTCTCTCTTCCACTAGTCTTCTCTTTCTCCCCTTTATCTTGCTTTTTCTTTTTCTTTTTCATTTACAACTTCAATCCTAGATCTCTCTCTCTATACTTGGTATTTTTAAGTGCCGTTTGCGGCAAATTGAAGCCCACAACGAGGCCTACGAGTTGATAGAGCCAATCTTCATTTGGCCATCATTTGGAGGATCTCAAATCCTAGGGTTTGAAGTGTAAAATTGGGGGTTTTGCGTCATTTTAAGGTAAGGGTTCTTAATTTATATTTTTCTTATTCCTTAGTGAATCATATCTCATAAAGTGTTGCAAGCATGTTTAATTTGAATGACAAGTATCTTAAAGATCTTCTAAATGTTGTTTAGAAAATGCATGATTATGAGTATGGGTTGTTTAGTGTGAAAAGCATGCTTAAATATGGATTTGTTATGTGTAGTGTGTGAATACATTACTCTAGATGATGAATATGGAATATGTTTAATTGTGTAGTAAAATTTCTCTAAATTCTATGACCTTGAAAGCATTGGACATATACATGTGCATATCATTGGGTTTTTCATGAAGGGAATTGTTTGAAATGAAAGAGGGAATTTTGGGGGAAATGTTTTTAATGAATTGGTTTTATGAAAACTTGGTCTCTGTGGGGTCACCAAAGGGCCGGAGGGTTAATATAGCCTAGAGGAAACTAGGGAGATTGCCCTAGCGTGGTTGAGCTAGCTGGGCTCAAAATGACGCCGCGGGGGTACCAAGGGTCAGGAACACTAGCCAATCATTCTCTCGTGTCGCTGCGGGGTCACCAAAGGGCGAGAGATATTAACCGTTTGAAAGTGATGGTTTTGAATGTTGAAAATGGTAAGTAACATTGGCATACATTGCATTCCATGACATCTCATTATTTATATTGAGATTAACTGTTGTGTTGAGTTTTTCCGATATAGCATGACCCCGAATTCTATTTGTTCTATTCTTTGGTTAGGTTCACGGGGACACAAGAGACGTATCTTAGGCACCATTTACTGAGCTTTACGCTCACCCCATTATTTAACATTTTTCAGGAACCAGTAAAGAAGTAGTGGATGCCGATTTTCCACAAGCGTGAGGATGACTAGGAGTTCATTTTGTATCTTTTGTGTATTTCCATTTTTGTAAAGTCTCAAATTATAGTAAAATGTAATTATTTTTGTCAACCATGGACATGTATTTAAACCATAACACTTGATTGCAAATGTTGTAAATCTGGGACTAAGTGTACACTTAATGATGAATGGGAATGGTGATCATATTCTAGTCTATTATTGAGGTTACTTAATTGTGTTTCATCATATTTTGATGCCGTGAATTCAGGAAGTGGTTGGAATACAAGTTTGGTGTGAGTTAAAAGGGATAGTAGCCACATTCAGTGATCATTCCAGTGAGGTACAAGGCCCAGAGACATGCTTCGGCCGGCTGATCTTTTCCATCAGCCAACCGAAACTCCAAGTTCGGCCGACCGAACCCTCATCGTTAGCCGACCGAAACGCCTATAGTGAAAGTCCCGAGAGCCTGTAAACTTCTTCACCGGTTCGGCCGACCGACCATGTAGGTCAACCGGCAATCATGCCTTGGCATCCGGCTGATGAAGGCCCATCAGCCGGCCAACTGCCCCTTTTAACCTAAAATGTTGACCAGCATTGTAAGCTTGCACCCTTGAGTATTATGAGCTCCGGAGTGAGTCTTATGACAGGTTTGAACATAGGAAATGGAGTGTATGACCTAGTTGACCTCGGGTTAGGGCAAGGACCCGGTAGCAATCCGAATCCACTGATTCGGGTCATTACACGCTGGAGGAGCGACTTGGAGGGGATTGGGTTCGTTGGGGGAGAAGTAGACCGATTCGTGTGACCACGAAGCGGTCTCTCTGAAGTAGTTATGGAGGAGTTCCAGCACCTGGAGTCGCTGAAATTGAAGGGAAAGCGACGGGTTGTGATGTTCAATCTGATATCGGAGGATTAGGGAGGGCACATCACTCCGTGGGTGCAGGAGATTTCCATTTCATATATATTTATGTATATATTTAAAGGGAATTTATTTCCACCTCAACACCGGTTGCTTCTTCGCCAACAGCCACCAAACGTGAATCAGACCTGAGGCAGTCAAAGATGGAGGGGATGACTCGGCAGCGAGGCAAAGAGAACGAATTAGGAACGGGTTATACCTGAAAATTTATGGGCAATGTTCAACTGAATTTAATATTAATTTATGACACGTGTCATACCCTGATTGGGCCACGTACTCAGGTTAAACAAACTTCATCCAACCTGGGTTGGATGCAAGTATTGTCCAATTTTTATATGCTCCTATCACATGGTACAACTTCATTCTCGCAGACTACTGACATCATACTTCCTGAATAAAATGAAGTTTATACGCAATAAAAATAAAAATAAAAATAAAATAAAATAAAATAAAACTAAATTTCTCCATCTATGTTTCACCAAGAAAAACACTAACAGAGACAAAGAGAGACCTGAGTGGCATCACGGCGAAGAGCTACCCTCCACACAAACAGCTTTCAACTGTGCCCCATTAAAATCATGGGTGGAACGAACTTTATCAATCATGAGAAATGAGATACTTCAAACTTTATGAAAGGACTGCAAATCGCATGAGTGTAGGATCCAAAATATCAGCTCTATTTGTTGCAGCTATCACCTGCAGTTCACCAGAATACGAAATTCAGATAATAAATTAAGTGAACAGAATTTTTATTAGTTATGTAATGGCACATTTGTTGGTGGGATCTGAAGCATGGTTCAAAGATAATGAATCTGTAAAGGCACCTTTATACGTTCATCGCTACTAAATCCTTCAAGCTGATTGAGTAACTCCAACATTGTTCGTTGAACCTCTATATCCCCACTTACTTCACTGTATTGAAACAAAGAATTACAATGAATTAGTCCCATTATGACACAATTACCCTCTTTAAGTATTCAATCCCAAATTCCATTACACCAAGATTCAGAAATTGGCAAGGCAAATTAAGTAAATTTCAAATAAAATAGAGATATGGCATATTGTCGAATCGCTTTGTGCCTATAGCATCAATTTCATCTATAAAAATAATGCAAGTAGATTTCTCCTTCACGAGCTGAAAAGCATCATGAACAAGTTCTTCTTCAATTGTAAAAAATATTTACTATTGAAAATAATCTATAAAGAACATACCTGTACAAGTTGCGGACCTGCTAGCTTAAGAAAAGTAGCATTGGTTTGGGCTGCACATGCACGGGCTATCAAAGTCTTCCCATGTAATACCCCTAATTTTAAAAGGATAGTCTCGGTATTTATTTATTTGTTTTAATTATCTTTTTTAATTATTTAATTAATTATTTGACTAATTGTTTATGTGTTTAATTGAATTAGGTATTACTTGATTATTTGATTATGTGTCTATATATTATTTGTATTTGTCTATGTGTTAATTGTTTAATTAGATTATGTGCTTAAATGGTGTTTTGATTAATTGTAAATTAAATGTTTTCTTTTCTTTTATTATTTTATTTTTTTTTTTTTTTATGGTTATGGTTAGTAGTAATGGGCCAACCAATTGGGTCCCATGAACTACTTGGATAGGAGGTTGGATGTGTATAGATTATTACCCATGGATAATGTATGTATATATATATATATATATTATATACATATATATAAGAGAAAGTAATTTATTAATTACTTTTATGGTAATTTGGGTAGTAATATTTAATCTGATGTATATGTTTATTTAAATAATAAAAATATACATAGATTTGATACGTATTATGTTTTAAGTTACTTTATAATATTATGGTAATTTAAATATTATTGGATAATCCATTAATAAATAATGGAATGTGTATAATTTATTTATTTAATAAACATATACAGAAATTATATACGTAACATATTTTGCTTACCTTTTTAATATTTTTATTTTCATTTTTTTTTTAGTTGACTTGAATTGGGAAAAGGGTTAAGGTTATTTTATTTAGGTTGTAAAAAGGGGTTAGAAATATTCACGTGATATATACTAGAGAGATAATGTTAGAGAGGGAAGGAGGAAAAGGAAGAAATGAGGAGAAAAACCCTGTAGAGAGAAGATCAAGGAAGAAGAAGTTTAACTTTCGATCCGAAAGTTTAAGTTAAGTTCTTCTTCTATCTCTTTCCCTTTGATTCGTGTTTCTGTACATGCCTAGGAAATTCCAGGATTTATTAAACACATAAAATTAAATAATTATACATATTTAATTGGGTTAGAACATAGGTTTTATGAAATTGGTTCATATCTATTCTGGTGTGATGAATTGATAAAACGCATGATTTTTATTTGATTTCTTATGTGAATTTTTACATGTTTAAATTATGTATTTTTCATATCTGTGGAATGATGGAACGTAGAAATATGCCTAGAATTCCTGAACATTAAATAGGGATTAGGTTTGGGTTTTAATAAATTTAAATAGACTCAATCATAATAATGCTTGCTATTTGAATGTTTTAAACAAACGAATGGATTTAATCTTTTAAAATATTTTAGCAATTGAGATTAAATGTGTAGGATGAATTGGATATAGAGAATCCTTATTTAATGGTATAATAAAATATCATCATGTATAAGATTCAGTTTATGTAGGACATATGATATAGGAAGTTTAAAGAAATAATAAGTCATTCCTATTATGTGATAACTTGATATCATATTTATCATAGTTATTTATGGAATGTTTGATGTATTTCCTTAATTGTTACATCAATTGTTGGATTGTGTGGTTTAATGTACCGGTATGGGACAGTGGCTTCTAGGGATGGATTAACTTATCAGTTAAGTCCTACCTATTTTATATAAGGGAATGGATTAACTAAAATATTAAGTCCTACTTATATTTAAGTCAGGTCAGCTAAACAAGTTGAATGACTTATAGAGGATTAATTTATTATATAAGGGAATGGATTAACTAAAATGTTAAGTCCTACTTATATTCAAGTCAGGTCAGCTGAACAAGTTGAATGACTTATGGATGATTAATTTATACTGGATAAGATGGTTACTAGATTATATATATATAAGTATGGTGCCATGATATGAGCTTGAGTCTCAGGATCAATGGTTAGGGCGCGTATATCGCCAGGGATGTGTAGCTAGATATAGTGTAGTTGTGTACCCTGGTAGGTCTAGGTACTCATGCCCACTATATGTGCGTTTTGCATGTTGCCTACTATTCAGGTTGAGACAACCCTATAGTCTAGTGAGGTTCCTTTAGTGTGTGTATATATATATACGGACTACTAGTTACTGTTGGATTGACTAGGATGTATACGTGTATCGAATCTCTGCTTTGACTGTAGTAGAGTAGAACTTGTTTGTAAGCCTGACCTACCATTATTTTTCAGGTGTTCGTCACGAGTAGAGGTTGTTCGTGCTGAGCGGGGATCAGTCTACTTCATTCTTCCGATGCTACATAGGAGTTCCTTTATGATTCAGTTTCCTGTTTTAGATTGCTGTCATTTGTTTAGTTTGGATTTTCTAAGGGTCCACACAGTATGGATTCCCGAGTTGTATTTTGGAGAATCAGTTGTATCAGAAGAGTTTATTAATTAATGGAAATATATTATGAGGTTTATTATTAGATTATCATTTTAGTTTCTTGTCAGCATTTTATTTATTCTTCTTTATTCTTTTGTACTCTGTGTTCGTTTATTATTAATTTGTTTTGATATCCTCGGGTATTCGGACGTGGGCCTGGCTAACCCGCATTCGGAAATTCGAGGGTATCACATCCCAGTCCCGGGAGGTCCATACAGAAGCACTCCTTTGGGAGGACGAATTCCTGGTTCCTGGAACCGTTCCTTGTGTGTCATCGGCAAAACAATAGCCTCAACTAATTCTTGGATCTGTCAAAAATGAGAATGAACTCCGAGTTAGAAGTAATTAATATATCAGGTAGACAAATATTAGAAAGTTGTATTCAGAGCATAAGAAACTTGCCTGCTTCTCAAGCCCTCCGATATCATTGCAGTCTTCAGTTGGTTTTTCGTCAACCTCCATAGCCTTGACTCTTGAATCATATTCAGATGGCAAGGTATCCAATATCAAATAACTATATTTGTTCACCCCAACCAAATCACCAGGCTTTAGCTTATCAGGATCAACCAAACCAACCACAGGCAGAAAAATTGTCTGCAATTAAGATGGAAGAATGGTGTTTCAAGATGAAGTTTGAGGGTTTTCAATTCGTCAACTTAATAGCACGAACAGAACATAATTGACAAATGATATTAATTAAAACATAAATTAAACAAATTTATATAACACTTCTATTTGAAAAAAGACGCAAAGATGCATAAGAACATGATGATTTACCTGGCGTGTAGACGTTTTCAATACAACACATCTACCATTCCTTTGTGAATCAAGATCAATATTTGCACCATCTTCCTCAGCCTCATCATCTGGATTCATTTCTAAAATCTGAAGACAGAAAATTTGCAGTGAATGACCAGAACAATATCTGCATATGTCATGACCTCTGCTTAAAACCTACACCACAGATTATTTTTGACAACAAAACAGATTATAAAAGCCCAGCTTTTTTTGGGTGAAAAAAAAAAAATTAATTATTACCTCCACAACGTTGCCGACCAAATAGGGAAGCTTCTTGTTGAGTTTTATTTTCTCTTGATTCTCCTTTATCTTTTCCTTGAAGGAATCCAAATCAAGAATCGATCTTTGCAACTCTTCCTTCAAACCACAGTAGATTCACACACAGATTGTCAAATTTAAATAAACTTTTTCAAAAATAGATGAAATCCACAGAATATGACAGAGAGGTCTTACCTTGAGCACTCGAATCTCAGTGCCTAGAAGTGGAGAAGCCCTACTAACATCATCTGTCGACATGGAACCAAGTTGATCATCTTCCTCAACCATGCGAGTAGCCATGATTGTAATACCCCCTAATTTTGGAACACGGATTGATCAAGTCCGCGCACAAAATCAAGGGATATCAAAACAATTTAAGTATTTAACAAGCACAGAATACAAAGATGAATAATAAAGAATAAATAAACCGCTGAAGAAAACTAATAAATAAATATTACTTAATGATTCTCCAACAATTACAATTCAGAAATCCCATAACTCAAGGACCCCTTAAAACATTATCCAATAATCCAATACTATTTAAAAGTACATAAGATGAATAGACGAATGACAGTCTCCCAGTTGCGGATCCTCAACCTCGAGACTGGAACCTCTAATAACCTGAAAAATAAATCGTGGGTTAAACCCTACGAGCAAGTTCACTCTACCAGGCCTCTGAAAACCAATAAGCAGATCATCTCTGATCAAAACCAAACCTAATAAAGTTTTAACTTTAATAAAGCACGATATACATGTCTATATATAATTATATATACTATACTAATCACATCCATTAATAGGTTTATTAAATTTCCATACCTATTAAATAATTATTAAAATAATATTCATACCTAGACCAATCTACCATTTCATTTTATAAAAACTCCTTTGACCTTAATCCCATCCTAGTCAGTTGTTTAATCATTTAAACAACAAATTATAATAAAAGAAATACTCTATTTAATCCCAACCCGATAATGATTTTAATTGTTTAAATCACATATCCAAAATCCAAGTTTTGACAAATCATCCACGTCTTCCCCAATATTATTTTATTAATGTAAAATAATACACTAACCAGTAAGTACTAAACTATTCTCATTTAAGAATATCTAACCCTAATCCAATCCATACATACAACAACCATAGATGATATTTTAATCATCTAACACATAACAACGTAATTATGCTTTGGCAAATCAACCATGCCATTGTAAATATTTTTATTTATATATTGGCAATTCAACCATGCCTCCATAAGTATATTTATTTATACATTGGCAATTCAACCATGCCTCCGTGTATGTATATTTATACATTGGCAATTCAACCATGCCTCCACAGGTATATTTATTCATACATTTAATTAGCAATTCATCCATGCTTTCCATATATGTATTCTATTCATACAAATATTTAGGTAATATATTTAATCATTTGACAATTCATCCATGCCCACACTTTAACCATGAATTAACTTTAAAATTAACAATACGCTAAATCATACATAGCCATCACATGCATATTATACGCATATCATTAATTTAACAACCAGCCTATTAAGATATGCCAAATAAGAATGATAATATTAATCATCTTAAATGATTTATATATATATATACCTACACATATGTTATTTAATGTATATATGTGTTTAACACCTTCTTTAATAATCCTTGATTATTTAAAATCAATATACATACATACATACATACATACATACATACATATATATATATATATATATATATTCATCCTTCCATACAACTCATAGACAAATTAAACTATATATACCCATATATAAATAATTATATATATATATATATATATATATATATATATATATACACACACACTTCCTTCCATAATAAATTATTAATTTATTATATTTACACAAATTAGTGCAACTAAATATGTCAGAAATAGTTTCCTTTAAATACTCCATATTGGTTTAAATAGTTTTCCGACACTTTCTCACTAAAACATAAATATCTCCTAGTAGGATGGGAATCTGATAATGAAATTGGTACCATTGGAAAGAAGACGAAAAATCCTTGAATTTGAGCTCAAGAATGACCCAATTTCGATTTAAAATGACTAAGTTATGACCTTTTTAATTTATAGTGTCGAATTAGGCCAACATAGTTTCCCACGCGCGCCCACGTGCTTACTATGCACTTGCACGCGCTGGATTCAAGCCTCCTTGTGTGCTAGTATTGGCTAAGCTCTTTCAGCTACCGTGAGCTCACCACACTGAATCCATCACTTCCTTTATGCCGCATCCAATGGTCATAAATGAGTGCGCAAGTGAACACGCTCACACTAGATTATTTTCTATTAACTATAATAGATCTAAGGTCCAGATCAGCGAGTGCACCATCTTCTCATGGTCTGCAATACACCAAATAATCCCATAGTTAACCAGACCACTTCTATGGTCCAGATACACATGCGCACCAAAGTTTTATGCGCCGCGATGCACCATATTAATTCACATAAGTTTAATTAATCAAATGGCCCTAATTGGCGTATACACCCTATTATCCTACACCGCGCCGCACTGGATCAATTCTTTATTGTGCCGCCGCTCCACGTGCGCCAGTTACCTAGTATATATATATATATATATATATATAATTATTTTCCTAACAAATAATAAGAAAATAAATCCTAATAAATTCCTAAAAATATCCGAAAAATTCCAGAAAATTACAGAACAATTCTAGAAAATAAAGAAACCATAATTAACTCTCTTGGGTCACAAATCCACCTATAGATTGATTTTAAAATATACATAATACCTATATATATCAATTAAAATCCAATAATCTAAAAATCAAATATAATAGTTTATACTTTTTAATTATTCCGATCTAACCATAATTTTTAAACAAATAAATTTAATTAAAGCCTTGATACTCAAGGTGAAATCCTTATGAGTTCTAAGAGGAAAGTTAGAGAAAACTCGCCTGAAGGTTTCGAAACGAAACCGACGCTTTAAGCTTTAATTATCTCTTCCAATTCCGACGTCCTCCTTTTCAGATCCGACCTCCTCCTTGTCAGCCCTTCCTCTTCCTCTCTCTCTGTCTGTTTTATTTTTCTAACGTGTAAAACCTCTAACCCTAAAGCCTTATGTGTATTTTTATACACCTTAAATTCCAAATCCTATTCCAACTAGTATTATGAATTAAAATAATAATCTTTAAATAATTTATATCTATAAACATATATATATATAAATATATATTCCTTCCATAATTAACTCATTAGTTAATTAAATCATATATACTTATAAATATCAATAAATATATATCTATATATATATCTTTCCATAACAATTATTAATTAATTATATTTATATATTTATAATTAATACAAAAGTGATCATTTAAATAATTAAATAACCACCGGCCTTCATTAAGTAATCCAATAAGGTTTCATACAAACCCAAGACCACATCTTTTGGTCCAACTTTCCTTAAACCCAATCCAATTAATTTAAATAAATAAGATAATTAATTAAATACTAAAATTAAAATAACTAATTACATGAAGCACATAAACAAACAAGAATTTACAACTAAGTCACACAATACCAATAAAATCAACACACCAATAATTCAATCAATAATCAACCACACAAACAATCAATCATCATACATAATCACGAAATATAACTTAATTAAAATAAGATAATTAATCTAGCACTCAATAAAATAAAATAAATCATTGAAAAATAAAATAAAATAATTAATCCTAATTAATAAATCATTTAAAATTATCGGGGTATTACATTCTTCCCCCCTAACAAACGGAATTCCGTCCTCGGAATTCACAAATCCATGAAATAAAAACTTTGATTATTTAATTTCAAATTTCATTATTCCTTTTATCCGTGTGGAAATTAACCCATCCACACATATTCATTATTAGCAGACACATCACGTAATTAGCTAATTCCATATTTATATAATTGATAAATATAAATACACATTAGAGACTCTCACTGGACTAAAGCAGTCTCAACCGGATAGTGGGTATCTCATGTAAAACGCACACAAAGGTGGTTATGAGTCCTCCTTCTACCAGAGCCCACACATCCTTAAACCCAGCTACCCATCTCAATCGGCAATATACGCCTCCATCCTAACCACTGATCCTGAGACTCAAGCTTATATCATGGCCCATATATGTGTGTGTGTATGTATATATATATATATATATATATATATATATATATATATATATATATAATCCATTATATCCACATAAAAGTAAACTATCCAACCATATTATTTCAATGGCATACCATCCAACTATTCCGTTGACCTGACATGAATAAGTAGGACTTAACGCTATGGTTAATCCGTTCCCTTATAAATATATAGGTAGGACTTAACTTCTTTGGTTAATCCGTCCCTGAAATGCCACCGTCCCATACCGGTGTATTAAACCATACAATTCATAAATAAATAGGTAGGACTTAACTATTCCGTTAATCCGTCCCTAAAATACCTCCATATTATTTTATTGGTGCATAAATCCATAAAACCCATACTTCAAAATTAGGGGAAGACTCAACGATTTACCAATACCTTCTAAATCGATGTCTTACCATTTTCCTAATAAGACTCAATGATTTACCATTAGGACACACTAACGGACCGAATATAGAATACAATGAATCCTAAACTTAAGCTCTAAGTAAAAGAGTACACAACGCGGAAGTCACACAACGAAAGACACCCTGGGGACACTTGAACCTGGAGTGCTCTGATACCATTTGTAACGACCCACTCCACCACATGGTATGATATTGTCCGCTTTGGGCCTGAGCCCGCACGGTTTTGCTCTTGGGCTTCACCCCAAAAGGCCTCATACCAATTGGAGGTGACATACTTACATATAAGTACTTCACCTTTCCTCTACCCAGGCGATGTGGGACTGTGCACCCGTAGCTCGCCAGTGTGGTAGCCTGACAGTGTCTCTCGCACCCGCCCACGGCACACCCGCCCACAGGGTCATCACAATCCACCCCCCTTGGAGGCCCGACGTCCCCGTCGGCACACTTCCGGCTGGGTCAGGCTCTGATACCATTTGTAATACCCCCTAATTTTGGAACACGGATTGATCAAGTCCGCGCACAAAATCAAGGGATATCAAAACAATTTAAGTATTTAACAAGCACAGAATACAAAGATGAATAATAAAGAATAAATAAACCGCTGAAGAAAACTAATAAATAAATATTACTTAATGATTCTCCAACAATTACAATTCGGAAATCCCATAACTCAAGGACCCCTTAAAACATTATCCAATAATCCAATACTATTTAAAAGTACACAAGATGAATAGACGAATGACAGTCTCCCAGTTGCGGATCCTCAACCTCGAGACTGGAACCTCTAATAACCTGAAAAATAAATCGTGGGTTAAACCCTACGAGCAAGTTCATTCTACCAGGCCTCTGAAAACCAATAAGCAGATCATCTCTGATCAAAACCAAACCTAATAAAGTTTTAACTTTAATAAAGCACGATATACATGTCTATATATAATTATATATACTATACTAATCACATCCATTAATAGGTTTATTAAATTTCCATACCTATTAAATAATTATTAAAATAATATTCATACCTAGACCAATCTACCATTTCATTTTATAAAAACTCCTTTGACCTTAATCCCATCCTAGTCAGTTGTTTAATCATTTAAACAACAAATTATAATAAAAGAAATACTCTATTTAATCCCAACCCGATAATGATTTTAATTGTTTAAATCACATATCCAAAATCCAAGTTTTGACAAATCATCCACGTCTTCCCCAATATTATTTTATTAATGTAAAATAATACACTAACCAGTAAGTACTAAACTATTCTCATTTAAGAATATCTAACCCTAATCCAATCCATACATACAACAACCATAGATGATATTTTAATCATCTAACACATAACAACGTAATTATGCTTTGGCAAATCAACCATGCCATTGTAAATATTTTTATTTATATATTGGCAATTCAACCATGCCTCCATAAGTATATTTATTTATACATTGGCAATTCAACCATGCCTCCGTGTATGTATATTTATACATTGGCAATTCAACCATGCCTCCACAGGTATATTTATTCATACATTTAATTAGCAATTCATCCATGCTTTCCATATATGTATTCTATTCATACAAATATTTAGGTAATATATTTAATCATTTGACAATTCATCCATGCCCACACTTTAACCATGAATTAACTTTAAAATTAACAATACGCTAAATCATACATAGCCATCACATGCATATTATACGCATATCATTAATTTAACAACCAGCCTATTAAGATATGCCAAATAAGAATGATAATATTAATCATCTTAAATGATTTATATATATATATACCTACACATATGTTATTTAATGTATATATGTGTTTAACACCTTCTTTAATAATCCTTGATTATTTAAAATCAATATACATACATACATACATACATACATACATACATATATATATATATATATATATATTCATCCTTCCATACAACTCATAGACAAATTAAACTATATATACCCATATATAAATAATTATATATATATATATATATATATATATATATACACACACACTTCCTTCCATAATAAATTATTAATTTATTATATTTACACAAATTAGTGCAACTAAATATGTCAGAAATAGTTTCCTTTAAATACTCCATATTGGTTTAAATAGTTTTCCGACACTTTCTCACTAAAACATAAATATCTCCTAGTAGGATGGGAATCTGATAATGAAATTGGTACCATTGGAAAGAAGACGAAAAATCCTTGAATTTGAGCTCAAGAATGACCCAATTTCGATTTAAAATGACTAAGTTATGACCTTTTTAATTTATAGTGTCGAATTAGGCCAACATAGTTTCCCACGCGCGCCCACGTGCTTACTATGCACTTGCACGCGCTGGATTCAAGCCTCCTTGTGTGCTAGTATTGGCTAAGCTCTTTCAGCTACCGTGAGCTCACCACACTGAATCCATCACTTCCTTTATGCCGCATCCAATGGTCATAAATGAGTGCGCAAGTGAACACGCTCACACTAGATTATTTTCTATTAACTATAATAGATCTAAGGTCCAGATCAGCGAGTGCACCATCTTCTCATGGTCTGCAATACACCAAATAATCCCATAGTTAACCAGACCACTTCTATGGTCCAGATACACATGCGCACCAAAGTTTTATGCGCCGCGATGCACCATATTAATTCACATAAGTTTAATTAATCAAATGGCCCTAATTGGCGTATACACCCTATTATCCTACACCGCGCCGCACTGGATCAATTCTTTATTGTGCCGCCGCTCCACGTGCGCCAGTTACCTAGTATATATATATATATATATATATAATTATTTTCCTAACAAATAATAAGAAAATAAATCCTAATAAATTCCTAAAAATATCCGAAAAATTCCAGAAAATTACAGAACAATTCTAGAAAATAAAGAAACCATAATTAACTCTCTTGGGTCACAAATCCACCTATAGATTGATTTTAAAATATACATAATACCTATATATATCAATTAAAATCCAATAATCTAAAAATCAAATATAATAGTTTATACTTTTTAATTATTCCGATCTAACCATAATTTTTAAACAAATAAATTTAATTAAAGCCTTGATACTCAAGGTGAAATCCTTATGAGTTCTAAGAGGAAAGTTAGAGAAAACTCGCCTGAAGGTTTCGAAACGAAACCGACGCTTTAAGCTTTAATTATCTCTTCCAATTCCGACGTCCTCCTTTTCAGATCCGACCTCCTCCTTGTCAGCCCTTCCTCTTCCTCTCTCTCTGTCTGTTTTATTTTTCTAACGTGTAAAACCTCTAACCCTAAAGCCTTATGTGTATTTTTATACACCTTAAATTCCAAATCCTATTCCAACTAGTATTATGAATTAAAATAATAATCTTTAAATAATTTATATCTATAAACATATATATATATAAATATATATTCCTTCCATAATTAACTCATTAGTTAATTAAATCATATATACTTATAAATATCAATAAATATATATCTATATATATATCTTTCCATAACAATTATTAATTAATTATATTTATATATTTATAATTAATACAAAAGTGATCATTTAAATAATTAAATAACCACCGGCCTTCATTAAGTAATCCAATAAGGTTTCATACAAACCCAAGACCACATCTTTTGGTCCAACTTTCCTTAAACCCAATCCAATTAATTTAAATAAATAAGATAATTAATTAAATACTAAAATTAAAATAACTAATTACATGAAGCACATAAACAAACAAGAATTTACAACTAAGTCACACAATACCAATAAAATCAACACACCAATAATTCAATCAATAATCAACCACACAAACAATCAATCATCATACATAATCACGAAATATAACTTAATTAAAATAAGATAATTAATCTAGCACTCAATAAAATAAAATAAATCATTGAAAAATAAAATAAAATAATTAATCCTAATTAATAAATCATTTAAAATTATCGGGGTATTACAATGATCCTCAGATGATGTGTGTGAGAGCCTGAAGTGAAGAACTACTGTGTGTTTTTGGCGGGAAGAAAATTTGACTGAGTTTTATAGAGAGAGAAAAAAGTGCCCAATTTGTTAAGTTGCCCCAAGAAGGTAAGTTCGACAGACCCAATCCTAATTTTTGTAGGACAAGCAACTCCAGCAGCCCAATCCTAATTTAGGACAAGCAACTCCAGTAGCCCAATCCTCCGAAAAATTGTATATGATAGTTTTTAAAATTTTTTACTAAATTGATTTTTTTTTTTTTGGTAAATAAAACACAGTCCAAAAAAAAAAAAAAAAAATTGTTATTACTTTTTCCTAAAGGCTATATCATATAAAATAATACAATATTTATTATAAATTAGAAAAATTAAAACAATATAATACGATATGAATAATAAAAAATAAAAAAATTAAACAATACAATAATATTATTAAAATTAACTAGGAAAAAAGAACAACCACATGGCACTTCTCTCCTTTTTTAAAGAATAATCATATACAATTTTTTTTTTCTATTTAAAAGCACTTTTCTCCTTTTTTATTTTGTACTCTTTTTTTCCCCAAAAACGGCCTTAATGGACGTGATTTCTGCTCCCTCCTCTCTCTCTCTCTCTCTCTCTCTCTCTCTCGCTATATATATATAAAATATGCAACTATGCAAGCCTTCTCTTCTCCTCGCACCACCTAATCTTTCACTGCCATGATTTCAGATAACTTGTATGAACTCATATCGTATATCCAGATTTTCTTTTGGACTTGCCAAGTATCAGTGAATGTTTTCATGTGATTTAGGCCATTTGCTAGTAAAATGGAGAGAACTGTGTTTTATTAATAATATATAGGGCAATTTTTTCCGGGATCATCCACTCACATGTTATGGTGCACAAAATATATCATGATATTAATTTAGATGGTATAATTTTGGGTGTTGGAACCTTTCTATATAGTGAATGTACGTATGTATTAATTACTTAAACTTTCGGGAAAAAAAAAAAATGTATATCCGGACATATGAAACTAAATAATAAGTGATGAATGAAATTGAATTTTAAAAAAAAACAATCATAGGAGACGTTAATTTTTTACGGAGAAGTAAAGGTTAGATGAAATAATCACATGAAAGTTGATGGAAAACCATGCAAGAAAAGGTATATTTGACCAAAAAATGCAACTGATGAGGTTTTCAAATCTGATAAAACCCCTTGAAGTATACAAATAGGTTAGAGATATGAACCTAATAATCATTTTTCTTTCTTTACATCTCCAATGAGTATTAGCATCCGAACTAAAGTCAAGGAATTCAAACAACTGAGCACTTGGTACTTTTGCTAATCAGAATCCAAATTTAATATTTAACGTCATAATTTCCAAAACAAAATAAATGTTTATTATTTTTTAATGTATTAAACTTTGAAGCCACAAAATAGATGTTATATAATTGTAAGATTATTTATTTAATTGTGGCCCATTTGATTTGGACATGTGACATATTACTTGGTGGGTAAGTAAATAGATATCAATTAATATTATTTACTTTTAGTCAACTTATAATTACCTTTTTGGTAATTACTTATTGGAGAAGTGTTTTCTTTTCTTATTCTTTACTTTGATGGAAAGTAGAATCACTACAAGAATTCACGGTATTAGGGACAAAAAAATTTGTTCCTAAAGGTAGCCAAACTGTTCCTAATAACTTTTAGGGACAGCTGATGCATCCGTCCCAATATGTAGCGTCCTAAAAGCCATTTAGGGATGGACAAATTGGGACGGAATAACCTTCCGTCCCAAATACTCATTTGGGACGAAGACAAAGCCACCGTCCCAAATTCTCATTTGGGACGGAACAACTTTCTGTCCCAAATACGTACTCGGAACGGAAAGTTGTTTTGTGCCAAATAAGTATTTGGGACAGAAAATTGTTGTCCCTAACGTGCGCGCCTGTTATTTTATTATTATTTTATTTTATTGGTAATATGTGCGCCTGTTATTTCTGCTATTTCCATTTCTGTGTTTCAACCATCAAAAATATTAAGAAATTGAATTTCATATCAACACAAATAAAGAAGCTAAATTTTAATGACCATTACTTAAAAAAACAATGTACAAATCGCATTTACATAAATTGTACTCAAATAAGTACCAAATAACATAGTATCTAGACATCAATATTTGAAATACATTCTTGTAATAATAAAAGATTAATCATCAAAATGTTGGTGGATGAGTTTGAAATGGTGAGTTTGGAGCAAACAGGCCAAGCATCAGTGGCTGCAAATTATTTAAATGGCTGCCAAAGGGTCTATAAAGTTGTTGCTGCTGCAAAACAAGGGTCGATATGCACCGAACTGTGTGGACATGAATTGAGAAGACAACCTTTGATACTCCAACATACTATTTACAATTGCCTTCAGTTCAATGATAAGACTCCCTCGCATCCAAGTTATCGAATGCCTCTAATGATGATTGAGTCACCATATTGTCCTGCATTATCAAACAAATGAATGTATAACCATCAAATAGAATAAGTGAGTGCAAAGCTAAAATCCAGATAACAAGCAATACCAACAGAATAACAATGTAATCAGTATTTGAAAGTGATACACATATGCTTGAATGCCAAAGTCATTAAAATTTAGAATAACAATGTAAGCAGTATTTGAAAGTGATACTTTGGCAATTCTTAATGCAATTCAAGAAGAATTAGTTGATACATGTGCTTTATAGATTTTCCTCCATATTGCATCAGCAAGAGGCTTATATGTTAAACCATGTTCCAAGTCTAAGATCAAACAATGTACGAGTTAGTTAAAAGAACTGTTCTACATAATAAACTACATGCAAATTTGATTGACTATTTTCCTCAATAGTTTGTAAATCAATTGAATGTGATTGTTTATCTTAACTCTATTTTATGAATAAAAAAGCTTTTATCTTTGCCAGAATAAAACAGAAACCAAAACTAAAAAAATAAAAGGTTTTTTTAAAAAATTATAAATTCTCTGATCCAGCCTTAAAGTTGGAGGCAACTTTTCTTATGACTCGGGCTATTTTTCTTATGCATACTTGATGACTAAGACTTTGCCTTCAGACCTGAAAAAGATGAAGATGGGTATAATGATAACATAAATTACTTAAACATATAGAAGTACCATTATCTCATATAGAATTTTCTACAATCATGATTTATTAAAATAAACTCATAAGATCATTTACTCGAATGAAAATAATCAAACCTACTAAAGTGACTAATAGAACACAAACTTCAATATTTACAATTGAATTAACACAAGCATGTAGGTCACAGTTTGACCTCAATAAGAGAAGTGAAATTTGTTTCTAGAGGTAACATTCAGTACTAATTAATATGAAATCTTGAGCTAGAGAAACATTCCCTGTAATTTGGGTGGCTTTATTTAGCCACTGAGCCCTTAGCCAATAAAACAATAACCTTCCACATCCCAATTTTACTAATTTACAAAGACGTTTGGCACATTTAAAGGAAGAGCAAAAACTTAAAATTGATTATTATCCCTCTTTTTTATATTTTTGTATCCCTGCTTCAATAAAACTAATTTAAAAATAATAAAAATAAAATAAATGACAAAAAAAAAAGCATGTAAAACCAAAATATCCCAATTAATTTCTATCAACTCTCTTTTTCCGTATTTCTAATTCATGATATCAGAATTAAAAAAATGATCTGTTTACTGTTTTATTCATTGTCACTAGATTAATCAATTATCAATCAGTTAAGTTAGGAGAAATTGAAGGTTGCGATGGTAGGAAATCAAACATTTAAGCTTTAAATGGGTGTTCAAATTAAACACACAAAATTGAAGACAAAAACACACAGAGACATACAAATACATATATACACAAATCCTTTCAATGCTTGGAAAGATTACCTTCAGAAGGTTGGAGAACCAATCTATGCCGGCCTCTGTATTTTCTATCTAAACAAAACCTTTCTCCTCTTTTTCACTGTAATTTGGGTGTGTATCAAAGCATCAGGAAAAAAAAAAAAAAAAAAGAGAGTTAAAGAGCTAGAGTTCAGAAAATAGAAACCTGTTTCGCTGGTCGTTGCGAGTTCAGAATTACTGTATCGACACCAGATGTCATTGCAGAATCAGTGAGGGAAAGATCTTCTGTGGCGCCGTTTGTTGTTCGGGTTACAGAGAGAGAAGAGAAAGGTCGTCTAGGGTTTGAGACAGGGAAGAGAGAGATTATGAGGGGGCTAGAGAGATGGGGTAAGGATTTTAATTATGGGGTGACACATAATGCTTTGATCCTCCCAAAAACCCATTTTGTGAAATTTCCTCTTAAATTTTCCCACCATAAGGTTGGCGGGCTTATTTTTGGGTTAATTGGGACCGTAGGCCTCAACCGTCCCAAAAAACCCTAGCTTTTGAGACGGTCTTTAAAATGTCCCTAATTATCCGTCCCAAGTATCCAAAATTCTTATAGTAAATTATGTTACTATAAGGAAAATTGGTCCTCTCTCTACCTTTATAAAAGTGCATATACTCCATCAATTATGTACATTTAATGAAATAACACGTAAAAGTTTTATGTGTGCAAAAGGCCAAGAGAGAGAAACTAGTTTCCACCTTTACCTGTTGACCAGAGTTGCAGATTAATTCGTGACCAAAGGATCTGGACGTTGGACTTAATCTCAACAAGAATTGATATCGTAAATCAAGGTATTTATATCTAACTAGTATTTATTTATGCATTATAGATATGTGAAAATTATAAAGTTCTAAGATATGGGGTTAATGTAAATTTGTAATTAATGGCTTAACACGAATTATTATAGTTTACATGAAATATCAGAGCTAACGGTTTAGGAACTCATTATTTTTCATTAAAGTTGCATAAATAATATGTATAAATTTAAAATTAAATGATTGTATAATCCATTATTTTAGAATCGTATGTTTAGATCAGTCCGTGTGGTTTTTGGGTTTGGGTACCTCAATTTCCGAGCCAAAATTAAATTATGAAAGTTGGTTACTGATACATAGTTTACATATGTGTAATAGTACAAATGTATGCATAATGTGTGTAAGACAAACAACTTCAATACTTTAGGTTATTGATTTTCGTGCATGAC
This sequence comes from Cornus florida, assembly GCF_030987335.1. NCBI lineage: Eukaryota > Viridiplantae > Streptophyta > Magnoliopsida > Cornales > Cornaceae > Cornus > Cornus florida. Next base: position 7,996,783 of record NW_026775573.1, read on the forward strand.
TAATAAAAAACATTGAATTAAAATAATAATAATAATAGCATTTGTCTTGCTATTGTTTTATAGAAACAGTCAGTTGTGAAATGATTACAAAGACTCATTATTATTATTATTTAAAAATTAATAAATACAGAAAGTTTGTGTATTTATTTATTTTATTAAAGAGGTTTAAATTATTGTTATAAGTATTTGTCCAATGATTTGAAGATTCTGATTTTAATTTAAAATAAATTAAAATTAAAGTTATTGAATACATAAAATATATGTATTGATTTATTTATTTTAGGAATTTGAATTTCTAGAATAATTTGTGAGTTTAGAAATTTAATATAGTAAATTAGACATGCAAATAACTTGTTATTTCGTACCCAAACATACATACATATTGTAGAATCAATTTTAAATTAATTCAATTATGATCTTTAAGTCCGAAAATAAAATAAAATATTTTATTATGTATATAAAATAAAAGGATATTTTCTGTGAAATTTTGGACTATTAAGTTTTTGAGATCGAAGTTGCTTAAACTTTAATCGACAATTATGAGTTTGTGTGTACAATGTTAAATGGGTAAATTAATAATTAATTAATTACTAGTTAATTTAATATTCATATTATCTGTGGGTTAGTAGCTACCAAAGTAGCCTAACCATAATGGTCGATGAATATTAATTTTAGTAGTAAATATAACTTAATGATGAATTAATTATTGTCTAATTTAATATTCATATTATGTGAAGATTGATAGCTACTAAAGTGTCCCAATCATAATGATTGATGAATATTAATTTTTGTAATAGACATAATTAATTATAAATTAGTTACTATCTAATTTAGTATTCATATTATGTAAAGGTTAGTAGCTACCAAAGTGGCCTAACCACAATAGTTGATGAATATTAATTTTAGTAGTAAACATAATTGCAATATTTCATGAATTATGATACTTATAATTTTTTGTGATATTCATGAATATTGATTTTATTTAATTATGAGAAATAATTCCTCAAAGGGAATTGATTTTCAAGTGATTAAATAAAAATTAAAGGGTAGTATGTATTTTTTTTTTAATTAAGTAAATATAGGATATCCAAATGTAACTTATTTGTTTAATTAAATAATGCATCACCAATAAAGGTATACATATAAATACATGTAAGCATTATTATTAGTATTTTATAGTTGCCACCCAAAGGGGTACTATAGTTATACATTATTTTTATATTTTTAAGTTATACATACGTGTTGTTAACTCAAAGTATTATTGTTGTTAAGATTTTATCTTATTATATTTGTTTTATTACATCCCTTAATGCGCATGCTACATCTGTTTTGATTCTCAATATGACTAACTTCTCATAATGAAATGAGTAAGTTGAGTTCAAAATTTAGATGTGTTAAATCTTAATTTAACATTTTAAATTGAGAAACTTACTGTTATTACTGATAAAAATAGTGAGGAAAAAAAGATTCTCCATAAAGCTTGGGAGAAATTGAACAGATTAAGCATTATGGTTATGCGAATAATTGTTCCTCATAGTGATAGTGCTAAGGAATATTTAATTATAAGAATGTTTTCGTGTTATAAATAAATATCTAAAACGAAAATTATTAATTGATATAACTACTATGGATTTTTTGTTGGTACTCGTACCATGTATGATAATATTTTTAGATGACTAATGTTGCTGCAAAATTGAGAACCTTATGGATGATTGTGAATGGGAATTTTCTTATTCAATTTATTCTCAATTTTTTGTCTATTCAATATGGGTCATTTCGAATTAACACTATTAAGACAAGTGGAAAGTGATTTAATTGACCATTATGTTAATTTATGAGGAGACAAAACTTAAGTAGTAAGGTAATCATTATGTTCATCTGATGACTCAAGAAGTTAGAAAGAAATTTGAGAATAAGTCAGAAAAGACAATAAGTGAGCAACACTCAAAATTAAAAGATTTAGGTCAATCTACTAAAAGAAAGTAATGTAATAATGAAAAAGTGTCATTAATGTATTGAATACTTTTAGAAAGATTACATAACATATAAAGAATGATTCGAAAAAGAAAAGTACATTTTTGGCTTTTGTATATTACGAATTACTTGTTGAAATTCTTTTTAATACATGATAGGTTAACTTAAGTACTAATATTTATGTTTCTAATAGATACAAGAATTTTTTATGGCCTAAACCACAAATTCAAATAAAAATTTCTTATTTATGATAATTGGGAAAAAGTTTTGTTAAAACCATTATGACACTATGTTTAATGTTAAACTGTGGATTTTATTTAAATTATTTCAAATTTTTTTATGTTTATTCAATTTCCCATAATTTGATTTTATTTCAAAACTTTATGCTAATGGTTTTTCATTTAAATTTGATATTATTGTTTGTGAGTTATGGTATTATTATTGATGATTTTTGTAAATTCTAACTTGATAGTTTATTTATTAAAAACCTTTTGATCATAATGTTAGAATTAAGTGTAGCTCTCAATTAATAGAAAATTTATTTTTCTTATGGCATAAAAGACTAAGTCAATATCTAGTGAAAGGTTAGAAAAATTAGTAAATGATGTGATTCTTCTGAATATAAACTTTACTGATTTTGGTGTGTGCGTAAATTGTATTAAGGGTAAACAAACCAAACACACAAAGAAATGAGCCACAATAAGTACATAACTTCTTGAAATTATTCATACAGATATTTGTAGACCTTCTGATGTTCCATCTTTTGGAGGAGAAAAGTATTTTATCGCCTTTATAGTTGATTTTTCACGTTATGGATATATCTATTTGTTGTATAAAAAATCTCAAGTAGTGGGTACCCTTGAAGTATACATAAATGAGGTTGAAAAACAACTAAATAGAAAGTGAAAATCATAAGGTCATATAGAGGTGGTGAATATTATGTAAAGTATGATGAAACAGGTTAATACTCTAACCGTTTGTTAAACTCCTTGAAATGTATGCCATTTATACATGCCACAGCAGAAACGTGTAGCTGTAAGGCGTAATCGTACTCTTATGGGATTGGTTAGGAGTATGTCAAGTAATTCCTCATTACCCCTAATGTTGTGAATATTAAGTAATCTAAAGGGTACAAGTTTTACTATCCGAAACATAGTACGATAATTATTGAAACCGGTAATGTCAGATTCATTAAGAATGGTGAAATCAGTGGGAGTGATAAAAATAAGAATTTGATCATTTCAGAAGTTAGGGTACAAATTTCTTTACCCATAACTTCTAAGAAAATAATTGTTCCTTCAGTTGTTGAACCATATAACAACGAAAAACAATTGAATGATCAACAACTCCATAATGAGACTGTTACCAATGAATAGATTGTAGAAGAATCATAAGGAATAACATTAAGACAATTTCAAAGAGAAAGGAGATCTGCTATTCCGGATGACTATGTGATATATCTATAAGAATCTGATTTTGATATATAGTAAGATATATACGGATCCGGTTACATATTCACAAGCCATTAACAGTAATGATTTTACTAAATGGATTAGTGTCATGAATGAAGAGATTATAAAGAAACCTTCACTCTAGTATTTAAGAAGGAATCTTTTAAAATATCATGGCATTAGTAACTTATTATGATTTAGAGTTACATCAAATGGATGTGAATACAATTTTTATGAATAGGAGTTTATAAGCGGAAGTCCGTATGGAACAACTTGAAGACTTCATATTAGAGTGTAAAGAATTCATGGTCCGTAAACTTAAGATGTCAATATATGGATTTAAACAAGCTTCCTAACAATGGTATATTAAGTTTAATAATACCATTATTTCTTTTGGTTTTAAGAAAAATACTGTTGATCAGTGTATATACTATAAGGTTAGTGGGAGTAAGTTTATATTTCTGATTCTATTTATTGATGATATTTTATTTGTTGGTAGCGATCTTAGTTTATTATATGAAACTAAAAGTTATCTCTAAGAATTTTGAAATGAAATATATGGATGAGGCATCCTATGTGATAGGAATAGAAATATTTCATTATAGATCACATTGATTTGTTTTTAGAATTGTCTCATAAAGCATATATTAAAAGAGTTCTAGAAGATTTGGTTGGAGGAACAATATTATGAAAAAGTCCAAAGTAATTTATGATTACTTTGTCTATTATGAAATTTTAATTTGTAGCATGCTTTGAAGTTATAATTTATGATTGCAGAATTTATTTCAGGACTTGGAGTTATAGGTACCGTTTTCAGATTGCTGAAAATTTATGCTGCAATTGTTGATCTTCTTGTATGAAAAATGATAGGTATTCTAAAGTTGAAATACTTTATCATTAAAGAAGATATTTAGAAATAACGAATGTCTATTGAAATTATAAGCACACAACTTATGATTGCAATCCATTAATGAATGGACTACCATCCAAGACATTTATGAAATATGTTGAAAGAATGGGTCTTAAATGTAGTCAATGATGATTATTTTTTAATTGTGGATTGCTTAAATAGTGCTTATATATATTTGACATTTTACGTTAATTAAATGTGTTTATGATATTTTTTATTAATTAATGTACATATACGTATTGCTTTAATAAGTAGTAATAGGAATAGTCTTGGAAAAGACATTATTGTTAGATCATTATTGATACTTCTCATTTATAGACTATATTGAATAGATTACTAGTGTTGTAGTACATGGAAGGGACTGTGTCATTTAAGGATATATAACCACCATGATTCGCATTGGTAATTTATTTACCATGGTATTTATGATGACTAATTTAATGAGTTAATCTGATTTATGGTGCACATTAATGGCTATTTTACTAAACCACTACAGAAATTATCATATATGCCAAGTGGGAGAATGTAAGATTATTTATTTAATTGTGACCCACATGATTTGGACATGTGACATATTACTTAGTGGGTAAGTAAATAGATATCAATTAATATTATTTACTTTTGGTCAACTTATAATTACCTTTTTGGTAATTTCTTATTGGAGAAGTGTTTTCTTTTCTTATTCCTTACTTTGATGGAAAGTAAAATTATGTTACTGTAAGAAAAACTGGTCCTCTCTCTGCCTTTATAAAAGTGTATATATTCCATCAATTATGTACAATTAATGAAGCAACATGTAAAAGTTTTATGTGTGCAAAAGGCCAAGAGAGAGAATCAAGTTTCCACCTTTGCCTGTTGATCAGAGTTATAGATTAGTTCGTGACCAAATGATCTGAACGTTGGACTTAATCTCAACAAGAATTGATATCGTAAATCAAGGTATTTATATCTAACTAGTATTTATTTATGCATTATAGATATGTGAAAATCATGAAGTTCTAAGATATGGGGTTCATGTAAATTTGTGATTAATGGCTTAACACGAATTATTATAGTTTACAATAATATGTGTGCATGGTATGGTTAATAACAAGTGATGTGTTGTCCGGCCTAGTGGTCAGGAAGTTTCTTGTATTTAGGAGTCCGTATCGATTAATAATTTTATTGTATGTATTATATTTTTTACTTTATCTTTTCACATGTTATATAGTACAAAATTTCTATTTTTTTTTTTTATATTTACATCTGTTAAAGTATAATTAGGAAATATTTTTAATAATGCCGGGGATTTAAAATTCATGAATAAGTCATTATTTTTGTTAAATAGTCTTACAAAATTCAATAAAATTACTAAATTCACTAAAAGAAATTATTTTTATTTAATTATACTACAAAAAAATTGCCTATATTTTGGACTATGTATGCAAAGTCAAAACATAATAATAATTCACAACTATGATAGTCCACTATGTTACACCATGACTACAATCGATACCTCAATTAAAAACTTTGGCATACGTATTGGTAACAAACCATCAACAATAATTTTTTTTTTGTTTTTTTTTTTTGTTTTTTTTTTTTTGAATACTCACTCGCCTTGAATTAACATGCATCACAACTTTCATTACCAACACTACTTACATTAAATGCATCACAACTTTCATTACCAAGACCACTTAAATTAAAAAGATAATTATAGACAGTAATGCACAGACATGTAGACAATTATACTAATACAAAGGATACACCACACCCATCCAAAAACCCATCAACCAGTAGGACGTCGTATATCAAAGTATTTAAAAATTATCTCACTAACTGATAATGAAATTTATTAATTTATTTTACAAAAGTAAGGTTCACAAAAAAAATAACTCTTTTTATTTTAGTACTGGTAATTGCAACTTCATGTTTTGGTAAATATGATGATTTTTTTTTTTTTCATATCTAGAAACAGTTAAATTCGAGAATTTACATTTTTCAAATCAAATAAATTAAATAGATTCATAACTCTTGGTATTAAGTAAGAAAAAGTTTACATGAATAGATTGAAAAAAAAAAAAAAAAAGAAGAAGAAAGAAAAATCCATATTTTTATTATCAAAATTTTATAAAAATTTATAGTTCAATATATTATTACAATACATTTATTTAAAATGATTCACATATAAATTGGAGAAAGTATACATTAAATCAAAAATCTTATAATGAGACTCACATTACAAAATAGGGCTGCAACTCGAGCGGGTTGGACGGGTTTGAGGTATACTTGAGCCCAACCTACTATATGAAATGCTAAACTCAAGCCCAACCTAACCATATCTTCAATCTTAACTACTCAACCCGAGCCCAACCCATTCTTCTATTTTTAAATTCGGGCTTGCAACTCGAGCTTAAATTCCATATTAAAAATTGGGGTGAATTCGAGTTACTCGTATACCTAATCTTCACACCAAAAATTTAATATGATCTTGAATTAGTTTTAAATTAAATTACTCTTAAAAAAAAAAAAAAAAAAAAAAAAAAAAAAAAAAAAAAAAAACTAAGACATTTTATAAATTTTGAATAAATTACAAACAAATTCTTAGAAAATTAATTGTCTTAAATGTTAACATACAATAAATTAAGATTTAACAAATAAAGTTGAAAAGAAATAAAGTAATCGTAGTTTAAATATTATATATAATGTATTTAAAATTAAATATATATATGTGAAAATAATATTAGAATTCAGGTTCAGGTTCGGATTTGCTCGGGTTGCTAGTATCTCAACTCAAGTTCAACCCTAGTTAAATTCATGTTGAGATTTTTCAATCTAGACCTAACATTATTTGTAAAAATAATTGTCCAAGTCCATAAAAAATCGGACAAGCTCGAGTTGTGTTCGGGTTGCCCAATCCAAATTGCACCCCAACTATAAAATTAAAGTCACTTGAATAAGAAAAAAAATGTTAAGAATTGGTGCACTATTTCTAGAAATTTTTAGAAAGAAGAGAAACTTGATAGTCCAATAAATCTAAATAAATCATTCTAGATAAATTACATGTGAAATGTGAAAAGTGAAAAAATATCTAAAAAGGAAGAAAATACTGAATATTGTAACTTTAAGAATAAACTAAAGAATCCTAGAGAAACTAAGAAGGTGAGAGTAGCCTATCAATAATACTAAGGGTGTCCAAGGATGTCAAGCTAGGTTGCTAGGCCTTTCAACATCCAAAATCTCTTCTAGTTGAGTGGAAATATTCCATAAAAGAAAAATATATATATTTTTTCTCTAAATTATTCCAGTACCTTCTTGACTCGCCTAATACTCGAGTAATTAGCCCACAACATTTATTTTTTCTCTAAATTATTCCAGTACCTTCTTGACTCGCCTAATACTCGAGTAATTGGCCCACAACAAAGCTAAACCCTCATTAGATAATTTTAGCATTGCGCCCACTAAGATTTAGCTCTTGTTACATTATAAATTGGGCCTCACACAAAGGTCACAACTTTAACTTGGTCTTGCAAAACAAACATGTCCGATTTGATACACTTCAATTTACATTGCTGACTTGCAATTACTGTCATGTATAATTATAGGAATTTAAAAATTATCTCACTGCTGGAATAAAATCTTCTATCATCAGTGTAAAAAAAACAAAAAAAAAAAAAACTTATGACACTGTCAAATGTACCTATTACAAAATGGTAACAAAATTCAAATTTGACCCTTTTTACGGTTATAGTAATGACTATTTTGATCCCAAGTAACATGTTAAAAGTTTTATGATGCCTAAATTTAACCTTGGTACAAATAGTGGACAAGGGCTACATTATATTTGGGATATCCGGAAAAAGTAAAAAGGGCCCAAAGGCCCCAAACTAGAGACCTTCGGATTAATGGAAGCCGAACAAGATGGGATGCTGATTTGAGAGAAAAAAAGAAAAGAGGACATTAATGCACATGGGAGGGGGACAATAGTCACATGAAAGAAACATGTGTCTTTCTCTGCTTTGTTTGCTAAAATATGAACAGTCTCTGTTTGGTTCCTCTCCATGTATTCATATAAATTCCCTTATCTCAGTCAAATTATTCATCAAACAATTCAATCATCAAGACAAGGGAAGAACAATGCCATTAGAGTTCACATATGGGCCTCAGTAAGAAAAGGTCATTTTTGCCCCTTTTCTGCATCTAATAGGACCCATTATTCAAGGGATAAAATTGTCATTTTGTGACTAAAAGTGATGCCCTCTAGTGGAAGAGAAGTACTAAAATGAGGCCCCATTGCATGTTCTTCTGGATATACCATCAACACAACCATGTGTTGTGCATGATTGTCATTAAATCATTGAACAACCTTAGATGTATGCTGAAATTTATGGCTTTGTTTCATGTCCCCCAAAAATGACAAGATTGGGGATGTACTGGTTAATTATTATTAATAAATTCACTGAACTAGATCATCCACACAATGCAGATGACTACTCCTTGCCCAATAAACTTACTTATCCTGATCCAATCTGACATGGCTTAAAATGGAATTTATGGATATATATTGAAAAATAAATCTTGACCATCAGCAATTTAGTTAATAATAAAAAATAAAAATAAAATGACCGGTTCTTTGGCATTAACTTGAGATTAACATGTAATATGAGAGGGCAAAACTGAGCAATCTTGTATTTTATCATTGTTACTGTTGCACAAATATAACGGTTATAAAAATAAAATAAAATAAGGAATAATTACTTTTCCAATATGTATTTGCATTGATTATTCGATTTACTAGATCTGAAACAATGATATGTTATTGCACAAAGTATTTTAAGTTTAAAAAAATTACAGATGTGCATATTTAAAGTATTTAAAATTATCGATTTACCTATTGTTTCTTTGTTTTGAAAATAAAGAACATTAAAATTTTGAAAAATATAAAAAGACCAAAAATAAAAATAAAAAAAATAAATGCTCTCAAAAGTTAGTGGGGTTGGGAACAAATGGGGTCATGCCTTGTGGGAACAACTTGTTACAAGTTGCATGTAAGAATGGTACTTTCTATGAGATGATTGACTGCCACTCAGCTCCTTTACTATAAAAGAGCAATGCTTTGAATTGTCATGTTGCATGATTGCATTACTATTTAATCTCTTTTTTTCTTTTTTTTTTTAATGTTATGGTAAGTTTCATATTAAAAAATTGGATAAAATAGACTTCATACAGGTTCCACCTGTTTGAAAATAATTTTTATTTTTAAAAATTAAAAAATTGTATAAAAACTATACTTATTTTTGTTTTTTTTTTTTATAAAAAAATTCGTTATAAAAATATCTATTTTTATAAAACTGTCTTTTTATATTATTTGAAAATAATTTTCTATTTTCTAAATTATCGAAAATTATTTTCAAAATTACAAACCAAGCACACCCTAACTAATCCAAAAACAAGAGAACAACCACAATTGTTGATAAAATAATACAAAATTACCTGACAAGCAACATGCTGCCCAATTCATTGACTTCTCACAATAATGAGTTTTATAAACCCCTAATAAAAAATGTGAAGTGTTGGTCTTGGACTCATTGAACAGGATAGCTCACTGAATTGATATGTCATACAATTAATAATTGGCTCTTCTTTTCTTTTACGTTTTTTTTTTTTAGCGATCACAGAAAGCGTGGTAGTTCAACTCCTTGCTCTAAAAATATAAAAATAAAAACCAGCGCGTAAATTAATAATATGTCAAGAAAATGTAAAATGTTGGAGTTGGACTCATTGAAAATGATGGCTCACTGAATTTATATGTCAAACCAATAATAATTAGATCTTCTCTGTTTTTTTTTTCTTTAATTTATTTATTTATTTTGAGTGATCACATATAGAAAGTAGGGTTGTTCAACTCCTAAATATAAAAATGAAAGCACGCGCACGTAAAATCAATAATATGTCAAGAAAATATGAAATGTTGTAGTTTGACTCATTGAACAAGATAGCTCACTGAATTGGTATGTCATACCAATGATAATTAGTTCTTCTTCGTTTTTATTTTTTGTTTTTTGTTTTTTTGAGTGATCATATATAGGAAGTATGGTTGTTCAACTCCTACCACTAAAAATATAAAAATGAAAACAACCCATGCTTAAGAACAATATAATTTTTCAACTCCTTAATGTATTGTGACCGTTTAACTTTATGAAGTACACGCACATTTTTTTAAAACATAAGTACACATATTAAACTAGTACACAAAAATTAATTGTTGGTTTAACATTGGGAATAATATGGAGACCGTTTTGAAATTTAAGCTAGGGTTAAACCCTATAAGTCAAAGTTAATTCCACACACATACACACAAAAACTAAAAAATAAAATCAACTGTTTATTCATTATGTGTAGTTGAAAAATGTATTGAGGGGCAAATATGACCACAAGGCAGCTAATTTGGAATGGTACACCTACTACTATCCACCTAAGAAATGTAACAATAACCTTCCGTTAAAAAAAAATAAAAAAAAAATGATGTAACAATAGAGTTGACAAGCTGAGTTGTTAGCAAAATTTATCACACTAATTTAATTAATAATATTATGGATCAGTTAAACAACTAAAGTCTAAAGCCACGAATACCTTTAACTGCCACTTAAGGAATTATAGTTCCACTTTAACTGCCACTTAAATAATTGTTCTGATTTTGTTATCTAAAAGATTTGGAACTTGAGTATTTTTAGCCTACCTCAACTTGTCTATGCAACTTTTCAAAAAATAAAATTGATTTCGATTTTTTTTTTTTTAGTAGTTTTTTCCAATTCAACTTTATTTTTAACTAACCAAATCTAATGAATTTAGGTATTATTACAAGAATTTTGTACTATATGATTATATATATATATATATAGGGTCGAGTCAGAAATTAAATTTAGGGGGCACAGTGTAAGAAAAAAATAATCAATAAACATGACAATAAATATAGATTCCTCAAATTAAAAGGCAAAAAAGAAAAATTATTCAAAATAATATGTCATTTAATAAGTTGTTTAAAAAAATAAATAGTTAACAAAAAAATTTTAAAAAGAAAAAAAATTAGAGAACTTTGAAAGGGAAAAAAATTGTACTTTGATTGAAAGAGAAAATTTTGAATTTTTTTTTTAAAAAAATTAAACAAATTTAAAGAGTAACAAAGAAAATAAATATAAAATTTAAGAAATAATTCTATAAAATAAAAATCTAGGGGGCATTATATGAATTTTTTCACATAAACATATAAAAATGCATAAATTTAGTATATATATATATTATACTAAACCGGGCAAGGCCATGGAACATGTGCCCTTAGATATTTACCGACTCCAACCTTGTATATAATTTTACGATAATAATATTGACCTCTAAAAACACTTATAAAAATACATAAATTTAATATGTGTATTATAATAAAAAGAGACATGTGCCCCGGGCATAACCGCATGTATAAAAATGAAAATGCACGATTTCGAATTTTCTATTTTTACCAATTTACCCTTCTTTATTTCGAATTTTCTAGTAATTTGGTAACAAATTCGCACTTTCTCAAGAGACTGCGGATGTTAAAAGAGTTAACTAACGTGCGTTTCACGTCGCAAATCAGCACGAAAGGTCTATTTTACCCATGACATTTGCTGGAAGTTAAAAAATTAAAGTAAATTGCGTTTCACGTGGCAAATCAGCACCAAAGTTCTATTTTACCCATTCATCACGAGAATGTCATTTGGATGAAATTATTTTTTATTGACCAAAAAAGACCACGGTTATAAAAAAAGGAAAAGTAATGCATGTCCATAAATTTCTGTCATTTTCATGAATTATAAAAAATGAGTAAAAAAAATTTTAAATGAAAAAGAATGAATAAAAAAATTTCAAGCATGTCAACTATGTTTACTTAGTCTCCTATGTGTTTGTGATCTCAGCCTAATGGGTTTGGACGTATCCTAACAACACCATTTTCGAACCCATCTAATCTTTTATCATAACCCAGTTATATTAATTTGGACCAAACAGACCCTTAAATCGAAGCATGTCCAGATAACTAACTATATCACTTTGGAATTCAATCATTTGTATCTCACCACAAAGTAAAATTAATATATAAGGGTGTGTTTGATTTTGACCATTTCTTTAAAATGAAGCCATTGGAATAAACTAATGAACGAGTCGCCAGGTCAATGCATCAAAATGGCTTTGTTCTTACCCCAAACGCGCTCTAACATTTTCATTCTTCCAATAATAATGATACATGTTGAACGCATGAACAATTTATATATATAGTATATGATAAATATATATTATTTGTATTTCGTACAGCAGTTATAATGTATTTATATACTCTTACATGTTACTCATGCTTACATTATATCAATCCACTTAGTTGACACATGTCAAAATTTGATTGGCTCTTTGAACACCTAGGCTAGCCAATAATTTCACGTACCTCTTTCTTCACCAATAAACTTGATAAGTAATCAAAATGCTAGTCTCACCCAAGACGCATTCGACAATCATGAATTTAGGTCCTTTAGAATGATATATATATCTCAAAATAAATAAATAAATAAATAAAAGTAAAAATGTAGTTGAGGATTTGAGTTCTCAATGAGATGAAATGTTGGTGTGACTTTATTTTATTTTATTTTATATAATATGTATAAGAGCAAGCATGAATATTAGAAGTTTAAGATATGAGAAAGAGAAAATGTACATCTAATTCCACTTACATATATTGAAATTTTTGCAAATAAAATTACCTGATCAATAACACTTCTCAATGGCAAAAAATGTTATAAAGAAAATGACAAAAATAAAATACATAGAGATTTTCGTATAGATTTTAAATTTTAAAATGTTTTATAGTATTAGTACCACGTAGGACTACAAATGAATCAAAATTTTCATGTTTAAGCAGATGAGCTAAGATCAAACAATTTCTAGAAGCTAATTTATTACTATTATAGTCGAGTTTGGTAATACTTGAAAGGTTTCAACCAACTTATTATAAAATAAAGTAGTAATATATATATAACAACGTTAAAATAATATGTGCAGGTTAGCTTGTGTATGCACCAAACCAGAATATATATATATATATATATATATATATATCTCCTAACTTATATCTTTCTTGCATTTTCTTTGTCCTTTTATTCCTGGCAAATGATTAATATCCTTTGATATAATATTCCTCCCTCCTTTCTTTTCTTTTATATAGTTTCTGCTCCTGCTTTCTTTTCTCTTTCCTTACTTTTCTTTCGTTTCCTGTCCTACCAAACACCAACACTGTAATGGATATTCCACCACTCTACAATTTTGGAATTTGTTAGGTTAGGTTAGGCAGGAAGAAAAAGAAAAGATAAGATAAACGCCATGTATGAAGAAAAAGGAAAGGGTAGTTTAACCACCCTTCGTGTTTGGGGTAATTTAAGAGACAGAAGAAAAGAAAATTAGGTTTTTTTTATCTTGACAGAAGAAAGTAAAATTAGTAATAACCATTCGTTGTGTTTAAAAAAGTTAGTGAAATATAAATAAATATATATATATATATATATATATATATATATATTGTTTTATTTTGTCAGCAGTAAGGTTTAAATGAAAGGTTAATTTTAATAAAAATAGACAAAAAAACAGGTAATTACCAACTTTTTTATTTTTCCCATTTCCTTATACTTTTGAAAGAATACAAGGATTAGTGAGCTCATCATTTTCTCTCCAACTATTTTCCATGTTCCATTGCCTTTTAAAAACTATTTCTGAGTAAAAATAAAGAAAAATGATAAATCTATCTTCTTAATTTAGAGGATTACATAGAGTAAGAATGGCAATTTGTCCCGTCTCACCAGGACACCCATCCTATTCCGTCCCTAATTTTGACAAAGAAATGGAAACCTAGCATTTATTTATCTGAGAAAAAAATGAAGACCCGTGTCGCGGGTTAACCCCGCTCGCCCAGTTACATATATACATATTATAATTTATTATTATATAAATCTTAAGTTTTTACTGAAGCAACCTAACCTACTCACCAAACAGCTTTTACTATATTTTTGGTTGCTCTTTAATGGGCTTCCAATTTTTTTGGGGTTGTTAATTAACTTGTTATCCAAATAGTTATTAGGCTTTGGCCTGCACCAAAAAAAGAAAAAATTGATAAATGTATGTTGAAAGATCAATCCATCGCTGACATGGAATTGTCATTAATTAAATTGAAGGGTTACGAATTTAGGCAAACTTGTTATCATTTTTATGTGAGAGGGGTGTGTGCCCCCACCATATGATCCATTCCGACGTTTCATTTTTTTCTTATCTAGACGATGTGAGGTTGTGTCTTGGGCGGGTACGAGGTACCAACAAATCACCACACTGAATGAAATATGAGTACCAACAAATCACCACACTGAATGAAATATGAGTGCACAACCTCACATCGTCTAGATAAGAAAAAAATGAAACGTCGGAATGGATCATATGGTGGGGGCACACACCCCTCTCACATAAAAATGACAATAAGTTTGCTTAAATTCGTAACCCTTCAATTTAATTAATGACAATTCCATGTCAGAGATGGATTGATCTTTCAACATACACCAGCCCACAAAATTACCACAATATCTCAACTATTAGATATTTGATCCTTTTTATAAGTCTATCTTATTATGTACATCATATGTGTGATCTATGCCTAAATCTCATTTAGGAACTCCAGGATTAGAAGATATATATAACATTACTCTAAAATAAATGAAACCTTTAGAATTGACAACACCTTACCACTCAAGGACTCAGTCTTGCATAACTATGGGAGGGTTAAATATGAGAAATTATTATATAATTTCGGATCAATCATTAACACACAAGTAAATATATCAATTTTGTGTTAGAATTATTCAAATCCTGTACTTGAGCATCAGCCGTTAATTAATCAAAATCGACTAATGAATGATTCTAACACCACATAATAATTTTTATGTCCTATAGAATACTTCAAATTAAATTCTCATCAAAATCTCTCTTTTTCCATCTCTTTCATCATTCTAAACTGCCCTAAATCCTCAATCACTGCAATCATCAATGGAGTTGCTTCTCAGCTTCTCTTCCCCTGTGAGTCACCTTCATTATAATTGCATGACCAATTCATATTCCACACACTGTGCCATCGAGAAAGCCATATACATACCCCACTTATAAAGGGATTAAATAAACTAGTCAACCTCTATGAATTACTTATAATGTTCAGCTGATACTTTGAAATAAATATCGTTGTCATTTTTATGTGAGGGGGATGTGTGCCCCCACCATATAATCCACTCCATTACATATAAACACTTCACTTTTTTCTTATCCAGGCGATATGGGATTGTGTACTCATATCTCACCCAGTGTGGTAACTTGTTGGTGCCTCGTACTCCCCCAAGGCACACCAGCCCACAAAATTGCCACAATATCTTAATTATTAGAAATTTGATCCTCTTTATAAATCTATCGTATTATGTACTCTCTCAGTCCCAAAATAGATGACCTGTTTGGACAAAGGGGGTATATCATACGTGGGATCTATACCTAAATCTCATTTAGAAACTTCAGAATTCAGAAGATATATATAACATTACTCTAAAATAAATGAAATTTTAAAAATGACAACACCTTACTACTCAAGTACTCAGTCTTGCATAACTATGGGAGGGTTAAATATGATAAATTATTATATAATTCTGAATCAATCATTAACACGCAAATGAATATATCAACTTTGTGTCAGTATTATTCAACTTTTGTATTTGCGCGTCAATCGCTGATTAATCAAAATCGACTAATAAATAATTCTGACACCACTAATAATTTTTTTGTCTTATAGAATTCTTCAAATTAAATTCTCATCAAAATCTCTCCTTTTCCATCTCTTTCATCATTCTAAACTGCCCCTAAATCCTCAATCAGTGCAATCATCAATGAAGTTGCTTCCCAGCCTTCTCTTCTCCTGTAAGTCACTTTCATTATAATTGCTTGACCAATTCATATTCCACACACTGTGCCATCAAGATAGCAATACATACCCACCCTTGTCCACACACTGTGCCATCAAGATAGCAATACATACCCACCCACCCTTGTACAGGGATTAAATAAAGTAGTCAACCTGTATAAATTACTTATAATGTTCGGCTGATCAGTCACCCTACCATTGGTGAATCAGACAGTCAATGGACAGACCTTTCTATGGGGTACAGTGTTGCCGCTCACACTAGATTATAGAATAGTAGTGTGGTGGGTCCCACTGGAGAGCCATTATTTGGTTGAAATGAGATGGACATATGATGAGAAAATTGACTATTCAAGCTAGTTCCCACATTAGCCTGATCAAGGCCTGCCTTGTACCAGACGCGGAAAATAGCGTGCAAAATACGCCTCCTGGTGCATGTTATCGCCATCCACCACCAACCGGTGCCAACAATTATTCATCTGAACAATCATTATCCCTCGTAATTGGCCATTTTTTTGTCCCACTTAATTGTGGGTGCTTTTGTTGGCCTAATTGCTTCTTGTTTAGTACTTAATTATTACTAGTTGGTTAAAGGTTTGGCTTTAAAAAACATAAAAAGAGACATTTTGTTGACAAGCGTAAAGTTTTTTTTCAAAATATAATTTTCACAATGAGAGCCCAATAGATTGCCTACACAACCATAACTATCACCACCAAATGATTGCAAATAATTTCTCTTTCACAACTCACAGGAATGAGTCATGAACCTATTCAAATAAAGTACACGTGGGAGCGAGAGCGAATCTGAGAATGGAAGCCTAAGAACAACGGAATTAATTCGCAAGTAGTGAAAATTTGAGCGGGAGCGCGCGCGGAGCGTAAGAGCGGGAGCGCGCTCAGAGCGTAAGAGCGGGAGCGCGCTCAGAGCGTAAGAGCGACTTATGTTCAGAAGGATTGTGTAACTTAAGTCATGAACCCTACTCAGATGAAGCCAGAAAATTATGTGAAGGGTGCGATGGTGTAATTTTTTTAATAATTTTAATAGGGGCGGTAGTGTAATTTTATGGGTATATATATTTAAAAAATGTATATAAACAAGATATATTACTAAAAAAACAAATCAGTAGGGACAATTGCCCCCACTGGCTTTTAAATGGCTCCGTCTTTGCTCCTAAGGGATTATCCGGTTATCTAGTTGATAGACCATATAGTTTTTCGAGTACTAGATAAATAATCTATTTTTATAGGGCATTACACATCTCAACTCTCCGTTTTGGTGTGCCCGTGTTTGAGTTCTGTCTCCCCCTAATTTAACAAAAAAGTATATATTTTTATATATAAAATACAAAATTTGTTTCTATAAGTTGATGTTTATCATTTTCTGTGCATGAGAGAAAGTAAATGAATAATCTATGTGTACAATGGGAAATTTATACTAGTAATGGTATTTTCTTTTTAAAAATAAGAAAAAATTATTTTATGACACTGGTAAACTTTTGATAAATTGAGTTGTGATCTCATTTTGATGATGATCAATAAGGATTGATTGTTCATTAATGTAGACAATTATAGTGACCATTTGTATAATTGTTAATTTTATGATTAATTTAATAAATAATAGTAGTAATAATTTTGTTCTATAGACATAATTGTAATAAAAAGCTGTTAATATCATTGTCAAAATAAATAGAGCTCGAATTGTTCGAAAAAATCATTAAGCTACATTGTACCAGAGGCCACCTTCACCAAGTATGGCCAAACAAGTCGCGACCCATTAGCCCTGGCAGTCGGGCCGGATTTGAAAAGGTACCACATGGGACAAAGCAATTTCGTGGACTCCACACAACCAATACCACTCCTTTAAAAACCCACGTGGCACGCTGTTGAGAAGTCGCTATCTGCCACGTTGGACAGTGTGCCAGCGTGGAGCACAAGCTGTAGCCAGCTGGTAAATGCCTCTGTTTGCGTGGGAAAATTATTGGAAGTTGGGGAGCAATAGATTCATATACCTATACAAATATATATATATACTCCGTATATTATATATACTCCTGTATAGCAAGCGCTGCGGCCAATCCAGATTTGAGATTCCAGTAGCAATAACACACAGTTTTCAACACACAACTATGTGAAAAACAATAAAACCCAGGCTGTCGGGTATGAGTAGTGGGATGGTGGCAGGTTACATGATTCCCTTTTTCTTTAATTTTTTATTGGGCCAAGCTGGCAACACCACAACACGACACTCTTTCTCCATGGATATGTACACACTTCTGTGCGTCCACTTCTCTCTACCTTGCAATAATTCTTTTCTTCTCTTGTTTCATTTTAAAACTTTAATATATATTTATATATATATATGTAAATATAATTCTTAGAAACTTTTTTATTAATGATTTAATATTACTATCAGTGGAAAAAATAATCCCATTTTTAGAACAATATTACATTATTTTCATGACATTATTTGTCTACTCATCAATGGTCCAACCACAATTATACATTTCATCTTTGATTTATTAGTAAAAAAAAAAATTAATTTTCTTATTTATTACTTTCATATTTTAAAATTAAAGACGCATTTGTGATTGGGCCATATCTAGGCAAGTATTATCTTAATATTTATTTATTTGTTTTGTTTATAGACACATTATTCTCATACTTCGAAATAAATATCCTTATCCCAAAAGCTGAACTAAGTTTTCTTGCCTCTAAGGTAAAAAGCAAAGAGTTTAAGTCTTTATTAGGATATGGTCTTATTTTACAATGAAGACTCATCCCACGTCAAATCCGGATAAGGAAGTAAATGGGTATATTTGGGTTGAATATTAACCCTACTAGGTCAAACGCTCACTTAAGTGGTTCGAACCATAAAAGCAAAATTTGCATAATCTTCTGCTTTAAGTGGTGGTTCGAACCCCCATTTCATATCATTGGTCATTTGAATTCTAACTTGATCCCAAGCAAGTCAGTACTCTCCTCGATCATTGAAAACATCCTCAAATGCCCAAAATAGATAAAATTGACCAATTTTGAAGGTAAACACCTAAAAATACTTGAAACAAAGAAAATGGTGTAAGTACTAATACATAAGTATTACAAAAAAACTATAATATGTAATTTTTAAGGATTCGAATGTACAATATTTAGCACTTATCACCAACTTAAGTTTTTAGGTCGGATTTTGAAGCACCTAGCTTGTTATAGTTGGTATCAGAGCTAGACCCAGTGTTATGCCAAGCCTCTGGTTCAAAGGAGTCCGTATTTGCCCCACAAGGAGGCTAGTATATATGGACCGAATGTTAGCCTCACCTAACGTCTCGCAATAACTGATGCTCCTTTCAAAGTAGAAGGGTTCAAGTCATCGCAGGAAGCAAGTGGGTGTAGTGAGTGTTTTTCTTACTAATAAAAAATATATATATTTATACTTGAATTAAGAGATTATTTCAAGTGATATTTTTTCTTGTTTTAAACAAATTGTGAAATTACTTTTGATGAATGTAAATATCACTTTGCTTTCTTTTTTTCTTTTCTTTTATTATTATCATTATTATTTATTTTTATTTGCAAACTTATGTACCAATGTGTGTGTATATATACTATTTCATTCGAGTTCAAAGAAAAAAAGTAAAAGCTATTTTTTACCGAACTTATATTAAAATTTTACTTCTTCACTTGCACTCTACTTAAACTTTTTAATAAACAAAATGAAAAAATTGCTTCTCAAAAGTTAAGTACATAAATATTTTTTTTGCCCTCTTTATGTTGACTATTTTAAAAAAACAAGTGTTTAAAGCAATTATTGTTGGATGAGATACACTCTGTTATTGAACAACAACAACAACAATAATAGACCACTATCTAAAATATTCTTAGAAGACTTAGATATTGAAATAACAACTCAATGGTAAAATATTATGCTAAAAAATGGTGTGATAGTGAGGTTCCAAAAAAAAAAAAAAAAAAAAAAAAAAAAAAAAAAAAAAAATCACACTTCATTTTTTGTATAATAAATATTAATGGAGTGATTCAGATTTTTTGAGTACAAAGACATTGTAACGGTGGATAATAAACAAGGCAGCTTATTTTTTATAAATAAAATTTTATTGACTATATATAACCTATGTAATAAATGATTTATTGATCAAAATGTTTACATAAAAAAATGTATTGTTATGAGATTTTTGAAGATTGAGACAAAAATTTATTATATAATTCTGAATTATATGATTTTAATTAATCACAATATGTTAACTAAATTTTAAATTGTAATTAGTCCGGACCATGTATTGCCGGCCCTTTAAAAATTTCTTGATAGAGACAATTGCCCTGATGGACCTTTAGGACTATGGAGTTAGGCATGTCTTAGTTGTACATGGACCTCAAAATTAACTCAGGTCTAGCTAAATAGTAGTATATGGCTTGTGGTCTGTAGTCATTTACTTCCACATAATTGCAATGAAGTGCCACTTCGAAATTTGCAACAGCTAGAGTGCAACGGAATCGATCACAAATTATATGTACATGAAATTAAGAAATAAAAACAAAAGCCTCTTGTCATTCATAACGGGTGAAGAAGTACAGGTAAAAGAATAAATAAAGAACCTGAAATTGTAGTGGGATGAATTTGTACCATGTTTGGGTCGAATTTGTGACAAATGTAGAGAAACATAAGTCTGAAAGGGGAGCGTACTCCTTTGTTTGGAAGTTCAAATTTCGGAATTTTTTTTTTTAATTTGTTTTTCAAAGAATAATTTTATGTTTTCAAAAAATTGAAAGTTAAAAGTTTGTATAGAAATTTGACATGATTAGTTCAGTTTTCGGTTTTCAGATAATAGTTGTTTTTAGAAGTGAAAAAACAAATAAATGAAAAGGAAAATGGGTTAATAATTTTTTTTATAAAGCAATATTTCTCAAACTCAATTTCCTTGTATTATTTGAACACTTGCTATCACACCAAACAATGACCTATTTTGATTTAGCTATTATCTCTCTCTTTCTCCTGTAAATTATCTGTTATTTTCATTTACACCGTATTTAAGTTTTTAAATGTGAATAAATAATTACAATTTTTTTTTAAATTTTTTTTAAAGGAATGCTAGGGGCTTAATGGTCAAATGTCAAGTAACGAATAATTGATTAATCTTAAATTTAAAAATAAAAGCGTTATGATTATATATGTGGGTGTGTGACAGTGTGTATATATATTCGTAGCCTCGAAACCCCCCTGACACGCCTCTGCTGACTGACTGCGCCTCTTTTTAATACCAAACGCGGAGTAGTCCGATTTCGCGTTCCCGCCGCCCGCACCATTTTACTCTCTCTCTCTAAAAAGCTTTTCAAGAAAGCTGTAGAACCTCACAATTTCATCACCAACAGAGCCTCTCTCTCCCTTAAGCTCTCTCTGTGTGCGAAATGGCAAAGTCGAAGAAGCAATGTTACATTTCAGTTCCCTCTCAGATAATCAACTCTCTCTCATCATCTTCGCTTCAATCTCTCCTTCTCTCTCCTAAAAAATCTTCAAAGATCTCGAAGGCGAAGCTTTTGAAGAACCCAAGATTCTGGTTCTTCTTTCTCTTTCTCTTTGGTTTCGTCGGAATGTTCTTCAAGATGGGTCTCAATCTAGATCCCCTGATTCCATTCTCGCAAAACCCATGCTCGATTCCTCAACAAGGGGCCTCAATCTCAAATGGGTATTCGGATTCGCAGCTCAATACTGTGTCTTTAAGCGAGAAAAATGGTGGGGATGTGGAGAGAGACGAAGTACAGAGTGGGTTTTGGAAACAACCTGATGGGTTGGGTTATAGACCCTGTTTGGATTTCAGCAATGAGTATAGAAGATGGAGTGGTGATATTGTGAAGGACAGGACAAAGTATCTGATGGTGGTGGTCTCTGGTGGTATGAATCAGCAGAGGAATCAGATAGTTGATGCTGTCGTGATTGCCAGAATTCTTGGGGCTGCTTTGGTTGTTCCAATCTTGCAAGTCAATGTCATTTGGGGCGATGAAAGGTACTCTCTTTTTTTGCCCCAATTCCTTATTTTGTCACATTTTGATTTATACAGCAAATACCCATTGTATTTATTTTGAATCTATACCATTTTGATTCAATTTGAGAAACACCCTTTTTAGAGTTTTATTTTAAATTTAGCATATTATCTTGTATTATAGCTGATTCCATTTATATATTTGGAATAGTTCCTTATTTTATCACATTTGATTTACATAGCAGATACCCATTGTATTTATTTGGCATTACAATCCTTTGAGGGGTCCATATTTTGAATCTATATCATTTTTATTCAATTTGACCTACACCCATTTTAGATTTTTATTTATTTTAGTATATAAGTTAAGATCTTCTTCTTGTTCTTCTTTTTTATTCTTTTTATTTTTATTTATATATTTATTCAATTTAGCATACCATCTTGTAATTATAGCTGATTCCATATATATTTTGGGACTAGTTCCTAATTTGATGTTGTTTTGATTTCATAGATGATGCCTATTTGATTTATAGTTGAGTTTTCCATTGAATTTATTTTGTTTCTTAGGGAATGTTGCACTGATTGTCTGGCTGAGGAGATGACTAATTTGTTATTGTGTGTGTTCTATGATGGGTGCAGTGAATTTTCTGATATATTTGATATGGAACACTTCAAGAGAGTTCTTGCCAACGACGTACGGATAGTTTCCTCGCTTCCCTCAACACATTTGATGTCAAGACCTGTGGAGGAGAAGCGAACGCCACTTCATGTCTCGCCTCAATGGATTCGAGCTCGGTACCTCAGACGGGTAAGAAGCATTGCGCTTTTTGTGCTTTGAAATTTACTTATTGGCCTTCTTCTTTGCTTTTCGTTACTTAAAAAGATTGATTTTGGTAATTAGTTAGTCTAAAATGTGGGAGAGAAGCCGACCCCATTCAAATGGGACTTTAAGGATGATGATGATAAAAATGTGGGAGAGAAAAAGAAAACCATGTTAGCATTTAGCATTTGCTGGACCATCAGGGTCCACAATTCATTAACAGTGATATGAAGGGAAAAAGAAAACCATGTTAGTAATATTAATGCTAGTTGGTTGGGTGTTTTTAAGTTTTGCAAGTCTTGTTTGTTTATCAATTATGGTAGTTGTGGAAGTGTGAGACTGGTTCAACCTTTGGAAATGCCAACAATTTATTTAATTTTAAACTGCAATGGTATGGAGAGAGAACAGAAGTTTGAATTGTCAAAACAGGTTTAACTTTTGTGGCCTATCAATTTATGAGCCGTCTATTTGGATCATTGGCCAGAACTTTATATTAACAGGCTGTATAAATTGTTGGATTTATATGCCTTGTTTTAATCTATGACTTTTATTTACTGTATCAGAGGCTTTTCTATTTCAATTGATGGACTTTTATCCCATTTTTATTTTATCTATTTGTTTTCACCATTTTGCTTTATTAGTTTAAAAGTTATCCACATAAAAATGATGCGATTCTGTTGGTTTCTGCAGCTCAGGAGAGATGGTGTTTTGCTCTTACGAGGTCTGGATTCAAGGCTCTCAAAGGATCTCCCTTCTGATCTTCAAAAGCTTCGATGCAAGGTATTTTTGGTTCTCATCTTTCTGATACTTGATTTGTGTTATTTTTGTATTTCTAATTGGACAAGTCAAACTTACAAAGTCGAGAAAATAAGGAGCCAATGCATGAATTTTGCAACTAAAAGTTTTGACCTTATAAGTGGAATATCCAATATGATTCAAAGTGATGAAACTTGAGGATCTTACTTGTGTGCTTGACTGAATTGCCATTTAACTCCTAATTTAGCGGTTAATCCCAAACATTGCTGCTTTTAATCTACTTTCTCTGAATTTAGGTGGCATTTCATGCGCTGAAGTTTGCCCCTCAAATCCTAGAACTTGGTAACAAGCTCACAGAGAGGATGCATAGCAAGGGACCTTATCTTGCTCTTCATCTCAGAATGGAGAAGGATGTATGGGTGAGGACAGGTTGTCTTCCTGGTTTGAGTCATGAGTATGATGAGATAATTAACAACGAGAGAAAATTACGGCCAGAACTCTTAACTTCGAGATCAAACATGAGTTACCATGATAGAAAGCTTGCAGGTCTCTGCCCCTTAACTCCCTTGGAGGTTACACGGTGAGTTTTAAAGCTATCCGATTAAATTTTCTCCATTTTACATTGATTTTTTAAGTTATTTCTAAATTTGTTGTAGCTGAATGAGATTATTTTTGTTATATGTTCTAGGTTGCTTAAAGCTCTAGGAGCTCCAAAGAGTGCGAGAATATACTGGGCTGGAGGGAATCCATTTGGTGGGACAGAAACCTTGCTACCCTTAACTAAAGAATTTCCTCATTTCTACAACAAGGAAGACCTGGCCTTGCCCGGGGAGCTTGAGCCATTTGCAAAGAAAGCCTCGTTTATGGCTGCCATTGATTATATAGTTTCCGAGAACAGTGACGTGTTTATGCCATCTCATGGTGGAAATATGGGTCACGCAATTCAGGTATTGCCACCATCACTATCATCATTACAAATTTCCATTATCTCTATTGTTTCGTATATTCTAGTTGATGAAATTATTCCCAAGAATGGAAATCACCCCAAAATACTTCCCCGGCTTATCTGACCTAATCAAATGGATTTTATGAGTTGAAGGGGTGCAATTGTGTTACAAGATCCCTGGAGATTTCAAATTTAAGTAAAGAACATAAATGAGTGAGTGAGTGACTGTGTTCTTTGACCATAAACAACACAACCCTGTTATTAAACTATAGGATTTCACTACATTTATATAATTCATCTCTTTTATTTATCTTCTGATCAATTAGATGGAGTTTTAATAGAACTGAGGCATTCGGATAATAACTATAATTTTGTATTTGGTGCAGGGACATAGGGCCTACGCAGGGCACAAGAAATATATTACGCCAAACAAAAGACACATGCTCCCATATTTTCTAAACTCCTCTCTCCCTGAAGCAGAGTTCAATAGTATAATAATGGACTTGCACCTTGACTCTTTAGGGCAGCCAGAACTCAGGACTAGCAAAGCTGGAAGAGATGTCACGAAGTTTCCCATCCCCGAGTGTATGTGTAATGATTCCCGTAGACATTCTCTATTGTAGTTGAATCCTGCAAGCTTCATGAAATGAGAGATTCACTAGGGTGACATGTTGGAGCCAATCGAAAGTCCTTGAACCGGAGCCCTTTAAAACCTGCGAGTTTGGGGCACAATGTGGCTTCTTCAAAGCACCATTTGGAAACATTGTTTCTGGTGGCAGTCACTTTCGGTCAGTACACTGAAAGGCTCGTTGATGCTTTTTCATACACCTTTAGCCACTTGCTTTGAGAGTGCATGTGAGGGAGATGGATGGTTTTGTATAACAATACGGTACTTGATATGGCTTCATTTTTTGATTCTTTAGAAAGATAGAATGGGAGGCTGAGGGAAAGCAATATATTTTAGGAGTTGTAGATTTTTTTTATTCATTTCATTCTTTTGTAATGCATCTATATACCACACTCGAATAAATGTATATATTTTTGTAGAGAAGTTTATCTATTGAGATTATTACATATTGTCCACTTTCTTTCTTCTTCAATTTCTCAAATATGGATAAATATACTTCAAATCTTTATGTTTGCCATTCCAAAGAGTCCAAACCTCCAGTCTGTCACAACATTGTTGTCATATTCGTGCATGAGTAATTCCTTCCCTGAAAGCTATCAGTTTACATACCCCCGGTACACAACATGACGTGAAAGTTGAAGGAAAATATTTTTCTAAGAAAATGTTTTAATTTTTCAGGTAAAATTTTTATTTTTTCTTTTTCTGTGTTTGACAAAGATCTAAATCGAGATTGAGGTCGAGTCCATCAAGTGAGTTGTGTAAAATAATTTGTGAAAAGTTAATGAGTAAGTTATTTTTGTTAGGTTTTAATTATTATTATTATTTTTCATCGTAAATGTTTTACAACAACCAAATACCAAAAAATAAAAAAATTTTGAAATATATTTTTACATCCAAATAAACGAAGCCTAAATGTCCATCATGTTTTGTGCATTGCACTCTTCTTTAAATGTCGTGATCCACTTATTTTAATTAACCAATGCTGCCAAATCAAATTATGTTTACACATACCATCTGGTGAAGCTCATTGAGTCTAATAGGATAGTTCTGTTTTAGAACTAAACAATCTTTGCACCACTTAATTAGGCTTACAAGCGGCCGAATATAATTATTTCAGGACTTATTCGATTTAATCATACCACGTAATGCTTTAAAAAGGATTCCGAGTGAATTATTTCAGCTCTACGCTTTATTTTCATTGAATCAAAATTCAATCAAGTAGAGAGCATTAAGTTCAATTATTTTATTTGGAGATGCTATTAGGAGGTCCCTTTCTTGTGACCCCATGCTCTGAGAATGGTTTCAAGAGCTCATATGGAACAACACCATTCTTCAGATTCAAACCATTTTACAAATGACCACTCAATTTCAGTGTCTTTCAAGTAAAATAGCTAGCTAGGCTTCCTACTGTCCTTATTGGAATGAGAGAAACACTCTGTGTTTCCAATTTCGGTGTCCTTGATGCATTCTTATCCTCATCTCTCCCTATAACTCCTCCCTACCGGCACTAGTCTCTGATGGTTTATCTTCAACACTGTTCTTGAAGTGGAATTTGGCCCTATTTGATGCAATATCATCCAATTCGTCTCTAATTATTTTAGTAAAAAATGAACTCTTAAAATAGATAATTTTGTTATTAGTCCTTTTTTCTTTTTCGTGATTTAATATAAATTGAAATTAATTCCTTCTTGCTATACACCACTGAATCGTAAATCATAACCAGAAAATTAACAACATATTATATATATTGATAGAACAAATTGCCAATACATTCACTGCAAAATACCCAATATTGTAATTACAATTGATGCATTCAACTTTACAACAATCGATCAGTCCAAGCACCGCCAATGTAAATTAATTATTCTGTTGGCATCTTGAAGCGACAAATCGGACAAAAATGACTCGTCCCTAACCAGTGAACAATGCAGTGTCCATGAAAATAATGAGAGCATGGCATGCAAGTTAACACTTCCGACCCAAACCGAAACTTGTCCAAACAGATCATACATTGATCCATGGATCCCTCGAGTACAATCACTTTCAATAATGCCTCAATGGATGATTTACTTGCTGGTGCCGTCTTTAACCCATCGTCTTCCATGGAATCTGTCACAGTCCTCCTTAATGCCCAAGTTTCTGGCCTTCTCTGAGAAATCGTCATGACAAGAAAGGGTACGCTAGTTGTTGAATTTGTGTCTGCAGTCAAGCCATGACAAAAACAGAGAATTTCACGGAATAGACCGTCACTGATGGAGGTGATTCCGACCGTAGAGAGGAATTGAGAGAAGCACGAGCGTGCTGTTTCATCGGACGACAACACCGTTGTTGAAATCGGGTACTTATTTTCTGTCACACCGGGAATTCCATTGTTGTATGTAACTAATGCTGTCAGGCCAAACGAATCAGACCACAATGATTTACGGCCAAGATGAATAATATGTTTCTCCAACGTCCATTCATACGGTTCTTCAAAGAAAATCTGATGCAGAGAATGATTATTGGCGTCCATGAAAAATACTTTCACTGCTAAAAGGAAGAGAGAGAGAATAGAAAGAATAAGGCGGCCGGTGTGCTTGGGCTAGGTGGCGGTCATATATATATATATATATTACTTGCCAAAAACGTTTCAGATGGAAAAGGAGATATTACTTGCCAACAAAGTTTCAGGTTTTGGGAGATTGGGTTGGAATTTAGCTTCGTATATATTGACAAAAATCTATAGATAATACAGATATAAATGGAGGGTTTCCTTTCTTTGTTTTCTCATTTACTTCGGTAAATTAGGGTTTTCTTTTATATTTTTATTGGGCAATACAACCCAACTTTAGTCGGAGCGGCCCATAGGCACAAAGAAAACAAAGGTCGCAAAACGCAAATAGTGGCCCAATCAAACTCTGGAGAACAACTACTTTAAAATCCGATTCTGAAACAGTAGGTGGTTTGTGCCTTTGTTTTTTGGGCCATGTTTTGTTATCATTTGTTCACATGGGCCTATGGCCTGTTTCTTCAGCCTATGCTGAAGCCTACTTTAATTTATACAACATGCTCATTATTTATTATTAAAAAAAAACACTCACTTCTTTGTTCTTATGTTTCAAAAATAAATCTTAGCAAATTAATTACGAAAAAAATTAAAATTTCTAATTTTCCTGCCATTGAACTGAAAACTAAGATTGTACAACACTATTCTTCTTGAAATCTAACCATTTTATCAATTAATTTTTGTTGACTTTTGAGAATCTCAAATTTTTATTTGTAGAAATTTGATACCTAGGTGTTAGAAAATTCCATCTTGCTATTTTGAATGTAACTGTGAGAACAATTTTCAGAGAATTAAATAATTTTTAATTTTTTGAGTGTAAAAATAAACCTGTTTGAAAATACTACAAAACAATTTCTACAGAACAAAAATTCAAAAACCGATTTGATTGTCAAAATTACGTAACAATTTTAAAAGAACAAAAAATTCTCAAAAATCATTACATTTATTTAAGAAAACAAAAACAACACACATACACAACACAAGTGTTCTCTTGTACTTTTAGTGGCACAATCATTTACGTTGAGTTCTACAACTGCATAGAATGTGCAGATAAATCTATCTTCCCCTTGGGCTCTTTGTAAAGCAAAACCAAGAATTACACAACCAACATGAGTTTACATGGAACTGAAATTAAAACAAAAATAATTATATCACAATTAGTAGACATAAAACAGAGCAGCTAGCTCTTCCTTTACTTCAACATTTTCTTTAAATTCCCAACTAAGTTCTTCTTCTACTTCAATATGTGCTAGAGCCTGTACGCTTTTAATGAAACCTGCACAGTTAGCATGTGAGTTGGCTGAAGCAATAATCCAGGATCAAATGTCTCCATACTCAATTATGAATCTCCATTGATTTGTAGACTTGATTTACCAAATGTATGTTATTTGTGCATTTTTCTATGCATCCATATGAGTTTTGATTTTAAAATAATAATAATGGAACACTATGGTGTAACAAAAAATATAGATAAAATAAACAATAATGAAATTAACTAAACACAATTCAATTTGTCAATTGTATTGTGAAGCTTTTTATGCAATCTTGAATCACAATTTCTACCATTAAGGTAAGAATCCTTCCCTGAATATATGGGGAAAACAACAAACGGCTGAGAAAACAACCCCCAAGTTGTCATATTCATGCATGAGTAATTTCTTCCCTGAAAGCTATCAATTTACATAAAATATTTTCCTTTTTTTAGGTAAAAATTTTATTTTTTCTTTTTCAGTATTTGGCAAAGATCTAAATCAAGATTGAGGTCGAGTCTATCAGGTGGATTGTGCAAAATAACTTGTCCATAGTTGATGGATAAGTTATTTTTGTTACGTTTTAATTTTTTTTTCTTCGTAAATGTTTTACAAATACTAAAATACAAAAAAATAAAATAAAATTGAAAAATATTTTACATCCAAACAAATGGAGTCTAAATATCTATTTAGTTTTGTGTACTGCCCTAATCTTTGAATGTCCTGATCTACTTATCTTAATTATCCAATGCTGCCAAATCAAATTATTATTGCACATACCGTCTGTGCAGCTCATGGAGTCTAATAGGATAGTTCTGTTTTAGTACTAAACAATCTTTTGCATCACTTAATTAGCTTCACAAGCGGCCGAATATATTCATTTCAGAATGACTTATTTGATTAAATCGTATCACGTAATCCTTTAAAAAGGACTTGAGTGAATTATTTCAGCTCTACGCTTTATTTTCATTGAATCAAAATTCAATCAAGTAGATGCTATTAGGAACAATACCATTCTTCAAATTCAAACCATTTTACATTCTCTGTTTGTTTAAAATATTCTTTTTTGAATATATATATATATATATATATATATATATATATATATATAAGGTAAAATATTATTTTAGTTTTACTTTATCGGTATTTGGCAAAAGTTTACGTCGAGGTAGAGGTCGAGGTAGAGTTCATCGGGCGGGACATATAAAATAACTTGTCGAAAATTGATGGATAATTTATTTTTATTAAATTTTAATATTTTTTCTTCGTAAATATATTACGGCAACCAAACTCCAAAAAATAAAAAATATAGATTTTACGTCCAAATAAACATAGCCTACTATTATTTATTTATTCCTACTTTTGGAAAAAAACACACACTTTTCCCATATGAAGGTGAGGAAGTGTATATAGTACAATATTTAATACATTCATAAATTGTTATATAACCCAATTGGAAGCCTAAAATGTAGCCCAATTAGATGAACATCGTTTAGACTAATTAGAGGTCCAATTAGACTCTATCCTGTTTCAGCCCGAATAAATGCATAGTAGCCCACTGATTCTTGATAGGCCCATATAGTCTGGGCCTTGATTGGCTAAATCATTTGACCAGCTCTTGGTCCAGACAGTTGAGTAGTCAAAACCCCAACTCGCTCGGAAATGGGCTACACATTAAAAAAAAAAAAAATAACGTAAGAAGAGTGGTCTTATTGGAATTACCACCTACAATTGTGATTTTTGGATAGGCTGATAAGATACATCCAACAACTTGTTCCATTTTGGTAAAACCATATGACAACCACTTTCACTTGGACCGCAAAGATTTTTTTTACTGCATTAAATTATTATTATATCTCAAATGATTAAGAAATTGAATTACAAATCACTCTTTTTTTTTTTTTTTTCCTTCTCTCATCAACATTAAAATAAAAAAAAATTCCCAAACTTACATTACTACTTCCAACCCTAAATTTTGCTATCATCACTCAGTGGTACACCTGCCATCTTGAATCAAAGAAGAGATCCCCTGCTGTGCAGAACAGAGCGAATCTGTGTCATCCCGTGCACCAAAATAGAACCGTTTTAGTGCACCTGTCAAATAGGAACGGATCCCCGTGTGGTGGGGGATTTCATCCCGGATACAGCAGCTGAGAAAAAACCATCAATCTAAAAGTTGTTGAACCAAGTATAATAATCACTACAAGCGCGATAGCATTGAATTAATAGGGAAGTAAGAAACTGGAATTGGAGCTCTACGTGACTTCGATTTGCTCTCAGATTCGTTCATAGAAGCTGATTTCACCTCACAGTCATCTGATATCCGCGATGACGACGAAGATGGGAAGAAGCAACTGAAAAAGGCTGAGAAGAGAGCCATTTTAGAACTTTAATTGTATATATATGAACTCAAATTGTTGTGAAAAGGGCTAATTAAGCAGAGAAAACTTATGGCCAATTAAGTACTCACTAAAAATGGGCTTTAGCTTGTAACTGATATGAGAATTCAGGTGAAATGTTAGTCTATATATATAGTACTGAGAAAACACACACAGCTTGCATAGCAAGAAAGAACAGTCAGGTCACTTGTGATTTATAAATTATAACATGTGAAAATTTTCAAAGTCTTTGTGGCTGCTTTGACCCTTTTCCTTTTTTATTTTTGCTGTGGTGCAATGTATTTTCTTATGTCGCTTTCCACAAGAGCTTTTGGAGCTATTTGAAAAGCTTGGCCAACAAGATTGAGAACATAGTAGGCCCTTTATGCATTTTTTTATGAGGATGTCATACTTTGAAAATCTAGGGTTTCGTGTAGACCAAGTTGGATTTTCAAAAGATCGCCGTGTAGACCACGCTTGTTCAGAGACGCTGGCAATCCAGCCCAGCTACTAACAATCTCTTTCAAAACTTCAAAAAAAAACATGTGTGGTTCATGTTTTTTTTATTTAATTGGCATTCATATATATATATATATATATATTCGTGTAAACCAAGTTGGATTTTTCAAAAGATCGCCGTGTAGACCACTTATGTTCAGAGAGGCTGGCAATCCAGCCCAGCTACTAACAATCTCTTTCAAAACTTAAAAAAAAAACATGTGTGGTTCATGTTTTTTTTCTTTAATTGGTATATATATATATATATATATATATATATATATATGTCTCTTTTGAAATTTAAACTTCTAACATTTTTTTGGATTATAAGAAACTAATACGGTTAGGCCACTGACTTGTTGATATGTGATTCATTTTTTTATAATAAAAAAATAATTTAAAAAAAATAATACTTAAGGAACTGAAATTTGTCTAGTTAGTAGAGTGCAAAACTCTTAAAACAAGCGTGCCCGTGTTCAAGTTTTCGTTTGCTAGGAAAAAATCAAGCAAGAAGTGAATGGCTTATCAATCACCGATTTAGTCATTCACATATCCAGAATCATTCGGC
The DNA here is from genome assembly GCF_030987335.1 of Cornus florida. Lineage (NCBI taxonomy): Eukaryota > Viridiplantae > Streptophyta > Magnoliopsida > Cornales > Cornaceae > Cornus > Cornus florida. Next base: position 8,029,486 of record NW_026775573.1, read on the forward strand.
CATTTGGCTTTCCATTTTAAAAGGAATTTTGTCCCTGCATCTACTCATTCAAAAAAAAAAAAAAAAAAAGGTCATTTTTTAAAGAGAACTAAGAGCATCTCCAACCGCTATTTATATATTTTTGTGTAAATTTGATGTGTCAGAATAGATTCAGACAAAAAAAATTGTACTACATATTTTTAGCTCCAACGATTATTTTATACTTTTTGTATAAAAAAAAAATCCCCCAATAACAACCAACCATATGTCATACTCAAGTCCCTACCAAATCTACCCCATTCACTTTACTTGTTTCGCGATTAAATCTCACGTCTCAATCTTCCTCAATTAGGAAAAAAATAATAATTTCCCTCTATATTTCACTTTCCCATCCACCAGTAGCAAACCTTTCTCGCCACCACCAGAATTCTAACTTAATAACAAATAATAAAATAAGATTCAAGTATGTAGAAACTACATAATCAAATGTTTTATATCAACAATTATATAAAAAAGATGATCTAAAAAAACCCCTAGAATTTACTGTGATGATTGCAGAAAATAAGATCAAACGAAAGTGATGAATCAAACTATGTTTATTAAAAAATAATAGTAACAAATAAAAGATATATGGTCGAACAATTTTTACCTTGCCGCCAATTGCAGATTCTTCTCTATGGTGCTCTAAAAAAGTGGAAAAAAAAAAAAAAAAAAAAAAAAAAAGACGTAAAGGAATGAGAGAGAAGGAAGAGAACATCGAGTGGGAAAGGGAGAAGAGAGAGAAAATATACTTACGTGGCTGTGTAAAAGGGCTGTGTAAAATACACAACCTATTTACACATTGGTGATGTGATAGTGTATCTTAACAGACTGCTGGAGATGAAAAAATATTACAAATCATATGTGACAGTGTGTATTTTACACAAAAAGATTTTTTAACATACCTCTAGAGATGCTTTAATCAAACAAACTCTTAACTAAAATTTCAAAGGTAAACTATATGGTACCATTAGGTTAACAATTAAGTTATTTGGGAATATCTAGTCGGCAGATTGTATTTAAAATTACAAGAAATTTAATTAAAAATTTTAAAGTAAAATTTATCCAATTTTAAATAAGAATTATTATATATAAATTGTGCCAATGGCTCATATTTACCATTTGATAAAATCAGAGTTTCATAGTTTCACAAAAATGAATACCTGAAAAAACACTATTTATCTTCACTGAGGTACCATTTTAGGGCATATAGTACCACTTCTTATCATTAGGTTAATACACAAAAAGTGGTACCTATGTGAATAAAAGTGGTACCTTTATGCCCAAAACAAAAGTGGTACCTGATGCACAAAAAGTGGTACTTCTGTGCACAAAAAGTGGTACCCATGTGCCTAAAAATGGTAATTCATTGAAATTAAACACTGTTTTTCTATGTCCACGTTAGCATTTTGATCAACTTTATTTTTTTTAAATTATGAGACTTTGACTCCATTAAATAATAAATATAGGTCATTAACACCATTTATATGTAATAATCCCTTTTAAATATAAAGCACCTATTCAATACTTCAAAACATAAAATTATTGTTATTAATTAATGTTTTCAAATTTCAAATTTAAAAATCAAATTTATAGTTATAGACGATGGGCTCTGAGCCACTAACTTACTCATCATCTCTTTTGAGGCTAAATGTATAAACTTGGGAATTACATATACTCTCTTCTCTCCTCACAATACTCACCTTAAACCCCATCTCTCTATACGTAAACCCATATATATTTATAGTCTTCAAAACTCAATTTCTTGTTCGATAAATATTCCTCAACTTGCTTGCAAGGAGTTACCATATCAGTCTTCAACTCTAAAATAGCAGGTACAACTTCTTCCTGGCCAAATCTTTAGCCTTTTCCCTAAGTTTCTAGTTTCCAAAATTGATTAGGAAACTATTTCTCGTAACTTCCCAATAACTCACTACCCAGCCAAGTGGAATTGGTTCCGTCCCATGGAATCGATTGCACTTTTGCAGTAGCCAAAGCTAACAAAAACTGTATGCACAAGTGGAACCGGTTCCACCCCATGGAACCGGTTGTATTTTGGCAATAGCCAAATCCAAATCTATAACGTCACACGCGAAACTGGTTGCAATATGCCAGTAGCCAATGCAGACACCAAAATCCGTAAATTTAAGCATTCATTTTTTTCACGTAATTAACATATGATCATACTATGTTTTGATCGCATGCTCTACCATAGCTCCACCTCGAACAATGATCATAGCCCAACCTCAATTGAAGATTTCTACACCTCAAATAAAACACTATAATAAAATTGAGAAGCACTCTAACATGACAGTGGTCCATTGAAATCATTCCCATCTAGCATGAATAAATGCACAATAGCCCACTTCTCTTAGGGCCATGCGGGGAAGTGGGATGGGCCTTGACTTGGTATCATTTGAGACATTCATTGCTCACCTCCCTGGTTTTGATTTTAAATCATTAAGGTTGTAGAAGAAATTAGGTATTGCTTGGTTTGTAATTTTGAAAACCGTTTTCAAGAACTTAGAAAATAGAAAACTGTTATCAGAGAATAATCCTTTATAGTTATTTGAAAAACAGACATTTTAATAACTGAGTTTTTAGAAATCAGTTTTCAGAAAACTGAACCAAGCAGAATTTTTTGTACAGTTTTATGTTCTCATAAAACTGTTTCCATCGTTACAAACCAAGCAGGTCCTAACTTTTGAAAACTTAGATTGCATGATGTGGGCCTTTTATATATGGAGAAAATTTTGGTCTACCGTGTTGGTAATGACATATACGGCTTCGTTTTACTTCTTCTGTGTTTGGCAAAGGTTTAGGTCGAGTCCATCGGGCGAGACATGTAAAATAACTTGTCAAAAATTGATAAGTAAAATTGATAAGTAAGTTATTCTTGTTAGATTTTAATATTTTTTTATTCGTAAATATTTTAAGACAATCAAATAGCAAAAAATAAAAAAAAATATTTTGTAAAAAATATTTTACATCCTAACAAATGGAGCCTGAAATTTTTTGGAGAAATAAGTTTTAATATAACAACCATTATAGTTTTTTCCTCTTAAATATTTGATTTTGCCACCATTATTCCTGAAATATTAACAATAAAAACAGAGAAGAGAGAGAGAGAAAAAAAATTCAGTACAGTATTGAACAAAGACCACAAATGATTGAGGAAATTCATTGTTGGATCGATAGACTCCCACTTAGACCACAAAGATCTTATTACTAATTATAATATCGTAAATGATTGAGAAAATTGAACTACATATCATTCTTCTTCTTCTTCTCATCAACATTTTTAAATATACAAAAAAAAAAAAAAAAAAAAAAAAAAAAAAAAAAAAAACCCCACTAATTCCCAAACTTACATTTATACTTCGAAACCATAATTTTGCTATCATCCCTCTTCATTGGTACACCTGCCTTGATTAATTAGTTGTCTGAACCATATAAGACGGAGCAGAGTGAATCTTGTGCCGTACTGTGCACCGGACTAACATGACCGGATCCCTGTACAGGAGGGGATTTGGTCCCTGAAGCAGCAGCCGAGAAAAAAGGCATCAATCTAAAATGGCATCAATCTTGTGTATAACCATATGCACTAATATCGCATAAGAGTTGTTGAACCAAGAATAACAATCACTACAAGCGCGAGAGCTGTGAATTAATGGGGAAGTAAGAAAGTGGGATTGGAGCTCTACGTGACTTCGATTTGCTTTCAGATTTGTTCACAGAAGCCGATTTCACCTCACAGTCATCTGATATCCGCGACGACGACGCAGACGGCAAGAAGCAACTGAAAAAGGCTGAGAAGAGAGCCATTTTTTAACTTGGTGTTTATGACAACTCAAATTGTTGTGAAAAGGGCTAATTAAGCAGGTTAAACTTATGGTCAATTACTCACTAAAAATGGGTTGTAGTTTGTAACTGATATGAGAATTCAGCTGAAATGTTGCTCCATATATAGAGAGAAAAAAAAACACACAGCTTGCATAGCAAGGAAGAACAGTCAGGCCACTTGTGAGTTGTGAGTTGTGATTTGTAAATTGTAACATGTGAAAATTTTCAAGTCCCTGTGGCTGCTTTGACCTTCGGTTTTTTTTTTTTTTTTTTTTTTTGCTGTGGTGCAATGTATTTTCTTATGTCACTTTCCACAAGAGCTTTTGGAGCTATTTGAAAAGCTTGTCCAACAAGATTGAAACACAAGGCCCTTTATGCATTGTTTATTAGTATGTCAATATCTTTGCTTTCGTGTACACCAAGTTGATTTAAAAATGACCACCGTTACGTGTTGACCAGGATTCTTCAGAGTCTGTGGCAATCCAGCTGCTAACAATCTCTTTCTTTACTTTTAAAAATCGCGTCCACCTCCCCGTGCAAGTATGCAATTGGTCGAGTCCCATCGGCAAAGAAAATAAATCGGGCTGAGTAGGAACTTCGGGCAAGTATGCAATTGGTCGAGTCCCATCGGCAAAGAAAATAAATCGGGTTGAGTAGGAACTTCTCAATCACATGAAATTATTTAATAGTCGTGGTCGATTAACATTTGATGTACCAATTCAACGAAAGCTCGCTCATTTATCATTTGAGGAACCAATTTAATAAAAAATTTCCGATCACAATACTTCATAATATATTAATATTTTTGTGAGGTGAATTTTTTAATTCGAGAGCTTATATTTAGTTGATCATCAAGTATTAATAATACATGACCATTTAATAATTTTTAATCAATCACAAAATTAGTCATTCACGTATCCAAAGCCATTCAGCCATTTGGCTTTCACAAACACGATTATGATTGACAAGAACACGACAATTATACATGTAACACGACACAACATGCGTAACCTGTTTAATAAATAAGTCAAGACTTGGTACAACACGAAAAAACATGTTTAAGTAATTTTTTACATGAACACGATATGTTTATTCTACACATTTAGCAAATGAGTTATTTGTTACACGAACATAATACATTTAGTTAATCGAATTAATCGTGTTTATAAGGTCAAACACGAACACGACACATTTAGTTAGCGGTCAATCTGTGTCGACACAATTATGACACGAACACGATTAGTACAAACTCAAACCTTTTTATCTCGTGTCGTGTTAGCGTATCGTGTCAAATATTGCAACCCCTACTGTTTATAAAATCAGTCCCGACCCACTGATTCTACGCTAGGTCTGTGCTTGTGTTCAACCCCATATTATTTATTTATTTATTTTGTCCAGTCAACTTACAAATTTACAATGCATTTGAAAACTGAACCCTTGCTTTTTAAGTTGAAAGAAAAAAAAAATATCATTGAACCACATGTACGATCCAAGTAATTTAGTCATTTTTGGACAAAAGTTAATTATATTTTTCAAATTGATGCCGTTTAGTTGATGAAATTTGTATTCATTTGATGTTTGGATCAACTAACTGCTCATTAATTGGTACAATGAGTCACTTTATATTGGACAGAATTTGAAATTGCTCATTGATTAGGCTCTTGCAAAGATGTTATTACTGCACTAACTAATTTTAATGTCACAAATGGTTGAGAAAATTGAATTACATATTTTTATTTTATTTTATTTTTTTCACTCTCTCTTCAACATTTGAAAAACAAAAACAAAAACAAAAATAAAAATTAACAACGAATTCCCAAATTTGCATTGCTACTTCCAACCCTCAATCTTGCTATCATGCATCCCTCCTCATTGATACAATTGCCATGATTAATTGGTTATCTGAACCGCCGAAGAGAATCCCCTCCTATGCAGAGAAATCTCGTGCCCGTCGTGTGCATCAAAATAGTACCATCAGACGAACATAATCGGATTCCCGCACAGGAGGGGATCTGGGACCCTGAACCAGCTGAGAAAACTCCATCAATCTATAATGGCATTGTGTAACTATATGCAATATTAATATCACATTCACTTAGAAACCATGAATATCAGTTCTTGAACTAAGAATTAATCACTACAACCGTGATGGCTGCGAATTAATGGGGAAGTAAGAAACCGGGATCGGAGCTTTACATGACTTCGATTTGCTTTCATGTTTGTTCACAGAACCCGCTTTCACGCCACAGCCACCAGCATCACCATCTAATTTCCGTGACGACGACGAGGGTTTGAAGCAACTGAGAAGGGCTGAGAAGAAAGTCATTTTTGAACTTGTGTATATATCTATATATAAACTCAAGTTGTTGTGGACAAGTATTCACTATTAATGGATTGTGAGTCTGCAACCGATATATACGAAAGTTCAGCTGAAATGCTACTATATATATACGGTGAAAAAAGAAGAGCAGTGAGGAGCAAGGAAGGGCAGTGAGGACAATTGTGATGATTTGTAAATTATAAACCGTGCAATTGTTGTTAGTCTTCCAAATTCTTTGAACATTTTTTTGGTCAGTGCAATGTATTTTCTGAGTCACTTTCTTCACAGCTTTTGGACTTATTTGAAAGAGTGTCCAACAAGACTGAGAACATGAGCCTTATCTTTCGACAAGACTGAGAACTTGAGTAGGTCCATCATGTGATACTTTGAAAATCCTGGCTTTCGTGTAGACCAAGTCGGATTTTCAAAAGAGTTGGCCAGACTTGTTGACTACAATCCATCTGTTGAACGATCACTTTCATTAGTTTTAAAGAGTGATCCATATTTTAATTAGGGTAAAATGCAAAAAACCTCCTGGACTGTGGGGAAATTTGTAACTAGCCCCTTGAACTTTTAAAAATGCAAGAAACCTCCTGAACTATGCAAAATTGTTGCAGATCACTCCATCCGTTCAACGTCCGATGATATATGACCGTTAAAATTGGTTTCTTAAATTTAAATGACCATACTGCCCATAAAAGTATGAAAGGACAATAATACCCTTAATTTTAGAACATCGACCAAACAAGCCTTTATCAAAATTTCCCCAAATCCACAACTCTGATTCTCTGAATCGTCCCTGTAACACGTGAAGGTCTTAAAGCGTTCTCAATTTCCTAATTTGGGGGATCGTATGGTTTTACAGCAAGGATGAGTTCATTAAAATCTAGTAAGACAAGATCATCGATTCACCACATGTCAAACTGTAACACAGAGGACGGAATGGTCCAGTGACTATACAGAGGACGGAATGGCAAGAAGCAAGAACTGCCAGTGAACACGGACGTCATGATGCAGAATTATTTCAAGCATCCCATAAATTTTCAAATTGATCAAAAAGGAGACAAAATATTCCATAAACATGCAATTTGTAAAAGCGAAAAAGGAACCCAGTACCATAAATTGGATTATTGGATCTCGTTTTTTGCCAATAACAGTTTTCTGTTTTTAACAAAAAAATATGTTTGATTCAGTTTTCTGAAAAACTCAATTATAAAAAAATTTATTTTCAAAGATCTTGAGGATATATTATTTTTCTTTTTTTAATTATGTGTGACTCATATTTCTCATAATAAAGAAAATACCTAGTAATCAAAAAGGAAAGTGATTAAGGATAATAATTATATGTGGGTGATGCGAGCCTCACACCACCACAAAGGTTTGAACCCTTCTTTTTAGAAAGAAGGAACCTAATATCGCTAGATCTGTTAGTAAATTTTTTTTTTTTTTTTTTAGATAATTATCTTTTATAAGTGTATGAAAACAGTTTTTCTCAAATATTCTCCTGAAATAAGAGGAAATTGTCAATTGATCTAGAGAGCGCTGAACCAAATAAACCTTTAAAGCTTTCAATTTGAAACTTCAAAAGCACTTGTGAAGTAATAAGTTTCAATTTCGAATTATCTTGAGTGTGATTAATTTTTTAGGGGCCACGTCCTTTGACATAGTCCCAGCTTTACCAAATTCGTGTGGAGGGATCGGATGAGTATACTCAAAAATGGGGAAAATAAAAAATTGATATTTTCAGACTCATTCAAGTATTAATTTTTGAAAAATGATACTTGCACCCATTTTATTGTAATGAATTGTTAGACCTGCTTCTTTTAATTAGTCATTTACAAAATAATAATAATAATAATAATAATAAAATAAAAATTGACCCTCCACTTAATGCTCTGATCACATGACTTCGTAGTGTGTTACTTGCAGTGTTTTAAAAAATTCAAACCAATTAATGATTTGTTCATTTTTTATTGTTATTTCATTGGGTAGGTTCTGTTTTGGATCCTCAATGCCTCAAAAAAAATTTAAACCAATTTAATCTGACATATTTTATAATCACATGAATCAATGCGTTGCAACATGCAACTAAAAAATTTCACTTACTAAACGAAAAAAAAAAAATTACTTGCAACTAATGATAATAATAGAGTCCCGTGATACAGTGATAGGCATGGGTGATTACTGGGCAATTTGCATCCTTACAAGAAAGGGAATAGTAGTGGACAATTAAACACAGGACTTTCTTGTTTTTGGGTTACATGTTTTTTTTTAAAAAAAAAAAAAATCAATAGAAGAGTATGTTACTAAATGTGTTCCGATTTTGACATGAGTGACAGCACAACACAACATAATTATTGCTTTCGTTTATTACAAATTTGAGAAAGAAAAAAAAAAAAATTTAACAGTGTATGGAAAAAAACAGAGTGTATGATATAAAAAGACAATGGCCTTTGGAGAGTGTGGCCTCTATTTGATCTTGATCAATTAAAAATTATTATTGCATCACATTTTTCTATTAAGTAAAAGCACATGATGTGAATCATTTAATAATTTCTTTACAAATAAAAAAAATAAAATTAGTAGGAGTAATGGGAGTATTTGGGCATCTAAATGTAATTGATTATATTTGTAATGTTCCCATGCCATTTTAAGTTGGGAAAGAAGTTGGAATCAAGTGAAATAAAATTATTTTCTTTATTTTCTTTATTCTTTTTCAAATGTTATACTGAGTGCTGTGTATCTAGGCTATTTTCCAACATATTGTTCCCACACAATGGTTTTTTTTCTGGTAAGCATCAAGTGGTGCTAAATTTTTTTCGGATGAGATTGAATCCTGAAAAAAAATTAAAAAATAAAAAAGGGCCATGGTTCAGCGGTGACTTCGAATCGTTTTTTAATAGAACCATGAATAAAAAAAGTTCAATATAATAATGTTCTCGTTAAGTTTTTTACTATTAAGTATTTTGATTTTGCCACAATTATTGCTCATTGGTTGGATGGATATATAGGAGCAAAGATCGATCTTATTACTGCATCGATCAAGTAACTATAATAATATCACAAATGATTAAGAAATTGAATTACATACATACATACATATATATATATATATTTCCTCTCATCAACATTGAAAAAAACACTAATTCCCAAACTTATATTGCTACTTCCAACCTTTAATTTTGCTATCATCCCTCCTTATTGGTACACCTACCAAGAATAATAATCACTGCAAACGGGAGAGCTGTGAATTAATGGGGAAGTAAGAAACTGGGTTTGGAGCTCTACATGACTTCGATTTGCTTTGAGAGTTGTTCACAGAAGCCGATTTCACATTTTTATGTGACGGTCATCTGATATTTGCGACGTTGACGATGACGATGATGATGAAAATGACATGAAGCAACTGAAAAAGGCCGAGAAGAGAGCCATTTTTTAACTTAAAACTCAAATTGTTGGGAAGGCTAAGCAGAAAAAGCTTGTCGCTAAGAAGCACATGGGTTGCAACTGATCGATATGAGAGTTAAACTGAAATGCTAATTAATCTCTATTTAGAGTGAGAAAAACACCAGGAGTTTTTTTAATTTAACACAAACTTGCATATATAGCAAGAAAAAACCATTATTATTATTATTATTATAACATTTGCTTTGGTGCAATGTATTTTCTTATGTCACACATGAGCTTTTTGGACCTATTTGAAAGCTTGTCCAACAAGATTGACAACTTAGTAGGTAGGCTCTTGGTTATTAGTACGTCATATATTCTTTGAAAATTGGGTTTTTCAAGCCTTTTAAGTAAGCAGTTAAGACCAAGTTTATCGGTAGGTCGGCCTCGGTGGTCGGTTTTTGGTTATTCGGTTGGAAAAAATATGACGTCATGGTTGATGTTAAGGAAAAATTGTCTAGCAGTTTCTTTTTGCTTCTGGTGGGCCAGGCATTTGATTGCTCCGGCAGTTTGTGTATGACGGTGCATCTTTCTATCTGGAAGATTGTGTATGGCGGTGCAAATTTCTTTCTTTTTGTGGTGTTAATACTCTCTGACACCTTTTAAGTAGTCGGTTGTTGCAAATTTCTTTTTGTTGGGTGTTAGTCCTTGTGTTGGAAGGTTTAGGGTCTTTTGGCGCTGATTGTGGTTTCTTTGTTTTGACTATGGTTACCTATGCTTGCCCATTTAGATGCCGTATGACTATTTTCTTATCAGGTTAAGAGAGAGAGAAAAAAAATAAAAATAAAAATGTTTACTACTAGTATGTTTTAGAATTATAACATGTGCAATAAGACTGCCTATTATATACGTATGTGTGTGTTTAAAACAAAAACAAAAGATGACCAAGTTTTGAGTATTGTAGATAACTTCCTTCTATTAAACATATGTTCTGCATATAATTCCTTTGTACTGTATAAATAGGCAGTCATTCCCTTTAATTTTTTTTTTAAATCATTGGTGTCAACTATTTTCTCTTTAATAAGTGAACGGAATTCAGCACGCAATGGCCCATGTGATATTATATACATTAAAATTATATATAATTTTTTAAAAATAATTATACTATAATACAAAATTTAAAAAAGTAAAATTTTATTACTTAAAGGGTCGCGTGTGCTTTACACTCCTGTGATATCGAGATAGTGTGTATAACCCCTCATTGTTTGTTTACCTCCCCTATATTTTAAAAATGGTGCGAATTAGTGCATTTTGGGCGTTGATCGCTATTGATCGATACCGGAATTACAAAAAGACTAAAATAACCCTCTATTTATGATTTTAAAAAACTAATAATATAACATAAAATGTGAAAAAGACTAAAATAGCCCTCTCAATCTGCAACAATAGTAAAGCTACAGAGCTATGTGGTTCAATTCTCCTTTCATTCTCTCTCACAATTTTCTCACCATGCCATCTCGTCAGATATTGCAGTCATCACCACCGTTGATCATCCCCACCACCGCATCACCACCGTCGATCATCCCTCACCACCACCACCACCACAACAACCACCTCATTCCCCCACTCGCCGGCGGCGTTGCCGCCGCCTTCTCCTGCCTCATTCTCCTCACCGTCTGCTTCCGCAAAATCTCCCTTAAACGCATCGTCCCCGCTGATTCCAAGCCGCCGCACCGCTTCTCCTACTCTTCCCTTCGCTACGCCATCGACAATTTCTCCGAATCTCACCATCTCGGCCAGGGCGGCTTTGGCTCCGTTTACAGCGGAACCCTCACTGACTTGAACCTAGAAGTCGCCGTGAAGGCTATGGACGCCGGTTCTCTCCAGGGCGAGCGCAAGTTCCAAAACGAGCTCTTATTCGCCGGAAAGATTGAATCGAATTACATCGTCTCGCTCATCAGATTCTCCTCTAACCAGAAACAGCGGCGTATGTTACTGGTGTATGAGCTCATGAGAAGCGGAAGCTTGCAAGATTGCTTGCTCCATTGCAAAAGTTCGAGTTCGCCGTTCGGGATCAGAAAAGTGGGTCTTTGAATTCGATTATTTTCACTCAATTTTTCAAACCCAATTTTGAGAAATCTGCATATTTTTTAATTTTGAATTGTAATTGTAGAATTGCAGAAAGTAAAAATGAAAAGGAGAGAGAGAGATCCAAAGAGATCAGAAAGTTTGAACTTGAGAATTGATGGTAGGATTCAAAAAATTCAAGCTGTTTACAACAACAAATTGCATATCCAGAAACAAAATTGCTGCTTTTACATTTAAATTATTTCAACTTGAAACACGATTAATATATATATATATATATATATATATATATATATATATGGTGAGGGGTACTAAAGGAATGTTAAAAGGGTAATTCCGTAATAAATGGTTTAAAATGGTCATGTGCATAGCACATGACCAACCGGAGTCCAATTCTCACCGGAATAGTCACTGGAAGTGGCTTAATCGCACATTTTTATATTTGGATGGATTTATATAAATAAATCTAACTAAAGAGTGGTTAGTCGCACAAATTTAAAACCACATGGGTGTTTTTCATACTTTCCTCTTAATTAAAACTTGTCAGTGATGTATCCAGAAACACATGAGAAGTGTTCAATATATCTTGGACTTGGAGCATCCTAGAAGTTTTAAATGCTTGTTAAAAATTCAAATATTATTTCTAAATGTATTATTATTCAAATATAATAATAATATTCTTTTTTCTCCTTATATACATTGCATAACCTTTTGAAGAAAAAAAGTTTCAAAAATTATTTTAAAATTAGAAATACTTTTAGAAAATTATTAGTCACAATAAAATACGAATATGAGAAGAATCATATCAGTCATAAATGTGATTATTTGAATGGGAATGTTTTTAAGGGTATTTTAAAAATAATATTTTTATTGTGAAGTGTATTGAACAGTGATAAAAACATGTTTGATAACTTAATTTTTATTTACAAAAATATAAAATATATAATATTAAAAACAAAGGCCATATAGAAAATTTTTAATATCTTTGGGTGTTTATTTTGTTATAATTCAGCATCAGTGACACAATGGCACACTTTTCACAAACGATTATCAAATGGGTCCTAAATAAGAGAAAACCTCAGTCCTAAAAATCCATAAAACACAATTCGATTCTTCATTTCCTTCAACAATTCACAAAAACTAAGAAACAAACATGCCGCTGAAGATGCTTGACGCCACCATCTCGAGCTTCGATGGTATATTCGAGAAGTTGAGATCAGAAGCAGCCAACAACAAGGCCAATTTCATCCTCTTCTTGGCTGACACCCTTCCACCTCTCTCAGCTGCTGCCCTGGTAATAATGTAATATATACATATATGTATACACACACATATATACACATCTATATATGCACTTCCTTGATTTAAATCTGTTATATCTCTTTCAATCATAAAATGGGAATTTGAAACATACCCAATCACCAAAATGCCCCCAATTGCACATGATTGAATTCTTTGTAAAATGCTTTATTAGCATTGCATAATTTAAAGTAATGGTATAGGCTTTCATATATAGTTTGTGGCATTTCATTAATTTTCAATTGTTCTGCGTAATTGGGTTCTCTCTTTATTTAGTTTTCTCTTGAGAAATAAATAAATAAAAAATAGTATATTGGTACTTTTTTCTTAGAACTAAGAAAAAAAATAAATGAAAATTTATTGTTTGTAAAGTATTGAAGAACATTACTTTATGCGCTTTGAAAGTCATTATAGAAAGATTGAAAGTTGTAATGCACCAGAGTAATTTTCATGGTACATACTATTATCATGTCGTGGTCCTAGGAAAATATGAGGACAGCATAGTTGGAATAATGAAAATGGGAATGTACCTTCAGAAAAAAAAAAAAAAATGAAGATGAGAATGTTGGTTAATGATAATAATTTAAAATTCAAATAGCCTAAAGAAAAAAGAATGATTTGAATACTCATTCATCCCACCGACTGTCTGTAACAGTGGCCTTCTAAGAGGAAGCCATCAAGAGGGCCTCTTAGTGCGAAACCATGAGATTGCCGTCTCAGTTACCAACTCAAGGACCTCTCGGTGCCCCTGGAATTGAAATTTTCCTGTTACATTTATAAATGTTGGGTTTAACATAGTTTAGACTAGAGCCTGAAAGACATCTTGGACCTGGCATTGAGGGAATTTTGCATAAATGCAACTTGGAATATGATTCTTAAAGTCTTTATACTCCCTCAGTCCTAAAATAAGTCCTAAAATAAGTGTCCTGTTTTGAGAACCGTGACTCACATTTTTTTAAAGTCATCTGGTGTCGTATTTTTACTTTGAGTCACGGTTCTCAAAACAGGACACTTATTTTGGGACTGAGGGAGTATAATATGTTAGAAATTGTGAATGAAAATTGTTTAATTAGTCATCAATCGATGCCTTTGACTGAACAGGTGTGATCAATGGTTGGTTGTGGAATGAAAAGATACAACTCAAAACTAATAGACACCATGTGAACCATTACACCCTAATGGAATGGATGTGTCTAGTGGTGAACAGACACCATGTGAACCATTACAACCTATTGGAATGGATGTGTCTAGTGGTGAACAGACACCATGTGAACCATTGCAACTAATTGGAGTGGTTGTGTCCAGTGATGAATAGACATATATAAGTGGTTGTGTCCAATGATGAAGAGACACTTCTAAATGGTTATGTCCAGTAATAAAAAGACACATATAAATAGTTGTGTCCAATGATGAAGAGATACACCCAATAAATGGTTGTGTCCAGTGATAAAGAGACACATATAAATGGTTGTGTCTAGTAATGAAAAGACACATATAAATGGTTGTGTCCAATAATGAAAAGATACACCCAATTCGAAAAGGCACTTCTATTTCTATAAATACCCCCTTGGACTGCCATTTGCAATAAGTTCAATTCAATTTCTTCTCTCTCCCTCTTTAGACTTGAACTCAACCCAAGTGGGTTCAAATCATAGGTCAAGTGGTCCGAGCCACTTAGACCCTAATCCAATTTCATCGAACCATATTAAGATTGGTCCTAACTATTTGGTTCGGATTGCATTCAATTTAACATTTATATAGTATAGATGTATTATTGAGTCAGAGAGAGTATTACACGGAGGAGGTTCGCCGTATCCACGAGTTTGTACTGGTGGATGTAAACCGTTGTATCCTGGGAGATAAACGCTACTGAGTCTGTTAGCACCATAACGGGGCAAATCTGTCTTAAGGATATAGTATCCAATACTAACCTCAATCCAGGTTCTTTATTTTTTATTATTATTTTATTGCTTCAATTTGAATGTTTAATTAAATATCAAGTTGCATATATAATTAATTATTTTAGCATATTATTAATTATCTCATGATATATTAGTATAAGTTTAGTTATATCTTAGATGCCATATGAAGTATATATTTTCCAACATAATATTAGAAGGCCGTAGGAAGCTTCTGCTATGTGGTTGTGTCAGTGTTTGATTAAGGGATATTGTGATATGAGGTATAGATGAGTGAATGGGTGGTCCTTTGATTCCATCTAATTTTGTTGGGAATTTGTTTATACCTAAGCTATAGAGATTAGATGGATTCCAAGGTCTGCTGAGGTGAAGTAGATGCGTTGGTGAAATTGGAAGCATCCACAATGGAGCCAAATTCGGGGGCCTTCTACCCTCCTCCAGTGTTCTTCAAGAATGGTGTGGGGTCGCAGGGGTCTGTCCGGTAGGTTTATGGCGTCTATTCTTTCTCTTTTATGGTAAGGTGCCTTGCACCTACTTTTTTTCACCATTTTTTAATCGAGAACAGCTAAATCCTCCTCCTCCTCATTGCATTATTCTCATATAAATGGAGTAGACCACATGAATTATCTTTTCCATTCTATTCAAGAACTAAGCGATCATGAGGTCAAATGGAAAGCCAATTAAAAGCTTTGGTGATTAATGGCGCCGCAAAAAAGGGTTTGGGAAGAGAGATAGAGACATATTTATATATGAAGCAAAGTAATTCGAGTTCTAAAGAGAATTCGAAGTCTAAACAACCATATTGGGGGTGTGCAAATTGTCGGAACCATGATATTTGGAAATTGTAGGGAGGAGATTGGAAAATCAAAAGCGGAGCCCCATCAAAACCATTGAAGTGACAAAACCTAAATATTGTGAAAACATTTGGGTTATTGGATATTCATTTTGTAAATGTTTCACAGGGAACTTTTATGGGAATTTCATTATGATTCATGGATGTTGTAGTGATAAGTTTCATAAGTATCTTAAGTCATAAATCATCTTGACATTAGCTGAGATATTATGGAAAATGTTAGTCTCTTTTGAATCAAACTAGTCTTATGTCAGTTTGTGGGAACACATCCTCATTAAATTTTCAAAATTAGTTGTTTCTCTTTTCTTACATAAACTCTGTACTTTTGTGGTATCATGTTGTTTTCAGCCTGTGTGAGAGCTGAGCCTGTAATTTACAAAAAGCTGGAAGCATCACCATATGATGTGGCACTCCTCCGTGCTTATATGTTGGAGATGGACCCACTTTTGGCAATCCCCAGCATCCGTGGAGAACTCAAAGTTCAAGCTCACAGGAGCCCAACACTAATTCTCTGGGAGGACGGTGCAATCAGAGGTCGCCTTGAAGACCATGAAGCCCACCTCGAACACAAAATCGACGCCCTTCTTGCTTGAAATTGAGTTCTATGCTTTCTTGTTACAAGGATCTGTTGAATTCTGATTAATAATAACGTTGCACTAATGTAGCCAGTGAAATAAAGTTTTCATGCATGTGAGATGAAATGCTATGCTGACTAGTATAACTTATTACTAGCTCTGCCATAGAAATCCTGAAATTTGCTGCAAGGCATTTGCTTTTTCAAAACAGGATTATCGATTCCTCGTTGTTCCAAAAGCCTTTTCCACTGGTGTAGTAATGGTTGGCATGAACATTTTGCTTCAGAATTAATTAGTTTATACGCGGTGTAAAACATATCATTTTTTTATTTTTATTTTTATTTTTTTTATTTGTTGAAGAACCTTAAACCTGATGCTTTATTATTATTCCTAAAAAAAGCACTAACTCTCAAATGATATATTAAGAAATTGAATTACATGTCATTTTTTTCTCCTCTCATCAACATTGAAAAAATCACTAATTCCCAAACTTACAATATTGCTACTTCCAACCCTTAATTTTGCTATCATATCTCCTCATTGGTACACTTGCCATGATTAATCACTACAAGTGCGAGAGCTGTGAATTAATGGGGAAGTAAGAAACTGGGATTGGAGCTTTACATGACTTCAATTTGCTTTCAGGTTTGTTCACAGAAGCCACTTTCACATCACAGCCACTGGCAAGATCAGCATCTGATTTCCGGGATGGGGAAGACGGCATGAAGCAGCTGAAAATGGCTGAGAAGAGTGCCGTTATTGTTGAACTTGTGTATATAGACTCAAATTGTGTTGGGAAGGCTAAGCAGAGAAAACTTGTGGCCAAATTACTCACTAATGATATGAGAGTTCAGCTGAAATGCTATTCTATATATACTGAGAAAATCACGGCAGTTTGTTAATTTAATAAGTTTTCATAGCAAGAAAGACCAATCTGGCCACTTCAAAGCTAAGTCACATAATCATTCTCAACAAGTGTTGCTTTCACGTTTCAAGCGTGTTTTTGCTCTCACGCTCTGCACACGCTCTCGTTCAAATTCTCACTGTTTATGATTTAATTCTGTCACTCTCATACTTACGCTCCCGCTTTGTGTGACTTAAACTTTAGTGTCTTTATGGCTGTTTTTTGACCCTTTCATTGCTCTGTGCACTGTATTTTCTTTTGGTCACTTTCTACAATATTGAGAACAAAGTAGGTATGCTTATTATGCATTGATTGGTTATTAGTATGTAATGCTTTGAAAATATTGGCTTTCGTGTAGACAAAGTTGAATTTTTCAAACCTTTTAAGTAGGAAATTAAGATCGGGTTTTATTATGTTTCTGAATTGTAACATGTGCAGCAATAACACTGCCTATCATACACGGAGCCCAGTTTTAAAAACCAAGTTTTGAGTACTGCATATATTTTTCTTCTGTGAGGTGTGATGTTGTTATTTCAGTGATAAGTTCAGACTTAAAGTGCCCCACCTTATTAATCTCAGGTTTGATTCTCCATTTCCCAGCTAACTACTAACCATTGCCCGAAAAAAAAGAGTTAACAGAATTACTAAATTTACTATATCTGATTGTTCCTTATTTAATGCATTAATGACCAAGTAGATATAATAGGTCTAACAACATTTTCTAACTCTTCCTTCCAAATCATTTGTCTTACATAAATATGAGAAAAAATTTAATTTTGGAGTTATAGTAATTTTATTTAAAGGATGGTACCACGTTATTATTACATCAAAAATAATATGAAATTTTATTATAACGGTTTTTAACTTTTTTTTTATTAACATTGACCAGAACTACTAAGCAGAAAACATGAACCCATTAACCTGATATTTACTTAAAAATTAGTATGAATTTTTCTTAATAATTATATTATAATATTAAATATAAGAATTTATATTTTAATACTCAAAACTTGTTAAATGTTTTTATGAGAGGTGCTAAATATATAGTCAAAGCATCTGAGAGTGTGACAACACTTGTTATAATTTAATTTTTAAAAAATTAAATTAAATTATAAATATGTTTAAGAAATATTACAGTGAAAGTCTGTGTTGATAAACATGGAGTACATCCTCGAAAAGGTATCTCTAAAACTTCATATAAAATAATTAAAATATATATATATATATATATATTATAAATAGTTAACCTAATTTTAATTTTGAGTAGTCAAAATTCCTTCGTTAAACTGTCCGAAAAACAAAACAAAACTTTTTAAAGATGTTTGACGCCGCCATCTCAAGGGGGCATATTTTCAAGGGTATTTTAGGTAATTCACAACTTAAATTCTAGAAAGAATTCTCACTATCTATAAAAGACGAAACCGCAGTCACCTAATCTTCTTCCTCAAATCCATAGAACACAATTCGATTCTTCCTTAAATCATTCTTCCTTTTTAACAGTTGACAAAAACACAGCATCAACCATGCCGCTGAAGATGTTTGACGCCACCGTCTCGAGCTTCGATGGCGTATTCGAGAAGTTCAGATCGGAAGCAGCCAACAACAAGGCCAATCTCATCGTCTTCTTGGCTGACAAAGACCCTTCCACCTCTCTCAGCTGGTGCCCTGGTATATATATATATATATATTTATACCCAAATATACACATCTATATATGCAATTCCTTAATTTATATCTGTTCTATCTCTTTCAATCATAAAATGGGAATTTAAAACACATTAATCACCAAAAGGGTCATCACCATAAGCACCAAGCGAAGGCCCCCAATATACCCAATTGTACATGATTGAATTCTTTGTAAAATGCTTTGAGCTTTGTTAGTCTTGCATAATTTACAGTAATGGGTTTTTCATAGTTTGTGGCATTTCATTAATTTCATCCCTACTTTTATATTTTTCAATTGTTCTACTTGATTGGGTTTTCTATTATTTAGCTTTCTATAAGAAAAAGAAAAATTTGTGTATTGGTACATATTTCTTAACACTTGGAAAAAAGAAACCAAAAAAAAAAAATTTGTTATTTGAAGGTAAAGTAGTCAACAAGAATTTGTTATTTGCAGAAATGCAACTTGGAATATGATTCTTTAGTTCTTAAAGCCGTCTGGCATTAATTGTATAAGGCCTTCGGAAAGCTTCAGCTATGTGTCAGTGTTTGATTGAGCGAGATTGTGATATGAGGTTTAGATGAGTGAAAGGGTGGTCCTTTGATTCATGGCCCTTATATCCATCTAATGGAGTTCGGGATCTAAAGCTTAAGATTTAGAGATTGGATGGATTCCAACGTCTGGCGATGGTCAAGTAGATGCGTTGGCCAAATTGAAAACATCCACAATGGAGCCAATTTTCAGGGCCCTTCTACCCTCCTCCGGTGCTCTTCAAGAATCGTGTGGGATCGGAGGGTCTTTCCTGTAGGTTTCTGGTGTCTGTTATTTCTCTTTTATGGTGAAGTGCCTTGCACTTACTTTTTTCTCCCTTCTTTGTATAATATAGCTCGAAGGACTCCTCATCCTTATCCGATTGTATTCCTCTCTTCTTCCTAAAAATGTTATTCGAAAAGGAGAAGAAAATTTTTGAATTGTCCATTGGGTGTTGGTGCATCAACTATTACTATTATTGGTTAATTTATTTTTCGAGCTGACTCTTGCATTCAGTAGAATATTGAGTTGTGTATTGCTTACATGTTTGAAATACACAAGGGACATTTCAGTGTGGAGTAGTTTTGCCCAATTGTGTTGAGAGTTTGGCAAAACTTCTGTCCTGCTACATTTTGATTTAGGTTATAGACTTCTTATGTTCATCCATTTAATTCTCGGAGAGAATGGAAAGGAAGGAAAGGCAAATGGTGAAAATGGCTTCCCTTTCTAAAGCATTTTCTTTTTTCTTTTTTCCATTTTCCCTAAGAACTAAGCTAAATCATTCTCATCCATCTCTTCCTTGCATTATTCTCATATAAATGGGGGTCAACCATATGAATTTCCGTTTTCCATTCTCTTCAAGAACCAAGGAAATCTGAAGTTAAAATAGAAAACCAATAAACTTTGGTGATCAATGGCACTGTACAGATGGTTTGGGAAGAGAGAAATAGAGTCATATTATATAGGAAGGATGGTAATTCGAGTTCTAAAGAGACTTTGAATTCTAAACAACCATATAGGGGGTGTGCAAATCAAAAGAGATCGTCGTCTAAAGACTCTAAACCATTAAAGTGACTTAACCTAAATATATTCATTTTGTAAATGTTTCACAGGGAAATTCTTTGGGAATTCATTATATGATTGTAGTGATACTTTTCATAAGCATCTCAGCTTATAAATTACCTTGACATTAGCTGAGATATTATTGAAAATGTCAACGCATCTCTTTTGAATCAAACTAGTACTATGCCAGTTTGGGGGAACCCATCCTCATCAAATTTTCAAAATTAGTTGTTTCTCTCTTCTTACATAGACTCTGAACTTTTGTGGTATCATGTTGCTTTCAGACTGTGTGAGAGCTGAACCGGTAATTTACAAAAAGCTGGAAGCATCACCATATAATGTGGCACTCCTCTGTGCTTATGTTGGAGATAGACCTACTTGGAGGAATCCCCTGCATCCGTGGAGAGCTGACTCAAAGTTCAAGCTCACTGGAGTCCCAACACTAATTCGCTGGGAGGATGGTGCAATCAGAGGTCGCCTTGAAGACCATGAAGCCCACCTTGAACACAAAATTGACGCCCTTCTTGCCTGAAAATGAGTTATATGCTTTTCCTTTTACAAGGATGGTTGTTGGGTTTCTATATTATGTGGGATAATCTTTAACAATGTTTGGCCCTTAGCATCTGTCGAATGCTAATTAATAATGTTGCACTTATGTTAGCCAATGAAATAAAGTTTTTAAGCATGTGAGATGTATTACATAGCGGACTGTAACTAATAACTCTACATGCCATGCGATAGAAATTCTGTAATTTTGTATCAGATTTGCAGGAAGGCATTTGCTTTTCCAAAATAGGATTCTCGATTCTTCATTGTTCCAAAGGCCCTGCTTGGTTTTGAACTCTCAAAAACAGTTTTGTGTTTTGAGAGTTACCAAAATCTAAAACTGCCTTTTTATTCTACTTGGATCGATTTTCACAGAACAGTTTTTAAAAAACCGAGAACTCATAGTATCAGTTTTTAGAGAACAATTTTTTGTTGTTTTGGCTATTTTAGAAAGCTCGGAGACCACATAATGTAAACATGGAGAACAAAAGTTGACTTAAAAAATGACGGAACCCTATATCGTTTATAACAAATGTCTTGGTTCCATCTCTTCAGCCAATTAAAGAAGCCCTCTGTACCGTCCTGTTCAAGCGCGCTCTCTCAGATTTCTTAGCCAAAGTCTCTCTTCAACCTCTCTTTCAGTTTCTTGAAGCTTGTGCTCTATTTTTCTCTATCGAATTAATTGATTTTGTGGTTGTTCACACTTCCGAATTGGGTTGAGGGTTGATAATTTCTTTGGTTGTGTTGAATTTTCTGTTGTTGTTCACGATTTTTTGTGCGTTGGTTAAGGATTGATTATTAGCCGTGATGGATTTGGTTGTGATGGGTTGAGGGTTGATTATTTGGCTTTGGTTGTTTATGCTTTTGATTTGATTGTCCAAACTTTTGATTTTGGTTTGGTTGTGTACAATTTGAACGGTTTCTGATCTTATCTAATTAGCGTTAGATAAGAAACAACAGTACAAACTCATCAAGGGTTTGAACTATCCGTAATCTATCTCGATATTGGTATTTGATTATTAATTTTTGGGTTCTCTGTTGAAGCTGCATGTGTGGTAATTTTCTTTTTTACTTTTTTAATTAATTTACACCATTTATTTGGCTTTTGATTTTCCACTTATTGTTATTTTCTATTTGTTCAAAGTTCATTTTTTTTTTTTTACCCTAAAATGTTTGTTTATTTTGTAAGCAATTTTTATATAACTTCGTATCTATTTCTGTGTGTCCATAGATGCATGTATATAGATAATTTATCAGTTTGTTTTTGTTTTCATTTATGCTAAAGTTTATCCCTTTTTTTTTTTTTTGATAGAAATATTTGAATTTAATATTTGAGAATTTACTATTATTTTGTAAGATATCAAATTTCATTTTTGCCATTAGTATTAAGCTTATTATTTTTTATTTGATCTTTTTACTTGGTTAATGTGGTCCTCTTTGTTATTCTCCATAATGAAACTTATAGGATCAGTTTGGTGCAATGGCAAACGGAGGAAAGGGAAGGGAAGGTGATGGAGGGGGATTAAAAATTTGTGTTTAGCAAAAATTGTTGGAAGGAAAGGGAAGGGTTTGGAGGGTTAACACAATCTTCAACAGTAAATTTCTTAACCTCCCAAAAATGGGAGGAAATGAAGGGAAAGGGAAGAAGAGGCTTGGTGTGTGATTTCAAATGCCAAATTTACCCTTGATTACATGTGAATTTAGTTTGTAAAACAAGAATTACAGACCTTGATTAGTTGATTTAGTAGTTGCAGAGAGAGAGAGAGAGAGGGGGGGGGGGGGGGGGGGGGGACAAGCTTGAGAGTTGAGAGAAAGAGGGCCAGCGGCTGAAGCTTGCAAACGGCGAACCCGAATTGGAATAACGGGCGATGGAAATTGGTATGGGTTTTGATTTTTTGAACAATCTGATATGGGTTTTGATCGATATGGGTTTTGATTTTTTGAACAATCTGAAATTAGATTTTGATTTTTTTGAACCGATATGGGTTTTGAAGTTTTGATTCTTGCAGACAAATATATAAACTGAAATATATGGGTTTTGAACTTCTGATTCTTGTAGTAGTTTGCAGTTGCAGAGAGAAAGAAAAGAGAAGTTTGGCGTTGAGAACAAGAATAGAGAGATGGAGTTAATAACAAGAATAGAGGCGAAATGATTTGCCCTAGAGACTGTAGAGGCTGAAATTTTATTTTATTTTATTTTATTTTTTTCTTGTGGGCCTAGGGACAGTATATATATATATATATATATATATATATATATATATATATATATATTAAATATAAAAGTATAACGGTCAATTTATTAAAATAATTCCCTTTCTTTTATTTCCCCATTTTTTCCCAAACGTGAATCAACCAAACACAATACCAAATTAAAATTATCCTTCCCTTCCCTTTCCCTCATAACTAAAGTTATCCTTCCCCTTTAAACCCACCCTACCAAACATAGCCATAGTGTTTTGTTCTATGTTGTTAATTTTATTTTATTTATATTTATTTTTACAACACTTTTTTAGTGACAAACTTGGTCCGATCCCATTTTGGGTAGTGTTGAATCTTTTGTCTCTTTCTAAATATTTGAATTCAATAGAGAGGGCATCGCTATCTTTTTGGTTGACTTTAATAACTAAGGGGGATTATGATATTTTTCGTTGTTACTTTTGTTTTGTGAATATCTTAAAGGGTAAAGTGCAAAAAACCCCCCTGAACTATGGGGGTTTTGCAACTAACCCCCCGGAACTACAAGAAACCCCCCTGAACTTTTAATTTGTTACAGTTTGCCCACTCAGGCCACCGAAAAAGTAAAAAGACGAAATTGCCCTTCCAATATTCTTATAATATCAAACTAACCAATAATGGTTGATATTTATTTATTTTATATAATTAATAATTGTGAATTGCTTTAGTCGCCGACATCTCCAAACCCTAACCCTCGACGTGTTCAGAGCTGTGCATCACCATGATCAAAGTGTCTAATATATATATATATATATCAGCATCCTTGTGCGTTTATATATATATATATGGGAGAGATAGGGTTTGGCCACTGCAAAGACCACCGGAAAAAGATGAACTACGCTTACAGTGGTGGTGCTGTTGCGAAGCAGAGGAGGGCGAAACCAGATGAGGCATAAAAATTGACGAAATTGGTGAAATTGATGAAATGGGTTTGGGAAAATGATAGTAATTTGGGCAAGTTCCTTTCTTAAGATGCTCTGAAGCAGTTCTCGATGGGTTCGAAACAGAGAAGAGAGACTCACACAGAGAACACCTCAATTTCACTGCTTTGGGTGGGGTTGTGAACCAGAATGAGCTCAAGGTGAGACCAGTACCAAGCCCCTTTGCCCTTCATCGCTTTGTTTCAAACCATCACCAACCCTTGATCATATCGTTTTTGCAGAGACTTCACCACCGGCCGCCATCAAACCCAATCGCTGCTGTCGTCGTCTCCTGCGCCTGCCCCGCCACCGTCTCTTGTAGTGGCAGAGGGACGAGCTCGGATGAAGCGATGGTTGCGGGGATGAGCTTGGATGGTGGAGAAGATCGGCGAGTAAGGTGGGCTGAACGACGATGGGCTGGTTTGGCCATGGTTGACTCACGACGATGGGCTGGTTTGGCCATGGTTGGCTCACGGCGATTGACTGGTTGCGGCTTAACTGCACAGCGGCCGACGCCACCGAGTAGCAGTTCCACGCCGCCTTCGTTCCCTAGGGAGAACCAGAGATTATGTTTGAAGGGGGTGGTGGCAGTGGCTTTGTGGGGTTTTGGTTTCACGGTGTATGATGGGTTTGATGGAGAGAAGGTAGGGCTGTGGTTGGTAATGGTGGGTGATGGTGGTGGCGTGATTGGGGTGGTAGTGGGTTTGTGTACTACTTTTGATGGTGTGCCGTTGAGATGCCGATGGAGGTGGTAGTGATGATGGTGGGTTTGATCTAGTTTAATGGTGTGTTTTAGCATGAGTTCAGGGGGGGTTTCATGGTGGTTATGTTGGTGGTTGCAGACGGTGGTGGTGGTTAGAGGACAATTTGGTATTTTCATATATGGAAGGGCATTATTGGCCAAAAAAACTCAGTTTGTCTATCGCGTGATTCTCACGCGCTCATTTTTGGACGGCCGGTCACCGGATGGGGTGATCTGCAACTTTTTTGCATAGTTCAGGGGGTTTCTTGCATTTTTGGTAGTTCAGGGGGTTTGTTGCAGATATCCCCATAGTTCAGGGGTTTTTTTTGCACTTTACCCTATTTTAAAAAGAGAACTTGTAAAAGATAAAGATAAAGAACTTGAAGATCAAAGGCAACACTGATATACACTCAAATCATGATCGAGAGACTAGCTGATATCATAAGTTATTTGAGAAATTCTTTTAATTTCAGAAAAAGATCTAAAAGAAAGAACACCATACATCATCAAGGTAAGAATTTTTAGGTCAAAAAGTCTTCTGCAATTGTATCATTCTCAACAATGAAGCAGGATCTTATTTCGACATTCTTCAACTTCAGAATTTCCTCACTTGATTTCAATAGCATGTACAATAGTGAAAGCTCTATTCATTGTGTATGTAAGCTAAATTATATTGGTCCTCTTAAATATTTTATCTTACTAGTTTGGGTGGTTGTGGTCTGAAAAAGATATTGTAAACATTTATTTTGCTTTTGGTGATTTATTGTAAACAATGAAAGTGATAAGTGAAGAGCGTGTGATAACGGTGAAAACACATGTACTAATCATTTTGTATCAGTGGATCGTTGAGACAAATCATATCACTAGAAGTAAATCTTGTGGCCCTTTTTACTCTATTTTAAACTTAAGTAATATTGTATTTGTGTAATTCTTATTAACTCTTTAAGAGTAAAACACCTGTGACACTAGTTAATAAATAGTGCATTAGTAATTAAAATAAACAAAATAAACTCTCATCTCTAAAACAAACTTTTTAATAATTTTTCTAAATTTACGGCTAACTCTGAGAGGTTGCTGCTTATCCATTGAGCCATCCCAGTTGGTTCGATTCATATGGTAATTGTAATATTTTACCATTGGAATATTGAACACCAAAGGTGAATTTTGTCTTTTAGACTCAGTTTGGTACGATGGAAATTGGGAAAAAGAAAAGAAAGGAAATTGAAGAAAATAAAAAATTGCGTTTGGTATAAAATGTTAGATTAAAAAAGAATGGAATGGAGGGGTTTGAAAGGAAAAGACTAAAATATAAACAGTGCCCTTATATCTAAAAGAGAAAAATTCTATAAAAAAGGGTATGATTGTAAATTTATTATATTAATTTTTTTTCTTTTTTTTGTTCTAAACATGATTACTATAATTTTTTTTTTTTTCTTTTCCCTTATTAATCCATCAAAAACAACAATTAACTAAAATTATCTTCATTGTGTATGTAAGCTAAATTATATTGTCCTCTTATCTATTTTATCTTGCTAGTTTGGGTGGTTGTGGTCTGAAAAAGATATTGTAAACATTTATTTTGCTTTTGGTGATTTATTATAAACAAGGGAAGTGATAAGTGAAGAGCGTGTGATAGCGGTGAAAACACATGTACTACTAATCATTTTGTATCAGTGGATCGTTGAGACAAATCATATCACTAGAAGTAAATCTTGTAGCCCTTTTACTCTATTTTAAACTTAAGTAATATTGTATTGGTGTAATTCTTGTTAACTCTTTAAGAGTAAAGTACCTGTGACCCTAGTTAATAAATAGTGCATTAGTAATTAAAATATACAAGATAAACTCTCATCTCTAAAACAAACTTTTTAATAATTTTTCTATATTTACGGCTAACCCTGAGAGGTTGCTGCTTATCCATTGAGCCATCCCAATTGGTTCGATTCATATGGTAATTGTAATATTTTACCATTGGAATATTGAACACCAAAGGTGAATTTTGTCTTTTAGACTCAGTTTGGTACGATGGAAATTGGAAAAAAGAAAAGAAAGGAAATTAAAGAAAATAAAAAATTGTGTTTGGTATAAAATGTTGGATTAAAAAAGAATGGAATGGGGGGTTTGAAAGGAAAAGACTAAAATATAAACAGTGCCCTTATATTTATAAGAGAAAAATTCTATAAAAAAGGGTATGATTGTAAATTCATTATATTAAATTTTTTTTTTTTCTTTTTTTTCTAATCATGATTACTATAATTTTTTTTTTCTTTTCCTTTTCCTTTATTAATCTATCAAAAACAACAATTAACTAAATTATCTTTCCCTTTCCTTTCTTTTCCCTCTTAATTAATGTTATAATTTCTTTTATTTTCTACTCACCCAAAATTGCCATTAAAGTGGTGGGAACAGACGGGCGACTAACATACAATTAAAGTCCAATTTGGATAAAGCGATAAACCCTTTTGTTTCTCACTCATCACCTCTCTACTCTCTCTCTCTCTCCCCATTGCTCCTCATCATTCTTCAGCTACCTCCACAAATATGGCAACAATCTCTTCCATACTCTCTCCCAATCTCCTCCAAAACCCCACAAAGCTCTTCACAATCCAACAATTCCAAACACAGCCCTCAAAACTCTCTCTCCACACCCTCAGACCACCCCAATTTCACAATTCTCTCAAATTCCCCATTTCACGTCTTGTTTCAAACCCTAGAGAACCCACTAGAGTCTGTGCCGTTGCCGAAGAAACATCGGTGTCGACCCAAGACCCGTCGTCGGAGGCCGCAAGGCGGCTCTATGTTGGAAACATTCCCCGGAATCTCGGCAACGATGAGCTCCAGCGTATTGTCGAAGAGCACGGCGCTGTAGAGAAGGCCGAGGTATCTATTGCCTGATTGTATTAATGATTTTGTAATTTTTTGTTACTTTAACATGGTGTAAGACTTCATTTGGTATAAGTTGTAGAAATTCATGATTTTGTAATTTTTTGTTAAGGTAGCATCGTTTAAGAGTTCATATTTTGAGCTACATTACATTTGGTAGTAGCAGTATAAATTGTAGAAATTAATGATTTTGCAATTGTTTGTTACGTTAACATGGTTTAAGAGTTCATTTTTTGAGCCGTAGCGCGCACGCACACATTATTAGTAGTTCTAGTGGTATAAGTTATAGAAATTCATGATTTGAAACAATTTATTGAATTTGTATGAGTTCGCTTTTTGAGATATAGCATGTTTTGGCTCACAAATTTGATGAATATATGTTAGTAGTAGTAGTACTTGTAGTATGAGTTGCAGAAATTCATTGCTTGGAACAATTTGTTGAATTAGTGAGTTGTTAGTAGGTGAAGAATGTGATAAAGCTCTTATGGAGACTTGAACCACGGTCTCTAGTTTGATATATGGTGTATAAGAGTAATTGCCATACATGAATTGTGTTCATTGGAGTATTTTTTCGCAGAAAATTTGATGATCATTTTTGGAATAGACCAGGTGAATAATGTGATTCATTTCTTGTGGGGCTTTATGTGAATCCATTTCATATGCTTTCTAATGTTGGCATTTGAAGGAATGATCATTATTTTTGTTAATTGTCTGTACTTCGAAAGCACAGTTATGTATTGCAAGAATTTTATATATTTACGTTGTGTAAACTCTCCCAAATTTCATAATAGGGGATCCAAAACAATAGATATGTTGGTTTTCCTTCTCTTCTTGTAAAGAGGTGTGGGGTGTGTGTTGGAATAGGTTTAAAAGGTTATGGCTTTCAGTAGACCAGTGCTAAAATAAAAATGCATTTTTCTAGTTAAATTTGAAAGTGGATCTTATATAAAGGGCAAACTAGAATTGCCAAGTAACTCAATAAATTCACTTCCAAACTCTTCAATTGTAAGTAAAAACTTGTCTAACAACTGCCTCTTGTATATACCAAATGCATAAGCAGAAGGGCAGTCCCTTTTTATTTTATTATTATTTTTCTTGGAAGTGGGTGAGGGGGCTGGTGGTTACTGAATTTTGACCAATATGTTAGTTTGATGCGGAGAATGGAGATATACCCTTTTGTAGGTGATGTATGATAAGTACTCTGGAAGGAGCCGCCGATTTGCATTTGTTACGATGAAGACAGTTGATGATGCTAATGTAGCTACAGAAAAACTGAATGGCACGGTAAGTCTTAATATTACATATTCCTGTTATGAGAGTTTCCCAAAGTTACAGTTAAAGTTCTTTGGTTACTACAAATTATTTTGTATAGAATTGATTGTTTTAGCTGTTCTCCATAACAGGAAATTGGCGGACGGGCGATCAAAGTAAATATAACTGAGAAGCCTTTGGCAACTATGGATTTGCCACTTCAGGCAGAGGATTCCCAATTCATTGACAGCCCACACAAAGTTTATGTAGGTAATCTTGCAAAGACAGTAACCTCAGACACGCTCCAAAAGTTTTTCGCGGACAAGGGAAAGGTTCTTAGCGCAAAGGTGTCTAGGATTCCTGGGACCTCAAAATCAAGTGGGTTTGGGTTTGTTTCATTCTCTTCAGAAGAGGATGTTGAAGAAGCCATCTCATCTCTTAACAATACTGTGAGTTGTCTGATGCCCTTGTTATTTCAGATGAAACCGTGGTTTTTCTTTCTTTTCTTATTATTACTATTTACTCTTTGATAGATAAAAAAAACTTGTTATGTAATAACACACAAATATGTACGTGCACAAATATGCTTACCAATAAATAAATAAATAATTAGAACACACAATTATATACATGCACTAATACTAAGCGATGATGTCCATGAAATTTTTGGAAAACGTTTTACCTATAATATTATTAGTTGATTTATCTAAGAATTACTAGTTAGAAGAACTTTCAAGCCTATCTTGAATTTCACTACAGCAGCATATTCTCAGTATGTATTTCCTTTGTTCCTTAGTGTGGTCATATGTTAAGTTGGTTTTTTTTTATAATTCTTTTGGTTAGTGCATGTGTCGAACACCAGTGCCATGGTTCACCAATGATATCCTTATTTTTTACACACAATTTTTTACATTTCTCTGTATTTGCCACAATAACAACATTTTCTGTGATGTACGCTTCCCTCATCACTCTTGAATTTTTTTAATGGCTGAGCCATCTCTTTATATATTGATCTTATAATGTGTACCTATTTTATGGTTATTTGAAAATTGCAACCGTCTCAAACATCTTCATGCTGCAGGTGTTTGAAGGGCAGAAAATTCGTGTGAACAAAGCATAGCATTGTTTGAAGACAGATTTGCATTGTATGTAACTGTTGTATTGAGGATTAGGACGTCATTTCTGAAGAAGCATCAAGAGAAAAAAGGGGAAAAAACAATTCCAAATGCTTACAGAACAGCTGAATGTTCATATTTATATTTTGTAATGAGCTTTATTTTGCTATGCGGGGCGGGGAAGTTTATATATGACTACAATACTAGAGTTATTTGATGAGGTCTCTGATGTAGTTGTGATCTCATGGTTTATGTAGTCATAAGGGTTCGTAATTGTTTGATTGTTATTTTAAAGCTTTTAGATTCACTGAAGCTTAGAAAGCCTTAATCAAGTTTCTTGCATGTGAGTTGAAATGAACTCAAGCTTAGTCAACAGTTGGACCATATTTGCTTTGATCTAACTTGAAATTGTGTGAGAGTACAGGGTTTCACTCGCTAGCCCGGATTCTCGATAGTGTAGCGCAGGTGCTATACTGCATTGGATGGCTCACAGCAGTACAACACGCGTGTGATTGCAACATGTGTGCATCGTGAGTCGTCTGATGCAGTAGTACAACACCCTTAGTTGACAAGCAACTAAGAAGCTTGTTCATTGTGAATGCTATAGCATCATACATCTATCTTAGATGTTGGTGGTGTTGATGTTTTGTAAATGATTTATCACTTATATAAGGAAATCAGGAAGCTGTTTGGTCGTGTTTGGGTTGGTGCTGGCTTTATCTGTATAGTTTATTTCTTAAGGTGTTGTCTTTTGGTTTATTGCTTAATTTCTTAAGTAGTTTATTATTCTTTCTTTTTCGTAAAAATGAATTACTTTTATTTGCAAATAGGATTTTGATATTGTTGATCATAACTGAGATCAATTTGAGGATATAATCAAGGAATTAATATGGGACTATATGATATATCTATTGTTTAATTTATACTGCAGTTTCACAAATATTTTGATTTATTTCCTTTTCAGCCATTGAAATTAATTAATGATCGCCATGATGAGGAAATGGTATTAAAAACAATGCACGAAAATAAGTCCAAATATAAAAATTACTCCATAAGGTATCCATAATATATATATATAAGGCAAGCCAACTCATCGACTGACAAAGATTCCAAAATTATTTATTCTTCGATAACAAAATTAGGAGTGTAATAAGTTGGAAAGTTTCTTGTAAAGACAAGAAGTCTCCAAAAAAAAAAAAAAAAAAAAAATATGGGTCAAGCAACAAAATGTCCATGTGTGATAAAATTAAAAATTGAATACAATAATTGATACCACATTTGTACAATTGAAAATTTTATTCCAAAAAATAGAATTCTTCTTTTTATCAAACACATCTTCAATTCTCGCATATTCCACATTACTATGATTTTATGTATGAACAATTCCTCAATTTTTTTTTTTTTTTTTTTTTTTTTCACCAACAATTCCGCAATTCACTTGATACATTTAGCATTCCAGTTAGAAATTATTTCCTCCAAATTAAAATTAGACAATTTAAAAATAATCAGTGCAGTTTTTGACCAACAATAAAAAATCAATGCAAAATGACTGTTATGCCCTATTTCATTTAAAGTAAAAAAATTAACAAAAAATAAAACAATGTGAAAAGACTCGTTACTCCCACAATAAAAATAACATACATTATGAGTCGGTCAACAAAGCTTTCAAAGAAAGCTTTTATTACAATAAATATCAATACCCAAAGCTTCCTTTAGAAGAAGCTTAATAAAGGCTTCCTTTGGAAGCCAAACAAAAAAATCTCACACTTTTCTGATGGCAGTTACCGTAAATTTCGAAAACTTTCGGGGCTTTTAGAAGTAATCATCCCCATTTCAGACGATGACACGAATCAGTACACCCATTCGCGCCCATTCTCGTTTCCCGCGCCACCTCAGACTTGAATTACCCAAATTCCTAACCCTAGAACCCGTACCGTGAACCAGTGTCCGTTAAATCCAGAGAAAACACCATCTTTCTCTCTCTCTCTATTCATATTTGTATTTCTGGAGAACCAGAGAAGGAAGAGAAGATGTTTTACTCGCACACGTTTTTGGCTCGAAAGGGGCCATTGGGGACGGTATGGTCCGCGGCACATTTACAGAACCGACTCAAGAAGTCTCACTACACTTCCACCGATATCTCCTCTACTGTTGGTTTGTTTCTTTAAATCCACATATATATATATATATATATATATACACACACACTCTACTTTGGTGGGTTTGTTTTTATACATGGAAATGGTTACGATTTGCATATGA
Source organism: Cornus florida (assembly GCF_030987335.1). NCBI lineage: Eukaryota > Viridiplantae > Streptophyta > Magnoliopsida > Cornales > Cornaceae > Cornus > Cornus florida. The sequence goes on from NW_026775573.1 coordinate 8,061,905, forward strand.
ATTGAACTAATATTTGTTTTAATTAAAATGTTACAGTTTATTAAATTTCATAAAGAAAACATATTGAGTAATTGGTGTTGAATTGGGTGAACTGGCGATATTTGCCCCCGTTAAGGTTTGGTCTCTCGTGAATTTGGAACAGGTTTGATTTGGGGGATGATGTTCTTGATAAAGGGCGGTCCTTTTTTATTTTCTTGATGCATTCTTTTGATCGTTTGAATATTCTTGATAAAGGGTTCAATTGTTTGGTGCATAATATGTTAGTCTTTTTAGAATTGGAAAGTATATAGCCACTTCTATTGATGAATCTAGGATGAAAAGTCAGTCAATATCTATCAATTTCCTTCCTGAGTTCAGTTGGGTGTGCATGCAATAGAGAATGGATTTGTTACATGTGAAATAATATCAATCATGAGAGGAGGATTTGAACAAAAATCTTTGTCATCATTCAAATCTCTAGACTTGGGTTAGGATTGCAGTTAATGAGAGAGAGTGTGTCATCATCACTTGTTGATATTCATTATGGGCCACTGGTAGCTTTTAGGTTACTTCCAATGTTTAGAATAGTCCATATAGCATAGGCTAGCCATACAATTTAATATCTTGGATAATATCATTTGTATGTAATTATGTATGTATAATATTTAAGTACAGTCAGGTTTTTGATATGCTGATTGATCAGAAGTTATCGGGTGGGATGCATTAAATAGAACTCCTTACTTTTATATAATTGGTAGAGTTTTAGGATGGAGAAGGGATTTTTTTTTTCCCCCCCCTCTTCTATATTCATCAGTCGGTGATAAATATTTCATGCATGACCTGTTTCTTTCTATTAACCTCTGCACTAAATATTATGCATTAAGAAGCACGTGACGCTGTTGTTTCATCACTCAGTTAAGTTACTATTTGCCTTACTCAATTGTCAATGCGTTTATTATGCTAAAATCATATGTTAGAAAGTATGCGAAATTATCTTTTCTTTCATCTTCTTTTTCAAATATATAAAGAAAAAGATGCAAAATTTATTTTTTTACATAATTTGTTTGATGACTTGTTTATTTTTCAAATGTCTCTTCTAGCCCTCATCATGTTTCCAGAAGTCCCAATGGCACTGAGAATGTCAAGCCATCTTCTGCTGGGTGTTGTCCGGATATATTCAAAGAAAGTTGACTATCTATACAAAGATTGCAATAATGTTCTAATAGGGATAAAAAATGCTTTTGCTTCTGTGGACCTTAATCTACCAGAAGATGCGAAGCATGCGCCATTTCACTCTGTCACTTTGCCAGGCACATTTGAACTCGATGCCTTGAATTTGGATGATGACTTTTATTGCCAAGGGTAATATTTGGCGACCTATTCCTCTCTATTTTTCTTTTTCTTTTTTACATTATCCTCTCTGAAATATAAATAATGCATTGATTATGATTTCCAGGATTCAGGATAATCATCTTAGGAGCCAGGAGGAGATAACACTTGAAGGTAGTAATATTATATGTGCTTTCTTGAATTCAGAAGATATAATCTCGTCTTTTAGTTGTAATTGTTTACTTAAATAGTAATGTTTGAACTTTGGATTTTTTTTTTCCTAGTTAACTTTGGAATTTATCATAATGCAGATCAAATTCCAGCTGGAAGAGATCCTTACATTACCATTACTTTTGATGAGGTAAACACCATTACTTCATCTTGTGTTTATTTGAGGATGTGAGGCGTCTAAGTTGCTTTATTTGCGTTTAGGATATTGTCAGGAATTCTTCATGTTTGGAAGATGCCTCTGGACCAGGAGACAGGACAATGGAAGAAAGGTATGACTTGGATAAATTATGAAACTGAAAGCTCCATTTCTATTCCAGTCTTTTGAAGAAGTGACAAATTCTGTTAATTTATTATTACAGTGCCCATTTGCTTCCGATGGACACAACTCTTGGTTCTTTGGATCCCGGTCCAAGTAATCAGACAGGAGCTGATGAGAGGCTTGATAAAGATAGCTCTAATCAAAATTTTCCAGAGTTTGAAGTTCTTCGTGACTCCATCCATGATTTTCACTCAGAAAACATTCTAGTGTGGCCAGATCGAGAGGATGACGTAATTGAACCCGACATGACATTAGAACAGCAGATCATGGAGAAGGAGGTTCTTACTCCAGTCATGGAAGAAATGTTAGTTTCTGGTGGGCAGTCTCTTCCATCTCAACAACATCAAGAACCACCTACTTCTGTTGCTTCAGAGCAGGCTCCTGAGATTTTTGATTCACAGTTTCAATTTGGTGGGTGAAAACGTCCTATTATTGGATGAATGCTTGTGATATTGGGGTCAACCAAAACCCAAAGTTGTTTTATCTTTTTATTTAGTTGCTTTCTTATGTTGCAGGACATGCATCACCTGAATTGGGAATGCGATCAACTCCACCTGTTCAGCAGCCAGAAGCAAGACCAAGAAAGAGGAAGAGGCTATATGATGAGTCCACAGTATTGACTAATAAGTATGATATGGTGATATGATTCATGTGGATTTTGTATTACTTCTGGTATTGTCTTTGATACTAGGATATGAATGTTTTAGGTTTATGAAGAAGGCCCTTGAAGATCCTAGTGATCTATTGCGGAAGAGGAAGAATTGTCCTTACTCTGCTTTGGACATTTGGAAGTCAAATAATAGATTAAAAAGGGAAAAAGTATTTGTTGAGCCTTTAACGACTGGTGAGGGGTTTCTCTGTTTTTACTTCGGCTCTTGATACTTGCTTCTCAGTCTTAGGAATATATTTCATGAACAAGGTTGCCTTAACATCTGCAGGTTTGTTAGGAGAACTGTGTAATATTTTCAAGAAGGACTTTATTTCTGCAAAACCTCATTTAGTTTTGTTAGAGGAAGTTCGTCCAGAGTCTAGTGTTCCACCTTCTCCTGCTCATGACATTGATTTGGGAATTGAACATCTTCGAGATTATGAAGGCCCTGCTTGCAGCAATATATTACCTGAACTTGGGCCTTCTCCAAATAGATTCACGCCTTCTCCATCTAGAGGAGATGACTTTACTCCCGCCTCTCCTAACAATTTAGGCTCGCAGTCGGAACCTCAACTGGGAACCACTATTGGGACTGGAATGTTAAACACACCAGACCTGGCAGCATCTACTGGACCTATTGGGTCTGAGATGGAAACACCAATGACGTTTTCAGAGCGATTAGATGTAGAGAATTCTGTTCTTTCAGATATTCCTGAGGTGTTGAATTCTGCAGAATCAGAAGTAAGTTTATTATGTTTGCATTGACATGTGCTCTGGGTAATTTTTTGCTGTTGAAGGTATATGTGTTTGTCATTAATGATCAGTAATGCTTTTCTTTCATCAATTTATGGCCTTTATGTTAGCAACATGTTCATTTCCCTTTTGGCAATATGAAAAAGAAAAAAAAAAAAATCAGCAAGACTAAGTTTGTGCCTCAAAATTGGGTACATACATACACAGTGGCGGAGCCACATTAGGTTAATTGTCCCCACTGAAATTTTATCTTATTTGTATGTTTTATACTCAAATTTTGGTATTTATAAATATAAACATTTCCCCACTGAACTCTTTAAAAATTCAAAAAAGACCTTAAGAGAAACTTCTAAAATTCAAAATGACCTCTTATTTTCTAAATGATTTGCCAACAAAATTTTCAAAATTCAGAATTCAAAAAGAAAAGAAAGAAAGAAATTCATTTCTCTTCCAGCAGGCCCACAAAATGTTTAAGAATCAAAATTCAGAAAAGACCCCTCCTGTGTTATTTATTATTTTGGTTCAAATTTATATTTTTTTATTATTATTATTTATATATTTTTTTATTATTATTTTTATCATATTATTGTAATGGCTGCCCCCTCAACTAAATTCCTGGTTCCGCCACTAAGTATACATCATGTGCACGTCGTGTCTGTGGTTTAGGTGTTATGCATAATAATGATTAATATACTTTCAAGTTTAAAATTTGATGAACAATATTATTTCTTCTTACGATAGATTTTATATTATGAAGATAGATACATACTTATGCTACTCCTTTATAATTTGATAATGTATAAATCCATCTATACTATATTGCATCAAGGCTTGGGCTGAATGCATTAGCAATTTAGCAGGTCCCAAATCCCAATGCATTATCTAAATTCTCACGTTTCAAGGATTGATTAATTCAAACACTCATTGAGGTTGCATTTGACTTACTAACCCATTTCATTGCAGGACCTAAACTTTTTGGTTGAAGACAACAACAATACACCAACTGGTAACCTGCGAAACTTTTTCTAATTTCTGATTAGCAATTTATATGATTTTTCTTTCTTTTTTTTTTTCTTTTTTTTTTTTTTTTTTTTTTTTTTGTTTTCCCAAAATATAGATAATTATGTTTCTTGGTTACTTGCATGACATGGAAATGTCATCAAATAGACATTTTTGTAAATTTACAAATTAAAATGTATATATTAATATATAAAATATCTTTTGATAACATATAGATGCTTTAGCAGGATTGGAAGTAACTCCAGGAGTTGACCAATTGCCTGTGAGAACAAGGTAGCTTCTTGAAAAATGTCTTCTTTGTTATCAATGGAACTTGCTATGTTAAGTGGTCTGTATGTTTATTTACTTATATATATTTATTTTATTCTGACTGCTATGCAGGGCTACTGCTCAATATATCAAAAGGAAGTCTTTAGTTACCCCTATCACAGAAGACTTGTCTGGAAATCTTATCTTGAACAAGATCTTAGAAGGAAAAAACCGAAAAATATGTGCTCGAATGTTTTCTGAAATCCTGGTAAGCCTCTGAAACCTTTCTATTCAAACTGCATGGTCCAAATATTTTCTTCCCTGTTTGCATTGAGGAAAAAGGAAAGGGTTCAATTTTTGGGTTAGCAATTAGCATGTGTCATTGTGTATATACTTTTTGTATCCAAATACTAAAAACTATTTGCATGATTTGAGATTAATAGGATGTAAACAATCAGTTTACTTCCTGCATCTCAAAGAATGTGCTGCATTCCTGGGAGTTGTATTCTGTTATCGCGATTGTTCATTATATTGTAATTAATTTATGGTGGGGTCTACTGCCACGCGTTTGGTCACTAAACCTAGAAACCTTTCAGTGTGCTTGATAAATGAGGTTGTAGTAAAGTACTAGATAACCACTATGATGTAAGTTTACATTGTTAATCTCTTGTCAGAGTATCCTGCTCGGCTCATGAGTGTAATAACGTTTATGTTACATGATTCACTCGGTTAATCTTTGGATGTTGGTTACTGGTATCAGATCAAGTTTTATGTTGAAAAATGTGTTGGGTACATCTGTATCTCTTTTATCTCTTACTCAAGAGAATGAGAAGACGCAATTTGAACAAGTCTTCAAATCCTCGTGGAATTTGACCGAATAGCTCCCACAAGCGATAGGATAGTAATGTATGTCCTGGTATAGGATTTTGAAAAATTCTAGTGACACGAAGATTGCTACTATTCAAGCTGTGAAGCACCATATTTCTCTCTGACATGACCCTTATCAGTTTGTTAGCATCAGGCTTTTAGTCTGAATGGACTTTTCGAGTCGTACACCATAGTAAACTATCACAAGCATTTTAAAATTAATTTTGCTAGTTGCAAAAGTTAACTCAATGGGTGATATCTGGCTTTTTAATGATATCTGATTATTATATGGTCCATTGTAGGTTTTGAAGGTTTATGAACTTCTAGATGTACAGCAAGAAGAACCTTATGGTGATATTACTTTGAAGGTGACCCTGAAACTTTCAAAGGACCAGTCTTTAAGTTAAATGCGCCTGGAAGGTCTTCATGTATATAGAGGTAAGTAGTAATTTGAGTACAATATATATATACTGTCACCCATATAGGGTCTCGTTTTTTATAGCTGATTTTGACCTATTCCCATTGGTCGTCGCTGGTAATCTAATTATTTGACTTTGATCTTTTCTTATTTTCTTAATAATATTCACTAATGCCGTAAAAGCTCTCTCTCCACGTATTTTTTGCTTGTATGCATTTCTGTTTGGAAGTCTGCGTGTGACATGCACATAAAATTCACAAACTTTGGTTACTGATTATATTTTTCTGACTTATGAAATGCAGTGGGGTTTGTACAGCTTCAGCAACACAAATTATATATAGACTTAGGACCTGTAGCGTTTATTTATTTTCAGGAGATGCTAAATTATAATCAACAGTTGCTCGATCTGGTCCATCCTTTTTCTGTACCATACTACTGCAATCTTTTCTGCTGTTGTGGAGCTGGTCGGGGGTCTTGAAGGATAGCAAGATTTTTGTTTTTTTTTTGTTTTTGCCCCTGTAAGATATTCACTCAGCTATCTTTTTGTTTTTATTTAATTGGTGTAATGGAGCAGTTATTTAATGTGAAATTTACTTTTGGTCATGCTTTTGCAGTGCTTTATAACACTATACTTCAATTTTCACCAATGCATCTTGAGCCTTGAACCCTTTGTGCAATTTTTGAAGTTTATATGGACTCTGATTAACAGAGAAGAGTAAAGCCAAGTGAGTTGGCAATCCTCTTTGATCAATCAAAACAAATTTAGAACAAAACAGATCCCATGTTCCTTTGACACACAAATTCACAAGCACAAAAAGGCACTTGAGAACAGGTGAACGTCTGCTAACATTCAAAACTGCGTGTAATCTAATTAATTCTGAAGCAAAATATTCGTCATTTTCGCGCTTCCGCTCTGCTCCCATTTTCACTATTCGTGTTGTCGCTTTAGCGCCCTTGTTATATGTGACTTTGTTCATGTACTACCCCATTGGAACAATGAGGAATCAAGAATCCTATTTTGAAAAGGCAAATGCCTTCCTGCAAATGTGATACAAAATTTCAGAATTACTACTATACCAGTGGAATAAGTAATTTCTTTTCACTCTCATATTATCCAAAATAACGACCATAGTGGAACTAAGGCAATCAAACCACCTGTTGCTTCAATACCCGTTAAGTCTCCTACAGGACAGGGGCAACAAGGGCAAGTAAAGGAACAAGGCAATCAAACATCACCCCCGTTGTTTTGAAAAAACAAAACAAAACTGTTATATATAGAACATTCAAAAAAAAAAAAATTAGTGTAAAAAAATTCTAAATTTTTTAAATTGAGCAAATAAGGACATTTTCAAATTATAGAAAAATATTAGTGTGTTAATTTAAGAAAGAAATTTTAATTTTTTTAAAGGAATTTAAAGAAAAAATAACTAAAAATTAATAAATAATTTTAGAAACTAATAATGTTATTAACTTACAATTTTCATATATTTATGCATATATATATATGTTACCATAGCCTATTAATTTTGATATCTATCATAAGTAAAAAGTAATTTTCTCCTTTTAGCAATATTTTTGTTGCACATTATAACATTTAACTCGCAAATTCTGAGATGATTTAATCATTTGGAAGAGAATATCGAAATACATTTTGACCACAAGAGTTTGTCATACTTTTTTTATATGCCATTTATTTTTACCATTTTTGATCAAATTGTATTGTCACTTTTTACTAGCTTGTATAAATTTATTTTTCAAAAAATTTAAGAAATAATGTTTTTTTATTTTTTTTTATTTTTATGACATAACTGTTTAAATATGGTCTAGCTTTAAAAAAAATAAAAAATAAAAACACAGAAAAATTCATTACAGCTGTTACGAGGTGAATCCCATGATATGAATACTCCTCCGTAAATAATAGGAAAGTGTACCACGATTACTATTCTCTCGGGGTTTCTTGTGATTGAAGAAACATTAAATCCCAAATTCTCAATTAATAATAAAAAATTCCCTCAAAACTGTGCATCTTCCTCCGTGGTTTATAATTTCCCTCCAATACACACACACACCACACACACACACACACGCACACAGCTTTTATAAAGTTTTCCATATATAGTATCTGCACCATTTCTTTCTCAATCTCTGCCCTAAAATTTTCTCTCTCTTCAATGCTTCCCTTATTTTATCCACCTTCCTTCTCTGTAAAACCCCTCTAAACAAACACTACCAATCCTGAGCCTTCTCACCGCTTCTTCGACATTCAGCGAACACACCAAGCCTAGCTTCTCACGCCACTGTTGATCGAAGATTGGTTACTCAACTTGCTCTTCCACAGTCACGAACGGAGAGTCTCAGACACGTACGGTCAATTGCGAACACATCAAGCCTTCTCAAATTCAACAGGTTCGAAATCGTCAATCCTTACCCCGGCCTCTAACCTTCTAAGTCTTCACTTCTCAGATTGTTTTTTTGTTTTTTGCAATAATTTATGTTTGGCGTTTTCAATTGAAATTTCAGAAGCAGTATTATATTGTTGTGTTGTGATTTGTTTCGAATCATAAACTTTTCCTCTCTGTTCCGGATGTCCATCCAATCTCTGATTCCAGTCCATAACTTCCTTGGATATAGCTCCTCTTGCCCTTCTATGACTAGGATGTCACTTAGATGGCCATCTTTTCTTAAGCCCTCAGGGTGTGTTAGAGTAGGGAGGAAGGCCTGTAAAATCATTCTCGATTATAAGACCTAATCCGGCTTTCCGTGCAAGGGTCCATAGGTGAGTCCGAGACTACTTGGTGATGATGATTTTGAGGAATTTGTTCAATTTTGAGGATTTCTGTTCTTTTCTGTGTTTATATCTCAATTTTTTTTTTTTTTTTGTGGTTTGGCTTTGTTCTTCCTATATTTTACAAATAATATTGTTTAAAAAAGTATTTTGAATTTTTTTTTTATTTTTTATTTTTATTTTTTACAAATTGGTAGAATCTTACCATTTATTATTGGATTATACGATTCCAAGTAGAATCCCGATTTTAAAAGCCTTGCTATGTTACTATGTAATTTTTGAAATTTTTCAAAAACAAATTCGTAATGTAAATGCACTTCCATTGAAAATATACTTTTACTAAAATATATCCTTCCTTATAAACTTTTAAAATTATAATGTTTTCTTAAGAAACATTTTTAAAATTCAAATCTCCTTGGAATATATAAGTTTCCATAGTAATAATTTTCCCTTTATTAAAAATTTATTTTCCTTTAGAAACATTTCCTTAATTCTATGTCTCCCTAGAAACATTTTACTTATTTTATCTTCTCTTATAAAATAAATTATATTTGGCCATAGCCACTCGTCGTATTGAGCCTCTTTTTTGACCCATAAGTGTTTAATATAACTCCTAGAGAGGGTAGAAAATGGGACTTAACTTACAATTTTCATATATTTATGCATAATTTTTATTTTTATTTTACCATATATACTTAATGGGCCTATTAATTTTGATGTCTACCATAAATAAAAAGTAATTTTCTCCTTTTAGCAATATTTTTGTTACACTTCTAATTTCTTGGAGAGTGCTAAGACCTCCAAAGTTTAAGGATCCAGGTGTCCGACAATCACATGTGTATTGGAGACAGCAAGATAGAAAAGGACCTCCTTGACTACGAGGTTGTCCGGACCTCCTTGACTGAGGTTGTCCTTTGTAAATTATTGCTTGATTGATGTATAAATCGCGTGATTTAATTACTAATTTCATTCAATTTAGCCCTTCATACCAAAAACCAAATATTGTAGCATAACAATATTACCTCATTAATGAGAGTGATGTGAAGAGAAAAACTATGAAGAGGTACATTGTCCGCTGGACCGCCTTATTATAACATTCAACTCACAAATTCTGAGATGATTTAATTATTTGAAAGAGGGTATCGAAATACATTTTGACCACAAGAGTTTGTCATACTTTTATATGCCATTTATATCAAATTGTATTGTCACTTTTTACTAGCTTGTATAAATTTATTTTTCAAAAAAATTTAAAAATAATGTTTTTTTTTATGACATAACTGTTTAAATACATATGGTCTGTATGTGCTTTTAAAAAAATTAAAATACAGAAAAATTCATTATAGCTGTTATGAGGTGAATCCCATGATATGAATACTCCTCGGTAAATCATAGGAAAAGTGTATTACGATTAGTATTCTCTCGGGGGTTTCTTGTGATTAAAGAAACATTAATCCCAAATTCTCAATTAATAATAAACTACTCCCTCAAAACTGTGTATCTTCCTCTGTGGTTTCTAATTTCCCTCCAATACACAGACAACACACACAGCTGTTATAAAGTTTTCAATATATAGTATCTGCACCATCTCTCTCAATTTCTGCCTAAAATTTTCTCTCTTCAATGCTTCCCTTATTTTATCCACTTTTTTTGTTCGTAAAACCCTCTAAACAAACACTACCAAACCTCCATGCACACACACAACTCATATGATTTCTACAAATCTCTCTCTATTTGAAGGTATATATATATCACCCAATTTGTTTGCATCTTGAAATCTGACATTTTTTATTGTAGGTCTTGTTCACAGTTGTTATATATATGCACACACATATATAAATCGCATATGTGTGTGTCTGTGTGTGTATATATATATATATATATAGAATGTGTATATGGTTAATTTATGTATTTTCGGGGTTACTTTGATTGTATCTAACGATTTTCTTTTGGATGATTTCAGTTTCTCGGCGAACAATCGGAATGACCGAGGTTTGAAGCCTAAGATAAGGCTGTCATTCCCGAATTTCTCGACATCTCCAGTTCATCACGAACATTAATACACAACGTTTGGTTAGTCTCTTGTTTGGCTGTATGTTGTTTCGTTACCGAATCTTCAGGAAAACCTCGTCATCATGTCTCTACTATGTAGTTGTAACGGCTCTATGTAATTTTTTAAAATTTTCAAAAACAAATTCAGTTTAAATCTACAAGGGTCTGTTTAGTTAGCTATAAGTAGCAAGAAAGGAAAAGAAAAAGAAAAAATTCAAAATTTTTGGGTGTTTGGTTAGAGTGAAAAAGAAAATTTTTTAAAAACTAGAATTACCGCAAGTGATTATTTTCTCCAAAATATTTCTCATATAAATGACATGAAAATTTACTTCCCAGAAAAAAAAAATTATTTAATGTATTTTTTTCATATGATGATTGAGAGTAATATATACATATATTTATATATATATATATAAAGTATTTGTTGAGTGCATTACTAAGCAGAGGGTTGGGTGAAAATTAGGATTAGGGTTGATGTTGGGGCTTTCGGGTTTTTGTATTTGATTGGAATTCGTATATAAGAGTTAAACGAAAAATGTTTGGTGAAGTCCATGGCTATTTTATTTATACGTGCACCGTGTGTTTAGGAACTCCATGTTTGGTGGCCAACCACCTTTCTTTAGTGGTTGTGTTTAATGGGACTCTTTTAGATTAATGTTTGCGAAGATTGGGTGTTTGGTTATTTATGACTTGTGCCTCACTAAAACATTATAACTTTCACTTACTTATCTGAAAATAAATAAATAAATAAAATAAAAACATAATTTTTTTATTTTATTTTTAATAGTCCATTGTTTTAATTTTTGTTTACTAAAAATTATAAACAATTGAGTATGAAAGAGTTTCATCTAATAAATTCATTTATTTTTTTAATATTTAAAATTATAAGGATAGTTTTGGTAAATATAATTATTTTCTTTTTCTTTCGTGCTATCCAAAACAAGCAAAGCTATATTTTCTCATGATTTTCTCCACAGTTTTCTTTTCTTTTATTTTAGGGAAAATTACATATAAATGGAGTTAAAGTTCCATATTTAGTTAGAGAGTCAAAGTTCCATATTTCTCTAAAATGGATTACTGAGGTGGCACATGGTTTTTTACTGTTGTGGTGCCTAAAATGTTCTTCGGAGAAAAAGTAGTACCTTCGCGAGTGTTTAAAAAACATGGTACCTGGATACGAAAAAGTAGTACCGTCAGTTCAAAAAAGTAATACCTTCAAAGAAAAAGTGGTACCTTCGCGGAAGGGTATTTTAGGCACCACAATTTTTAAACAGTAAAAAATCATGTGCCCCCTCAGCAATCCATTTTAGAGAAATATGAAACTTTGACTTATCCTCTAAGTAAATATGAAATTTTGACTCCATTTATATGTAATTTTCCCTTTATTTTACTTTCTTTCACTCCTGTTGAGAGTTACAGAAATATTAGCATATACAACGTCGGAGTGCAAGTCCTAAAGTTTGACTCTCACTTCTTTCAGGTCAGACACAATGCCAAACCGTAATGAGGATTTCTCTCTCAAAGAGACCTCGCCGAACATCGCCAGTGGAAGATTCTCCAGGGATAGGGTCACGACGGCCTTTGACCTCGTCGAGCAGATGCAGTACCTCTATGTAAGAGTGGTCAAGGCTAGGGAATTGCCTCCCATGGATGGTGGTTCTGGTTGTTGTGACCCTTATGTTGAAGTCAAGCTTGGGAACTATAGGGGTATGACCAAACAGATTGAGAATTTGTTGAACCCTCAATGGAACCAAGTGTTTGCTTTTTCGAAAGACCGAATTCAGACCTCGGTTCTTGAGGTTAATGCGTGGGATAGGGCTGCATTTGTTGGGAGAGTGCTGTTTGAACTCATTGAGGTTCCGAAAAGGGTTCCTCCGGATAGCCCCTTGGCGCCCGAATGGCAAAGATTGGAGAATGTAAGGGGGGAGAAGGTTAGAGGGGAGTTGATGCTATCTGTTTGGATGGGGACACAAGCTGATGAAGCATTCCCTGAAGCTTGGCATTTGGATGCTACAACGGTTTCCGGCGATGGCATTGCGAATATTCGATCAAAGGTCTATCTCTCACCCAAGCTTTGGTATCTTAGAGTTAATGTGATTGAGGTTCAGGATTTGCAGCCTACCGATAGGAATAGGTCCCCTGAAGTTTTTGTTAAGGTTGTGTTTGGGAATATGGGTTTGAGGACTAAGAATTGTCAAAATAAGAATGTGAATCCAATGTGGAATGAGGATTTGATGTTTGTAGCTGCAGAGCCTTTTGAACAAGTGCTGGTTGTGAGTGTGGAGAATAAAGTGGCCCCCAATAAGGATGAAGTTCTCGGGAGGTGTGTTATTCCGGTACAGACTGTGGAGAAGAGGTTTGATTACAAGCCTGTGAATAGTAGGTGGCACAATCTTGAGCATCATGTGGTAGGAGAGAATGGAGAGAGGAGGGAGATAAAGTTAGCTAGTAAACTTCATTTGAGGGTGTGTCTTGATGGTGGGTACCATGTTTTCGATGAATCGACTCACCACAGTAGTGATTTTAGGGCATCGATGAAGCGATTGTGGAGGCCGAGCATTGGGGTACTCGAATTGGGGATTTTGAGTGCTCAAGGGTTGTTGCCAATGAAGATGAAGGATGGCAGGCCAGCTACAGATGCTTATTGTGTGGCGAAATATGGTCCGAAATGGATTCGAACAAGGACAATCATAGATAGTTTTAATCCCAAATGGAATGAGCAATATACTTGGGAGGTTTTTGATCCCTGCACTGTCATTACTATTGGTGTGTTTGATAACTGTCATTTACAAGGGGTAGATATTATGGGCAATGGAGCAAAAGATGCTCGAATTGGGAAGGTGAGAATTCGGCTTTCTACACTTGAAACTGATCGGGTTTATACACATTCGTATCCACTGATAGTCTTGCATCCTTCTGGTGTGAAGAAAATCGGAGAAATTCAACTGGCTGTGAGGTTTTGTTGTGCATCTTTGCTCAATATGCTCCACATGTATTCACAGCCTATATGGCCAAAAATGCACTATCTTCACCCACTATCTATTCGTCAGATTAACGATTTAAGATACCAGGCTACACAGATTGTCTCTGTGAGACTCAGCCGTGCAGAGCCACCATTGAGGAAAGAAGCTGTCGAGTTTATGCTTGATGTGGGGTCACATTTGTGGAGCGTGCGACGAAGCAAAGCTAACGTTTACCGAATTTCAGGGGTTCTGTCTGGCTTGACTGCAGTCTGCAGATGGTTTGATTACATTTGCTCTTGGAAGAACCCTTTTACAACAGTACTTGTTCACATTATGTTCTTGATATTGGTTATTTACCCACAGCTGATTTTAAGCACCGTCTTTCTCTACCTCTTACTCATTGGGATTTGGAACTACCGGTGGAGGCCAAGACATCCTCCTCACATGGACACAAAACTGTCTTATGCTGAGGCAGCGCTTGCTGATGAATTGGATGAGGAATTCGACACTTTTCCAACTAGTCGGCAAGCTACTGTCATAAGAATGAGGTATGACCGGTTGAGAAATATTGCCTCCCAGATTCAAACTGTGCTTGGTGACTTGGCAACTCAATGTGAGAAATTCCACAGTCTGATAAGTTGGCGAGATCCCAGAGCCACAATGCTGTTTTTGACCTTCTGTTTGGTTGCTGCTGTCGTGCTTTTTGTCATTCCGTTCCAAGTTCTCATTCTTCTCGCGGGCTTTTATGTGCTAAGGCATCCAAGATTCCGCTATAAGCTTCCTTCAGTGCCCATAAACTTCTTCAGGAGGTTGCCTGCAAGAACAGACAGCTTACTGTGAGAACTCCATGTTTCGTTGAACTAGATGCAACATTATGAAGCCTGTTCGAATTTTTGGCGCTAGACGTCGAGCATTGGTATCAACTTTGACTTTCCTCTCAAACTGTGAAAATTGCAACTGTCTAATTTTAATCTATCTTTTTTAGTTTGTCTGAATTTTCAAATTGTATACAGGCTGTTTGATTGAAATGATAGACATTTAAACAGTCAAACCATAGATAATAGAGTATAGATTAGTTCTGAAGGTTTTGACTTATTGTTGATTGTTTCAGTGGTTGTATATTAATTTCTTTCAAATTGTATAGTTCTATGAATTCTACTTTGTGAATTCAGAAATATGGAATGGTTTGATAAATGGATTCAATGATCATATTCAAAAACTAGAGGATGGGAGCAGTTATATTCAACTGATATGGATTTTACTGAATAAACGGGCGGTGGTGGATTACGAAGAAAGTTGTTCTTACCTGTTTTTAATGTCCCTCTTTGGGTAATTGATAGCTGCAGTTGATGCTTTTGGTTTTTCATGCTTAGTTCTGTTCCATTTATCTTTGTTGATTTGCATTTGTAACGTTTGTTCCCTTTGTAATTTTAGGACAAGAAAACAAGAATGGTTAGAGGCCATTGAAGACCACACTGAAAAAGGCTATTGATCTTGGGCATACTATGCTTAGAATTTCCCGCGTTTTGGGTGCTCATGGTTGTTTGGATGGTAATGTGTTCATTTTGGTTCCCAAAATGTCTGGGTGTTGTGGATTTTCATGGTATTCATTACAATCTAGGAAGTTTGAGCATGGCTGTAAGAATTTAGCTGATGCATTCACTAATTAAGACTGCGTTTTTGAAAGAGACAATTGAGATACTTGAACAGGACCATTAGTCAGATGTTGAAGGTTTTAGTCACAGTTGTTGAAAGTTTAGACCCCCGTAGAATCAAAACTATTTGCCAACCATCGCCATAATCTTTGGAGCTGAGTCAGAAAAGGATTATATGAATGTGGAGTCTTAGACTATATATATTGGTGTCGTTACAAGAAGCCATGGAATGTGTCAGCTGCAATCTGTATGATAGTGCTCTCTCTCTCTCTATATATATATGTATACATCTATTTACCCTATAAAAGTATATTCTATTTTTATTTTTTATATACACTTTTTGTATTATACTGTAAACGCGACGTTTTGCCTTTTAAAAAAAGATACCTTTTCGTTTTATTATATTGTAAACGCGACGTTTTGCATTTTAAAAAAAGATACCTTTTCGTTCTATTTTTAAAATTCTAAAATACCAAAACAGTTTCCCTTTCCGTCCTTTTTAAAAAAAAAAAAAAAAAAAGAAAAAAAAAAAAAAATACCAAACAGATTTAACCCTTTAGTTGAGTCCCCGTTTGCTTAGCCAATCAAATCTCAAGAAACAAATCATCTAACCAATAAAAATCCGACACGTGAAAATTCAACGTTTTTTATTTTTAAAATTCTAAAATACCAAACCAGTTTCCCTTTCCGTCCTTTTAAAAAAAAAAAAAAAAAAATACCAAACAGATTTAACCCTTTAGTTGAGTCCGCATTTGCTTAGCCAATCAAATCTCAAGAAACAAATCATCTAACCAATAAAAATCCGACGCGTGGAAATTCAACGTAGCTTTGAGCGCTCTTATAACAGACCGACACGTCTTCTTCTTGTTTAATCGGCGGTTTTTTTTTTTTATTTTAATCCCCTTCTTTAAAAAAAAATTAAAAAAGTTACTTTTTTTTTTATTGTTTCCAAACAATTTCAATCAAATCAACGCGTCGTCTTCTTTTATGTTTACTCGGTTGTTGGTGTCTGAAGAACCTTATATATAATCGGCGGATTGAATCTTGCCTCTCTCATTCTACCTTTTTGGCTTTTTCTTCTACCCATCTCTTCTTTCAACATTTACCATCTAACTCTACTTCAAAAGTCAGTATTTAGTTGGAGCGCATAACCCTATTTTGGCTTAAGGTATGTTTTGTGTTATTTATATTTTTGTTTTTGAGGATACAATGTTTGAATTTTATTTTTATGTGAAGTTTGTTGAACATAATTCAGAATTATTCATGATGTTGTCATTCTTTTGGTTCATGTACATCATATTACAACTCAAAACCCGTAATTTTTTTTTTTTTAAAAGGTATGTTTAAATTTGAATTAAAGAACAATTCTGATTTGGATCTATAAAGAATTAGGGCATGAAACCTTGATTCTTTTACTCACAGAAAAGACCTTTCAACTTCATAGGTAGAGATTTAAATTATTTGACACTTTAAGCCCCTTAAGTAAATTAGTCCATGCAAGCGGAAAGTAGTTTTGTGTTCTTTGAAATTGTAGCTTTGGCTTATGTTGTTGTTGCTGCTATTGTTTGCTTAAAGCATCTGTTTAATCCCTTAGAAAAGGAGAAGTTATAGTTTTCCAAATTCAAACGTTAGAGTTAGTTTATGTTTCAATCTCATGCTAGGTGGCTTGAATCCAGCGGAAAGTAGTTTTGTGTTCTTTGATATTGTAGCTTTGGCTTTTGTTGTTGCTGCTATTGTTTGCTTAAAGCATCTGTTTAATCCCTTAGAAAAGGAGAAATTAACGTTTTCCAAAATTCAACGTTAAGAGTTAGTTTATGTTTCAATCTCATGCTAGGTGGCTTGAATCCTAATGTTATCGCAGAAAATTTTGCACATTAAGAGTTAGTTTTTGTTTTCTTTCTTTCTTTTTTTTTCCCAATGAGTTCTTGTTTTAAACAATTTTAAAATTTAAATTTAAATAAGTGTTCAACTCTATATTTTGGATTTTTTTATTAAAAAATAAACTTTAATTATATACCTTTTGAAAAAAAAATAAAATTAACTTTCTGTAACGTAATTTCTAAAAGACATCAACAGTTAAGATGCTTATTGTGAAGAGTTTATGTTTCAAAAACTCTGTCATGTTATATGATCTCAAGAAAAAAAAAAAAAAACTCTTTCATGTTATGTTTTTCTCTGCAAAAACTTTTTCTCCAACATTGTAAGTGCACTATACTTCTTAAATAAATTTAATATTAATTATTCTCACCTCTGAAAACTTTTTATGTCTCTCAGTATTTCTTTTTATAATTTTAATTGTGAGTTTCTAACAAATTAATATTTGACACTGTAGATGGCAACTCAAAAAAATGGTAAGAAAGTACAGATGACTCCAAAAGAAATACTGTTCGAAAAAAGACCACTACTTTGGGACAATCCTACAGCATGTAGCTCTACTTCACCACCATTTTATATATGGGAAAGGATATTGTCTGAGTTGAATCATAAAATTGATATTGGTTTCAAAGTTCTTTTACAAGAAATACAAAGGTTGACTGAGTTAGTAGAAGCAATCGAGACATCGCACAATAGTGTCATCCACATAAGTTCTGATGATAGTGAAGAGGAGGATCCATCAGAGGAATATTATCCATGTTCTTAAACAAAATGGAATGATCAAGACTTTTTTTAATGTAATCTATATTTTGTTTTATTAAATGTAATGTAAAATAAATGTTAATTGATTAATTGTGTTTGGTGGATAATATAATATATAAGAAGTTATTTTAACATAATGTTTTTTTGAAGAGTTATCTCAAAGAGTTGTCATGACTGTATAAATAGTTCTTTCTAAATTGATAAATTGAAATAACTATTCGGTGAGAATTCATTTTTGTTCTCTTTCAAGATAAACTATCTTCTTAACATAATAAAATGTGTGTATGAATCCATCTCTCTCTCATCATCTTTGTGAAGAAAAAAAATTCTCTTTGGAAAGACTTGTATGCAAATTGAAATACATGGTTAGAACTCTTATAATTACTTCATTTTTTACAATTACTTCCGTTATTGAATCATAAAAATTTGTACTGATCCTGTCAATTTGATTAAATCACAAAATTATATGCTTCCAAACAAAGATACTTTCAAACAAAGATAAAGGACATATTGCAAATTATTTCCAAACAAGTGTCAAAACAATTAACCCTTTTTTTATAATAGAAAAATTAAGAGTTTTAAAAGAAATAAAGTGTTCATTTACTGGGATATTGTATACATATATTCTCCACCAACTGACACGGTAAATAGATATATTTTTGAATAATTTCTCACTAAAACCTTCCATTCTCAAACAACACATGGCATGCCCTCTTGGCAAATTTATTTCTTCTGGTTGAATATATACAAATATATACTGCAAGAGTCTGCGTTTGCTTAGCCAATCAAATCTCAAGAAACAAATCATCTAACCAATAAAAATCCGACGCGTGGAAATTCAACGTAGCTTTGAGCGCTCTTATAGTAGCACAAGTCGTCTCACTCCATTTGACAGTTGAGAATTGTCCCGTCGTTTCATTCTTCACAAATACTCTTTTCAGATCTCACATTCTCTCATCTCTCTCCGTCTTAAATATCCGTCTGAAAACCCACGCAGCTCGCCGGAACTGGTGTTTCCGGTGATCTCCAGCACTCTGATGGAGTCTCACAGCGCCGGACTCCGCCGTGTTCTGGTGCTCGCCTTCTGCATCACCGGCATTTGGTCAGCTTATATATACCAAGCAGTTCTTCAAGAGACCGTGTAATTTTTCTTTTCCATTAGTTTCAATTGTTCAAACCGACACGTCTTCTTCTTGTTTACATGGCAGTTTTTTTTTTTATTCTTTATTTTTTATTCCCTTCTTCTTTGAAAAAAAAAATAAAAAAATTCCTTTTTTTTCATTGTTTCAAAACAATTTCAATCAAACCGACACGTCTTCTTCTTTCACGTCTACTCGGTTGTTGGTGTCTGAAGAATCTTATATATAATCGGCGGATTAGATCTTGCCTCTCTCATTCTACCTTTTTGGCTTCTTCTTCTACCCCTTTTGCTTCTTCTACCCATCTCTTCTTTCAACATTTATTATCTAACTCTACTTCAAAAATCAGTATTTGGTTGAAGCGCATAACTCAAGGCCTATTTTGGCTTAAGGTATGTTTTGTGTTATTTATATTTTTGTTTTTGAGGATATAATGTTTGAATTTTTTTTTTTTTTTCCTGAATGTTTGAATTTTTTTTTCCTATTATGTTTCTTAATTATGTGAAGTTTGTTGACCATAATTCAGAATTATTCATGATGTTCTCGTTCTTTTGGTTCATGTACATCAGATTACAACTCAAAACCCTTAATTTTTTTTTTTTTTTTTTTAAAAGGTATGTTTATATTTGAATTAAAGAACAATTCTGATTTGGATGCGTAAAGAATTAGGGCATGATTTTCTTTGTTGTTTTTCTGTTTCAGAAATATAAATTATTACTTTATCTATACGTAATGGTTAGAGAATTTCATCGATTGCTTTCACTACCATCACATTTTAACGATGCGCATTGCACTTGCCAACACCACATTGCTGTTCCAAACTCATCACATTAAATCTTGAACCTACCTTCTTCACTGATTGTTTATCCTCTCTGTTTTATTCATCAGCTGCATGAGCTGTTGATTTGTTCTCAGTGCCCTGACCTCGGACGGAGTTCGATCTGAAACTTCACTTGTTTATCTCAAATCCGATGACTGGTCGGAGTCGTGCTTGGATCCTCTCCTTTAGTTTTTCTCACCAAGTATCTCCCGAGTCAATCCACAGTCCATCACATATATATATATATATATATATATATATATATATATATATATATATATATTTTTCAGCATTGTACGTAAGCCGAATGGATAACAGTAGGATTTTACCGAATTCTGATAATTTTTATTTAAGTTTGTAAAGACCGTTTAACACATATAATGATCTATTTATATTTTTTTGTCACTGTCCTTAACTTAGTAATTATATATATATATTTTTCCTAATTTAATAAAATAGATTTAAGTATGAAATGAATAAAATTTATACCATAAGTAACATGTAAGAAGGGAAAATGAAAATAAAAAAATAATATAAGTCAAAAGGACAGGAGACTGACTAAAAAAAATAATAGGTCTAGGTACTCATACCCACTATATGTGTGTTTTGCATGTCGCCTACTATTCATGTCGTCTCCTTAATTTATGTGCAAATTTAAGAAAATTTTGATAATTTATTGACTTTATGCATGTATGATATTTTTAGGATAAGTATGAGCCAGTTATGACAGCATATAAATTGGTGACTGTAGATGTTCAATACTAAATCATTTAATTTATTTTAATAAATAAATGTGACTTTTCAAATACCTACTTACACCTCTTCTAGAAGTCACCTTTTAACTGCAAACACCTATATCTAAAATCACCTATTCTAAAAAAACACCTTTTAACTGCACTAAAACCTCTTCAAAAACACCTTTTAAAAAACACATTTTAACCGCACTAACACCTCTTCAAAAAATTACCTTTTAACTATAAACACTTATGTATTCTATTTGTATTTTTTTATATACACCTTTTTATAATAATATAATAGTATATACTTCTCAAATAACTACTAACACCTCTTCTAAAAGTCGTCTTTTATTATTTATATAAAATTAAATCATTTAATTACTGATGTTTCAATCTCATGCTAGGTGGCTTGAATCCTAATGTTATTGCAGAAAATTTTGCACATTAGTTATTGTGATCAACTGCTTACCATTTGTAATTTTAACAGAATTTTGATCAGATGTATGGAACTGTTTGCAAAGCTTGACTTAATTTATGTGTAAATTTAAGAAAATTTTGATAATTTATTTCTTTTTTAAAAAAAAAAAGTAGTAACCTTATTATGTTTATATCAATGACGTATGCAGGTCAAAGAAAATACATTACTAATTTCAAATAAAGGGGATAAAATTTACAAGTGAGTGGAAAATTTATACTTTTCAATTTAATTTTTTTTTTAGCTAGCTTTTTTTCTTTTTCTTTTTTGGTGCATTTAATATTAAAGCATTTATTAGGGTCTTGAATAGTTTATTTTTCCTTACCAGTAAAGCTACTTTCTTATTTAATTTCAACGAATATATAGAATGCATAAAAGCTTGTAATTAGAAATATATATATATATCATCTTTGTATGGTTGACTATTCAATTAAACACATAGATTTTATATTAAGACACCCTCTTAATTTACTTTATATTTTCTACTATTAGATGTAACAATATCATCTTTGTAAGGTGGATTAGACATATATATTTAATATGGAAGCACTATTTTTATTTACTTTTTATTTTCTATTATTAGGAGGAACAATTCAATTAGACACGATAATAGACGCGATAGATCTTTGTATGCTGGACCGTTCAACTAAACACATAGATTTTATATATGAAAACACCAGCTTAATTTACTTTTTTCCCTATTTTTAATTAGATGTAATAAGATCATCTTTGTAAGGTGAACTATTCAATTAGACATATATATTTCATATGGAAACACCATCGCTATTTACTTTATATATTTTCTATTATTAGGTGAAACAATTCGATGAGACACGATAATAGACGTGCTAGATTGAATGCATATTACAGAAATAGATATGCAAGTTTGTCACCTGACCAAAGAGACAACCATATTCAAAACGTAAGAAATTCAATAAAGAAAAGAAAACGAGAGGAGATGGAAAAACCATATAATGACACAATGTCCCATGAGTTGAAGAAGGTCCCACAATGTGAATTTTGTTATGCAAAAAAATTTGAATACGAACCTCCAAGTTTCTGTTGCTCAAATGGTGAAGTAGTCCTAATGTCTACGAATGTGCCTAATGATTTATATGAATTGTTCACAAGCCAAAGTGCATTATCTGTAGACTTCCGCCGTCACTTGCGTGCCTATAATAGTATATTCTCCTTTACATCATTTGGAGTCCGTCTTGATAAAAATTTATCAAATATGAAGACCGGGATCTATACTTTTCGTGCACAAAGTCAAGTATACCATGAATTACCATCACTTACACTTGGAGATAATGGACCGTGTTACCTCCAATTATACTTCTATGACACTGATAATGAATTGCAAAATAGAATGAGAATTCTTAAAGATGCAAATTTGGAAGAGCCGATTGTCGTAAAGTTAATGGAGATATTATCTGCAAATCCATATGAACAGTTTTTCCGAAGGCTAAAAGATATTCCTGTCCAAGAGAGTTATGAGATCATTATAAAAAATGATGTTCGCCTAGACCAAAGAGTTTACAATTCACCTTCATCGGACCAAGTTGCAGCTGTGTGGATAGAAGGAACAAATTCAAATACACGTTCAGAATGAGATATAATTGTTACTGCGCACTCAAGAAGAAGACATAGAGTAAGGCACTACTTTGGATGTTATGATCCATTACAATACCCTTTATTATTTCCATTTGGTGAAATTGGATGGCATCGTAATATCAAAACACGACATCAACCAAGTATCGTTCAACATGTTACATGTGAAGAAGATATTTTTGAACATGATATTGCAACAAGAGTTGAACAAGGTAAATCTTAATGCAATATATTATTTAAATAAACAAAATTGATTCACATATATATTGAAGTGATAATTCAAGAACTTTAATAAATTATTTTACGATGATGCAGCAAGAAGAACAAAAAAGGTTTCATGCAAACAATATTATTGCTACAAACTCCAAATACGTGAAAAAGAACGATCAATTCTATTATATGCTGGAAGACTTTTGCAACAATATGTGGTTGATATATACATTAAGCTTGAATCGACTCGTTTAGATTACTACCGGACACAACAATCACATATTCGATCTGAATTATACCAAGGAATTGTTGATAGCATTGTAGCAGGAGAATCTAGAGGAGATAAAGTTGGAAAAAGGGTTGTTCTTCCCGCTTCTTTCATAGGAGGACCTAGGGATATGCGTAGACGATACTTTGATGCCATGTGTTTGGTTCAGAGATTCGGAAAACCAGACCTTTTTATTACAATGACTTGTAATCCTGATTGGAAAGAAATTCGTGACGAACTGAAATTTGGACAGTTACCACAAGATAGACCAGATTTAACAGCTAGAGTGTTCAGAGCAAAGCTATATGATGTGAAACAACAATTATTTAAAAGATCGATATTTGGAAAAGTGGCAGCGCATGTTCATGTGATTGAGTTTCAAAAAAGAGGTTTGCCACACGCACACATATTACTCATATTTCAATCTGAATTCAAAATTACAAATGCAGAACAATATGACAAATTGGTCTGTGCAGAAATTCCTTCTGAGAATGAAAACCCATCACTTTATCGGAAAGTAGTGAAACATATGATTCATGGTCCTTGCGGAGATCTCAACAAAAAGAATGCATGCATGAAGGATGGGAAATGTAAAAATCTTTATCCACGTAAATTTGTCGAACATACGATTCAAGGTAAAGATTCATACCCTATATACAGAAGAAGAAAAGACAGCCAAATAGTCTTTGTGCGTAATGCAATGTTAGATAACAGATGGGTTGTTCCTTATAATCCATATCTTTTAGAGAGATATGACTGCCATATAAATGTCGAGATATGCTCAGGAATAACAGCAGTAAAGTATCTCTATAAATATATATACAAGGGACATGATCGTGTTGCGATTCACATCTCAAATGTTGATGGAGGGAATTTCGTAGATGAAATAAAAGAATATCAGGATGCACGATGGGTATCACCACAAGAAGCAATGTGGAGACTTTATGAGTTTAACTTAAATGAGATGTATCCTTCGGTTACCAACCTCCAATTACACCTTCCAAATAAACACACAGTTTGGTATTGGGAGAACAAAAACCTAGAATATATCGTTCGTTCTGAAGATATATCACGCACAATGTTGACAGAATTCTTTCATTTAAACTCCATATCTGAAATAAGTAGAGACTATTTGTATAGGGAGATTCCGGAGCATTATGTTTGGAACAAGCAAAATAAATGTTGGAGTCCCAGACACCACAAGGCGGTAATAGGACGAGTTAATGCCGCCAACCCTTCCGAAGGAGAAAGGTATTACTTAAGATTATTGTTAAACCATGTGCATGGACCAACATCATATAAAGATTTATTATATGTTAATGGTCTCCAATGTGTAACGTTTAAAGAGTCGGCAGAAAGAAGAGGTCTACTTGAAAGCGATAATAGCATTGTTGAGTGCCTCAACGATGCTGTATGCTTCCAAATGCCAATGGCTCTTCGAAAGCTTTTTGCAACTTTAATAGTTTTCTGTGACCCAAGTAATGTTAGAAAACTTTGGGATGACTATTTTGAAGCTATGTCAGAAGATTTTTTACCCGACCCCAATTCTTCCCCTGACTACCAACTCATGGAAACACTTAAGAGCATAGAAAACTATTTAATAAGCATGGGCCGGAATATAAATGATTACGATTTGCCAAATATTGATTATGCGAATGATTCCAACAGTTATGATTCCTCTAGAGAGATCACCAACGAAATGGCTATTGTTACTCCATCTGACGATTACAATGCAATAGTAAATCTTAACAATGAGCAAGAAAATGCATATAAAACTATACTTGAATGCATAATCTCAAATCAACCAAACATCTTCTTCATTGATGGGCCAGGGGGTACAGGAAAAACGTATTTGTATCGTGCATTACTTGCGAAGGTTAGATCTGAACATGGAATTGCACTTGCAACTGCAACTTCTGGAGTGGCTTCTTCATTATTACCAGGTGGTAGGACTGCACATTCAAGATTTAAGATTCCTATCATAGCTGACGAGTCAACTACTTGTAACATTTCAAAGCAAAGTTCAACTGCAGAACTCTTACAAAAAGCCAAACTAATTATTTGGGATGAAGCACCAATGGCAAAACATTATGCAATAGAAGCAGTTGATAGAACTCCACAAGATTTACTTGGCAATAATTTATCTTTTGGAGGAAAAGTTGTGGTTTTTGGCGGAGATTTCAGACAAGTGTTACCCGTACTACCACGAGCGACTAGAGCTGAAACTATTGAAGCAAGTCTGGTAAAGTCTAAATTATGGAAAAAAAATGAAGAAAATACGATTGGAAAAGAACATGAGAGCAAGAAATGATCAATCATTTACAGAATTTTTACTACGAGTAGGCAACGGAGAGGAGCTGACTTTATTAGACAACATGATTCAACTACCGAAAGAGATAGTTTTAAACTCTATAATTGAAGAAAACTCTGAAAATGCATTGATAGATGCTATATTTCCGTCCCTTCAAGAAAATTCTCACTTAGCGGAATACATAACTAATCGAGCAATTTTAGCAACAAGAAATGATTTTGTTGATAAAATAAACGGTCAGCTCATTGAACGTTTTCCGGGAGAATCTTCAACATACTATAGCTTTGATAAAGCAAATGATGATGCTGGTACCTACTACCAAGAAGAATTTCTGAATTCTTTACTCCCAAACGGCCTTCCACCTCATAGACTAATGTTGAAAATTAATTGTCCTATACTTTTACTAAGAAATTTAGATCCTGCAAATAGATTATGTAACGGGACTAGGCTTATATGTCGTGGCACAAAAGATAACATAATCGCTGCTGAAATTTGCCATCGACAACATGTAGGGAAACAAGTACTGATTCCAAGGATACCTCTTTCCCCGGCAGAGAGTGAGGGATTGCCTTTTTGTTTTACTAGAAAACAGTTTCCAATACGATTAAGTTTTGCAATGACAATAAATAAGGCACAAGGGCAAACAATTCCTCATGTAGGAATATATCTTCCAGAGCATGTATTCTCACATGGACAACTATATGTGGCGTTATCTAGAGGAACATCAATGTCGACAACTAAAGTCTATGTTAAAAAAGACCAAAGAATTGAAGGCAATGCTAAATATACAAAAAATGTTGTCTACAAAGAGGTTTTGTTGCCAAGCATGTAAGAAAGTTTTCATATATATATATATATTGCAATCTTCCACTTAAATTATTATTATTATTATTTACAATTTTCCACTTACATTAAACGTATTATTGTTTTTATCTTGTGTTACAGAAACAATCTTCAACATGAGGAACCAATGTACTTTTAACACTATAAATTAGCTAGATGTTTTGCAAAGGAATTGGACAATAAAGGTGATTGTACTTCGTAGAGGAAATGTTGAAAACTACCATAATGACAAAGGATCAGGCCAAATATTGAAAGTAATTCTAATGGATGAAGAAGTAAGTTTATTATCCATTACTTTTAGTATTCTATATTTATATTTTTTGATATTGATATATATATATATATATGTCAATATTATTTGATCATCTTTTACAATTTAGGGAACACAAATTCAAGCTGCATTGTTCAATGATGTGGTCACCATATTCAAGGAATCCCTAGCTCTTCATAAAACTTATATAATTTCTAATGGAATTGTGAGTCGAGTGAACCACAAATATAGAAATGTTCACAAGGAATTCGAATTAAAGTTTACAACCGAAACATCAATTGAAATCATTGAGAAAGAAAAAATAAGTTTGAACAAAATAAATTACAATTTTGTTGATTTCGAAGAGATAAACAAACACATTGACAGCAAAGAGACAATTGGTTAATTCCCTTCAAATCTTTGTTTATATATATATTTTTTAACATTGAACTCAATTGTGAATCACAATATATCTCAATTGAATATATGAAACTAACTTGTTAAGCTTGCAGATGCTTTCGGAATCGTTATTCAAGCAAATTCCATGTTGATCAAATCTAAGAAGAAAAGTGATGGAATATCTAAAATGTGTAACATCACTATAATAGATACAAAGTGAGTAAAACTATTTTTCACAAATTCCTATTTTTAGAATAAATACTTGAAGTAATTATTAAACTATATAACAGGTCAAGAATGACGACGTTGACATTATGGGCAGATCTTGCAGAAAATGAAGGACAAAAAATAATTAAAATGGTAAACAAGAGACCAATAATCACTTTAACAAATGTGGTAGTTAACATTTACAAAGATACACTACATATAAATCGACATCAATGTTCTCATTTTTCTTTCCTTTTTTTTGAATCAATGTTCTCATTTTACAATCTATCTTTCCTTATGATGCTACAAATATATAATTAAATAATTGTACTTTTAAGGTGTCGCTCTTCAAACACATCCAGGATCCACATTGCAGATCAATATGGACATCGACGAAGTAAACACATTAAGAAAATGGTTTGTTTTCTTCTACTAAAAATAGTTACTTTGATCCATAAATTTAAATACTTTAAAGTATTCAATATATATAGTAATCATTACATACATACAAATTAAGTTATCACACGTACATACTACAAATGCAGGTTTGATAAAACTATATCCGGCAATAATATAGGTGCTCTCATTATGAATTCAAAATCTAAAGCTTTTGATGGAGCCGAAAAAATTTGTCTCAACGAGATTATTGGAAAATCAAAAACTGCATTTATGGTATGAATCTGTATACATTTGTTTTTTAGTATAGACTTTCCATAATTATTTAATTTATTATATTAGTTTTCTTATTAAATGTTTTTTTTTTTAAAAAAAATTATTCATACAAAAATAAAATTTACTTATCATTGTTTAGAAAACAAATTATTATTTCGAAGCAACAATTCAAGAAATTGAAAATGAAAAGAAACCATGGTACGACGCTTGTATGGAATGCAACAAGAAAGTCAAACTACTGAACAGTGGTATTGTTTGTACCAATTGCAACATAAAGAATGTAAAATGCGTTCAAAGGTATTCAATTTTTATTATGATTATTACTTTTAAAATTACCTTAGTTTTAAAAACTTTATAAACGTAAATAACTTATTATTGTAATTGGTCATTATGCAGATTTGTGATGCGACTAAAAGTGACAGATACAAATGCAGAAGCAAAGATAACAGTTTTTGATGATTGTCAGTCACTAATAAATTGTCGTTTGGAAGATCTTCTACGACTAAAAAATGAGGTGACAATTTGGAATCATTAATAATATTTTAATATAAGAAAAAAAATTGTGCATTACATTATATAATAAATTATATATATATATATATATATATATATATATATATATATATAATTTATAAAAGAAAAATAAGGTTAGTTTTTTTTTTTCTTATAAATATTTGAAGGAAGAAGAAACAAATGAGTTCAGTGACATTGTTAAAAGATGTGAAGGGAAGTCATTTATGTTTCTGGTGAAAATAGACAACAACAATGATGAATTAATCAGAGGCCTCTTCGTCGCACAAGCAGTTAAAAAAGTTGGCCGAGACAATGATACAACAGAAGAACTTGGCACAGAACTTAGCATTGACAATGATACAACAGAAGAACTTAGCACTGACAATCATCCAATTGCAGAACTTCGATCTCCCAAAAGGATAAAACGCTCTTTCCAAAGGAAAAATATAAAAATTCAGAATATTGATTCATAGTGTGTTAACTCTCATTGTTTATAATAATTAGTAATAATGCACCACATTGCGAATACTATTTGACCACAGTCCACTCTAGAATACAATATAGTTATTTTTACACTCGCCATGTTATAAATTTCTGAATTCATTTTTCTCAATTCTTGGTAATACATTAAGAATTGATCGAAATAAATTTTCATTGATATAATTAATTGATTAATTGTGTTTGGTAGAGATAAAATATATAAAAAGTTATTTTAACATAATGTATTTAATAATTAGATAGAAAGATGATTAAAACCCTCATATAAATCATATTAATATTTTAATTTGAATTAACATCTATTCCGTAAATCTAAATTAACTTTTTGATTTAAAAAAAAAAATAAAGTCAATTTTATTTTATTTTGAGATAAAATAATATATAAAATACCAATTATTTATCTAATATAAATTTTTCTTTACGTGCATTGCACGTGTTAATTTTCTATTATATATAAATATGTATTTGTTCATTCCCTTCAATCTATATAATAAAAGCAAAGTCTAGTGTCCATCTCATATTTAGGAACTAGTTTGAGAAGAACCAACTCCGTGAAGTTGGGAACATTTGGGCTTTTGTAATGTTATTATACAAGCAAAAAAAAGGTTGTTCCTACATCGGGCAAGTGGAGAGGGGTTAGCCTCTGACAAATCTAGTATATAACAAAGAGTTATCTAAAACGAATAAAATTCACGCAGCCGATAGTTTTCGTGGACCCACGCAAAGAATTGACAAGTCTTAGATCCCAGCAAACCGTAACACAATATTGAATATGCTAGACAAACCAAATTATTAATATGTTCAACCCTTTATGAAGCATTATTTTTAAAAAAATTGGTTTACTTGTAAAATAACTAAAAACGAGATAATATGTTATATTTTATTAAAAGAGTATACTTATGATGTAATGTACTTGCTGACGCATTTAATATTTACTCAGCATTTAATATCTACTCCTTCCAAGCACCCTCGGCTTCAAGTTTTCTTCTCTTTGGGGGTTGGTCACTACAACCAAATCCACCTGCGAGTGTTGGTCGCGTGTGACTCACATCCCTGGCCCTCCTTTTTGCTATGTTCTTGTGATATATAAATAAATAAATATATATATATATATATAGATTATTTCTAACAAATAAATAAATAACATTGTGCCATCCTTTTGCAGAATAAAACTCTCCATCTTCTGTTTTAAAAGTGTTAGAATGATTTAACTTTTAACTTTCGCTTACAATTTTAAGTTTTTAGAGGCCATAATTTACATAGCTCGCTTAGCTCTAAGGCTCTAGATATCAAATTCCTACCCAGTCACGCATCTTTTTTTCTTTTGAGGCAAAGGGAATTACATATATTCTCTCCTCCCCTCACAATACTCACCCTCTTATCCCCTTACATTTTTTCATTCACACACACCCAAACCCATCTTTATATATAGAAACTTTAAAACCCAATTTCTTGTTGAGAAAGATTCCCTAACTTGACATAGAAGGAGTTTTCATACCAATCAGAACTCTAAAATAGATACCTACTCAATTCACAAATTCCTTCTTCAAGTTTTCAGCCTTCCAAAGTGGAGTCTTCACTCGTCACTCCAGATGGCCATCTGGTTCATTTAAAGCGATTTTTCCTAACTGCAAACTTCATCCCAACTGGAATGGTCCAAAATTTTGATTTGGTCCATCTTTTGCAGAAAACTACATACAAACCAAATTCGAGCCACAAACTCAACAGTTGACATGGTACCTAAATAGACAATATCATGTGTTGAAACCTTATTGTCGCTTTGATAATTAAAATTGAAATAAGTGTTGGACAAAAAAAAGTTCACACATGAGGGAATGTGTTGAAACTTTGATAATTAAAATTGAATTAAGTGTTGGACAAAAAAAAGTTCACACATGAGGGAACGTGTTGAAAGATTCAACTTTCTTTAACAGTTTAAACTTTTAAAGTAAATGATTGTTATCTTATTATATTCACGGAGTAGTCGAAAAAACGTAAACACAATAATCAGACCTTAAACGACGGATTCATGCTCTGATACCCACCAATGCCTCAATAACCTCTTCATGTAAATAAAACTCGTCACCTTCGTGACCTCATCCTTGGGTCACATGTTTACTTTTTTGCGTGGGTCTATGAAAACTCTTAGGCTATGTTCGCTCTTATGCTAGGCATATTTGATTTTGTAATTGAAATCAGAGAAAAATTAATTCTCATTCGAATTTTAATTTTAATTTCAATCCATCAATTTCATTTCATCAATTTCATTCAACCGAACATAACATTGGCATTTTGGCCAAGTTTGGTTCTAAATTGAGGGTATTTTTTATTTTAAATAAAAAAAAATATCTATTATTTTATTTCCTTAACTATGGTGAGTATTTACCAGGGAAAAAAATGTTATAGTCTAGTGGTATTTTCTCACATTACAAATTAAAAGGTCGATGATTCAAATCTCTAGAAGGACAAGTGGGTGCGTAAGCGTATTTCTTGCAAAGATATATAAATAATAATAATAATATATGAGAAATTTCGCAACTTTTCTCTAGTACAAAGGCCTTTAGCGGCCTTAGTGCAATTTGGTCATAAGAAAAAGAAAAATGATAAAGATTGAAATTATTAAATGATTCTAAACCACTGTCTAATCCAATCCAAACTCTCCAATAAAATATAATGAGTATCACACAATGGTGACCATTTAATAATTTCTCCTCCACATGACAAAGTTTCTTTCGTGGTATATGTATCTTGGACACAATTGTTAGCCTTCATTTTTTTTTATTTTTCTTGAGCCTTGGCTTCTGATTCAAAACTTAAATCACACTTACTAGCATAAAACTGGACAAATATGTTTCAAACTTCCAGAAATAGTTCTACTTTAAATCAAATTGATGGGAAATTATGTCCCTTTGATATTGTGAAAGTTGCTGAAGTACACATTCAGTTTGTTGAATCACTTGTTTGAAAGGCACAAAGCAAGAGTTGGCCCCATGTTGATCATAAATTGAGAATTTTTTTCTAAATGACTCTAATAATTGACTTTCAGTAATTGCAGTCCAAACAAAATACCAATGATATTGTAAGTGTCTCAAAAAAGAGTTGAAAAATGTAACTTGAGATTGAGAAAAGTACATCTACCATCCCAATCCAGTACACAGGGAACACGGATAAAAATAAATAAAAAATAAAAAAGAAGCTAAAAAGCTGGTGGTGGCAACAATTTCTTAGAATTTTTATTTCTAACTTAATGCAAATGTAAGCACTTCAAAGAGAACCTGCAGCATTAAAAACAAAGTAGCTTTAGATACGTTGAAATGAATTTGATAACAATTAAAAAATTTCATAGAATTATATACCTTAAAGACTAAATCATTGGCTTCATATTGTTTTCACTGCTAAAAGAGCAACCATAAGTTGAAGCATTGGACCCAAATCTTTCATGGTTTTGTGAAGCACGATGAATAATGTACAAATTATTTTTTAAAAAAAATATATCAATATGCATAAATGTAATTAACAAGCAGATTCAAAAACGTATAAAAGTTGCCCAAAGTTGAGATTTTGTAAAGGTGAATTGCTGTTCATAAGCATGTGTAAAAGTGAATTGCTAAA
This sequence comes from Cornus florida, assembly GCF_030987335.1. Classification (NCBI taxonomy): domain Eukaryota; kingdom Viridiplantae; phylum Streptophyta; class Magnoliopsida; order Cornales; family Cornaceae; genus Cornus; species Cornus florida. The sequence continues at coordinate 8,094,376 of NW_026775573.1, forward strand.
AATGCTTTAAAATATCATTGGTAAATACTTCGCAATTGTTTCTCAATAGAAAACTCACTTATTATTGGAATGATAGAATTAAAAGATGCAAAATCTGCTTTGTTTTCTTTTTCAACTTTGTTTTTTAAGGCACTATCATATTGTTCAACAAATTACTTCAAGGAGGTCTTTGAATTGAGTGAACATACTCATCAAAGAAAGCATTCATGCTTTCACTCCATTGGGTAGTTGACATTTCAGCCCAAAAAAATGCATTTCACATATACTAGAACCCAACGATGGCGATCTCTGTAGACTTCAACCATTCATTATTCTCAAGCTTATATTCTTTAATCAATTCCATCCAACTTCTTTCAAATTCATCACAATTCATCGATTCATACATGATACTTTTTAAGATTCTCTTAATTTCTTTATATTGGGTAAGTCTACCCAACTTAATATGAATCATTGGCATTATATGCCTTTGGAAACACCTTTGCACAGCTGATTGAATCGCTTTGCACTGGTCTGTAATAATAGCTTTAGGAGCACGACTTAACATACATGTCAACCATGACTGAAACAACTAAGTGTAAGTATCAGTGTCCTCATTTGATAATAAACCACAACCAAACAAAATAGATTGCCCATGATGATTCACCCCGACAAACGGGGTAAAAGGCATATCATACTTATTTGTAATGTAAGTAGTGTCAAAAGTGATAACATCTACAAAAGAAATATATGCGGCCTTACACCTAGCGTCAACCCAAAAAACATTCCGTAAACGCGTGCCCCTCCTCATCCATATCAAACTTACAAAAGAAATTTGAATTCCTATTTTGCATACGAAAAAAATAGTTAAGAATGGCTTCAGCATCTCCAATGCCTAGTCTCAATTGCCTTGCTTTTGCAATGTAATTTCTGCATTCTCTCTCACCAAATGGTAAGTTCTCATATCCACAAGCTTCAACAACAAGTGAATGGTAAATTTTGGTTAATGTTATTATACCTGCTGAATCATTCAATTCCAATCTTTTTTATGACATTAGAATCTAGAACTTTATTACTTGTGTAATTAATGTCGAGCCTTTCTCGGACTTAATGCATGATTATGAACCAAATAGACAGTATCAATAACAAACATTCCATCATCTTTACCAGCAAGATTAATTTTGGCCTTACAATTTGTCTTGAAGGCCTTGGATGAAAAGAGTCTTTCGCCTTTGATTTTTGTCTTTCCATTCCGAGCACATGCAAGTGAAAAGTAACTTAACTAATTAACTTTCCGTTACGGCTATTTTTTACACTTATTTTTGCTACACCAAAGCCCCGTTGTTTCGCATACTTCTTATAAAAATCATGAACCTCTTCCTCAGACTCAAAAATCATCCCTACCTTGGGCTCATCCACTAATTGATTTTTTAACTCTTGCTCATTCACTTTATCATTGTTACTGCTCTCCAAACTAAATGACATATTCACGTGACAATTGTTCTCCATTTCTTAGAAAAATCAAATATGTAATTAACGCAAAAGAGCAGTAACCTACACTTGCCAGCAACAATATAATGCATCAAACTAGTTTTCATAATACTGTTACACAAAAAATACAAAATATTTTTTAAGAAACCTACTATAATAGTATCATTATAAAAATAAATAAATTAAAAAAAAAAAAAAAAACTAAAATGTATACCAAGAAACATATACACATGGAAGTTGAGATTCCAGTGTAAGAGAAGCGAAATGAATTTACTCTAACTTATCATTGCTCAAATGTAAAATGTGCTAAGATAGTCAAGAAAGTAAGAATGACAACATGAAGAAATTTAGACAATGTGATTATATTCACATTGATAGAAAATTTAAACCTAATCAGCTAGTCAAATTGACAACTTAGACAAGCGACAAAAAAATCATAAAAGAGGGGGAAAAAAACAAAAAAAGAGAATCGATCTATTGAAACTATACATATCATGTAAGATATCCATAATATACTCCACTGAACAAGAAAAACAAAACCAAGTTGTAATTGATGTATATCTTAAAACAGATAATTATTCTAATCATCATGAAGTCAATTTACATGGAAGTTTGATAGCATTGCCGCGATTGGGGCATATCATCGAGCAACTCTATCTCAAGTTTGCAAACAACAATTTGTTCCAACAATTTTTTTTTTTTTTTGTTTTGGTATTAACAAAGTCTAAAAGGCTATAAAATCCCATCTTGTACGAAATATATAAATAAATAAAATAAAATTTTCAGAGTACCCAAACCCACCAATACAAACGTCCCAACACAAAGGCGCTAATGCTGCAAACAACTGAAGTAGGAAAAAAAAACAGAAAAGCAAACAACCATGCTGTGAATTGAAAAGTTTATTAGATGACTTATTTGACTTTTCACATGTCTCAAAACACCGTTATCTCATAATAGACTCAGGCTGTGTTTGGATGAGCTTCTTGTTGTGAAAAGTCCTTTCAATATAACGGACTTTCAAGAATTACTTATAGGAAGGAATTTAGGAAAAATAAAGGTGTTTGGTTAACCTTATTTTTTGAGAACTTCTTTTATGTACAAAAGTGATTTTATTCACACGATATGTGTTTTGGTTGCAAAGTCACCGAAATCCTTCTACTATTAAATAACTACAAATTTACAATAATATTCTTACATAATATTTTTCTATATTCTATTTGACACAAATATTGAATCATATCAACAACAGTTTAGTAATTAAAAAAAGAATAAGTTGTAATTAACATAAAATTATAATGAACAATTAGATAGAACACTTCTACCACTAAAAATGGATACTATATATGTTAAATATTATTTAAAGAAGATAATAAATTTCCATTTATAAATAAAGTAAACATGATCAATAATTTAAATATAGAAGGAAAATAACATATTCAACAAAAATGGGAATAATTTTGCAAAAGAAATGAATTGTGCTATGATGCACTTAAAAAATCATGTCTAACCTAAGTCCGATTTTTACAACTTATGAATCATGAGAATTTGCAGAAATTGAAAGAGCTACAAAAGATTGAAAGGGAGAAAGATAATATATATAGCTGTAGTATTTAGAGAAATGGAAATTTTGTTGAATATGAATGTTAGTCCTAAATTTTCTTTTTTTGTATGAATTTTTTTTTGCCGCTGAATTTTTTTTTGCCCTCATAGTCCATAGGAATTTTTTTCCCGTATTCCATAGGAATTTTTAAACTTTCCATAGTAGACGAAACATGCCAAAACTCTTCATTGGTCAAAGAAATTCTAGAGATTGATAGAGGAGAACTTACAGAAACAATGATTCGATAATGGATTCTAGGGCAGTGGCAAATAGAGAATGGAGAATTTGATGAAAAATAATATGATTAGGAGTGTAGGAACACTCAAATTCATCTTCAAAATCCTAAAACATAATATTCTCCGGCAGAAATCCGAACACTTGTGGGCTGAGTAACTCTGCGGAACTCCGACGAGAAAGGAGAGCACGCTAATTTTTTTTTTTCCTATTAGTTCGTCATCTCCCCAGCAAACATAGATTGCTCTTGTAATAAAATTGAGAACGAAGGTTAATTTGGGAAAAAAAATTATAATTTATAAGGTCAAAATTGTAACAACAATAGTTATTACTTAAAACCCTCCTTGCTTCCGAGAAGTGAATTTGAGAAGCCTCATTTTGTTGTTTCGGTAGAACGGACTTTTGAAGAGTTGGGCTTTATAAGGAAGCTCGTTTAAAAATATTTATCAAACACTCACTTTTTTGTAGAATTCCTTCCTGGACTTAAAAGCCCATTTTGGAGCCTCCAAAAGCCGCCAAACACAGCCTCAGTATCCATTACTTAGATATATATATATATTTCATTTATTTTTTTTTTGGAGCTATATTGGCGCTCCACATTAATACTGTGGCACACAACTTTCACACTCTTTCTAAATGAAATTACTAGTTAACCATTACACCACAAGTTTAATTCTTACCATTTTTAATATCATAATTGTCATTCCCTATTAAAGTGAGATTCTTCCTATTCTTTTTAACTTTTTTTCAAAGTTTTTATCTCTCACTTTCTATCCTCTTCTCTAGGACTCTTTTAGAAAGCTATCACATAAGGTGTTGATAGTTGCAAAACCTATCATATAAGGAATGCTGATAGTTTGGGTGTTTAGTATTGTTACACTTTCCTTGTTAGATTCTTGAGACCAAAAGCTAAAACTCTTTGCGCCCAGATTTCTTCAACTTTTCACTCCCTAGCTCCCATCCTCTCTCTCCCAAAAATGAAAGATCTCACTAATGACACTTCTCCCCCTCCAAAAATGAAAAATCTCACTAGTGATTCTGTATTTGAACAACCAATATATATTGAAAAAAATTTCAAAAAATTATGAATCAGTAATGACTATTGAAAAATCTCAAAAATGTATCAATCAGTCAACCATTCTAAAGTCCATGATAATGGTAATATGTTGATTTTGAAAATATTTTTTCTTTTTGATGAATCTATCAATATATATTTTAAAATGAATTTTATCCATTGGGATACCAAATTAAGAATAACATGGATTATTAAAGTAGCAACGTTTAGAATTTGATTAGGATAATAAAGGCATGTGATTAGAATAAACATATTTGAATTAGAAGCAAATTCTATATCAAATAGAAACTTTGCTGTATAGAAAGCTTATTAATAGAAACTTTGTTGTATAGAATAGCTTATTAATAGAAACTGTGCGGTTTAGAATAGCTTATTAATAGAAACTTTTTTAATTTTACTCAAATAGAAACTTTGTTGTATAGAAAAACTTATTTGCTTTTAGAAAAATTCCAGTGTTTTGTTGTTGATGTTACAAATGTTGATACGTTGATGAATTAGAATTATAAGAAAGTGAAAAAAGAGTTTAAAATAATTAATTAATTAATTAATTATAATTAAAAACAAACTTTATATGCTTTCTATCAGTTGAGATAAATTTGATGATGTTTTTTTAATTTAAACCCAATTCACGTATGCTGCTATGGTGTCTCATAAAGATTATTATTGTACACATAATTTACCTATGAATATGCAAGGGAAGGGCAATTATTTATCATGTTTAAATAGGTTGGAAAGCACCCCAATGATCTTTCATGGGACCTAAGAGTTATCCATGACCATAAGTACTCAAATTAGTTTTTTTTTCTTGGCCATTTTGTGCGTACGTTCTAGCCAAGATAAACACATTCCATGCAACTCTAGAACAGGTTCAACTTCAAGTTGGGTTCAGAAATGGCTACTGCCCAAGATGAACCCATTCCATGCATTTTTAGAATAGGTTCAGATTTGGGGGCTGCCCAAGATGAAACTATTCCATGTGTTTCTGGTATAGGTTCAAGTGTATCAGATTTTAGTTTTTGGGACGTCAACTTCGGTCAGTCATAACTTGTTCATTTTAAATCCGACTTAGGTCATTCTTGCGCCCAAATTGTAGTATTTTGAGCCATTTTTCCATTAGTACAAGTATCATTTTATAATTTTGACTTGAAATAACCATTTTACCCTTGTGACCTTAGGGCTTCCAATTCGGACTGGAAGTGTTGTATTGAGTTTTAATTAACCAAATGTCATTATAATTGACCGGGTGGGAACTATTATGACTCTCTACTCATTGGATGACGGAAAATAATTGTATTACCCTTAGATAACCTCGGATTCAGGTAACGACCAGGGTAACTATTCGGACTCCCGAGTTCTACTAAAGACCTAAAACACTTCTAAGCCTAATATACCTAAAAAAAAATTGCTAAAGGCCTAACATACCTAAATTTATTTCTTTCTAAAACACCTTATATATATAGGTATATAATTTATAAAGTATTATTTTGTGCCTCCTGAAATTTATCTCTAACCCTAACCACTCAACCCTAATCCAATCCATATTTAAATTATTTAATTCAGGTTTGCAACTTGGCTGGTTGAGGTTTCGGATTTGAAAGTCGGGTAATTTGAATTACACATATGGTCAATCTCTACTCCGAAAATTTAATGTAATGTTATAGTTAATTTCATATTAGAATACTGCTAAGCACAATATAATTTCATATTGGAATTCGCAAGCAAGTTTTACTACTTAAAATAATTATTATCCTAGTCTTGCCAATTTACTTGTAGTTTCGCAGGGGAAATGCTGATGAGTCTATGCATATGAAAAATGACATGCACACGCTTTAGGGTTTTAGGGTTTTTCACAGGACAATGCACTACTATATTTGTATATGAAATATGACATGCACATCACAAGGCAATACTAGAATCCATTGCCAATAGACAGACTTGGGACAGCAGATCATGGACTTACTGCAAGAGCCATAGAAGAATCTCCTTTGGTCAGAATCAAGGTACATTTGTGAGAATTTTTCCCTCCAGCCCAAAAAGCATCTCGTAGTTTACGAAATATTCCAAAGATTCTGTTTCCCCTTTCTGCAGCAGTTCTTTTATCATAATTTTACCATGACAGAAGTGTTTCCACCACTCCAGAGTTAATTAGCAAATGCGACAATGGTTAAGGTCATGCAATATTGAGTAAATTTAAATTTTTTTATATATAAATATCTAAGAAATAATAATGCAAACCTTTAACTATTGCGAGAGTTCGCATTTGGACCCAAAACAACTTTGGAGCATGGTCAATGTGTCTTTTGCTTCTGAATTAAATATAGGGTCGTCAATAACAGCATTGATGAACAGCCATAAATGTTTCTTCATATTATGAGCTCCTAGGTTGGCATTCTTGTGAGCTCCATCATTGACCCTAACTACTCAACCCTACCCCAATCCATCTTTAAATTTTTTAATTCGGGTTTGCAACTTGGCCGGTTGAGGTTTCGGATTCGAAAGTAGGGTAATTCATATTACGCATATGGTCAATCTCCACACTAAAAATTTAATGTGGTGTTATAGTTAATTTCATATTAGAATACTCCTAAGCCCAAAAAAAATGACTAAATGCAAATTTCTAAAAAATTACATACAAGTTATTAAGAAATTAGTACATGCAACCATTTAAGATTTAAATATATAAAAATAATATTAAAATTTGGATTCAATTTTGTTCGAGTTGTTGGCATCACAAGTTAAGCCCAATCTTTATTAAATTTGGGTTGGTATTTTTTAACCCAAATAAAACTTGAATTGTAAATATAGTCATCCAATCTCGTGAAAAATCAATTCTTGATTAGCCCAAGTTGCACCCCTACTAGCGTATCGCTAAAGTATTTTCACAAGGCTGTATTCAAAGCCATTTCCAGGCTCAGGACTAACATGTAGCACAGGCTGTAAAACCCATTACGTGAAGACAATTCTTAGTTTGTAACATTAGGGTTCATGAGAGTTTGGAGCTTTTAGGGCTTCAACAATTGGGCTAGGCGTGTAACTCTTAAAGGCCTACTTACAGATTTGGACAAAGCAGTCTAAGCTTATGGACTTTAGATTTGTAATTTGTCAAGTCAAACAATGTTCAAATTATTAATGGACCTATAAAAAACATTCAGCAGGTGGTCCAAAGGATAAATTAATATGATGTTCAAGTATGCATTAGGTTGGATGTGTAAAATAACCTTTAAAAAATTGATGGGTAAACCATTTTTATAGGTAATATTTTTTTTCTTACTTTGGTCAAACGCAAGATAGAAAATAAAAATAAAAATAAATTGAAAAAATTTACGTAAAAACACCACATACTAGCTAGGTTTTTTAGGAGACCAACACACAGTTTTTATTTATCTACTTATTTATTTATTTATTTATTTATTTATTTATTATTATTATTATATAACAAACCACTTCAGATGCCAATAACTTCGAAAAAATTACATCTTTATTCATATGGAAACTTCGCAAGGTTAATACATATATACCATATTATATGCACCTTCCTCGGTCTTTTTTTTTTTTTTTAAGCTTTCTTGACACGCAAGCTAGCTTAACATCGACCACTATTTATCACTCTACCCCACACCCATCTCTCTTTACATATATATCCATCAAGGAGCAGATATATAATTTCATGGGGCTATAGTTGCTATAATAATTCAAATGGTTATCAACTCATGCTAAGTTTTATTTTTATTTTTATTTTTTTCCTTTAGAAATTATATTGTTCTTTTCTTGCATGATAGAAGATTCTAATGTACAAACATGATCAGTACTTTGAGTCTACTCCCATCCCCACATTTGTCTGGAGGTTACAAAATATAGAAATTTAGCTTTTAGTATTCCTGATTTGCATAAAATATAGAAATTTAAATTTTCTTTCTATAGTAAAAATGTTAAAATTATAAGTAATATTCTGTTAACCACATTTACCATTATTGAACATTTTTTTTTTTCTCATAGTGGTTGTAAACTCATTCTACAATAGTAGTTGATAATAAATGACAAATTCACTCCTTATATAGCCATTCCAGGTCTAAGGAACTTTACATCCATCATTCTACATAAATTCAATGTCTACATAACTTTTCACTTTTCTAAAATATTTTATAGTCTACAAAATCTTATAAGAGAATCTCCAAAGGGGCTGCTATTTGGGCTGCTAATTCAAAATATAGCAGGTGGGCTTCAAAATGGGCTCTCCAATGCAATGCTATTTTGGCTGCTACATTTTAACTTTGCTATTTATTATGTCAATTGTAACAAAATATATAGCAATTGCTATATGGGCTGGGGCCACAAAAAAGAAGTGGACCGGCTCCTATTTGGCTCTTTTATTTGTCTAGGGCAACAGAGAGAGAGAGAAGAGAACGATGGCACAGGGAAGAGACCGGCTCCTATTTGTCTAAGGCAACATAGAGAGAGAAGAGACCGGCGGCACAAACACACAAGGAAGAGACCGGCGACCAGTGACGGCCTGTATTTTGTTTTCCCCTATATGTGTGTAGAGAGATATGTGGAGCTTAATCTGATTTTGGTGTGCGACAGAAAGAGAAGAAGGGGCGTCATGTATATGTGTGTCACACCAAACTTGCAATTAACCCAGGTACTCTTTCAGTTACTCTGCTTACATATTTGGAAAAATTGATGGAGTGAGGGAAATTTTGATTTTGCTTTATATACAACTATTAATACTGTTGATTTTTGTTGCTGAATGGAAAGGAATTTCTGCTACAACTATTAATACTGTTCTTCCTTTGTTGTTTCAATTTAGTTGTATATTGAAACAAGTGTTCAGATTTTTGATGCCATTAGCTTTGATCCTGATTAAATGTTGAAAAAATTTTCAGGATAACAATTTTTTTCTGGAAAATTTATGGGCTTAATAATATCAATATGATATTTTTGGAAAGGTTTTGCGCACACTCGTATTTTTGGAAAGGTTTTTCTTTTAGCAATCTGCACCAGCACCACAAAAGAGACTGATGATTTTCAAAGAAATGTAAATTACAATGTAACAATATATATTTATTAGATGTTTACATGATCCATTTCCATAGTAATTTTCTTCTAAATTCAATCAAACATATCATGGCACAGTGCCAGAAAACCCACTGTGTTTAGAAGCTGAAGGATGTGTTCCGCATTCATTTGGACAGTGGTGGAAATGAATTGCCCATTTTGTTTTACATAGCATTGGAGGCTGGAATTATGAGTATTTGGAATTGGGTTATTGGTTAGGAAGTTAAATCCAATTTATAAAATCAATTTTACTTTTCTTTCTGCTACAAAAGATCTAAATCCGCTCTTCCACTTTAAGTAGATCATAATATAATATTATTATAAACCCAACAAGCTTACATGCATATGTAAAATTATGCTAAATTCTATGAGAAAATTTGAATTGAAGCAAAAATTATCAATTTCATTAGAAGCAGATTTCTGGGCCAAAAAAATATAAAGAAACTCTGCACAAAATCAAAGGCTTTTACAAGAATTGGGAGGTTTTGCATTGTAGAGCAGTTTGTCTAGACAAACTTTTTTTGCGCATGGTGGCTTTCTTTATCGGCTTTCATGTTGTTTATGGCAGAGGCTTGCAGCTTGGTTTTGTTGTCAATGATGTCTTTCTGCATATTTGTTGTTGTCTTGGCATCTTTTTTGGGGTCTTGTTAGATACTGTTTTGTGCTTCTGCATATCTGAGCATTTTTTTTTTTTTTGTTCTCATATATTTTGTTCGAAAATAATTGTAATCCATCCAGCAAATCTAAAATATGTGATTTCTAAAAGACACAGGTTTAAAGGTCAATTAATAACTATCAATGGAAGTCTCTCAATCATTAACAAAGCGAGGAAAGGCATTCACGCTGGATCAAGATATAGCAATTTGTAATGCTTGGTTGAGCATCACCCAAGATCCAATTGTTGGTAACTCGCAATCACAGAGTACGTTTTGGAATCGGATATTTCAAAATTATCTTGATCATTCCAACGACGAAAATGTACAAACACAAGTTGTTATCCAATCTCGTTGGGGCATAATCATGAAGTTTTGCAGTAAATATAGTCGGTGCGCCAAACAAATTGAAAATAGGCAACAAAGTGGAATCAATGAAACAGATAAGGTGAGAATTCTACTTTTCTTGTTAGTTGTAATTTTAATTTTTATACATCTAATTTTGTTTCATATCATTTTCTAGGTTCTTCAAGCAAAAAGTTTGTATTATGAAAATGAGAAGAAATACTTTTCTTTGGATCATTGTTGGGCGATTTTGGAACATGCCATTAAGTGAGAAAATTAGGGATCCTCCAAAAAGCCAAAGTCTCCTGCAATGACCCCATATTCCTTTTCCCCATTTTCCTCTTCCGCATCCCAAATTCCTGAGACGCCCATTTCTCTCGATTCCAATCAAAATTGAACCGAAAAATCTGTTGACTCCCCAACAACCAAAAGGCCTAGTGGAAAGAAAGCTGCAAAAGAAGCACGTAAGAAAAGCAAGATAGCAGACACTCGTTTTTGTAATTTGATGGAAAAATTTAACGAAACTACAACTGACAGATATATAAAAAAGTGTGAAATAGAAAAAAAAAAAGTTAAAGTACGTAATGGAGCAAATGAATCAAAGGGAGAAAGAAGAGAAAGAAGCCAAGATTATGATGATGGACCTTTCCAACATGGACCCTCAGGCGAAAGTTTATTACCAGCTGCGCAAGAATGAGATTCTTGCCAAACTACAAGCACGCTCAACAAACTTTGATTATTATGTTCCTTTTTCCCCATGTCCACCATGAAGGACAGGTGAAATTTAACACTTTCTAGGAATATGCTATTTTGGTTTGTTCCTTGTATAAAGTTTAGCACTTTCTAGAAATATGCTATTTTGGTTTGTCCCCTGTATGAAGTTTAGGACTATTTTGCAATATGTTATTTTGGTTTGTTCCCTGTATGAAGTAGTATGCTTGACAATGAAAGTAAAGGCAATGGACTGTGTTGTCGAAACTTTTTTTTGTTGTGCTTCATGAAAGCATCTATTTTCGTAATTTGGTTTGTTCTGGTAATATGTTTTTTTTTTTTTTTTGAAACAGAATCTCCATTGCAATAAACTAGCCAAATATTTTAATTTTTTGTAATAAGGCAAACAAGCCAAATAAATTTATTTATATTTAATAAGGCAAACACGCCAAATATTTTTATTTATTTTTAATAAGACAAACAAGCGAAATAAAATACAAACACTTAGAAAAAAAAAACGCACTTGTACACTATTTAGTGTACAAAACACACATATTAATAAATCAAGGATCCAAACAAAAGACATCTGAAACCCAGTTCTTCAAATCTGTCCTTGTCGTGAGCACAAATGTTCAATAAGATCATTGCGATGTCTGTGATGGATTACAGAAGATCGAATCATACCATGACGAGCTAGGAACTCAGAAAACAAGGGTGTCGGCTCCCGCGACACTTCAATTGGATGCACCGTTTCAGGTGCATCAAATATAATATATATATATATATATATATATATATATATATATATTCCCGAAAAAAAAAATTAAAAATATATGTATCATTTTGTTTTATCTCTCTCTTTTTTCTTTTCTTTTTTTCTTTTTTGGTCCTTTTTTGACTAGATATTTTAGATTTTTTATTCTTTTTAATTAAGTTTAATTTTAGTTTCCTTCTACTATCTAAAACTTGACTTAGAATGTGCCTAATATTAACATTACTGATGCAAACATGAATGGCGGGAATGGTAGTTGAAAAAGAATAGTGGTTGTGTTAAAAAATAGCATTTTCATCATGGAAGCAAAATTGCTAAAATATAGCATTTTGACACTGTAACACTGTCAAAATATAGATTTGGCATTTGAATTTAGCATTTTTGCATTGGAGATGCTCTAAGCCCTCTAATGTTCCAGAGTCCCCTACCAAATTTAGAAGATTTGAAAGAGAATGGACACCTACAAGTCACTGGTCTTGCTTGTCAAATTTCATTTATTGTCATTACATCCCTCAGTGTAATCTTTAAATTCAGCACATTATTTTTACCATTTAAAAAAAATTGATCGATCCACCAATTTATAAAATTACTAAAAACGATATAATATGATTAGATGAGTACACACACTTATTGGTAGAAAAGGAAGAACAAAGTTATTCTACCAAATAATGTTTTAGGCCCAGTTCAAAGCGGCCCATTAATACTTTTCATCACTCTGGACCATGAGCCCAGAAACCCACTCCTTATTAGTGTTTACAATGGGTTGGACCCAGTTCAAAACCAGTCCATTAGTAGACTTTTCATGAACGCGGACCAGGAGCCCAAGAGACCCACTCCCTTATTAGGGTTTATAATACGCCGTATGTTGCCCTAGTTCGACACAGAGAGAGTTGAAGACTAACGAGCAGAGAGAGAGAGAGAGAGGAGGTGGTGGAGAGAGAGATCATCAATGGCGCCTAAGACCCCTAAAGTGAGCCGAAACCCAGATCTGATTCGGGGCATAGGCAAATTCTCTCGATCGAAGATGTACCACAAGAGGGGTCTCTGGGCTATCAAGGCCAAAAACGGCGGCGTTTTCCCCCGCCACGACAAGAAACCAGCCGACCCCAAACCCGCCGAGAAGCCCCCCAAGTTCTACCCGGCCGACGACGTCAAGAAACCCCTCCTTAACAAGCGCAAACCCAAACCCACCAAGCTCAAGTACATATATATACGCACACTCGCACACACACATATATATACGCTTGTTTGCATTTGATTGTATAAGTCTTATTTATATGTAATGTTTGATTTATATGATATTATTGTACGTGTTGTGTTATTTCTGTAGGGCTAGTATTACTCCTGGAACGGTGCTGATTATACTGGCTGGGAGGTTTAAGGGGAAGAGAGTGGTGTTTTTGAAGCAGCTTTCATCTGGGTTGCTTCTGGTTACTGGTGAGCTTTTCAAATTTGTTCTTTGTGAAATGGTTTTAGTATATGAAAGCTCTTATTTTGTTTTTAAAGTATAATTTTGATTTTATGTTTATATTTTATCACAATTTGTCGCTTGATGAGCTGATATTTACACGTTTTTAGGCTGATTTCGTTGGGTTATATGCTGATTAATTTATTGTGCTTTGTTGGGTGGTGAGAGTGTGTATGATTGATTGTTTTGGTTTTAGATTGAAGCATGCTAATTAGTTTGTGCAATGAAGCTGGAGGATTGCAACTTGAGCATTTTAATTGGAAAAAAGCATGAAAAGTGGTTGTTATATTGTATATGTGGAAGTGATGTGGTAATAGCATCATCAAAACAAACTTATTAACTATAAAAATTTCTTTAGGATATTGTTAGAAAACAATTCTGAAATGGGTGATCTAACCATTTTAAAAAATATACAACTGCATAACCTATTAACTATTTCTTTCATACTTTTTAATAAATTTAGAAAGGAACCTCACTACACAATCTAGGCATCATTTAACATAGATCATTCTCCTGGGAACAAGCAAACCACATCACAGAAGCTAACAAGAAAGATTTTTTTACCCAACATGCGGACATCGTCAAAGGCAGTGACTATGATGATGTCATCCGTAGTGACGATCAACAACGAGGGTTGCTATCTGCACGACTTTCCACACACATGGTTTTATGCAATCGATAAAATTTTCTGGCTTGTGTCTCTTTCTAATTCAAAGTAAAGCTATTTTCGTCATTGCAAGACATACAGCAGCAGATGACTATCTGACTCCACACACGAGTGGTATTACACAATCCATCAAATTTCTGGCTGGCATCTCTTTCTAATTCAAAGTACAGCTATTTTCGTCATTGCGAGACATTTATTCCGGTCTTCACTTTCACTTCAAAGTAAAGCTATTTTCGTCATTGCGAGACATACAGTGGCGAAGGCAACGAGGGTTGCTATCTGCACGAAGTGAGATTGAAGACTGGAATAAATGTCTCGCAATGACGAAAATAGCTTTACTTTGAATTAGAAAGAGATGCCAGCCAGAAATTTTATGGATTGTGTAAAACCATTCGTGTGTGAAGTCTTGCAGATAGCAACCCTCGTTGTCGTTACCGCTGACGTCATTGTCACTACCGCTGACGTCATCATCGTCACTGCCTTTGACGATGTCCCCGTGTTGGTTTTGAGGGTGGTTAGCTTTTGTGATGTGGTTTGCTTGTTCCAAGGAAAACAATCTGTGCTAAATAATGCCTCGATTGTGTAGTGAGGTGTTTGGGATGTACTGCAACATTCCTTCTGAATTTATTAAAAAGTATGAAAGAAAACAGGTTATGCATTCATCGCTTTTTCAGAATGTTTTGATCGGCGGTTTCGGACCTGTTTTCTAACAATATCCTAAAGAAATGGTAATAGTTCATGAGTTTGTTTTGATAATGTTATTATGACATTACTTTCATATATAGAATATAACAACCACTCTGTTTGGTCTCTTTGTCACATTTTTAATGAGTTTATCAATTAGTGTCTCCTTGATATACGTTATCAGACTTTATGCTATTTTGTTGCTTTAATGTTGATGCCTTGACACATGTTTGCTCGTATGGTTCGTAGAAGGATTTGATCAACTCGTTTAGGTTTTTATTGTTAAATTAATAGTGCATCAAAACCGTAATGGTATTTTCCTGAGAGGTTTCACTTGGCATGCGTTTTTAGATGGTTGCATCTTTATGGTACCAGTGTACCACTATGATGCCTCAAATATGGTTCTGGATGGCCAGGACTTCCAATTTGGTCCTGTTAAGTGACATCCCTATATTAGCATTACCTGCATGGTATGCGATGACCATGATTTATAATTTGGCCTTAAAACTGACTTCCCTGTAGTACAATTTACTTGGCTCTGATATTTTAGCTGTTTCTCAATAAGATACAAAAATTATGAGATTATTTTATGACTGACTCTCAAGTTGACCTCAAAACTTATTTTTTTCTTTTTCGGTGGTTCTTGAAAATCATTCAAAGTAGAATCTGTCTTTGTTTAGGAATGAAATAGATGTTTAAAATTGGCGGTTGTGAACCGTTATTAGAATAGTTTGGTATAATCATTTAATTGTTCCAGTATCGATATAAGGGCCGAAATGGATTAGTATTATTTGTGACACTGACCGTAGCTGTGAATTTGTGAGTGGTTGATTTACTAGTTTATTCCTCTAAACTTTTACCTTGTGTGAATCACCACCAATCTTGCTCATGCCCTTTCTCCCCACTTTGATTTGGTTCTGTGCCACATTTATTCAGTCATAGAAATTGCTCTCATTTTGAAGTTATTCTCATTTTCCCCTTTGTCACTACAGGACCATTCAAATTTAATGGTGTTCCTCTGAGACGTGTCAATCAATCTTATGTTATTGGTACTTCAACAAAGGTTGACATAGCTGGAGTTAATGTGGAAAAGTTTGATGACAAGTATTTCGCAAAAAAGGTTGAGAAGAAGAGTAAGAAAGGAGAAGGCGAGTTTTTTGAGGCGGAGAAAGAGGTTTGTCCATTATCCCCTATGAAATTTCAAACTTGATTAAATTATTGTTTTTTTTTTACTTTTTATGTTCTTATACCCTGCAAAATGTAGGAAAAGAATGTGCTTCCGGTGGAGAAAAAAGATGATCAGAAAGCTGTGGATGCACCCTTGATAAAATCCATTGAATC
Organism: Cornus florida; assembly: GCF_030987335.1. Taxonomy (NCBI): domain Eukaryota; kingdom Viridiplantae; phylum Streptophyta; class Magnoliopsida; order Cornales; family Cornaceae; genus Cornus; species Cornus florida. The sequence continues at coordinate 8,110,448 of NW_026775573.1, forward strand.
CGTGCCAGACTTGAAGACCTATCTGGCTGCAAGGTTTTCGCTGAAGGCAGGCATGAAACCTCATGAGCTCGTCTTTTAGAGGAAGATTTTTTAAAATTATTAGAAATGATACTTTTATTCCCTTTTCATGTTTTGTTTTGATTGAACTTGATGTTAGCATCTGTATTATCGTTTTTTGTTTGGATAATCATCTAAGTTTTATGTTATGTTGGGCATTGCAATGTTAGAGGAATTTTCCTTTCTTCCCCCAAGAGAGTACAATGGATCTAATATATATCTATATAATCCATATAAGATTTCTTCATATTCAGTTGATATAGCTGTGTGGTGTTCTTTGAGGGTGGATTGATGAATAATTGCATAAACAGCCTAGGCTCTGAGCCTTTTTTTTCTTTTGCTTATGCTGTTGCCTTGCTTTTTTGTGTCTTGTAATTTGCTTTCTTGATGAAAACTCTTTTACTTTACGCATGTTATTATAGTGCTCGTATGTATGTTGTACAAACAATTCTCTTGTAAAGAGGCTTCCTGATGAAAAAGACTTCAAACATGACATTAAAATTCATACATGAAAAGTTATTTATCAGAAAATAAAAAATACTTGGTTCGCTCTGTCAAGAGCTTTAAAGCAAGCTGTCTGTTCGAGCTGGCAATCTCTTAAAGAAATTGCTAGGAACAGAAGGCAACTTGCTTCGGAACCTAGGATGTCGCAGCATATAAAGTCCTGCAACTAAAGCCACAACTCTAAATGGGGTCACATAGAGCACCACCGCGGCACAAAGACAGAACATTATGAAAAGGCTGGTTGCTCTCGGGTCTCTCCAGCTGAGTAGTGACGAAAATCTTTCCCCTTGCGTAGCTATGTCTCCCACGACTGTTTGAATCCTCCCAGCCACACTTCTGAGCCTGTCATACCTCATTCGAACTACATCGTGTGATTTGGTAGATGGGAATGTGTCGAATTCTTCATCAAGCTCATCTGGGTTCACTGCCTCTGCCCACGAAAGTTTAGTGTCCATATGAGGTGGGTGTCTTGGTCTGAATCTATAGTTCCATAGCCCGATTAGGAACATGTAGAGACAGAGAGTAGGCAGTATCAGCTCTGGGTACCAGATCAGTATCAGAAACAGAACATGAAATAGAACTGATGTGATGGGGTTCTTCCAATGGCAAACATCACCAAACCATCGGCTCACTGATATCATACCAGAAAGTAGGGACATGATCCTAAAGAAGTTCGCTTTGCTTCTTCTCATACTCCACATGTGGGAATCCACGTCTAACATATACTCAACCACCTCCTTTCTGAGTGGTGGTTCAGCTCGCCCAAGCCTTACGGCAACAATATTCATGGCTTGGTATCTCAGATTGTCTACTTGGTTCACTGTGAAAGGATGCAAGTAATGCATTTTTGGCAGCAAGGGATGGCCATAAAGGTATATCGTGTGAGCTAGAGCTAGGCTAGTGAACCGAACAGCTAGTTGGAGCTCACCCATCTTCTTCACCCCAGATGCATGCAGAACAAGAAGTGGGTAAGAATGTGTGTAGATACGATGAGCTTCTAGCGTTGATAGCCGAATCCGTACCTTTCCAATCCGCGAGTCGCGTGCTGCACCAGCACCATTTTGCTCACCTCCCAAGTGGCAGTTGTCGAAAACTCCCATTGTTATCACCGTGCACGGATCATAGACTTCCCATGTGTATTGCTCATTCCATTTGGGACTGAAGGTATCAAGAATTGTTCTGGTTCGAACCCATTTCTGGCCATATTTGGCCACACAATAAGCATCTGTACTTCCTCGACCATTTTTCATCTTCATGGGCAGAAGGCCTTGTGCGCCTAATATACCCACTTCCAATATTCCAACTGGCTGCTTCCAGAGCTGTCTTGCCGTTGGCCTCTGATCACTTAGGTACATAGTTGTTTCATCTAGTACATGGTATCCACCTTCAAGGCAAACTCTCAAATGTATCCTGCTTGCAAACTTGAGTTCTTTCCTCCTGTCAGCTTCCAGAACACCAAAACCAAACTTCTCGAGGTTGAACCATCGAGAATGGACTGGCCGGTGGTCAAGCCTCTTCTCAAAAATGTTTAGTGGTAGACTTAACTTCCCCAGCACATCATCTTTTGCAGGATGTACTCGGTCCTCAACAGTAAGGACCAGTTGTTCCTCAAAAGGCTCGGCAGCTACAAAGACAAGATCTTCATTCCAGAGTGGGTTTGCTGTGCGAGTTGGGCTCACCTTCGTTTTGAGCACTTGGTTTCCCACCTGGGCTTTCGCAAAAACATCAGGGAGGCGGCTTTTGTCATTTGGAATAATGTCCTGAGCTTCAATGATGTTTACCCTGAGGTACCAAAGTTTTGGTGAGACATAAACTTTGGACCGGATGTTGAAAACACCCTCTCCCTGCACATATGAAGCATCTGAATGCCATGCCTCAGGAAAGGCCTCGTCGGCTTGTGTTCCCATCCAAACTGCAACCATGATTTGTCCCCTCACCTTCCCTTCCCCACGCCTGTCCTCCAATCTGTACCACTGGGGAGCCAGCGGGCTATCAGGTGGAACCCTCGTTGGAACCTCATTCAGGTCAAAAAGCACCCTTCCAAGATAATCATCTCTTCCTATCATTTCTTTATCCTTTACAAAAACTTCTAGCGAAGATGATTGAATACGATCTTTGGAGAAAGCAAATACCTGGTTCCACTCGGGGTTCAGTTTCTTCTCAAAATGTTTTGTCCTTCCTTTATAGTTCCCGAGCTTCACTTCTACATAAGGATCGCAGCTACCGGTAATGGAGCTGGGCGGAAGATCTTTGGCCTTCACAACTCGAACATAAAGATGAAACGTCTGCTCCACAAGGTCATAGGTGCTTGTGAATCTCTCAGTGCTCATCCACCCCCTTCCGCCATATGATCCTCCACTTGGCCACCGTTCACCAAGTTGGGGATTCGTGTCCTTCAATTCAAAATCTTCTTGGTGGCTAGGATGAGGTTGTGGATTGACCTGTTGATGCATTGTGAAGAGGACACCTTCTGGTTGTTTTCCCACTGATAGGACTGGTTGCTGCAGAACTTGGTGCTTGTATATGTGTTGTGTTGTCTCTGTTCTTACTTCAACAGGTTCTTTGATCTCTTCCTTTGGCTCTTCAGCAGGAATGCTGCAACTAGACTTAACTGCTGCAAAATGAGAAATAGGACTTTCAATGACAGCAAGTGTGGGAATTTCTATTTCGGGTGCATCTGTTGTCACTTTAGGAGTGTCAACAATGGCAAGTGCAGATTTGGGAAGAGCAGATGATGTGTTACTAATGCTTGTGGTTTCTGAAACAAGAGGATTGGAAGGAGGAGGACTAGAGGTTGCTAAGGGTTGCAATGGTGGTGAAGAGGATAAAGGAGGAGACTTGGGCTCGGATTCTTGCGAGAGATAAACTTTGAGGCCAATCTCACCTTTGACAGATGAGAAAAACCACTTATTTTCTAACCGGAATGCTTGATAAGCTTCTTCGCCTTTCTTGACAATGTTTGAGCAAGGAATTCTCACCCTTCCAAGAAAGTTTCGGCCAGGAAGTGGTTTCCTCTCATTGTAAACAGAGACTTCAATGGATTGATGGTTGTAGTTTTTGGTTTTGTCGAAATTGAAGAAGAGCTTTTGGTTCCAAATGGGGTTTAGATTTTTATGGACACTTCTGGTTCGACTTAGCTGGTTTTCGAAATCAACTTCTACGAATGGACTAGCTGACCCTTCACCATCTTTGGGCATAAGATCATGAGCATCTACAACTTCCACCACTAGCTGCATGCTCCTTTTACTTCTGGCTTCGCTGCTGCGAGAAGCTACTAGGAAGTGGCTCTGCACAAGAAACCTCAAGACTCAATTGAGAAGCAAAGAGGTTCTAATTAGGAAAGCATTGGGATTCTCTCTCTCTCTCTCTCACACACACACAGATTGTAGGTAATGTTGTGATGTGAAAGAAAAGAATGCTTTGATGAGGAAGCTTCTGTGATTTCTGGAATGAGCTAGAGGGAAATAGAGGGAAGGCATAAACTTTGTTCAAAAGTGATAAAAGTGAACCATGAAACAAGGCCATTTTATATTATTGGTTTGCAGCACAATAGAGGAAATTAAAGGATTATTTTCCAAGAACTTCCAGACCTGTGCTATACTTGATTGCAAATAGAGTGGTATGAAAAGGAAACAATAATCTATTAGGTTCAAATGCTTGTTGCACAATTCCAACTTGTTTTTTCATCTTGTCCCCCCTTTAGCCAATCAAACATACAGAAATTTAGCTTAAAAATGATTTAAACATAGCTGACAAACATAGCCTTTATATTTAATTATGTGATAAAGTGCGCGTGTTGTATTTTTCATTTTTTTCCTTTCTTTCCATATGTGTTTCTAAAGCTACATATCTTTGTTAAATGAATATATATCTTATATTGGTTGTTTAGAAAAACAGGGGTGCAAAATATATCCATGTCCTCCAAAGCTTTGTATTTTTGTTAGTATTGGATGATTATACGGTCTTCCAATGATGACATTCTTGATGTCACTTGTTCTTTCAATAAAGTAAAAAAGAGTAAATTTCTTAATTATCACCTAAATTAATAAAACCAAGAATGGATTTATTATTTATTCTTTCTTTTTTTTCTTTTTTTTGCTTTTTTGTTTTTTGTCTCCCTAAGAATGAGATAATGTGTTGTCTAGGATTGATTGCTGTTTAACTAGGTTTTAATGCATGATTAAAGCAAATATTATTGTGAAGTGATAAATTCTATTTTATATAGTCATGCTATTACTATTTTGATTTCAATGTAACAAATGATCTTTGTGGATTAAAAAATTGAAGATTCTGATTAGTAATGCTTCACTTTTTTTAATAAAATAAGAATTCAAACAGTGGTGGGAATGCATTACTTGGATCCTCTGTTGTGCTTTAGGGACATTCCATTCTTCTTAGTGCAGCAATATCTATGTGAAAAGAGAGGAGGTGAAGAGTTAAAAAGTCATACAAGAAGATGAAAGAAAAGCATAAAGCAAACCCTAAAGGGCCTAAAGTTTAAGGGCTTGTGATGTTGCCCAAAGATGCTTTTCCTGTGACTTATTCTCTTTCTTTTTTTAATCTTCCTTCATTATTGTTTCTAACCCCCTTTATTCTATCGCCCAGCTCATCTCCCCCGCGAAGTCATTCGTACATTGACTTCCAAGCAACTTCTCCTTAGTAACTTTGAACGGGCATTATTATAAAAGACCGTAACTGGTATTTCTTTTACACCTTACAACAAAATGAGAGAATTCAGGCATAGGTTCTCTTCGTTGTCAAAAAAAAAAAAAATGGGTGAATGATTATGAGAAATGCAATCACATTTTAATACATTTTTAGTTATGAGGGTGTAATGTCCACCCTCGATGAGGATACGATCACACTTTTCGATGACATTGATGGCATGGTACTCTTAGTACATGGAAAATGTTCTCCATGCTACATTTTGTGACTTGTAAGTGGTTGCCCTGAAAAGATAAAAATGGAAAGAAAAGTACATTCTCTCCAAACAGAGGTTAAAATCGAAAGAATATATATATATATTTAAAAAAAAAAAAAAAAGTTTAAGATCATCCAATTGAGTTGATTGTTTGTTCAACCCATAAAGTGATGCCATTTGATCTTTATAAACATTGTTGGCTCTAAATCTAGCTTCTTTCTGCTCATTTTGTGGTCCCTAATACTCATGCTTAAAAAGCTCATTTGTGGTCCCTAATACTCATGCTTAAAAAGCTCAGTAATTAAGCAATGAAACAACTGGTGTAAGCATAATAATTGTTTTGGCACTCCACAACAGCTTTTCATTCAATATTGGAAATATATATAGGGGTAACCTTCATCCCACATGACCATATCCATGCCATTTCAAAGTCCCAAAAAAGCCAAAACAAAACTCTCGAGCTTCTCTAATTTCCTTTGGCACCTCACACACTCACAAATAATGAGAGAGACTCGCGAGGTCGAAATTGATTCAATTATGTGACAATTGTTGAAGTAAACACGATAAAAAGAGATAAGAGTCCAGCTTATTAATTACTGTGTAAGAGTTCTTATTAGACATTATTCATTAAAATTGTAATAAATAAATAAATTCGGACTTTGTAACACTACTCAAGAATTTGTCATTTTTTATATTAACTTTTTAAAAAATAATTTCAAAAAAACACAATTTATTTATTTATTTTATTTTACCTAAACAAAAATACATTCATACTCCAACTTAATCTTGGAGACTTGAAGCATCGGTCTTCTATTTTTACATCAAAAGGAAGATGGGACTTGCTTGGATAGTTCAGCCACTCCATGAGCAAAACATAAGGCTTGGTGGACCCCAATTTCCATGGGGTTGAGGTAAAACTCTGGTGGGCTAAAAACCAAATAGGCCCAAATCCCTTCTGATTGGGTTTTAGCTTTAGACTAATTTATGGAAATTGGGGTCCACCAAGCCTTCATCCAATGGGCTTTTTCAAAACTTCAACCATTGTATTACATGTGTGGATGTATTGTCCTTGGGCCTACGAGCCCTTTTCCCTTTTAATTTGATACTAGTTTGATGACCACCAAATTTCTTTATTTTTGTATTTCTATAACTTAAAATAAAATACTTAATACACACGTCCATAAATTTATAAAAAATTAAGGCTACTTTTGGTACACGATAATATAATGGAATGGAAATGGAAGGTAAGTAGAATTTTGAATGAGGATGAGAAAGCAAAGAAATTATTATTCTCATTTTATTATGGTTACAAGTATAAAATGATGTGATGTTTTAATATTTAGTTGGACCAATTTAAAATCGATAATAGAATAAATTTTAAATTAAAATTTTTAAAATGTCTTTCCTAATGACAAATAAATTAAACTATCAAAATGACATATTTCTGTAATTTTTTTGAAAATTGATATTAAATTTTTGGCTCCATTTGATGGAGTTTCCTAATAATTTTAAAGATTCATTTCGGCTCTGTTTGTTTCGATATAAAATATTTTTAAATATATATATATATATATATATATATATAGGTGTTTAGTAAAGGATTTGTAAAATAACTTGTCCAAAATTGATGGATAAATTATTTTATTTAAATTTTAATATTATTTTCTTCGTAAATATTTTTACCACAACTAAACACAAAAAATAAAAATAAAAATATTTTTTGAAAAATAGTTTACATCCAAACAAACGGAGCCTCCATTTAAATTATTTTTCTTTTCTCTCTTGTTTATTCACAAAGTATTAGAAATTTATTTGATAAGTGAAAATTGCAAATGCACTTGTCACACAAAATTACCTCATTAAATTACATGTGTGGATGTATTGTCCTTGAGCCTATGAGCCCTTTTCCCTTTTAATTTGACACTAGTTGATGACCACCAAATTTCTTTATTTTTGTATTTCTAGAACTTAAAATAAAATACTTAATACACACGTCCATAAATTTATAAAACATTAAAGGTTACTTTTCGTACACGAGAATATAATGGAATGGAAAGAAGGTAAGTAGAAATTTGAATGAGGATGAGAAAGGAAAGAAATTATTATTCTTATTTTATTTTGGTTACAAGTATGAAATGATACAGAAATTATATAAAATTCTAATATTTGGTCAGATCAATTCAAAATCTGTAGAATAATCTTTTTTTTTAAATGTTTCTTAGCAACAAATAAATTAAACTATCAAAATGATATATTTCTGTAATTTTTTAAAAAATTAATATTAATTTTTTGGCTTCATTTGACACAAAGTATTAGAGATTTATTTGATAAGAGAAAATTGCAAGTGCAATTGTGACACAATTTCAGCCATTAAATGAGTGGACTTTTGTTGTGGGACCTATAGGGTTTGGGACAACATGTACATGTGCATTTGCATAGCATAACTCATTTCGAAAACTAGGTCATTTTCATTCCTCAAAAACAATAATCTAGGCCTGTTCCCAAACAGACACAGAGAGAGAGAGAGGAGTCTCCAAAAAGCTTGGCCTAAAATAAAAAATAAAAAATAAAAAAAAAAAGAACCTTCATTAAATACCATACTTGTACGTTCTCTCCAGAACTTTCTATTCTAATAACACGGAACGGAAGAGTGGTGGCTCTTCTTTTTCCCCAACCCCTGAAATCAGGGTTTTTCTAGGGTTTTAGACATTTATCTGTTCCTCGCATCGCCTCACTAAAACCTAAAGAGAAAGCTTAAAACCTTTTAAAAAAAAAAAAAAAAAGGCCTAATGGTTCGCTCTAATGGCGTCAGACTCATCCACTGGCTCGCCCGCAGCGCTATTTCCCGGAACGCTCTCCAAGATTCCCCAATCGACGTACTTTTTCCCTTTTCTCTCATAATTTCTTTGTCTAAAGCTGTGGATTTACGCGTGTATATATATATACGTGGATATATAGATATATTGATTGTTATTGATTGCAGATATACGGATCGTTGTCACGAGGAGGTTTAAGGAGGTTCAGTTCGGCAATTTGCAACCATCCCAGGGTCCTTACAATTCCCAATTCAGGAAATGGTATCAAGATTCCTTTTTTTTTTTCCTTCAATGTTCAATTTTGTTTTCTTTCGGGTTTTGATTTATGTTTCTTGAATACACAGTTAATCATAGGAACTGGTTCCGACTTGGGGTATTTAAAACCAACTGGGATGCTGCAAGGTCAATTCATAGCACTGGTATTGATTTTACTCTTATTTTTTGGATACTTCTTTATGTTCTGTTTGGTCCCCAAGAAAATGTTGGAAAATAAATGGAAACAGAACATCTATAGTTATACTTGGGTACACATATATGTTACTTAGACCTAGGAAAGTAGGCAGGTTACTCTGCTAAAATTAAAAAGTTCCTATTTAGATCAGTAGATTTTATTTTTCAGTTGTATACAACTAAAATAATGGAAAATGAGACTCAAATTTATTTTTGTTTTCCTTTCAGAGGTTTTTATTTATATATTTTATCTGGTTTGTTAGATAATGCAAGGAAAAGATATATATATATATATATATATATATATATATTTAGTATTACATGTTCAAAGTCTTGGTTTGGGGTAACAATTCGGTGTAGTTGAAGTGAACTTTTTACAGTAAAAATATATAAGAAGTATTACATGCATTCACACAATCTGATTCTTAACACTGCATGTTTTCTTTTTACAGTAGATTGTGCAACGTTTTTTTTTCCTTTATTCCATGGGATGTCAAAGTCATTTTTTAGTCATATTTTGCTAAGTTTGTGTTTGTCTTTCCTGATCAGCATCTATGGCTGCAAAAGATTATTATGACACACTTGGTGTAAGTAAGAATTCAACTGCATCTGAAATCAAGAAAGCTTATTATGGGGTATGTATCTACCACTCTACATTTGAAAATATGCAAATGTGAATTTTATTCTTTGATTAGGCTATTAATTGTGGACGGAACTTATTAAGATTGTAGTGCTGACTTTCTTACTTATTATTCAATGTTGTTTGATATGCCATCCATTCATTTTCTAATTTCTTATGTGAATTTGTCATTGTTCTCCAGCTTGCAAAAAAACTACATCCAGATACAAATAAAGACGACCCTGAAGCAGAAAAAAAGTTTCAAGAAGTCCAAAAGGCTTATGAGGTAAAATTGATTGTGAACTGAAATAATTGATAATCTTGTTTTATATGCACAGAATGACTGGAAAACATTCCTGTTTCTACTGTTACAGGTTTTGAAAGACGAGGAAAGACGTCAACAATATGACCAGGTTCATGAATAATTTGTTTATGTATATAATTTGCTAAAATGATGTTGCTTAAACTGTATACGGAAGTAGAGGTGATAGAGTGTTACTAAACTTTTGCGTACCCTTGTTATATATGGCGACCATATTTCTTTCTTTCTTTCCTGCTCCCTTTTGTTATAGAAATTAGAAATAGTATCGAGTTATTTTGAAGAGTTGAACTGAACAGGATACTGATGAGGTCAACTTCTTAAGTTGACACGTCATCAATTATCAACTTAACTTTGAGGTTGACTAACTAGTAATATACAAGTAACACTTTTATATATAAGTAAATAACTGTAATATGTATTGTCTATATACAATATAAGTAGCACTTATACGTGTAACTGGTGTATATTCTCTTATATTATTATATTGTATATGTTACAACATATAAAGTTCAGCATGACATGGTCCAAAGATTTGACCTGAGAAAGATCAGGCCACTTTGAAGTTTGAACCCAAATTCTTCTAGCTCGGACCATCCCATTCTGGCACATGTAACACCTCTACTCATTCTATTCTTAATACCCTTCTGGGTAATCCTTTCCTTGATTTGAAGCTGGAGTGTGACATCAGAATGTGACCAATTTATTAAAGGTATCACGATCAATAGAACACACTTGAATCTTTTAACCATATTGAACCACCATCACCTCTTTGCTAGTAACGGCTCTTTAATTTTATGTAAAATTCATGAGAATTTAAATATTGGCTTATGGAAAGCTTTTAGTGGTTCGCAATTCTCTCTCTATTTCTCTATCTCTACATGTTTGTTTGTTAGGTTATTATTATTATTATTTTTTTTGCATAAACATTTACTGTGTCAGTGGAGATGTTTATATGTTACATATGCTTGTCATCCTTTAAATTGTTGTGTTCAGTTTTTCTTAGCCGCTAGGCCCGCTATAAATTTTGTTAAAATGCCTATCTCAAAGTGGTACCTCGATCCTCTACATTTGATAGTGAAGATGAGGAAAAGCTAAAATTTGACAAAGTAGATAAGTTGAGAACATATTTTTTCTCCACCACTCATTTAATTTAATTTATATTCCATTAGAGTTGTAATATCATGTATTTTATTTTTAATATAACATTTGAGGTATTAAAATGTATAAGACTTGTCTGCATACTCTTGCCCAACTTTGTAAATAACTTTCGGATACATGTCTTGTCATAACCCTTTATACTGGAATTTGGGATTTAAGTCAGTATGACACCTGGACACATAGCTGTACCTGTTGCATGCATTTGAGTCCATGTAACGTAGAGAGAAGCACTCTCTCTCTCTCTCTCTCTCATGCATTTGTAGTGCATAGGCCAATATTTTTGCAATTACTTTTGAAAGTTCCAGTTGGGGTGTGGCAGTCTTGCTCAGTTAAGTGATTTGATTTGCTAAGCACTAGTCTGGAACTCGTCCCATGGAAAAATTACTTTACTGCTCTCTATTGTCAATTGTATATATGGTGGTTGCTATCAGTTTTGCACTGTCATTTCTTTTTTGATTGTTTTCTCTATTAATTTTAGTCAATTTTCTTGTAAAGTTTTTCCCTCTTCTTCTAACGATTAGAATCATATTTTTGTTTCTTTTATGCACAATCTAACAGGTCGGCCATGAAGCTTTTGAACAAGCTGCAAATGGTAGTGATGGTGGTGGTACATGGAGTCCTGGGTTCAATCCATTTGACATATTCGGTACTGAAAATGTAAGGGCTTCATCCTGAGTATATTTAAATTATTTCTTAATTCTATGATTTATGGCTTCTCTTCACCTGTTGAAGTATTTGTATTTCTCATATTCTTCATATGCTGATGAGAATCTAATGAATGTTGATTTAGAAGAACATTTGGATTTGTTCCTGTTTAATATAACAAGAAAAAATTAAATAAGTTATGCATACTCATGGAACATAGGAGCAAAAAGTATAGTAGTAGCTGATGGTCATGGTAGCTGGATGATAGGGATGCAGTATTTGTTAGTTTATGGCTACTTTCTGTTAACACCTTACCTTGTGGAGCTTGTAGTTCTATTGCTAACTGGTAATCTTCAGCCCATCAATTTGGGGTGTCAAGTTTATGATGTTTATCTGTTTTCGTTTGACTTTCCATGTACAATTTTACTTATTGATTGTCGTATTTTTATCCTGTTCCCTTTTTTTTTTTTTTGGGGGGGGGGGGCGGGGGGTGTTGTGTAACGCTTGATATAATGTGAGGCCTAAGGCAAAAGTTTTAATAAGGCCTACACCACAACTTCCAATATCACCTTTACCACCACGCCATGGTAGTTTCTTCGACTCCAAAAAGTTTCTAATCAATTACTTGCACATAATGTCGTAGACATTGTTTACACTCGTATTATACCAAGGCACATTTTTCGTCATACCCTCTACATATTTTCACAAAACTCCCACTCTTGTCTATCCAAACACAACTTGCACTAAAAAGTAATTATAGACACTAAAGCTCAACATACACATGGACAAACAAGTAATTAAGCTAACATTAATCATATACAACACCCATAAAAAAAACCCATCAACCAAATGCACATTGTATCATATTGCACTGTTATCACTTTTTATTTTATTTTTACATTCTGAAGGATAATGGAAAGTATTTGAAATTATCTCAATAACTAGTATGGACATGAATAAGGTTTATGAGAAACAAATTTTTTATTTTATTTTTTGAATAATGATAATTGCAACTTCATGTTTTTGGTGATTGTAATTGTTTTTATCAAAGAAGCACGGACATGGATAAGACACAGACACGGCGACACGGCAAATCCAAAACAATTAGGACACAGACACAGCAAATAGTGTATATATGTGTGTGTGTGTGTGTGTGTGTGTGTGTGTGTGATGTGATACTTTAAAAATTACTGAGTGTAACTATTTTTCATCAACGTCACAATGAAAAAAAACACAAATCATAACTCATAACTAATAAACTATAAAAGAACAATGTTGCATAGTTGTAAAACCAAATAAAAAACAAGACATTAGAATAATAACTAGTATCATTTAATCATCACAGCAACTTTACTCCAAATATAAAAGCATAGGCAGAAAGGACTATTAACATTCATGACTGTTTATCATTCAGGATTTTACTGTTAGTACTTAACATTCACAAAAACCTAAAGGCTAGTCCCCAAAAAAGATACAAAAACAAGTCAATGTACTATCATCTATTCCCATCCATCATTTGACCTTAGACTTTTACCATTTACAATACCAAAAGGATAGTACAAAACAAAAAACAGAACATATCAGCATTAAATATTAAAAAAAAAAAAAAAAAAAATCCAGACACGTGTCTGCGGAGTGTCCGAGCTGTGTCTGTGCCATGTCCGAAAAATAAAAAAATAAAAAAATTCCAGACACGTTTTTTAATGTGTCCGACACGTGTCTGGGCGTGTCCGTGTCAGACACGGATTCTTCGCCCATTTTGGCGTGTCCGTGCTTTCTCGGTTTTTATTTATTTGTTTTTCTTTTGTCTCAAAACACAGTTAAATTCGAGAATCAACGTTTTTCAAATCAGATAAGTTGGATAGATTCATGACTCTGGTCTATCCTACATGAATAGAAAAAAAAAAAAAAAAAATGCATGAGAGCAGTATATTTCATCTCTTTCTATTATTTAAATTTTACGACAGTTGTAATTCAACATATTATTACATTATGTTTGTGTAAAATAGAGTATATTAAATAATAAAAAAAAACTATTATAATTAGACTTGCAATAAAAACTAAAAGTTACTTTAAAAAAATAAAAGAACAAGAAGATTACATAACGGGTCCTTTTCCCCAAATGGGGCCTTAGCCCTGATAGCACATTAGATAGATTTTTATTCTTCAAGCTTTGTTTCATTGAATAAAATTTTATTTATTTATTTGCTTTTAGATTTTTTTTTGTGTGTGTTTTAGTCAGCCTGTCAGGACTTGATTATTATTGTCTTTAGAAACCTTAACAAGAACAGCAATTCAGACTTGTTAAAGGACACAAAAGAAGTCCAGTAAACTTAATCAACTTAAGAACCACACTTCTTCTTTTCACCTTTCCTTGCGCTAACCTGAACACATTGTTTTACGAGTGCTTGAACACATTCTTGGGGATTAATTTGATGAGTTGATGATTTCTAGGGGAAAAAGGGACTTATGCACCATTTCTAAATCCCGTGTGCAAAAAATCTAGACACAAGCTTACAGAGTGGCCTCTTGATTTCTTGATCTAGTTAAATTCTAGCCTAAAGAGCTAATACATAGGGTTGTAAATGAACCTAGCCAAACCAATATATTAAACAATTCTCTTTCTTTTTAGAACCAAATTAGCCCAAACCCATTTATACCCCAAGCCCATCATGATTCAGAACTTCCACGCCTTGCTAGAATATGAGAGCCTGTTTGGTTCAGTTTTCTAAAAACAGTTCTCAAGAACAGGAAAATATTTTAAGGAATTATAAAAGCAAGTTTTTATCAACTTTTTTTACCTGAGTTTTTAGAAACTGTTTTTGGAAACTGTCAACGAAACAGATTCATGTACAATTTGCTGATTTTCAGTTTTCAAAAGCTGAACCAGACAGGCCCTCAGGATTCTGTCAGGTGTAAGCTGAGAATCAAGAGGAAGTAAAAGAGGTTAACCGTTATAAACTCCTACCTGCTATATGACCAAAATATGATCAATTCCTAAAGTATGAGAAAAGACAAATAAAGCATACCAACAGCAAGTATAATATGAAGGCTTAAATTAAACTGAGACATGTTACTATATCATGGCACTACTATGAGATTTTGGTGGTTAATGAGATATTGTTGGAGATTTTGGGTCTCAAAAAAGAAATAGAATTTCTTGGAATCTTGGTCAATGCAATTGGCATGATATGTTTCCCAAGAGGTAGCCAATTGGATACTTACAGAAAAAAAGAGGTAGCCAATTGGATAACTTTTTATTTTTGATTCTTTTTCTCTTTATCTTTTGGCTTAGGGTAACTGCTTTTGTTATTGTCCTAGGGTTGCAACCTCTGTATTCTCTTTGGGAAAATTATTCGTGTTGTCATCTGTCTGGGTTTATTTATGTTATTGGCGTGTGTTGTACTTGCTGAATTTCGTAAAACATAATATATATTTGACTGTGATATCTAATCTTTTTTTTTATTTTTATGCTTGAGAACAGATCTTCACCAATATTTTTAATAGGGGTATGGGTGGCAAAGATGTCAAGGTTTTGATCCTTTCCTCCTGTGTTGGTGATTTTTGTGCATCAAGTTTTGGTATTTGGGGTTTGTTTCATTTTTTACTTGTCATGCATAGGTATCCGTTGAACTATCCTTTATGGAAGCCGTTCAGGGATGCACCAAAAGTGTCTCATTCCTGACTGAAATGCTTTGTGAAGCTTGTGGTATGACAATAGTCCTTTGTGCAACTATATTTTGTTATCTCTTTTAGCACCATTTTGAGCTCCTTTCATTTGGTACATTTAGTTCTGTGTGGTAAATGGGTTTCTCTGATCATTTTATTGTTGCTTGAATACATCAGGTGGTTCTGGAGTTCCTCCCGGAACCAGGCCCGAAACTTGTAGACATTGTAAGGGCGCAGGCATGGTGAGTTTTCTTGTGCTTTTATTTTTAATCATGATGATAACCAGATTAGTATTTCTATTAATAACATTTGGTTTTGCATGTCTCTAGATATACAAGCAAACTGGCCCGTTCCATATGCAGGTTACTTGTCCCCAATGTGGTGGAAGTGGGAAAACTGTAAAGGTAAGTCGACGGCATCATCAGAATATTCAATTTGTATTGATCTTGTCTTGTATCCACGACATGTGTGTGGTACTCATGTTGCAAGGATGCCATGTGCAAGTGCAACTATAATTTTATCTAATTTGAGTTTATTAATGTAATCATTGTGCAATTTATCCAATAAAACAGTAATGTGTTGTGGCAAACGAGAAATCTTATAGGCTGCTTGATGGATATACGAGTTTGTGACCTTTCGTTTTGCTTGTTCGTTGAATAATAGGTTATGTTGCAATAGTAATATGTGATCATTTGACAAAATCAATTAGGTTGTTCCATTCACTTTTTGTCTTTTTAGAGATTGACAAAGCGGCACTTTCTCAATTATCTTATAGAGGACATTAGGAGCTTCTTTTTGTCCTCCTTTACTGAAAGTAGTAAAGGCTGAAGAAGTTTGGGATGGTGAGGTTTAGAACTTTTGTCATCCTGTAGATTTTACTGTGAGTGTTCTTGCCGATTACTGGATGATCACGACGTGTATGTGGGCATGATAATGGCACACGTGTTAGTTGAAAAGAAGTCAGCCCTTTATGTAGCTCTAATGTTGTATGCCTAACATAGATAATGGCCTGGATTCTTTATTTTTTTTATTATTATTATTTTTTCTTTTGGGGTTGGGAGGTTAGGATATCTTTGGCTGGTTTTGGTTTTTTGGACCTTCGATTGAAGCCTAAAGCAGTTCACTTGTATTGAGATAATGCGTACTCGTATTGGTGTATATATTTTGACATTAATTGCTTTTATATGTGGAGTTATATAAATGTGCAACCTTATAGTGTCTATTGGAAAATTGATTTACAGGTAAAAAATAATGAGTTGATATATTAATATCTTTATTTTCTTTTACAAAGCTAATTTTTTATGCAAGGTCCCAGTTGCCTGAATATTTTGATAATATACATTAGATTCCTTGGTGAGATGAATGGATTTCAACGTCTTGTCTTTCACATACTTGGTCCTATAAAAATTAGGAGATTTGCGAAATGATCCAAGTCAAACATATGGTCACATACTAGGAACAAGAAAAAGTCATTCTGTCACACCAGGGTAACTAGTAAGTCTGGCTTGGTATTTGGCTTTGCCTTAAGAAGTTGTCGGTTTATGCTCTCTGTTGTTAGGTATTCGATTTGATGCTGTGTTATTGTCAAGTGGATGGTTTTTAGCAAGTAGATTTTTACAGAATCTTGCTTGCTTGTACATATTTTTCTTTTTTCCATCTTAGGCTTTTAGTTTTGGCTCATAATTATTTTCAAATTTCTTCAAAAGTTAAGGCTTGTTTTCTTTTCTGTCAAGTTTGTTTTTAAAACCTTACATTGGGTGATGTTACACTAAATGGTAGCATTGATACATGTACCACCTATCTACTTCTGATTTTGTAGGACTTTTATATTTTGGTGAATGTTATTTTGGATCTGCAATCCTTGGACTTTAAGGAGTAAACCTAGAGGTCTCTTAGTATGAGGTTTATGCATAAACTGAGTGGAGGCGAATCTCCTTAGCACCTATTAAGTTTAATATTAGATCCTAATGCCTTGTGACTTTCTTTTGTAGTCATTTCCTTCTCCTCCTTATTCTTATTTTATTCTAAATTTAATATACATATTTTGGTTTCCTTTCGAAGTATAATGGAAATCTGTCACAAATTGATTAATTTTGCATCTCATTTTTTTTTGATATGCTAAACATGTGGAGTGGATGATTTATATCAAAATTGGTGCTGATCTACTACCTTTTATGGTTGGTGCACAGAACTTCTGCAAGTCTTGTAAAGGCGAGCGGGTAGTGATGGGATCAAAGTCTGTCAAATTGGATGTTATGCCAGGTATTATCTGTTTCATTGAATTGGGGACTGTGCTAGTGAATGGTTCATCATATTGTTCAAATGACTTTCTATCTTATCCATCGAACAGGAGTGAAAGTTGTTCAAATATTGTCCCTTAGTGTTCTGTAATTAACACAAACCCCTCCTTGAAGTTAAATTTATCCATGCCCCCCTTGAGGTATTGCTAAGGTCATTTAATGTTGGAGATTAATGTTGCTTTATTTCGAACAATATTTTGCAATGCTCCTTGGAGGAGAAGAAAGTGTTACAATAGGTGATGTGTTATTGTTGTTGCTTTATTTCAAACAAAATGAGTGTGACAGTAACCAACATAAAAGTGTTAGTAGTTGTAGTAATAGCAACGAAAATTATAACATTAAGTCGCCAACAAACAACATAAAGAATAAGATTATTCAGTTTCATAAGTCCATGGTTTTTCCATACATTTATACTTGCAATACACTTTTGTTATTGTTGTAACTTATAAAAAGAAAGGGTAAATTACCTTGATCTCCCCTGAGGTTTTTCTTAATTACTATTAGATAGTTTTGCAAAAATAATGACAGAAGAAAGCATTGTTTTAGAAAACCTAGTTGTTGTGGACAAAAGAAATCATTGTTTTTCTTCTACCGTAAGGGCTACTGAAGATGAGACACTTTACCACAAAAGGACCAGATGGTGATGGTATTTTGGTCCGTATAGTTGAGGCTTGACATTTTACTTTATTAGTTTAACTTGCGGAAGGGAAGATCATAGTTATGTCAAACAAACCTCAAGGGAGGTTGACCAAAAATTTTTCGTAAGTTTAATTCTAGAGTAATAAAGGCAATCCCTGGGGGAGGTTGTAGTAATTTACCCAAAAAAAAAAAAAAAATGGTTGTTGTGACTGGTTATTGATTTCGTCAAGTATGTTTACATCTGCAGGGGTAGACACTAATGAAACTATAAAGATGTATAGAAGTGGTGGAGCTGATCCCGATGGGAATCAACCAGGTGATCTTTATATTACTATCAAGGTAACTTGCATAACTTCTATCATTATTTGTTTGTTATTTATTCTTCTTTATTAATAGTTCGCATGTTAATTTTTCTTCTGCTTGAAATTTATGAACTAAACTTTAATCCAGGTCCGCGAAGACCCTGTTTTCAGAAGAGAAGGGCCTGATATTCATGTTAATGCAGTTCTAAGTGTCACTCAGGTAGTTATTTCTTTGATACCTTTACTGCACATGACGACTATTGCGATGCTTGATGCATGATATTTCAGTGTGTCATTGTTGACTTTTTTGTACCTTATCCAGACATATACGGTCATTGCAACTTGTTTAAACTTTTCTATCAATCCTAAAATTTATACCTTGAGGGATATATTAATTGTATTAGGCTTCTCGTTTTTCAAATTAGTCTGAGAGTTTAATCTAATACACTTGGTGTGAAGTCAGTTGTCCTTATGCAGTTTGTTTTTGTTTTTGTTTTTGTTTTTGTGTGTTTTCTGCTTCATCTTAAAAAGACAATAAAATGTGTAAATGTAAGTTATAAGGTATACTAGGAAGTGTCTAGTTCTATTTAATGTAACTGGTTTTGAGTAGAAATTGTCTTCATTTTATTGATCGAATCAAATTTACTCGCTTGCAGGCAGTTTTGGGAGGAACTATCCAGGTCCCCACTCTAACAGGAGAAGTTGTTCTAAAGGCATGGAATTCATTGCAAGCTTCTATGTTTCATTATCAATAGTTGTTGTAATTAGGTGTATTTAAGGTGTTGTTTGTCCACCCAAGCGATACAATTGAATTGCTTTCTGCTTTGCAGGTCCGTGCTGGTACACAACCTGGTCAGAAAGTGGTCTTGAAGAGAAAAGGTGAGAATGATGCTTAAAATATGCTCCCTCTCTCCCAAAAATAGTTGTCCTTTCTCTAATTTTGGTGTCCCATATTTCTTATTCAATTTGAAATGTCAAAGTATAAAGGTTGCATCTTTTCAAAAACATCCTTAAGTTTTGAAATTTTCTCAAATTGATATATAATTTTTTGAACTTTAAAGGGTAGTCTTGTAATTTTGTAAGGCTAAAGTTAAAATCCCCAAACGGGACAATCAAATTGGGATGGGTAATACTAGTTCCAATCGTATCCCCAAGCCATGCGCTTTCTAATCGATGATCAAGTTCTTCCCAAATTTTTTGAGTTGCATTTCTAGATTAATGTGTTATTTTCATTCACCCTTTCTGCGTCTTTGGCTGTGAAGCCGTAGGATGTGTAGGTAAATATTGGTGGAGGTCATAACCCTAATATTGATACAAATGTATACATCGGTGATAAAGTATTATTATACTATCTGATTAAAATAGTTCAGGTGTAGTTATTATTTTTACTCGCATACAATATTACAATAATGTATATTAGGTTTACATAATACTGAATTGTGGTTTCTTAAGCTTCTTTGCTATGTGGATTCAGTTAGGGAAGCGAAAAAACAGTACAATAATCTGAATGGAGCAAGGAATAAGGCACTCATTTTGTTGGAGCAAAACCTGGATGTAAACTGTCCAGCCCACCCCACCCCACCCCACTTTTAACAACCCAAATGTAACATTTTGGTTCGGGTGTTGGTTTTTCAGAACAGTTGTGAATTGTTGTAGCCAAGCATGTTTCTGGAGCTGTCAATGGTTACTCCTTATATCTTCCTATATATTGCTGACCTGTAAAGCGTGGATACTTTCTTAGGGATGTCGTGGCTTTATCCGATGCTTCAGGGCAGTGTCCTGGAGTGGTAGATTTATTTATTTTAAGTTGGACACCTAAGGGATGCGGCTAGGACACTTTTGGTACACAACAGGGTATTTTTTGCAATTATTTATTTTGAAGGACGGGGTGTTCAGTATGAAAATAACATAAAATTTAAAAAACAAAATGCACACCCAGTCATGTCTGGTTTTTCAAATTAGTAATTATGGTCATTGTTTGTGGATAAAATGAGTAAAAATTAATTTTTTGCATGTATAATTATATTATATTTTATTTTATTGCCGTATACCTGCTATGGCCGAGCTTTATATATTTTTTTATTGTTGTATCATTGTGTTTTTAACCTTTGTCCTGTAGTTATATCCATGCTTCATAGGTGCTTACAACCTAACTCTTGTATTTGATAGGTTTCAAGATTTTACCTTGCACATCAATCACTATTGTCTCAAAATGCATCAGTTTTTATCTTAGAGTAATTTCAAATTTTGATGTGTTTTCTTTTTATATTTCGAAGATTTTTGACAGAATGATTTGAGTCATGGTTTGCTAGTTATTTGTAAACTCGAGGAGGTACAAGTCAAACATATCTATTTAGTTCTGGTTTAGTACAATGATGGTGGTTCATTTGATATTCCTTCATGCTAATTAGGATGGCGTTTTCAAAAAAATAGGATGGGAAATGGAGGACTATTTGCTGGTGGGATCATGGACGCATTAAATCAATTAAGAGATTTGTTGGTTTTGGTTACCATGTTACATTTTAAATACCTCCTGCATTCCTAAAAAATATTCAGACATGGTCCATAGAATGAAATGAAATATTTCTTAGATGGTCAAAACAGTTTTGAGCATGTAATAGGCTTTTCAATTTAAGGAAGGACACAGGTTTCAGTTATCATTTGACATTTTATGGCGCACGTGTGAGTGAGAGAGAGAGAGAGAGTTGTATTACTAGTAATCACATTCATTTATATTAAAATATTATGAAGATTGTTAGCCAGGACATGGATAGTATAGGTGGACGTGTGCTGGGAATTGAATGTAAAGTGGTAAATGTGTCATGTGCACTGAAAGCTCAAGTGGATGAGGGCCACCTAGCTACAATCATTTAGAGTTGAGCTTTCATCGGTTGCTTCATCTATTACTCTAGATTGAGAGCTTTGATTCTATACATCCATCCTTTGAAGAGGATACATCTTGTACACAATTTTGGATACATTTGAGATTGTTGTAGAAGGGTAGGTGAACCCTTGAAGTCTAAGTGAGGTGATCACATAGCAAGGTGAGACAAGCTTTTTAAACTTTGTAAGGGTTTGCTCTTCCCGTGAAGGAGAGCTTGATAGGTCAAGTGCTCTCTCCTCCTCCCGTTGGGTCATTGCTATTAACAATCAAAAGTACGTAAGTTTACCTTCTGGGGACAAAAAAAGGTCTATATGTTTACTGACATGTCCATGCTATATTGAAGCTGATCTATGCTATAAGCTAATTTGGTTAGTTGTAGTTATTGTCTTTATCTAATTGCTTTCCTAGAAGCTAGGCAAGTAGATGTAGTGGGATGCATTCTACTTGCAGAATACTGTAAGGACTCTATTTTTATTGTATAAACTGTTAGTCCTCCGTTGTAAGTTTGAAAAGCATGCCTCTTTTGTATGGGTATTATGTGCTCTGACGTTCTATTATTTTCTTAATGGTGTTGTTTTACAGGGATTAAGACAAGGACCTCGTTCTCATTTGGGGATCAATATGTTCACTTCAATGTCAGCATCCCAACGTATGTTCTCTTGTTCCTTTTTTTCCCCACCTAAATAGGTTCTCTTGTTCCAATGTTCCATAGCCATTTTTATGTGTGTTCATGCCCCTCCGTTTCTTCTCCTTCTTCTTTGTCGTTCATTTCTCGCATCATGCTACTGCCCCTCTGGTGATGATGGAGCATACACGAACACACAACTGCACGAATACATTTTTGTATAAGTTGAAGGAGATTGAAATAAATAGCTCGACACTTCTATTAATGTCAATGATTAGATCATGCTTTCTTAGGGATATGCTTCTGTTAACTCTCTCTCTCTCTCTCTGAATTTTATTTGGGGGCAGGAATGTGACCCAGAGACAGCGTGAACTTATTGAGGAATTTGCCAAGGAAGAGCAAGGGGAATATGAGAAAGGTGCTGCAGCTGGTGCATCCGGGTAAGCAGGTTGTGTAAACTGCTTGCGTCTGATAGCCGTTACTTAGGTAGAGGTGAAAATTTTCCCTGTTCATTGGATTGGAGGTTTTGCCGAAGTAATTTCGGACTTTTTTTTATTTATCCTGTTTTGTAAGGTTTTGTATAATTTCCTACCTCAAAGTTATAGTCATATTTATTAAGATCATGATGCATTCAGTCTTCCCAGCTGATATTGTACATATCTTTTTTGAGATAGTTGGAGCCAGTAGGACATTTTGCATTTCAACGAATAAGCGGTTGAGCTTTAATCATGTGAGAACCCCATGCTTGAATTTTTTCTGGTACAAATATCTTGAATCTCCTCTGAGGCCAGGGGTAGCAATTAATGTCCAAACTCGTCGAAACTTGTCCACTAAAATTAAATCATTTGGGCATCCAAATTTAAATGAGTGGGTCAACATCCAAATTTAAATGAGTGGGTCAGTGATGGGTAAAAAGTGGCTATTCATACAAGATGGGTTAACCCGCTCAAATAAAAGAAAAAATTACAATGCTTAAATTATTCTTATTTTATGAACTGTTTTGGATGAAATCATTTCAAAACTCAAAATAACAAATACGCAAAGGTTTTTTTTTTCTTTCTTTTTTTACTCAGTGATTAAGTAAACTGGGGAAAGAAAAAAAAATATTTATAATAAGTTCTGAAAATTATTTCTTTCTGACAGATTTTACCGAAAGAAAAATAATCAGATCGTTTTGGCCTTCAAGTAGAAAGTAAGGGAAATAAATAAAAGAATCAAATAAAAACTGTGAGTTTTTGTTGTTTCTTTTTTATTTTTATTTTTTCCTTGGTGATTAAGTCTTCACCCTATCCACTTCATCCATCTTCTCTTTAAATTACTATCCATTCAAATGTATATATGTGTAGAGATCGTGTGTACAGATCCATCTCCATGTTTAATCTCTATTCTAAAATCCTACTAATATACTTTTATATATACATACATATATATAATGAGATCATTTTGATTAGTCAAAAATAAAGCAACGGAAATAAATAGAAGAATGAAATAAAAGCTGGAGTGTGGTTTCCTATTTGTGACTCAACCGGTAAACTTTGCTTATTTTGGGTTTTGAAATGATTTCATCCAAATATTTCATAAAATAAGAATAATTTTAACGCAAAAAAATTGTCCGGGCTAATATCAGAAGTTTGTCATCATAAAGATCCAATTAAAAAAAAAAACAAAACAAAACAAAACAAAACAAACAAACAAAAAGAGTTGAAACGGATTGACCCGTTTCTAACCCGCCCATTTGAGTCCTTACCCATTTATGACCCACTATTAGTGGGTTGAGAATGGATTATTGACCCATTCATACACAACCCCTTCACAACCCAACCAAAACCCGCCCAAACACACCCATTTGCCACCCCTAGCCTACCTGAGTGACTTTGCATTGACAATGCAAATACTACAAAAATGTGTTAAAATGCTCGATTTAATGCTGTTATAATGTTGCAATATGATATAATATGTTGCATATCTTCGATATAAATATGCTGCACAAATTTTTAAAAGTTTGCATGTTGTGATGTAGTTATGTTGCATTGTGATATAGTTGTGTTGCGGCTGTGCACTAGGTAATCAGGATTTATATTTTGTAAGCATAATTTTCATAGTTAAAAAGTATAGTACTAAGCAAATGGTTGGTAAACAACATTATAGGAACATTCTTAGTTGATGGTTTTCTAGGGTTTTTCTCTTTTTTACTGGGTTTTCTCTGGGTTTGATTTGTCAAAATCTTGAGTGGGTTATTAAAAACTGGTGAGTCAGAAGAATAGGTTTTGCTAATTTGATGATCAGTTTAGTTCATAAGCATGAATGTATTTCTTTTAGGTCTTAAAATGACCAGACATACATACGTTCTGTAATTATATTTGTCTACTTCCTATTTCTCATAGAATAATTTAAGAATCGAATTCAATTTTGATTTTTGTCGAATTCAATTTGTATAAGTGTGGTAGTGGGATGTCATGTGATGGGACCTATTACCTCTTTCATATAAATTAAATCTTGTAATTGTTGAATTCAGTCCTTAAATCACTATTTTTTTTCTCAATATAAATTTTAAATATCGAAAATATTTTTAATGACTGTATATGATCTTGGATTGCTAGTGTTATATTATTGTTTTTCGATTTTTTTTACTTAAATTTATATTTCATTATTTCATATATTATTTTTAATGTACTTTTGTTTCTCAGTACACCCCATCAAGTTTCTAATTTGATACTCAAGTTTTTTTTTTTTTTACTTAAATTTATATTTCATTATTTCATATATTATTTTGGGTTAATTTCACTGACACCCCCTCAAGTTTGACCAAATATCAGTTTGAAACATCTTTCAAAAATAACTATCACTTAGATCCAATTTTGCTTTTCCGTCATAGTCATCGTTAAAAACATGGGAAAATACAACTTTGCCCCAAATTTTTTCATCACATTTATTCTAAAATATCAAATAATTTAAATGACTATTATACCCCTAATTATTGACTAATTACACTTTCCGGACCCACGAATTAACAAAACACCTAAATAATTGGTAGATTTTCTTCCAAACAAGCACGCCTATAATCCGTTGCGAGTGTACCCTTGGTGACAAAGACGTCGGAGAAGTGACCGTTGTGGTCAAAGAGCTCCTCGACATCACCGGAGACGATAAACCCATGCAATTCGTGAGTTACTAGGTGAGAAAGCCGTCCAGAAAGCCCAAAGGTTAGCTAACCTTTTCCTATAAGTTCGGCGAGAAATTTGCTAGCGTCAGCGGAGAAGAAGTCTAATCAGCCCATCACAGCCTATCTCGTCGTTGCTCCCGCTGTGGGGACTAGTTCATTATACCCACAGGTGGCTGGCCAGCAAGTGGTGGACCGTACCCCGAATTGCTGCTGAGAAGGGTTTTGGAGAGACAGTTGGTGAGGTCGGGAGGGTGGTTTGGTGCTTAGCCACCACGATTCGGGTGTCGCCGCCGCTGTCTCCTGTGCCAACATCCTTGCCGGTGTAGGTGGTGGTGTTGTGCTCGTGTGTATAATATATATATATATGTGTGTGTGTGAACTTTGATCTAATTTCTCTGAGGCTATGTTTGGTACGGTGGGTTTGAAGGAGGAGGATAACATTAGTTATGAGGGAAGGGGAAGGGAAGGATAATTTTAACCCCCTATCATGTTTGGTTAGTTAATGAAGAAAAAGAAAGGGAAGGATAATAATCATGTTTGGAAAAGAAAAGAAATGAAAGGAAAGTAAATTATTTTAATAAATTGACTATTATACCTTTTTATATTTTGAAATATATATATATATTTCAAAATATAAAAAGGTATAATAGTCAATTTATTAAAATAATTCACTTTCTTTTCATTCCCGTTCTTTTCCAAACATGATTATTATCCTTCCCTTTCTTTTTCTTCATTAACTAACCAAACATGATAGGGGGTTAAAATTATCTTTCCCTTCCCTTTCCTTTCCCTCATAACTAATGTTATCATATACATATATATATTTCAATATCCTATACCTGGCCACAAGAAAAGAAAAAAAATAAAATTAGGGCAAATCATTTCAGCCTTCCCAATCTCGCCTCCATCTATATTATATATATATATATAGTCTCCAGATGGGACACAAGAAAAGGAAAAAATAATTTAGGGCAAATCATTTCAGCCTCCCCAATCTCGCCTCCATCTCTATTCTCGTTCTCAACTCTGAACTTGCCCTCTCCTCTTTCTCTCTCTGCACTACAAGAATCAGAAGTTCAAAACCCATATATTTCAGTTTATCTATCTATTTGCAAGAATTAGAAGTTCAAAAACCGTATCCATATATCATTTCAGATTGTTCAGAAAATCAAAACCCATATCTTTCAGTTTCCATCGCCGTTGTTCCAGTTCGGGTTCGCTGTTCGCAAGCTTCAATCACCGGCCCGCCGTCTCTCGCTCTCTCTGCAACTACTAACTTGTATGTATATTGTTTTGCAAACTTGTGCAATTTTGAGGGTAAAATTGGCATCACAACTCCTCCATCAGTCACTGCCTTCACTTTTTTTCCATTTTCTCCCATTTTTTTGAGGATATGAAAAATACTGTTGAAGCTTTGACATAACCTTCCAAACCCTTCCCTTTCCTTTTAACAATTTTTGCCAAACACAAATTTTTAATTCCCTTCCATCACCTTCCCTTCCCTTTCGACCCTTTTTCCATTGTACCAAACTGACCTTGAAGCAAAATTGACGCTGTTTCATAGAAGTTTTCCTTTTTTATCTAAATCCTATGAGTGAGAAAGCAATTGAAGGTGAAAAAATGGGACGTGATTTCCTCAATCAAGAATAACATATATAGATCATCTCTTATCTTGCCCAATATTCCACCAATGCCTAACCCAAGAATAAGACATAAGAGAATCAAGAGGAAGCAAGTCAAGGCACCTCTAGACAAGGTGTGTAGATACAGAGCATATAGGAGTATATATATGTGTGTGTATATATAATATAATTTGTAAATTTACAAAATTTTACGGCTTTTGAATTATTAAGGAAATAATTTAGTCAGTCAAACTAAAGTCAAAAGAAAATAAATATGTCATTTGAATAATTAAAGAAACAATTTAGTGGGTCAAACCAAAGTTAAAAGGTAAGAATGTCTTTTTACATGTAAAAAGTGGTTTGACACACCTGTCAATTAACTTTTGGGGTGCAAGTAAAAAACGGATTTGTAATGTGAATGATAGTTATTTTTGAAAGATATTTGTGGGTAATATTTGGCCAAACTTGAAGAAGGTATCAGTGAAATTATCCCTATTATTTTTAATGTACTTTTGTTTCTCAATACATTCCATCAAGTTTCTAATTTGATACTCAAGTTCTTTTTTTTTTTTATTTATTTTAATAGGTAAACATCAATAACACTATGTCATCCGCAAAACGCCTGGTAAAATATTGGGATGTCTTTTTTGCATGTCTTTCATTCTTAGTATAAATAACAAATCTACTTAAAATTTGAAAAACAAAATTCAATAAATGCTTGATATATCATAATTTCAAATACATGTTAACAGAATTCAAAGCATTATCATTATGTCTGTAAATTTGGGAGTTGGAAAATATTATTATAAAAACCGAAATTTGGTTATTTTCACGAAAAGGCAAGTTTTTTTGTTCTTTTCTTTTTGATAAACACATACAATAATTATTTTCAAAACATTATATATATATATATATATATATATATTGAAATTATTGGATGATTTATAATTTTTCATTTGTCTTCGTTATTTCTCAACACTTCAGAAATTTGGTTAGGAGGGGGAAAAAAAAATTTGAAGGAAAAAAGACTTTCTAAAATTTCCTAACTTCAAAAAAAAAAAAAAAAAAAAAAATGATAATTTTCTTAAAAAGTTTCATGCTAAACAGATAGAAATTTATTTTCCTTTTGGCTTCGTATGATTTTTTTTTAATCATTTTAGAGGTTTGGTTAACAGGTGTTTGGCTAATTTTAATTAAACAATCTCTATGAGATGTGATTAATTGGTGATGATTAAACGGTCAATTCTCCAATCAAGCATGTAAGAGAAGCAGGGATGCTGCTTTTCTGTTGGGTTCGAATGTCTCAATTAAGAGGAGTTTTGCGAAAAATAAAAATAAAAAATACAAAGAGGACTTTTGCAAAAAATAAAAAGAAAAAAAACACAATGTATTAAGAACATATGATATTCACCTTTATTTCAAAAAAAAAAAATACACATATGTACAATAAGTACAAGAATAGTTTTTTATTACAACTATGTAATCCTAATGCTACACTACTTGGTATATAGAAAGAGTTAAAAGAGAAAAAAAAGATTACATTATGAAATACACAACTCTCAATTTGAAAATCAATTTTTTTTTCAATTTCAAGTTTTCATATTTATCAATTCTCTTTTCACTCCCTTATCGCTACATGTCTTCCAAACTTACGCTGTTTGATACGATTATTCAGCTGTAAGTGATTTTTAAAAATTACCATCTGTGATAATCATAATGCGAGTAGTGATGTTTTGGTCAAACTCTTAGACTGAATTGTCTGACCTGCAACTTTTCATTATCATATTTACCAAATATAAGAAAGTAAAAAGTCCCACTTCCTTATCTTTTGCTTACATGACTAATCAAAACTTATAGGTCAGGCAATTCATTTCAAGTAATCGACCTAAAAATCAATTATGCAACAAATAAGGAAAATAATTCTTGTACCAAATAGTTGTCATGAATTGTTAGACCTACTTTTTTAATTAATCAATTATGTAACAAATAAGAAAGTGGAGTCCTCCACTTTGTTGTATTTGATACAAATAGCTAATTAATTTTTTTTCAGTTAGGCAATTCACTACAAGTGTTCCATGTGAGTATCACTACTCTTTTCCAAATGCATAATAAAAACTTTGTTTTCTTTTCCGCTAACCAAACAGACTCCGTGAAAATTTTAATTTCTTGAGAAAATTTGGTGAACTTAAGTTACATGCTATTCAAATCATAAATGGTAATTTTATATAATTTTTTTGCAAATTTTTCATTTTTCATTTTTCATTTGTCACTTCACTCTTACTTTACTTTCACTTTTACTTTCTTTTACTTTCACCTTCATTTTCATTTTCACCCTAAATTTTTTTTTCCAAAAAAACACAAATTTAAATTTTTTTTTTTTTTTTTAAAGTTTTATGAATTTACTGTACAATATTATTCTTTCTTTTATAATAAGTTTCAATCTTTCTTGCTATTCAAAATAATAATAAATTTTCATAAATTTTGTTGTAAAATTTTCATGCTAATGAATTTACTGTACAATATTATTTTTCTTTCACTTTCACTTTCACTTTCATTTCACTGTCTTTCGTCTAACCAAACAGAACTTATAGACTACTTCAACATAATAGACAGAAACCAGACGGAGTACAAACCAAAAGAGACAGAAAACAGCATGTTGACGTGGCAATAAACTAGTGGTGAATGAAGACCTCACAAGGATCGTAAAACCCCCGCGCCCCCTAGCTGATCTAAACCGTCCATAAAACTTGTTATCAACGGCTTCTAAACAATCTCGAAAGGTCACACACCACCAAAATTCAAAAATCCCCAAATTTCGAATCTCCCGCGCTTCCATTTCGCAACTCACCTCCTTATAAATTATCCATCAGAATCATCACCTCAATCGCCATCGACACTACTTTCCCTCTAAAATACACACGCTTTCTCTCTCTACACTCTAAGCTTCACATCAATGGCTCGTACCAAGCAGACAGCTCGCAAGTCCACCGGAGGCAAGGCTCCGAGGAAGCAACTCGCCACCAAGGCCGCCAGGAAGTCAGCTCCGGCCACCGGCGGAGTGAAGAAGCCCCACCGCTTCCGCCCTGGGACAGTGGCTCTCCGTGAGATCCGCAAGTACCAGAAGAGCACGGAGCTTCTGATCCGAAAGCTTCCGTTTCAGAGGCTGGTGCGTGAGATCGCACAGGACTTCAAGACCGATCTGAGGTTCCAGAGCAGCGCCGTCGCGGCCCTCCAGGAGGCGGCGGAGGCGTACCTGGTTGGTCTCTTTGAGGACACCAACCTCTGCGCAATTCATGCCAAGAGAGTCACCATCATGCCTAAGGATATTCAGTTGGCGCGAAGGATTCGTGGCGAGAGAGCTTAAACGAATCTCTCTGTTTATGGTTTTCTGCTTCTGTTCTCTCTACGCTCTGTTTGTTTTAGGGTTCTTAGGTACTTATGTTAGGGTTTGATTGTAGTGATGTAAATGCATGGTGGTTTGAGGTTAAGATTTGGTTAAATGTTGAATTTTGATTTTGAAATTATGAATGCTTCAAACCTTATTAAATGAAAATGCTAAATTTTCTTTTTTCTAATTTATCTACATTTTCAATTTGTTGAACTTTGGATTCCAATTCTGAATCTGTTATGTGTATTTGTGTATATATATTTAGTTCATGATTTATAACATATTCACCTGTAAATTGTCCATATATATAATCTCTACAGTATAGTCTAAGTGGCTTTTAGTCCTTATATTTAATCTATCTACCATATGCACTTTCTTGAAGAAGGAGATTTGGTGATTTGAAATTTGCAAGTCATTTGCGTTTTTAAATTAAAAAAAAAGTTATTATGAATTTAAAATTATTGAGTTGAGATGAATTCTCTAAATGCACGAAATCAGTAGAGGACCAAAGTGGTCCGTGTTTTTTAACACAACAAAAGTGACGTGTTGGGAAAATGGTAGCTTGTGTAACTCGGGTTGTAGAATATAAAAGCGTGACGTTTTGGCAAAGTATTTTCCTTGCGATGCCTAGCGTGATTCGTTTTCTAACTCTTAGAAGCACAAAATAATTGCAAAAAATTAGGCAATTTAACGAGTAAAAAAAAAAAAGGCAATTAATCCAATTGAAAAAGGATGATTTGTAGCATTTTTTATAAAAATGAGGAAGGAATAGAACAAAGTAGTGAGTAGGAATTATCAATTTTTTCTAAATATTTTTTACTTTTTGAAAGATGTTTCATATTACTCTATATTCATAAAGTAAAGACTAATGTTACCTTGAACACATGCTTCTCAAGCCACTCGATTGGCTAGGGCATCCATCCCGAAGGGTGTCCTAAAGCTCCTTTACCGAATTGTAATATTTCCAAAGATTTTGGTCTAAGTAGGCACTCACGGGAGTCCAAATCCTCACAAAAGGGGTGGGAGGGAGTCGGCTGAACATCTCAGCTATTGACGGGAATTTCACCCGCATTCGATCCCCAATTCTTTTCCGAATGTTGATTTTTTAACAGTTGTCAAGACAGACTATACTTAAGTCATCAAGGGTGAAGATGTATTGTATTAAATCCTCATTACTTTTGTGAACTCACAATAAATGAACATATCCTCTTTAATTATAAAATTAAAAAGTCAAACAATAATACTAATAATTAAAGATATATTCAATCATATCTGATTTACTAATTAAAGAAAATATATCCATTTATTATTGGTATATAATCTTGGGAAAAGATCTAAGTATTGTCATGTCAAGAATTATGTCTTTTTGCTCTGAAAATGTTACAAACTTATTAGAGAAACATATTTGTGTAAAAGATGATTGTTTGGGGATTCTAATAGAAAAAAAAAAAAAATTTGAAGATAATCATACTTACCTCCATGTAGATTGCCTAAATAATACCTGCATAGACATATTTTTTCTGTGATTTCAAATATAACATAGTCCTATACTATTTGGTTGATTTTGATCTGAAGTAGTTATATTCGTTGCACTTTTGTTATTTTATGTAAAATATTTAATTCTTTATTGACAATTTTTTTTGTAAAGCTTTCTAAGAGCATGCTTGAGTTTAATGTAAATATTATAAAAAAAAAAAAAAAAATCAACGTTATATTTAAAACTGAAATATATTTATATTATTTCGACAATTTTATCAAAATGTAATCATCTCAAATTTTTACACGTTATGTGATTTTAGATTACAAAAATCAATTATTATTATTTTTTAAACTTCTTATCACTAAATTAAATTATCATCTTTGATTGCCTAAAATAAAATGACTTTCTCCATTAAAATTAGAAAAGGAATCATTATATATAAATGGTGTTAATAACTCATATTTATTATTTAATGGAATCAAAGTCTCATAATTTTAAATAAATAAAATTGACCAAATTGCTGATGTGGACATGGAAAAGCAGTGTTTGACCTCACTGAGCTACCACTTTTAGACACATAGGTGCCAACTTTTGTGCATTTAGTAATACTTTTATTTTTGTGTATCAGGTATCACTATTTGTGTACAGAGGTACCACGTTTTATGCATGCAAATACCAATTTTTATCATTATATATCACTTTTTGTATTGCACAAAAGAGTGGTACATGATACAAAAAGAAGTGATACCCATATAAATAAAAGTGGTAACTCAACGAGTCATGGTAAACAATATTTTTCTATGTCTCCATTTTTTTTAAAACTATTAAACTGACTCCATTAAATATTAAATATGAATCATTAGCACTTATACGTAATAATCCTTAAAAATAATCGGTCAAACACGTATACCTTCTTTCCGTGTGTGAGTGACACTCTCGAAATCCAATCAACATCGTCATGCTAACATGCGCCGGCGATCCACCACATGAAATATTCTCCCGCCATCATCAACAAGCATTAAAACGTACAAAATTGCTATCCACCTTTTGCCACTTTTCATTTTCTCTCTCTAGAAACCCCACGAACTCGCTAATGGAGCTCCCGGTGGTAGATCTCGCTCAATATCTGGAGATCTCAGCTCAATTTAGCGGCGATGTGCCGAATTTGGATCCAGAGCTGAAAAGACTGTGCTGTGAGGTGAGTCGAACCCTAAGAGAAACCGGAGTTCTGGTGGTGAAGGATCCGAGATGTTCCGCACAAGACAACGATCGATTCATCGATATGATGGAAAACTACTTCGAAAGACCGGATCAGTTCAAGCGCCTCCAAGAGCGTCCTCACCTACATTACCAGGTCTCATCATTTACCACACACACACACACACACACACACAGATATATATTTGTATGTATATACATATTTCAATATATATTTTATATATGTATATGTTGTTTTTGTTTTGGGAGCAAGAAATTCTCTTTAATTTGGCTAATGGATTGCCATTAATTTAATAAGTGAATTTTAGTGGCTTTCGCAGTATCGCTTTCCTGCATTTTGTTTGCATCGAGACCGAACGTTAAAATGAAAATTGGAAATGATAGAGATTTTGAATTCTTTAATTATTGGAAGATTTAATTGAATTATTGTTCCTGCGAACATGGTTACATCTTGTGTTAATCTTCATTTTTTCGATTTTTAATTTCTACAGCTTGGATTCCTTTTAAAATCTTGATTGAAATTATTGTTGAATTTTTTAATTGCTATAGTAATAACTGATTGATGCTGGAAAAGTACTTGAATAGAATTTTTAATTGATTGAAAATAAATGGAAGAACTGAATTAGATAACAAAAACCACATACCTAAATTCTCCATTACTAATTCTCTTGGACCTCTTTGTCGCTGATTGGTATACTGCTTAGGCACTTCACACTCTTTTATTATGTTTGATAGAAGAAAGGCCCTGTGGAAACCGAAACCAACAAAAACCAACCTACAGAAAAACATTGTAGAGCAAGAGAGAGTCTAAAGCAATCCACTTCTCAAAGAGAGGTCAGGGGTTCGAGTCTTAGGAGACGTGTGTGTGAGTACCAACTAGGAAAAAAAAAAAAAAAAAAGCAATCCACTTCCCTTGTAGTGAATACAACTCATTTGATTGATTAGAACCATTAGATTGGCACATTTCTTATAAAAGTTGAGTATGGGACCAGTCTTCAGAGCCTTCCATTGATCAACTCAACTACATCTGCACAAGCTCATGCTTTTCCTTTTATGTAAAACAAGGTCTTCAATTGCATTTTGGAGCTTCAATTATATTATAAACATCACTTTTTTCTTTCAATTTGCATTCAAACTAGATGAAAAGTAAAATCTAGCGAAACATAAGGAAATGGGGATACTGGAGAGAATGAATAATACAGCAGGGATACTCTGTGTTGTCCTTTGGTTTATATTCCTAGATGGTCTAAGTTTGCATTCCTTAATGGAGGAGGGGTTATTCTAAAAGTTCTTCTGTAAATGAAATGACAGGTTGGGGTAACACCTGAAGGAGTTGAGGTCCCTCGTAGTTTGGTTGATGAGGAAATGCAAGAGAAGTTAAGAGCAATGCCTAAAGAGGTTCAACCATCCACTCCTGTCGGACCAGATCCAAAGTGGCGGTACATGTGGAGAGTTGGCCCTAGGCCATCAAACACCCGCTTTAAGGTTTCATTTCTTTCTCTTCTTTTTGAGTAGTACGACGATTTGGTCACTATCAAAGCATCCTTCTCGGCTTCTCGTGCAGGAACTAAATTCTGAGCTTGTAGTACCCGAAGGATTTCCTGAATGGCAAGAAACTATGAACTCATGGGGTTATAAAATGATATCTGCAATAGAGGTAAAGCATTAGTGTGGTCAGACATTTATCTTCTTCATTTTTTTTTTTGTAAATATACATCTAATAAAAGTAAGTGTTTTTCACCTCTTCTGAAAGATCAGGTATTCATATTACTTTTCTTCTCAGGTTGTTGCAGAAATGGCAGCAATTGGGTTTGGCTTGCCAAAGGATGCATTCACTTCTCTTATGAAGCAGGTGCTCACTATTTCTTGTCTCATCACTTTATCTTCTGTTTTTGACTCCAAGTCATTTCTTATGGTGCAACTCTGAAATCAGAAGCAATGAAGACAGATAAATATATGATGATTGTGAGTGGCATAAAAAGAATGCATTCAAGGTTTTAGTAATGCGAATTGCAAATGTAAATTTGTTCATTTTTCATCTATGTTCCATCCTTCCGTGCATGGAAACTTACATCTTATTATTCATTGTGGGATGTGTGGAACGAAGTTCCTGTTGGTAATCTAGCAGTATGGCACTGTAGTTCCACTAGTTTTTTATTTAATCACCCTTAAGGATATCTTATACTTTTTAACTTCATCCACTATTTAAGAAGTGCCTTCTCTCTTCAACCCCAGGGACCACATTTGCTTGCTCCAACAGGTAGTGACCTTCGACGTTATGGCCAGGAGGGCACTGTGTTTGCAGGATATCACTATGATCTTAACTTCCTAACAATTCATGGCAGAAGTAGATTCCCTGGTCTAAACATTTGGCTAAGAAATGGGCAAAAGGTTGAAGTGAAGGTTCCTATGGGATGTCTGCTCATTCAAACAGGAAAACAGGTATGGTTGTATGAGCACTTTAACCACTGGTGCCAATTTTCTTTATAATTTGAACTATTTAACTAAAGTGGTGATTCCTGTCAGAAACTGACTTGAAAAGTATGTAAGAAATGGTTATCGAAATCACACTTTGACCACTGGTGACAATTTTTCTTAATAATTTGAACTAGTTAACTAACTTTGGTGGTGGTTCCTGTCAGAAACTGACTTGAAAAGTATGTGAGAAATGGTTATCGAAATCACTCAAGTTATAAGCAATGTGCATGTCGCTATTCCAATTTAGAAATGATAGCGTATATTGGGAGTTTCCCAATCAGGCTATTATTTCAGTCACTAAATGATAGAATAATGGGTTTCGTGATTCCAACCGTCACAAAGATCAGATGAATTTAATTTTTGACATCTTATCAGTCTGTGTAATCTCTATATGATGTGTGAGTTATTTAATTATTCAAGTTCTCATATAGGCTATGTTACATGGACTCTTCAAAAGTAGTGAAGTACCCGTGTCAAATACATATTACTCGGACATGGGTATGGGATATATGCCCGACACTTTTGGTTGGACTTGTACTTAGAAAACATATCTAATCATTCAATTATATTATACTATTACTTCAAAATGAGATAAAAGCCTATATCGAACACTATATTAGATAAAAACATTAGTTTACTCTAAAAAATTAAATCAAATAATTAAATAAAATGAATATTTAGCAGTGTCAGTGTGTCCTGTTTAGAGATTTGACACGTCCGATGCATGGATAAATACCCGTACCCACGTAGCCGAGTTCATCTAACATAGCATATGGGGGTTCTTTAGCTTTCATAGATAATATATATATATATATATATTACAAATCTTTATCTTTCATACATAATTATCCTCATTGTTGATGTCATAGTGAGACACCTAAAATTAAAAATTGGTCAGCAGAAATTAAATAAACAATAGATGTCAACTTAATGTCTTCGTGGTATATTTTGGTGTCTGGACTTCTACAATTTTCTTCCTACTTCCCCACAAATGATGTTACATGGACTTCTAATCTGGTGAAATATTAATGTTGGACAAACATTACATGGGTAGGAGGATAGAGATATGTGTTTGATATGTCTGGATGGACATTTACTTAGCAAACATATCTTATCATTTAAATTGTGCACAAAATTATCTTATTATGTTCCTTATGTTACATAATTGATTTGAAATTACTGAAGTGTCTTCGCTGAACATTGTTACATAAGTACACCATTTTATGCTATCAATAAATAAAAATTATTATAAATTTGAATATTTAGCCATGGTTTTTCCTCCTGGTGAATAATATTCAGCCATCTTCTCATGTTGTTGGGTTTGAGTATTTGACAAGCCTGACACAGACACTCACCCAACAATGGTTCCAAGTTCATGATACATAACCCCAAAGTCTAGTTTCATCACTAAGTGGCTTGGTTTTGTTGCTAATGTTTACTGTTTCCCAGAGCTTATATTGGCTTGACTGTGATGTATGCATTTTGAATAATTATACATTTCACGTAGCATGAGAAGATGAGAATATATGTG
Source organism: Cornus florida (assembly GCF_030987335.1). Lineage (NCBI taxonomy): Eukaryota > Viridiplantae > Streptophyta > Magnoliopsida > Cornales > Cornaceae > Cornus > Cornus florida. The sequence continues at coordinate 8,147,239 of NW_026775573.1, forward strand.
TTTGATATGTCTGGATGGACATTTACTTAGCAAACATATCTTATCATTTAAATTGTGCACAAAATTATCTTATTATGTTCCTTATGTTACATAATTGATTTGAAATTACTGAAGTGTCTTCGCTGAACATTGTTACATAAGTACACCATTTTATGCTATCAATAAATAAAAATTATTATAAATTTGAATATTTAGCCATGGTTTTTCCTCCTGGTGAATAATATTCAGCCATCTTCTCATGTTGTTGGGTTTGAGTATGGACTTCTACAATTTTCTTCCTACTTCCCCACAAATGATGTTACATGGACTTCTAATCTGGTGAAATATTAATGTTGGACAAACATTACATGGGTAGGAGGATAGAGATATGTGTTTGATATGTCTGGATGGACATTTACTTAGCAAACATATCTTATCATTTAAATTGTGCACAAAATTATCTTATTATGTTCCTTATGTTACATAATTGATTTGAAATTCCTGAAGTGTCTTCGCTGAACATTGTTACATAAGTACACCATTTTATGCTATCAATAAATAAAAATTATTATAAATTTGAATATTTAGCCATGGTTTTTCCTCCTGGTGAATAATATTCAGCCATCTTCTCATGTTGTTGGGTTTGAGTATTTGACAAGCCTGACACAGACACTCACCCAACAATGGTTCCAAGTTCATGATACATAACCCCAAAGTCTAGTTTCATCACTAAGTGGCTTGGTTTTGTTGCTAATGTTTACTGTTTCCCAGAGCTTATATTGGCTTGACTGTGATGTATGCATTTTGAATAATTATACATTTCACAATTCTTCTATGAGCAGATTGAATGGTTGACAGCAGGAGACTGCATAGCAGGAATGCATGAAGTTATTGTGACTAGTAGGACAATCGATGCAGTTAAACTTGCATCGCAACAAAATCGCAGCCTCTGGAGAGTATCCTCAACAGTGAGTGAAGCCAAACATATAATCATCACTAACTCCCACTGTTTAACATGGTTTTAAAAGAGTTTATGCTTATTTGTGACTGTCTTTCTTCTGTTTTACGTAGTTGTTTTCACACATAGCATCTGATGCTGTGTTGAAGCCTTTAGGCCACTTTGCAGAGTCTCCACTAGCGAACAAGTATCCACCTATTTGTGCCGGAGAATATGTAGAACAAGAGCTTGCTGTGATTAATCTTAAAGGAAACAAAGGGGAGCCTTGATAACACATAAAACTGAGAAAGCATGTATTGCCCTCCTAATATTGCAAACTGCATTTCAAGATTGCTGCAATGAAATAATTCTAAAACAGGTCAGGATGATTGTTGTGCCATTGTTCATCCCACTGGTCATGAGGGATTGTGGAACTTCTAATTGACAGTTGTGTTTCTTATTCTTGATTATGATATTTAGTGGTTGTTCTATATCTAAATTTGTGGAGTTTATGACACCTTGCAACCTCTGTTATGCTATAAATGACATTGGTCGATAACTTGTTTTTGTTTCTAGTATGTGGCAGACACATTTACAGATCTGGTGCTCAACTTACATATGTTTTTAATGAAATTTTACATGGTTAAAGTAGAACCTGGTTGAAGCAGGGAGGTTTTTATTTTTATGTTTCTTTTGTGAGCTCATCCAATCTTCCATTTTGTTACTACACTTCACTGCATATTTGAAATGATAAATGAATGGTCATGACATTTGAGTTTATAAACTGCTCTGGCATCATGTGTATCGTGTTGTTTGCATCTATTCCCCGAGGCATATCAGCTCAACAGCAGAGTTGGCATGAAAACCACATGAAGAAGCATGATATAGGGTTAGTTCAGAAGCACACAACGGCATGAGCTTCATCTCATGTATATGTAAAACAGTACGAGACTGGTTCCTTGTAGCTAGAAGCAATCTGCAGCAGGACAGAGAGAATTGTAGTTCAAACATGAAGGTCTCTGGTGCCAAGGCATTGCCAATGTTGCTACTTATGGTGGTCATGGCAGGTCTGGTAGAGCAAGGCGAGGGCTCTACTTGTAGTAGCACTTTCTTCTCTGCACTTGTTCAGCTAATACCTTGTAGGCCAGCAATTGCTCCGTTTAGCCCCATCCCACCGAGTGAGGCTTGCTGCAATGCCGTTGTGATTCTGGGACAGCCTTGTCTGTGTGTCCTTGTCAATGGCCCTCCGATCACTGGCGTTGATCGGAACATGTTCATGCAGCTTCCTGAGAAGTGCGTTGCTAACTTCGAACCATGTAAATATCTCTTTCTATTTTGCACAGTTTCTGTTTTTCTGTACATTAGCGGATGTTCAATCTTTTCTCTGGTGCAGGTGGTATGAGAAAGCAACACATCGAGCCGAGGATATAACAAATTATGAAGAAATCTGTGCGTAGAGCAATGCGTCCTTTGATGCTGCTATTTACAAGTAGGAAAAGTTTGGAATATCTGTCATTCTGGTTGTTCGGGCTTTAGATCTTCTTCTTCCACTTTCTTTTTTCCTCTCTTTTTATGTAATCTCTTCAATCTCTGGTGCTAATATAGAGATTACCCAGTTTATAAACTAATATAGATTACCCAGTTTATAAACTTATATTGTATGTTGCGTAATGACACTCATCATGTTATGTCACCAAATAAAGGGCCTGAGTGTTCGAGTTTTCATAGGAGCAAGTGAGTTTGTAAATCTCTTGCCAAGAAAAAAAAAAAAAAAAAAAAATTTGACCCAAAAATGTTATAAAAGTTTGACAACTTGAAAGAGACACTTCTCAAGTTGAATTGACGACCAATTTATTTTATTTCTCAGACTGAAGGTACAAGACTACAAGATGATTCGCCCTTGAATTAAAATTTGATGAACGCACAATTTAAAAAGTGCATATAAAAAAAATATGAGAGATTTTAACCAGTTGTTCATCTCAAATGTTTAGGGCCATATTTCCGTAAAAACAAAGGTTAAAAATTTATAGAAACCAACGACGTGCTAAATAGCTAATATAGAAAAATATGAAGACAGGTTACCGTTATCGCATCCTAACCCTATAATGTCAAAACCCAGTGACATACATGCAACCTTATTTTGTTTACTGACCTCCATTTTTACACAGATACACTCAGTCGGGGAGCTAATCGCCCTACCAACTAGGCCACTGGGTCATTTTCATTGTTATGATTAATCTGCCTGTTGTGACACTGTATATAATTTGAGCTTCCAAGACCTGCTTTCAGTACAATTTGTAAAATAATTGTTTACATAGCCGCTGTTGTAAAAACATGTCTTAAAATGAAGCCAAATGGAAGAAACAGTAATCATCTAAAATACGACGTTTGAAATCATGAATTTGGTAACTTCAGCGAAACGTAAATGCAGTGGAACATAAAAGTGAAGTCTCCAATTCAGAAACATGCAGTGAAGGCTCCAACTATTTAAAATGAATCCCGCATGGAAAGGAGCCCGGATCCCCACAGCACCACACGTGTGCGCGCTGTGAGCCGTCCAAAGCAATACATCACAGGATCCCAACACCATGGGAAAACGTCGTTAATACACACCGGTCACACCAATGACGGGAAATATATGGTAGTCAAATAAAGAAAGTTCAACAAACACATCACCAGAGAGTACTGGTTTCTGACATGGTCTCTTCCTTTCATATGGAAATCCTGCCAAATCAATCACCAATAATAGGACCTAGCTAAGCAAGATCAACCTGGGAAATGCATTTCATACAACACAGTTCTCCAACACCAGTCTTCACTAAACTTCTGCTTGTGCATGTTTATAACATTCCCAGTCGAGCAACATTAAAAAAGTTTGCAGTTTGACATTGTTTTTATGGTGTAATCGAAAAGTGAAGTATCAGCAAGGGAATGTGGCTATGCTGGTCATCGCAAACGAAAAGTTGGAAAAGCAACTGATTTCATGTGAGATTTATGACCACGTCTTTGTAAGTTTGAACTAACAGAGTTTACACAGCCGATCAACAACAACCTCTTACAAAACGAGATGAAAGGTTGGTTACCTGATATAACAAAAGGCGTCACACAATTACCTCCCGAAAGAAACAATATATAATGTCAAGCATCCAGCGAAAAGAAAGATAACCAAAATAAATAAATAAATAAAGAAGCATTACCTCGGATTGCAAACAGAAATACTCCATTGGTCAAAGAACAGCCCTATGAAGACATGCAACAGCTGAACTTGCTCGGTGCTGAAACTGGTTCCTGCCCGGGGACAACAATATTGGTTCCCTTGAGAAGTGAAGAATTCCCTCCTTCAGCTTCCTCATTGGCTATGAGGGCCTTCTTGCTGATGATTCGATAAATCTCTGTCAGGATGGTAAGGAAAGATGTTTCAACATTGGTAGCCTCAAGGGCTGATGTTTCCATAAAGAAAAGGTTCTCCCTCTGGGCAAATTCTTTGGCATCTTCGGTGGGTACAGCACGAAGGGACCCTAGGTCAGACTTGTTCCCTACAAGCATGATAACAATATTCTTATCTGCGTGGCCCCGCAATTCCTCTAGCCACCTCGCTATATGATCGAAAGACTGGCGCTTGGTTATGTCATAAACCAGCATTGCCCCCACTGCCCCTCTGTAGTATGCACTTGTCACCGCTCGGTATCTGAGACAAAGTGTGCACAGAACAAATATCTCATAGCGGTCTTAGTGGCAGAAACAGCAAATAAGTATATAATCTTTATTCTCTCTCTATTTCACATTACATTTACTATATTTAAAAATCTAAAATTGATTTTATATTTTCTCTTGGTTTCTCTGATCATTGTTCTGATTTCAGAGTTTTAGAGCTTCACAAATCATAATAGAAAACTAATACGAGCTTTGGCCTTCTTTAATTTCTTTTTTCAAAATCAGAATGAATGACTGCAATTCTAGTAAGATCACCATGTGACTTGGCAAGTTAATCCAATGAAATTTTTATCAAAGTTTCGTACAATTTATCTAGTAAGATCGCCATACTGTTAAAGAAAAACTACAAAAAATATAGTGTTGAATAAATCAATTTAATTGCTTGATATGTTTAAAAAAAAAAACTAGAAGCAGCTTTAGACTTTTTTAAGTTCAAAACTCAGTTTAAATATCTAGATAGTAGGTCAAGGTATTAAAGTCACGCTACTTGTGAATTATTTTAATCTAAATGTTCATGCACACACATTAACTACTCCAGGGACATTAAGGTTGCACTCGGCTAAACTTAAAATGAAGTGATTTTGGATTCAAATTCATGAATGACTGCAAATCTAGTAAGACCACCATGTGACTTGGCAAGTTAATCCAATGAAATTTTTATCAAAGGTTCATACAATTTATCTAGTAAGATCACCATACTGTTAAACAAAAACTACAAAAACAATATATATATTGTTGAAATAAATCAATTTAATTGCTTGATATGTTAAAAAAGAAACTAGAAGCGGCTTTAGACTTTTTTAAGTTCAAAACTCAAAGTTTAAAAATCTAGATAGTAGGTCAAGGTATTAAACTGACACTACTTGTGAATCATTTTAATCTAAATGTTCATGCACACACATTAACTACTCCAGGGACATTAAGGTTGCACTTGGCTGGACTTAAAATGAAGGGATTTTGGATTTGAAGTCATGAATATATTGGAGGGTTTACTATTAGAGTTGGATTCAAATTGAAAATTTCTAGTTCATATGTTTTTGTTAAATAATAGTCCAACGTGTCTTTCTAGTCTACACCAAGGTTCTCAATCCACATCCTTGGACATTTACTTTGCAAAAGAGTTCCACTTTTGTCTTATTATTCACATATTTATGCAGCAATATTTATATCTGTACATGGCTACTGTCGTGTACCAAATTCTTGCAACTTATAGCCTTCTCCAGAAAAATGACCTTACTTTAATACATAACATTCTAGAGATGTTTGTTCCATGTTGCTCTAATCCTATGTGCACATGGTTCAATATATCCCTTCAATGGATATGGATAACCAAACCCTGACAAAAAGAGAAAAATGGAACAATTGCCCTTATGCATCATTTTGTCATCAATCTTAACTAACACGATGGAGCAGAATAAACTGCAAATAGATTCTATTCAAGGTATTGGATTGCACAAATCTCTTCTCTATTCTAGTCAGCGTAAGTTGTAAGCATTTAAATTATTACTTTTGCAGATCAAGTCATCAAAGCCTTACCCACAAAATCAAGCTATATGGTGTGCTAAAACCACCTAAAATCTATACAAAGATATGATAAGGAAAGCAACACCTCAATCGACTACTTACAGAGAGCATCAATCCAGGAAGACGAGAATAGAAGAGTCAGACAGGGCACACTTTCTAGGTGTTGAGCACCAGGAAGACAAAACACAGTTCACCATCAATTCGGGTCAACGATGACAAGATATTTAACGGAACTTCAAAATTATATTTTATAAGTGTTTCGACAACAATTTATGCCTACTAAAATTTTCATCAAATAACAAGCTCCAAGTAAAAAAAAAATGCACAATGTATATCGCATGATAGTCAGATTATAGCAAAGATTGAATTCATGAGCTTTAAACATGTGATGTAAATATGTACCAGAAACACAGGACTGAAGTTTTTAATGCAACCTTCTTCTTTTTCTTTTTTCTTTTTTCCTTCTTTTTTAAAAAATCCTATTTGAAACTCATATACCTACTTTGACCCTACAGAGACTTAACTCTCGACCATCTACTTTGGAAGATGAGAAAGTACGGTCAAGTACCACTAGACTACAGCCCTTGGTTGGTTACGCAATCTTTTTGATAAATATAATGTAACAATATGTCAAACAAAATCTAATGTAAGGCCCCTGCTCCTCCACCCATTACCCAAGAAAGGTTATATCTATGGTACACAAGCTCCCGCCAGAGATGAAGGGTTCAGATATAACCATGTGGCTGTATCTAACACTGCCATGTGGATTGGTGGGCTTAAATCAAGACCCAAGTTGTTGAATCGTGGCCAAACAGAATGGACAAATGGAGAATAACAAATGCAACAAGGACGGAGAGGGGATAATCAGCCACAGAAAGATGGTGCCTTTAGTCCAGCAGTTCGGGTTCATTCATGATCAGAAACAGTTGAATAGGATTCCATCTGGACAGCATGTAGCTTTAGAGAAAACTCAGAAAACCAATGTGGGTAATATGGCAAGCAGGGAGAAAAGGTTGTACGGGAGGGAACCTGGTTAAGCAGACGAAACCACAATGAAGTGGATAGTTATCAACCAAGTTAACTGAACAAGTAGGCATTGCCTACTTCTCTGCCACATATAATGCCTGCAGTTACCAAGTGCAGCATGTACAGAAAGCACTCAGGAAATCATTTGTCCGGTTGCTCCAGTTACATCCACGTTTTCTTCTTGCAGTTGTAAGCTAGCTCACCAGTGTGGTTTGCATGCTGTTTACCATTCAGTAACCTAATATGAGAGATTCTCGACAGGACTAACTCCAGCCAAATTCATCCTGACTTTGTGGCGTAGCAGTGAAAAAGAGGATTAGAAACCTATCAGTTGTTTTAGAACCGTAAAAGCTTTGCCTTTACAGCCTCCTGCCAGAGCTAATATATGGAATTGGTTGATGTGATGGGGGGCGTATGTTAAGGGGATTCTCTTAACATCATCAGACCCATTTTTTTGGCATGCTATGCTTAGACACAGATTGAATAATTAGCCGGTTTAAACCTTTGAGGTTCCGGTATACACATGCATTAGCCAAACAGGAAGGGCCTAATTTGGTATTTCTTCATTCTGACCATAGTAGAACTTTCAATTTCACAAGACACCTACCTTAATGAAGCTCAAAAAACTCCCAACCAGAAATCATACCATCCATTTTAACAACTAATAGGTCCTACCAATCTACATAACAACCATATTCCATTTGTTAACAGATCATCCTAGTGGAAGAAAAAAATAGTAATAGCAATAATAATAAAATAAAATATATTAAAAGTTCGAAGTGATGGAGAAGTATTCCATTTCCTGGATTATAAAATAGATTGCTTTTCCAGGATTTCACTGATCAATTAAACACACAAGTCAATCGCATAGTTCAATTTCACTTTTTAACTCAAAGCCACGATCATCCTTAGAACACAGGTCTCCAACAATATGTATATGCATATTTTAATCAAATTGAACTAAATTTTCGTTCATCACACAATCAAACACTAAAATAATCGCAAATCAAACTATTTAATTTCATAATCATAAAAAACAAATATATATAAAGAAGAAATAAAGCTCACCTTTCTTGTCCAGCAGTGTCCCAAATCTGAGCCTTTACAGTCTTGTGATCAATAACAAGAGTTTTCGTCTGAAACTCGACTCCGATTGTAGCCTTCGAATCCAAGCTGAACTCGTTCCTCGAGAAACGTGCCAAGAGTTGCGATTTCCCGACTGCAGAATCCCCGATCAATACGACCTTGAATACATAATCAATCTTCTGATTGAAGTCTCCATACAAATTCGACATTTCTCGCGGTTTTTCCAATCAAATCAGATCAAATCACACTTCTAAATCTCAAAATTCAAACAAAGAAATCCTCAAGCTAGAAGATCACGCCTCCAAATCTCAAAATTCAAACAAACAATTGGAGAGAAGGAAGTGAGAGGCGTGAAGATGTTCTATCAACTTCTACAGAGATGTATCTACATGTGCATGTATATCATATATATATATATATATATATATATATATATATATTTGTATTATATATATTATATGACGATGTGCATGAATATTTTGGTATAGTAGCTGTATGTATAGATCATATATGAAAATAATGTAGAAGAGAGAGAGAAGAAGAACCGCGTCAGAGAAATAACCAACGCGCCGTCAAGCGCATTTCTCAAATGTGAATTTTCTTCTATCTCTCAGCGTTTGGATACAGAGAAAATTGACTGGAAAGCAGCGTCAATACAGGTTTTGAATGCAATGTTGAATGTGTTTTGGGCTTTTTTATGAGGGCTGTTTGGCTATAAGATTTCAGATCAGTATGGTTTAACTTGCTTGTAAGTTTTAACCCAAACCCAATTCGGTTTTTGGACGGGTTTGAATACCAGTATTTTTTAGGTTTGGGTTGGACTTCAATTAAAAATTATTGATCGGATCACAATTTGATTTTTTTTTTTTTTTTTTTTAACCAAAGGGAACAGAAACTAACATAGAGCAGGAGAAATTACAATTTGAATTAAGCTTCGATAAAAAAGAGGAATAATTTGAGATTGAATTATATTATAGTTGTTATTATTCCTATTAAAGTTTTTTTTACTAACGATATTATGTTGATCATTGTTTTAATATTTAGGTTCGTTTGTTTGAATATAATTTTTTTTTTTTTTTTTTTTATATATATCTTGATTGTCAGTAAAATATTTATGAAGAAAATAAATATTAAAAATTAAAAAAAATAACCTACTCATCAATTTTTGACAAGTTATTTTACACGATCCCTCCGATAACCTCAACATCAAATTAGACCTGTGACAAATACAGAGAAAATAAAAATAAAAAATATATATTTTACCTAAAAAAAAATATTCGAAAAAAATATTTTATGTGGAAACTAACTAAGCCAGGCTTCAATTTGAATTAGGTAGAATATAGTCTCTTCTATTGTCCTACAATTTGACGTTGAAAATATTAGTGTCCCACTATCATTTGTAATGATTCGTCCAATTCGTATAAATATTGTTCGTTTTACATATTCTTTTTTCGGTACTCAAAATTTTGCTAAAAAGGTCTACACATATAAATAAAAGAACTTCTCTCTGAACTATGTAGGACATCTCAAACTCGGGTTACTAGTGAAGTACTAGATAATTAAAATGAAGATGGGTGTAATTTATTTATATTTTTCTTTTTCCACAAGCAAGGTCTATCATTATGAATCACCATATTCTCAAATGGTCAATAATGAATAAAGGAATGAATAAAGGAATGAAAACGAAGAAGGGTCTAGTACGATAAATTAATGGAATTTGGAATTTGGAACTTCAGGGAACATTTGGATTTGGATGGTTCTGTATTACGATTATCTCGCATGTTTCTTTGAATTGCCTGCTCTTATATATATATATATATATATATATATATATATAGTGGAATAATCAATGAATAAAAACTGCAGTTGTTGAGTTTCTGTTGTTTGTTTGATTGTGCCGCCAAAAGTGTCTGTTTTATTATTTTTTTTGAAGAGAATGCAATTGTTGCAGCCTTTATTTCATTGACAATTTTTTAAGGAAAGTGGATCCTCTAAGTTGATGGTTTACAGGGTCACGTCTCTCACTTCTTTTCATGTTTATATTGCCAAAAACCTACATACAGCATCATATATGTTTATATTGCTCTCTCAAGTCTCAACCATATTCACATCTTTTGCAGCATGAATTAATTGTGGCCTCTATAAACTTGCTAAATAATAGTAAGCAAGTTGAAGTGAGGCGTGCCATAATATACAAGCATTTTGGTACTGAGAAGTATTATTGACAAAATTAACAATAGACAAATATTGTTATTTGCAGACAATTACCGAGAGTGAGAAAGACATAACTTTGACTAAAATTACCAATGGACTATCGATACAAGGCTTGCAAGCAAACAAATTTAATTCACATTATCATAAATTCCAAGGTCAAGCCACCCCAGAAAAGATATTCAGTGCGTCTGGTATACCAAGCACCGGGCTAATCAGAGCCGTACATGATGTGCACAGGCCGGCATGTGTTGTGCATGTACGGTTCTTCTTAGCTCAGTGCACCAGGCGCACCGAATACCCTACTCGTCGGAATTCCCCCACCCTCACCTTCTATGAGCTGCACAACTATTACTGTATTACATGAAGAAAAAAAAATGCATGTTCCCTAATCGGGCGCACCGTCGAAATTCCCCTACTCTCACCTTCCCTTCTATGACCAGCACAACTATTACTGAATTACATGGAAAAAATGCATGTTGGCTAATTTATTATGATGAATAAATGCTCGTGTAGACGGTTGAAGAGACCAAAGTTGTTTTTAGTTTAAAAAGAAGTTTCAGCATTGATTCCAGGTTGAGAAAATGTGCTATACAATTGCTATAACTCAAGCTCCCGAAGTGTGCTATACAATTGTGATAACTCAAGCTCTCCGTAACGCCCAATGGGACCAAGATCCCAGTAGCGAGTTTCTAAACTCGGTCGTAGTCCCCTTCCACGGTTCAAATTTTCGAATAACCTTGTGGCTGTGATCAGCTCATGAGACATCTGACCTAGGTTCTATGGCACTCCAAGGGGAGGGGGGGATTCACATGAAGTTGGTTGGACCTCACAAGTCCCAACTAAACACAGCAAATTGCATACAACAAAACATAATTTGAGCACTTTTATAGAGTCAGAATTATCTGTTGAATAGTAACCTATTCCATCTAGTTCGTGATGTGAAAACAACAGCACCCTTCGGCTTCAGGCCCACGTACCGTTTTCTGGTGCATTGAAAAAGATGAGTTGGATTGCTTTCCTTTTCCTTCATATCATTGTGTGTACACGAGCAATTCAGGCAGTGGGATCTGATTTGTGTTTCTGTTTACTCGAACACGTGCACTTTGCCCTAGTATCCGCAAGTGTCTGTACCAAAAAGAGGAAATCCCATGAGGGAAGATAAAAGTAGGTTGGAATTTCATGTGAGTTTGATTTAAAGGCAAACTTTTTGGCATACCTTAACCTGTTTCTGAAGGTCTTTAATGTACTCAACTGCCAAATCTAACATATCTGCTGTATTTGTTTGCTGTCAATTGCAACAAAGAAAAACTTGAGTTCTAACTACTAACCACTTTTAGAAAAAGAAAAGGGGCAAAAAGCCCCGAGTTTGAAACTACCTTGTCCATGTTCGGAAAAAGATCCTGCAATTTCCTCATTCTTTCGCTAATTCGTGTTCTTCTCATCTAAAATTATAGACCCCAAAGGCGCATATCAGTATTATTGAGATCACATAAGAAACACCAAGAGCAATCAACTGCTTTGAATACAATAGCAAAACATTAAACACTTTACCCTCTCTGCAATGCTTCGTGGGTGTGTGGCGAAACCTCTTTTAGCTCGGATCTTACAAGGGACAGAATCTTGGTTAAATTGCAAAAATTTCTCTACCGCAGCCATCTCAGCAGAAGTTTTTGGCAAGCTCAAATGGTGAGTCAAACTAGGAGTGAAGTTTCTATGTTCACCATTCTGAAAACAAAATAAAATTAGCAATCGGAAAAAAGGATAAGCCAAATGAAGAAAAGTTACGAATGATCATAAAAAAAGCTACCTGAGTTTCCACAGAATTAAAACTAGAGAACATCTTCGCATTGCCATCTCGGCTTCTTTTTAGGCCAGAGAATGTAGAATCATTCCAAGAACTATTTGGAAAACCTGGGGCATAATGTCTATTGCTGTTGTCATTACCATTGCCCAAATGTCCGTTCTCAAAGCTACCTACCCCTGTGCATTCATTCCCATTTTCAGCAATCTGAGGCATGAACCTCAAGCAAGAAGACGGCCCCGATGAGAACTTCATGTGATCATTCAACCTGCTAGTTGATGGACTGACTTCGTTCTTTGTACCACTACCCACTCTGAAATTTCCATCTCTCATCACAGCAAATCCTAGGAATTATTAAACCGTTTTTTCAGTAATAAAATCTTTATTAAACACAATGATAATAATTCCCAAGAAATTGATACTATAATCGTTTTCAAATTAATCACCGGCTGGGAGCAGAATTGCTTGAAATATGTTGGGCATGCACAAAATCAAATCTCCTTTAATTCATTACTAAATAATGAGTTTCAGAACTGTTTAATGGTACAACTAGTACAATAATAAGTATGGTTTCTATGATCTTATAACTTCTCAGTCTTTCCATAATTAATTCCCTCCAAGAATTCCTTCTTCTTTTAGCTGATATATATATATATATATATATATATATATATATTCCCACTATGTTTTCCAATACATTTGTAATGATCAATTTCTTTTTCTTTGGCAATATGATCAAATTAAAGGAAAATAGACAGGAAAAAAAAAAAAAATTCTAAAAATGGGCTGCTTTTATTATGTATTTTCCTTTTCCTATTCCTAGACCATTTTTAGATCTAAACAAAGGCCAAACCTAAAAGTCAACTCTTTCTTCCTGAAAAAATGCAGCAAACAACCTTATATGGCTTTACCAATCTGTTTTGCTCTAAGAAACAAGTGTGTAAGAATATACAAATAAGAAAGCTAAATTCAAGTAAAAGCAAGAAATTTCCATACCATTTTCAATGCTCAGGTTGGAGAAAAGCCCGGCCGGAGAGCTGCTTTGTCTGATCAGATTCGAGCAATTTCCGCCACCAATCTTTGCTTCTGTAACATTATACGAGCTATCAACAGCAGTTTGAGTACTCAGTGAGCTATGATTTGCCAAATCCTGATCCAAAGGAGGTTGATAAATCATCTGCGAAGCACAAGTAGAGTATCCACTACTTTGTTGTTGTGGAACAGACTCCACCATTTCGTGCTTTATAGAATTGGGAAATTGCAAATCATGCGAATCAGAATCACCAGAACCAGTACCGGACATTAACCTCGCCAGCATCGTTTCGGATTCAGAACTCGAAGATTGAGGATTCAGAAATTCATCGCATCCGTCACCGCCGCCGCCTCCGCCGTCGACGAGGCTCGCAAAGAACGTGCTCGGAGCTGAACGGTACCGCATTAGGCCAGTGCTCTGATGTTGTTGTTGTTGTTGATGATGATAATACAGATCTGAATTCACAAACTCTCTGTTCTTCGAGAATTCCACATCTGAATTCTTTAAATTAGATGAAAACAATAGACTCACGTCTCCTGAAACCGCCTGTGAGCCGTTAACACCAAACATGCTCGAAACTCAACAATTCGCCTACTCTCTTCTGGTTTCTCACCTCTGAACAGATTAAATCAATTCTCTATAGCATATATACATATATATATACACACACAGAGAAAAGAACTCAAAATCTGCAGAAAGAGCTGAAAAAACCTAGATTTCAGAGACAACTACTCTTGCTTTGTGATTGAACTTGTTCAAGTGAATTGAACTAAACTCGAATCATCCTCGATTTTTGTTGCTCTACAAAAATCTCAGCCACAAAAGGACGACGAGCGAGTAATAATTGTATTATGACAAAAAAAAAAAAAAAAAAACAGATCTTTTGATCAACCACTGTAGCTCTCAGCTTCAGTGTCTGCGTCTAGATCAGTTTCTCTCTCTTCAAAAACCAGGCACCTGTTGTTACTGGTTAGAGAGAGAAAGCTTAGGGGGAGAGAAATTTTTTACTACTTCTGTCAATCCGAGAAATGGCATAAGCTAACGATCTGGTTGCTCTATCCGGTATATTTATGGACTTGGATTTTCGGAGTTACCCTCACTATTCACTGAATATTACAGAAATGCCAACATGACGTGAGCATGTATTCATCATGTCCGTGACAGCTAGTCTAAATCTAGTTGACGAAATTACCCCAAACTGAGAAGAAAATTACTGAGATTTGGTTAATTAATAATAATTTAATCACAAAGTTGATTTTTTTATTTGTTTTCATGAATTATTTAAAGCTTAGACGGATAGGAAGCTTTGCTTAGGAGTCAAATGGACTCTAATTAAACGCGGAGAGTTAGCGTAACGTGGCGAATGGGTTTACTTTGATTAGTATGATTAAGAAAAAATTATTAGTCTCGTCAAAATTCACTAATTAAAAAGTAAATAAACTCTAAAAGTTACTTTTTGACCTTTCAAAATAGAAATGGTTTAAGCAAGTAAAATGAATAGTGTGAATTTTGATATATAAATAAATAAAATAAAATAAAATATAAATAAGATTCTAATAAGAGATTATAAGAAAAAATAAACATAAGTTTTAATTGGACCCTTACTTGTTTTATGGTCTTGAATCATGTAATGATTTTTTGAGAAAAAATGTGTTCCATGGACACTTATTTATGGTAAAAAAAAATAATAAATAAAATAAAATAAAAATTAGTGTTAAAGATCTGAAAGAGATTTTAATATTTAACAAAGATCGATGCCAAACTTTTTTTTGATATTATTTTTGTTTGAAATGATTACGCTCTCATTCTTCGTCTTCTTCTTTTTATTTATATATATATATATATATTGGATTAAGCCTCTAACAAAATAAATAGGCGTATATGATATCCCTCAAATTTTAATTTAGAAAGAGGAGTATATATCACTTGAATTGAAGTATACTTCCTATATTTTTCGCTAAAGACTTAAACTCTCAAACTTTTAATTTAGATCGAAGTAAATTCTTATTGTCTATTTAGATAATTTGAATTTTTATCATTTATTAAATCTTAAAAAGCAATTAACATCAATTTCGAAGGGTTTTATTGACAGTATGAGATGTTTGTAAAAAAGAAGAAATTTTTGCCTTACAAATATACAATTACAGTTGACTTTTTTGGGTCCAATGCTAATGAATTTTTGTTAAAAGAAAGAGAAAAAAGAAAAGGGTCAATTCCCTATCAAAATTTGAAACTTTGACATTTTCTCATATTTTTGTGTTTTTTCAAAGACATTAATTCTTGTAATAAGTCAAACAGCTTAAGTCAATAAATTTAATCCAACCTAAAATTTTAAGCTAAAAACAACCATTCAATTAAGAATGAAGAAGGAAAAAATAATATATAATAAATAATAGGATAAATTGCACTCACATTTCCTAATTTTCGGTTACTGTCAATCAGCTATCGGTTAACGCACTTGTTTACATTGATACTTCCTGAAATTTCAAAAGTCATTTTTACCCTTAATTATTTAATTAAGTTAATTCACAACCTATCAAACATGTTAATTGACAAAAATAACCCTCACTCACCTGAATAAATAAATATAAATAAAAGAAGAAGAAGATGGGGTGTGTTTGTTTATGAATGTTGCGTGGTTACATGTTGGTGGTGAGGATAAATATAGATAATGAAAAATGAAAGTTATTTTGGTCCTTCAATATTTAGTTTATAGGTTATATTGGTAATTTATACTTTTTATGTATTTGTTGACCAAGTTTAAATGGTCATTTTTTCCAGTGTAAGAGGAGTGTGTATATAAACTTTTGAAAATTTAGAGGTGTCAATGCAAATAAGTGCATTGATTGAAAGTGCAATTTATCTTAAATAATATTATCATTTTAAAATAATAATAATAATAAAAGAAATGACTTCAAACCTAGTGTGGTCTTTTCCTCGATGCTTGGGCCAAAAATAATCCATAACCATGGAAAGGCTCGAGACTAATGACAGGTGGGCCCATAAAAAGTCCACTGTCAATAATGGCGCTAATTTTTGGGTTGCCAACTAATTCAACACTTATAATAAATGCCACGTTAACAACGCAATGTTAGCTAAGTACATGTGACTTTTATTAATGTAATAGCCTCTTATCTTTACAAACATACACACACATGCGTGAATAATTGACGTTTCATTTAATTTCTTTTGAATTTTTTGACTTCAAAGATAAAGTCAACCCTCATCTTTGAAAAAAATCATTGTACAGTAACCTTTGACCCCTTTACATACTCTTGTGTGAAATTGTAATTCAACATTATAAATTAATTACACAAACACTCTAAAATGAGCTAAATTCTGTTTGGTAACACCGAATCTTTCAAATATGACATAAATGATTTCATTCTAAATCATAACTCAACAAGTAGTTAGAAAGATATGGTTACACAATTATATATTAGGTACAAAATTACACTAGTAAAATATTATAAAATATTTCTTCATTTTTTTGGTAATTGACCGATATACATGAAATGAAAAATGGTATTCAGTGATAAATTATGAATATTTTAACAAGTCGGACACCACTATTATTGACAATATATATATATGTGTGTGTGTGTGTGACAATAAAGATAATTTGAAAATGTTTTAGGTTTAGTTAAGACATTCAAGTTAGCATTGTGCCACTCATGTTTGGTTGACACTAATTAGCCAACTTATAAAGCTGTCACCAAAATAATACACAATTTTGTGTGCTATTTTTCCTTTTCAATGGAGATGAAATATGAAAGTCTAAACACTAGAAAATTGGATTTCTATTACTTTGTTTTTATATACAAAATTTCTAAGAACACGTACTAAAACAAAATTTGAAATGTCATCTATTTATTTATTATCTTAAAAAAATAAAAAAATAAAAAAACAATTTCATTTTTACAACATGCACCCAACTGAGGACTCAATAGAATGAGCTCAACTTAAGAAAATTTTTTTTTTTTCTTTCCAAAAATTAAATTAATATAAATTTTTGCTTACCCATTTTTCGTCAATTTAGGTGTTTATGATTTTCTCCTACAATAACATACATATTCATTCAAATTAGAAGTGTAATTCGAAAGTTTAACTTTAAAGACTTACCTTCTAAATTTCTATTCAACCGCCATGCCCTTGAGGGCAGGTTGTTCATGGTCTTGAGGAACAAATTTCTTCTAACTTCATTTGAGGGTCAATGAGATTGAATATAAGACTTGGTACTTAGTTCTATGACCACACAACTCACCGACATAAAAATAAATTTCAACCAAGATTTTGACATTTTTGTCCACGATCAAAGAGACAAGGCAATGAAAATCATATATTGAAATATCAGAGGGACATATTTACTGCAATGAGATTCAACTTTATTGTACGCATTATTACTTGTGAGAGGGATCAAAATCTTCTTCAGTGCAATTCTTGGCGCAAGAAATCTTCATATTTGTAATTTTATTCGTGTGTTATGTTGTGGTTGGTCAGGATATATAATACTGAATCATGTAATAATTTCTCTTTTCTTACGACATCCAAATTGTACAGGTTGAATGACTCAAAACTTGCAACATCACCTATTTATTACCTATCACAAAAGCGTTAAGCAACACCTTAAAATTAAGAATAAATGTGATACAATTTGCATTGTGAAGTACCGCAAAAGGAGTGTACCGATTAAAATTTTAATCCTATGTAAACGGTCATACTGATTTTAAAAATAACAATTTACACACAAGGATAAAAAGACCAAATTCTCTTATATTGAAGTAGATCAATAATTGCTTAGAATATAGACTTTGAATTAAAGAATAGGATACTAAAAAGATTTAATTATTCTCCTTATCCCATAAGCACTTTACCTATTTAGATAACCATTGTTTCAAGCCTCAAGTTTGGTCTCAAATATCACCATGATTTAGATTGTATATAAAGCTCAATGAATCCATTTTATTTTATTTTTTCTTATTTTTTTATTTTATTTTTTCTTATTTTTTTGGGCTTTTGAGCAGATAGCATATTATAAAGTAGCATCAACTACCATTGGATTTTTTTGGATGAAAGTTGGGTGGATAGGTCCACTGCCATGGCATATTCCAATCATTAATTGAGATAAGTAGACACTATAAGTAGATATAGTCTTGTTTATTGTCATACAATTTATAAATTAATTTGAAGTGTGTTAGGATTAATTTTAGATGGGCAACTTTAAACTTTTAAAGGAGTTCTTAATATGGTATTAGAAGAGGACCATGGGGAGTGGTCCATAAAGGGAAAACCTAAGCACCATGAGAAAGCATATTAATAATATGAACTTTTTGTCCTTCTTTTGATAAGTAAATATTTTGAGTTATACCATTTCTACTTGATTATTATTATTATTATTATTTTTAGTATATGTATATAAATTTCTAACATTCGAAAACTAATGCATATTGTCCCTTGTTATTTGTGGATCGTCAATTTTGACCAATCATTTTTATTAAAATCCCAAAATACCTTTAATATACGTGTAGAACTGAAATTGAATTTTGTCTTAAAGGTATTTTAGATATTTCGGTCTTCAAAATGACAAAATGTCCTTATTTGTTCAATTTGAAAAGTGTAATGTTTTTTTTTTTTTTTTTTTTTTTTTTTTTTTTTTTTCAGTGAGCATCAAAACTTATTTATTAGCACTTCTCATTCATTTGGTGGAAAGAATTTACTCTATTGTTTCGTTCGGTAGGAAAGAAAAAAATTAAAAGGAAATGAGAAAAGAATGGATAAACTAGACATCCCTAGAAAATAATTTATTCTTTTTGTTTGATTGGATGGAAGAGAAGATAATAAGTTCACAATTTATTATATTGGTTATGGGAGAAAAAAAAAATAAAGTTTTAAATTATTTTTACCATTATGTCCAATAATATCTATACTGTAATTTAAAATTTGTATAATTTAGGATAACATTTAATTTAAAACTTATATAATAGTCCACTTTCTTCTGCCAATGTTTGAAAGAATAAAAATTTATAAAGAATAAAAAATAAAATATCTTTTCTATTATTTTTTTTTTCTTATATCATCTTTATCAAGAAGTTTATTCATTCTTTTTTATTTTCTTTTCATATATCTTCGTTCCTTCGTACAGAACAAAGCATATGAATAAAGTTACTTTTTTCCAAAAAATAGAGTATCGAAAAAGAAAGAGAAACAAGACTCTTCCCTGAATGCATTCACATAGGCCAAAATAGATTTTATTAAAACTTAGAACCTTGTTTGGTTTTGGAATTTGGTACTCTCTGATTGGAGAGAACATCATTGTCGTTATCCAATAATGTGTTGATGTTGATAGTGTAGTTATCAACAAAGTTTGTGTACTGTGAAGCCAAAGATGAGATAGGAAGCAAGTTATATCTTTGATTCCTTATACAATGAATGTATAGAAACAATAGTACACTTTGTCTCGACTGAATAAACAAAGAAACACAAAGAGAGTTGATTTTTTGATGTGAAATGGCTATATGTTGAGTTGTCTCCTTGTGTGACCCCATTCACATTATCACATTTGTACAAAGTGTACTATTGTTTGCTACATTCATCCCCCAAATTCAACATATATTTTTTATTTTTTTAATAATTTATTTTTTATACGATTTGATCTTTTGTGGGTAATTAATGATTTTGTAATTTAATAATTACTAGATTTACAAACTTGTACTTTATTGTTAAGAAAAAAAATTTAAAATAATGATAATAACAATAATAATAACAATAATAATAATGCTCCCTTGAATGTTATTTTTTGAGCTTGAAGCTCTCAACCAATCGTACACATGTGCATTTGTGTGGTATAGAAGCTCGTCAAACTCATGAGTTGCATATATAACCAGTAAACCAGTCTCTTTCTTAATTTACTTGTTATATAATATCATTTCTTGTTTTAATTTCTAACTCTTCAATTTCAATTCAGAGTCAATTAGTTTAGGACAAACCAGAACCTAGATCCTCTCTCATGTGACATAGGATGTCCTATGTTATTTTGTGTCACCACAATAATTTTATATGGGTCATTTCTTATGCGGTACAATTTATTACATGAACATTTTGAGAGAACTTAGATCCTCTTCCGTGACAAATAAGAACCTAGATCCTCTCTCGTGACAAAACAGAACTTGGACCTGTATTATGTGACACTACAATAACTTTACATCGGTTACGCAACAAATTCAAATCGTTTATATAATAATTTACGTACTTTAAATCACATACAAATAACTTTACATCGTATATTGTGTAACTGATATACGGAGTATAATGTTACTTAAACGATATATTATGTTGTGTAGGAGACAACTAATAACTGCTTCTGATTCCAACTTTTCAATTTCAATTTTAAATTGTAAGGTCGATAAGTTTAGAACATAACAAAATCTATATCTTTTCTTGTGACACATAATATCATGTGTTGTATGTCATTGTAATAATTTTACATCAGTTACAGAATAACTCTACATCACATGTTATCTAATTAATAAATCATGTTACTTAGATGTATTATGTTGCGTAATAAGCAACTATTTTTTATCTTCCAATTTGCTTGTAAAGTCAAGTAGTGAAAGCTTGAAGCATGAGAAAAACAAGACAAAGTTTTGATGTGAAAAAAAACACCAACAAAAAGAAATAGTTGTTGGTGTGGAGGGAAACAAGCACACGTGAAGATGCATCTTTACTTGTTTTCCACAATACTAAATGAGTATTATTAGCTTTAAGCAAACCTTAATAGTCTTTTCTTGAACAAGGCCAAACTTTGGCTTTTGTGTGCCACTATAAGTTCTTTTACCATTTTGCCCTTTCCTTTAGATCAGATCTTTTCTGCTTTTCAGGATTTCAATTAGGATATGGGAATAGGTTTGGTGGTATCTCTTGTGCCTCACATTCACAAGTGATAAGGATTCTCCCTCTTGGTGGGATTCCATGCCTCTCTTTTGCTGTCATAATTGAAAAATAGAACATATGTGTGTGTGTGTGTGTGTGTGTAATCATATACCAACAAGAATATGCCCACATTTGTTCAAACCCAGTCACCCTCTTGGTCATAAATTGCAAAAGTTTATATGGACTTTTTGAAGCGTGGCCAATGGTTGGCATGATTCTGGTCCATTTTCAATGAGTCCGATTCGACTCTCGTAGGTGTTCTTGATAAAATCAAATAAAAAAAACAACGATTAAACGATCAATATTTAATAGTTTGGTTCTTGATAATTTTTATTAAATTTTATTGTTGAGGGTTCCCATTTTACGTTTTTCAGTGTTTTGCGTAGTCTTATATGAACTACACAAAAGACAAAATTGCAAGGATGATAATTTATTATTTGACCGGCAAAAACTTCTTCTGAATATGGTACGGAGTATAATTTTTCAGTATAATTTTGATGAGTTCGGTTTCACCCGCTTGTACATAAGCTGTTTTTCAACCAAATTTTAATATTCCGTCCTCTGTTTTATCATTTTTCAATCTTATAAGAAAACAGTATAATTTTTCGAATTTTTGTCCAGATTGAAAAAGACTTGAATTGAGCAAATTTAAGCGTTTTAGAATTTATGTTTCATCATAAATAATAATTGTATTATTTAACAGTGTTATTATTCGTAAATAACAGAATAGATTCCTAACTTTGTGAATTCAAAATTTTTACTTTTTAAATTTCCTACCTTAAACCAAAAGGTGCAGGTATTCAGCCTATTCTGGTGTTTCAATAAGTTGAAGTTTGGACCACTTACTGTCTGGTTTTTGGGTTGGTACACCAATTCATTTATTTCGCTTGAAATTTTGTTAAAGGTATCTTTGATTCTTCGCCAAGTTCATCATCGCATGGAAAAGGTTAAGATTGTTTCGCAAGAAAAACAACTCTAATATTTACATTTTTAGCAAATAACGTCCCAAATTCTTTAATTTTGGTATACAAGCCGGTTAAATTTGAAAAAATGTGGCAAAGTGTCTACCATTTGTCAAAAAATTTCCTTAAAAAGGTGTGCATTGCACATGACTATTTTAAGTTTTAAAATTCCTAAAACACTCTTTTTCTATCCCCGAAATGCCCCTTAGAGAAAATATGATACTCTCACACTCAATATGATCCTCACAAGTTTTTGCTTAGGCATTTTAGTCATTTTACATTTAGTTAATTTTTCAATTTTTTTTTTTTTTTTTTTTTAATTCAGTTACATAAGGACACTTTAATCTTTTACTTGCCCTTATTCGCAACACTCATAAGATAAGGGTGTTTAATGCCCTAACTCAAAAGATTATTAAGGACGTGTTTGATTCAATTTTCTAAGAACAATAATTGCCTGTTCACCGGTGAGTTGAAAATTCTTACTTACCATCGATGTCGCACAAAAATGAGATGACCAAGTGTACTATCAATTAAAATAAATAAAAAATAAAAATCTGAAATGCATTCGGATTAAATCCAAATTGAATCCCTAATTCCTTCCCCTCTCTCTTTCACTATTCTAGCCAAAGACAAATGAACAGCCTCCAATCCCCTCTCAGAAATGCTACCCTAGCCGAAGGCAGCGAACAAACACATCCTTAATAATCTTTTGTTTGGCATTAGGCTTTCCACCATCAGTCCTCCACTATCGACACCCAATTTCCTGTCGCTACTCGTTTTCAGTTCTCTTTTGTTTGGCATCTGAGAAAGTTTCTGGAAAATTAGAAAAGAATCAATTTCTAAATCTGATTTTTTTTTTTTTTTTTTTTCCCATAGTAATCGCTTCCACTAATATTAGGCTTGTTTGGTTTATATTTTCCTACGTCTCAATACAATGTAAAACATTTAAAATTTCAAAAAAAATCCCACCTTTTCTCAGGAAACGAATATAGCTAAAGTTTGAATACTTAGAACTTGATATCTCATAACTTGTTCTTTTAAGGTTGAACCTTAAGCTTTTTAAAGTATTAGCCTATGAAAATAACACATCAGACGATAGGAAAATGGGGGGCAGAGCCACAAAAAAAAAAAAAAAAGGTAATTATACAAGTAATCACAATGCATCTCATTCTTCTGTTCATAAAGATCTGGAAGATGGTGAAGAGTTTGGATAAAATTCAAACTATTAGGATCCATCTTCTCAACCAACAGAATTTGCAGGTTGTCCGTTGTCTTCTACTAGAGTAGCGAGGGAGATTGCAGTCTTTAGTTGTCTTTGGCTAGAGCAGCGCGGGAGAGACGGGGCAGATAATTAGGAAGTTAATTGGATTCGGTTTGCTATTTGGTTTACTTTGAATGCATTTCAGATTTTTATTTTTTATTTATTTTAAATAACAGTACACTTGTCATCTCATTTTTGCGCCACGTTAATGGTAGGTAAAAATTTCCTACACCGGTGAGTAGGCAAGTATTGCCCATTTATAATAAAAGTCTTTTGTTAATTCAATTTTCTAATAACAATTTTTTTGTGAATAAAACTATTTTTTGAAAATTAAGTTAGAATAAGAAATAAACTCAAATAGCTGTCATGTCAGTCTCCCCGAAAGTGTTTGAAGGATAAATGAACCAAATAGACTTCTTTATACACCTTCAGTTCTGGTAAAATAAGTGAAATAATTCTCGAGAAGACGGTGAACTATGAAATACTCCAAGAGACCTGGCTATAAAATATTCTCAAATAAAACCGGACTGTGAAATGTTCTAAGAGACCCAACACAACCGTCATAGGCCAAAATAAATAAAAATGAAATGAAAAGAGTCAACTCTGCCAACGAACCCTTAGTAACACAAGCCAAAGCCGTTCGACACCTAATGGATATCACAAAGTGGAAAACACAACGTTTATAACCATATATAAATGTTCCTTTGATTTTCACAAATATAACACCAGCAATATTTGCTTTGTGAAAGTACAATATGGGAAGGAAGAGGAAATTTTTGCGTGCTTTCAAGAAATGATAATAAAGAAATAAAAGATGTTTAATGCACAACACAAAGCAGGCCAAACTTTATCATAATCCCAAACGCAACCTACAATGCTACAACCATTTGACACGGTCACTCTAACAATGCCACGCTACCAAAATGAAATAGTATGGCAATAAGTACTGAATTCCATAGCAAGAAAACTCTAAACCAGTTTCGTTCCCTCCAACAGAGGAAGCGTTCTTCAAGTTATTCTTCCGAGGCAATCTTAACTAGTAATGGCATATGCATTAGAAATTCCCTCAGTAGTATGCCTTTCGAGGATTGTTCTGCAAAGAGAAGGACAATGTGACAAATATTAAAATAGATATTCATCGCCACACTTCTGAATGAAACACGCCCGAATGAAAAATGAAATGAATAATTAAAAAGAGAGAGAGAAGTCAAAAAAAGATATGTCATACCAGAGGATTTGGTCTATAACGGTAACCAAGCATCATACGCTTCTTATACTGTTCATATATATCATCATCTGGAGTCACTTCTCCAGGCTGTTGAGCGCCAACTCCCAAGTTGTCCTTTTTTACATTGCCCGCCATAATTGGATCTGCAATACCCCTTCTGGAGCTCCCAAGACCCTCACCTGCAATCCACCACACCAAGGTAAAGGATGACTTCTCCCACTCACAGAAAACACCCAGTGTTTTATAGGTTACATAATTATATTGCTTTGAAAACTCAGAAAGTTTTCTAGTTTTAGACGTGTTATTTCTGCATAATATTAAGGGGGACAAATGTCGCCAAGAAAATTATAGATAATTCAGGAAGGAGCACCTTCTTTCCAACCCATTTTTGACAGAAGTTTGTGCCCAACATTGTCGGCCTGGATTTTTGCCTTCTCTGCAGCTTCTTTGGCAGCTTTCTGTGCAGCTGCATCATTGCAACTAGCCAAGAACTTTTCTAGCTCTTCTTGCGGGATATAATCACCCATGTGATGACCTTTTTTCAGAGAGGCTGCTATAATGCCAAAGATTAATAATACATAATGCATACACTGCAACATCAAATGAACATCAAAAGAAATATTCAAGAGATATTCTTCGCCTGCATAAAGGCTCGAACACAACAATGTTACCAGAAGCGCTAGGATACATCAGGGTTTGATCGGGTTGATATGAACCTTGAAGAGAAGCAGGTGGGGGCATTTCATCTTTCGACTGTTTAGGCTGTCTCATCCTCTCTTCCTTTGCAGCCTTCTTCATGTAAAACTCCATCATTGCTATAGGATCTGCACCTGTTGGTGCACTAGATTCACCTACATGTATAAAATATTTATAAAATATAAACCCAACCATTAGCTACAAAAAATCTGAAAGGATGTGCAATTTGCTAATGAATGTTGTATCAGGAAAAATTAACTATTGGCGTGCAAGAAAAAATAAAACCTTTTCTATGAGAATTGTGTTTTGCCATTCTACTCTAAAGGTCATAACTTCAGTTACATGTCACACTAGTAATATTTAGTATCTTGTTTTCATTTGTACAACTTTAACATATAAGGTACTAAAATACTTTCTATTCACTCATCACCATATTATACCTCAAGGGATCATGTCAAAAACTTTCTCCAAATATATACAAATCATATGAAAATCTTTATTTTTCTCTATGCTTCTCATTAGTTTCCTTCTTGGCGTAAATCCATATTGATTTTCCAATATAATACGGTAACAAAATTAGAAAATGCCTGGGGAAAATGAATACATAAGAAAACATAATATACCATAACTAGATCTTCCTACAGACGCATTCTGAACTGATGTCATTGAAGCGCTAATGTCCTCAGTGGCATCATATAAAGCTGAGGCAGGGATCTGATAATTTGAGTGCTGCTGCTGATGTGACCTTTGAGGACCACTTGTACAAGTAGGAGTAGCAGGGTTTGTACCACCTAGAGATATGATGCCATGGATTAAATAATTCTACTAAGTTCAAAATCAAAATAATTATTTAGAGAAGATAAAAATGAAACAAAATCACACAAATGACCCTCAGTTTTTGTGGTGAATAAATAAACAAACCCAAAAGATTATTCTTGTCTAAAAATTGATTTCAGTGCTTGAACAAGATACCCAAAAAAAAATTGTTATATTAAGATAACAAATTGCTCTGGCAGCAAGACTCTGAAAGCCATTGAAGTTAACCCCAAGGGGCTGGTTCTAGTGGGTAAGTCACTTGGCTCTGGTGCCTCAGGAAGCATCAGGTCTAAGGTTCAACTCCTCTTGGCTGCAAACAATTCCTTGGAGGGGGGAGTGTGTGGGTACCAACTAGGAGAAAAAAAACACCATTGAAGCTAAGGTAATAAACTTTCCAACTCCCCTACAAAATTTTGGATATCGCAGTATCCGAAAAATTCAACGATTATGGATGGCAATTTCCAACAATTTCTTCAAACTAAAATGGTCAACAAATTTAGCATTCCTGGATAATTTTCTTACAGGGCACTCTGTCGACCATAAAAATTAATGCTCACAACCAGGATTCTAATGAAGTTAACAACAAATAATTCTAATTTCTCTACAATAAAATATACTGTGAGGAAACAGTAACAATTCCACCAGCAAACACTGTGTAGTGTGTAAAGTGTAAGTTAATACTTCCAAAATCTGTGGAAAAGAGCTGCCAAGCAGCACTTCAAAGACAGAGGAATAAAATTGTTAAGATATGTGTACCAACCACTTTGCACTGTCTGGGAGTCCTTGGCCTGTGACAAAGCCTTCTCCTCTTCAGCAAGCTGGTATTCGTAGTACTTGTAATCAGCACAGCTCACATCAAATAGAAATCTGCTAGTAAAGCTTTCATTAGAAGCTCAAAATATGATAAAAATGCTGCATTTTAAAAAACAGAAAGACAAAACAATACATATAGAAAGCAAGGGAAATCCATGGTGAAGGAATGGGAGAAGCCCCAGGTAGAATGAGGAACACCATCAACCACATTTTGTAGATGAACCAATGTACGCTAACAATTTGAGATCAATAAAATTGTAAAGCGTATAAAATGTCATATATTTTCAAATCAAATTGTCATCCTTTGTGGTCTCCATAATAAAACAAAATTAAAAAAAATATTTTAATCACTCCCTTTCAAGAGAGAGAAATCTCCCACACTATTTTCTTCACCACTCCACCTCTTCATCCTGCCAACCAATGACACATTTTTTCAACTTCATAAACCATATATCTTTCAAGGACGCCTTTTATATTGTTGCCCAAAAGTAATTAAAATAAGATATCGCAAATTCTTTTTAAAAATTGATTTCAAGATCACTCATCTGTACAAAAAATTCCTATATTTTAACAGGAAAGAGAGAGAGAGAGAGAGAGAGAGTATTCTTCCAATCAACTATATCCCAATCCTAATTGTTGCAAGACATTACCAATCACTTCGATGTTGTCCTATTGGCTGACTTCCCATCAAATAAAATTAGAGTAGAATTATAAACCTCAATTTATCAATTCAAATTTATGTTATTTAAAATACACTTAGTCTGACAGAACTCTCACTGGTATTGTGTAGGTCATGTGGACATTAGAAGATGCAATAAGAAATATATTATGAAAAGAACATTATGTGACATCGATTATATCCTAATTTTCCCCAATATATATATATTTGTATAACCAGTTACCCCAATAAAATTTAACCGTGCGCATCGATCAAAACACGATATTCGCTCAAGGCATATGATTTTGCAATTAGAAACATACCCCCCAAACCCAAAAGCAACAGCAACATAAAAAATAAATAAATAAATAAATAAAATAAAATAAAAAAGAAAAGAAAAGTAATAGCATCAATGGTAAGCAAAAACACACAAAGCAAGTCATGCAGAAAGTATAAAGCTTCACTGTGGAGAAAGGAGGTAAAATAACTGGTATTTGGTAAAGCACATACTTAAAAGGCGTATCTCCCGGATTCTTTTGCCGTGTAATGTGCTCAAACTGCTTTCCATTTTTTGCCACAAAACTTGCTAACTTGTCCGCAACTTTCTTCACTGTAGGATCACTTGGTGAAGGTGGTGCTGCATGTCACTTAAAGAACTGATTAATACCAAGAGCATGAACAAGGGAATGCAAATTACTCTTGTAGCAGGCGTGCCACATTTTCCAAATCTTTCATTGAACATCTCTTTCCACCAATGTTGATAGAGATTTAAGCTATAAGCTGCATTCATGAGACAAGAATAATTCAAGAATGTTTTGTCCTCTTCACCCACCAGCTCAATAGTAGGCAAAATGCGTACCTAGATGATTTCCTTAGTAGCACTACACTTTATTAAGGGTCCAAATTTAAGTATGCATAGTAGATTTCTTGGAAAAAATAGCAAATAAAATAGTTCCAACGATGAGGAGGAAACATGACTACTCAGGAATGAAACTCTATTTATTAAAAATAAATAAACTCCAAAGTACAGTAAGATTATCCACATAACATGAATGCCATCTAGTAGGGAAATAAGGACAATAAGACTGATGAAGCAAGTCAGTATCCTTCCATCCATCATAAACTTATACCATGTGGCAAAAAAGAAACAAGTCCCATCAATAAATAACCCCAAGCATATGATTAGTAATAAACTTATAAGAATTCATAATTGATTCAATATATGGAGAATTAACTTAAACCAGACTTTTGCAGCCTATGCATTAAACCATTCTAAAAGGGAAAAAAGTCATATAACATAAAGAAAGTTATACAAGAATATTAACTTGTAGTACCTAGTGGACAAACAACTACAAGTGCAAAAGCATGAAAGTAAAAGCTCTTAGCATGCATTCTATGCGTGCATATGCAATCTAACTGCTAGCATGTACACGAGGAGATAGAGTAACAAGAATAAATCTAATAAGCAGCAGCGGAGAAAGACACATTAAAACAATGAAGCATATGCATAATTGTGAAAGAACCAGAAGATCAATCTAACACTCTTCTAATTCAACCATGTAAATAGATACTTATTAAGTAATTACCAACGTCAACTTGCTTCGATGATTTCTCGGAGACATCAAGGTGACCCAGCTTCTGCCGCTTTGTCTGTCCATAATCTGACACATTTGCAGTATCCTTTTCGTCTTCATCCTCATCTTCGCCCAACTTAACAGGAGGTGCCACAAGCTTTGACTTCTGCTTTAAAGTGAATGCAAGTTTTCCATTTGAAGAAGCAGCTGGATTGGTTTTGCGCAGATCATTAGCCTTAGATTCCAGGCTGATTTTACTAATGATAGGCTTAGGAGTTGAAGTCATTGGCACAGTTCGACTGGGTTTAGACTCCTCTAATGTAACACTCTTCTGCTTCTCCTGTTGAAGCTGTTTGAACCTCTCCATAAACGAACCATCGTTAACAAAAAGGCCAGAACCCGCTCCTTTCTCCATTGAAAAAGAGCCAAGTGTTTTTTAAGCTGTTTACAGGAATCAACTGCTTGACAAGCAAGCTTACAATATATTTAGACATTGAAATGGAGCAGGAACGAGCACTGTAATTGTGAATAAACAGAACTCTTGGGGAAGAGGTGAACCAGAATTGACAACCATGTGACTCATAAAAATAACTGAATTTTACAATAAACAGAATATTAAGAAGGTAACACCCAACATATGATCAAATCAGTTCATCTATTCCAGATTAGGGGGAGGGGGGGGAGAGGGGGGAATTGCCACCGCTGAAATTTCTAATGTATATCCAAATTACATTGCGAAACTGTTGTAGAATGTAACCTGACGACAATAGGGGATGGGATGGGGGAGAACAAAGCTGAAAGTCAAGCATAAGACACACAAACGACATAATGCCAAAAGCCAGTGCAATAAAACAATCTGTACTTTAAACACCACCACAACATAACATCATCAAATATATGAATATGAGCAATAAAGAAGAAAGGAGATGGACTTTGGATGTCCAAATTACTCAAACACTAACATGTGTTTCAAAGAGCTCAGCAGAACTTTGACCTCAAAATGTAAAGAATTGAGTGTGGGGGTGTGAACAAAGTTTGCATTAGTCTAGTTGAGCAAGGTAATTAATATATATTTAGAAAATCCTTGAGATTTAAACATTTAAAAAAAGCTTTTAAATAGGCAGACTAAGTATGATTATTTCAACTCCTTTTTAAACTCAAAACACATCACGCCATTATCCAATGTGGTCCCATTTGCATTATAGGAGGGGCTGGCCGAACTACGTAAGACAAACTTTGGCATTATTTGCACAAAGTGACTGCAGTCATTCTTTTATTACTGATAGCAAAAATATATATTTCCATATGATGCGAATATTTCTACTAACAAACACTGGAAGGATGCATATATCTCTACTGGAATAAATATGAAAATAGAAACATATGTATTGTTCCAGTAAATCAAGAATGTTTTTATTTCTGCAACCAAAAATAAATAAATAATCAATCCTTCACTGCAAAATAATGTTTAAAAGATTCTAAAACTTGATACTGCTACCAGTAAAGCTGCAGAAAACTATATGGGAAGGGAAACGGGAGTTGAGATATCTTCTTTCATGTTTTTTTCTTTATTTTAAAATGACTGAAATTATAAATCCAGATAAATTAACTTCCTCAGATGAATTAAAATTCTCATTTTCTGGGAAGCTAAAACAGAATAGATAGGTTTCATGGAAATTTGACCTGATCTTATCACACCTTTGTTGAATCAGATCAGCCAAATCATATCATTAGCCAAACCAGTCAGAGTTAAATAAATAAATAAGAGGCAATTATACATTTGACCCAACTGTAAAAGGCAACCTGTCTAAACTTTGGGAAATTCACAAAAGATAGCTAGTTAATTGAACTTAAATCCAATCAAATTCTGAAAGTAAAACCCTAAGTCCCAAAAAGATAATTAAAAAGAAGAACGCAGGGAACAAATGTGACAATCACCCATAAAGGACCAGTCACCACAATCAATTGTAAACATTTAACCACCAATATAAGCATCAGAACTCGATCGCTAGCAATTTATTCAAACCCTAAATCAAAAACCAACTCCAAATCGTAAAATGACAAAATCCGAACCTAAACACCTCTCCAAACAACCCATTCACGTAAAATTAGAGACACCGCAAACTAAAATCAAACGGAAAAACTTAATTGAAATCGAAACTAATTGAAATCGAAAGGCAAACTTAATTAAATATCAAACAAGATAAGGCAACACAGATAAAAATTATCCTTTCCCTTTCAAAATCAAAAATTTCTTTTACCTGATCGCGTTTTGGATTGATACCAACCGATCTCAGATCTTAATCATCTTCTGATTTCGATCAATCTTGAGATGAAGAAAACATAAACCGCACAAGACGAAGAGTTATATGTTTCCAAATACCTAATATACGCGAGGGCATAGACCAGGTTCGATTTTGCAGACCTCCTGTTGTTAATAAGCCGAATTGAACCGCGTGGCCATTTGTATAGGTAGTAGGTTGGTTTACATTTCACGGATTTACTTCTTTGCCCCCGTAAATTTCTTAGACTTAAAAAGTTCCAACTTGAACAAAAAAAAAAAATACAATTGACATGAATTAATAAAAATTTAATATTTATAAAAGATAATATGATTTTTTAAGTTTTAACATGTTGATTCATTTTTATAAATATTATTTTTTTATTAATTCATGTCACATGCAAATTTATGAAATATATATATTCAACAAAATTTATTAATAATAATTAGTTAGTTGGGGGATGTTAGCTCAATTTGGGCCATAAATTGATATAATTTTTTATATTTTATTGAATAATATAAATATATGAGAAAAATTGAAATATAGCCAGGATTGCCACGAAATTTCAAACCCGTATCAGTTGAAAAGTTAAAACATTACCTTAATTACAAAATCACCATGTTCGTTTCATATTCAATTATTACAACTCTGGGCAAAAATTCGAAGACACTTGTAATTGCAAAATTTGAAGACTTGGAACAGTCAACGGCAAAGAGGAGAGAATTGCCTCAGTGGCTCTTATAAATAATTTGTGGGCAAAGATTGATGGGCCTGAATCTCTTGATTTGGTGGGCTGCCCCCATCTTGAAATTTGGACTCTTCTCCCAAATATTGTTCCCTTTAGGCCTGCACTCATGACACCTATGGTGTGGGCTTGCAAAGTTTTTTGTTTTTCCTTGGGCTAGCAAAGTTGGCTGGATGGGATTGGTATACAGAGGTTTTTTTTTTTTTTTGTTTTTTTTGTTAGTCTTTTAATTGTGATACGAGTAAGATTTAACTATTTAAGTCTTATTTGTTATGCGAGTGAGTTTTAAGTTGCGACTTGACTAAAGATTCACCCTACAATCTAACTCCTACAAATAGGAATGTGAAGTCCAATAATAAACAATTTACTACAGCCAAACAAGTAATTGTGTTTCCTTCCTTAGAATAAAAAATGGATTTTATTAGTAGAGTTGTAGAAAAAATTGCTTTTCAACGGTTTAAAATTATTTTTATTTTTAAAAATTGTGTTTAGATATACTTGGTAATTATAAAATTGTTTTTAATATTTATCAATTTTAACTTAGTAGAGCTTATATATATATATATATATATATATATATATTTATTTATTTATTTATTTTATAAAGACAATTACATTGACTATTATCAAATATGATAACATCCTAATAACAGGATATTATTGAAAAATTAACAATAAAAATATTTTAAACAATATTGTTACTAAATAAATTTAAAAATAATTTAATTGTTAAAAGTACTTGACACCAACCGCCCACAAATAACAAAATTTTAAAATAGTATATATATGAGTCAGTAGTGATGGTCGGGGTGGTATGGTTAAATCCTACACCAACTCGTTCAAAAATTCATCATACCAATTGCGTCTCTATTTCGAGACTGGTTTGTAACTGGCGTACTATTTCTACCCCTACTTCGACAGACAAAGTGCTGACTCTGTTTAATTGCGGGACGGGACGGGTTATGCCACTTTTATTATTTAGTAAAAATAAAATAAAATAAAATAAAAAAATCTAATCTACTCAAATTGGGCGAACTAGATATTAAACTTTTAGAAATACTAAGTAGTAAATATTAATATATTTATTGATACTTTCAACAAAATAGTTTTATATAATTTTTAAGAGTATATATATAATTGAAGCGAGGGCTATCAACTCCGCTCCATTAAAAGTGCGGAGCTGGATTCAGTGCTGTCAACTGTTGGTGTTGTCCATTTTTTGCACGAACCAGATTCGGCTACGTCAGCACTCTACTTAACCCTGGTTTAGGGGTAGCAAAGCGGCAATTAAGGAACAGTTGAGGAAGGAAGGCGGCAATTAAGGAACAGTGGACAGAAGGAAGGCGACAAATTTGAAAACAATGGGCGGAAGGAAGGCGGCAAATTAAGTAACAATGAACAGCAGTGGGCGGCAATCTCACTGTAGCAAATCCCACCAAAATCTATAGTACTATTTCCCAAATCCTGCCATTCTGAAACCAAATCCCGCCATAAATGATTTATTAATCGATTTGTATTTCCAGAAAGTGTTTAGGGCTTTGATTTATTGTAGAGATTAACACGTAAATTGAACAGCGAAACTAAAAGGTTTTCTTTAGCAATTTCGACGACAGCAAGGTGAGTATTTTCCCCAAATTTGATTTATATTTACAAAATTTGTTTCAAAAAATGGATTAAAATTGCAGTGACCCAATTTAATTATGGATTGATATTTTCCCTAAATTTGATTTGTAAATCGATCACAATTTGTTTTCCAAAATCGATTAAGATTGTGGTGACCCAATTTGATTATGGATTAATATTTTCCCCAAATTCGATTTGTATTTACTAAATTTGTTTCCAAAAATCGATTAAGGTTGTGGTGACCCACATTAATTATGGATTAACAACTAATTTGAACACCTAATTTAAGGGTTTCAATAACCAATTCCCAAAGTGCACTTTATTTTATTACTATCACATTCTTTTGTGTTTATCAAACCAAAATTCAGCAAACGCCTCTGTTGTGTTTCTGCTGAATTGTGTACATGATTCCTAAACAAATTTTGAATATCTGATAACATATACCTTACATATTATGTTATATCCACCAAGACAGCATTATGTGTCTTCCATGTTACACATTTATGTTATTCTTAATTTGTCAAACTAAAAGTATTGGCATTACAGCAGTATACTGATGGGATAATGTTATATTGATCATACTTGCACGCTTATTTCTTACTTCTGTGGTGCTACCGGCTTGTTACTTGATTGTAGGAATCATGAACGACAAAGAGTTGGAACACCTAATCCCTAATTTAAAGGTTTTAACAACCAATTCCCATGTCCACTTTAATTTATTATTATCACGTTCTGTTGTGTTTATCATTATCATACTTCAGCAAACGCCTCTGTTCTGTTTTTGCTGAATATTATGTATCTGAGAACATATCCCTTACACGTTATGTTATATCCACCAACACAGCATTATGAGTCTTCCATGTTACACATTTATGTTATACCGAATTTCTGGAAATAAAACTATTGGCATTACACTAGTATACTGATGGGACCATGTTATTTTTATCATACTTGCACATTTATTTCTTAATTTTGTGTTGCAGCCGGGTTTTTACTTGATTGTAGGAACCATGAATATCCAAGAGTCGCACATAAATGCTGATTCTGGTTAGATTGTGCATAATGGTGGTAATGTTATTTGTGTTGAGAATGTTGATAATGACAATTGTGATAACATTATTTGTCTTGAGAATGTTGTTGATAATCCTGAGAATGTTGACAATGCTGTAAATGCTAACAATGTTGATAATGTGGACAATGTTGATAAGCTTAAAAGAATGTACAGCTGAATATCGTAGAATAATGTACATGAAGTTTGAATCCCCTTAAGCTGCTTATAATTTCAATAACACATATGGTGGGGAAGTAGGTTTTAACATTCGAAAGGACTAGGCAAATAAAGACAGAAAACAACAAAAGTTAGTACTAGTTACATCAACAAGGTTTGTATGTTGCAATGAGGGTGTTCGATTAGGTTTTTTCAGGCCAATTCCACATGCTTTCGAACAAAAAAAAAAACTAATTGTGGAAAGAAACACCTTATTATTCATGCAATCAATATCTAACTTACTACTCCTGCCATAAACAAAGCATTCCCCTTCCTGCATTCCAGGCATCTCCTTATGAATCATCCACATGCTTCGTAGTTACGTGACTCAATCCTATCCCAGATATCCACAATTTAGCTGAAGGAAATTTTTTGCAATGTGTCATCCGCTGACCCCAACCAACGAAATTTTCTACAACTGCACAAAACAATGTTAGTATTTGAATGAAAATTTACAATAGGTCACCTTATAAGAACTACGTGAATAGTGTGGGACAAACCACAGTTGTAATCGAAATAGGTCTCTGAAATCATTCATCGCAATATGACCCATAACCTTCTTGATCATATAATACGGTAGAAGATCCATATCTCCTCAATTTGTTGATGTGATACTAAAACTTACTTATAAGTGGGGAATATATAAGGTCTTGATGACATAAAGTAATTTATCTTAATTATCATTTCTCATTTATAATTAACTCTCTTCAATAAATGGGTACTAACTAATAAAGCTATTTCCATCACTGAATAAATATGACTTGCATCTTACTTACATTTCTGCTGATACTTAACTCTCTTCAATACATACGTTGTGCGTACCTTCCCGGAGTTGTAGTTCTGTTGCATCTGTGAGAACAGACAGTTGCATGGAATCTTGTATGTTTCCCTTATATAGGCTTCTATGTAAGTAGTATGGGCCAAATGCCTTGTTTGTTTCCCTTTTATTGGCACTATTTATGCAATTTAATTTACCAACCCATAAAAAAAATAATAATAATAATAAATAAACATATTTTAAATTTACAAACAAAAAATCATCTTACTTGGGATAGGTGTTTAAAAAAATTGAAAAATTTCTTTCACTGCACATATACTTACTGATTCCAACTGTGGGATAGGGTTTTATACATTTATATATATTTGACTGACTTAGTGCATGTAATGGCATTACCATATATAACCCATGATGTTACTATGAAGTCTGGTACACATTTTAACTTCACTCCCTCTTTTCTGCAATAAATCCCATGGTCTTCATCATCTTCCTCATCCATTTTGTTTTCAGTTAATTCTGATTACCTATCTTTGTTACACACAAACCCGTTTCCTTTTTGGAGCGGGATTGAGCCACTTATATGGGACACCTGTTGGGTCCACTTTTATGCAAGTTGCTGGCCAATGACCTGGTGTTTGTAGCGTGAGTAAGTAATGGTATAAAAATCTTGGCACTTTCCATTGAACATCCACCGGTAAGTGTATTTTCAGCCCAACAAGTATGGTAAGTAAGTATTTACCTAAATTACTTAAACACATTCATTAATGGTTATATTTACTGCATTGGGAGGCCAAAACAACT
Organism: Cornus florida; assembly: GCF_030987335.1. NCBI lineage: Eukaryota > Viridiplantae > Streptophyta > Magnoliopsida > Cornales > Cornaceae > Cornus > Cornus florida. Next base: position 8,183,986 of record NW_026775573.1, read on the forward strand.
AAACAGTGGACTTTTCTACAGTAAATAACAATTTAAATCATTTCAATTAACACACCGAAAAACGGTACAATACAGTGGACTGTTGTAATGGTTGTCTTAATTAGGGCTGCAAATGAACCAAACTGTTCATGAACTGATCGGGCTCGGCTCGTGAAAAACTCGGCTCGGGTTACGTTCATTTAGCAAACGATCTGAACTCGAGCTCATTTATCAAGCTCGTTTAATAAACGAGCTGAACTTGAAAAATCCTACGCTAGGATCGCCACGCTCGTGAACAGGCTCATTTATTTAAAGGCCTAGATTTCAAAAATTGGTATTAAAGTTTAGCCCAAACACTTCACTTTCTGAAGCCCAAGACATTTGTTATTTCTAAGTTTTGTCATATATCCATTTCATCTGCTCATAAGCCCATTAACCCACTATTCTAGCACAACCGTTGGACGACACTCATGTAGCACTACCGTTGGATTACACTGATTCATCTTATATTTTACTACATCAAAAATAACCCTAACCTGTCGTCAAACCAATGTAATCATCATTCTTTAACAGAACTGCAAGTGTATTACTCTGCTTTTCTCAGCCATGTTCTCACTCTCTCTTAACCATTAATTTTCTATTTTGGAAGCTCTCTGAACCATGTTTTTTTTTTTTTTTCCTAAATCATGTTTTTTTATTATTATTTTACTTTCTTCCTAAATCATGTTTCTATTTTCTCACAGACACGTTATTTCTCTTGGATTGCCGTTTATGGAATAATAAAATGATGTAGGCTTGTGTTTTTGCGATCCGATGATTTTGTTTTGAATAAACGAGGATCTGATGATAGTGTTTTTCAGATCTAAGCTTGAACTGAGGCGAAGGTAGCCTATATCCAACTTGTATATTATACATAAGAACTGTACAACACAAAGGTAGCCTATAGCCAACCAAAGAACAGGACCCAAAAATAATTAAAAGTCCGGAATACAAACAGGCAAGCAGTAGGCAACTGAAAGTCTGAAATACAACAGCCCAAAAACCATACATCTACCTTTTATTTTACGGCAATATTTCAAATATGGGCCGTAACATAAGGCGTCTTACTAACATAATATGTATGTCACACTCTTCAAGTGGTTGTATAGTTTGCAGCTAACACACTGGGTCATGGCAAACACGCTCAAACTCATCAAGCGTTCAATCAAATATGTCAGCATAATCCTCCATGTACATGTTAAACAATGTAATATAGATTTAAGGAAATAAATAAATATATATATGTGTGTGTAGTATATGTACAATTAAAGTAAAAGGACACTAAGATGAAACTTACCTATTTTTTGGACAAAGATACCCACTGAAGTTTCAAAAATGGACAAAGACACCCCTTTACATGAGAAATTGACCAAATTATCCTTTGACTATTTAGGAGACTTTTTTAACTTTACAATTTAATAAATTAGGCCAATCTACCCTCATGAACAATTTATGCATAAAAAAAAAAAGGTAACAAAAAAAAACTTTATATTGTTCACGTTTTTTTATTTAATTTATAAATGTCCCAACTTCTTAAAAAAAATTTAGTATCCTTTTTTTAAAAAAAAAATTCATTTACCAAAGTCTGTTAAAGCATTTACGTAGGTGGCATTTGATTTCTTTTTTATTTGGAAACTTATCGTTTACCAAATTCTCTTAAAGCAATTTCCCATCCGTCTTCATAAAGTTTGTAAATTGATTAGTTCGAATTAGATAATAATGTGATTTCACATCGTTTTATTTGGTGAATTTACAATTTAATTCCTGCGTGTACTGTTTTATACCTAAACTTTTTATTGACTTTAGGACTATAGTTAAATTAGATGTACCAAACTAATTTTATTTTAGGGTAAAGTACAGTCACACCCCTTGAGGTTTGGCAAAATGACACTCAGAGCAAATTTACCTGTTTTTTGGACAAAGATACCCCCTGAAGGTTAAAAAATGGACAAAGACACCCCTTTACATGAAAAATTGACCAAATTACCCTTTGACTGTTTAGGAGTCTTTTTAACTTTACAATTTAATAAATTGGACCAATCTACCCTCATGAATAATTTATGCATACAAAAAAAGTTTAAAATAAAAAAAAAAGTTTTTTGTTTTTTTACTTTATAAAATGTCCCAACTTCTTAAAAATGTAGACGTCTAAAATGATTTTTTGATTCAATAAATATATTTCAAATAAATTATATTTTGTTATTACTTCTTTTCTTTTTCTTTTTTATTTTTAAATTAAGATGCTTAATTCTTTCATCTAAAAAAAATTAAACCAATCTCTTTTCCTTAAAAATAAAAATTATGGTACCAGTATAACTTTATGCATCTTAAATTATATATCAAATATTATGCATTTCCCAACATTTGGTGTCCTTTTTTTAAAAAAAATAATAATAAAATAAATGAAATAAATGCATTATTTTTATATATAATTTAAGATGCATAAAGTTATACTGGTACCATATTTTTTATTTTTAAGAAAAAGAGATTGGTTTAATTTTTTTAGATGAAAGAATTAAGCATCTTAATTTAAAAAGAAAAAATAAAAAGAAAAGAAGTAATAACAAAATATAATTTATTTGAAATATATTTATTGAATCAAAAAATCATTTTAGACGTCTACATTTTTAAGAAGTTGAGACATTTTATAAAATAAAATAAAAAAACAAAAAAACAAAAAAACAAAAAAATTATACATAAATTATTCATGAGGGTAGATTGGTCCAATTTATTAAATTATAAAGTTAAAAAGTCTCCTAAACGGTCAAAGGGTAATTTGGTCAATTTTCATGTAAAGGGGTGTCTTTATCCATTTTTTAACCTTCAGGGGGTGTCTTTGTCCAAAAAACAGGTAAGTTTCCTCTAAATGTCCTTTTGCCAAACCTCAAGGGGTGTGACTGTACTTTACTCTAAAATAAAATTAGTTTGGTACATCTAATTTAACTATAGTCCTAAAGCCAATAAAAAGTTTATGTATAAAACAGTACATGTAGGAATTAAATTGTAAATTCACCAAATAAAACGATGTGAAATCACGTTATTATCTAATTCGAACTAATCAATTTACAAACTTTATGAAGACGTATGGGAAACTGCTTTAAGAGAATTTGGTAAACGATAAGTTTCCAAATAAAAAAGAAATCAAACGTCCCCTACGTAAATGCTTTAACAGACTTTGGTAAATGAATTTTTTTTTTTAAAAAAAAGGACACCAAACGTCGCCTGGGAAACTATTTTAAGAGATGTTTGGCAAATGAAATGTTCGGCCAACCGCTGCCAATGAAATATTTCCATACGTATAATATATGGAAATAGGGATTGTCTATAAATTCACTTATTATTTAGCATTCTTAAACATAAACATAATAAGTGTTCCAATTATAGCGGTTTATACAAAACAAATACATAAACCGCAATGGAATGAATTGTTCCCACAATTTCAATGAATAAAGCAAATGATCGAGTAGATACTTTATACTATGTTGACGAATACGTGACGCATGGCTCATTGACGAGGACACAGTCGATTGCGATACTTGCTTGTCTAATTTAAATACTATGTTGCTACTGGGGAAAATCTCAACAAATTTTATTGAAGGCGTATAGTTAACGGTTGAATGTTGACGTGATAAAAACATAAAATTTAGGGCAACAATATTTTTTATATGATGTCATGTCTAGTATCATCATTATTATATGTAAGGCAATTTAGTCAATTAAATTATGTTATGTCTACTATCGTCAATTTTATTTTTATATTTTTCAATAATAATTTTATTTTTTGGGAAAATTACAATAGATCTAACCCACATGCCCCAGTAGCCCAAATACAACAAATTCACCCGATGTTTGAAAACAAAGTCAACGTTTAAGCCATCAACAACGCTAAAGTGGATATGTTATTTATTAAAGGTTAATATGTATTATATTCGAGGTTTTAATTACAATGTGTTTTTTAAAAACTATAAATGTGATGTAAGATATGTTTGATTCAATTAGTATTTTAATTTTGCCATCCAAGGCAATAGAATTAGAGGTGAGAGTCCATAGTTTAACGGCCAAAGGTAACCTCACAAGCATAATAGCATTAGCGATGAACCAGTCCCATTACCATTAATATTCGATTTGTAAGATATATTTGATTCAAGTTTCATAATTAACAAATCTTCAGCGGTACAATGTACTTTAACCACACAATTTTAGTACGATGGCATGACTAAGAAACCCGCTAGGATGTGCACAACTGTCACAACTGTTTCTCACAATAAAGTACATACATTATTGTACTATTGTATATGAAATGGGTTTGACAAGAGGGAGCCTAAAAAGAGTTTCGTATTCGTATATGAGTCGATAGAAGGAATCTTGCATGGGGGAACTATATCAAATAAATTTGGTTGATATTACTTAATTTATAGGGATAATTTATAATAATATCGAATTGCACTACCCAAAAGTTCGAACTGTTAAGTAAGGCTGCAGACCCACCCATTTATACCCAATCTCTTTCCCATCCGATTCCGATGTGGGACAAAATGACCCTTATTACATTCTCCCCCACCCAAACTCGCAACGCCCTCGTTGCGGTTGGGCCACCCTGCCTACCCGGGATGACTCACCCGGACGCCTTCCGGGCCGGGCGCTTGGCGTGGCACCGGATCAAGGATTGGGTCTGGCTCTGATACCAACTGTAACGGGTGGGCGCTTGCCCATTTACCCAAAAGCTCGAACTGTTAGGTAAGACTGCAGACCCACCCATTTATACCCAATCTCTTTCCCATCCGATTCCGATGTGGGACAAAATGACCCTTGTTACACAAACCATGGCTGGAAGAATATCATAATACCTATTTTCTTTATAAATTTCTTTTATATATATATATATATATATATATATATAGTGTGCTTTCTAATTATAAAGAAAAGAACATATCTGAAATATTATATATTATTTATTTTCTCTATATATTTTACTGCCTAATTAGTGACTAAATTATTGATTTTATAATATAATATATATACAAAGAGAGATTAATGGAAATAGTTATAAAGACAATATAATTAGAAGAAAAGTAAATTTATATTTTGGATATATTTAGAAAGACAAAAAAAATACAAAAAATAATAGTTGTTTTAACCTTGAACAATTCCGACCAGACTAATATTTATTTATTTTAACTGGTAACTTAATTTGAAATAATTTATTATTTTATTTATAACTGATTTGAAACATCTAGATTAAATTTTATTTAAAAAATTACATATTTAATTTTAATTGCTACTTTATTTTAATAATTCGTGTTAGAAATTATTTTATAAAATGATTTCCAACACGAATTAATAACTAAGTAATACAATCATCTCTGAATACTATTTAATCTACATTTACATATCACTTCACTAAAAGTATAAAATAAATATAAATAGTTAAATTGCTCTTGATTGCCTCTACTGGGAATTTATTAAAATCACAATTTAGCGTCAACCAATTCAGTTGCCAAACATATCCCACTTAATGGGTATTCATAATGGCTTCACCAACTATCTTGGCATGTGAGATTATACATCTTCCCTCAGCTCCATTTTGCAAGCATAAAATTTTTTAATACACAAACATGTAATACTATTGTCAAAAAATTGAAGGTCTCCCAGATGATTTGGTGATTGATGTTGTGCTTTGTGTGGCAAAGGGAAGGTGTAGAAGACCTACTCCGGTTGAGGCAATGGTATGTTGCACAACACACTCATAATTATTTTATTCATCTACTTTGTTTTGGTCATCTATCTCCATTGCTCATAAACGGTAATATGTTAGGAAACCAAAACTCAACCATTGGTAATACATATAATGTGCAGTGATGAACGCTGAAAAGTGCGCATTTAAACTCCTTAAGCTCGAGTATTTTAGGACCTTTATCTATCTTACTTTCCCATTTTAGACTAATTTCATGTTATTACCATTTTCAAGCACTTATCCCCAAAATAAGCTAATTCAGCCAAATTAGAGTATAAAAGAAGTAATCTCAAGTTGAATGGAAGAATAGAGCAAAGTGGTGGAAATCTGCAAACTTAGATTGATCAGAAATATTTTCGATCGATCTCACATTGATCGATCTAGCCATTTCAAGATGGATCCAAGCCTTTGTCCTTATCCAAAAGAATTCACCATCTTCGATCGATCAAATTTTTTTCAGATCGATCGAACTTCTTTGATCTTATCCCCACCTACCACTTTTGTCTTTATTCCAAAATATCCCAAAAATATCTCAGATTTGTCTTTATTCTAAAAGGCACTGCCAAGGATGGATCGATCTCGCCAATATTGTGTAATACTCCTAATTTTAAAAGGATAGACTCGGTATTTATTTATTTATTTTAATTATATTTTTAATTATTAATAATAATTTTGATTATTTGACGAATTGCTTATGTGTTTAATTGAATTAGATATTACTTGATTATTTGATTATGTGTCTATGTATTATTTGTATTTGTCTATGTGTTAATTGTTTAATTATATTATATACTTAAATGGTGTTTTGATTAATTGTAAATTAAATGTTTTCTTTTCTTTTATTATTTTATTTTATTTTTCTTTTATGGTTATGGTTAGTAGTAATGGGCCAACCAATTGGGTCCCATGGACTACTTGGATAGGAGGTTGGATGTATATGAATTATTACCCATGGATAGTTGTGCATAGATATATATTATATACATATATAAAAGGGAAAGTAATTTATTAATTACTTTTATGGTAACTTGGGTAGTAATATTTAATCTAATGGGTATGTTTTATATTTAAATAATAAAAATATACATAGATTTGATACGCGTTATGTTATAAGTTACTTTATAATATTATGGTAACTTAAGTATTACTGGATAATCCATTAATAAATAATGGAATGTGTATAATTTATTTATTTAATAAAGATTTACATAAATTATATACATAACATATTTTACTTACCTTTTTAATATATATAAAAGGGAATTACTTTTATGGTAACTTGGGTAGTAATATTTAATCTGATATATATGTTTTATATTTAAATAATAAAAATATACATAGATTTGATACGTGTTATGTTTTAAGTTACTTTATAATATTATGGTAACTTAAATATTATTGGATAATCCATTAATAAATAATGGAATGTGTATAATTTATTTATTTAATAAACATATACATAAATTATATACGTAACATATTTTACTTACCTTTTTAATATTTTAATATATATTTTTTTAAGTTGACTTGGATTAGAAAAATGGTTAGGGTTATTTTATTTAGCGTATAAATATATAGTTATAGGTTGTAAAAGGGGGTTAGAAATATTCACGTGATATATTCTAGAGAGAGAGAGTTAGAGATGGAAGGAGGAAAAAAAACCATGTAAAGAGAAGATCAAGGAAGAAAAAGTTTAACTTTCGATCCGAAAGTTTAAGGCAAATTCTTCTTCTATCTCTTCCCTTTTGATTCGTGTTTCTGTACATGCCTAGGAAATTTCAGGATTTATTAAATACATAAAATTAAATAATTATGCATGTTTAATTGGATTAGAATATAGGTTTTATGAAATTGGTTCATATCTGTTCTTGTGTTATGAATTGATAAAATGCATGATTTTGATTTGATTTCTTGTGTGAATTTTTACATGTGTAAATTATGTATTTTTCATATCTGTGGAGTGATGGAACGTAGAAACATGCCTAGGATTCCTGAACATTAAATAGGGAATAGGTTTGGGTTTTAATAAATTTAAATAGACTCAATCATAATGATGTTTGCTATTTAAATGTTTTAAAGAAATGAATGGATTTAATCTTTTAAAATGTTTTAGCAATTGAGATTAAATGTATAGGATGAATTGGATATAGAGAATATTTATTTAACGGTATAATAAAATATCATTATGTATAAGATTCAGTTTGTGTAGGACATATGATATAGGAAGTTTAAAGAAATAATAAGTCATTCATATTATGTGATAACTTGATATCATATTTATCATAGTTATTTATGGAATGTTTGATGTATTTCCTTAATAGTTATATCAATTGTTGGATTGTGTGATTTAATGCACCGGTATGGGACGGTGGTATTCTAGGAATGGATTAACTTATCAGTTAAGTCCTATATATTTTATATAAGGAAATGGATTAACTAAAATGTTAAGTCTTACTTATATTTAAGTCAGGTCAGCTGAACAAGTTGAAATGACTTATGGAGGATTAATTTATTATATAAGGGAATGGATTAACTAAAATGTTAAGTCCTACTTATATTCAAGTCAGGTCAGCTGAACAAGTTGAATGACTTATGGAGGATTAATTTATACTGGATAGGATGGTTACTAGATTATATATATATAAGTATGGTGCCATGATATAAGTTTGAGTCTCAGGATCAGTGGTTAGGGCGCGTATATCGCCAGGGATGTGTATCTAGATATAGTGTAGTTGTGTACCTGGTAGGTCTAGGTACTCATGCCCACTATATGTGCGTTTTGCATGTTGTCTACTATTCAGGTTGAGACAACCCTGTAGTCTAGTGAGGTTCCTTTAGTGTGTGTATATATATATATATATATATATATATATATATACGGACTACTAGTTACTGTTGGATTGACTATGATGTATACGTGTATCGGATCTCTGCTTGGACTGTATTAGAGTAGAACTTGTTTGTGGGTCTGACCCACCGTTATTTTTTAAGTGTTCGTCAGGAGTAGAGGTTGTTCGTGCTGAGTAGGGATCAGTCTACTTCATTCTTCCGATGCTACATAGGAGTTCCTTTATGATTCAGTTTCCTGATTTAGACAGTTATTGCTGTCATTTGTTTAGTTTGAATTTTCTAGGGGTCCACACAGTCTGGATTCCCGAGTTGTATTTTGGACGATCAGTTGTATCAGAATAGTTTATTAATTAATGGAAATATATTCTGAGGTTTATTATTAGATTATCATTTTAGTTTCTTGTCAACATTTCATTTATTCTTCTTTATTCTTTTGTACTCTGTGTTCGTTTATTATCAATTTGTTTTGATATCCTTGGGTATTCGGGCGTGGGCCTGGCCAACACGCATTCGGAAATCCGGGGGTATCACATGTTTAATGGTGACCTCTAAATCCCAAGACATCTCTCTATTGTTCTCTACCATTTTATTTACTTAAGTTGCTTAGTATTGCATTCATTTACATTGTAGTTTAATCAACCAAACAAACCACCTTTTTATCACTTGACCTACTAACCCTATTTATTGTTTCCATTGCAAATATGCCCACAATTCCTTGGGATGATCCCTACGCACCCTAACTATATTTAGTAGTTAGAGTTAGTAGTGGCTTTTTATAAATTTAAAACTTGGCCACACTATTTTTGCACAAATTTGGAGTGTTGCGACAACGAACCACCATGCAGTTCTAAGAAGCTTTATAATTTAGGATGTAAGCGAGAAACTCTCCAACAATTATCGTTCGAGTCAATAAGGAGAATACAACAAGACCTAGTATTCCATTTAGACCAACCGAAAAGCAAATTGCTAAAAACATGTATTGAAAGCAATAATTCAGATGCCATGTTTGTCGTCGGAGTTGTAAGGCCTGCAACCACAGTTAGTTATGTAGTATTAAAAAAAATGTAATTTTTATGTTACCTTCATTATAATTTGAAGTAATTTCTTAGTACATGAGCTATGTTTTGCAGCAACTAATAATGATAACATTTATACGTGGGAGGAGGGATTCAAATACCTTTCGCTAGGAAAATCTTTGGGACATGTAGGTTGTGATTTCACCTTGGCTATTATACTTTTAAATGGCAACGACATTAATAAGTATTCTAGCATAAATGTACTCATAGATCTTAAGAAAGATTGGAATGTTTTGATGAAAGAGAAGGACATGCGTAGTACCATGATAGCAATCATTCATGAACGAGGTCTGCTGTGGGGACCCATAATCGATAGGTTTCCTGATTGTTGTCCAATGAAGTGTGAAATGTTTTGGGAAAGTTCGGCAATTGATGAAGATGAACTGGCATGCGATTTGTGTCAATGTGCATCCATTGCATGTTGTTCAGTGGTGACATAAATGAGACTGATGTATCATAATAATGCATGTTAGGAGTTAGGACTATAGTGGAGGGTGATATTTCTCAATTTATATATATTTTATGGCATTTGACCTATTGCACCAAAAAACCATACCACAAATATTAGTGATAATCCAATGATTCATGTTTTGGATTACCATTATTGACATTCAAAGGTTAAATTACGTAAACATTTTAGTCATATTTGTCAATTAATATACATTTTATGTTTATTGAGATATTGCGTAACACACCTGCTAAACCCAACATTCCAAGGTTAACATTTGTACTTATGAACCATATTTGGGTGGAAGTTTAAATGAAATAAGGGTTGAAACAAATAAAGGTTCAAAACCGAAAGTCTAAGACGAAAATAACCACAAACAATTGTACAGATCTCTGGTACAATAATTTACATATTTAACTATCTTTTTATTTTATTTTTTCTTGCACACATATTTGTTCTATCCTTTTTAAGACATTTAAAATAAAATTGATTCAATGATATAAATCTACAAAAGGGTAAGAGTAATTAATGTATTACCTTTTTTTGTTTTGCTTTGATTTGGGATGAGCAAGCTTGTACTGTTCCATTTCAGTTCTGAACGCGTCTTTGTATTTCTTCTTCTTGTCCGGCTCCATATTATCCCAAGCCTTTCTAATCCCAAGGTAAAAGAAATCATGCTCTTTTTGACTCCTATGAACTTTCTTACTCTTAAACATTCAGACCTGATAAATAGCATATAAACCGACACTAGTTGTTAGCATATCTACACTTTTCCAAATATTGATTCCTCTTTTGTGTGTTTGTAAGCAATAAAAATATTACAGGCCTTTGAATATGGTGACAAGGGTTCATTAAGGATTACTGTCACTTTTCACGAAGCACGGAACAATCAATGATATGTTAATTGTTGTTTTAGTTTGGTTTTACTCCAATCTAATTTATGCCATGTATTTTTTTACTTTCATAAGGCTACGTCTGTGTTTTGGAGTAATTTTGTGCACATGATTCCCAAACAACTTTTGAATCTCTGAGAACATATCCTTTCGAAGTTATGTTATATCCTTCAATATGGCATTATGAGACTTCCATGTTACACATTTATAGTCTACCGAAGTAGTGAAAATAACAGTTACCTAAATATGAAGTATGCTCCTGCAGGATGTGGCCTTGCGTTTTGAAAAGTCCAGACTCTCTCCCGTTTCCGCTTATGGTTTCCACTCTCTTTATCAAAGCTCACGACTATTTCTCGTTTTCGTTTACGCTTTCCACTCTTTTTCTCAGAGTTCCCGACCCTATCCTGTTTCGGCTTATGCTTTCCACTCTCTTTTTCAGAGCTCCCGACTCTTTCATCAATATATTCGTCATCAAAACTATCATCTTCTGGAGAAGAAGCCATAAAATCCGAAGGATAGTAGCTATCATCCTTTGTATCGGTATCAAAAGGGGTGGCAAATTGGACGTGTTTACCTTTACGTACACTACGAGTCAACATGAGAACGTGGAGAGACATAATAGGAAAAAGAGGGCTAAAGATTCGCAACGGTGAAGTGAAGGGACCAAACCCTAGAATTTTCAATTCGAACTAAGGCGAAACGTTTTTTGGGGAAGGCTGGCCAAACGAAAGTGGTTATAGTAGTTGACTCAATCAGGCCCAACCAAAAGTGGTGCTCTGTGTCCGGTGCCTGAAAATTAGGAAGATGAACAGTTAGAGAGGGAATTAGGGTTAGGGTTCAGCGTCGAACAGTGATTGAAAAACTGTGGGTATTTTACGCTTCAGTGGCAGAAAGTGGCTGAAAGTAGGGTTCTTAATAGGGTTTGACTGAATTTGAAATTATTTGGACAGGATTTGAAAACCAAATTTTGAAAAATTTGGTTTAACCGTGGGTGGTGAAACCAAACCAACCCCTAAACCAAGGTTAAGTAGACTGCTGACGTGGTCGAATTTGGTCCGTCCAAAATTGAAAAACACCAACAGTTGATAGCACCGAATCCAACTCCTAAGAATGCTATTGACATCCCTGTAACTCATGGACCTAGGAATTTGTGTGAGATATATGTTTTTTTGGTAATTTCGTGGAGCTGATATGAAAATTTTATAAAAGTATAATAATAATAATTGACATGTTTGAACTCACTTAATGATCGAGTCGTGACTCGTGGGTAAGATACGGTCACGTGAATTCTTTAATCTCCTCCCCAATAACCCATCACCAACTGTCGTCCAATGACCCATCACCAACTGGTCGTCCTTTACTGTTATTATGCTTACGATAAGGGTATTTCCGTCTATTGAAATCTATATGCCAAGACCCAAACACCCCCATAATGTCTAGTCTGTCTCTACTCTGGAAGAAGGTCAGAGATGCCACAAACAACGTACTCCATTATTACATCACAGACTCTGTAAACACAAACACCACACAGTACACACTCACTTATTCTAGAGAGAGAAACATATTATCAGAGAGAGAGATCAGTGCTAGCTCTTACCTCCCAGATTGAGAAATGGGGTTGTTCTTGGTCTCACTCATCATACTCGCCGTTACTTTAGCCGTTAACTCCTGTCCGCCGTCAGACAGGGCTGCTCTCTTGGCCTTCAAAGAAGCCCTCAGCGAGCCCTACTTGGGCATCTTCGACTCGTGGTCAGGCACTGACTGTTGCCACAACTGGTACGGCGTCAACTGCGACCCGACGGCCGGTCGGGTCTCCGATTTAACCCTCCGAGGTGAGTCCGAAGACCCGATATTCGAAAAAGCTGGCCGGTCTGGCTTCATGACCGGTTCACTCTCGCCGTCACTCTGCCAACTCGACGGTCTGACCACTCTCATCGTCGCCGACTGGAAGGGTATCTCCGGAGATATTCCGGCTTGTATCACTTCCCTCTCCAATCTCGGGATCCTTGACCTCATCGGAAACCAAGTCACCGGACAAATACCGGCAGACATCGGCAAACTGAGTCGACTCACCGTTTTCAATATCGCTGACAACAAAATTTCCGGCGAAATCCCTCCGTCTATCGTCAAACTCGACATCCTCAAGCACCTCGATCTCAGCAACAACAAAATATCCGGCGAAATTCCGGCGGATATCGGTAAACTCAAAATGATGAGCCGAGCATTACTGAGTCGAAACCAGCTCACTGGATCAATACCGTGCTCAATCGCTTACCTCCGCCGACTCGCCGACCTAGACCTCTCCATGAACCAGATCTCCGGTTCGATCCCTTCCCAACTCGGCGAAATGCGAGTCCTCTCGACGTTGAACTTAGACAGCAACCAACTCTCCGGCGAGATTCCGTCGACGTTGTTGAGCAACACCGGTTTGAATATAGTGAACTTGAGCCGGAACTGTATCGAAGGTTGTATACCGGACGTGTTCTGCTCCAAATCGTATTTCACTACACTCGATTTGTCCTACAACAAGTTGAAGGGTAAGATGCCAAAAACGATGTCGTCCGTGAGGTATATAGGACACTTGGATCTGAGTCACAACAACCTCTGTGGGCCATTTCCGGCGAGTTTGGAGGCGTATGATCACCTTGAAGCGGCGTCGTTTACCAATAATAATTGTCTTTCTGGTTCAGAGTTATGAACCTGGAATAATGTTTAATGTGTACCATTATTTTGGCAGTCAATCTTAATACTGTCTTGCATGCATGCCGTCAGTTTGACAAATTTTATGAAGAAAATCATCATGTTTAGTTTGAAAAAAATAATAATAAATAAATAAACAAATAAAGCAGGCAAGTATATCCTTGTAATCTTGTAGTATTGTTTTTTAATTAATTAATTTTATAATTAAATATAAAGATAGCCATTTTTAATTAACTTATTACTAGTTTACTTATATGTTTTTTTAGTGATTGAACCGGATAATATAATATTTTTTTTTTTTGAATATATTTTTAAGACTTTAGTTAATCTCGGTCAATGTGAATTAATATCTTTTATCATTAAAGATTGGTTGGGCCAAAATTATTAGGATTTAAAATTCTCTCTTATGTATTATATCTGTTCTGAATATTGGGATGCCAAAATGTTGAAATAAAAGATCAAACATTATAATATTTTTGTAAAACATATCACTAAATTTCCTATCAGATTGGCCGACAGTGAAGATAAAACTATCACAGAGGAGATGCTCTTTTCTTGGTGTAGTTCCAAAATGTTGCTTTAATTTACCACCAGTGTGTCAAAAGCATGTTGCTAGTGCCCATAAAAATACAAATTTTAGTGCGCTCTTGTAAGAGTATGTTCGTGAAGGTTGCTAATTACTCAACAACTAGGAAAATCTACTAACTGTTTCCTCGTGTTTTGGTGCCGCATTATTGAATACGTCACTTCGAAAAACATGTCTTTTTTTCAACTAGTTAAGATTTGATTATATGAAATATGTCCTCATTTTTCTCCGCATTATCCTCTGTTTTCTGTCTTGCAATTAATTTCCTCAGTCTCTTCACTTATGAATCATTATCTAAATATCATTAATAAGTACAAGGAGTGATGATGAAGTTTTGTTCTTTCTCTGAAACATGTCAGTAGGTACTGTAGTATTGAAATATGGTGTAATAAAGGTTGTACAGAACTCACAAGCAAACGGGAGGTCGAGTTCCGATGCCATGTGAGAGCTACTGGTGGATCAATAGTTGTGGGGCTGGACCCCACTTCATAAATTTCCACAAACATTATACACCTATTGTCCTCTTTACGCTTAATTGTACCCAAGTCAGACACGGGTAAAAAACACAGCAATAGCAACCATTAATTTCTACAATACTCATGCATTGTATATAAATATTGTGTACTGAATCAAATGTTTTATTTGAAACGACATTTCTAGTCCCAAGGACAAGGACCATTTTAGGTCAGAGGACGCCCCATCTTTAAAGTCTCCAATGTCTTTACCATTCATTTCCACTTCTACGTCTCCTTGTGCCCTAAAAATTATAAGTATTACTTTATCTGTTCCATTTTAAACGCTCCTTTAAAAATTGTGACTTACGATGAAGTCAACATTTAAAATGAGACAGTGTGGAAGGAAAAATCTCTCTCTAATAAAAATCGTACACGTCATCGTAATGTAAATATTCATTACAAATGTCAGAAGCCCATCTTGCTCAAAGCCCAGTCGAAGCTCGTTGACTGCCCAAAATCATAAGACACTAACCCAAGGTCGCAGATAATTGATCTCTGTAGCATTGCTCAAGCCCGAAACAAGAGATTCAGCCCATTAGCAATGTCACATGGATCAGGTTACTTATAACCCAAATCCATTGAAAGGAAATTAGTCCTATTAGAAGAAGAATACAGCAAAGAAAAAAACTACTACACAAGGAAAATTATACAAAGGAATGAGCTCTATTTGTAAGGAATTTCTGTAGGGAAAGAATTGGAGGACAAGTAATGCGAGTCCTACCATAATTCAACCAATCTTTTGTGTATAAATAGAGGCCCAGACCTCCAATAAAAGAATCAAGCAATTTTATGCTTCTTTAGATACTGTTCTTGTTATTTATTGAGTGAGTTGTGTTATTTCTCCTAATCATTATTGGTTGGGCGAAATTTTGCACCTACACTTTGGCGCCGTCTGTGGGAAACATGTGCAAATATATTCCCACTCTTGTTTTTTATTTCACAGGTGAATCCTGCAGCTACCATCCAGAATGTTGAACGGAGGATCTTCAACGGATCAACAGATGGAGTTGATGCAGAAGATGCGTGAAGAGTTTTTACACCAGTTTGACGTACTTCGTCAGGCAAACGAAGTAAGCGTGGCTCAGATCGCCTTGCTTCAACAGCAGAATAATACTCTGCAAACGGCGCTGGCTCAGTTAGCACCAACGCCACCAGTGGGTGACATAGCAGCACCCCCTAGTCAGAATATTCCTCCGATTACTGGACTTCCGCCTGATGGGGCTCCACCTAATGGGGCATGACCCAATGAGGCTCAGCCGAATGAGGTTCAGCAACAACGGAGGGCAAAATCCGAGGCTGTGGCTTCAGATAACGTCCCTCGTCGCACACAAGATGAGCAAGTTGAATCCAGTCATAAGCTTACGGTGTGGTCCAATGGAATCGCAGATGGTGTAAGTGTTCAGGGTGCCTTTGACGAGAAGAGACTCCTGAAGATTCAGACACCTGCTGAGATGGCTAGAGAACACAAAAATTCCTTGGTCAAAACTCCTTTCACTAACGATGTGTGTCTGGTTGAGAGGCCCAAGAAATTTACCATGCCTTCCTTCACCCAGTTTGATGAAACAGGGGATCCTTCTCGGCACCTAGATCATTACGCTCAAAAGATAGCTTTGGATGATCGTAATGACCCTTGGATGTGCAGAGTTTTTCCTACCAGTTTGACAGGAGCAGCACTAAAGTGGTTCAGGAATAGACCGCATAAGTACATTCCGGATTACGTAACTCTATGCACCATGTTCCTGGCACAGTATTGCGGAAATAAGAAGCAAAAAAAGAGCATGGCCAGCCTCTTCACCGTAAGGCAAAAAATGGGGGAAACATTGTAGGATTTCTTGTCAAGATTCAACATGGAAACCTTATAAATAGCGGATTGTCATCCCGCAACTGTTATAGAGACATTTAAACTCGCGATGATTCAGGGGACGAAGTTCCACACTTCCTTAGTCAAGTATTCTCCTACCGACATGCAGACTCTCAATGCCAGGGCCCAGATCTACATTCGGCTTGAGGAAAATATAGCCCACCGAGCGCAGCACGCCACCCTCGTGACAGTGGAAAACAAGTCTCGAGAAAGAGTTCCAACTCTAAAGATTCAAAAAAGCTAACGTTCCTCAACGCCGATAACCCAGGCACCCGAAAAAAGGCAAAGGGTAGAGGAAGGATTTACACCTCTCCGAACTACCTTGGCTCGGCTCTTCCAAGAGAATAAGATGAAGTTCACAACTCCGTAGCCAATAAAACAACCCCTGGAGCAAAGGGACAAAAGCAAGCATTGCGCTTATCATCGAGATTATGGGCATTCAACCAATGATTGCAGATCCATAGTCGACATGTGGAGAATATGATCGCCAGAGGTAAGTTGACGGATTATCTCATGACAAAGGAGTATACAAAGCCCCGCGAGGTCTATCCCCGCAAGGTGGAAGGTACGCAAGTAAAAGTCATCCATGCAATACATGGCAGGTCTGAAGATGATCAAGAGTCCGAGGAGGTATACAGATCCAGACTAAAGGCAGCCCACAAGCTCAGGAGGATATCTTAGGTCAGTGCTATCACTTCGGGTAGCATTAGTATTGGATTCGGAAATGGAGACCTATCCAGAGTTCAACTCCCCCACGAGGATCCATTGGTCATCAGTCTTTTAGTGGCCAATTGTATGATCTGAAGGGTTTTGATAGATCCAGGAAGTAGCGCCAACATAATCACAAAGACGGTCTTTGAGTAGCTAGAGATCCAGTCATCATCTATTTGACCAACCTCCAACTCGTTGATGGGGTTCGATGGCACAAGAGTAGATCCCCTTGGAGTAATAGACTTGTCCGTAATCGCGGCGAAGAGGACTCTGAAGGAGAACTTCGTTTTAACAGAGATCCATCCTACTTACAATCTCATCATGGGAAGAGGCTGGATACATCGGATGAGAGGAGTTCCGTCCACCCTTCACCAAGTGATGCGGTGCTTATCTCCGGACGGGAAAGAAGTAATTAATCTGTGGGGTGATCAAGTCGCAGCGAAGGAATGCTATATGTTGACACAAGTTGAAGCAAAGAAGGTGTCAACTCAACAGCAACCAGGTGTGGCTTCCAAAACTGGACCCAAATAGAAATTACAGAGCCCTCTGCCCAAGTATATTAAGGTAGAGGAGCAAGAGGAAATTGCGAAGCCCACCGAGGAGACCCTTAAAGCCGTGGAAGTTTTCCTCGGCGACCCTCAGAAGGTTACCTATCTAGGTTCTTCCTCCACGTCCGAAGAAAAAGAGGCGTTAATTGATGTTATCCGGAGCAACGCAGATGCCTTTGCTTGGGATTACTCGAACATGGTAGGGATCGATCCCTTAGTTTCCTGCCATAGTCTGAAGGTGGATTCGGAATTCAAACCGGTTAAGTAGAAACACCGAAGGTTTGCCCCCAAACGCAATCACATTATAGCTGAAAAAATGAGCAAATTGTTGTAAGCAGGTTTCATTCGAGAAGTACAATATCCACAGTGGCTGTAAAACGTGGTAGTCGTACAAAAGAAGAATGGAAAGTGGAGGGTTTGTGTAGATTATACCAACCTTAACAAAGCCTGCCCTAAAGATAGCTTCCTTCTGCCCAAGATAGATCAGATGGTTGATGTTACCGCCGGCTACGAGAGGCTGACATTCCTAGATGCATACTCGGGATACAATCAAATTCCTATGAACCCCGAAGATGAAGAAAAAACGGCTTTCATTACAAAAAAGAGGACTTATTATTATAGGGTCATGCCCTTCGGATTGAATAATGCTGGAGCTACTTATCAACGCCTTGTCAACAAGATATTCGATAATCTGCTGGGAAAGACAGTTGAAGCATATATAGATGACATGATGGTTAAAAGTGTGAAGAAAGAAGATCATCCGAAGCATCTACAGGAAGTTTTCAATACCTTAAAGAAGTACAACATGAAGCTGAATCCATCCAAGTGCTCCTTCGCAATATCATCAGGTCAATTCCTCGCCCACATAGTGAATAAAAGAGGGATAGAGGTAAGTCCGGCTCAGGCTAAGGCCTTCATCCAGAATCAAGAACCAAAAAATCGCAGGGAGGTGCAGGTTCTTACCGGTCGGATCGCAACCCTCAGCCAGTTTATATCCCGATTGTCAGATAAATGCAAACCATTCTTCGATGCTATACGATCTAAGAATAAAGATATATGGGGACCTCAGCAGCAGCAGGCCCTCAATCGGTTGAAAGGTTACATGGCCGAACCACCAATTCTATTTGCTCCAAAACCCGGGGAGGTTCTTATTATGTATTTGGCAATTTCTAATATAGTGACAAGTGCAGCATTGATTAGAAATGAAGGAAAGAGGTAATATCCAGTCTTCTACACAAGTAAAACCATGACAGATGCGGAGACACGGTATAGTAAAACAGAAAAAGTCATCTTAGCCTTGATCTATGCTAAGAGGAAGCTTTGACATTATTTTGAATCTCATAGCATTGTGATACTCACCAACTATCCTATACGGGGTATACTCTCTAAGCCCGATCTATTTGGGAAAATTACCAAGTGGGCTATCGAGCTTAGTTCCTTCGATATAACTTATGAGCCAAAGGTGTCGCACAAAGGGCAGGCCGTAGCAGACTTTCTTCTCAAATATGAAGACACTCCTGAAGAGCCGATACACCCTGAAACACAGTGGGAACTTCGAGTCGATGGCTCCTCGAATCAAGCAAGTGCAGGGGTAGGCGTTGTAATGACAACACCCAAAGGCACCAAGCTGCAGCAATCTATCTGTTTGAAGTTCCCGGCTACAAACAATGAGGCCGAGTATGAGGCGTTACTTGCTGGTCTTCGATTGGCCAGCAGCCTCCAGGTACATTGCTTAAGGGTTTTTAGTGACTCACAGCTTGTTATAAATCAAGTGACAGGTCAGTACCATCCCAAAGAGGAAAAAATGAAAGCATATAAAGAAGCTGTAGAGAACGTTGCATGGGGATTCGATCAGATTGAATTCTATCAGGTACCTCGTGTTGAGAATGCCGAAGCAGATCAATTGGCCACATCGGCGTTATCCTCAAATGAAGATCTGACTCGGATTGTGCTGATTGACATCCTGGACGAGCCCAGCATTAATCCTCCGCAGGAAGTAATGGTGATTCCAGTTATTCCTCAAGAACCATGCTGGATTGATCCATTGGAAGCCTACCTCAAGCATGGAGTTCTTCCAAACCAGAAGTCCGAAGCATGGAAGCTTCGTCTCACCGTAGCTAAATATGCTATCATTAACAATCAGTTATACCGAAAGTCATTTTCAAGTCCTTACCTGAAATGTTTAAGCCCTACCGAGGCTCTTGTGGTGTTAAAACAAAGCCATGACGGAGATTGTGGCAACCATTCCGGGGGTAGATCCCTTGCGCATAAAGTCCTGACTCAAGGTTACTTCTGGCTGTACTTGGCCCGGAATGCAAAAGAGTATACTCGGAGGTGTGACAAATGTCAACGTCATGGTCCCATGAAGCATCAACCTGCCGAAGATTTGCATGTAATGGCAAATCCATGACCATTCGCACAATGGCGGATTGATATGGTAGGCCCGTTACCCAAGACTGTGGAACAAAAGGAGTACGTGCTACTGGTTACAGATTATTTCACTAAATGGGTAGAAGCCAAGGCCTACTCAAGTATGACCCATGAGCAGGTAAAAACTTTCCTTTGGAATAATATCATTTACCGGTTTGGGGTCCCAAAAGTCATTATGATGGACAATGGAAAAAACCTCGACAATAGAAGTACAAGAAAATTCTTTGCTGAGCATGGAATTATACAAAAGTTAGCTGCAGTTAGTCATCCACAAGGGAATGGACAGGCTGAAATAACTAATCGGACCATTTTCAGTTGTTTAAAGAAGAAATTGGAGAAACTCAAAACAAAATGGTACGAGAATCTCCCTCAGGTGCTTTGGGCGTACCGAACCACACCACGGCGGCTCACGGGGGAGAGTCCCTTTGCCATGGCTTATGGATCCGAAGCAGTGATTCCAACCGAAGCGGCGATTCCAACCCTTCGGACATCCTTGTTGCTTGAAGGAAACAATAGTCAGCAGCTCGAACATAGTCTCGACCTCCTCGATGAAAAAAGGATACTGCAGCAATTAGGCTTGCTTCATATCAGCAGCAGTTGCGCAACAATTATAACAAACGTGTCAGATTCCGGAGCTTTGCGATAGGCAATTGGGTTCTGAAACAAGAGACAGCTTATGTAAAGAAACTGGAACCTAATTGGACCGGACCCTACAGGATTACCGAAGTAGTGGGGAAGGGAGCATATCGTTTGGCCGAAGCTGACGAACATCCCATTACACATCCTTGGAATGCAATACACCTTAAATGGTATTTCCATTAGTTAAGTTTGTTAATTTTAGTAAGAATTCTTCACAAATAAGGCTGCGTAAGCCCACAGTCAGCCATACTTTACTTTATTTTGCTTCTATTTGTTTCTGTCCATAAAAATGGGGGCCATACCATCATTCTATGATTATTCAATTTTGCGTCGCAGTATGCATTAGCAATTTTTATGCAAAGAAAACAATTTTTATGCAATCGCAGATGCATTAGCAATTTTTATGCAAGGAAATTTTCATACTACACTATGATTATGCAATTTTATGCTTTTATGCAAAGTAATGTTGGAAGCAAGTTATTAAAAAGCATGCGTTTTGACCTATGGTTAAAACTCTTTGTCCCATATCGGATAAAAATAGAAAGGAAATGTGGTTAATATATGCGTAGTCCATGACATATGGTTGCCAAGAAGGGAGTATCAATGGAGGAAAGTCTCCAAAGTAAACAAATAGGAAACTTCGCAGGCATTGTTACTCGCTTTCTTGGCCACCTATCATTTTTGAGTCCTCGGCAAGTTGTTTTTTTTTTAAAAAAAAAGATGAAGAGAAGAATATATGTATGAAAACCTCCTTCAGGCTCAGCGCCGGGAAGTAATTCATTCACCTTGGACCCTAAGTGTCCAGCTCGGCAAAATCTCGCCTCAGACCCTATGTGTCCGGATCGGCAAAATCTCACCTCGGACCCTAAGTGTCCGGTTCGACAAAAATCTCGCCTCGGACCCTAAGTGTCCGGCTCGGCAAAATCTCGCCTCGGACCCTAAGTGTCCGGCTCGACAAAAAGCTTGCCTCGGACCCTAAGTGTCCAGCTCGGCAAAAACCTCGCTTTGGACACTAAGTGTTCGGCTTGGAAAACCTCTTATTTATTTTGCTTCAGACTAAAACAAATAAGGAACCTTCAGGCAGAGTACCTTCCTTTTTTAAATAAAAAAAAAAATCTCTCAACAGAGTGAGTGCAATATCAGAAGCATACTTAGTCGAAGCAAAGAAACACAGCTTAAGAAACATGGATATATCATTCATTCTCAAAATTGTTTCATTACAAGGAAAAAAAAAAATATTTGCTTGATCCTACTTCCTCTTCGGATCAAACGGGGCAGATTCGAAAGCATCTACTGCAGCTGGACTTGCAGGTGGAGGAATTGAAGGACCAAGAGTTACAGGAGTTGATGAGCTTGGAGGATCTTCCGGGTGAGCCTTCACCATTTCAGCAAAAAGCACCTCAGCTTCCTGAGCCTTCGGACCCTCTGTATAAGGGAAGGACACCCCCATGTTCACATCAAAGGCATCAGGATCCATCGATTTGGGGCCTGAGCCTTGATTGAAGCCGGACCGGTAAGCTTTTGCATTTGACAAGCGCACCAGATTGGAGTAACGACCTTGCATTTGCCTCCCGGCAACGATGCAGGTGCTAAGGGCATCATTCAAGCGCTGGACTTCAGCCTCTAGCGACTCAACTTTGGCATCAGAAGTAGCCAGATGCTTCTTGTAAACATCCCAAGCCTCGTATGTAATTTGTGCATTGGCAATGGCATGGGATGCCTTCTTCTCAGAATTACTGAGGTCTTTCTCCAACTTCTTAAGAGAAAGAGACTGGGCCTCAGCAGTAGCACAGAGGGCCATAGTATGATACAAGCCCTGCGTCATGAGATAATAACAATGTAAGAAAGTTTGCAAGACAAGTATGACAATGGAAATGAAGGAAGGAGCAAACCTCTATGGCTCGAACAGGGGCAGATAGGAGTAGCTATTCCAACCCCATTCTGCCGATAATTTCTTTATCTTTGGGGAGCCACATTCCCCGAGCGACGGCCAGTGCTGCAGATGGGTCAGTGATCATAGAATCACCAATATGGAGAATGGACTTGTCAGCCCTCGAGAAGGAAAGAGTCCAAGGTGCCCCAGCCTCGGCAAGGACGTAGGCACTGACCTCATCCTCAAGGTTAATCTCCTCGGTTTTCTTCCCTTTGCTTTTTGGGTTGGAAGCACCCTTGGGTTTCGCGGTTGAAGAGGGGTTCAGCCTTGCCCTTTTGTTCAAAGGGACTTCGTCAATCTCCTTCTCCTGCTCATTTGTACGTAATATAGTCAGCGGAGCATTCTCTGCAACTTTCCTCTTCAAGGCTTCAGCCCTCTGTTTTTCTTCCTCAGTCATGGGGAAGCTGTCAAATGATGGAAGTGAGAAGTCCATGAGATCAGCGGTTACAGCTCTGGAAACAACTGCTTTAAGACTCGCAGAAGTGAGTAAGCTCTCGACCGAGGGAGGGTCGCTCCAAACCTGCCTTTCCAGGAAGGAAAGCCTCTTCTTGGCAGCCGAAGAAGGAAATGTCGCTGAAAAAACACTAAGAACTCGTAAATATATCGAAAGAATAAGACTCGACATGGGAAACAGCCAGAACAATCTTCATGAAGAAAGGGGGAATGTTCTATACCTAACTTCCCGAACTTACGAGGGATTGGGAGTTTGCTCGATTGGGGCACGACCCATCTCCATTTAACAATTATCATCCTCTCTTTCCACTTCTTCTCAGAAGTAGGGAGGTCTGTACATATCCTTTGGTGCAAGGGGGAAGTGAAAAAGAAACGACAAGGTTCGGTTCCATGCTTAGAAATAGAATAAGTAATCAGCAAGTCAGCCAGAGTCAGGTCAAGACTCTCCTGCCCCCGACGAATGAGGAGTGCCGAGATTACTCGAAGGAAGTTAGGGTTTACTTGTAGGGGTGCAATCCCCAATTTGTTGAAAACTAAGTGATAGAAAGGATGAAGGGGGAACCTAAGAGCGTTGAGGTGCCCAACAGAGAGGAGCAACTCATCTTCTCCGACGCCCTCGCCGGCGCAAAAATCAGCGCCTTTGGGATATTATGCAATTTTTACCCCTTCGGGAATCTCGAATTCTTCCATTACGGATTCAATGGAAAACGGGATGCGACGAATAGATAAAATTACATTTCTTTCTTCCTTAGTGAGGATATTGTCCGACCCAGAGGTGGATGTTTCAGCCTGGATCGGGGAAGCACCCAGCTGATTAGCCAAGTCATTTATAGGTTTAGGGAAGTTCGAAACCCTAGGTGGGGGAACCCTAATAAGATTAGGGGAAGATGAGGGAGTGGACTCAGAATCTACGATCTCTATACGCTCAGGAGTAGTCGAAGTACTCATAATGCGAGATCGAAGAGAAAAAGATGAAGAACTAACCTGATAAGACGATGGAATGAAGAACGCAAGAAACGTAGTGAGAGCAAAAGTAACCCTTATGGAATCTCTTAAGGCAGAATGGCAATGGGTAATCTTCGAACCGTCTTTTTGTAAAATAGACAATCGTGCAACTTCAATTCCTTTTTTAATAGGAGCCGCAATCCAATTAAAGAGGGAATTGGGGGCAAAGTGTGAAGGGAAAAATCTCCCTCCAATGAGAACCGTACACGTCATCGCAATGTAAATACCCATCACAAATGTCAGAGGCACATCCTTCTCAAAGCCCAGTCCAAGCTCGTTGATAGCCCAAAATCATAAGACACTAACCCAAGGTCGCAGATAATAGATCTTTGTAGCATTGCTCAAGCCCGAAACAAGAGATCCAGCCCATTAGCAATGTCACATGGATCAGGTTACTTCTAGCCCAAATCCATTAAAAGGAAATTAGTCCTATTAGAAGAAGGATACAACAAAGAAAGAAACTACTACACAAGGAAAATTATACAAAGGAGGAGCTCTATTTGTAAAGAATTTCTGTAGGGAAAGAATTGGAGGACAAGTAATGCGAGTCCTACCATAATTCAACTAATCTTTTGTGTATAAATAGAGGCACAGACCTCTAATAAAAGGATCAAGCAATTATACGCTTCTTTAGATACTGTTCTTGTTGTTTATTGAGTGAGTTGTGTTATTTCTCCTAATCATTATTGGTTGGGCGAAATTTTGCAACTACAGACGGAAATAGCATATTACTTTCTCTGTCTCAATTTAAATATCATTTTTAGAGAGTAAAAAATTTTAATGGAGCATGTGGGACATATCCTATCTCCCTGAAAAGTTACTAATTTGTCAATTTGAATTTTAAATATTTATATTTGAAATTTTAAACTCCAAGAATGTACGTGGAAAGATGTAAAATATATTGGTTGAAAAAGAAAAATGACCATTATTTTGGGACAGACCAAAAAGAAGAACATGACATTTTTTTTTTGGGCAAAAGGAATATAATTTTGGCCGCGGTAAAAGGATAACGTCAACTAAATAAAGGGTCAAGATAAATACACTTCTTCTCTTTTATTTTTCTTAATGTAAATGACAAATATACCATTAATAATTAATTTTTCTATTTACGAATAAAAACAATAACGTCATTTCAGTTTTAAAATGAAGTACTGTATATAGTTAAAAAGGAGAGTTTGAATATTTGCTCAATCACACGAATCTAATTTTATTTGTCGCCTATGCATACATCCAACACCTTTTCATGTTAGAAATATCTTCTTCTTCTTTGTTTTACTATTTTTTTTTTTCTTTTCTTTTTAATATGATTAGCAGTTACTGCAAAACAAACATTGTGGGGGAAGAAGGCCCAAAGATACTGCAAACATGAATCCGGTGATGATCGTGGTGTCTCAGGTTCATTTATTTTATAAATAGTAATATTATTTATTGAGTAATTAGTTGTAAATTTTTATATTTACTAAATTAAAAGATGTATTAAATAATTTATTTTTCATATACTTCAAAAAATTATCTCAATCCAGGAGTTGAGTGTGGAGAACTCGTGACTCTTGTCACGAGGGAACTCCCTAAATAACGAAAAATTATTCATTAGGTCTATTGTAATGATAGCATGATGTAATGATCGGTTATAAACACTTCATCAAAACACATATATCAATTTTTTGATTCTATTGTAGATTCACTTTATTTTGGTAAAGTATTTATAACGGTTCGTTACACCATATTATAATTGCAACAATTATAATAAATAATTTGTCATAAATAATACTATTTTTTAAAACAAAATTAAGGAATTATAAACTCACCATGTCATATTGGTGAAACAAAATAATAGTATTAGTGTCTCATCAGGTCCAATATCTTATGAAATTAGTAACTCCGTCTAGACTCTGGACTCTAGAGTCAATAAGGTAATACAAAGGTTTGAGAAAAAAATATTGTATATTGTTAAAGCCTTTGAATTTTATTGTAATTTTTAATAGAGTGGTATGTTATTTTTATCTTTCAAAGTAAAAAAATTGATTGTTCAAGTTCTATGGGAATAAAAAGGTTGCTTGAATCAGGTCAATGTTTGTCAAACAGTCTACCATTTTTGTTATATTCTCTCTCATGTATGGACAATTTTGAAAAGGCCAACCTAGAATTTGAAAAAAACTACAAAATGTATTAACAATCTAACTCCTTTTGTCAAGAGAGAAAAAGAAAAGAAAGGAAGGACTTATTTGGTTAAGTTTTCTGGTAATAGTTTATAAAGTTGAAAAAAAAAAAAAAAAATGGTGGTTGATAGTTTTGAAAAATTGTTTTAAAAAATTTGAATTAAAAATGATATATTTTCAGAAAAAAAAATTATAATATTTTTAATTATTAAAAATTATTTTTAAAGAACTGAACGATACATGCCCTAAATCATATGGTATGAACAAAGAGGAATGGACAGAAAAGGGAGAGAGGGGGAAGTGGGCCTTTGTTCATTCATTCCACAAAAACTGTTCACATAATCACATCGCATACAATGTGAACAAAGAGGAGAGAGGGAAGGGAAAGGAAAGGAAAGGGGGGAAATGGGCCTTTCTCTCTGATTCTTTCATTCCACAAAATTGCTCCATAGGCCCATAAGTTATCCATCCAAAGGCCCACCAAACTTCTGCTTCTCCGAAAAGGAAGTTCCTCACGAACGTACACAAGACCACCATATATATACGCACAGTTCGTGTCTGCGTAACAAAGTGAACCGAGAAGAGAGACAGAACGCAGGGCACACTTCTCTGCTCCTCTTTTTGCATACCCATTGAAACTTCACTACGGTAAGCTCGCACTCTCGCCCTCTCTATATACGCACAAACACATATGTATGTATGTATGTATATATATATAATTATATATGTATATATTAATTTTGTTCTCATTTTTTCTTTATGCTTTAAAAATGTTGAAATTGTATATCAGACAAGTATTCTTTGATTTATTTGATCCTATCATTTATTTTTCATGCATTCCATACATGTGCAAGTCTATATATTTGTTGTTCCAGGGTTTATTAGGTTTTAGGGTTTATTGGGTTTTAGGGTTTACTGATTAAGGCATCTCAAGAAAGGCTTGTGTGTTTTTTGTTTGAAGGTTGTCAGGTTTGTACTTCGGCAATTTGTGATTTCTCTCTCAAAGGACTGAAAAGAAGCTTTCGGACTCCACAGAATGGTATCCCTCTCTCTCTCTAGGTTGCAGTCTTGTGTTCCACTTACCCAGGAAAAAGACTCTCACTTTACACACAGAATTCACACAAAAGAAAAAAATTTGAAAAGGAAAACATAGTGCCTGTTTGAACGAATTTTTTTAGGACCCTTATTATTATTAATAATTTAATTTAATTTAATTTGTTTCTGTGTTCGTATATAAAATTTACTGAAAAGTCAGGTATAAGCTTGATGACAAAAAAGTCAATTAACGATAGATCACAAAACAATAAACAGAGAAATTTTTAAATACTGCATCTGATGGAGGCTTGTTTTTCGACTTAAAGTGTGTATTGTATAACAGTATGGCCAAGTTCACAATCACCATTGCCGCCAACCATACCATTACTTCTACTGGTGCTATTGCTAAAAAGCCTAAAACCACACAACCACATTCAACTGCAAACCATCACCGCAACCTCCACTTCAAATGCACAATTGCACCATAGGTACCGTTGACAGCTTACCGCAATCTCCACTGACAAACCAATTGCAAATAACAAACAAAAAACTTTGAAATGTAGGCAAAAAATACCTCTGGTTTATTTTAATTTTTGTGTTTTTTTACATGGTGTGCCATGTGCCCATGTTTCAGTCAGGCAGGAAAGAAACAGTATTGGATTTGGCAAAATTTGTTGACAAGGGTGTACAAGTCAAGCTTACTGGTGGAAGACAAGGTTAGTGCTATTCCATATGTTGTTATCACACTTCTGATAAAAAGTTCCAATTTGTTATTTTAGTGCTTATGGAAATATGCTATTTGTGTGTTTGTAAAGTAATTTTGTTCAGATGCAATGCAATATGTGTACGTTTCTGTATACACAGGTCAAGTACCCATATACATAAGGTAATGTCATATATATTCACTGATACAAATAAGAGTTCCAAATTTAAGTCGTTCAAGGTCTAGGGTACGTTTGATTACAAGAATAGGATGGAATATCCACTATAGTACTTCATTCCTTTTTCGCTTTTAGGTACATCAAAAGAAAGTTGAAAGTTCATTCCTTTAGAATGGCCTTCAGATAAAAACTTGGAATGCTCATTCATCTCTACAAAGTTTGTAGCAGGCATTCCTGTAAATCATTGAATTACCATAAAAACAATGATGATGGATCTACTCCACAAATAAAAGTCTTGTATAACTCCGTTTCTTTTCTTTTTATTTTTAATTATTAATCTTGCCGATACAGTCTTCGATTCAAGCTCAGTGGGTTTGGTTAACTTAGTATTGGATTGGGTTGTTAGCATATTTTATCACATATTCTCCTTGACCCAAGCTTGATCCTATTTACTGAATGGTCCAAATCCAACCATACATCTAAGATAAAATTATCTTATTAAAAGTTTTAAATTTTAAAAATAAAAATTACTACATAATTACAATAATTATAAATGTATTATTATAATATAATCACATCATAGTAATGACATCAAATCCTAATATTAGTTAAAGTTAATGCATAAAGGCAAAATATATAGTTAATGGGGACATAATAATAAAAAAGTAATATATGTTAATAGATATAATTTTCATGGCTCGTTTTAGGCAGGTCAAGATGAAGTTGATTCATTTATAAATAGATTGAGGTAGGGCAACCCAAAATGAACCTATTTAAATAAATATTTTAAAAAATCCAACCCAATTCTTTTAACTTCAAGATGGACCAGATCTAAGTGGTTTTATGGCTCGAGACAGAACTACTACCCCTCTTCCTAGGTGAGTTCCAGGTTTTCCTTTCTCTTCTCATTATCTCTCATATGAAAAATTCTATTGGTTTGTGATCTGCCTTTCTTAGTCACTTCTCTTCATCGAATTCCCATTTCTCTCTCCACCCTCTCTCTGTCTCTGTCTCTGTCTCTGTGATATATCTATTCATCCCTTGGATTTGTTCAGTTTTTCTTCACTAAGACTCTGATATAGGCAGGAGTGTTTTGGATAGTTGAGTTAAACTACATTTGATTTTAGCATTTAAGCTTATCTAACCAAACATCTGATGACAAGTGGCTATATCACTCAAGTTATATACTTACCATTACACTACATGCTTGAGTGAGCTGAGCTTGGGCTGTTCAAGCATGAATTGTTTATTCAATAAGCCTAAAACTAAAGCTTAAGCTTGGCTTGTTTATTATACAAATGAGCTCATATCTTATTAACAAAGCAAGTGCAAGTTGTTCATGAACTGTTTGGTCTATTTGCCGCCTATCTTAGATTATAAGCTCAAGTCGGGCTAAAATTGTCTCTTAGTACTAGGTTTGGCAATATTAATATTGGTGATGGTGTATGGGTTAAGAGGAATTTCTTAGACAGCCTTATGTTTGTTAATGATCAAAATAATACTGTTATTGTATTAGTCAATTTTGGAGATGATATTGTATTCTTTATAAACCATCAAAATGGTATTGCCTACTGAAATGGCTTATCTGAACTATGATTTAATGGACTGTACCTAATGTAAGTCTCCGTTACTTGAGGGTGTTGGACCTGCAGATTGGCTATTATTTTTAAAAATTGTTGTTCTCGGACTTGTATCAATGTTCTCATTCTTGATAGGTTGATATTTTTCATACCAATCAGCGTTCTTTGAACAATCATTTCCATTGAAATATTTTCGTTGTCAACGGATCATTCTCGGACTAAGACCTGTTCTATCTCGAACTCAGTCTACCTATCGAAAATTTGAAATAAAATATCAGAATAATGAATAAATGAGCATTAAAGTTTGTAATGTGTATTATCTTTTTTATTCAAATTGTTCTTTATTATTTGATTCATAATACCATTCAACTGAGGATGATCGTGCGATTGTTTAAGATGCATCGTATTTAGTTCAAATTCATTTTTTTGTATCTATGAACTTGATTTTAAATCTGATTAGATCTGTATTTAATTCGATTTGTTCACAGCCTTGCGGAGTATTTATGTCAATTTTGTCTAAATGTATGTTACTACTTCGTTAAGAAGATGCTGATATGCTTGTGGCCAAATCCTTACTATTTCTAAAATTTTATTTTAAAGGCGTAACATATAGTCATTTTGGGAAGTTCGGGAGAGTGGTTGAATAATAATTTACTTAACCATTAACCCTGACAGGTTCCTTTGCTATTGAAATGGTTTGGTGCCTGACAGTAACTTTTGGTATTGAAATACATGGTGCATGAACTCTTCTAGCCAATTTCACTGGATGCAATGTATTGAATTTTGAGGTGTTGTTTGAACTTTGAACTGCACCTAAGGAATGGTCTTCTTTGACCACTGGGTTTTTCGAATTTGTTGGGCTAGTGATCTGTTAAACTAAATATCTACTTTTGGATATGCTTTTTATGGACTGCATAACATGGCATGGTAAGAAATATCTGGGCTGTTTAAAATCCCAAGAATGAGGTCAGCTGAGCACACATGATTATGTGTTGGCTTATGCTTTGTGCTATCACTTATTTTCGGTTTAAATCTGCATAGGACATAACGCAGAAAGTGATATTTTTCCAACTAAATAACCTTTTTAGTAAGCCAATAATGAATTATTTCCTGTTTTATCATTATTTAGCTTTTAGCATTGCACTCATGATGTTGGATTACACATCTTGGTTGTGGATTGAAATGAAATACTATTTAAAACTTGGTTGTCTTTTGTGTTTCAGTAACAGGGACTTTGAAAGGATATGATCAGTTGCTGAACCTTGTCTTAGATGAAGCTATAGAGTTCCTAAGGGGTACTCACTTCGCCTCACACTTTTTACCTGCAAATGTCTCTGTCTGTGCCATTTTGTATGCATGTTTTTAAACTCTAATTTGTTAATTGTTTTTTGGTTATTAAAGACCTTTGGGTAGTTAATATCCCATGTTCACTGGAAGATATGGAGAAATGTCACCAGTACTCAGTTTTGCACAATTTACATTCTTTTGATAATCAATTTTTTCTCTTATTCTTTTTCCTTCTAGAAAAAATCATACAAAGTTGTCAAATTTTCCATGTTGGCCTTGCATACGTGCATGTCTTTCAGTCTTTGTAGACAATGATGTAGGGAGTTAATTCCTTATTTGAGTATGAGGATGATAGACTTGAAGACTAGTCATGTATCGTGCCCTTTGTTGGATCTAGTTGGTGGGTGGTGAGTATATAGAAGTGCCTTTATGTTACATGCATATAAAATATGTGTCTCATGCTTTGAAACTCACCATGGTTTTGATAATTTTGTGAAACTTGCACCTTTGGGTTTCATTACAACACATAAAAGAAGCTCTGAATCTCTGATGCACAGTTTTGGGTCCAGATCCTTCTTAAGTTTTTCGCTTCAGAGGCACATGCCTTGCTTTTGTGAAAACGACGCATATCATCCCCAAAAGGAACTAATCTCAACATTATCATTTTTGTCTTGTTCATAATTTTTCATGCTTGTTTTTGCATAAATTAATTCATTTCTGATGGAGTGCTTGAAAATTGAATTCAATTATTGTCCTTGAGCTGGCAGATGCTGATGATCCTCTGAAGACTACTGACCAGACAAGGAGCCTTGGCTTGATAGTATGTTCCTCTTGCAATATATATATACACACATGTAGTATATTTGCACATCCCAAGTAAAAAACTTGTATGGACCAACGGTGCTTTAAACTAACGTAACAATTTTCATTTGGTGTGCTAAATCATCTTGACTAGATATTTGGAAAACCATTAAGGGACAAACCCAATGCACGAGACTTCCGCCATTGCAGGGTCTCTCTCTCACAAGCACACACACAGTATAACTATTTTGTTATGAATAGTAAACAAATTTTTTTTTTTTTCCCAGTTGGAACTCACACACACTGCCTCCACGGAGGTTCGAACCCCTGACCTTCCTTTGGGAAGTAGGAGCCTTGTACCGTTAGGCCACAAGCCTGTTGGTAATAGTAAACAATTAGTTGGCATATAATACTTTGTTGGGTTTTTCATAACCTTCAGCTGATAGCTGATGGATAGAAGGTTGTATTAGAAATTAATGCCTTGAGTCTGTTAAATATTTTCTTTTAAGAATCATGATCTTGCCTAAACCTAAGTCAAAATTATCAATTGGAAATGAAATGTTTTTGAACCACCTTTTTTCACCGTAATAATATGGTGAGATAGATCATAAATGTGCTAGCAAAAAGTCTGATATCTTGAAGATCTTTTACTTGCATCTTTTAGTAATGTGTTCTTCTACTGCAGGTTTGTAGAGGAACGGCAGTAATGCTGGTGTCACCAACTGATGGCACAGATGAAATTGCCAATCCTTTTATCCAGCCTGATGGGGCCTAGATGCGGTTAAATCAATATGCACATCTCCTTTGTTTCCCTTCGTAGTTTCTGAAAGCCACCCGACTTAACTTAATGGTGGAGATTGTAGAAAATGTGGATTAAATCAATGTTGTCTGCTTAAATTCCATTATCTGCTTAAATTGCCATCTCATATGGTGCATATGTTTGAACTGGTTTGCTTCTTCTCCCTATCATCTTAGATGTTCCTTGAAAATTAGCTTTTGTACACGGGATATAATTTCCTATAAATTAGCACTAGGATATGTTTGTGAGTTTCCTTATATATCTAACACTCTTGCATTTTTCCCCCCCTAACATTGTTGCACTTCTTAAGAGGGAAACAATGAAGATTTATTTTTATTTTTATTTTCTATTATTTCAAGTAATTTATCCAAAAAAAAAAAAAATTTTGAAAAGAGAGGTTATCATGCAAAATCTGTAGCCCAAATTCTACTTCACCTAAGACCCTGGGTACCCCAAAGGGAAAAAAGTTTATCATGTGTGTTAATTATAGATTCCAGATTCATGCTTTGAGATTCCATTAGAATCCAAGTCTAGTTTCCTCAGAGGATCAGGGTTTGTGTATATGCTTTGCTTTGGTGCAGCTTAATGCACTCGATTGATGAAATCGTAACAAAACCAGGGTAGCTGAAATATAAAAATATGTCTTTGCTGTTTCTACTGGGTAGTGTGGTGGGCCCTAGTGGAGTTGGTTGAAAATTAAGTCGGGGCAGCGAGATTGGGTGGTGATGGAGGTTGAACTGTTGGTTCTTTTTTTTGGGAATGCCCTGCATAGCAGATGGATTGTAATTGACATTTGATGTTAATAGAATCTTGTTTTAAATGTATTTATATATATACTGTAAATTATGGATATTGATGAATTCATGAGATGAGTTGAAGTGTTACGTGATTATATAAGTTGATTTATGTATCTGATTGGCCTTCGTGTATTGGTAAAATAAATTAGGTGCAAATTATATTATTATTTATATCTTAATTCGGTAATATAAGATAGATTATCTACTTGCAAAGAATTAAAATAGATCACGATGACTTGATAAATTGCAATAGCCACTCTGAAGTATGAGAGAATTATGGACCCTTGCATTGGTTTGGTATTTACTTTGATTTATTGAGTAGACATAAGAATTCATAAACGGGTAGGTATTGAATCATTGACTTCTGAACACGTTCTCAGTAGTACATTTACGCGGACATTTAATTTTCGTTAATTAGTTTAATCACGATAAAATCAAGCTATTGATATTTTGATTATGTGATTAAATAAGAATAATCAAGGTATAAAATTAAGGATAATTGGTTTAAGAAATGATGACATATTATTTATCATTTGCCAATTTGCCAATTAGGGTAGGGTAATTTTTTTGTGAATAAACAGTACTTACCATGGTGGTAAAAAATTATACTTGCTTTTATACAGAATTTTTGTGTATGTGTATGTGTATATATATATATATATACACTGTTCAAATATACTCTTCTTTCTTCCCTTATTTCTTGTTCCCTCTCTTCTTCATTTCATCAACCCATTTGAAATAAAATTGAAATCCCGCCACTTAGCCACCCTTCTTTTCTCCCAAAATATCAATCAACCCAGTTTAGAATTTGATTTCTTTCAAATAGATTTTAATTTCTTTCCAAATAGAACCAGGAAGCAGGCTTTATTTTGAAATAGAATAAGCGATTTTATCTCCAAATTGATGGTCAAATCAGACGTCTCCAAATCGAAGCAAGATGTACGATTTCTTTATTTCTTGTATCCCAAATTATCCAAATTGAAGCAAGATGTATGATTTATTTGTTTCTGCCATTCTTAATAAGAGAATTTCCTTTAAAATAAAATCTG
This sequence comes from Cornus florida, assembly GCF_030987335.1. Classification (NCBI taxonomy): domain Eukaryota; kingdom Viridiplantae; phylum Streptophyta; class Magnoliopsida; order Cornales; family Cornaceae; genus Cornus; species Cornus florida. Next base: position 8,218,774 of record NW_026775573.1, read on the forward strand.
AAAATTATAATTGTATCCCAAATTATCCTCATTTGCTGCATCACAACAATTTCTCAACTTTTTCGTAACATGTATTCCAACATATTTGTAAAGTGGTGCATCATAGCTTTTTCCTAAGGTACATCTCAACATTTTCGTACAAATATCCCAACTTATTTATAAGGTGAATTCCAACATTTTCCTAAAGTGCATTCCAACATTTTCCTGAGGTGCATCTCAACATTTTAATTGCCGGTGTACCATTTAAAATTGTACTATTTCCTTCTTCTTCTTATTCGCCCCAAACCGCTATTCTTCGTTTCTTTTTCTTCGCCTCACCTCCGTTTTGGTGCATCCCGACATTTCCCTAAGGTGCATCCCAACTTTTCCAACCTAGCCTCGAACCTTCTTCCCTTCTTCTTCGTTTTCCCTTCCCTTCTTCTTCATCTTCGTTTATTCGAAATTCAAACCATAACCCTTAGACCTTCCTTCTTCCCTTCTTCTCTACCTCATACTTTCCTTCTTTCCTTTTTCTTTTTTGCCTCAGACCTTCGATCTTTACTTCTTCTTCTTTGCTTTAAACCGCCATTCTTCACTTTTTCTTCTTCGCCTCACCACTCTTTTTTACTTCTTTTTTTCCGTGTCAAACTGCCATTGATATTATTTCTTTCGTAGCTTTTAGAGAGAAAAGGGAGACAGCCGTGCATAACTTATTTTAAAAATAGTATTTAAAGTTTATATATATATGAACTACAATATTTAAAAGGGTGATAAAAAATTAATTACCCAATTTTTTAAATTGATGTGACACATTCTAAGCCACTTATTTTAAATGGTAAAAATGATTGCACTATATAACTGGCGGTGATCCTGATCAGCTAATTAGGCAAATTAACAGCCTTTCTCAAATTGGAATCTAGTCATATTTATATAATAGTATTAATAAATTGATTGATGGGAACTTTTGAGCCATGAGATGATTGGGCGAAGTTGTTCCCTCACTCATAGGGAGATTCAAATCAGTAAGTGTAGAACTAGTGTGAAAAATGTCGGGACTAACAGCACACTCATGTTTGAATGGGAGTTCTAAATACACTCTAAACTTGGTTTCATATAAATAGTCGATTATAACCTTTTTAGGGTTATATGTGAAATGGAATTTTAAAGGCTAGTCTTTTCTTTGTATTCTAGAAAGAGAAATAGTGTAAGAATTCTGTCTCTCAATGTAACCTCACTCAAGTTGCCAATGGAGGCTCCCACGTAATAAATAAAAAAAAAATCCTTTAACTTTCTCACATTTGAAAAAATACCCTCTAACTATCATTTTAATAAATATAGCTTATTTTGTACTTAAAAAAATGAAACAATGTGCTACTAAATGACATGTTAATGTTATATTATTGGAAAGGTTATATGTGAAATGGAATTTTAAAGGCTAGTCTTTTCTTTGTATTCTGTAAAGAGAAATTGTGTAAAAATTGCGTCTCTCGTTGTAACCTCATTCAAGTTGCCAATGGAGGCTCCCACGTAATAAATATAAAAAAAAATCCTTTAACTTTCTCACATTTGAAAAAATACCCTCAATTGTCATTTTAATAATATAGCTTATTTTGTACTTAAAAAAATGAAATAATGTGCAACTAAATGACATGTTAATGTTATATTATTTGAATAAGTGTAGAAAATATCCATAAAATATATTCCGCGTAATATTTTTATCCCTATTTAAAAAAGTGTGCAAAAAACACTCATAATCTATTCATCTTGTGCAAAAATACCCTATCTGACATAAATTAGTATTGTAATATCGGTTTTGCTGTTTTACTCTTCAAAAAATGCCCAAGGGGATATATGCTACTAATCTCATAGTATAGGGATGTTATGTGTTTATTACCTTAAATATATATATATATATATATATATATATATATATATATATATATATTTTAAACTTTGAGAATTTGTAGAACAAGGATTTGAATTTTTTGAGATTCCAGTTTACTCTTTTCTACTAAATTTTTTTCTTCATTATTATTATTTTTTTGTACCAACATTGTTAAAAATAAATAAAAAAATCCCAATATTAATGTGCACTGGTTTTCAAAGTTTGGAAAAAAATTTGTTTTCTATAGTTTGAACTTTATTTATGTATTTTATTTTTTATTTTTATCTTCACTTGTCCATTGCCGGCGGCTTCCAATAGTGTCATTTTTCGTCATTTTATAAATTTATTATTTTTTATATATTTTATAAAATGGGTTGGTAAGAGTAATTTAGTCAATTTATAATTTAAATTTTTTAAAGGGACCTATTTGCATCAGATTGAAAATTTAGGGGTATTTTTTGCATGAGAGGGACATCTCTAATAGTGTCCTTTTCGGTCATTTTACAAAATTATTATTTTTTATATATTTTATAAAATAGTTCTATAAGGTTAATTTTATCAACTTAAGGTTTAAATTTGTGAGATGAACCTATTTGTACCAAATTTAAACTTTAGAAGTTTGTTTGTCTTTTTTTTTTTTTTTTTTTCATGTGAGAGGTATGGTATGATTTGTAATCATACTTTAGGGTATTTTCTTTCCTTGACCCTATATTATTACCAACTTGCACTTTTTTGTGGATATTAATATTAGTCAATTAGATTAATTTTCAAGGTCTGAATAAGAGTTAATTTTGGAAATTTTTTTATTCAAAAATCATTTTTTCAATTCAAAATTTTAAAGTCATGAATAGGAAATCTTTTGAATTTAAGGAGTTATTTGTAAATGCAGTTTGCATTTTGCCAATTTTTTTATGGGAGCCTATATTCACACTCATCTTTTAGTCAAATGCCACTCAACTTTTAAAATGAACTGACATAAATGTCTCTAATTTATACACACAGTAGTAATTAGAACAGTGAAGTATTAGAGGTATGTTTGTAATTTTGTTAGAAAAAGACAAGAGAAGGAGTGCAATTGGCCAAACAAGGAGTGCATATATCATTTCTCTTTTTTTTTTTATTTATTATTCACCAAATCAACAGGTAGCAGTAATTATCCTCTCTCTCCTCAGCTGTCTCTCTCCAGTCTCCACATCTGTCTGTCTGTCTGTCTCTCTCTCTAACTTCCCTGATATGGTGCGTAATACGAAGAGAGATTCCTGACCGTTTTCAGTACACTTTGGAGTTCGGAAACCTAGCTTATAACGTCTTCTTCTTCTGTGGTGTCTTTTCACTTAACCAGTACACCGCCTTCTTTTTCCCCTCTTTATATACATACATACATACATGTGTTTGTATATATAATATTTATGTGTGTGTGAGAGCGACATTTTTCATCTATTGTAGCTGGTAACAATTCGAAACATTTGAACCGAAGGTACTGATTACTTGCTTAATACAACTGCTTAATCTATTTTTTCTCTGAACTGAATTCCGCAGCACATTTCCTTTAATTTTATATTTATTTTATTTATTTTTTTTTTGCTTTTATGTTCTTTCCTTTCTTAACTCGTGTTGTTTGAATGATGGCAAACGAAATAACATATATGACAAAAATGAACTGCTTGTGATTTTGTGGAGTTCCTATTCAATAATTTTCCTTTTATGCACTGTTTCTAACTTCATGTGAAACTAAAATAATAAGCTAGGTCATGAATGGAGTCGTTAGGCAAATCGATAGCCATATAAAATTTCATTTTAGAAAGTCTATATATGTAGTTTCAAGAAAAACCTAAAATTGTTAACATTTCCAGAAGGCTCTACATTTTTTTTTTCTTTTTTATTGTTTTATTTGTGTGTGTATATATATTGGGTAACAATTTTTTTTCTTCTTTATTATTGTTTTATTTGTTCGTGTGTGTATATATATTGGGTACCAATTTTTATTGTTTATTTTTCTTTTTTTGGGGCAATGGGCTGCTCTATATTCCCTTTACCCATTTGCATGATTTATCACCCAAGTTATGCTGCTGCTGTTTTATAAATAGCATATGCTATTTCCCACTCCCTGATTATTCTTTATTTATTTGTTTTGATAGTCAAGTGGCTGAAGAAGGTGTCTGATCATACAGAAGACGAAAATCCAAGTCTATGGTAAAACCTCCGTCTGACTTTATCACCTGAGAAAGGATTTATTTATACTTATTCTCCTGCCTTTGTCATATAGATTCCACATCTTTTTTTTCTTTCATTTTCTATCAATGTCTATTTATTTACGTGGTTTTTTGACTGAATTTTTTTGGGATGCTTTTAAGCATTAAGGGTCCTCCATGATCTTACTACTATGTTATTTTCTATTGGTAAATATCAATAAAACTAAACCTTCTTTTTCTTCTTCTAGTTGAGATTATTACTTTTGATAATTATAAAAGGATATAGAGAAGACTACAATTGCTTGCAATAAAAAAGTTTTTGCAACGCAGGTGTTTTAGGGTGGCATCTGATCAATCCTAACGTTGGATGATCAATCTCTGGAATCAAACTAACAAAAATATGAAGGTCGTAAGAAGTTGGGATGAATTAACTAAATGGAAAATATGGTAGGAATGGAAAATATGTTAGGTTTTTTTAAATACACAATGGGGATGGCTTGCTTTGCTTTACCCTTACAAAGAGATGCATACATTCTCCTTCACTGTAGGAATGAAAGGAAGTTTCTCACTGCTCAGTTTCAGAGTTGAAGTGTGTGCAGAATGTGGCTCATGCCGCACACTAGTTGCTGACAGAAGAATTTGTTTGGACCTTTCAGGTTGAGACTGTGTCCATTGACCTAGATCAGGGGACTGGGTAAATGACAGAGACACGTTGTTTTTCCTGTTTCTTATATTGTTTTTCTGTTTTTGTTTTCGTTTTACTGGAACTATTATATTGAGTGTTTTATGGCAATGATTTGATTTTGAAGCATTAGCAATTCTAGTAAGTGGGCCTGTCTCGAATAAAATGATGGATAATTGGAAAGTGCTTTGATTTGCATCAATCCTGACTTTTAGGTACTTTTTTTTTTTTTTTTGGTTTTGTTTTGTGACGAAAACCAGGTGTGTGTATATATATATTTGTTTGTTTATACACTCATCTACTAATTATATAATCAGGTAAATGACCTCTATGGAGGATCTTCTTGGCATAAATCTGAATTGGTTAATGGACATTGTGGATTCTTTTCTTAATCCTTTTTCAATTACTCTTTCCCATATTTTAAAACAACTCGTTAATTTAATTTTTGACGATTGCCACAATTTGTGAATCTCCTTTATCTTTGGGAATTGGTATTATAATGCTTTTCTTCCATTCATTTCGCATTGTTTCTTCTCTTAAAATTTATTTAACAAATTTGTTGTTCATTCGTTTCCTACTTTTTCAGGTCCTATATAATCAATTATTGGACATTGTGGATTATTTTCTTAATCTTTGTTTACTTAGCCTTTCTCATAGTTTAAAACAACTCATTAATTTATTTTTTGATGATTGCCTCAATTTGTGTATCTCCTTTATTTTTGTGAATTGGTAATATAATGTTTTTCTTCCATTCTTTTGGCATTGTTTCGTCTCGCGAAACTTTATCGAACAATTTGTTATTCATTCATTTCCTACCTTTTCTATTCCTATCTAATCTATACTTTTAACATTATATTACCACATATGTATATATTTAAAAATAAGTTTTAATGGGGGGAGGGTTCAAATTTGAATTCTGACCTCAATTACCTTCTCATCATCTATAGCTTTTTTGCTTGTTTTAATTACTAGACCTGGTAACCAAATTGGATGCTTGGTTTAATGTAGGTATTCTTTTGGCATTCCCTCACAGCTGTTCATCCAGAATTTTGAAAAGGATTATATGCTTGCGGCAAATGGAATTTAGCGAACTTGTAGTAAGCGATTTTCTATCCTCTTTTAGAGTACTCATTTTGCATCCATCATTTATCATTTTAATGAGGTCGGTATTGTATATTTGTTATTTGTAGTGCTCTTGGGAGGGTATGAATGAATCAGTTGGTTACGTCTGGCTATGGAGATGAATCTAAATATTTTCATGGTGCATCTTGAGTAGGTTCTTTTCTTTCATCATTTTGTTTTGGAGTTAAGTGGGGTATCTACCATATTTTGAAGGGGAGGGTGCTCTACTAGCTTGGGGTTAGTATATTATATTAAAGACATGGATGAGAGAGTCGAAGATGTGCCATTTTTTTGGATGGAAGACTCTAAAGAGCAGTCCTTTCCTATGAAGATGAAGAGAAAGGTTAGGTCAAAGAAATTTGAGTTTGTAGGGTGGGGATCTAGACCTCTCATTGAATTTCTAGAATCAGTTGGTAAAGATACCAGCAAGCAGTTGTCACAAGATGATGTGAGTGCCATCATCAACGATTATGTAAAAGAAAATAAGCTTGTTCACCCGGCAAAAAAAAAGAGAATTGTGTGTGATGAGAGGCTTCATTATCTTTTTGGAAGGAAATCAGTTGGTCGATTTAAAATCAATGATCTTCTGGAAGCTCACTTCACTGAAAACCAAAATGAAACAGAGGATGAATTGTACAGTTCTGAAGAAGGGGAGGAAAGTGTTTATAAACAACAAAAAGTCTCCAGTTTAGACAAAAAAGCTCCTCCTCAGAAGAAAAAAGTTATTGAAACCCCAAAAAGCTGTTTTGCAGCTATTTTATTTGATAACATTCGGCTTGTCTACCTGAAAAGGAGTTTAGTTCAGGAGCTTCTCAAAAATCCAGAAATCTTTGAAGATAAAATAGTGGGAAGCTTTGTAAGGATCAAATCCGACCCAAATGACTACTTCCAGAAAAACTCGCACCAGCTTGTTCAAGTTTCAGGTAATTTTTGCTGTCATATGTATGCATTCATATTGGTTCTGTTAGGGATTCTACTTCTTTCTTGTAGAATACTATCTGAGTTTCACAGTTTGGACATATGTCCTATTAGTCAAGCCAATTGGGTGTGGGTTATAAACTTTTTATTGTTTAAGTATGAGATTGATCTACACATGATCTCACAGAAACTATTAATTGCCAGTAATTTTTAGATGCTGTTAGATAAAGTTTTGTACAATTTTTGGAGTAATATTTTTCTTTGCATATAGGATTCACTACAAGGAATGGCAATTTAAAAGAAAAATTATATAAATGAAATAAATTTGTCTGATAATTGACAATTAATTTCATTAGCGATGCTTCTGATAAATATGCATTATGTGATGGGTGAGTCCCTAAATCGCAACTTTAATTGGCAAAAATCAATGTGTGACCTCCAATCAAATTTGCAAAAACTCTAATCCTCAAGTTTTGAGATATAGTTCTGTTTGTATTAAGAGTGTGCATATACATGTACATAGAGAGAGACAGAGAGAGGGAGAGAGAGATATGGGTAGAAAGAGAAATCAAAAGAGGGAAGAAGATAGGGAGTAGAGAGGACTTGCAGAACCATTGTGCTTGCTCTCTCTCTCTCTCTCTCTATATATATATATATATATATAACTTTGTGCAATGATGCTTTCTATCTCGTATTATTATTAATGGCTTCTTAGACCTCTTTGTTTTCTTTAGTTTAGTTATGCTCTCTTCAAGTCCTTGTTGTTACTCTTCTCTCTCTTTACTGCTCTCTTGTCTGAGCTGAGGAGTGTCCTCTTGTCATATACCTTTAACTTAAGCTCATACTAACTTCATAGATGTTCTATTCACAATTCCAGCTGAGCTTGGCTTGCTCAGACTTGGCTCACCAATTACATTATTAGTGGTTGAGCTTGTCCCATTATCTACTTACACAAGCTTGAATGAACTTTCTTGGGGGGTAGAGCTCGAGTTAGTTGCAGTGTTTGGTTCACTTGATGCCCCAATAGACTATTGTTTGCCATCTCTTTTAAATTGTGTTTTATGATTTTTCCTTTAATACATTTGCTAAACCAGGTCTTATGACTTTTAAAGAGCACGTTGTAAGTTTTATTTTGAGAGATGATTAGCAAAATGAATGTGAAGGTGGACTGATCAATTGGGTTTCTTGGTAGTTGAATAACAACGTTTTGAGAAATATTTTTGTTTTTTCGGAAAGTGCATAATTATATCGGTAATACTTTGGCATAAAAATATGTATATTTTTTTTCCTTCTGGAAATCAGCATAAAAATATTATGTGCTAATAACCAATGCTATTGTGGTAGGAATCGAAGGGTGATGAAATGAAAAAGAAATGAGGGGTCAATGATTGGTTAAGAAACCCATGTTGCTCGAGTATTCTTGAGTTGGAATATTTTTGTTGATTTTATTGTTGAAGGAAACAACTTTAGTGTCTGGTGGGTCCAGAAAGAAACTTCAAAGGATAATGAAAGCTCGTAGGAAGATTAGGTGATATTCTAGGGAGAGAGCAATTATGCTACACCCCGTGTAACGACTCACTCCACCATATGGCATGATATTGTCCGTTTTAGGCTTGAGCTCACACGGTTTTGTTTTTGGGATTAACCCCAAATGACCTCATACCAATTGGAGTGTACAAATCCTACATATATAACATTTCCCTTTTCCACACCCAGGCGATGTGGGATTGTGCACTTGTAGCTCGCCTAGTGTGGTAGCCTGCCAATGTCTCTTGCACTCGCCCACAGCACGCCCGCTCACAAGGTCGTCATGGTCACCCCCCCTTAGGGGCTCAATGTCCCCGTTGCCATACTTTCGGCTGGGTCCAGTTGTGATACCATTTGTAACGACCCACTCCACCACATGGTATGATATTGTTTGCTTTTGGCCCAAGTCAACACGGTTTTGTTCTTGGGTTTAACTCCAAAAGGTCTCATACCAATTAGAGTGTACAAATCCTATATATCACTTTCCCTTTTCACACCCAGACGATGTGGGATTGTGCACCTTTAGTTCGCCAGTGTGGTAGCTTGCCAGTGCCTCTTGCACCCGCCCACAAGGTCGTCACACCCCGGTTGCTTGATGTTTAGGTGGACGTTTGAGAGATTATCACGAGAATGAATGGAAGGGAAATTCGAGGACCCTTAAGTCTCTTTTTTTTGGTAGGTTAATTATTAAGCTTGTACTAAATGCCTTAGTGTGCATCATAAAGGTTACACAATTATGAATGGGTGGGTCATGATGTGAACATAATTTCGTCATCTTGATGAGACGACCTTTAGGGTCTCTCCTGTAGGACTGGGCAAGTAATTATGAGGATGGCTGCGCATTTGTTGTGATGAAACACAATGTGGCTGAAATAATCACAACATTAAATGGGACAGGACTTTAACAGAAGCTTCAAAGGGGAAGGGTTAGTCGAGGACACTGATCTTATTTTATTGAGGATAAAGGTAAGGAACTACAACTCTCTTGCTTTTCTTCATATCAGATTGGGGTTTAACAGGACTGTCACTCTTCGTATGGTCCTCTTCCTGATGGTCCATGAACCCTAACCATCCTTTTGGACTGTTTAGATTCCCGTGAGTTGCTTCCAACTTGAATAATATGTTTGACAGTAGATGATGCTTTTGGTTTCTCTTTGTCTTCTTCAATACTTATTTATGGAGAGGAGATTATTACATATATATTTGTCTAACTCTTGGATTTTTTATTTATTTATTTTATATATATGAGAGTTCTCAAAGGGTTTTGTGGTGTTCCATGAGAGTTGTGACTTGCCCATAAAGAGGAAGTTCTCATGAGTCTTGTTCATACAGAATAGGTTCTCAAGTGCTTATGGTCATCCCGAAGACACATTCATAATTGAGGGTCTTGTGGTCTCGCTCGAGACTTACCCTCAGGGAGGAAGTTCTTGAGAGTCTTTGAATTATTGACTTTCGTCGCACAACCTTGGGGCCACGTTGTTGAGACTTTCTATACAGATTAAGTTCTTGTAAGTTTAAATGCCGGTAACGAAGCTTATCTGTAAAGAGGTGGTTCCTACGATTTATCATTGCCTTGGAGAAGTGGGGGGCCATATTAAGCTTTAGGTGCTCTTTTTGCCCCCTTTCTCGAGATATGCATCCTGTTACTTGTGCCTGTCTTTGGGGACCTGCGGCACATCCATATAAGATGCTTACTTGGATTTGTCTTATAGATTGTCTGGACCAACCATAAAGGGCCTTATGCCCACATATGGTCCATGGCTTTTGTGGTTTGTTGCACCGAACTTTCATCAATAATTTGTTGTCCAAAGAAGACTTGGGGAGAATTTTGGTGATAGGTTGAATCTAAATCACTCTTTTAATTTGGATGGTTCTTCTAAATGGCTTCCTTTTTATTTTCTTTTTCAGCTTCTCTTTTTTTCTCTCATTGATCCTAACCATTTTCGAAGGTTGGATTGATTCTGATGCCGACCTTTTGACTTATGGACCAAAAATATATTTGATTGGTTTAGTGATTGTTGTGGTCGGATTGTGCAAATATAACAGAGAATTTGGAAATTTACATACCTTTACCAAGGGCTGACATCATGATGGAGAACGTCAATGGCTTTATAATCCTTTGCCATTAGATTAATGATGATTTGGAGCAAAGATTTGTTTGTGGAGGATGAGGGCAGACTCAATAATCAGAAAAATGGGGAAAAAAAGGTCGGATTTGATAAATGGAAAGGTTGTGTTGGATCTAGAAAATGGACATATGGTGAGGAAGGCTGGGCTTAATGGTAGAGAACAGTGGCAACAGCCTTTAAAGTTTAAAAGGCGTGGGAAACAGGGGTTCTAAGGCTCAAGCTTTAATTTAGCACAATGCTAGATGATATGGGGTCCACTTGGAGCATAATTTGGGGGTTGGTCAATTGCATAGTTATAGTAAATTGCATCAATTATTGTCAAATTACATGTATGATTACTTTTATTATGCTAGAGTCTAGTATTGATTACCTCAAATATAGGGTAATACAAGAGTCAACTATTGATTACCTCAATTATGGGGTAATCCATGGTTCATGAGTTACACTCCTAGAAGGTTATGAGCACTTTTCATGAGTTCCATTCGAATGGGAGGTTCGAAAAGTCGCTGAATACTTCTTTTATTACTCTTATTCCTAAGAAGGGCGATGCTTCTGACGTAAAGGACTTTAGACCTATTAGTCTGATTGGGTGTATGTATAAGCTTATTGCTAAAGTCCTTGCGTTAAGATTGAGGGAGGTTCTAGACGGTGTCATTTCAGAGTCTCAGAATGCGTTCACTGGGGCTAGGCAGATCCTGGATTCCGCTCTTATTGCCAGTGAAAGTGTGGATTATAGGCGTAGTAGTGGGGTTCCTAGAGTTCTATGTAAACTGGATATCGAGAAAGCCTATGATCATGTTTGCTGGAATTTTTTGTTTTATCTGTTGGAGAGGATGGGTTTTGGAGAGAGATGGGAGGAGATGGATTGAAACATGTGTTTCGTCTGTCAGATTTTCGGTGTTGGTGAATGGGTCTCCATCCGGGTTTTTTTGACAGTTCTCGCGGTTTGAGGCAAGGGGACCCTTTCTTGCCTTTCCTGTTCGTTATTGTTATGGAGGCTCTTAGTAGGTTAATGAGAAGGGCTGTGGCCTTGGGGCTCATAAGGGGCTTCAAGATTGGTCCAGATGCATCTCATCAGTTGGAGATCTCTCACTTGCTTTTCGCGGATGACACTTTGGTTTTTTGTGAGGCAGAGGTTTCTCAATTAAGATATTTGAGATGTGTCCTGGTTTGTTTTCAGGCTATTTCTGGGTTGAAAGTTAACGTGGGAAAGAGTGTGCTTGTCCTTGTGGGGGAGGTTCAGTAGCTGAATTATCTTGTAGCTGTTTTAGGGTGTGGAACGAGCTCTTTACCTATTTCTTACTTGGGCTTGCCTTTGGGTGACTTGTCAAGGAGGGTGGGAAGTTGAGACTTCGTGATTGAGCGATTCGAGAGAAGGTTGGCTGGGTGGAAAAATCAATATCGTTCGAAGGGAGGAAAAGTTACTTTGGTGAAGAGTACTTTATCCAGCCTTTCAACTTATTTTCTTTCGCTTTTCCAGATCCCCTCCTCTATTGTTGGAAGACTTGAGATGCTTCAATGGAATGGAACTTCCTCTGGGGTGGTCGGGGGGAGGAGTTTAAATTTCATCTTGTCTGGTGGGAGTAGGTTTGCAAGCCCTTTAAGTTGGGAGGTCTAAGGATTAGGAGATTGGTCCCTTTCAACAGGGCACTCCTAGGCAAGTGGTTATGGAGATTCAGCAGTGAAAGACATAGAATGTGGAGAAAGGTCGTTTCATGTCAGTTTGGGGAGGAGCGGGGGATTGTCAGCTAGGCCAGTCAGATCTGTTGTCGGCGTGGTGGGGTGGAAATCCATTGGGAAGGGTTGGGATGAGTTCTCTAAGTATATGAGATTAAGAGTTCAGGAAGGATGGCACTGGTTCGGATTCCTTGACTTGGGTTCTTTCTTTGCAGGAGACTTTTTAGGTCCGGTCCTTTTTCTGCCTTTTCGGGTTTCACGTTACCACTTTCCCGTGGAAAACGGTTTGGCAATCGAATGCTCCTCTTAGGGTGGCCTTTTTTGTGTGGATTGCTGCTTGGGGTAAGATCTCGACTCTGGACAAGATAATTAAAAGATAATTAAAAGAAAAGGTAAATTCCCCAAAGACCCAAAAGAGTAATGAATCAAAAGCACACATTCCAGTTTGCGGTTTGGCAGCTTCACTCCTTTAAAGTCCTGCCTGTTCAATTTTTCCTGAGCGATCTACAGAAGCATAAGGCTCTTCCCCTCTCATCTCTAGTGCATCCACCTTGCCTACTGCTCACAATTTCCACCATAAAATCTAGGTATTACCCTAAACCCTAATTTCAGTTGATCTCCTTCTGAAACCCCTATGCTTACATACACACTCCATTCCATCAATCTGTTAGCTTTTCCGAGCAAAATGAACCTCTCAGCACTTAGAAACTCCACACAAACCCTGAAACATCTATTTAGTAATAGTGTCAAGAGCAGGAAGTAGAGGACCTTGCCATCCATCTTCTCTATTGGATTGCCGTCAATATAATGGTCAACAAGATCATCATTGTTGTTGGGCATGGACAATCATATTTGGGATATTTGGGAGGGATTAGCGAACCATTATTCTGATATTTTTTTTGACATCTTGTGCTTCTGAGTGATGTTCATCATTTTCTACCACAAGATACTGCAAAATTTTAGAACTATGCGATCTCATTTCAGTTTTCTCATCTTGTGCAAGAATTAAAATAATGAGTTCTACATTGTGATCTATCTTGTGATCTTCAAGATTCTAGATATATCCTGTGATATCACTAGTTTTGACAAGATTTAAGACAATCCTGTCAACCGATTCATCTTTAGTGTGCTTAATTTTGTGTGCATTAATGTTCTCTTAATACATCAACTAATTTTTTTATTCCCAATGAATGGCTCAAGGTCACAAGATTTAAGGCCTTTCGATTTTGACTGACTCACAACTGTTACTAAACTTGCGTGTGAAAGGCTACTGTCCATATTTCTTCTGCATAACCACACACACACACACACACAAACAAACAAGCCCATCTCTGAATATTTATGCCATGTTCAACACTCGTATCATCAACAAACATTTATTTGTGTTTCCTCTGTTTAAGAATGAGGAGTTGCTTTGAATAAATCTCGTCTCTGTGTTAGTGGTATTTCTGGGGCCACAGCCATGAAAAATTGGTTACTGCTGAATATAGGGAAATCATAAAATTTTTTGAGAAGTAAAATTGTTCTTACCGAGTGCAAAAGGGACTCAAATCAAGAGTCACATTTTCTTTCAAATCATGCTAATGAAACACATTTTAGTAGCATAATTATTCTGTTGATATCTGAGGCATTGTTTTTGCCACATCTACCAATTATTTTCTTATGCATCCCCTACCATTTGGCACTATTTTCTCTTGATATGTGTTTCATTGGTTCTATCTTTTCTAGGTTTGATAGTTTTCATATTGTGGTATCATTTATTTTTCTATAGGTGTAAGGAATGCCTCTGGAATTGGTGATATTGGATCAGAGATTCTGCTTCAAGTCTCTAATTTAGTGAAGGACATTAACATTTGCAAGCTGTCAGATGATAACTTCACTGAGGTAATTAGCTTATGGAACTGTTCCTGTACATTTAAACTCGATTGAATGGACTTATGTTGCTCTGTCACCAACCTGAAGCCGATCAATTAGAACTATTCTGAGTTCAACTTGAGTCAATTTTAATTAATGAGTGTAGACATTGAGCTAGTTCTCTATTCACTCTTAAATTCTAACCTTGTAAATTGGAAAACATTTTCTGGGCAGATGTGCTTCAAGAATGAGGCCAGAAGCCCCTCCATCTATCCATGTAATTCTTAAAATTGTCATTCTTAAAAATGATGAGAAAAGCAATGTTGAGGTGTTCTCAGGCCTGGGAAAGATATGTTATCCAATGATACAAAAGAAAACGAAATTACCGCTAAAGATTTTGTTCATTAGTTTTTATTATGGACTTGGAGGGTTGTTGATTTGGTGGAATTCTTGGCAGAAAGGATTTTATACAAGGGTAATTTTGACTTAATTTTCTATGCAGATGGGATATCTGAGCTTCTTTTATTGAAGGAAATTTTCATTAGGCATCAATAAATCATCCAATATTGGGAAAAAGGAAAAGGACAGATATTGCATATTGTTGTTCCCTATTTCTCATACTTTTTGTTTTATATTTCTTGTGTGATTACTTGACTAACATATTGACATATACTGAACTTGTATGTTCATCTCTTAAACATTGAAAAAACAATAGTAGTTGCCTTGATCAAAAGTTGTTTGAATACTTTTTGAACCTCAGGCTTTGAACTTCCTTCTCTGATTAATCAATTTGTATGTTTTGATTGTTTAATTGAATGGGTTTCAATTATTCAGGTGGTCCTTAATTATTTGTTTTCGCATCTTAGTGATATCAAGCTCTTCAATCAGCCCGTTATTTGAAATGAAGGTTACAGACTTTCTTAAGATCATCAAATGCTTTGCTTTAAGCATTAGTTCATGTATAGGATGGCAATCTGGCATGCATTTTGGTGTGGGCAAAAGACTTGCATTCCATTAGTACATGCATTTTTGGTGTGTGCAAACGGAAATTTGTATATTTGTGAGTTGAGTAATTGTGCATGCATTCTGCTAGGATCTTAGCTTTGTCATATTGTTTACAGGAAGAATGCGAGGATTTATGTCAGAGAGTAAGATCTGGTTTGCTCAAGAGGCCAACTGTTGTAAGTTCTCTTATGTATTAGTTTAATCTATTACTTATTAATATGACCTCTGTAACTATGTTATCCTAAAAGTTATTGTTTCTCTAAGAGAAATTCCATTCTACAATTACTGTAACTTACATTTTTCATGATTAAAGAAAGATACTATTGAGTGATGAGTGAGATAACTGAAAGCAGTTTATTAATGTAGAAAGAAAGACTTTCTGCATGTTGCTCATCTTTGGTGAGATCGTTAAACTCTGCACGTTGTTACTAAGTAGCCGTGCTTTCACAGAAACTAGTGGCTTGTCTTCGTGATCTACGTCTGTTGTCTTTGGGAGCGCTCCCCCTTTTGGGCGCCTATAATGAAATCTTGCTTATCAAAAAAAAAAAAAAAAAAATTGTAAAAACTAGAGGCTTGTCTAAAGGTAAGGTGACATAGTGGGTAGAATAATGCAGTCCTCTCTCACGAGGAATAAATAATAAACAACACAACCGTAAGCTTCAATACTCTTTTGAGTGGCTTAAAACATGACGTTTGAGTCTTGCTTATGTGTTCATGGTTCTAGGTATTGGCAGTGGTCTGAATGCTGGTACGCGTGATAAGTGATGCATTGTAATGTCTGTTGAAGTAAAATTATACGCATGGATGATACAATGGAACTCCTGAATGATGAACCTTTGGGGAAAATGAAGAAAACGAAAACACATACCAGAGTATCTATTTGTATTTGTGTGTGTAACACATTTAAGTTAATATATATATTGTGAATTCAAAAGTTGGTAAAATGCTTTGTTTAATTGGGATATTTCAATTTCGAAGTTCCTTGTTGGGATCATTAAGCTCACACAGGGACATGCTATCATATCCTTGTTAGGATATTTCAATTTCAATTTCAAACGACATGCTATCATATCCTTCCTTACTAACTTTTTCCACACTAACTTTGGTCTTCCTCTTCCCCTAGTATTTTAGCCTTAATGTGGACTATGTCACTCTTTGTGACTGGTGCACTTAAACGTCTTCTTCGCTCATGTCTAGACCATCTTGGCCGATTATCTCTTATTTTATCCCCAATTTGTGCTACTCCAACCGTCTCCCAAATGTGATAATTTCTAATTCTATCATTTCTAATCTTTTTTTTTTTTTTTTGTTTGATAAGTAAGACTGTATATAAAGAAGCATTCAGAAGGGGAATGCATCTCTCAAAAGCTACACAAGACCAAATAGGACCTCTAATCTCTCAGAGTCAGTATCATTTCTAGTCTTACTGCACGGATCTCAACATTCGCATTTTTGACACACTCACTTTATGCATATGTTGTTTCCTAGCTGCCCAACATTTTGTGCCATAAAATTTGGCTGGTCTAATAGTTGTTCGATAGAGCTTCCCTTTCAATCTTAAGGTGATGTGCCTATTGCACAGTTTATTAGAGGCACTCGTTACTTATCAAAAAAAAAAATTTAGAGGCACTCGTCCATTTAGCCTGTCCTGTCTAGATTCTGTGATTAACGTTATATCCAATTTCTCCTTCATTAGAGCCATTTCTCATTTTAGAAAATACATAGTAAATGAGTTGCAACCCTTTCAATCTTAATGGGATGTGCCTATCAGACAATTTATTAGAGGCACTCGTCCGTTTAACCCATCCTGTCTTGATTATGTGATTAACGTCATATCCAATTTCTCCTTCATTAGAGACATTTCTCATTTTAGAAAATATATGCAAATGAGTTGCAAATACAATTTATACCCGTCATTTGAGTAATTCCAATATGCATCGAGAGCTGGGACTTACCCAGTCAAAACAAAATTTGTATATTTGTGGAAACCACATTTCTGGAAAGCAGATCTGTTATGGGCGTATGGTTCAATATCAGTATCAGATGTTTATTGGATTAAGTTCTTAGGTTCCTTTTTCTATAATATGTTTCAAAATTTGCTCTCACCATTGATTTTTTGACTAGATTGCTTTCCTTAATAGGTGGAGTTTGAAAAGAAGGCACGGATTTTACATGAGGATATAACAAAGCATGTATGTATTCTTTGTCTCACCAAGAAAATGATTTTTGAGATTGGTATTGCTTTTATCTTGCCTTTGTTCACTTATTTTTCATCTCCTATTAGTTGTTTATAGTTTGGCACCCAAGGTTTCTCAGACTAGAGGAAATTGTCAAAATACAGAAAACAGAATTTTTTACTGATATATGAATGTATATTTCAATGTACTAATAGATATATGCATTTGTGATTTTTTTTAATCCTACATGTGGACATTCCAAAATGAACTTCAGGAATCAATAAAGTAGAAATTGCTGAACAAAAAATGTCCGGGAATGTCATGATAAAAAATCTACTAATTGTGAACATTTCAATTTTAGTGGTAAAAGTATTTGTTGGCAGGCATTCTCGGGTGGTGCACCATTAAATTGCTGTTTCTTACACATGAATGTACAACATTTTTACTACTTTCAGAAATTTAATCGTAGCATAATATGTAACTAAAGATCTCTAGCATATGATATTACGCATTTTTATTGTAGAAATCTTAATGTGGATATTAACTTCTTAAACTTCTAAAATAAATGAAGGTGCCAACTGTGAGAGTGAAGAGGAGAAAGAAAACATATGGAGAAGTTGCAGTTAAAGAAGTCTGAGACTTTATGCTGCCATCGAGTAATAATCCAAAAGACTCAGAAATAACCCTTAATTATATGTGAAAATTATTCCTGAATGTATGTTTTATACTGACATACTTGGAATTTAAGCTCTTGTAACACTTTGGAATCTATAGTAATGCATTGGTTACTCAATTTACAGTAAGAAAATATTATCATTCATAGATGTTTGTATATTGATCCTCGTGCACTGGGCTAGCCCATTAGATGTTAATATATTGATGTAGCTTAGTATATTGATTCTCTTGCACTGTGCTAGCCCGTTAGATGTTAATATATTGATGTAGCAATTTATTGTATCCATCAATGGGTCAACAAAATAAAGGGTTTCAACAGATATTAGTATATCCTGACATGTTGACTGATGCAGTCGCATTGTAAAATATCAGTTACTACATATAACATATAGCAATGGTTGAATTAATAATTTTGATGAAGTGTCAATAGTCCTTTCAGAGACTGTAGGGCCAAGGACGAGATTTCATTTGATGGTAAAATCATGATTTATAATTCATCTTGGCATGCATATGTACATAGATACACAGGGATATTTATTTGCTTGTGTATTTATATCTACATAGACACTAAATTTAATTTGGAAATAAAAGAGAGAATGTACAATCAATATAGTTTTTTTTTTTTTCCTTTTCTTTTACCCTTTTTGTTGGAGGGATATTGTAATTTCAGTTCATTCAATATTAGTAATATGAATAGAGGGAAAACCCAGTCAAAGGTATGCACTAGTTTCTGCTGGTTTTCTAAACCCAGTCAACATATGGTTTGTTGGATGTCTGCTTAATAACTGAAAATTCAAAAATAAGATCCCCATTTTGCAATTGTTTTTATGAAAATGTCATTTAAGAATTCTGGCAGAAGACAACCGATATTTCAAAACACCTATAACGTTGTATATATCTTATAAAATCGTTGTTGTTAGAGAGTTGGGCTAATTATAACTAATTTGGATACATCATAGAAGTTGTTGCCATCCAATGATATGGATCCCTTTTCTCATTAGTTGTCACATTAGTTTATCCCTAGAGTATAATTGATCCTCTATGTGCTGTTATTAGTTGTCACATTAGTTTAGAACACTGCTCTCACTATCCATTCATCCCCCTGTATTCAATTTCATCACCCTTAATTTTGAATTCTCCGTTATCCTTTTAATTAAAAAAGTTGTTCTCCTTTTTCTCATTTTGATCTTTTCTGCTTCATTATTTTGTATTGGTTTCAGTGGCTTGTGAGAGAAATTGTATTGTTGCAAAACCTCATTGATCGAGCCAATGAGAAGGGATGGCGTAAAGAATATCCTTTGATGATAGCTGATTAGTATGCATCACTATTGCAAGTGTTTCCCTATATCTTGATAGTACTGTTCATCTTTGAAGACCATCCCGCTCTTTGGCAAAAATGTTGATTGATAATGTTTGCATGGATATTTATTGGCTGCAAAAATTGGAAAAGAAAATTATTTTGTGATATTATAATATTCTTATCTACTTTTATTTTCCTCACAGTTGTTCTGTTAAAGGTCATCCTTTTTTATTCCGGGCATTGATCTTTTTGATGTTGCAAAACATAGTTTGTGAACAGAAAATTTTGAATTTGGGTGACATGAGTTTTTTGTTTTACAAATGCAATATATTCTTTTCTAGTTGGATCATTTGCTATTTCATTTTATTTGTATTTTATTTTGTCTACCGAATTTATGAAATTGTTATTATACTTATTATGCCTTGGTGAGATTTCAGTTAAACGCTGACCAAATCCTAGATTGTATGCTTGATTAGAATTTTTAAAAGGCCACAATTGGATTTATTTTATTTTGATGGTTATGTTGTTGTCAATTATCATAGTTGTGGACCAAAATCTTGATATTGGTAGAAAAATTGGGGGTTTCTATATTTGTTTTATGGGTCATCCAAATCAAAGGGAGAAATGCATGAATTTGAAATTTATATGTGACTATGGAAGTCTCTAAGTGGAGTATGGTTCAATGCTTTTACCAAGACCAAGAAGAGATCGCAAAATCGTCTCCAGGGGCTGAGACAGTATTTGTTTCAGTTATACATATTTATGTATATATAAAGCAAAACTATCAATGATTTTAATTGATAGTTTTGTCTCATTTCAAGCACAAGATATCACAACACCAGACCAAGTCGAGTTGCAACGTCATTCCAGGATTACTGGTGAAAGGGTAAGACTTGCTTACAAAAATGAGCTATTTTATGTCGAATCTTTTTTTACTGAGACTCTTATAGAGCCAAGTTGTCTTCTATCATCTTTTTATTTTTGGAAGAAGTTGGGCCTTAAAACATTTTTTTTGAAACTCTTGAAATTTATTTTTTTGATGGTTTTTAAGGTTTACATAAGCTAAAGTAGGGAGATGAATTATTATTATAATTATTTTTTTTTTGTAGGTTGTTTTGTTCATATATGTTTTTTTGTACACATATAGTTGAGAAATAATATATGTTCCAGGTGGAGTAATATTGTAATTTGAGTAACCTAATTTTGGAGCAAGTCTAGTCTTGGCTAGTACTCTAATTCTCCTCTTTCTTTCAAAAATCTTTGACACAACATGGACTGGTGAAGTACTGGTGTGCCTGCTAGATCATGGCATTATCAATGGAAGAGTGATATGAATGAGAAGATGATAGCTTTGCTTTGAAATAATAGTTGAAACTTACATCTGGGTGAGTAGGCATTATATATCGTCTGGATGGAACTATTTTCTTGGTTGGTGGTGCCAAAAGGCTTCATGCTAAACCTTTGGGACTAACTACTTCAAAACCATTTTTTTTTTTTTTTTGCTTTCTGGGGAGCGTGCTTTGCTTCCGTTGGAATTTATTTTTTGTAATGGTTCAAATGATTGTTGTCTTTACAAACTTGACATAATGACTGCCTCTAATGATAGTAATTTTTCGAAAGATGTGTATATAAAGTAGCCTCAAGGTATTGTAATCTCCAAGTATGGTATATTTTATTTTT
The DNA here is from genome assembly GCF_030987335.1 of Cornus florida. NCBI lineage: Eukaryota > Viridiplantae > Streptophyta > Magnoliopsida > Cornales > Cornaceae > Cornus > Cornus florida. The sequence goes on from NW_026775573.1 coordinate 8,239,576, forward strand.
TTTCTATGGTAAAAGCAAGTCTTATCCGAAACTTATAAATCCTACAATAATTATTTTTATTGCTTAGAGAAAGACAAAATGGAGGCATGCTAGCGGTATCCTTTGTGACAAATGAATACCAAATAAATTAATAGGAAAATTCTCTAGAACGGTTATTAGGCCAGCAATATTGTAGGTAGTGAGAGTGTTTGGTGTTTAAAAAGACACAAATACATGTATTCATGTAGTGGAAATGAGGATGCTATATTGGATGATAGGAACCACTAGAAGAGATAAGATAAATAATGAATGCGTGAGGGGAACATTAGGTATAGCATAATTTTAGGGAATGTAGACTTAGGTGGTATGGTTATATTCAACGTAAAGCCAATGATGCACCTATTAAAAGAGGAAGAGTTGTTTGTTCAGAATGTAAGCGACAAAGTGGCTGGAAAGCTTACATGGGATGAAGTAATTAAAAACTGCTTAAAAAACTTAAATTTAAGAGAAGACATGGCCATAGGAAAGAATGGAAAAAGAGAATCCATGTGGCCAGCCCCTTTCATGTGGGATATAGGCAAGCATGATAATGATGATGCATAGAGAAAGATACAACATGGAGACAAGATGTCTCATCATACACCACCATCACCCTTGCCTTTATAAGAAAGTGTTCTGAATATTTATATAAAAAAAACATAACGTAATGTTTATATGAAGAATATAAATTTATGGTTGTGTGCTTGTTGTGCCCTTGTCCTATTTTTCTAACATATGTCCGTTGCAGTGTCGTGTTTGTATCCATGCTTCTTAGTTAATGATAGAATGTTTAGGTAGCTTGTCAACTGTGGCTAGGCAAACTTTGTTCTATGAGAAGTTATTGAGCAGTTAACATCAAGTGTGACCTATAGGACTCTATGTATGTATGCATATGTATATTATGTATAATTGTGTAGTACTAGTTTATTGGTTATTGGCTAACTTCTTCCTTGGGACCCCATTTCAATAATTTGCTAGGTTTCCAATTGTTCAATAAGCCTGTAATTTTTCAAAACAGGCAAGGCATTTCCATAGTCCACACCTCTTTGCTAAAATAATGCTCCTTTAATCTTCCAATGACATCCAATGACAGGAAATACATACAAAATGGGTAATCCAGACATAAACTTGCCTTAAAAGTACCATTGGATCCTTGACTTGCTTCAGTTTTTACACTAAAAGAGTATATGGAGAGAAAGCAGCTGCTGCAGACACCATCTGAACAGTCAAGACTGTTGCTTGAAGTTCCGAAAGTAATTGCTGATGAATTAGAGCCGGAAGCTATACCGCAGGAGGACTTAGGAAGTGGGAAACAATACAATAATGGTTTGCCGGGATCAACTTATGAGGGTGCTGCAGAAATCTCGACTTGTGATTTGGAAGCAGATCAAACTCTGCCAGTGCAAAATTCTGGAAATGCAGTTACCACAGGTGCATTATTAACAGTAAATCATTTATTTGCTTGAAGTATGCCTTTGTAGATTTTTTTTTTTTCCTGATATCTAATTTTTTCTCTTATCGTCGTCAATCTTTTATTGCCCATGTAGATGCCAGTAAGGAAGCTAAAAAGTTGTGAGAGAAGTTGAATATAGAGCATATGATATTCTCTATTCTAAATTGGGTGCAAAAGATCTGAATAATAATAGATATAAACTTGTTAAACTACGGAAAGGAAGTCTAAATATTTTAATCATTAAATACATCAAGAATGAAGATTCCATGATTTTATTAAAATGGACAAATTAAAGAAAGATAGAAAAGTTACTTTCAGAATTAAAAAAAATCTTTTAGAAAGTTTAGGATTAATATAATAACCTTAGGAATAACCTATTTTTTCATAGAATCAAGGACTACGAGGTTAAAATTTATTAAGAAAGGTGTAATCAGGTTGGCTTTTGGGAGTAGATAGCATTCCTAGGTTTGAAAGTGTTTAGGGGATGAAGGTGTGTCTTGGCTAGCAAATTGTTTAATAAAATTATAACAACTTAGAGTGATTGAACAACTACAACTGAAAACTGAAGTGTTTAAAAATGGATCCTTGTCAAAGAGGTCAATGATGGAGGCTATTTTCTTGTTGAGGTTATTAATGGAAAGAAATAGGGAGAAGTTGAAACTAGTTCATATAATTTTCTCTAATATAGAGAGAATATGGTAGGGTTCCTAGTGATCTAATATAAAAGGTTTTAGGAAAGAAAGGAGTCATAAAGGGATATATTTCACACAAGAAATGACATTTATGTTGATGTGTGAAATAGTTGGAATGACGGTAGAGGTAACAAGTGAATTTTCAAATACTGGAGCCTTACATCAGGGGGTCGACTTAATCTCGTAAATTGTTGCCTTAGAATGGAGGCATGACAAGACACATTTATGTTGAGATTCCATGGTATATGTTATTTCTTGATGATATTGTTTTAATTGGTGAAACGAGAGGAGGAATGTGACATCCCACATCTCTTGGTGGGGAAAAGTTGTTGGCACTTACAAGGGGGATGCCTCCTACATGTGATGCGCATTTTGAAATCCGAGAGCGTCAATAGGGTGCAAAGCAGACAATATTTGCATAATGTGACCTGCCCTTGGGTTTTCGTTGGGTGCTTACAGTTGAGCATAGTCCAAATAGGTTAGTTGCTTGTTATAAGGCTCAGTTGGTTGCTAAGGGTTATTCTCAAACCCATGACATAAATTATCAGGAGACTTTTGCTCCTGTTGGCAGGATGAACACCATCCATCTGCGTATTAATTTCCATTGCTACGATTGTATCTTGGTCTTTATTTCAGTTAGATGTCAAGAATTCCTTTCTCAATATTGACTTGTAGGGGGAGGTGTATATGGTTCCCCCTCTTGGCTTTCGCTTTCCTTTTCATTTCGGCATGGTATGTCGTCTTTGTCGCTTCCTGTATGGCCTCGAGCAATCTCCTCAAGTTTAGTCTTATCGCTTTGGCACTGCCATGCTCCAATTTGGTTTCCATTAGAGTGAAACTGATTGTACCTTGTTCTTACGTCATTCAAGTGGTAAGGTAGTTGCTCTCATTGCGTATGTTGCTCCTACCGTTGATGACAATATCGGAATTGTTGAGGTTAAGAGCTATCTTGGCTATCAATTTGAGATTAAGGATCTTGGTCTCCTTCAGTTCTTCCTTAGCATTGAGGTAGCTTGCTCTAAGGCTGACATTTATGTTCTTTAACTTGCTTTTTGCTTCTAGCTAGTTTGGCACTCGTCCTAAGTCCGATTAAGCATGGTTGATTCTAAGGGGGAGTTATTGTTGGATGTTAGTACAAGCGACTTGTTGGGATGCTTATGAATCTATCCATAACTTGACCTGACATTGCTTATACCGTGAGTGTCGTGAGTCAATTCATGTACTCTCCTCGCACCCCTCACCTTAATGTAGCTATTTGGATCCTTCGCTACCTGAAGGGGTGTCTGGGATGTGATTTTTTTTGTTTGCCAATCATGGTCACTTGCGAGTTGAGGCCTGGATAGATGCTGATTAAGCAACATCAGTTTCAGATGGGCTAAGGGCGGATCCAGGAATTATCAATGGGGTGGGCGAATATTTCTTTCGGTGGGCTAATACTAGTAAAATTTATTTTATTTTATTTTATTTTTGGGCTAGGCTAAAATTGGGTACTGTAAAAAAATAGTATTTTTTTTTTGGGGGTGGGCTTGAACCCACCAAAGCCCACCCCTAGATCCGCCAGTAGATGGGATGTCAACTTTGGGCTACTGTACTACTGTTGGTGGCATCTTGGTTACTTGGCGCATTAAGAAACAAGATGTTGTACTGCTGAGGTAGAGTATAGGGCTATGACACTTAGAGTGTGTGAGTTGCTACGGGTGAAATCGTTAACCACAAACTTGTGCCTTCCAGTGTCACTTCCACTCTCACTTTACCGTTCAGCATGATTGGAGTAAGCATATTGAGGTTGATCGGCACTTCATTCGAGAGAAGATCATCGATGGTTAAAATTTGCACTCCGTTTGTCACTAGCTCAGTTGCTTGCAAACATTCCTACTAAGGGCGTTGGCAAGTCTATGTCTGAAGATGTATTGTCCAAGTTGGGCGTCTCAGATATCCTTGCACCAACTTGAGGTGGAGTGGTAGCCAAGTATGATAGCCTAGAATCACGGGATGTGACTTACCATATTAGTTGAGATGTGATAGCCTAGATCATGAATTTTGACTTTATTTACACATATGTCTAGGCATAGAATTTGCAGTGATTTTGTTTAGTTTCCCTTGTAATATTAAAACGTGCTCTTTTAGTATATTTATATACCAGAGCTGTGAATGGGTGATATATGTCATTCAAGCCTTTACATATTTCTCTTGTATTCCTTCTATCTTGCATGTCTTCTGGATGCTCTGGATTCCTTAGTTCTTGTTCTACCCTACCACCATTTCCTGTTGCATGACTAATCAATGTAATGCCTATATATTGCCATGATTTTGTATATCTCTTTTTCTTTTGTAATTGGTTTACTTGTGCTTTTTCTGAGTCGTCCCTTTTGAATTGATAGTTATTGGGTAGTAGGTTGACAAACGTCTGGCTTGGATATCTCTTTTATTTTGTAATTGGTATACTTGTGCTTTTTCTGAGTCATCCCTTTTGAATTGATAGTTATTGGGTAGTTGGTTGACAAACATCTGGCTCGCAAAGAACTGACAAACACTAGTACAGTAGCGCATTGGGCTATTTGATATAGTATAGATGCGGAGACTAGTTGCGTCAAGATAAAGCCTTTTCGGCACAATTGAGAATTCCTTGTTTTTGTTCGATTAGTTCAAATTGATCGGAGGAAGAGTGAAACATTTTCTTATGTGGCGAAAAAATACCTAACATGTTAAAAGGGAATTTCATAGGACGGCCATTAGGCCAACTATCTTATACAGGGCAAAGTGTTGGGCAATTAAAAATAAACAAGAATAACACATTCATGTAACTGAAATGAGAATGCTGAGATGGATGCTAAGAGGCTAGAAGAGATAGATTTACTAATTAAACTGTGAGGGATAGACTAGGAACGTCTATTAATGGGAACTTGTGCAAAAACCCAGGACGGGTTTTGAACGCAGATGGGGTGTGGTATTTGTTAACGGGCTGGGGTAGGGTTTGTCTAAACCCGCCCGTTGCCGTCCCAATGCAGCAGCAGCAGTTTTTAGAGAAAGAAATCCATTTTTTTCCCTTCAGAAGAAAACTCAAACTCAACCAATGAAACCACACCTAATAAAGTTCCAGCTGATTGAAATCAACATAGTACATGGAAATACTGATCTAGGTCAGACGGGATTCCCGTAAAAGAAATAACATCAGTCGCTCACCTCCAATTTGTTCCACGGACTGTTTTCTGTGAGAGAGAAATGAAAGTATACATGTATATAATCTTCTGGCATATTATTTCAAAATATTAGGATACAAACTAAATATATACATAAGTAGTAGATACATCGGTTTTTCTAATAAAATAATTTTTTTGGTTTAGAAAAAGAAAATTCATATATATTGATTTATGGCATTCAGTGATGGCTTTATGGGATTTAATACTACCACATTCTTGATCCCCCCTTGCACTCACTCCCACAATTACAAATATGCTTACTCTAGTTCCCGTTTTATCTAACTTTTTTTTTATAAGTAAAAATTTTATAAAAAAACGCTCGGAAGGGGAGCGGATCCCAAGCAAATACAAAAGACAACAAAGGCCTCAAGCCTTCAAAGAGGCTAAAAAATCAACTACTTCCTCCAAAGAACAATGATCTCTTCCTGAAACCCAACAAAAAAGAGTAGAAATAATCGAGAATTTTAGCACCGAAATCGACAAAGCCTTTCCTTCAAAGAATCTCCTATTCCTTTCAAGCCATAAACACCACCACACACAAAGCGGCGTAGCCCTCCACGCATCCTGACTGAGAGCCCCCACAGGGCAACCTCTCCACGCCTCAATCAACTCTCTAGCAGTTCCCGTTGTATCTAACTTAGATCAGGCAGATTCTTTTTCTCTTATATCTGCCATTAGGGCGGCTTTTAATTTCTCCATTTTGAGTTATAGAAGCGGAGAAATGAATGAGTGGAATAGATGATCTTTCGAAGGGAAGGAATCTTCCATTGGGGCCTTGAAATGTGTTATTATTAATTCTCTTTTTAGTTGGGTGATGGGGAGAAATTGTATATCTATAGAGGAAATTGTTGATTTTTTGGGTCCCTTGGGTCCTTAAGACCTCCTTTTTGGCTTCGGCCCTTGTATAGCTCTCGGGATGTGTTCCCCTTTTGAATACTCTCTAATATATTTTTACTTTTCAAAAAAGGTAAAAAAGTAAAGTAAATAAACAATTTTAAAGTAAAGTAAATAAACAATTTTAATATCGTGTACTGTTAGGTGACAAATTTAGTGTTGGATATCAATTTCTGGCTCTAGGCCATAGATCTTTACATTTTTTTACATAACAATAAATGAAATCACTGTGCAGTCAAAGAGTCGAGACTACAAAAATGGCAATGCTTTAATATTTAGGTTTGCTAATTACGTTTTCTTTCAGGTAATTACAATTTCTGTTATGAATAAATGATGTTCCATTTATACGGAAATTTCATGACTCTGAGATATCAGGTATGCAAGCAGGACAACAAAAGGTCTGCGTTTCCATTTTATTCTTGATATGGCAACAAGCTGGACAAAAAAAAGAGCATTTTGCACTGATGCTCTTTATGATATGGCTAGAACTAGGAACTGAAAAAGAGGGGCAAAAACAAAAACAAAAAACCTTAGCTCCAACAAATATCTAAAACATCTTGTTTAGTGATGTGAGCATTTTTATGGAGTGTTTTTGTTGTTGTTGTTGTTGTATGTGTCTTTTTCCTGATAACTGAAATCTTTATCAAATTATCAGTCCTAGTGTAGGAAATTATACCCACTGGTTATCCATACCATTTGTACCAACTCATCACTCCGAATGTGACAGATTATAGTGAATTTTAGGAGAATAAGACACTAGTCCACCATGATATGTTTCGTATAAATCACTAATAAAGAGTGCATATACCACAGGTATGATTTATGGTGGTTTTGTAGTTTTCTTATTTTTGCCTCCTGTCTTTTTTCTCCATACTTGTTTTTCTATTATTTTCAAAGAAGCCGAGAGACTTGCAGTTGGAGGAGGTTGGGACTTTCAAAAGTCCTTGAGACCGTAAAGACACCCTTTGGGTGGAGCCTTGCCTGCAGTTAAAGCGTACTAGGGTTTAAGTTTACTATTGATCGGACAATTAAGAAAAAATTCCTACTCATTTTACAACTAAATTAGTTATTGTTCAGTTTCTTATCTACATGAGAAGTACAAAAACTCAATACCCTTGATTTTGTTTGTCCATTTTCATCTGAAGCAGGTCAGCCTGCTGATTTTGCCCAACAGCAGAAAGGGCCACCAGTTGTGATAAGGAGCGAAAGCGGTGGTCAGACGGAGCTTCTAAATTCAGGAGGGAACAAAAGCTTTCACGAAATTATGGACAAGCGGGTTAGGGCTCCTCTGGTGATTGATCTGAGCGATGATGATAACGAAACGGAGGGTTGTCAAAACCAGGTTGTTGATGATAATACCGAAAGCTTAATATGGTACTATATGGATCCTCAGGGCTTTGTACAGGGGCCTTTTTCAATGCTTTCACTGAAGCGATGGAGTGATGCTTCCTACTTTGGTCATGACTTCAAGGTTTGGAAGGCTGGTCAGAACCAAGACGCAGCTGTCTTGTTGATAGATGTGCTTCGGCGGATGTTCCCCAATTGATGAGAGGGAGAGTCTTCCATTTGATATTCAATGATTTCATGTTCTTAAATTGTGTATAAATTTTCGTTAAGAGAACCTCAGATTCCCCATTCAATGACAATGTGTGCAATTTCCCTGCCTCTACCATCCTATGTGTGTGCGCGTGTATTTTGACAAGTAAGTAGTGGTATATCATCCCACAAAAGTAGGGCCGCAAACAAGTCGAGTCGTTCGTGAAAGGCTCGGGCTCGGCTCGTTAATTACTCGGCTCAAGCTCGTTTATTAAATAAGTGAATCGAGTTCGAGTCGAATTATGAGGCTTGATTTATAAACGAGCAGAGTCTGAACATCACGACTCGTTTGCTTATGAACCGTTCACGAATCTGAACATCACGACTCGTTTGCTCATGAACCGTTTACGAATTGGGCTTGATAATGCGTTTACGAACATACTCGATTATATATATATATATATATATATATATATATATATATATATGTATACACCCAATTATAATATATACAAAAGTTAGGTTCAAATTGTAATTTTATGTAGCACATTTATATGTAGATATTTATTTATGGTGGGGTCATATTGTAATTGTATATAGAGTTTGTGATTATTATGCAAATAAGCTTTTCTTGTCTTTGTATATAAACCTTTTTATGTTTAGGGTTGATAGAATTTGCGCCTCAATCTGTTCTCTCACTCCATCATTGACCATCTGATCCCTAACTATCTGGCTTCACCGCCTTCGTCCATCACCACTCAACCGTCCTCTCTCCTCTTCTCTCTCTCCTTATATATATATATATATACCAACCTCCACCGGTGCCACCATCGGCCCTATCTTTTCTGGCCGTTCTATCTCCCGCCGTTTGCTCCCTCTCTCGTCGTCTCTGTCTTATTCAGTGACCAAAGCTATTCCTTGCCGGTCATCGTTGTGCCGATTTTTGGCACTGAGAGTTGCGTTATGAGTCTTGCAAGTTGTTGGGATTCTCTCTCGGCATGTGTCTAGGTTCGATTACAGTTGGTGTCACTGTGTATCGTCGCCCATGAGCTATCGAGCTCCTGGCTCGAAATTCGTGAAACATAGCCGAGCTCGAACTAAATTTTTTAGGCTCAAGTTGAGCTCGAGCCGAACTTGAGCAGCCTATTACCTGACGGAGCCGAGCTTGAGCACATCATTACTCGGTTCGACTCGGCTCGTTTACAGCCCTACACAAAAGAGGCTATCGCCTTGCATCCATACTTGGGCATGGTGTGTGTCTATATATAATGCTTATCGACAGTAATTCATCTGCTTGAAATTCTATGGAATAATGAATTTGATTCCATGCTTGTCATGGGTCCCAATCTTGACCTTGCCAAATGGTTTGTAGGTGCCTAATCAGTGTGGGATTAAAGAAATTCAAGATTCTTCCGTCATTTTGCTGGAAAAAGAAAGGGAAAGAAAAAGGCTGTCTACTATTTTCTCTAATTAAAAGCCAAATTCAAGATGATATATATATATATATATATATTTGGTGGTTTTTAAAAATTTCTTATCCTTTTGTTAAAGTGGTACTATGTTGTATTATTTGAGTTTTATTCTATCATTGCTGTTTCTCGTACTATATGTGGATTGCATTTACAAATTCATGCATATTCTATTGCCCATCCCTAGGTATCGTATTTGCTACTTTTAGGTTCCAGACCCATATTATATTCTAGTTTATAATAATCCTCAATTATTAAAAAGTACCAAAGGTTGTTTAATAATGTCCACTTATCTTTGCAAAAATAATTAATGGCTAATATTAAATTTTCCAAGTTGGTAAGAGGCTTTTTAAAAATAAAAAAAAAAATTTATTCCAAGTTGGTAAGAGGCATAAGCTGCCAATGAATTTAATTTAGCAAAAGAATATCCCAAATAATCAGATTCTTGTCAAGTCAATGACTCATTGTTTGGTAAGGCACAAAAAAAATTTCATGCTAAATTGTGAAAACTAAATATAACTCTAGTTAAATTATTTGCTATCAATAATACTCCGTAGAATGTTTTCATGCTCCTTGGTACTTTCAAGTCTGACATGTGCGTTTCATACAATCTCTCTCCAGCGCACCTGTACTTGTCAATGCACTAACAACGGCTGGAATGATCCCAACCAATGCACTAATAAATTACTTACTAAAAACGCGTGTATTATCCCCATCAAGATCATAGTGTAATTGAGGTAACATTTATAAGTATTAGAGTCTGATTTGCCGTATCGTCCGATATGCGACTCTTTTTCATGTTCAATATGTGACCCGTATCGATCAGTTTACACTGATTTTGTCGGAATCAGTTACACCGCGACCATTATCAATACTGCGAATCATGATTGGAATTGAGAATTATATTTTGAATAAATTATAATAACTTCTCTCAAGATTTTATTAATATACACATTATACACTGACTTTCTTGTCAAATTACACGACCTCTCTTATCATACTTATTGGATTTGTAATTACGTTTTTGTCCATATATATATATATATATATATATATATTATTTTAATACAATAAACATGTCTTCCAAAATTATAACTAGAATTTGAAAGTTATAACAATTATTGACTTAAACATTTTTCTTCCAGAACCTTAACAAATAAAAAATGTGTTATTTAAATACAAATTTTAAAGGAGGTAAGTGTAATTTAATAAATAAATGAGAAAGATCAATGTGTCAATATAATTTGCTCTTATATTTTTATAAATTAGTTCACATAGTAAAACCTTGACACTTGACAATTAACATTATTTTCTTTTTCTTTTTTGGTAAGATATTGAATAAATGCTCAATAATATAGAGTCCTCAACTCTCTACCTTTGACCTTTATAAAGTGAGAAAAAGTTGTATTAAATCAATTTGGTCATTATGTTATAGTACCAATTTTGTTAAAATCAATAAACATAGAAATAAATAAAGTAGGTGACTTTATAGAGTTAAGAGTTTTATATGCTACTCCAACACATCGCCACTTGACACTTTAGTGGACCCTATGACTTTTTAAAAAAGTCCCCACCTCTCAATTTGCAGTCACAATATGTCAACTGACATCTCTACCCAAACTTATCCAAAAATTTACATTCACCTGCCCTCTAGTTTGTAACACACAAAAAAAAAATACTATTTGCTTTACACGTCAAATTTTATATAATATAGTACAATAATTTTATTTTCTAAGCTTTCTCGCGAACCAAACGAAAAAAGAAAAAAAGAAAAAAAGAAAAAGAAAATTTGAAGATTAAAATCTTAATACCAACACAATCATCGCAAGTCATTACAACAAAAATAAAATTCAAATACATCATGAAATAGATTGATCGAACAGGAACAAACAAGAAGAGAGAGTTTCATCATAATATCTTCAAATAATTCTTCAACAAATCTCTCTTTCTCTCTAGAAAGCCCTACGACAAGAGATCTAGTCCGATCTCTCTCACATGTTTCATTTCCAAATCATTTGAATTTGAAATTTAATTTAACTTTCAATTTCATACATGTGTTGTTGATTGATTCAAACCCTAACAATCTTCGCAGCTTTCACCACTGGATTCTCCCTCGCGATCGCCTCGCGACCGGCCGCCTTGTAATCGTAGCTGCAGTCGTGTCGGTCGGAGTACCGATGCTCCGAGCAGAACAGGTCGCCGCACCGGCACCGGAATCCGGTCAACCCTACCTTCCTCCTGCATCCGGAGCACCGATTCACGGCCCTCTTCGCCGCCGCTGTCGCCACCGTGGCCTCCTTCGCACCATCATCCGTCTCCATCCGTTCCCGTGCCGTCAGATCCGGACTCGTCTCTGCCGCATCTGACGACCTCTCCGGCGACCGCAACGAGCTGGATCTAGGACTTTTACCTCCTCGAGAGGCTATCACGCCACCGGAAACGACGGCGGAGGAGGAGGAGGAGGTGATGACGGTGGTGGTGGTGGTGGCGTTGAAGCACTTCTGGCACATGTTTTTGGTGGCGGGATTGCCGGTGACGCCACAGTTGTTGACGCAGAGGGTTATAGTTTCAGGTACAACCTTGAACTCGGTCTCCTCTTTCTCTGTCCTCTGAGCCATCTTTCAACGATACTTTGTATATATCGCTATATATATTTATATGTATAATTTTAGAGAGAGAAAATTCAGGTTTTTGTAGAGAGAGAGGAAGAGAAGGAAGGGAGAGTGGCTTTGGTTGCGAGAGAATTGAGGGGTGAATTGTAGAGGGAGGAACGAAAGCAGTTTTATTATATGAGAGAGAGGGAGAGGTCGGTAATGGCGATGAAATATGGGCCTCGTTGAGACGCGTATCATACATTTCTATTTTTCATTTCACTAAAATGCCCTCTTGCTTTTTTTAAATTACCAATATATATATATATATATATATATATTAAGTGGTGGTGGTTCTGGATTAGCACTGACGTGTTAATTACTCCACCGTCACCATTCATGAGATTATTATATACGGTGAGATGCTAGCAAAATTACCTTCTTCTACTATGACAACATTATGATACATGATGAGATAAATACATTTAAAAATAATTTAATAAAAAAAACTTTGATATACATTAGATTTTTCGTTTTAAATAAGTATGTATATCAATACGTGATCTGTTGATCTATTTCGACCAAAACAATAAAATAAAATTTAATTTTTTAAAACATTTTTATTTTCCATAAACTGAAAAAAGAAAGCAACACAAAAGTCAAATTTTTTTCATGAAAAACTTTTTATGGCACAACACTTTCATCATTGTTGAATGAGAAGAAACTTTAGCAAATTTTGTGACTTTTGTCCTTTTTTTTCTTTAATAAAAGAAAATGCAGTCACTATTTGACTTAATTTTTTAAAACATAATTCAAAAATCCAAATAAAAAATAAAAAATTGAGAACTATAAAATTAGTTTTATGAATGTAAATATCTTGACCTAAAAAACTGATGAAGGATGTTTGTAAATTTTTTTTTGCACGTGGAACTATTTGATTTGTATATTCAGTCAAATGATGCTCATTTGCAAAAGTTAGGAATGACTCGAATTAAAACCTCATTTAAAAAATTAAATAATGCAGCCTAATAAAAATTCAACATAAATAATTAGAACTAAAAAGTAAAGAATTAGTAGTGGAATGGCCACTAAACATTACGGCATCGATAGGTAAAATTACAGTAATATATGGCTCTCTATTGACTTTACCATTGGTGAGGGGACAAAATAGGAATTTCAGAATATCAACGGTGTCCCACACTCCCACAGCAAAGTTGATAAGGGCATTTCTCTCAGCTCCAGCTTTCTGCCGCCCTATCTGACCGCTTTATTTCTTTTTCTTCAACGTTGCGATCAAACTCGTCTTGACGTACACGTGGGATGAGTACGTGTCCGATTCCGGATACTCCCACGTGGCATCCTAATATTGGCCGACGCGGAACCTACCCTACTATCCTTCGGCGTGCGTTGTTTCTCTTCCACTCTCCGCGTCCACTACCCCTTGACGGCCACTCTGGGGCCCACAATAAGACTGCTCTGGTTGTTGAAAAGTTGTGCTGAGATCCGACGGTGATGGATCGAACACCTGATTTGGCCTCTCGCTTACGTCACCTATGATATTGGGCTATTTGGGCCCCACTCGTCAATTGTTGGGTCTAACTTTTGTTTTAGTCTCGGCCCTTCGTGCTCTGGACGGTCCAATGAGACCATAATAACACAGTTGTGACAAATAATACACCTACCATTTGAATCTTTAGAGGAACATATCTTCTTCTAAGTTATCTACCGCGTGCCTAATGCCAATGTGTCACGTTATTCAATAACTAAAAAAACTTAAAACTTAAAACTTAAAATGACAACGTTTAGTAAATGATGTTTGAACCTCTTGATAATAATTATGGTAAATTGTAAGTCATGAATCTTTTTGTTAAAAAAAATATGTCAAACTTTTAATAATGGGGAGATATTCAATTTAGAGAATCCTTGGTCACACAGATCAAATCTTAATCTAATTATATCTTTCTCATTCTCTCTCACACACTTCTCCATAATTGCACACTTGCATGATTCAAACCAATACATCTTCTCTTTCTCAATGTGTTGTTTCATTTTTTTTTGCTTGCCTTTTTAATTATGCCATATTTAAATTTGGAGGGAAAAAGTCCCCACCAATTGTGGCACATGTTTAGTGCCAACACACGGCTCAACAAGCGTCCGAGTTTAATTAATCCATGAATTCAACTCACACTGGATTAATGGGTTGCTCAATCCAAAAGCGTTTGAACTCAAATAAAGGGTTCGTACAACTACGTGGCACATCCTTGATAAGGATGGACTCGATAAGCATAAACTCCGTGAGTAAATAAGTATTCTGCTTTAGGAATTTTGTTAAATTTTTGCTGTATTTAATTTGAAGAGCAAGATTTTAGTTGTCACTTGGGTCTTGTTTGATTAAATGGAGATTGATTTTTATTAATTGAATGAGTTCTGATTTTAACACTTTCTTCATTTATCATAAGTAAGAATATTCCTTCTTGTTAACCCAAATATACACATATATACACTTTTTTTTTTTTTATTTGAAAATTGATTCCGAGAATCTTGACAAACTTTTTACCCTCCTAGCATTCTTTCTATCCAACCAAAGCCTTACTAAGAAAACTCCTAAAATCTATTTCCTCTATCAAGAAGCAAGTCAAAACTAATTGTTAACATGTCTCCGTCTCAGAAATCAAAACTAATCATTCAAAATTTAATATTCAATTGTTAAAATTTAAGGTTAATTTACTTTCAAAAAAAGAAACTTCTAATTTTCTATATTGATTTTTCAAAAGCACACTTATTTAAAGATATATGGATTATATACTTTTTTTTGTTAGAAAAAATAAATAAAAACAATTCATTTTAATGAAAAAATAAAAAAACATATATTAAGGTCAAATCCAACCCATTAAAATAGAGATAGAGAGCCAAAAGAAAAAAACATATATTAAGGTCAAATCCAACCCATTAAAATAGAAATAGAGAGCCAATATTCGCACTCCACTTTTATCCAATTACACCCCTTTATTTTTTTGTTTTAAAAAAATGATACAAAGGTCCTTTATTCATTAATGTATTATCCCTTATTTTATAATGTCATAAGCTATAATTCCTCCCCTTTATACAATTTTTTTTTTTTAATAGAAATAATCCTTTTTTTTTTTTTTTTTTTTTCATGTCAAAAGATATAATTTTTTTAATGGTTACTTTTTATTATTATTTAGGAAAAAAAAATAATAATAAAACAAAGAGGGAAAAAAAAAAGCCATGCATAAAGTTATACTGGTACCTATTTTCTTTTATGTTGGGAAATATATAATATTTGATATATGATTTAAGATGCATAAAGTTATACTAGTACCATATTTTTCATTTTTAAAGAAAATAAATTGGTTTAATTTTTTTAGATGAATGAATTAAGCATCTTAATTTTTTTTTAAAAAAAGAAAAAAAGTAATAATAAAATATAATTTATTTGAAATATATGTATTGAATCAAAAAATCATTTAGATGTCTACATATTTAAGAAGTTGGGATATTTATAAAGTAAATAACAAAAAAAAAAAAAAAAAAAAGTGAACAATATAAAGTTTTTTTATTTTTATTTTTATGCATAAATTATTCAAGAGGGTAGATTGGTCCAATTTATTAAATTGTAGAGTTAAAAAGTCTCCTAAACCGATCAAAGAGTAATTTGGTCAATTTTTTATGTGAAGGGGTGTGTCTTTGTCCATTTTTAAATCTCTAGGGGGTGTCTTTGTCTAAAAAATAAGTAAATTTTATTTGAATATCCTTTTGTCAAACCTCAGGGGGTATGGATGTACTTTACCATTTTATTTATTTATTTTTGGTCCTGTCAAAAGAGACAAATTATTTAATATAATTTTTTTTTGGTCCTCCAAAAAATAAAAATAAAAATTTATTTAACTTTTTTTTTTTTTTTCTTTTTCTTTCATGTCAAACAAGACATAAAATTTAAAAAATTAGAGGTAAGGAAAATAAATTTAAAAAGAGAGTTGTGTCATTTAAGAAGTAATAATCACGTATTTATAAAATTGAGAGTAAAATTATCATTTCATTTATAGTAGTGCAAACATAAAAAAAACGTAAAGTACTATTTATCTTTATTTCATTTCCCTTTCCATCCACTTTTGGGATGAATGTAAAATAGGAGCTGACAAAATAGGCTCTCCCTCCAAACAGTTTTTTATCCTATCGAGGTGTTAAGCTTTGTATTTAAAATCTATTTTTTTCATTTAACAAAAATAAAAAGAGATAAAAAAAAACACAAACATGCAGACTCAATTTTATGTTAATGTATCTTCCTCAAATAATTCGGTTAAATAAGTGTGACAGTATTATTTAAGTGGTAAATGACTAAGCCTTAAGTGTCCACGTTCGAATTTACTACTAAATCTCTAAACATTGCTATGTAAAAAAAAAAAAAAATGCAAATAATTACTGATTTATTCTATCAAATAATTACTACGTAGTACTGAAGTATTACGTTATTTTATTGAGCGTTACAATATTATTTTATTTATTTATTACTAGTATTATAAAGAGTATTCCAATTGCCAAACAATATAAGGACAGTCCATCTACACTTGGGTACACCGACTATCCTGTGCTCGGTTATATACGAGACGTAGGGTTCGACAATGTTCTTTTCAGTTACAAATCCATCCCCAGAAGGTTTTTCTGGGGGTTTCTCTTCTCCATTAAAATGTGAATTTATCCGGATTCACAATCCAATCTGAGCATTTTTTCTTTCACTTTCCCGAGAAAATAAATCTTCAACACATCCGTATTTGCAATTCTCTCCACGTTCACCCATTGGTGAATCGTTCTTCCAACAACTTCACTCATCGTTGGTTATCTATAAAGGTTGAGTTAGGGTTTTGCATATTTATTATCGAACTATATCTATTGAGTCTTATATTGCGATTCGAATAAGTTAAACGGTAATCCGTGGAGGCCAGATTGGGTTTTGTGAATCGGTATCGAAGATGGACGGTGCGGATCGAGACGATGATCGGACATTTAAAGTTAATTTTTCCAGCGATGGAGCGGCGAGGTTGCGAGATTGTGTGAAGGAGAAACTGAAGGAGTTCATGGGGGATTACACTGACGACACTCTCGTGGTATGATTTAGGGTTTAATTGTCTGTGCATATTGTCGAACTAGAAAAAAAGAATTGAAATTCATGTAAATATGAGTTACTGGTATGTTGTTGAAGTGAGAGAATAGGGTTTTGTTATGGAAGGAGCTTTATACAGGGATATGGATTTTTGCTTCACTTGCTTCTACGTCAATGTCTTTATTAATTGGGGTGAATTATATTTTCATATCAATCTATAGAGATAGTGAACTTGTTCAATTGGAGTGTTCGGGAATTGAATTCTGCTTTCCTAGCTGTACTTAAAACGTTACTTCCTTGAATTGAGTTGCACATAGTACTCCCTGAATATCCTTTATTCCAATCATTGATTGTGTTTCGCAAAGGTCAAGCATATTGGAGGGGTTTCAGAAAAACAAAGTGAATTTTTGGTACAAATGTGATACTAATACTATGTGATCATGCCTATCTGGTATCAACAACCAATCATAATGCATCACCCTTGGATAATCATGTTGAATCTGTTAGCTGAAGCTTTGTTTTTAAAGCCGGAACGAACAACTCTGTTGCTAACGTAATAAGTGTCTGATTCCTTATTGAATTGACATCTTCTTGTCATATTGGTGATACTTGCACAGTGACATGGTATCACTGTTATACTTGGGTTTTTCTAGTCAAAAACTCAACATTGTGTTGGGTGTTGGAACAATGACCTATTTTTATGAACCTCTTCAGCTATTTTCCCCTTCAACTGTAATTAGATTTTGGATTTTCAATTAAGACTGTTCTTTTAGTTATGAAAAGCAATAAATTGTTTGGAAAGTGAGTTGAAGTTTGACTTTCCTAGTTATGCTTTTACCCCCTTTTTATAGTCATTATTGATAATATTGTGGCACTTTTTTGGTTTCATAGGACTAAACTAACTATTTATAGATAATTATAAACAGATAGGAAAATTATCTTTGAGTTTCATTTGTAATCACTTTTAGACACTTAAACTTCATTTGTAGATTAGTGGAGTTGGAATTTGAGTTGGGTGCGGATATTTGCCTAGGAGAGAACTTACATGACTTTTTTGGAAATTTTGATATAACTGGATTATTGGAGTTTTTTGCTTTCCTTCTCTTGTATCCTACTTTCAAATGTATGGATGGCAATGGGGCGTGTTTGACCAAACCCTACCCTACCCCATTAAAAAAATAAAATAAAATAAACTCCATGGTCCATCACCAGCCCAAACCCGGGATGGGTTTTTGGTAACGTTAGTATCCCTTCCCTGGTAAGATATTTGGGATTCCGTCTCCGCCCCATTTGGCCACAAATGGTTCTCATTGCTCTACTCAATGAACATGCAACCATAGATCTGCTCAAATTCTCAATGCTCTAATCTCGACAAAGAAAAAGAGAGGGAGAGATAGAAATAGAGAAAGAGAGAAATGGAGAGACAAAGAGAGATGGAGAAACTGAGAGAGAGAAATAGAGAGTATTTACTGAAGAGAGAGAACACCAGCCTTTGGTTATCGGAGCATGCCGGTCTCTTGCTTGTCAGAACTCATGGGCCTCTTCATCATCGGAGATCATGCTGGAGTGTGGGTGTGGTTAATGCGGTGGTGAGGTGTGAGGCAGTGAGGTGAGGAAGGAGGAGAGCATCGTGAGATTCAATGAGCGGTGGTGGTGATTTGGGGTTAAATATCTTTTATACATACATACATACATACATAAATATATATATTTATACATACATACATAAATATATATATATTTATACATACATACATACATAAATATATATATTTATACATACATACATATATATATATATATATATATGTATGTAATATGTATGGGGTACAATCGTAAAAAGGGTCAAGGACTTAAGGGTATTATGTAATGGTACTAAATAATTGAGACGGGGCGGTATTCTACTTAACCCCATACCCGGCTCGGGTTTTGATTTAAAATCCTAAATCCACCACTATAGAGTAAAAGGGCCTCCCATATTTGTCTCATTAGGGGCGGGGCAGAAACCCGCCTGATCGGTAGAATTTGTCTTCCCTAGTCAAATGGTGTATTTACACAAATTCATATTCAATGCGAGCGACTCACTTCTTCACAATATAATGTAACAAAATAATATATTAAGATAGTTTCGTATGAACTTATTATTATTATTAATTTTTGATAAATAAGAATGTATTAGAAAGCGGTCAAAAGGGGATCACATCCCAAGAGAACTACACAAGGCCAAATGTAAACTCTCAAAGAGCCCATAAAATCAACTATCTCCTCTAAAGATTTATAATTTCTCCCTACAACCTAACAAAAAAGAGTGGTAGTAATGGAGAATTTATAATGGATCTATAATTCCTTATAATGGATCAAGAATATTTCTCTCCCTAACTATCAATTTGATTTTTTTTTTTTTCCTTGACAAATGAAACGCCCACACATTTTACCCTATGGGAACTTGTATTCTCTATCTTCAACTTTGGAAAGTTGAGGATATACCATTAGGTTATAATTCTTAGTGGTTGCTAATAGGATTGTTGGACACCTATGAAGTAGGTTTACTTTTATAAGGGAGTCATATCAATATCTTATCTGCAGATTTCGTTACTCATTGGATATTTACAGAAGGGAGTTGTATCAATATCTTTTTTTTTTTTATGATAAGTAAATTGTATAAAAGCGTTCAAAAGGGGAACGCATCCCAAACTATACAAAGACAAAACGGAGCTAATGAACTCAAAGAGCTCATAAAATCAACAATATCCTCAAGAGAGGAGTAGTCTCTCCCTTGACCCCAACAAAACAAATTACAAATGATAGAAAATTTTAACACCCCAATGGAGGATTCCTTTCCCTCAAAAGATCTTCCATTACGCTCTCTCCAAAGGCTCCACCAAATACAAAAAGGGGTCACCCTCCAAAAAACTCTGGCCTGAGCCCCCACCCATTGGCCCCTCCACATATCTAACAACTCCCGAGATGATCGAGGCATGACCCAATGAATACTAAACAGGCCAAACATCAAACTCCAACAATCATGAGCCACAGGACAGTGCAACAAAAGATGATCCACCGACTCCCCATTAATCTTGCAAAGACAATACCTATTAACAATGATATGCCTTCGCTTCCTCAAATTGTCCAAAGTCAAAATCTTAATCCAAGCTGCAGTCCACACAAAAAAGGCCACCCTAAGAGGCGCCTTAGACCTCCACACCGTCTTCCATGGGAATGAGGTACCATGAAAACCAGAAAGGCACACAAAAAAGGACCGGACCTGGAACATCCCTTGAGAAGAAGGCACCCAAATCAAGGAATCTGCCCCAGACCCCTCCACCTCTTGTCCGTAAAGGAGAGCCAAAAACCCAGTGACATCATCCAGCTCCCAATCCTGAAAAGCTCGCCGAAAATGCACATCCCAAGACAACCTTCCACTATCAAGGCGATAGTAGTCAGCAACCATAGCATGTTTGTCAACAGCAATCCTGAAAAGCTTGGGAAACAAAAGGGCCAAAGGCTTATCATCACACCATGGATCCTCCCAAAACCGGACATTTCTTCCATCCCGAACTCTGAATCTAATATGTTTGGAAAAGACATCCTACCCCTTACCAATGGCCCTCCACACCCCCACTCCGCTAACAAACCTGACTGGTCTAACTGACCACCCTCCTCTCTCCTCCCCAAAGCGACATGAGATGACCCTTCTCCATAATCTATGTCTTTCCTTACCAAATCTCTAAAGCCACTTACCAAGAAGAGCACAATTGAAAGGGGCCAATCTCCTAATTCCAAGCCCTCCCAACCGAATAGGCCTGCAAACCTGTTCCCATTTGACAAGATGATACTTGAACTCTTCTCCGCGACCCCCCCAAAGGAAATTACGTTGGAGCATTTCTAGTCTTCCAACAATAGAGGCTGGAATACGAAAAAGCGAAAGAAAATACGTTGGAAGGCTTGACAAAGTGCTCTTCACTAACGTAACTTTACCGCCCTTTGACAGATATTGTTTTTTCCAACCCGCTAATCTTCTCTCAACCCGCTCAATCATCGGGTTCCAACTTCCCACCCTCTTAGCCGAGTCCCCCAGCGGCAAACCCAAGTACGAGATGGGAAAGCGTTGCGTCCCACACCCTAGAACAGCAGCCAGAGTGTCCACCTCCTGAACCTCCCCCACAGGAACAATCACACTCTTTCCCACATTAACTTTCAAACTAGAAATAGCCTGGAAACAAACCAAAATACATCTCAGATACCTCAATTGGGATACATCAGCCTCACAAAAAACAATAGTGTCATCCGCAAAAAGTAAATGAGAGATCTCCAACTGCTGAACTGATTCAAGGCCAATCTTGAAACCCCTAAGAAAACCCAAATCCACCGCCCTTCTCATCAGCCTGCTAAGGGCCTCCATAACAATAATAAAAAGAAAAGGGGAGAGAGGATCCCCCTGTCTCAACCCACGAGAACTACCAAAGAACCCCGAAGGAGAGCCATTCACCAACACCGAAAACCTGACAGTGGAAACACAAGAAACAATCCACTTCCTCCATCTCTCACCAAAACCCATCCTCTCCAACAGATAGAACAAGAAATTCCAGCAAACATGATCATAGGCTTTCTCAATATCTAGCTTGCACAGAACACTAGGAGTCCCACTACGAAGTCTAGAATCCACACATTCGCTAGCAATAAGGGCGGAATCCAGAATTTGTCTACCCCCAACGAAAGCATTCTGGGACTCAGAGATAACTCCATCCAGGACCTCCCTCAATCTAAAGGCAAGCACTTTTGCAATGATATTGTAAATGCACCCGATCAGACTAATGGGTCTAAAATCCTTGATATTAGAAGCACCACCTTTTTTTTGGAATAAGGGCAATAAAAGATGCGTTAAGCGATTTCTCAAATCGCCCCGTGGAATGGAACTCATGAAAAGTGCCCATAATCTCGTACCGGACCACCTCCCAGCTTTCCAACAAAAATCTCATCGTGAAACCATCCTGGAGCCTTATCACCATTGCAACTCTTTAAAGCCTTCAGCACTTCCTCCTTTAAAAAAGGATTTTCCAGCCCATCTCTCTCCAAGGCAGAAATAGAATCGAAATGAAGACCATCTAGACGAGGTCTCCAACGAAGAGGCTCAGAATAAAGTCTTTGATAGAAAGAGACAATAGCACTTCGCACCTCCTCCTCCGAAGACACACATCCGCCCAATATGATTACTCCTCCTATTAGCATTAGCAGTTCTGTGAAAAAACTTCGTATTACGATCCCCCTCTTTGAGCCATAATGCCTGAGATTTCTGACGCCACGAGATTTCCTCCAAAAGAGCAATCTCCACACATTCTGCCTGGCAAGCTGCTCTTCTATTGCGTTGAGATTCCGTAATAGCACCCTCCCCTTCCAATCGATCAATCTCCACAATATCAGCCAAAACCCTGTTCTTCCTCCACACCAAGCTTCCAAACACCTCCTTATTCCACCTTTTAAGATTTGTTTTCAGGATTCGAAGCTTTCTGGCAAGAATATGGCTCAATGTACCCACCACCAGATTCTCCTCCCACCAAGAATGGACAAATTCCTGGAAGTTATCCGCACGAAGCCACATGTTCTCAAATCTGAAAGGAGTACTGCGAGATCTCAAACCTCCACAGTCCAAAACCAAGGGAATGTGATCCGACGTCACCCTAGCCAAAACTGCCTGAACAACATCCGGGAATTTCTCCTCCCATTCACTTGAAATAAAAAATCTATCAATGCGAGAGAAGGTTGGAACTTCCCTTCCACTGGACCAAGTGAAGGAAGCTCCCTCAAGAGGGAGATCAATAAGCTGGTGGCCATCAATAAAATCAGAAAAGTGCATCATAGCCTGAGTCCACGGGCCAACTGTAGACCTCTCCGCCGGGGATCTAACCACATTAAAGTCTCCTGCCACACACCAAGGAAGAGACCACCTCCCCTTCACCCCACTCAACTCCTCCCACAAACCATCCCTCACAACATCATCAACCGGCCCATACACCCCAAGAGAAGCCATCCTCCTCCATCACAAAAGCACAAGATAAAGAAAATCTCCCTCTGCAAACATTAACTTTAGTCAGCCATCTCCTATCCCACATAATAAGAACACCTCCTGAAGTCCCAACAGCATCCAACGCCTCCCATTCAACAAAGCGGTTGCCCCACAGACTTTTCACCACACGATCAGACAGAGAATTAATCTTTGTTTCTTGAAGACACACCAAGTGCACCCCCCATTTCCTCACTGCCATCTTCACCACCATGCGCTTGCTCGGATCGTTTAGACCGCGGACATTCCACGATAAAATTCGAAACTTCATGAGGAAACAATCATCCCCTTCACCCCCCTACCCCTCCCTCCTCCCTTAGCATTACCCCTCTCCTTCTCCCCCCCACTCACCCTATCATAATTCACATCACAGCACAGATTCTTAGCTCCCTTTCCCCTTTTCCCGGTGTCAGGTTCTTCTTCTTCCTACTCCTCCTCCTGGAAAATTGAATCATCTCCCCTTCTCTCCCCTCTGCCGTGGCCTGAAGGATTGCTAAGGCTTGATCCCGCTTTCCTTTGCATGAGACACCCAGTAGATCACAAGTAGCCCCAATGTTAGCCTTGACCCAATCCAATCCAGTGTCCTCACCTTCCTGCCTACACACCTTGCTGCCCATCTCCTCTGGATGAACTACAGCCAAAGGGTCCACCACCCCCAAATTAGCAAAACCCTCCTCCCACAAAATCATATCCAGAGAACTCCCCTGATCCACTCTGCTCCCATCTGCCATACCTCCCTTGGCCTCCACAGCTTCATCAACAGATGATATCCAGTCCTCTCTATAATCCAACACATCATTCTGTGTGACCGGGACCGGGTTACAATCTACAGTATGGTCATCGATCGAAAATCTGTGCTTCTGCAACTCCTTCACCAAAAGAGAAGCTGATTCCTCGCTGAGGGAAATGCGGATATCCAGAGAACTCCCCTGATCCATTCTGCTCCCATCTGCCATACCTCCCTTGGCCTCCACAGCTTCATCAACAGATGATATCCAGTCCTCTCTATAATCCAACACATCATTCTGTGTGACCGGGACCGGGTTACAATCTACAGTATGGTCATCGATCGAAAATCTGTGCTTCTGCAACTCCTTCACCAAAAGAGAAGCTGATTCCTCGCTGAGGGAAATGCGGATATCTTTACCCACACAAACAGTCACCACATCAGGCACAGGATCCTTCAGACAAGCCATTGGATCACCCTTAAAAGAAGAACACACCCCTTCCGATCCACCCAAACGAAGCTTAGCCGACCTGCCCATCTCCTCCCCTGAAGAATCATACCTAGACGCTGAGGAAAATTCCGAACAAGTCTCAGCGATCCCTACAGAGTGTCGATCCACATCCCTGTCACCAGACAAGCAAACCGTCCCATCCCTTTCTGACGGCCCAACAATCCCAAACTCCGAGCCAACCGTAGAGATCAACCCTTCCACCAAGTCAACCTCAACAACCGTAGAGATCAGTCCTTTCTAACGTATTCATAGTTTAAAAATAAAATCTTTTATTTCAAACACATGAATGCAATATTTCTAATTTAATATCATGGTACGATTTTTATGTAAGGCGTAAAAGGATTTAAAATACTTGGACTTCTTATAGAAAAAAGAGGCAGATATAAATGTACTCTAACTCTGTCTTAGGTTCATGCCATGCAACATATAATGCCAAAGGTTTGTTTGTTTCTAGTCTTCTCTCAACACCCTTGATAAATGGGGACCACATTGAGTAATGACCACGGTGACCTTACTGATATATATTTTTTTTGATGCTGTCTTTGATCATTATGTATTTGACCTTGCAATAGTTTTTTTCCTTCAAGATATAGTAGTGGTTGCACTATTTGTTTCAATTAGATATTTTTTTTGGTCAGTAGTTACTTATTAATACTCAAGGTTGGAAAAGTGAGTGGAAGGAATAACAGAAAAGAGACATCCCTAGGGAAGGGAACGGTCTCTTACTTTGTTTATGTTTCGTTGAGTGGAAGGGATAGTTGAAAGGATGGATGAGGTAAGACCTTCCTTTGTTTGGGTAGAAGAAAGGGAAGTTTGAGATTTTATATTTTCTTACTTTTATACTATCATTATATAAATTTTCCAAATTAATTAAGGGGAATAATGACTTCACATTATACATAATAGTAATTCTTGTCTTCCCTTCTCTCTTCTGTCCAATTTTGAGGGGATAAAAATTTAGGAGGGATGGCTCATCAATCCATCCTTCCTTTCCCTCTTGTTTATCCTACCAAACAACAGAAACTTGCTTAATTCCTCCATCATTCCCTCCTACCAAATGGAGCATATCTTTTAAAACGCACAAGTTGAAATTTGGGAATGGGTTTGTTTGTTCCTAGTTAATGACTTGTATGAATTGCAGTTATATCTAGTCCAGTCACCATTGGTATCAAAACATCAATATTCCTACATCTCTCCCATTCCCCCATTGGTGGATTGTTCTTCGCACAACTTCACTCACCACTGATTATCCATAAGGTCCAGTTATTGTTTCACGTGTTTATTTCTTGTTTGTGTATTGAACTATATCTATGGAGTTGTAGATTATGATTAGGATAATTTTAATTACAGTCTATGGAGGCCAAAATGAGTTTGTGAATTGGTTTTGAGGGATGTCCTAGGAGGTGGACGATGCGGATCGAGTTGATGATTGGATTTTAAAGCTTAATTCCACCGGCAACTGAGCGGCAAAGTTGCCAGAGAGAGTGAATGAGAAGCTGAATGAGTTCACGAAGGCTTACACTGACGACACTCTTGTGGTATAATTTAGGGTTTAATTGTCAGACACTTCTCCAATAAGCACAGACACTTCTCCAATAAGTGTCGTGGATGAAGGCTTACACCACGATACTCTTGTGGAATAATTTAGGGTTTATTTATCTGTGCATGCTGTGGAACTAAGCACGGACACTTCTCCAATAAGCGTCATGGCGGTTTCGGACATAGTCCGGACATATGTAGAAGTGTCATGGTATTTCATTTATTTTTCTTTGGTTGGACACAACAGTGATGTGAAACAGTAGGGACCCATTTGAGACACTCCAAGACGCGGCGGGACAGTTTTGTAATAATTTTTTTTAGAAGAATGTGATTCTGATGCAATTTTGAAATATATTATGGGTTAATTAGAAAATTAAAATAAAATTTTAGAAAATAAAAATAACAAAATCTAGCTTTAAGCTCCAAATTAATAATTTCATTCATGATAATGTGGATAAAATGAGCAAAAATTATTTTCTATATATAATAATATATTATATTATTATTTTTTGTGGTATCCTTGCCGTATCTGTCCCCTAATTATGTTTTTATCTATTTATTTATTTTTTTAATACGAGTTGCTGGTATGTTGTTGGAGTGATAAATAAGGTTTGTTATGGAATGAGCTTAATATAGGGATATGGATTTTTGATCCATTTGCTTATATGTCAATGTCTTTTTTGTTATTTGTGTTGAATTCTTTCTTTCATATCAATCTATAGAGGCCATGAATTTGTTCTAGTAGACTCTGGGAATTGAACTTTGCTCTCCTGTTGTACACGTAGTGTTCCATTCTTTGCCTTGAAGTGCACATAATACCCTCTGAATTTCCTATATTCGTATTATTGATTGTGTTCAGCAATGGTCAGTCAATCACACGGGAGGGATGTCAAAAAAAGAGAGAAATTTTGTTACAAAGGCGATACTATGTAATGGTGCCTATATGCATCACAGTGTTGGATTTGTTGTGCACCAATCTTAATGTGTGACAATGTTAGTGAAGGATATAACTCCCGAGGAGAGTCATTTGGCCCAAAGAATTGGGATTTGGAAGAGAGGGTGATAATACGTAGGCACAATGACACGATATCTTTATCAAGAATCCAATTTGCACTGGGTGTTTGAACATTGAACAATTTTTGTATGTACCTTTTCAGCTACTTTTACCTTTGAGTGTAGTTTCATTTTTCATTTTCTATTTAAGACAGTTCCCTTGGGTATGAGAAGCAATAAGTCGTTTGGAAAGTGAGATGAAGTTTGAATTTCCTATTTATGCTTTTCCTCCTTTTTGTAGTCATTTTTCTTTTTTCTTTTTCCCAGCTGTGGATATGTGCCTAGAGAGCTTATGACTTTTTGGAATTTGGGATATAACTGAACTATTAAAGTTCCTTGCTTTTCTTCTCCTATATTTTACTGTCAAATGATGAATTTACATAATATGAATATTTAATCCGAGTAAGTCCATTATTTGTAATATTAAATAACAATAGAATGTATTAAGATAGTTTCCTATGAACTTATTATGAATCAGAGATATTGATCTCCCTAACAACAATAGGATTGTTGGACTCCTATGAAGTAGGGATACTTCTATAAGCGAGTCATATCAATATCTTATTCATATGAGATACTGACACTCTTTGGATAATGCACAGATAAGTCTCTGATACTTTATAATCCGCTCATAATTTGCAAATAGAATTTTTTATTTCAAAGATATAGGCAGTACTTTTCTGAGATTTAGAAAACGTGCTAAAATGTGATATTTTCTAAATAATAATCATTGTTGGGTAAGGTTTAATAAGGATTCCAAATACTTGGACACTTTAGGGAAGGTAAAAAGAGAATTAATTTTTTTTTTTTTGATAAGTAAAAGGAAAAAAGAGAATTAATATAGTCCGAAATCCAAAGTCCATGCCCATGCAACATATAATGCCAAAGGTTTGTTTGTATCCAAACTTGACTAATGACCGTTGTGGCCCTACCTTTGGTAAAATTCTTGGCTGCTGTCTATGATCATTCTGTAGTTACTAGTTGATGTTACAATAGCTGTTCTCCTTGAAGATAAAATAATGGTCGCAGTTTCTTTATTGGTTAAATAATTAGAGAATGCAGGGTGGTTTCATGAATTTTCAGAAAAGAAGAAAGTTCTGAAAAAAAGTTAGATGGTTGATGTTATGGGGAGTTTTTTAATGTTTTAATAGAAAAGCAGGTCAGTGTGTTTTTTTTTTTAGGTTAACTGTTTTGATGCTCTACATCCTCTTTCTTTTGGTGGCCTTTTTTTTGGGTTAGAATAGCATTGGAGTAAGAGATCGTGTTGGTTAATAGATTGGTCCATTTGGAATGGTTTAGCATGTGCCTCTAGGGTGTGCAATTGCTGGTTCTTTCTGTGGGATGTGAAGTGGCCTAGTGTTGCGGCTGGTTTCCTCTCTTTTTGAGATCATTGGGTAATGGTGAGAGTGAGCTTTTGAAGTTACTTTCAATATTAGTTAACATATGCCATTTCCCAAACTCTTCTTTGGTTAGATTGGAAGGGAAAACATGATTTTTTTGAAGGTTGAATCTTTCTAGAAGTTTGTGATGTTTTGCTAAAAACTTTTGTTTCCCTTGGTCTTGGTGTTTAGAGACGTCGAATTTGTTTTGTTGGTTTCTTTTTCACCATAACATGGGTCTCAGAGATTGACGACTTTGATTTTATTTGCTAATTTTCTAAACTTTAGTTGGGGTCTTGCCATTGCACAAAAAAAAAGAAAAAGTTGATGGTGCCTCCACATTACAGATTCAAGCCAAACAGTCTCTCTTATATCCCCCTCCGCATAAAGATTTTGAATTTTTAAGGTAGCGGTAAAATCCTAGAAGAAAATTGTAGATTTGACACTAAGAATAGTCATTTGTACAAATAATGGCAGAAGTTATTTTTATACCAGTGTATCCCTAGCATCTTGTATTGGTGGCATCAAGACTTGGTAATTGCATCAAGGTAATTGAATTTTTTGATGTGATTGTCTTCAGATGTTTCCCTCTCCCTTTTTTCTTTCTCTTATGATGATTTAGTTCTGGAAGTTTGTTTCTGAATAACCAAATGACCAGCGAAAGATAGATCTTAGTTAAAAATTTAATGGTTGATTTCCTGTTGTGCTTGCACCAAGTATTGGTACATTTGCTTGGTTGTTAAAATTATTTTTTGTGCTTGCTAGTTTTTTTTTTATTTACTTATCAAAAAAAAAAAAAAAATTAGTGCTTGCTAGTTTTAGGTTTTAGTCTTCATTAGCATTATGGAAGGCATCAAGAAAGGTCTTTTTGTACCAAAATAGGAATAAAACAATGCAATGTAGTCCTTGAGCCATGTATGCTCAAATACTACTTTTGGCATTCATTGCTGGAAAAAATAAGTTGAGCTAGTTTCTTAATTGCTGGCGGTTTTGATAATGTTGTTTAGCCCGAGACACACTTAATATTTAATGCTCTTGAAGTGTATAGTCTTTGCATGGGGCTTAGGGTCATTGCTTGGTGCAATGGTAAAAGTTGAGCTATTGAAAAGGCCTGTTTAAACCTGAGAGTGGCTATTTGGCACAAAATATTGCTGCAGATTGGTCTATATCGTGTATGCTCAAATACTACTTTTGGCATTCATTGCTGGAAAAAATACTACTTTTGGCATTCATGAGCTATTGAAAAGGCCTGTTTAAACCTTGAGTCATGTATGCTCAAATACTACGTTTGGCATTCATTGCTGGAAAAATAATTTGAGCTAGTTTCTTAATTGCAGGCGGTTTTGATAACGTTGTTTAGCTCGAGACACACTTAGTATTTAATGCTCTTGAAGTGTATAGTCTTTGCATGGGGCTTAGGTTCATTGCATAGGTGGGATGGACACTTGGCAATGGCTGTTTAGTTGGGATGACATCTAATCTGTCAAAGGGTTTTGTATTTTAACTCTTATCAGTTTTTACTTTTTATTGTATACTTCTTTCTTTCCTTTTTCTTTTTCTTTTTCTTTTTCCCCTAGGAAGTCCTTTCTTCATATATTCGTAGTGTTTTTGGAAGTTTGCCCTGTTATGCTGTCAAATCTGCCAAAGGTTTGCAGTTCATGACCATTTAATTGCCTTTGGCTCTGTATCTTGGATATGAGGTTTTGCATGTCTCACAAAAGTGGGACATATTTTCTGCTTATATGTGTGGAATTTTGGAACTTTTCATCATGCTATACAAACATAGCTGACCACTTGTCTAGACTGATGAAAAATTTACTCAATTTCCTTAAATGCATTTTGCAGGAGTATGTGATAGTCTTGCTTAAAAATGGTAGGCGCAAAGAAGAAGCAAGGAATGAGTTGAATGTCTTTTTGGGTGATGACAATTATTCTTTCGTATCTTGGTAATTGATTTCTATTGAGTTCCTAAAGCTACTGAGCTCCAAGTTATTTTCATTTCTCAACACTAATATTGTTTTTTTTCTACAGGCTGTGGGATCACTTAGGATCAAATGTGCATCTGTATGTACAACCTTCAAAATCTTATCCTGATGAAGCAGCCAAAACAAAATTAATGTCTGTGGAGCAGGCTGGAAGAAATGATTCTCAGCCCTTGGTATCTAATTCTGAAGTAGGAAAGTCTAATAAAATATTGAGTAACCGGCGGAATAGGGAGTGGAAAGGACTAATAAGGGATTCAGATGAACCACCGCCTCTTCGAAGCTCTGTGAATGACAATGCTCGTGCAGAGGAGAGAACTTATCACAAAGTTGGTCGTGCAAAACGATCTCTCTCTCCCCAACCTATGGTTCAGAAGAAAAGAAGTCGGCCCGACGAAGGACAAGCAGCAAAGGTTTGAGTTTTATTTATTTATGTCATTCTTATGAGAGATATGGTTATATGTTTCATAAATTTGGAAAAGTTGATTTCTCTTACCTCTTTAGATATCTTGAGATTATAAGCTTAATTGATTTTCATGAAAGCATGTTGATACTCTTTCCTTTATTAATTTCCATGGACATGTCATCAATTATATGCTTGGAGCCAGTGTTCTTAAAATTTTAGAATAGGAAATGACTTGACAATGGTTATCATTTTCATGCAATTGTTTGAGCAGCCTGTGTATACCCCCTTTCACTTTTAAGGATAGTGAGTTCCTTTTTATTTCTTCTAATTTGTTAATATTTACTAGCACATTTACTGCAAAACTGAGTTTATTGTTATATCTTTTTGTATATTATTTATTTCATTGATAGTTTTATTTGTGGCGATTCATGTCTAAAAACCAAGGAAATTTAAACTGAGTTGGAGCCTCTCTCCTTCTAGTAGAGTAGTTTTGATTTTTTTTTTCCCCTCACAAATTTTGAATGTGTTGACTGAGTTCTGGTTGGATCTAGGATATAATTTATTTATTTCTTGTTCTCTTTTACCCTTTAGATCACTGGGTGAGAAACTTGGTGGATACCAACAATTAGAAAGGTTAAACGGTGGAGTTTATAGAAAATCAACATGAAATGGCTAGTGAGTTTTAGTATTTCAACATTTTCTGCTTAATTAAATAACTTGGTAATCAAGTTGACTTTTTTAAAAGATAACTTTATCTTTACTTTCTCTCTCTTTTCTTTTGGTTATGACTGATAATATATATATACATATATATTTCATTATTGCTTATGGTGCATTTTTTAAATCTTTTATTTAGATACGGAAAGAACTTATTATATATGTGATTTTTTGTATACTTTTGAAAGTTAGGTACATGTATGGAAGTGGCATACTACATTTTTTACATGCATTCAGGATACTTCGACCCATCTCAAAAAATTTCAAAAAACACATGCTCACGCACACTAAGACAGAAATTCCACTACCAGTCCTGTCTAAATGGCTCATGTTCTGACCAGCTACTGTACCTAGTTGATAGGCTTGTATGTTCCTGGATAAGCCAGGTTTAGTGTCGCATTTTGATTGCAAAATCTTAGTAGTATGCTTTTTAGCTTATAATATTTCCAACAAAGGGTCTAGTGATGGATCTTTCTGGACCTTCTTCAAGTTGCACATCTGGTGCCAAGTATATATTAGTTTATCATGCCTTCATAACAACAGGCTGTGAACTTTTTCAAACGTTTTGCATGTGTTCTTCAATATACTTATTTAACAGTAAAAATGGTTGCCTTCAACTCCTAACCGCACTTTGCAAAGCATGCTTGTTAATCATCATTGCAACATGGGTGCACACTTTCAGCATATGGTGGACCTAACATATTGTCACTTTTGGATTTAGTTCATTCTGTTTTAAAGAGTTTCAAGCACATCAAAAGTAAAGAACTGATAATATCCCTTAATGATCTTGAATGATGAATATGCACACTTAGAGAAGCATTATCTCCCAAGCATTGTACAACTCAACATTACATAGTACATATAATTATTTTCCGATTATCAGAATGAAGAAAATATTTCATGGGCCCATGGAAGTAAAATGATTGATTGTTTTGTATGGCATTGCGTGAGGTTTTATTTATGTTGCTTGATTCATAAATCTTGTCTGAAATAAAAAGGCATTTCAAGATTCCATTTTATGGTGATCATGGTTATATCTCCTCATAACATCACTTTGTTTAATCGTATATGAATTATGATCTACTAACTTGAACTAATTGAGAAACCAACTGGACAAATGCCCTACTGCTCGTTCATGTTTGAGGATTTTATGCCATCATTTGCACATACAATGTAAAATTAGGTTCATGCTCCTTAGAGACTATACACCTTGCCCATTGTTTCTTGACATTTTCTCATCTATTTGTTTGCTTTTTGGCAGAGGGAAGCAGTTTCTCAAGCAACCATTAATGCTCCTCGAAGGCTGCTGCAATTTGCAGTACGGGATGCAGTGGGCACTTCAAGGCCCTCCAAGTCAACAACAGAGCCTGCATTGAAGCGCCTACGTTCTGTGGTTTCTACAACAACTGGTGATTCGTCTCTTGAAGATCGTCCCCAAAGAATTCGGTCAGTTGCAAGAGTATCAAATGGCATGGCAACTGCTATTAAAGCTGTAGCAGAAGCTGCCAAAGGTGTAGGAAAAGTCAGATCTTCAGTCAACGTGTTTGATCGGCTTGGTCGAGGTACGGATAAACCACAGGGCAGTAACCAGCTAAAAGAATTTAGGGAAGCTGCTGTCAAAGATGTAGAAGGAGATTTTGATCGAATTCCAGAGGAGACCCATTCCGATTATCTTCAAGGAATTGACTACAGAGGACAGTATGTTGGAAAAATGACGATGTTGGAAAGTGATACTGGTATGGCTTCTGATTCTGCGTCTGATAATGAAGGATATGATGATATCAATGTTATGGGCCGTAGTCTTAAGGATGTTTCTCAGACTGGCACATCTGGTGGAAACAAGGGTGACGACTCGCTGATGGTGCAGTACAGTAGTGTAGCTGAGAACGCTGATGAAATTTCACGGAAACTACGAAGAGATCAGGATCAACCTGCTTCTGTAGCAAACACTTCACGTAAGATAGTGAATATATCTGTGAATGTAAATACGTGGAAACCATCTCATTTTCAGGAGCAGAGGGAGACTTCAGAAGTGGATAGTCGGAAATCTGTACAGGAAAGTGAGGAAGGTGATGCTGGCAAATCTGGGGTACGTTTGATGAAGGAGAATAGCAACCCTGTAATGGTTGATAATGGAAATGTAAGATATATGCCTGATACTTGTGTACATGCATTACAGATGTGTTTTAGTATGTCCATGTGGGCGTGCGTCTGCGTGAATTTTGGTTCTCTGCTATAAAATTTGTGCCCTCGTTGTAACTTATTTTCTTTATTTTCTGTACTGGATAGGCAAAACCTGCTGTTGTTACTGGGACAGAGTCTCAGAGGACACTACCATCCGCTACAGGTGGGTTTTGAATTTTGTACTGAAGTTTTGTGCAACTTTTTTGGTTATTTAAGAGCAAAATTTGATGCATTTTTTTTTTTTTTGGTAGGTTTATTATCAGTTAAAAACATATTGGTTTTTGTTCCTTTTTTTGGGTATTCACAGGATCCTTTTAATTTACAAAGTCCTTAACGCCACAACTCTTTTTTTTTGGTTGGGATATGTTTATACACCACATATAATTTCCCCTGTTCTTGAATTTTCTAATTGTTTGGGTGGCTGTGCTGTGTCAGGATATTCTGCTGGTCGTCCTACAGAAGATGCTGATTCGCGTACCATTTTTGTTAACAATGTAATTCACGACTATCCAGTCTATCCCTGATGCTAGACCTATCCTTCTGGATTAGTTAGAAAGGATAACATTCTCAATTTCATGCATAATTTTTTGTTGGCTTTCACAGGTTCATTTTGCTGCCACCAAGGATAGTCTTTCTCGTCACTTCAACAAGTTTGGTGAAGTGCTCAAAGTGGTTATAGTAACTGATGCAGCCACAGGGCAACCCAAAGGGTGAGGTGTTTCATATACAAGTTCCCATCTACCTTATTAATGTCTAAAATCTATCTGTAAAGACCAGTGCATTCTTGTTGGTCATTCTTTGCTAAATGATGTTGCTTGAGCAGGTCAGCCTATGTAGAGTTCATGAGAAAAGATGCAGCGGAACATGCTTTATCTCTGGATGGTACCTCCTTTATGTCACGCATTCTTAAGGTATGCTATGTTCTGTTAGAAATGGTCTTTGAACCTTTTCCTGTTAAATTATATGCGTTATTGTTTGGGTTGATTTTTCTGGTTTCTATGAAAGCTCTCAAATGTTTGGTAGTTGTCTATTGCCCTAGCTTTTGAACATCCGTTTCTGGTCTGTTGTTTTGAATAAAAGTAATCATATCAAAACAAGGTTTTGCATTTGATTGGTCAGAGGTTTAATACCATATCAACGTTGCTGCTTACTGACAGTGGTAAGATGTGTTGTTGGAGTGCTCCTCTGACAAAAAAAAAAGTTTTGTTTTAATGTGGAGTGCTGTTTCAGCAAGTGCTAAGGTTTCTAGGCACTATGGTGGATTTATTGCTTGTTATGGTACACCAATTGTCAAAATGCATGAGTAATGTTCTGCTAATGTTCCTATAACATGTGCCATTGATGTGTGGCACCTACCTTGCTGGAATAAGGGGTGTTCCCATTCAAGTCATTGTAAAATATAACTAATGTGATGCATCAAATCCTAGGGCTGCTATAGCTGGTGGTGAATGGTAATTTTCTGTACTTGGTAGTCTCGTAATAAGCATTGTGGAAACTACTCGTGCAATTGTACTACTCTTGTCCGCGTACTAGATGTGAAAGTATAAGCAATCCAAGGGATGTGAAAGTTTCATCTGCAATTTGTAATGCTTGACACATGAAGAGTCTCATGGCATCACTATTAGATTGTTTCAAAAGTCAAAGGACGAATATCAGAGCATATCAGTTCATTTAGTTGCAAGTGAGTCAATTTATGGAAAATCTATAGATGAATTAGGGGTCTGTTCTCCATGTTACCTCATCAAATCCAGGTTTTTGGCATTGGAATTTAAATGAAATCCCAGAAACATTGTTGGTGTCTGAAGTTCTATACACAAAACAAGCTGGATAAAATAATGTGAAATGTGATATTTTCATGAATGACAACCTGTACCTTTTTTTATATTTGGTGTGTGTGAATGCACCAGACTAGGTCGTTAGTAGTAGTCACCGTGGCAGTATCTATGCGTGCTAATCTATTCATTTGTTTGTTTTTTATTTCACACAGATGTTTTGTTGAAAGAAAAATTTCTCCATGTGCTTTTGTTGCAGGTCACGAGAAAAAGCTCTGCTCATCAAGAAGCTGCACCTATAATTGCATGGCCCCGCATTGCACGAGGATCGCCGTTTGCTGCTCCTAGATTTCCCAGAGTTCCTTTCCCAAGAGGTATGCCTAATGTGTATAGGCCTAACCTTTCAATCAAACCTGGTGCGAGGAGCATGCAGTGGAAGCGGGATGCGCAGCCCACTCCACCTGCCAGTGGGACTCCAACATCCAGTAACGTTACTCCTCGTAGTCTCACTTATGTCCGAACAGAGACTAAAACAAATGTGAATTCCGAAACTGCCTGAACAGACACGAAAACAACTGGGATTCCTGGAACCGCATGATCAGAGTCTAAAACAAATGGGAATTCTGGAACTGCCTAGTTCACCAAATTATCTTTCTTGCCGGAGTCCCAATTGCAACTGCTCCAACTAAATGTAACCCAACACATCATAGTTTTGTCACCAGAACGCTATAATCTTGTGTGGTTGGGATATTACTTGGGGTAAAGAATGGAAAGAAAAAATAGTATTGTTTTATTTTGTTTCATTTTTTTGCGGGGAGGCTGGTGGTGAATTGAAAAGTGACATCTATGTCTTGAATAGACTTTTGGACTTTTTATTTGCTGATTAATCAAATTTCTAGTTATACTGTTAGTAGTAATATAAGGTTAGTGACTGATGAATTGTTTCTCTCTTTTCGAGTATTTATATTTATCCATTTTTCATTGATAATAAGTAAAAAAGATATGCTCTCTTTTGCGGGTGTGTGTATGTATGTACATATGTTTTTTACTTGGTTGTTTATTATGTTTGACATGGTAATCACATTAGTCTACCTTCTCGTCGTTGGTCATTCTTGAACTCTCCGTGGACACTCATGTCCAACTGGCTTTACCTGCGCTTATGTGATTTGTGGCGGTGACCTTTGACTTGAATTTTAACGATGCCTATAATTGGAACGAAAGGTTTTCCGGTCATGCATTTGAGCTTCTGATTTTTAAATTTTCTTCCGTCCATTACAGTAATTTTGTTTTCTTGAAATTTTATTTACAAATATAGCATTGTTGGGATTTGTATGCCCGCAAAATTCTTAGTTGAATTGTATAGACATTGTTCCTTATTTGAAATGATATTTATGTATTATACACCTGGTTAATACTAATGTAGTATGTTTTTTGATTTATGATGGAATTGAATACGTTCACTTGGTTGCAATAGATATTTATATGTATTTGATGATGCAATCATAAATAGTTCATAGTTGGTAATTAAAGATGGATTCTTAATTAACTATGACTTGAACCGGATCAGCGCGATGGGTTGAGATATATTGCGAGAGTCGTCATATGCAATTGCTTTCTATCATCATCATGCGGAACCTTTGAGATTCTATGACCGAGTAATTATGTAATTAATAGTTAGCGGGTTATATTCTCACTTTTTGTATCGTTGTTACTTGTATTTATTTTGTATTGATTATAGTTGATCACAACGTATTAATCATTTTAGACAAAATAATTTTTATGTATTATTTACTAAATAAATAATTTTTGTCAAACAAATATTTTATTGTAATCAAATCGAGAAATAATCAAGGAACCAAAATAAAATATATTAATTATGCGGTCAGATTGATAACTACAATTATCCGATAGCTAATTATACATATAGGGGTCAAAGTGCAACATTGACTTAGTGGTTATTTAGCATCTAATTGAAAGTCAATTAATTTTTTTTAGTGGAGTAGAAATTAATTTATCAATTAATTGAATTAGGTCACGGTATAATGGACCGGGTCAATTATAAATTAATTAGAGCCAAGAAGATAGTAAGTCCAAATGATTCTCACCTATAGCCTAATTTGATATTGGAGATATATTAGATTAGAAATAACACTTTAATTATTAGAGATTGATAATTACTTTTGACACACTATGTGACTATAAATAAATATATGATATGTATTGTTAGTAAATTTTTGGGTATCATTAATGCGTGAAGATAAATATTTTCTCTAGAATTTTAAGGTTATGCGTTCTCATCTAATAGAGGCTTTTACAAGTGGTCTTTCATGGAGGCATATTGGCGATTCCTAAAGGCATAACTACAATGATCATGGTGGTGATCTACTGAGGAACAGGGAGCTAAAGTGATCTTCATAAAGGAGAATATTTCCTTTGTGAATGGATTTGAGATTTTCACAAATCTTTAAGTAACTTTGCTAAACTTTATGACTTCATCATCATCTTCTTCTTGCATATAAGTAGCTCTTAAAGATGGATCAAGATCATTTGATGAAAAACCCATATCCAGATATGATTTTGATCCCGATGGATTTTTGTCTTTAATTTACTCCAATTTCTCAATAATAGTTTTGCACTTTTCCTCCTTAAATAATGTGAATACAAATGATATTCAACAAAATATAAATAAATAAATATATATACACACACACACACACAGCATCGTTCACCCAAGTTTATAGTCATGTGATGCAACCCCTCACCATTGTTTCACCATTGTTACGGTGTAAAACTACTATATAAATAAAAATAGGATGATTTGTGCTTGAATTCTAATCCCCTTTTCATAAATGTTTCATTTTCGTAAATTATTCATTTTATATTTTGATTTTGGAATTTTTATGATCAATTTTGGCATTAATATCCATTTTTAAATTGATATATTTCTTTGGGGAAATTCATTATTTTATATATGTGTTTATATTATAATATAGTACTAGTATCTTTTATAAGAATATTATGTGTAGAAGATATTCAAGAAAAACATGTAATATATGCAATATTCAGATTTCAACTTTTGCATTTAACAAACAACTTTAATG
This sequence comes from Cornus florida, assembly GCF_030987335.1. Taxonomy (NCBI): domain Eukaryota; kingdom Viridiplantae; phylum Streptophyta; class Magnoliopsida; order Cornales; family Cornaceae; genus Cornus; species Cornus florida. Next base: position 8,277,983 of record NW_026775573.1, read on the forward strand.
AATTCAACGCTAAAATTAATACAGTATCAAACAAGTTTTTAGGTTATTACATTCAACACTTAAAATTTCAGTGCTTAAAATTTAGTACTTGAGCTTTTCAATGCTTAATTTTCAATTTTATCAAATAGCACTTTAGTCTTTCATCAAGATAATAATGATATATTTTAGAACAAAATTAAAATACTAACATTTTTTCAAAAATTAAATTTTGAAAAATTAGAACAATTCCTAAAGAAAATTATTTAAGTTTTTATTTATTTATTTCCATTTTTAGATTTTTGTAAGGTATACGTGTTGTGAGTCTGTGATGATAAAATTGTGAGGTCCGGCTTCAAATCCCTTTTTTTTTTTTTTTTTTTTGGTATTTTCCTCATTTTTCGTGTGTGCATTTTGTGTATGGGATACGTGTCTCTCAGGATTCATTTAGAGTGTTTATTTGAGTTTAGAATTCTTAGAAATGCACTTTGGATTATTTTTATGTGTTAATGAATTTTCAGAAAAAAGAACGGGGACTATGGTAGCTACATAACCCCTCAATCAATTTCGGATTTGGAGCTCATTTGTCTTTGGAGTGTCTAGGGTTTTATGTTTATAACCTAGGAGTTCTTGAGATTTTATGAGCATTGTGTGGGTTGTTTATACATTTGTGTGTGGATGTTGAATTAGAGAGCTTATATGATGAATTATTTGCATATCCATAATGTTCATTAAGTCATTATATTGAATTTCATGTATAATATGTTTATTTGACCCATTCTTGACATTATGGATGATTGTTAAGTAACAAAAATTGGTGTATATGATAAAGTGCCATTCATGTTTTGCTTTCTTATGAAACTATCATGTATTTATGATCTTGTGAGGTTTACCTTTAAAAACTATGTTAATACGAAGATGTTGAATTTTTGCACACTTTATATTTGATATAATGCTTGCATTAAATTACATGACGTTAAAATGCTCAATTTGTTAACATTACATCAATGAATATGCCATTGTAATGATTCGGACCATAAGGCATTGATTGTGGTATTAGTATAGTTTATGTGCGCTTGTGAGGTGTAATTTAGTTGTTGATTTTGGTAGATATTTGGAGGTTGTTACCTTGAGAATGCATATCTTGGCGCTCGCGAACGAAACATGAGTTTTCTTATTTTACATTGGATAATTGGTTGATTTCCGGTGAGTTAGTAACCCAAGAACGACCATGAGTTAGTAACCCAAGAACGACCATTTTATTTTAAGTGCATAGCCATGCTATGTGACCGGGTGTGAGTGTGTATTCCGAGTTATCTCATTGATTGATTTCGATTTTTATTTTCAAGTTGACATTAATGTGTTATTGCAACTTGTGAATTTAAGTTCATTTCACTATATTGTTCATGATTGCCTTGATTAGTGGATTAAGTTTACCTATGCTAGACTAGGATGATCCTATTTAGGTTCCCTTTTAGACTAGACGTTAGGAAACATGCTCCTTGTATTGTATGACCATGCCATATTTGTAAGATTTTTGAGAATCCTAATTTATATTCATGACATATCTATACAGAGCAATTCATTATTCCCACCCGTTGAACTCGCCCATTGTTTTTGCAGCCTTGAATCAATGCAGAACACAAAACCCGGACCCTAAAATCCAAAATGGGTAGAAATGTCCAAAATACATTTATAAGAGTTTTAAACTCGAAAAAATGGTCTAAATATATATATATATATAGAACCCATGGCATGCTTCCCCACCCATCGGAAAATCAAATACACAAAAATTTGAAAAATTGTCGAGAAAATGAAAAATGGGACCAGACCTCACATATGAACTGAATTCTCTCTCTCTCTCTCTCTCTCTCTTAACATATAAGTTTGGGCCTTTATTTTTTTTTACCACGTACTAATTTCTCTTGGGCTCCTATAAAGAAACAATCTATCTCAGAAGCCGAAGCAGTGACTCATAATGAATTACCTTGTGCTTTAGCAAACACAAAGGTTGTGCTTTTGAGTATTCTAGCTTTTAATTCTCTCAAGTTTTGATAAAGTAAATTTATTTATTTAAAATTGCATGCATGCAATGCTAATGCAATCAGAACTAATGTGAGTTACAGTTTCTAAAGTATTCAACTACGAAGTATTTTGGGACAGGGAGTGGCTGTTTGTTTAGTGTTCACTTCTTTACACTTGCAAATATCTTGTTGATAGTAGGGGTGCACACGATTCGGTTTTGTACGGTTCCGGCAGGAACCGAAACCGGAACCGGTCACAACGGTTCCTTAAAAATAGAACCGGAACAGTCATGTATGGAACTGAACCGTGACTACCGGTTCTGTTCCACGGTTCCTCACTAAGTTACTTTTTCCCTGTTGTTCCCTTACTGACCGAAGAAGGCTGAGAGGCCGTCTCACGAAATAGAGTTACAGAGAAGATGGAAACAGAGAGGACAGAGGAGAGGAAGAGATGAGGGGAAGCGACGGCGTTGAGGGGAGGCGACGGCGTTGAGGCGAAGTGGCCAACAGAGAGGAGTTGACGACTGAGGAGAGGATTGATCACTGATGAGGAGAGTCGAGGCAAGGCGGCCGCTTCAATCAAATTTCAGAATAGAACGAGAGTTGAGATGAGACTTGAGAGCATTGAAATTTGAGAGGTTAGGTTTAGAACTGAGATTTGAGTTTTTGTTGACCACCACCACGTGCTATGTAATAATTCTTATTGACTCATCTAGTCATCTGTCAACACAACATTACAAACACTGAAACGCGTTATAGTGAAATACATAAAATTAAATATATAACATTATATATATACATATATACGGTTCCGGTTCCTAACGGTTCCCATGGGTCTGGAACCGGAACCGGAACCGGAACCCACGGTTTCAAAATTTCGGAATCGGAACCGTGAGAACTGGAACCGACGCTCACAGTTCTTTTGTGCACCCTAGTTGATAGAGAGACAGACCATATATATATATATGTATGTATGAATGTATATGTTACTTGGTAATACAAGTTCAGTGTTTAATTTTTATATCAAAAAGCTGTGAGCCATGACGGATAAGCCCAAAATTATAGTCTTGTGCCTGGTATCAAAATACAGTGTCCATCAAACTACTGTTGTAAGGTAAACACATAAAAGTTGGAAGGTAAAGCATTTCAACTCAATAATCATCTCATCTCAACCCAATCGAAGCCTCTGCAATACACAAATACAAAACCCCACGAACTCGCACGAAAAACATATTCAAATTCTTAGCAATTTGAAGAGTTAGGGTTAGAATCTGCAACCTACCAATCTCCGTTAGAATCTGCAAGCTACCAATCTCCTCCATCTTCCTCAAGAAATTCATCATCTTCTGCAACCTCAGTAGCAAGAATGCCAACGAAATTGGTAATCCAAATGCCAACATACTCTGTATCGAGACCTCCGGAATCGGTGAAGACCGAGTAATGTACGAAATCCAAGCTCCCAATCTGAGGTGAACAAGACCCAGAAGAGTGAAACCCTGGCTCAGACTATTGATGGTCTTCATCATATTCTCGAGCACCTCTCAGGTCTCACTGGCAAGCGCCGAGCTCCACCGTCGGTCTGGTGATCTCTTGGTGCTTGAATTCAGGGGTTTTGACTGGGATTTTGGGGTTTTTCATTTTCAGGTGATGAATCAGTAGTTGAGAGTACTTGGGTGTTCTGTATAGTAATCCATTAGGGTTAGGGTTAGTTTTTTTTTTTTTGGGTTTTCTCAAGCAAATGCAGTAGATTTCTGGAATTGGGACTCGAAGTGGAGCGTGATCGGATCAAAATATGATTGAAATTTATGGGAAATTTCTAATACTAGACTATTTACGTCTGGATGCTCAGACTACATTTGGTGCAGCGGAAAGAAATGCCCATTCTAGATTTGTATTCCCTTTCAGAGGTTTGATAAGCTTAATTAAAGGTGGGATGATCATATAATCCTGGAGTGGTCAGTTTCACAAAATGCTACAATGATCATTCCTCTACCGAAAGTTGAGGAATGTCCATTCTATTTTTACATACAATCCAAATGAAATACTTGAAGATCAGAAAACCCTGCTGCTATTGTTACGTCTCTCTCGTACCTACCCCAGTAACCATCATTTCCTCCGGCAACCAAACATCATGGGGCAACCGGAAACAAACAACTGCCGGCAGTAGACAAGTAGAACTCACTGGTTTTGGATGACTTCCTCCAATCTCTCTCTCTCTATAACCCATATGCAAATTGAGAGCCGAAGAGCCTTCTATTCTCGACAAACTAGGTTATCTAGATTTGAATTGATCCTCAGGATTGTTTCAGATGCCATGAAAGGACATAATTTCTACAGCAAAATGGGCCCAGTTAGAAGGTGGCCTAAGCCCTAATTTTTACTAAATCCGAACAACTACTTTATTTTTTTATTTTTATCCAATGGATAAGCTACATGATGGCAGTAATCCTCCCTAGTTCACAATCTAAAATCCAAATGAAGACAGTATTTGTGCCTATGTCTCTGGCAGGACTCCTTATAGACTACAGTAGTTACACTAACAACATCTTCAACCATCCTGGTAACATCTTCAACTATCCTGGTAACATCTTCCTATGCAGAATTTGCACCTCAGAACTACCTCGACCCACCCCGTCCTTTGGATATGGGTAGATTTGAAGCACTGAATTCGACTCCCTGACTTATGAATAAGTTAACAAACTAAGAACTGTTCCTGGAGTATACATCATCTTGTGCATCAAGGGCCACCATTTCAACTCCAGCTGTGGATTGCTTTCCTTGTTTAATGAGAATAAAAATTGTTGAAACGTGCACATATCCTTACTTTAAGAACATCTATTTTAAAGTAGGTGCTAAAGTTGTTAAGAAAGGGAAGTCTAGGGCAGAGAGTGAGATAGATTGGAAATGACTAAATCATGGATTTACAGCATTTCAAGGCTAAATTGTTAGAGATTCTTGTTCACGTCGTATTCAGATGGGGAAATTTGTGGGCAAGTAAGGGCGGGTATGCAATACTACCTAAAAGCTTAGGCTTCTTTTTTTGTTCGGATGGTGAGTAGTCCTCTGAAAACCTAAGTTGCAGAAAAGATCAATGTGGCTTATCCTGTTATCAATAAATTTGACGTAGGTAGAAAATGAAACAAAGAACACATCACCTAATTGTCAATCCAATAAAAATAAAAATAAAAACACATACTTTACCGCACTATGTTCAATGCATTGTGACACTCAATATCAAATTTCAACATTAAAGCTTCATTGTAATACTTGTCATGATTTCATAAAATAAATTTCTGCAATTACAAAACTGACTAATTCATAAAAGGAGCAGTACTACTAGTTTTATTGAATCCAAAGAATCCAAAATTTAGATCAAAGTACATTGTCCATCAAACTACACTTCCACATTGTTACCAATATAAAACTCAACCAAACCCAACAAACACATAAAGTTGCACTGTAAATCATCTCGAGGCAATAAACACCAACCCAATTGAGGCCCCTGCAATACACAAATACGAAACCCCACGAATTCGCACGAAAAAAGTATTCAAATTCTTAGCAATTTGAAGAGTTAGGGTTAGAATCTGCAACCTACCTATCTCCTCCATCTTCCTGAAGAAATTCATATTCTTCAGCGACTTCCTCAGCATGAATGCCATCGAAAATGGGAATCCAAATGCCAAAACACTCTGTATCGAGACCTCGGGGATCGGCGAAGACCGAGTAATGTAGGAAATCCAAGCTCCCAATCCAAGATGGACCAGACCCAGAAGAGCTAAACCCTGGCTCAGACTATAGATGGTCTTCATCATATTCTCGAGCACCTCTCGAGTCTCATTGGCGAGCGCCGAAACGTCACGCTCCACCGTCGGTCCGGTGATCTCTTGGTGCTTGAATTCGGGGGTTTGACTAGGGTCTTGACTAGGATTTGGGGGTTTTTCATTTTCAGGTGACGAATCAGTGGTTGAGAAGTACTTGGGTGTTCTGTATAATAATCCATTAGGGTTAGGGTTAGGGTTTTTTGGGGTTTTCTCAAGCAAATGCAGTTGGTTTATGGAATTGGGACTTGAAGTGGAGTGTGGTCGGATCAAAATATGATTGACAATTAAGGGTTTTTCGATCGGTGATGATTGGAATTTGTTTATGGTGAAGTTGGAGGGAGTGAAACTAGGGTTTGAAGGCTTTTGTGATAGGAATTGTGAGGAACTGGAATAGGAATCTTGGATGATGAAGAAGGATCTAATTGATGTAAGGTTAGGATTGGGGTGTTGGGTCTGTTTGGAGATGAAATTGGTGAAGGTTGAGGAAAAAGAAGATGATGAGTGAGAGGGTTTGAAAAGGTTAGAGGTGAGCCTGCGAGAGATTGTGGCCGCCATTTTCGACTAGGGACACTGCTGTTGAGTGGAGAGAGTACAAGGGCGAGTCGTGTGTTTATAGTTGTTATAGCATGAACAGAGGCCAACTTTTTCGGCCCGAACCAATGGGCCACTAGCGGTATTAGCCTCCATGCGCTCAAAAAGGTAGGGCTAAATCCGGGTTCAAAATTGTGTTTGTGGGTCGCGTTTTGTGGCATTCTAAAATTTGTGGGTGGCTCTACCCAGGTCAAAAAAATCATCTCCAATTGCTGTCGCATTCTAAAAAAAATAAAAAAATATCACTTTACTTTATATTTTATATAATATTATGAGCAATACTTATATATATACAACTATGTGTCAAGGAAATTAAGGCAATAGAAACAAAATTAACAAATATATAATATATGTATACATGTGTGTGTAAAGTTATGATATCTTGCTTCCTATGCAGTAAGAAAATTAATCTACACTTTCTATATGAATAGTTAGATTAAATATAACGGTCATTTTTCAAACCTACTCATATTCTTTTCTTTTAACATAAAAAGACTCTCACCATATTTCAAGTTTTCATATTTAATTCTACGATTTACCAAAATAAAAATAAAAATATTTGAAAGAAAGATAATACCCGTATATATATTACTAAAATTTGTTTTTTAAAGAAAAATAATACATGTTTATTACCCATATCTTTTAAATTTGCTATCAAACTTAAGTAGAATGCAACAATAGTGTGATATTAGATCAAACATCTTCTTGTCATGCTTACTGTATATCTCAGTGTTCAATAGTATGTGGTCTTTTTTGCATGTGTACATACTGAAATTCAAATAAATATACTTGTCCAGTATAAGTAAATTTACTAACAGGTATACTATAATGTTGCATTTTGGAATATCGAATTGATACATTGAAATTGAAATTAGAGAAATTTTAATTTAAAGTTTGAACAAAATTTCTTTCTATTTCAAACTAGCTCGATTAGATTTTGAGGAGGTGCGTTTGGCACAAATTCTCTTGTTGAATTTGTTAATGATAAAATTAAATATGAAAACTAAAAATAATGGTTTTGTGTTAAAAGGAAAGTATATAAGTGAGTTTGAAAAATGACTAATTTTCTTACTCCACGTGGAGCAAGAGATCAAGACTCATATATATATATATATATATATGCATTTTTTTCCTATAGTTATTCTTCTCTTTTGGGTCATTATCCCAGATTCTTATTTTTTTTTTAGGGTTTTCAGTCTTTCTCTGGAGGATGTTCAAATTTCAACCAAGTGAAATCCATGAGGCGAAAGTCAATTCATTACATAATAGATACTACCTATTGTGTATAATTTAACTGAACCGCCAAGACAATTTTTTTACCCCTTATTGAATTAATCTCGTGAGAATTAATCCAGTGAGAAAGTAACTGGAAATGATTTTTTTTCCACTATTCAGACATCAGTTATGTGAGTGAGTGCGTTGGTTTCGTGTATTTTGTTAAATGGATTAACACTACCATAATAATTATAAAATATTTGTTGGTTCAGCATAACATATTTAATTAATTTGTTAATTTTGATTATTGTGATCGCTTGAGGCTAAAAAATATATATCATGCGACCGCTTACGTCAAATTTTTGGTAAAATTAATAATAATAAAATTAGACCAAATAGAGTATTTTTTATATCTCGACAATAAAGTCAGAAAACCAGATTTAAGTTGTGAATCATTTCATCTGAGATGCATACGAGTGTTTGTGGATTAACTCGGCTAGGAATGTCAGTTTTATTAAAATATTAGTTATCATGAAACTGATACTATGCGATAATACCATATGATCATATACCGTATCACACACTCATTTGTTATTTTAGAGACTAATTTTCAATCTTTCCTTGAAAATAAGAAAAAATAAAATAAAAATTTGGTCATAGACTTGCTAAAGGTTACCATTTCACAGAGAAGCGTTGTTACAATGTCTTATTCAGACTGGAAGATGGAATATTCCTGTGTTACAGGATGAAATTTTCACTCCTTTTCGAATTTTTTTGCACACAGTTCCAGTTTCTACTAAACCAGATAAATTTTTATGGGATGGGGATGCTTTCTCCTTTAAGAGAGCATATGAATGTTGTCGAAGTTCTGAAGTTGAAGTGCAATGGCATAAAATGGTTTGGGGCAAGGCCAGGCCTCTGTGGTCTCTACTAGCAGTGCTTGTTATGCAAAATAAGCTATCTACAATGTTGAATTTGCAGAAGCGAAGGATTACATTGGTTGCCAGATGTGCTCTTTGTTTACATGATCTGGACACTATGGATCATAAGAATTTTTGGCAATGGATTGGTGATGTTTTGAATTGGAATATGCCACTTTTTGCAGAAATTTCTACAGTTTGGGATCTTTTCATCTGGTGTGATAATCACTTTCAGAATTCAAAGACACTTCGCAGTTTATTTACTGCTTCTTTGTGGGCTATATAGAAGGAAAGAAATGCTAGATTTCATACTAGAGGTAGTACTTCTACCGTTTCAGTGGCTAGACAAATAATGTTTGAAGTTCTTACAGTTCACAAAGCTAATCTTCAAGATACTATCAGTTAATTTTCTGTGCTGTCATGGCTGATTTGGTCGTTGGTCGTTGTTTTTGCTGCTGGAGATTTTTTATTTTGCAAACAGTTCTTGGTAACTGTTTTATTTGTTTTCTTTATGTTGTGGTAGTGGGTTTTTTATCCACTAATCCAATGTTTTTTATTTTATTTTCTCAGTTTATGGGAGTGGATAATTGTATCCAATCTCTCTTGAGAGTTTAATCTTTCTGAGGGGATGCCTTCTGTGCACCTGTATATATATATATATTTTTTCTTTTTATACAACCACAATTAAGAAAAAAAAAATATATATATTAAAAATGATACGTAGACCAAATACTCTAGCCAAAATATTAAACTTAAGTATCATCAATGCCAACCTTTTGATGCTATATAGAGAGGTCCTTCATTGTGCTAAGTTGTTTTAGCCGAGTATTCGAATATTTTTGCCAAAATGACATAATGTTGAGCCTTAGGGCCTGTTTGGTAAAATTATGATTTTTATTTTTGACTGTGCTTTCATTTATGTGAAAATGACAAGTTTTGAAAAGTTATACTGTCATTTTTGTCAAAACCAAAATAGAAACTTATTGAATTTTTTAAAGAAAGAAGAAAAAATATGTTTGGTAAATTTAAAAAATGACTCTTCTATTACTCCGCTATTTGAGTATAATTGAAAATTAATAAAATAATAAAATAAAACTTTTAATTTTACTATTCGATTATAATAAAATACATATATTTTATAAAAATAATATTTTATTTACTATTCGAGCATAATAATAAAATAAGATTTTTAATTTTACTATTACCCAAGAATTGACTCAAGGGGGAGGGGTGAATAGAGTTAATTGTCAATTTTTGCAATTTATAGGTTTACAATTTTTAATCAACCACTTAAGTAATTATGCAATAATCAAGATATGAAAGTAAACAATTAATTAACACAATTGTAAAAGATGTAAGGGAAGGGAAATTGCAAACAATGACTCGGCAATTTTAGCGAGGTTCGAAAACTCCTACTCCTCGGCTCAAGACTCCTCTTGAGACTTTCCAATCCACTATAACTTCTTCTTACGGGTGAAGAGCAAACATTTACATGAAGCAACTCCTTGCTTCACCTTACTAAGAGAACAACATTCCCTTAATCTTTCTTTGGGTTACACAAACCCTTTATAATAGATTGTAACAAATACAAGAAGTACAAGAAATATTTCAAAAATAGATATACAAAATTCAACTCACAATTAGAGTATTGATGAATATGCGTGAAGCTCAAACTCTATGAATAAAATGAATTAGAGAAGATGATATAAGTGAATAATATAAACTCTTATCAATTCAATAGAATCTCTCAAATGTATAATAGAGCAAAAACTCTACGAAGATTCGAATAAGAGCAAAAGCCATTTGAATCCTTAATAGAATCTCTCAAGATTAGTATATGAATGAATGAGAGAGATGAAGAGAAAATGTGAGAACAAAAACTCTCTTTAATGCCTAATAAGGTCTCTCAAGTGTTAGTTCTTTTGCATGCCACAATGTTCAAACATTGTGTATTTATAGCCCCATTGAAGAATAAATCCGTTTGGGGGCAATATAGTAAAGTCCCATAAGGTTCTATGGTCAAACTAGTCGTTATTTCAAATTTGTCCCAGTGTCGCTCGGCTGATGGTACATTTTCGGTCGCCTGAAAGTGCCTTGTCGATCGGCTGACTCTCCGCTTTGTTTGGTCGAAACGATGACTCTCAGAATCCGAACTCTCTATTTTCCTTTCGGCCGACTGCCACATACTGGGCATTATCACCAGTCGGCTGATAGACATAAAATCTGTCTTGACAGTTTTGTTTTCAGTTTAGACTTTTTGCATATCTTATTTTCATTGAAAACATTTAAGTAAATGTATTTACAGTATTGTAAATAAGGAAGTACCCCCATTAAATACAGTTTTTCATGACGCGCATTCTGGGGTCCTAATATCGTTACCAACTCATGGTAATGAAGGCTTCATATGCCTTAATCGTTGATCAATATGAATCATGTGATTGATATGCATGGTCTTAGCATTTCTAGCACAAGTGATGAGTTCTTTTAAAGCTTAAGCAAGCTTGAACTAACTCATTCTTTAGCAAAGACTCCACATGTCAATTATATATGAATGAAGTGCATAGTCTATTGCTAATGGATATAGGAGCATATGAATAATGTAATGATATGCATGGTGGGATGAGCTTCAAATGGATTCATAAATACTTTGACATTAAATCCTAAACACTCACCATCCGATCTACCCCTTTATTCAAACTTTGTCCATGATCTTTAGGCATTGAGGTATTCTTGTCTTCTTTCTTCATTTGAGTTGCTTTCTGCCTCATTGTAGTCCAAGCTATCTTTCCTTGCAGCTTCAAGTCTTATTTGTATCTATTTCTTTCCTTGATGTGATCTTAAATAATGGAATACTTGGAACTATTAGTGCTTCATTGAGATCATTCTTTGAATGTGAATAATCTATATAAAACTCAATCTAAACATTAGTCCTTAAACACCATTAATAATTTGTTATCATCAAAACCTCTAGATTGTCCTTGGATGAAATCCTTAAGGTCAACATTTATCATTCGAGTATAATAAAATATATTTTTAATTTTATTTACTATTTGAGTATAATTGAAAATTAATTAAAAAATAATATTTTATTTACTATTCGAGTATAGTTGAAAATTAATAAAATAAAAATTTTAATTTTACTATGCGAGTATAATGAAAATAAATTTTAGTTTTTATTTACTATTTGAATATAATTGAAAAAAAATAAAAATAAAAATTTATTTATTATTCGAGTATAATTGAAAAATAATAAAATACTATTTTTAGTTTTACTATTTGAGTATAATAATATATTTTTAAAATTTTATTTACTATTTGAGTATAATTAAAAAATAATATTTCTCTAATTGTGAAAATAATAAATAACCGTATTTGAAAATCAAAACTGAAAACAAAGCTTCATTTTGGAGTTATAGGTATTGTGAACAGGGGCGGAGCTAGAATTCCAAAGTAGGGAAGGCTAAAGATAAGAAAATTTGAAGATGAACACAATAATTTATCTCTGATTCACATAACTCACTGTTTTTCATTGTTGAGCAATTTTTTTTGGTCAAATGTGTATATTTATGTATTGTTTTGGTGGATTGAAATTTGAAAACTGTAGGTGTGTTTGTAAATGTATATCAAACAAAAAAAAAAAAAAATCAACTTTTGCTTTGTGGGTTTGTGATTCAAAGACTGTGTTTCTGTTTAATACCACGGTTACCACCATCAATAAACATTCACCTTATGGCTTTGTGATCTTCTATAATCATCTATGTTGTGTTTGGGTGCACCAAACAGGGCTTTGAAATTGGAATTGTAAAAATATATATATTATTATTATTATTTTTGTGTTAATTTCGGTGGACCTCTATGGGTTTGTGTATTAATCTCAATTAATCGTCATCAATTTGGCTTGGGGCTTTTGGTTTCAAACTTTCACTGCATATAATCTGAATTTATCTCTCTATTATTCTGCTTTCATCTATATATTATATGAATTTCTTTATCTATTATTCTGCTTTCATCTATATAATATATGAATTTCTCTATCTATTATTATGCTTTCATCTATATTATATATATATGAAAGTATTTGAGTGGTTGGAACATTATTTTATTATAACTACACAGACTACACACAACATAAGTTTCAATTCTCCCAAAAAAAAAAAAAAAAATCCCAAATTTAAAGTAATTGAAACCCTAGATTAGAGTATGCAAATCTATATATATATATATGCACAATTTCATATACAAATTTATATATATATAAATGTATATACATGTATCTATAATCTAAATTTGAGCACTTACAAGATGATTTTTTTTTTTCCATTATAATCTGACGATTCTGACTGTCTTCGCTCTTCTGATCCAACTCCGAAAGTTCTTGTTAGGTCTTGTAAGGACTCACTCAAATGGGTGATTCATGGGATTTAGGGTTTCAGTATTCAAACCCTCGTATGATTTGTTTCAATTCGTGTAGTCGTGTATGCGGTAAGCCTCAGCGCTGAATAGGGTTTGCTGGGCTAGTGGGCTGGCCATTATCATGGATTGGGAAACTTGGGCTGGACTATAGCTGTAGGAAATAATAGTAGTAGTAACTTTTTTTTTTAAGACCTGGGCTACAGCCCAGGTTAGCCCACAGGTGGCTCTGCCCTTGATTGTGAAGGAAATGATAACTAATTTTTAAAAATTTTGAAATGTAAAAAGTCAAAATAGAGTTACTAAACAGATTTTGTTATATATACTTTTTAAAAAATAAAAAAAATCACAATAAAAAATTAAAACTGAAAATGTTATAGATGTAGTTCAATAACTTCAAGGTAGATGCATAGTGTCAAAGTCTGACACTCCAAAATTTTGTTATATCAAGGCATCTGTAGGTTACCCACAACACCACCAATAACTTAATACTCCCTCACTCCCATAAAAAAAATATTCACCTTTTTATTTTTTAGTGTTCCAAAATAAATTTAGTTAAAGTACTACTTTATGTAACATTACTCATTTAACTTTATTCCATTAAATTTATAAAAAGTAAATCATCATATTCTTATGGGTCAAGTGCAAAATACACTTCTATAGTATGCTTACAGTGCATATTATATCCCTTCCGTGCAAAAAATACCCCTAAACTATGACATTTGTGCAAATAGGTCCTATTTATAAAAATTGGACTAAAATACCCTTGGCAACACATTTTATAAAATATATATAAAAAAATATTTTGTGAAATGACTAAAAAAGGTTTGGCCCTTCTTCTTCTTCATCTTGATGCTCGCCTCAGAGAGGGAAGAGAGAATACCCATTATATCTGGCAGGAATTGTTGAGGGGGTTCACTGTCTTTTAAGGATTTGAGTTGCTGCTATTGGTGGGTTGGTCCAAGTTGAGGTATATAGGGGTACCGAGAGACTCTGTTGATGTATAATTGTTTTCCGGTGGTAGTGGAGGAGCAGGGTTCTGTTGTTGATATGGTGGCGGTGGCGGTGGCGATGGCGGCGGCGGTTATGAGGAAGAGGGAGTGGGAGGCTGTGATGGGTGTTCTAATTTCAATCTCTTCTCTACCTGTTCATGTAAAATAAGAGAATTAAAAGCACATTTGCATTATGTGTATGTATAAATAGAGAAATTAAGAGATAGGGGTTTCGAGATTTACCTGTTTGAGAGAAGAGAATAAATTGGTATGGATAGATGGTGGTAGTGGTCGTATCTTCCTTGCTTGAGGGGTATGGTATGATTAACCATCAATTAGCCTTTTTAGGGTTTGTATATCTGAATATATGTTTCATCTTTATGGATTAAATCTTTTAGGCTTCGTTTGGATACACAGGAGAGAAAAGAAAGGAAATGATTATAAAAGAAAAGAAAAGAAAGGAAAATAAAGGAAAGGATATTTATAATTTATATTCATGTTTGGATAGATAGGAGAGAAAAGAAAGGAATTGACAATATTGTTATTTGGATAACACAAAGGAGAGAGAAGAAGGCAAATGATAATAATGAAAATACCATCTTACCCTTTTTGGTAGGGTCAGTATGGCAAAATCATTTCAGCCTCTCATTGCCTCCATCTTTGATCCCCCCCCCCCCTCTCTCTCTCTCCAACTGCATATCGGCATATCATTTCAGATTGTTCCAAAAATCAAAACCCATATATTTCAAGCTTGCCCCTCTCTCTCTCTCTGCAACTGAAATGATTTATTACTTGTTTGATTTCGCCTGGTTATGATTTGTGACAGTTTGTTCTTTTTTGTATAACAGGATGCAAAGCCAAGGAAAATTGACCTTAAAAAACGCTGAAATGTTGAACCATTTTGTGTCTATTTACAAAGTAGATGGAGAGAAGCTCATCAATGGCCAATTTAGAATTGTCTTGGAACCATTCAGGTAAGCAGGTTTCTAATACTAGAAAAATTAATAATTTTTATTTCTTAAGTTGTGACTTTTGTGTCCTATTATGATGTCTGTAATTCTTGTTTTGCAACTCTCTCTCTCTGTAACTGCGCAACTCTCTCTCTCTCTCTGCAACTGCAAACTACAAACTATATATATATATATATATATATATATATATATATATATATATATTTCAGCCTCCCCAATAGCCTCCATCTCTTTCTCTCTCTACAACCTGCAAAAATCAAAACCCATATCCGGCTGTCTCTCAACCCTCTTGCCTCTTTTGTAATTTGCTCAATTTATCTCCAAATCCCTCCAGATCTTGTCAATTTTGGAGGAATTCCAAATGAGGGATTTGGAGGGATTGCTATCCCTCCAAATCTCTCCAAATCCTTTCTTTTTTCTCATATTCCTCCCATCCAAACAAACTCATCACTATCCTTCCCTTTCTTTTCTCTCTAAATCCCTCAATCCAAACGAAGCCTTAGGGTTTGTATCTCTGAATATATACTAGATGTCTTCCTCTACCTATTACAACTTGTGAACCATTTTCCTCCAATGGTATTCCTCTCTCTCTCTCTCATTATGGAGTAAAAATATGTCCACGCATATAACATTGTATACTGCATATGCAGTTAATTAGTTGCCAAATCATTGCCATGACTATAAATCTTTGCATTTTCATGGTCAAATGGATATGAACAAATTAAATTCTTTGATATTTGAATGAATCCATACAAGTCAAACCATAGTCCACTGAAAAAGGGTCATTTTGCTGTTACATAAACTTCTAAATCATTCCATCAAATACATTCTTGTAGTCTAATAACCACTTACAGAGAAAAAACACACACACAAAGAAGAAGAAGAATAAGAAGGTTTGGTAGGGGCATTTTTGGAAGAGTAAAAGGGTAAAATGGGTATTATATTAATTGAGGTGTGTTTTCACACAAATTGTAAGGAATATGGGTGTTTTTTGCACACCTTTTTAAATAGGGGGTAAAAGTGCTATGAAAATTATACTTCATGGGTGTTTGTTGCACTTACCCCCATTCTTATAGACTCAACTATGAATAATTTGATAATTCATTTTTTACGGATACAATAAAAAAAAAATTAGATTATTTTATTTTTATTATTATTATTTTTTACAATGAGAGTACTAATTAAATATTCAATTGCTCATTATACAAAAATAAATAAAAATAAAAATAAAAATTGTCCACCTTCGACTATATTAATTTCAATGACACCATCAAATAGTGGACAATTTTTTTTTGGCAAACCAAAACACCACTACACAACCATATATATCTTTTCCTCATAGTACATGTATAGGCCCCATAACCCATGCACCATTTAAGTAAGGAGTGCGATTTGAAAGCAAGACCTTATAAGACTTACCTCTTGAATCCCTGTCAATGCCGCTATGCCCCCAAGAGCCTACACAACCACATTATATAAGCCATTCTTGGTTATTGCAAAGATATCAACAGAAAAACATTTAACAAACATAACAGACATGATATCATTGACTGAAAGCTTGGAAGCCCTAATTCCTCGACAACGGATAATCGAAACCAAAATGATATGGAGCCATGCTTTTGCCACCGTAATAGCAAAAATGATGGACGAAATCACGATGAGACTAGAGGAGGAATCAGCGATTGCAGCAATCACCTTCGTCACAGCACAAGAAGGGTCCCTACTGTATCTTCAAACAAGGGCGAAATAATTTGTTGAACCCCACTATATGAATGTGTTCCAAAAGTATCAACCCAATCAGCCGCTGGGTTAAGATTTCCAATTTGGCCCAAGAAAATAGCTGAGCCCACCATTTGAGTGAGAGTAATAAGCAATAGTGAGCCAATGTGGTGATCCATGAGGCCCAATATCAAAAACATGGTGAGCAACAAAAGAGCTGTAACAGCATGAAGTTTCATGGATGCCATTGACATGTTATGATCAGAGAGAGGATGACAAAGACAAAGGAAGTGAACACCACAATGTTAATTGGGTGAGGCCATTCTAAGCGATGGATGGAGTTTTTATAGTGAGGATTTTTTTTTTCTTCTTCCCGAAAGTTTAAACAAATGCATATGTACAATTTCAGAAAGAAAACTCGCGTTTTCATTCATTGGATTCAGAACAAGCATGCCACATGGTTTGATCGTATTTGTTAGGACTTATGTGACAATCATCGAGATCAATTATAAACTTATAATTGGTACATCCACATGATCAACAATAATAATGCATGGTTTATACTAATAGAAATTGTTTTATTTCAAATAAGTTTCATTACATCTACACAAATGAGAAAGAGAAGATAAAAAAATGGTTCCCTTTGGTGGTCTCTCCTTCTTCATTTTGTCTTATCGCCTTCCTTGTGTGACGTGACGTCCTTGGTTGTTAATTTAGTGCATGTAAAAGGCAAAGAAGGACAACACGGAGGCCCCAACCAAAGAGGCCATGCTGGGGAAGGCGGCGATGGCACCGCTTTTCTCTTCAGCCGGAGCTGGAGCCGGAGCAGTAGCAGCACCAGCTGCACCACCGGCAGCAGCGGTAGCTGGAGCAGGAGCGGGAGCAGTGACGGCCGCTGGAGCAGCCAAGACCGCGCTCAATGCCGCGGCGGCGAAGAGAACTGCGAATGCGATCTTCTTCATCTCCATGGGTGATATTTTATTTTTATTAAGGCGCGATCGGTAAGAATCTTGAATGTATGAGAATGATTGATACCGAGCTCGCACTGGATGTTGGTGCATTTTGGGGAGGATTTATAGTATTTGGTTTCTGCTATTTGTGGGAATAATAATAGCTCTCTCCTATTTTTGTGTCATATTTTTGGCATATAGTTACATTAAGCTGGTGGTAATAGGTGTGTTGAACGGGTCTTTTGTTAGGAATTCATTGGGCGCAATGTGACACGCACGTTTAGTTTAAGTTTTAAAATTAGAAAATTATACATGGTATATATATATATAGGGACAATAATTTGTAACAAATTGATAAGTAGGGCTGATATAAGCTGAATAAGAGATATAACCTAGGTCACTACCAAAGGATATGGGGTGGGTCAGACATACCACAACATTTCACTTAATAAAAATGCTAACATCTTTTTTTTTTTTTTTAAGAGTATTGCTATTTAGCCCGATAAATAAAAACCTACTACTTCATCGAGTCTATTTGACTACTTATATGTCAAATGTAATGGGACCCATTTTCAAATATAAGGTAATTAACTATTTGGAAAATTGTAGTCCATTTTTTAGGTTTCATTTTAATATAGTATCTTTATTAGCTATTAAAGTTTCAATCACCATATATATCAAATTGTAGATCTATTTTATATATGGCATTGCGTCTCGATCTCTAACGCATAGATTTTCCTATGTTTATTGATATAATGATCAAAATTAATGATCTACTTGACTCTAGAAACAAAAACAAAGTGAAGAATTTAAAGAAAAATTGCAAAGAAAATTTGAAAAATATTGTAGTTTTTGTTCTAGATTTTGTACCAATCAAAATTTTTTATTTGAGTACCATGAAAGATATTGTGAAAATGAAAAGAATATGATATGGTTGGTTATGGAAAACTGAAAATATAAGGAAATGAGTTATGAAAAACTGAGTATATAAAGAAAGGAAAATTGACGTATTTTATGGAAACAAATAGGAGTAGTAATGATACTTTTTTAAGTTGAAATTTTATAATAACATGTCATATTTTTACCTAAGTCGATTTTAAGTCAGAATATTAAAGTCATCAAAAATATCATTTCTCTTGATTTAAATAAGAAGTGAAAAAAAGAAAAAACGGACAAGAAAATTAAGAGAATAACTGTGAAGGAAAACAAATTAGAGTTTAATTAAAGAAGAAATTTTTTTATATATATATTTTAAATAGGAATTCAAAGGATTTTGGAAAGTAAAAGTGAGAGGAAAGAAAAATTAAGAGATAATTTTAGTAATTAGATTTTTTTAGGAGGGGCATTAAATATATGTAAATAACAAAAATGAAAGTTGTATCTACTGTTTGAAAGGAGATCTTTCATACCTTTCTCAAATCCCAAATCACTATATTATTGACAAGTTTGTTCCAAGTCCAAATGAAGTTTTAGGTTTGCCACATTTAAGCTGGGCCGTAGGACCCAATTAAAGGCTTTGAAGCCCACCGACTTCGTGTTTTAACTTCCACGTTAAGAGACGTAAGTAGTTTAACCAACCTATGCCACGTGGCAAGAAACGTAATGGAAACAAGCATTAAAAAAAGCGTTTCAACTCAACCCGTCATGAACGTGGCTTGTCGCACAGCTTGCTTGCCAACTGTCCAAGTTTATGTGGGGTCCACACGGCATACATTCACCTATATATATGTCCTTCCCCACACTTAGCTTCCCCATCAGAATTCCAAGCATCAACTCTTCCTTTTACTACTAGGGTTTTTCTCTCTCTCTCTTAAAACTCATTTTCTCTCTTCATTGTATCATCGATCAACAATGGCGCAAGTAAGCTCATTCAAGGCTCTGGCTGTTCTCCTCGTCGTGGCACTCTTCGCTGCCGCTGTATCTGCGCAAGATTTCGGTATGGCTCCGGCACCGGCGCCGGAATCGCAAAATGGAGCGGGGTACTCATTGCCGATCTCTGGAGCCATGATGTGCTCGTCTCTGGTCTTGTCTCTGCTAGCACTTGTGAAGTTTTAGATGTCTATGATTTGATGATTATGATTATATATATATATATATATATATATATATATATGAATGAATGAGAGTGGAGTTGTTATTGGTTAGGGTTTTGAGATGGATGGAGTTTGATATATATATATATATATATATGAATGAATGAGAGTGGAGTTGTTATTGGTTAGGGTTTTGAGATGGATGGAGTTTGAGGGATTCTTTTGTTTATGTGATTATACGATTATACATTTGTTTTACACAGATGAATAAAGATTATTATTATATTTGTTTATGGTATATATATTGTTGGATCATATGGTTTTGTTATTCCATTTGCTATCAGATCTATTAGAATAGATTTTTCAGTATGAGCAATGATATTCACGGTTTGAACGAAATTTGTACCAAATTCAGTTTTACACTTTTCTAATAAATATGCCATTTTTGTTTAATTGGAAAGAATTTTTTTATGGAAAGGAAAGAAAAGGAGGGATCCTTTTTACTTTTAGGAAAAGGAAAAGGAAAGATGTGATGGTATTTTATACATGGTATTTTGAATTCAAATGAATAACAATCAGATTTGTAGTTTTTATTTGTTTATTTATTTATTTTTTATTTTATCAAACTCTAAAATAATCTCATTAGATCGTAAATACATCTGTCACTAAGATCTCTTTAATCTCTTTGAAAAGTTTTTTTGTTTGCTTCAAATTTGAATAATATTAAAAAGCTAGTTTGAATAGGGGTGCAACTTGGGCGGGTTAGCCCAACCCAACCAGAGTCCAGTCTATAAATTTTAAAATGTGGACGTATAAATTCACAATTCGAGTTTAAGTTGGGTTGGGTTTTGATAAAACCCAACCTTATTCGGGTTGGGCTGGGTTTAACCCGAACCCAACCCGAAAGCCCAAATTAAACATAAATCCTTCCCTTTTCTTGACTTCAGGGTTGGACAAACCCTAACTTTCTCTCTCCTCATCCTTCTCTTCTCTCTCTATATCGCCTTACTGCTGTGTAAAGTGTGGATTTGGTCTATTTTTTAATATTGTCCTTCTATGTTCTACACCATTAAATTTGTTGGTGAGTGGGTTTTTGGCACCTTCCATGGTAGAGCTGCTAAAGCAGAGATTGGTAAAATGCAACTTCTCTGCAATTTTGTGAAACTCGTGGAAGGAGAGAAATTCCATTCTTCCTTCTGGTATGGCCAGAAAGGTTGATCAGATTGCTCCTCCCTATGAAGGATATAGAAAATTTTATACTATGTCTGTATTTCATGAATGATTTCTTATTATTATATGTCTGTATTTCATGAATAATTAGAGGGGGGGCAAGCTTGAAACTGAAAGATATGGGTTTTGATTTTTTGAACAATCTGAAATGATATGCCTACATGGGTTTTGAACTTTTGATTCTCGTAGACAGATGGATAAACTGAAATATATGGATTTTGAACTTTTGATTCTTGAAGACAGATGGATAAACTAAAAATATAATCAAATATATATATATATATAAAATTAAAATAAAAAAAAAAAAAAAAAAAAGGGGGGGAAAAGAAAGATAAATAAATAAATAAATAAAATAACCCGTAAACCCGACCCGCCCGAACATATTTGGTCCGGATTATAACCCAACCCATGTTTGGCGCAATTCGGGTTGGCCCAACCCAACCCAATTTCGAGTTGAGGTTGGGTTGGGACTGGACTGGGTTGGGCCAGCCCAAGTTGCACCCTTAAGTTTGAATATGAAAAGCTATCGAAAAAGAGGTCAAAATTACCAGAACAAAAATTGTCATTTTAACGACTTTAAAATGACTCTTAAACTAGTCATTATATTTTTCAAATTTTTTAAATTCACAACACAATATTTTTACTTTCAAATATTTATACCAAGTAACTGTCGTTTGTAGAAGGAAAAGATATGAGGGATTTAATTATAAAGGAAAATTGAAAAAAATAAAATTTTCATGGAATTTGAGAACACTGTATCTTGGGTTTATTTATTCTTTCGCACAGAAAACGTAAAACTGTACATGAGTTACATGGCCCTTAGGCCAGTGTATAATTTTACGTGGACTGTTAGTCCGGTTGGAAATGGATCCAACAAAGACGAAAGCCCAATATAACAAGCCTAGGCCATTTTCCAAACCCAGAGATTCAATCCAAACCCAGAGATTCTGTTTTGAATTCCAAATCTCACCTAATACTGGCATTCCAGTTTTCCAAACACAGTTAAGGGTATAATTGTAATATATATATATATATATATATATATATATTCATTTTTTTCTTTCTGCCAACCAAAAGAAAAGAAAAAAATAGAAAGAAAAAAAAAAAATGTCACCATTAGAAATTATAGCAAATCACTTGGAATAATTTCAATCAAACTCAAATTACAAAAAAGTCCAATTCACAGTTTAAGGACGACAAAGAAGCTGAAAAATTTCCAAGAACCAGCTTCTTAGTCCGCAATTTAACAGATTAAAATGACAGCTAAAATGTAATTTTGCTCTTCATTGATAGAAGCCCACATTCCTCGTCCGAGTAATGAATTGATAGAAATCATCAAACTTATGAATTTTCTGAGCAAACAGGTTTACTATTTCTACTAAATGCAATCTTTTGAATAGAAATCTTTAGCAGGATATTATCAAGAGCTTTTCTGCCTCCCAAGACCCCAGAAAACACACACACACACTGACACACACACTACAGCTAGAAGCAAATCTACAAATATTCTAAAATAGCACTTTCTAGAGTAGCTAACCATGCATTAAACTATGTAGAATAAACCCAAAAAAAAGGAAAAAGAAGAAGAAATAAGTGTGTGGTAGGATTTAATTGATAGAAACCATCAGATATTTTTGTTTCAAATTCGCAGGGAAAAATGGGTAATGCCAGTTAGTGTGAGCTATGTGTAGAAGAATTTAGTTTATATAACCTTGTATTTGCAGGTGGAGTCAGTTTATGTGCTACTGATTTCAATAGTTGACAATGCATTTGATTGAAATGTGACTAATATAAAGTGAAGCCATCATCATACGAGACATGCCAACCTTGTCGACAAGGTGGGGCATTTTCATCATACTCAGCACAACAGCTCCATCTCTTTTTCCAGTTCGCCCTTCCAGTGTTTGGTCGATTATTCTTTTCGTTCCATTTGTAGACGATCACTCCAGACCGATCACTCCACTCTCCATCAATCCCTTGGTGAGGTGGTGCCAATGCATAGAGTCCCTTCTCTCCTGCAAATGTTCAAAGCATGAGTTGCATATGGATATGCAGTAGTTGTTCCATATCTCTACTCTACCGATGCAAATAGATTTTGAAAATTCAATGAACAACACGAAAAATGTGACCACTAATCTCTCAGAGTCATGGTATGGATTTGTTTTGAGACAACTCCGAGTAAAGTCTCCAATTTGATTTCTGTAATAAACTTTAAAACTCACCCTGCAACCACATTCAAGTAACATGGAAACCAACCAAACAAAGGCTTGCTGGTTCAGGACTGGGACATGAAAGTATTGGTGAATCTTCTTTCTGCTTATAGACATCATTGATCATTCGAAATTTTGACTTCTTGGGAATCAGATTGTTTGTCCTCAGGCTGCTGAAAATCAAATTCCAACTGAAATGAAACAATAGATTATTTTGTTTCATTTTAAAGGTAGCTTCTACTTCGAATGAACTTAATTATTACTTGGTCAAAGAAAAAATTTAGGGTAATGATAGTGAAGTTACAATCGCATATTACTGAAATATTTGTTTAATTTTGAGACGAATATCAGCTCGACAACTAGCTTTCACTATGAAAATGGCATACCAGATGGAGGAGGGCTGTCCATAACTTTGAGGATTACAAAACTAAGCATCAATCTTTCTGTCACACATAATCAATTACAGCATGAGTTTTCTAATATCATTTCCAAAATATAACCTCTTAAGCCATAACCAAATGAACCTGAGAGTTTTTAGTACCTTTTTCCATATAAGTTGGAAATTGACCCCAAAAGCATACTAAGCATTTCAACAAGAAAAAGGAAAATAAAACAGAGTACTGATGGAAAGAACTTATCCATTCAAAGAACCAGGTAACTGATTCATGTCTGATCTTGAGCTAATTTCTAACAAAATCAACCACAGTAAAAAAATAACAAATAAAAATAAAAGAAAGACAGAAAAAAAAAAAAAAAAAAAACACATTTAGGAGCCAATCCTCGTAAACGTGAACTCAGCCTAGGCTCTCTCTATAAACCTGCCAATAAGTTTTAGCACATTTTCTATGCCAAATCAATAATTTTGCAAAAAGATGCCTTCACATATGATGTAACTAGTTAAAGGGACAAATTCAATGCTATGCACAAGCAATGTATTTTATGTAAATGGGAGTATTAGTGGTGGCGGTGGTCTGCCACTAAACGTAAAGAAGAATGATGGCACTGGTGACATGATGCAAGTGGTGGTGGCGGCACTTGAAGAACAACAGATGATGGAACAACATAATACTAGTTGTTTATGCAGTGTAGATAGTAAATTTGTAGGATGAGGTGATGGAGGTTGTGATGCTTTTGGTGTTAACTATTGAGTTTTGGTTATCAAAATTATAATTGAGAAATTCTGTTCATATAAAACTCATGCTAATTAATCGTTCCTTTAGATGTGCAGAATAACTATTAAAACTCTAACTTCACTCAAACTCCAAAAAGAAATTGTAATATCCAGCAATGGATTTATTACCCATTATTGAAATTCTAGTCATTTTTGGTATTACGGAAAATCATGGTGAAGCTTGTACTTTTTGTTGCGAAACTGAAATGAAATGTAGGAACTCACACCAGGGTGTATTGTGTGTTCCATACTAAGGCATTTTAACAGAAATCTAGACAGGATATCTAGAAAAATAAATCTTTTCAAAAATTTTAACTTCAATTGGAATGAAAAGATTCAAAATTTTAAACATAATCTATATGAGATAACTTCAATAATTCCTAATGTTTCTATATTAGAATGACAAAGAAAGTACAAATCGTATTCCAACAGCAAATAAAAATGAATGTTGTTTGACCACGAATTGTTACATAAAATTCTAGCAAAACCATTCAATTGAAATTTGAACACTCCCCTAATGGCAAGGACATAAATTCTAAGCCATACATTTAGTTGATAATCTAATCATAAGTTGCATATTTTAGCTGGCAGTTAATACTATTCTATAATAGATGATTCTTTAAGAAAACAATGACATTCTTACAACTTCAGTTGTTCAGGTTGTTCTTCATCTTTTCTTTTCTTTTTCTTTAATTCTAACATATTGTGTCCTCACCCGAGCAAGACTATTCCTCGGATACCCGAGATCACTTCCAAATCATGGATATCGGGTTAAGAACACATTCACATGAATCGAATAGAAGACCTTGAATCAATGCCCAAAAATCTTGTGACAACTAAGAACTTACTTGGTTTGTAACTATGGAATCAGTTTTCTGTTTTTCGAGAACAAAAAACTATACAAAAAATTCTATTTGGTTTAGTTTTCAGAATTTTTAGGAAACAGTCATTTATAATTATCTGAAAACTATTTTTTGATTTTCTAAGAATTGTTTTAAGAGTTACAAATCAGGCATGCTCTAAGCTACCCTGAACCAATTCAACACTTTGAAATTTAAAATTAGAGAAAATTTAGTCCAAAGCACAGAATCAGTGCTCCTAAATCCAACATCAGATTAATCAAAGACAGAAAATTGTTACTCAGTTCTCTATACAGACAAATTTTTCACAGGGGCATTTCAGATAATTTCTCAAATTAGCAGCAACTTCATATATATATATATATATATATATATATGCATACCAGTGGTGTGGCCATGGAACGAGCAAGAAGTTGGGGAATTATCTTTGTCATGGTAGAGAGTATTGCATCT
Organism: Cornus florida; assembly: GCF_030987335.1. NCBI lineage: Eukaryota > Viridiplantae > Streptophyta > Magnoliopsida > Cornales > Cornaceae > Cornus > Cornus florida. The sequence goes on from NW_026775573.1 coordinate 8,303,532, forward strand.
CAAGCATCTCTTCTCTGCGTGGATGACTTGGAATTTTCGTGGCTTTCTCTCATTGGTATGTGAAGATTTCTTGGTCTTCATCACATTTGATGGGTTGGGTAGAAAATTTTGAGAAAGCCTGTGACTCAAAGCCATGTTGGTTGATGATGAATGGGTTTTTTTTTTTTTCGGTTCCTGAAATTGAATGATGAAATTTGTCAAGTGGAGAATGGGGATTGGGATTGGGATTGGGGGCTCTTTGCCCTCATGCGAGGTGGGGAAGCTTTCCTCCTTTTACAACAGAGAGGACTGTGCCTGCCAGCATGTCAGCAACTAATGACCACATCTCTCTCAACTGGACCACTCCATTGGGCTTCTCATTGGCCCATTAAAAAGTACAAAAATATACTTTTGGACCATTATATTGGGCTTCCCATTGCCCTTCAAGGGACACCCCCCACCCCCACAGTACCCCTCCACAATTATATGCTACAAAAAGCACTTTACAATTTTTTTGGGGGGAAGAAAGTCGTTCACACACACTTTTTTTGCGGGAGACTGTACCAATAGGCAAAATGTCTTTTGGTAAATAAATAAAAAAAAGCACTTCGAATAATTTTGTGATGGTTTGATCTCTTAAATGTTGAAAAAGAAGGTCTCTTGAATGTTCGAACTCTGTTAGGGGAGTAAATATTTTGTAATGGTTTGATCTCTTCTAGAAATAATATTTTGAGTGTCCGTATTTATTTAAACTTTGGGGGAGAACAATTAAATAAAATTGTTATTTTGTTAATTAAAAAATTCAAAATGGAGTTTAAGTGGAAAAGTGAAGTGTATGTGTACTAGCTAGCAGTAGATTAGCTCACATTCTAAGGTCCTCTAATTTTATTTACTTGATTTTCTGTTCAAATTTTTTTATTTTTTTATTGAGCTTTGCAAATGCATGCTAGTGCATAACCAAAGTAATTAAAAAAAAAAAAAAAAAATTCATTGCCATTTTGTTGTTCCTACCAACCAATTTTACTTGTGTTGAGAAATGCTAAACAGATTCCACACTAATTCTTCTTTCAATCTCCTTATATGATGAAGGGTTTTTAACTAATTTTGCTTATTTCTTCTACATCATGTTCATTTCTGCCTACTTCATTAATTCTAATATTCTTTTATTAATTATTTTCTCACATATGACACATGCATTGTACTTTTTCTTGTTTTAAATTTGAGAAACAATTTAAATAGTTTTCTCCAAGGAAATATAATTATTACATAAGTTTTATAATTGCATTGAATTTACTTCTATAGTGGTTATTAAATATATATATATATATATATATATATATATATATATATTCTTTGTGGTAGGTATGGTAATTGTATTGATATATATATATATATATTCTTTGTGGTAGGTATGGTAATTGTATTGATACAAAGAAAAGAAACTGTTATCAAGAGATACCAGGCTTTAAGAAGCCAAGCAAAAGTAAAGACATGCAGCAAGCACTCTACAAAGTACACACACACACACACACACACACACCAGAGAGAAGGCAACCCAAACCAGAAAAGTAGAACAAGCCAAACTACGACTAGTTACCACATGGATGGAAGATTTTCCAACAATCTGAATGCATGTGCTGGGAAGCATTAATTCAATCTGCAAATTTTTAAATCTCAACGATACCAACCTGCATTAATTATATATATATATATATATATGAAAGTTTTTTTAAATTATATAGGTCCCCTAGCCAAAACTGAGCAATGGTTCTGAAATGCTATGCGATTCCGCCTTTCCCTCCGTATATCATAGACTGTAGCTGCGAGAGCCAGCCTGCTAACGAGGTTGTGGATGTAAAAGTCTGTCTTTGAAATGATATTTTGCAATCTAAACAAACCCTAGCCATTGGGTCAATCATTAATTAGCCCAGCTGATATAATCTCTCCTTTCTTAAAGAGAAGTGAGGGTTTCGAGCCAGCCCCATAGTAGGGCATTTGTTGGCATGTGTAGAGTATTTACTTAACAAAAAAAAAATCTAAACAAACCCTAACTAAATTTTTTTACCTTCTTCATTCGTATGGAAAATTGGATGAATTTACCTTTTCTTTGTTTTTCTTTTTATTTTTTTCAGGAAGGATTTAGTAAAACTTAGTCTACCACAAGGAAAATTCAACTTTAGGGTATAGTTAGGAGGGGGAACACGTATTTATAGCATGGACTTTTTTTTTTTTTTTTTCCTAGTTGGTACTTACACAGACATGCCTCCATGGAGGCTTAAACCTTTAACCTCCCTTTGAGAAGTAGGAGCCTGGTACCACTAGGCCACTTGCTTGTTGGTATTACAGCATGGACTATATATATGTGTGTGTGTGTGTAAAGCTTCCAATCAAAAGATAACATAATTCACAAAGCTGAAAACACAATTCTTCTATATCACATTGAGAACAAATCATTTACAGGAACTTGTTCCACATAACATCAAGCTAGGAAGAATTATTTTTGGTGTAAAAAGGAGATAAGAGTAAGGAAAAGTTATCTCAAAGCTAGCTATGTGCCTTAACCACATATATATATGTGAAACTGATGATCTCTAAAGATTAATTGAGGTGGTTCTTGACCAATTTCAAATCCCAATTCTCTCACATTGAGGAATCACCATCTTGTTCGATTTCGGATGCAGGTTCATCCTCCAACTCTTCAAAGCAATCAATACCGCGAGCTCCGTGTCCAAGGCCAAAGGCCTTAATGTGGTCTTTTAGAGACCTCTTGTGCTTAAAATCAGAGCCACAAATGCAGTACCAAATCTTCCCACAATTCTTCTCATGTGTTCTCCAATCACCTTTCACTGCAAATGCCTTGCCACATTTCCTACACATGAAGGGTTTTGTTCCATGCTTTCTCTTGTAATGTGTTTGGAGGGTTCTGAAGTCTTTGAGTGGCCTTGACCTTGGGTGATCAATGTTGTGCTTGCATCCTGGTGCACAGCAATAGCAAGGGAGTCTTAGCATTGCAGTTGGCTGGATTCCCCTCAAAGATTCAGGTCCTCTTCTATACTGAGATCCATGTCCCCACATATGCATCTACAAAATGAACCAAACCCCAAATTGACATATAATTATATATAATAGATAGATAGATATAAAGAAATGTTCACTTGTTCCGTGGTGGTGTGCGAGAAAATCTAAGCACAACTCAAGTATTAACCGTCAGATCTCACTGGACAGTTAAAAAGGCAGTTTATGTTTCTATATTCAATGGTGAGGATTTAATTCGTGAATAAATTACTTCCACACCAGTGAGCAGATAAACAAATCTATATATCTATGTGTGTGAAGAGAGAAAGAGAACAAAACAAAAAAAATTGTACAATTAAACTAGTCTTCATAGAATCAAGAGAATATATTGGGAAGGAGACATAATAAATTAAATTAGACCTCCTACCAAAAGTACTTAAATTAAAGAAAAACAGATTATATTAATAGAAGTCAGGGCCCTCAAAATCAATGAGCAATTATATATATATGTGTATATAAGGTCAGTTGAAAACAATTGGTATGATGAATGTGAATTTAAGATTACAGTAATTAAACAGTAGAATCGTCAATATGACAAAGGCTTTCAATATTAGAATACTAGCTAAAGGGTGGTTTTTGACACTATTAGATCTTTTACGGAGAGCAGGCCATTGATGAAGATCCTCAGAAACTTGGAAGCTGTACTGAAAAGTTTATTACTTTTACTTTTACTGATTAGTTTCAATTGGGTATTGCACAAACTTCAAAGATCAAATGCATATGGAGTTAGCATTGTATGAATGGTTGAATTAAATACAGAAAGAAACTGGTCTTGGTCTGAGTTGGAGCATATGGATACATAGTATTTCATCTTAACTCTCAAGGAAAACTTAAAGTGCATGCAATTGAAAACCCAAAAAATAATGAAAGAAGGAAGGAAGAAAAGGGAGGAAAAGAGTCAAAACAAACAAAAGG